>NC_136070.1:470841463-472112930 GCF_964261635.1 Lissotriton helveticus
TTCACGTGGCGCACCATATTTGCTTTGCCAAAGGAGTATTTTTTAGATGGATCACCCCTTGAAAGAGTTGTTTGGCAAATTTTACAGGTTACTTTTGGAACATTAACCTTTTTTTGCCCTTCTGGAAAAGTAAAAAACTGCCAAGTTAGAGCTTCTTTCCTCTTCTTTGGAGGTTCTTCAGGAATGAAATATTCCTCTGAAGAATGGCTGGAAGATGAGTCCATTGCTGTTATTATGGTAATCTTCCTTCTATTTGACAGGATTCTCAGAAGAGATGCTTCTTCTTAGAAAGTCAAAGTAGAATGATTAAAATGGGACGGAACTTTCAACAGTTGGAATAGGAACTATTATGAACCAATCAAATCCCTTCTTTTAAAGTTACATGGCTTTGCGTACGCTTACGGTGCTCTTATGATGCGAGTGCACATAACGTTCCACCGCGATTTGTGTAATTGCTTTTAAAAGTAATATACGATTGTTGAAAGTTTAAAAAAACTATTTTCATAACTACTCTAGATAATGTATTCTGTTAGTATGTTTATTAAATACATAAATATATGTTTATAAACAATTAAAAACATTTGCGCCTTTCGCGTACGGGGCACAGTACATGACGTCACACGGAAGCTTTGATACGACGTGTAACGTCAAAGCGTATTCGTAGCGTATGCGCGGGTATGCGCTGAGAATGATTAGCAGTACAAACTATGGTACGATCACGCTCACTGTCAAATCAGAGCAAAGGGCGCGCTACGAGAATGGTTACAAGTGGTCACTCATTGGAGATCCGATTCTGGGTCTGCCTCCGCGCACATCAAAACCCCACCCGTCTCTCTTTGTTGGTGCACATACTCACACTTGCACATGCGCAGCACACTCCCGCCCACACTCCCCAGATGTCACCACCTAGCTTTCTTGCTATTACTAAGCCTGGAAGCCAATACATTATCCAATGGGAGGTCCCCCAGGGCCGTCATTTTTCTAGACCGCGAAAACACTACCAATGACGGCCCTGGATTTAGTTTGGTCAGCCCCCGCGGTTCCCATATAATGTGGATACTGACATAAGCACGCTCTCTTTTGCCTGCCTGTGCTGCGGTGACAGACAGACTCTTGTCGTTGTCGATTGTACTATGAACTGCTTGCTCAAGCGGAGGAGGACTTGTGAGACTTGACGTGGTGTCACTGCTGCTGCCGTCCAGCTAGGCCACCATAGGCGCAGTGCCGGCGTCGCCCGCGCCCAGCCCAGCCAAGGCCCAGCCAAAGCCCCAGCCTTTGAAGACAAGACAAGAGACGACAGAAGCAAAGGTAGGAGAAGCCATCACAACATCAGCCTCCGCTCCATGCCCAGTCCACACCAGACCCAGCGGCCCAGCCCCTACCCTCAGGCAGTCCCATCCTCAACCCAGGCCCAGCAGCCATGCATCTTTTGTGTGTGCATGAATTTCTGTGTCGTATTTCTATGGTACGCCACATGGTTTGGCCTGTATTATTAATTGTGCGTGCATGAGAGTATTCTCTTTTTTCTGCCTCACATGGCCCTCCCAGCTCTGTTTTGCTTTATTTTTGTGCGCCACATGCTTTGTGCTTCATCGTATTTGCTCCCTCCTAATTCTCCCAAGACTTTTAATATTTATTACTGTGTCACGTGGCGTTCCCAGGCCTGTATTCTTATTGATCGTACTTGCATGATAGTATTGTTTATTTCCTTCTGCGTTACGGGGCCCTCCTAGGCCTCTTTTTAATAAATGGTGCAATCATGAATTTCTGTGTCGTATTTTTGAATTGTCACGTGCTTTAGACTGTATTGTTATTAATTGTGCGTTCATAACAGTATTATTTTTTTACTGCGTCACGTGGCCCTCCCAGCTCTGTTTTACTTTATTTTTGTGGGGTACATGCTTTGTGCTTCATCGTATTTGCTCCCTTCTAATCCTCCCGTGACTTTTAATGTTTATTGCTACCTCACGTGGACTTCCCAGGCCTCTATTCTTATTGATCATATATGGTTGATCATAATATTTACTTCTGCGTCACAGAGCACTCCTAGGCCTTTTTTAAATAAATTGTGCGTGCATGAATTTCTGTGTTGTATTTTTGAAGTGTCACGTGCTTTAGACTGTATTGTTATAAATTGGGCGTTCATAAGAGTAGACGCTGCTGGGGCCCCTGCCATCTTGGTTGAGGGCAGGAGAAGGGCGAGCAGTCCAGTGCTCGGCCCCTCCCACCCTCCCACCCCTCGGCAATACAAAATGGTGCCATCATCCCGGAGGCACAGCGGACGGGCGCAGCGGGCGCGCCGTCAGCGTGCCGAAGGCGCGCCAAAGGCAAGCCCGTCTGCGCCCGTCCGCGGCCGGCAGGGGCAAGGGGCACAACACTCTGCCCGGCTGATCACTTATCAGCTCATCTCCCATTGGATTCCTGGCACCATCCCCTCCCCAGTAGCAACCCTGGTGTCTGCCCTTGGCCTGTCAGCCTCCCCTCCCCGCTCCCCTCCTACGATTGTGTCACAAATGTTACCCCCACATGTCCCACCGTCCTCGATCCCCGACCACCCTTTCACTCCCCAAACTCCGGCTTTTAACATCTCGGCCACGCTTCTCAATACCAGGTCAGCAGTTAGCCACCAGCAAGAGCTATCTTACTACATCGACACACATGCTCCCGACCTCCTGTTTTTAACAGAAACCTGGTTCAAGGCGGACTCCCTACCCAATATTCTAGCTACACTGCCCCCTCACACTCTGCCATCCGAGCGGATCGGCCAGAGGGTAAGAAGGGTGGAGGAGTGGCCTTGATAGCCCGCACTGACTTCCACTTTCAGATCCTCCCCCCCCCCAATTCCAGAAGTGGACTACCTGGTAGCACGCTCTACCTCCTATCAGACGCCCCTGACATGTGTTCTCATTTACCGCCCCCTCCACCTCACCCCGTCTTTTAACTCTAGCTTTCAAGAACTCTTAGCCACTTTGGCGATCAACAACTCTTCAGTCTTAGTCCTAGGGGATCTTAATTTCTGGCCAAATGACCCAGCGGAAAGTCCCCACTCCAGGGACTTTACGGACCTTATGACCAGTCTCAACTTTACATCTTACATCCACAGTCCCACTCATATCCACGGTCACACATTGGACCAGATTTGGGCTTTGAATGTCCCCATCTCACCCCCCACCGTCTCCCCCTGCTCCTGGTCTGATAATTCCCTTATCTCATTCTCCCTCGCCCTTGCCCCCGATACGAAGCCTCCACTCCGCAAGAACATCTGGGCTAGGAAATGGGGCAAAGCTGACATGCCTTCCTTTTGCTCGTCCCTGGCCAGGACCAGCCCCGACCTCTCAGGCCTCGCCGCCCCTGCCCAGCTGGCAACCATCAACAACTGGCTAACTCAATCAGGCAACAAATTCGCTCCCCTGAGACGCATCATGGTTAAAAGGGCTCACGCAGCCAACAGATGGTTCAACTCAGACCTTAAGGCAAAGAAACTAGCCACGCGGAGAGCTGAGCGAGCGTGGAGGAGAGCCTACTGCCCTACGCTGAAAACCGTTTACCTCTCTGCTCTCCAGATCTACAAAAAAGCCATACTTGAGGCCAAGACAGCTTTCTACTCTAACCGGGTTCTAATGGCCGAGTCCCAGTCCAAAGAAATCTTTGCCACGGTGCACGAATTAGCTGCATCCAATAGAGCCACGGCCACGATCCCCCCTTCCCAACATCTATGCAACTCGCTCAATGCCTTCTTTCTTGAGAAGGTTGCCAAAATCAAAATTAATATTCCCCTCCCTTCACCAACTTTCGTTAATCCCTCTCCCCCTTCCACTGCCACCAAACTAACCACTATTCCTCCTCTGACCATGGACTCCCTTCCCCCGTTGCTCCAACGGGTAAAATCTGGCTCTCCTCTAGACTTCGGCCCGGCCCACATTCTTAGAGAGATCTACCTAAACTGCCCTGTCCCCCCCCTCACTCTCCTCAACGACTCGCTCAGCTACGGCATTGTCCCCAACTTTCACAAAGCAGCGGTCGTTGTCCCAATCCTGAAAAAACCTGGTGTCGACCCTCCATCCCCTTCCAACTACCGTCCCATCTCCCTATTACCCTACTTGGGAAAGGTTTTGGAAACTCATGTCACCACCACTCACGTGGAAGCAAACCACTGTCTCTCCCCTCGTCAGGCCGGCTTCCGACCGCTACACTCCACGGAGAAGGTAGTGATTTCGGTAATGGATGGACTTCGCGAAGGCATCGACACCAATCTCTCGCAGGCCCTCATCCTTCTGGACCTGTCCGCCGCCTTTGACACGGTGGACCACTCCACCCTCCTCACCCGTGTCAAGGCGGCGGGCATGGAGGGCTCAGCCCTTTCATGGGTTGAATCCTTCCTATGCGATAGGGCTCAAGCGGTCCACCTTGCTGATTTCACTGCCGCTCCCCGCAAGGTGGAGTGCGGCGTCGCCCAGGGCTCGTCACTTGTTTACTGTATTAATTTTTTTACTGCGTCACGTGGCCCTCCCAGCTCTGTTTTACTTTATTTTTGTGGGGTACATGCTTTGTGCTTCATCGTATTTGCTCCCTTCTAATCCTCCCGTGACTTTTTATATTTATTGCTACCTCACGTGGCCTTCCCAGGCCTCTATTCTTATTGATCATATATGGTTGATCCTAATATTTCCTTCTGAGTCACAGAGCACTCCTAGGCCTTTTTTAAATAAATTGTGCGTGCATGAATTTCTGTGTCATATTTATGTAACTCTTGATTGTAAAGTATACTATATATACCAGGGCTGCTCATGTAAATGCTAATAGTGGGCCTACAACAGTAATTGTGCCATACCCACACAAGTAACCTTAAATGAAAAAAAGTGAGGCTTGACACTACAGTGCCTGAGCGTCCTTTCTAAAACTGCCATGTTTCCAAACTGCATCCATTTGGCAGGCCTTACCCGTCCCTTTGTATGGACTGTACTCTGTATCCCTCACTTAAACTTTGTGGGCGTATTGAGCTGTGAAGACGCGGTGACAGTTGTTTTACTATTTATATACTTACACATCTTTATTGTCATTTATGTCTTTATACTTGAATGTGAGCATATAAAATGTGTTCTTTACATCTATAATGCTTTTCTTCTAACGTTTTCTCCCTTCATCTTCATTTTCCATCGAAATGAATGCCACTAAGTACCTAGAGCTTCTGCATTATATAACCCATAATGTGTATCCTGATGGTTTCAATAAGTTCCACAAGCATGGATTGCGTAGACTATCTAAAAAATTCTCTGTTGACGGTAGTATAATGTTTTCAGTATTGGCACATAATTTGAATGTCTACATTAATGATGTTCTATTAAATGGTGTAAATCTCTCCTATATAGGCGAAAAGTTAATACATTGAAGAACAGTCCGTAATTATATCTTTCTGCACACGGCATATTTTACAAACTACATTAATGTAAGAAAGGTATTTCTGATGAACTTTTTGTGTTTGAGAAAGGTTTGTGGTAGGTTGTTAAACTAATTTCTTCTTTAAGAAATGTCACTTTTTTTGGATACCTGTTGAGGTTAGTTTCTGCTACATGTAAATTGTGTATATTATGTCTAATAACGTATGATGTAAATATTCTTTCTTCTTTACAAGCTCATGTGCTTTCATATATTTTTATAGGTACTCCATATCTTCCTCTCAAATATGTTTCAGAAGACCAAATGTATGTATATTTCCATTCCAAATACAATTACCCATCTTTAAGTAATAATTTCAAATCAATCTGTGTCTGAAATCCTATATTTGTAACCTTACTGTTTAGTAATATCAACAACAGTGTCTTCTTGTATCTTCCTCCACAAATATCGCTCTTCTACTTTTCAGGTAAATATTCATATCTGTTATGTGACTTTTCAGTGTTACTGGTGCAAATACTGATTATCATTGGATACTTTTGGTAAGTGGATTTATCAATCTATTTTGAAAGTTCTTGTTCGAAAATGTCTGGTTCAATATTTCACATGCTAATTTTTCTAAATGATTTTGTAATGTATCTAGAGAACTGAAAACTATGATTGCTTTTCAACCTCAAAACTTTTCTGATTAATTGTTTTTATGTACATTAACATTCAGGCTGGACTTTTGCTCAACATATGCATTGCCTAATATGTTTTCAGTTTGAAGAATGCTACCTAACTCAGCAGCAAGTTCCGAGATTGTTACTTATGTAATATTTCTACGGAATTATCTACTGAAAATTGCAATGGACCTAATGAAGTCATCAGGTTTGACTTTTTACATTTCAATGATAAATAAGTTGTCACACTGTAGTGGTGTCCTGAACATTGCATTATTCTGTATTTTCTTTTTTCATAGAAGGTCTTTTATAGATAAAGGCATATCATTAATTTTTAACATAGTACAGTAAGATATTGTCATTTTAGTTGTGAATTTTCAATAATGTTCGTAGTCAACCCATTTGAATATGTTTGCAACAGTTGTGACTATCTCTATTCCTGCATCTGAAAACACCTAGAATCATGCATGATATGTTGCAAAATAAGTTCTGAATTGTTAGCATTGCTGTTATGATGTGCTAATGTACATCTGTTTTTACATTTAGAGTCTGTTGAAAAGTATTGTGGTGTCTGCAACCACGATACTTCAATTTATATGCAAAACTTAATGGTAAGTACCCTCAATAATTATAGATGCTGAAGATCAAAATTAAGTGATATAAGTTTTTGGGCTGTTTTGGAGGCATGATATCTCCAGTTAACATTCGTCTGAGCCATTTGCAAGGTTCTTTTCAGAGTAACGTCCGCCATGTTGCTTAACTGGCTATGCACCCTTCATAATAATAGACTCATTCCCACTTTTCCACTGAGTTTTGAGAGATTACTATGTAAATATATATAACATTTTCTTTTCAAAAAGCTATTGACCTTTAAATAATACAATGTTAATAACAAGTTACTTTTCACTATCTTCCCAACAGGCCCAATGTTTCGAATGCAGCAGATGAGCCCACCTTAAATGTAACAAACAAAATGTAACATCCTAGTTACCTTTTACTGCTTACAAATGTACAAAATGTATATCTTAAACTAAACATGTGATCGCATGCAAGGTGATCAATGCAAAAAATACTCCTTTGGCATAGCAAATATAGTGCAACACATAAAAAACTTGCACCCCAACAACTTTGCTTGAGCTGCAACACAGACATTGCAGGACAACCCAGTTGCTGCTGCACCAAGCACATCAACTGCTGCAACAGCATCTTCTGCAAACAGTCCATACTCACATATGGATCTTGATTTTGGTAAACTTAAATTTCTATGAATTTATTGCGATGAACTTTTGTATTACGTGAAATAGTCTATCGACCTCATACAAAACAGGAAACTGGAGCATCGCTATCCTCAACATTTGTCATTAGACATTTATGAAGCTTTTTTGTTGTAACAACTACCCCGGCAGAAGACACTGGTTATTTGCACACTTGCTGCCTTTCTTGGCTGGGGTTATTAATTATTGTTCAATTTCATATTCTGATTCAAAGTCAAGGCCCTTTATCAAGCCTTTTTATTGTAACTACTTCCTGGGTAATTTGCACACTTGCACATTTCTTATTTTTTACATTATTCATCTTCCACTCAATCAACACATCATCCACACATCTACTTGCTGCCTTTCTTGGCTATGGTTATCAAGTATTCTTCTATTTCATATTTGTATTCAAAGTGCAGGCCCTTTGTTGTAACAACTACCCCAGCCGAAGGCAGTAAGACATTTGCACCCTTGCTGCCTTTCTAGAAGTGTGATAGTGTTTCCTGGAAGTGTAAGGACACAGACTGGGCAATTGAAGGTATAAAAGACAAGTTTGCCGATGCATGAAAGAGTGCATACGTAGTCTATAGGGGTTTGAAGCAGTCCATGCCCTAAGGCTCATTTTGCAACATGAGTACTTCAGTACTAGCTGAATTATTACAATTCTGCAAGAAGAGTGTCGCAAACCATTTTTATTATATAATAAGAAATGTATTCTTGTAACATCTCATAACTTAATAAAGCTTCTAAAATAATTTCATCATGTATTTCATATTCCTGGTTATCAATTTCAAAAGTCATATGATCATACTCAATGTCATCTAATGCTTCCACAAAATCAGCATCTAAGGTTTAGTCTAGGAAATCATAGCTGACATCTGCAGCATCTATATCTTCCTCTTCATTCTCACTACTTGTAAAAAGTATGTTCAGCTCTTTTATGACACTGTTACTAATTTCTAAACCGTCTTCCAAATTGTTTTGTTGATTTTCCATACTTAATTTCTTATGTTGTAGGTCCTTGAACAAAAACATAAACACTTCATTTTATCGTTACTGTAATATCAGCATATGTGGTGATTTATATTAAATATTTATGTCGGAAATAAAGCAAAAATATTTTGTACATGAGTGTATATTATTTTAAAGACATTTGAAAATGAAATACAATAAATACAGTGTCACTCTGCAGTGTGTCAAGTGCTTTATTTACAATAAACAGGAATATGTTATGTTATGTTAAGGACACTGTATCAAGCACTGAATAAACAAAGTCAGAATCAAAAGAAGATACACAAAAGAAGGCTGCACAAAAGATACACAAAGGAAAGCTACACAAATAGGACACCGAATCTTGAACACAAACTGGTGGGTCAGCAAAAGAACAAAAAGGCTAAGAACACTGCAACGGACGCTATGCTGTGGAACTCATTTTGAAGAGAGGTAGAAACATACTGTAAATAATGCGGAATTCAAATAAAGAAAAAGTAAAAAAGATACATGGATGACAAAGTCACTAGAGTAATTCTCTGTTCCCCAACACAAAAAAAGATTTTGCAGAAATGATATGTACGAATGTTTAAGGAGCTGCAAAGGGACCCCCAATCCCCCAGGACTCAGAAAATAACATTGGGGACCGAGTGGAGAACACCAATACCCCCATGGTCCCAGCCGGATTCCCGCGTCGTTTGAGAGCCGGCATTGCTTTGTCAGAGTGAGTAGTTTATATGCTGCTGTCTCTAACGAAAACCATCTGCTTTCCTACTTGAAAGAGACAGCAGATTAACTTGGTCTCTCTTTCGAATAGGAAACCGGTTTGCTGTGCTAAAGTGGGAGCCGCGACGCTCCCGCCCTACCATAGCAAACAGCAGTGTCCCGGGGTAGGCACCCCGGAACACTGCAGGAGCCGGCCCTGAGAGATGGTGGACCCCAGAGCCATCAAGAGCTCCAGGACGGAGGCCGCGCGACCCCCTCCCAACATTAATAAGCCCCGGGAAGTGGTGGTCCCCGGGGCTGGGAGGTCCGTGCCATCACGGACCCCCGTATTTTAAATATTACTGCCCCAGGAAGGTGGCGGTCCCCGGGACATGTAGGAGGGCCGTGAGCCACCTGCATACTTCAAAATAAAAGATGGCTGCCAACACTGCCTGGTTTGGAGTGTTGACAGACAGTTGACATCCAATCAACATGCAGCTCGTGCTCGTAATTGTATGGTTTTTGGTACAAAGCCCCGAGGGGTGGTGGTCCCTGAGCTGCGGGGAGGGGGACCGTAACCCCCCACATACTTCAAAAATAAAACCACAGAGGGGTGGCGTTCCCCAGAGCTCGGGGCACCTTACAAGCCCCCCATTATGTACAAAAATTGCCCCCGGGATTTGCCCCCCCAACACTTCCTGGTTTGGAGTGTTGACAGACAGTTCACAGCCAATCAGCTTGCAGCTCGTGCTCGTAATTGTACGGATTTCCATACGCTAACTCAGCGATTTTTTGATTTTTTTTTTAAATTATCCTAAAGATCCATGTACGAACCCCTGAGGAAACCTAGAGGGTCAGGATGTTTCTACCCAGCCCCCTTTCCATATTTCTCAACTTTGTTTTACTGTTTTCTTGTGACTCGGTTCTAGCGATGAACAAGATGGCTGCCAACACTTCCTGGTTTGGAGTGTTGACAGACAGTTACGTGCTCGTAATTGTACGGATCTCCATGCGCGTGCAGTACTTCGTCTCTAGATATCGCTATGATTTTACTTTGAATTTTCTCAGAAACTACTGAACGGATTTACACTATTAAAGATCACAATCTGCGTACCGAACTCTACCTCTCTGCCAAATTTGGTGTCATTCCGTTCAGCCGTTCGGGCTGTAGCCCTGGCTATAGGTCGCTATGGAAAATTGCATGGGGAAAACACGTTTTGGGACCTCCCTATTTTCTCGGCCCCCACTTGACGAATCACCCCCAAACTTTCAGGGAAGGAGCGGAACTAAGCAGGCCATTTTCTTGGAGAACTTCACGAAGATTCGTCCACCGGCACCAAAGTTATGCCAAATAGAATGTTGTGGATTTCCTATGGAAACTAGGTCCTAACAAATTCAAATTCAAAAAGTGCTTTATTCGAGTATTACTCATAAAAGCAGACATACATACATGTAATAAAAAACGATTAAATTTACAAGTCAATTAGACATAAGCACATAGATGATGTTTAAAAAACAATACACATATAAAATGTCAGGTGCAAGTTCATTGTAAAAAAGTGCCTGATTGATAATCACAAAAGGCAATTTGTAAGAAAATTCATATCATAAAATTTCATACCGATGATACATTAAATTAGTATGTTACATTAAGAAAGTAAAATAGACACGAGTCTAGCAGTCTCTGGCCAACTAATCAACATTTACAGAGAATAAACAATAGTCTAGCAGTCTCTGAATTTACATTGAATTGTTACAGAGAATAGACATGTGTCTAACAATTTACTGTCAACTAAGCGATAAATAGTTATCCTGCCAGCAATCTCTGTCTTATAATCCAGGCCCACCCCAGGTACTTTGCAGTAGCAATTATAATCCAATTAACAGAAGTAGATCTTACAATCCGCAATGCTACCATACTATTTTTTGTACCTAGGTTCCTGCACATAGGAGCCAACCAAGCTCGCCTTGGTGCAGAGTACATTGGACAAGAGAACAAAAAATGACCAAGAGTCTCGTTACCTACCCCACAGACTGGACAGATTGGTACACCCCCTGCTTTCCATTTAGATGTTAAGTTACAGAGGGGGAGGGAACCTACCCTCAATTGGAAGAGCAATTTCCTGTCCATGGGGTTTAATATGTAATCCCAATACATTTCATAAATTGGGTACAATTTGATCTCTAAGTAACTAGTGGTCATAGACCCACTGTTTGTACTAAGCATACTCTTATTAACAACATGTTCCCAGTAAATGTTTTTTAGGGTGGACTTGGAAGGAAATAAAGCCCCAGCTGGATCAATCCATAGAGCATTAAGTCCTAATTCAAACAAAGCAATCTTTAATGATTTAAACCATTTTATTTTGTTATAGCAGTCGGCATTGACAACATCTTTAAACCCATTCGCGTAGTGAGAGAGCTCTGGCGTGGTCCAAAGCCTGCGCCAGTATAAAATCGGGCGCAGTTTGGCTTTATCAGAGATCGCTCTCCTACCTAATTCGTATCTTAGGGGCAATAGCGGGCTGATCTGGGGGGCACCTATCAGTGTCCTGTAAAATTTGTTTTCTGAGGTTTGGAGTTCCTGAAGGTTTTCATGCCCCCATAACTCCGCACCATACAAGGCAGACCCTATTGCTTTTGCCTCATAGATTATCAGTGGTGGTTTAATGGGCTTAGTGAGCGATTTCCTTTGCTCCTTAATAATTGTGCCAGCTAATTGCTTGTGCCTTAAAGTAGCAATATTAAGATGTAGCTGCCACCTGTTGTCATTAGAGATATGGATCCCTAGATAAGTGAAGGATTTTACAACCTCCAGGGTACGACCACTCAGGGAAATTTTGGGTTTAAAATTTCTGTGGGGATTGAAGACCATGAGTTTTGTCTTAGACCCATTTACCTCCAATCCATGAACTACACAGAAATCATCAAATATTGCCAATGCTTTTTGCAACCCGGCTGGTATTTTAGATAAAATTAAGGTATCATCGGCGAACATTAAAATTGGAACTTTATCACCTGCAAGAGAGGGAGCATCCACTGCCTGAGATTGCATACAAGAAACCACACCGTTAATAAAAAGGGTGAACAGAGTAGGGGCCATTGAACAACCCTGCCGAACCCCACGCTCAACTGGGAATTCGGCAGTGTCATTACCGTACCCACCCCAGCGAATTTTGGCGTAATTGCCCTCGTGTAAACGCATAATTAAGGACAACAGTTCCCCAGGGACCCTAAGAGTCGCAAGAACTTCCCACAATTTTGCCCTTGGTACCAGGTCGAAGGCAGCCCGCAAATCAACAAATGCTGCATACAGGCTGCCTCCGCCTAGCACCACGGTCCTCCACTGGATCAGTTGGAGACGGAAGACTTGGTCCACAGTGCTGGTTGCCCTGCGAAAACCAGCCTGATAGGGGGATAAAATGTTGTTATCCTCAGCCCAATCAAGCAACCTGTTAACGATTACTCGCCCCACTATTTTTTGGATGGTGTCGATCAAACTAATTGGGCGGTAATTACTAGGCTGAGCGCGGTCTCCTTTCTTATATATCGGGATGATAACAGCACCCCGCCATGTTTCTGGAATATTTGCACCTCTGGCAATATGATTTATTAACAGATGAATATATTTGCACCATCTTGCAGTGTCGTTTAAAAAAACGTCTGCAGGAACTCCGTCAATGCCGGGGGCACGGCCACTATGAACAGTTTTGAGTGCAATCAGTATTTCACACTGCATAATCATCATTCATCAGTCATCTTCTGTCAAAGAAGAGGGTGGGCGTACGCTATCAACGGACTGGTCACTAGAAGCGTATTGTTCGCTAAAGAATTTTACCCAAGCATCCTGGGGGACATTGTTTGTAGTGGCATCTTCAAGCCTGTCATGACCCCATTTGACTATATGCCAGAATAACCTGGAATGATTTTGGTCACTAGCACTCTGTAGCAAATTCCAATGGGCTTCATCCCAGTCTTTTTTCGCTTTTGCTATAGAACGTTTATATTGATTCCTAGCTATCCTAGTGGCCTCCTTATTTTTGTTCTTGATTGCATCACCCAAGTGGGCCCTGGCCCCCTTACAGTCCTGATTGTACCATTTAGCAGGTCTATAGACCCCGGGCTTCTTTTTATTTGCCGGTTTTAAGAAATGGCATTTTATTTCTTTGAAAAGGTCATTATGGGCCTTGATAACATTATTTTGGGTAGGAGAATGCCCAGCCTCTCCTTCAAGGGCCAGTATAGCCTTGTCAGTTGCCATACTTATTTTTTCTAAGACCAGCGGGTCAGTTCTAACACTAGTCCACCTCAGCCTGCGCAAATCATTGGTGGGTACAGTCAACGGTGGAAGAGATTCAACACGGGTACTTGAAACAACATCAGACAGCCACCATTTATGGAGAACACATAAAGGATTATGGTCACTCTCGAGCCTTTCCGAAACAACCATATCAGTGACAGTTGGCCATAGGGGCATACTACATATAACGTAGTCAATACGGCTCTTATTTCTCCCATTATTAAATGTCATGGCTGGTACGCTGTCAGACTTTGTCCGACCGTTCAAGGCCCTTAACCCATATTCGAGGCACATAGCGTTTAGGCCAAGAATATCCTCAGTCCAGCGTGTTATTGGGGTTGTATTAAGAGCGGGAATATCCCATAAC
The DNA here is from genome assembly GCF_964261635.1 of Lissotriton helveticus. Classification (NCBI taxonomy): domain Eukaryota; kingdom Metazoa; phylum Chordata; class Amphibia; order Caudata; family Salamandridae; genus Lissotriton; species Lissotriton helveticus. The sequence goes on from NC_136070.1 coordinate 470,855,138, forward strand.
ATATCTTCCTCCGTACCCAAATGTGCATCGCCAATGTCTAAAGGTTCAAAAGTGCGATTTAGGTCGCCAGCTATTAGTATATTTTTCCCAGATGAGTGAGTTTCAACAATTTATACAAAGACAAAAGGACCTCAGATTTTCCTGCACTACCCCCTCTAGCATATACATTATAAATATCTATGGAGGTAGATGGGTTACCCTTTAGTCGTATGAGCTGGATGTCTTTTTGGTAGAGCTCAATGTTTCTCACATCAATCCTAAGAGACTGGCGCACCCATATAGTGAGTCCGCCCATCGGTCGCCCTTTTGGGCCCTTGGTGGCCGGAAGATAAAAGTTCAAATAGCCCAATGCAAATACAGGATCACAGGCCCAGGTCTCTTGAAAAATACAAACATCATACAAGCTGACAAAACCGAACCATTCTCCACAATCCATTTTGGAACAAAGCCCAGCAATATTCCAAGACAATAAATTCCCGGTAGCATTTATCATTATTGGATAATTACTGTGCGCTGGCCCTGTTGGCGTTGAATCGACAATACCAATTTCATTTATATTTACTGCAGTTAATCCAGCTCTAGGTGCATTAATGACTGTCACATTTTGTAAAAGTGTTGAACAACTAGACACCTCTATAGAACATGCAGCCGTAGGAATTTGCAGCAAGATGGAGGGGTTAGATGGTAGTCAATCACATGCGTCTAGGTTGGAAAGAGCAGAAAATCTGTTTTCCAATCCTAGACCCCACTCACCAAGATCAGGGTTCTTGCTGCCCCTCTTAGTTACGACGTTCCATTTTGTTCTTAGTGTGCTGCAATTAGGGCCTCTGCCTTTCCTCGGATAGAAGAAATCTAGGGTCAATGGGACAATTGGGGTAAATCTTTTCTGAGGTGGGTGAAGATTGGGCAGGATGTTTGGCAAAACCTCGGGGTCAGAGAAGTTAAGCACAACACAGTCCCCCTTGAATTTTTTTACCCTATTCCCAATCCACTCAACCCTTCTTGCATTCACCAGTTCTTCAGCTAATTGCTCTTTGCCCCAGGAGGTTATGGCCATGTTGTTGGTTAGCCATGATAAAGATTTGTTTAGCAATGATGAAGTTGATTCGACATCACCTGGGGCTAGTGGAGGTACATTTGCAAGAACAAGAACTAATAGTGAAGCTTCCACAACAAGCTCTGATGATCCTTTCGAGGAGTTGGGTTCCACATGAAGTAAAGCAGATGGTACGTCGCTGGAGGGCCTATCAGATGAGTTTGTCAATGAAGTCAACGGGGGGTTTGGTACAACAACAGGAGTCGGTCCGTTAAATTTGCCAGATTGGATTTCACTCATCAATGGCTGGACACTTGTTGTAATAACTTCTGGAAGTTTTCTCACTTCCCCCAGAGTTTTTCCTAATAGACCTTCCAGTTTGCTTACCTCAGCAGTTAATTTATCAATTTTACTAATCAGGGGTTTTACCATCCCTTTGATTTTTGTGTCCATCAGGCAACAAAGTTTCTGTAATAGATCATCGGAAAGAGTCACGTAGGTTTCCCCAGTCAAGTCTTCCTCGTCATCATCGGTAGATTTCCTTGGTGGCGTAGCAGCTTTGTTTTTGGATGATCTTAGGCCTCCACGCTTTTGAATGGCTTTTTTTTTTACCCCCTGAAACCCTTGGTGCGGGGATGGGGGAGCGATGGAGATAATAGATTCGCTATTTGTAGAGAGCACAGTCAAAGCGTCAATGTCACTATTTTCTTCAGTGTTGGCTACTATGCCACTGGGCTGAATGCTATTTATGTCCTGGAGGGAATCGTGCGCCCCACCCAGGAGGCTATTATTTAGCAAAGCGAATGAATCCTCGTTCTCGATATCTACCAGTGGTGATTGTATAGGGGATTCTAATCCCAAAGAAGTCCTTCTATCAGTGTTAATTTTTGTCACAACTTGAACAAGATAGTTCTCCATTGTGTTTGAGACAGAGGTTAGCTTTTTAACAGGCATTGCTCATCAAAAGTGCACTTGAAACAAAATGTTATAATACGCAGGAGAAATGAGATTTATGTTTACCTGGAGTTCAGTGGGCCTGGTATGCTTTATCCAAAGGAGAGTATTTAGTAGAAAAGGCAGAATCCCTGGCCCAACCCAACCTTGTCCGACCTCGGACGGCCTCAGACGGCCCGCCCTTTGCCCGGGCTTCGCTCCGGGCGTCCCGCTCGCGTCCCGCGAGGGAGGTGTGCCTCTGTTTTAGTACGCCTCCTGGCGCTGACGAGTGACCACGCGGGTTGCGTGGTCTGCTGGGAGGTGTAGTCCTCCTCCTGCACACCACTCGGCAGCCGGCTCCCCAGATGGCAGTGGGAGCGGGGCTGCGGGATGCAGGGGCAGTTCAGGGGCAGTTCAGGTGCAATTGAAAAGGTCTGCAGAGCTTCGAAATGCTCGAAGGGGCTCCTGTGACTCGGAAGAGTTCAATACCAGCAGCGGCGGCAAGTAGGTGAATTTTGAGAGCGTTCTCAACATTCATGAGAGAAGTGGCGTGCCACAGGATAAGTAAAATCCTTATTTGCTATTGCACGCATGTGCTCCAATATCCTTAATTTGACCGGATTGATCGTACTTCCCACATATCTCAACATGCAAGGACATACTAGGCAATAAACTGCATGGTCAGAGTGACAAGACATGAAAGGCGAGATCACTACGCGACCAAGTGGTCCATAGCTACCTTCGACCCATTGAGAAGCGACAGGGTACGCTGAAGGAAGCCCAGGGCTTCTTTCCGTGTGGAAAGTGCAAGGCCTGCTCTGCTAGCAAAAGAACTTTGAGCTATGAGGTCCCGGGACATAGTAGAGGGAAGAAGATTAGTAAATTCATGTCTTGTCACTCTGACCATGCAGTTTATTGCCTAGTATGTCCTTGCATGTTGAGATATGTGGGAAGTACGATCAATCCGGTCAAATTAAGGATATTGGAGCACATGCGTGCAATAGCAAATAAGGATTTTACTTATCCTGTGGCACGCCACTTCTCCATTAAACACAATAGTGACAGGAACCTTTTGAGATATTTCTGTTTGGACAGAGTAGAAGTAAATCCTAGAGGGGGCAATAGATTGCTTTCTTTAAGGAGACTCGAGTCCCGTTATATCATAGATTTAGAAACCAAAGCACCTAAGGGATTGAACATGGGAGAAGAACTGGCCTCACACTTGGGTTGATAACGATGCGAAAGTGAAAAATGTTTGGTTATGGAATCTGTATTAATGTTGATTGGATAATGATTTATTTATTACTTTTTGATGGTTCTTTAAATCAAGTTGAGGCTTGGGGTGTTAGATGCCACTTTTATTAACTTTTTGTTAATATTTGTATAATACATTGCTGTATACTTAGTTCCACCTTTAGTGGGCAGTCCTTTGGGCTGCCAATGCCGATCCACGGCGAGATTTTCCTGATGCTTCTATCATTGATCGATGATTTGATAGACAGGTTGAAGTTTTAGTCATCTTAGCCCTGCAAGTCAGATATTAATGGTTGTCTGATTATAAATGATACGGGTAATTATTAGGATGACGAATTTGCCGATACACGGCTTAATTTATGGTGTAACATACTTACAAGCAATGTTTGGTTAATTCATGTATTTGCACTTTCTAAGATGGCGCTCATGAGGCGTTCCATTAGTCCCTCGTTTATGTCCATGATTTATGGGAAACATAGATAAGGACTCAGTTCTTGGTTGCACTGATGTAAATACTGACAAATGTATTTTATTTTTATTTTATTTATGAATCTTATAGAGCGCACAGCTACCCCCATCGGGGGCGTCCCGGCGCTAAAAATGTCAGCAGAGAAAAAGGAGGACCTATCTACATCGATGAAAATAGCCATGTTTTCAAGCGGCTACGAAACAGTGCTTCGGATGGGGCAAATCTGAGGTCTAAAGGAAGGCTGTTCCAATGTTTAGCAGCAAGGACAGCGAAGGCTCTGCCACCCATTCTAGTGCGGCGGAAGCGTGGCATAACCATAAGGCGTAGGCTGTTAGAGCGAAGGTCTCTCACTGAGTGAGATAGTGTCAATCTCTTTCTCAAATATTCTGGTCCGCATCCGTTCAGAGCACGGAAAGCAAGAGTGAGTATTTTAAACTTAATGCGGCAGGCTATAGGAAGCCAATGAAGCTTTTTGCGAAACATTGAAATCGGATGTCGGAAAGGGATATTGCCAATCAGTCTTGCTGCCGCATTTTGAACTATTTGAAGGCGCTCAATTTGGTACAAAGGGGCCCCCGCATAAAGACTGTTGGCATAATCCAAATGGGAGGTTATTAGGGCCTGGGTAACTGTTCTGCGTGCGTCCATTGGCAGAAATGGAAAGATTTTTCTCATCATTTTTAATTTTCCAAAGCAGGCAGCAGTGACCTTATTAATTTGAGTGCTACAAGAGAGCGTATCGTCGAACTGGAATCCCAAGTTACGAGCGGTATGCACCGGAATTGGGGGGGGATTGAGTACCGTAGGCCACCAAAGTGAGGGGGGTATTGTCATTTTTTGATTGAAAAACAAGACCTCCGTCTTGTCAGTATTAAGACGAAGATGGTTCGAGGCCATCCAAGAGCAGATTTCGCCCAAACAGTGGCGAAAGCTAGAGAGGCTGGAGTCAGAGTGATCTCTAAAGGAGAATATCAGCTGTGTATCATCAGCGTAAGAGATCACCCTGACTCCACATGCCTCCACCACCTTGGCCAAAGGGGCAAGGTAAACATTGAAGAACAAAGGACTCAGGGCCGAGCCCTGCGGGACTCCACAGGCAAGAGGTTTGCACTCCGATTTAAAAGGTCTGAGAAGAACCCTCTGAGATCGACCCTGGAGAAAGGAAGTGATCCACAACAGGGCAGAGCCGCCCAGTCCAATCTGCTCCAGTCGATCTAAGAGTATTTTATGGGACACCGTATCGAAAGCGGCGGACAGGTCGAGGAGAACCAACATGGCCTCCTCGCCCTTATCCACACATTCTCGAACAGTCTCCGATACTTCCAGTAATGCGGTTTCAGTGCTAAAACCCGCACGGAAACCGGACTGGGAGTCATGGAGTAGGGAATTAATCTGGAGATATTCTGCAAGTTGTAGTTGGACGGCCTTTTCCAAAACCTTCGCTGGTTTCGGAAGGAGAGAGATAGGCCGAAAATTACAGAATTGAGTGGGGTCCGCATCTGTTTTCTTCAGGATAGGCACAAGCAAGGCTTCTTTCCAAGCTGAAGGGAATTGGCCTAATTGTAAGGAGGCATTCCATATGGAAGTAAGTGGCTCTAACAATAGGGTAGCCAAGTCACTCATGATCTTAGGGGGGACAGGGTCCAAAGGAGAGCCCGATTTGCACTGTATAAGAAGTTTAAGTGCAAGATCAGGAGTGAGATCCTTAAATGCCACTAGGGCAGGAGCAGTATCGTGACTGATTAAAATCGGGGAAAGGGAATGATCAAACGCCACAACTGGAGGAAAGGAGGCTGCGATTTTCTCAATTTTTTCCAGAAAGAAGTCTGATAGTCCATTGCAAAGAGACTGGTTGGCAACATTGTTAGGTGTCATTGCAGGAGGTTTGACAAAGTCTTTAACAATTTTAAACAGAGTTTTTGCCGAGTTGTCTGCGTCTTTAATTTGCGAGGCAAAAAACTCTCTCATAGCAGATTTTTTGAGCTTGGTAAATTGTTTTAAGGCCGTTTTATAGATAAGTTTCGCCTCTCCATCATATGTTAATCTCCATCTGCGTTCTAATTTTTTGCAGCGGCTTTTTTCTTCACGCAAGGCAGCTGAAAGCCAGGGAGCAGAGGGGCGAGCTCTAGCAGAAGAAACAGGTAGAGATGGAGCAATACCGTCTATCGCAGATAGTAAGGTCGCATTGAACTTGGAAACACTAGCATCAATGTTGTCTATGTATGGCTTCAGAGGACAGCTAAAAACCGACTCTAGGGCCATGCATGTGATTTTGTGCCATTTTCTCCTGTAGTCTGTTCCCAGTTCTACCGGAATAGGTGCCTGAGGAAGTGGGATATCGACCGAGAGAAGGTAATGGTCGGTCCAGGTAAGGGGAAGGGTGGGGTGGGTGACAGTACCTGGGAGGTTAGAGAAAATTAGGTCCAATGTGTGGCCCGCCTCGTGCGTCGGACCTTGGATTAATTGCGTCAGGCTCAGACTCTGAAGAGAGTCGAGGAACCGAGTGGCTAAGGTACAGGTAGGGTCATCAGCATGTAAATTAAAATCACCTAATACTAAAAAGTGCGGGTGCTTAAGAGACAAGTCAGTTATGATGTGAACCAACTGCGTTAGTGAGAAGGGGGAAGATTTTGGAGGGTTATAAACTAAAATGCCGGTTAGATAAACTGACGCAGACTCGGCAATGGAAAAATACATGGCTTCAATCAACCCAATGTTAGTTAGTTTTTTAATGGTGATATTAAGGTGAGATTTAAACATGATGGCCAGTCCACCCCCAGTTTTTCCTTCTCGGTTAATGCCCAGGAAGCGATAGTCCGGGGGGGTGGCTAAATAGATATCCGGTTCTGAAGTATCCTTGGTCCAAGACTCAGTCAGGAATAGAATGTCCCAGTCGTGAGTGGTCAGATTCGACCAGATTTAATTTGCGTGACGAGGGAGAGATCTACAGTTAATCAACGCTACTTTTAAAATACGAACAGTTGGGGCGGGAGGTAGTGGTAGGGTGCGTTCGCACCAAGGATGGAGAGTAAAGTTGCACTGAGGACATTGAAAGGAATGGCCATCTAAATTTTCTGGGGGGCAACGGGCAGCTATATCACAAGAGCCCGGTCTTATTTGTAGAAGTTGTTTTCTAGACCAATTTGTGCGGTTCTCAATCGTTCCCTGTGCAGGGGGACTGGCCCTCGGCCCGTACCAGGCGCGGACGGGCGCAGACGGGCTTGCCTTAGGCGCGCCATCGGCGCGCCCGCTGCGCCCGCCCGCTGCGCGGACGAGAGGAGTGCTTGTTTTTATACATGACAGGAGGGTGGGAATCGTCCAGAAGCTGGACCGCTACCCTTCCTGCCTTCCCCAAGATGGCGGCGGTAATTTCCGCGACTACCGGCGTCAGCGCCTCAATTCGGCTGTGCCGGTAGGATCAGGCAACAATTTCGACCCTGGAGGGAAGGTAGTTTTCACCTTCTAGGTCGTGTTACAAGAATTCAGGAATTCTAAAATAGCGCCCAATAAAATATTTACAATTCTAAAAGCAAGTCCTGAGGAAATATCACACACTCCGTAATTAATCTACAGGTGAGGGTAGAGAGAAGAGCGCCCCCGGCTTCCGCCTCAGGGGAAAGGTGCTAACAGATTTTAGCAAGGGAGTCTTATCTCCAGAAACGCGTCTATCGAAATAAACCTACCCCTGCTGGAAGCGACTGTCGTGCTTGGGAGTGCTTTGTGTCCTAATCAACCCGGCTGGGTATTTTTTTGGGATTTTGGAGCTACTTTATATTACCGCGGACACCAACGCGGTTTAAAGCACCCGCCACAAGAGTGACTCGTTTTTCTTGGTGTAAGAAGGGAGCGTGTATATATATATATATATATATATATATATATATATATATATATATATATACACACGAGATACTTACCTTTGGTAACAATATATCTGTAAGAAACATTAGTTAGTGATACCTTAGAATTACCCACAGGCGTCAGACTGGATTCGGAAAGTTTTTGTCAGCAGTACCCCTGCAAATCAAAAGGTGGCGTTGTGCGTCTCCACATCTGTCGTTGGCATCATGGTTGCCGAGATGACGTTGTGGCAGCTACTTAGATGCCGCCCTCGCGTGCTGACGTCAGTTCTGTACACAACTTTCCACGCCAGGAACGCAGAGCCATGCAAGATACTGACCACTGGTGCAATGAGACTAGTGCCCTGAAAGGGATGACCTTAACCCTAGAAATCAGTTCACAGAACGGGGAGGATGGGTGTGGCGGTAAGGAATCTATAACTAACTAATGTTTCTTACAGATATGTTGTTAGGGAAGGTAAGTAACTTGTTCTTCTGGAAGAAACAGGTAGTGATAGATTCCTTACCTTAGAATAGATACCCCAGCAATGCCAACCACTGAGGTGGGTCTGCGAACCAAGATCACACCATGAAGTCTCAGAGAACAGGTCGGCCAAGGAAGCCGTCTCTCCGGACTTGGCTGTCCAGGCAATAGTGCTTAGTAAAAGTGTGCAGCGAGGCCCACGTAGGTGTCTGACAGATGTCTTGTAAGCGGACACCACGTTCCAATGCCGTAGTGGCCGCCGTCGCCCTGGTGGAATGGGAGCGCAGCCCACAGGAGGCTCCTTTTTAGCCAGAGAATAAAAGTCTTAGCGCCCACATAGCCAACAAAGAGCTAGTCATCCACCCGGAACTGTTGTGTGTGATTCAGGTAAAATGAGAGTGCACGTTTTGGGTCCAGAAGGTGGAGCCTCTCTTCCTCCCTGGAAGGATGCGGAGGTGGAAAGAAGGTGGGCAAGTGATGGTTTGCCCGATGTGAAAGGCAGTGACAATCTTTGGCAGAAAGGAGGAATGTGTCCTGAGCACAACCTTGTCCAGATGGACTGACAGAAAAGGAGGTTTACAAGAAAGAGCCTGGAGCTCACTCACTCTCCTTGCACAGGTGATGGCAACCAGGAAAGCAGACATCAGAGTTAACAAACAAAGAGGACAGTTGTGAAGAGGCTCAAAGGGAGCGCACAATAAGTATGTAAGAACTAGGTTCATAACATAACGTGTATTTGTAAAGCGCACGTTCACCGGTAGGTACCTTGGGAATTCCAACGCGCAAAATTGTTGACATTGCGTGTTCTCTTCGGTGGTGAATAGATCTAACCAAGGCTCTCCTCACTATCGAAAGAGACCTTGCACCAAGTCCGAGTGAAGACGCTATTCGTGATCCATCATGCACCTGTGGTTGAGTTTGTCCGCCCTGGAGTTCAGTGAACCTGCCAGGTGTTGAACCACCAGGGAAATGCCCAGTAATGTCCAGAGACGCAGAGCCTCTTGACATAGGGTCCATGACACAGTTCATCAACAGGTAGGGATGAGGATTTTGAGTGTCCGTTTCTTTCCCCAAAGTAATCAATTTTTAATCAACAAAAGTGGACACTTGTAACACTGCTCAACCTTTGGTTCAGTGCAAATAAGGAAACCCTCAGAGAAGTCAATGTATGATTGGAAATTGCGGTATATTTGTTTCATCCGCCCCACATTGACATTCACGCAGTTATCATAGGGTTATTCCTATTAGTGTGTACTGCTCGCCTCATCCAGAGGCACCTCCAGTCTCGAGTGCAGTGTCCAGAGGCAAAAGGACGTTCCCACAAAAAATGGTTAAAAATGAAAATGAGCACCAGAAAAAATGTATTATAGGGCAAACTTTCATTAGTTAAAAATGATAGATACTCAGTTATTGGCCGAGTTACTAGGCCGTGTAGTATTACTGGGTTAGGGTTGTCGACATGTTTCAGCTCTATTGGGCCAGGAGGTCTGTAGAGCTTTCGTCAGGACTTACGTAGAAATAGGACAAACAATATTTACACATATAATGCTACTCACACGATTTGTGCGGTAATCCCAAACTCATTGCAATTATATGAGTGTTGTATTCTTCACGATCTATGAAAGAATGTACATATAAAGCTTTTTTTCTTTTTCAACTAATAACAGTGATTTTACAAAATGGGTAAGTGCAGTAACTTAGCTAGTATTTCACTAACACTTGTATTACTCATGCGGAATTTTTCCAAGAGAATGAGCGCAGGAGTTCAGGTAATAATTTTATTAACACTGGGATTGCTCGTAAGGGGAGGAAATAAAGGGAGGCTATGGATACATATTCTTTATAGAGTACAGGCGCTAGATAATCTCATCATCTCATATTTCAAAGTTTTTGACCAAGGGGTCTCTCTCTACCCCGGGTTGGGAGCCACGTTATGTAATGTTCAGTGAACCCAGGGAAGTATGCCTCTTTTTATCCTGTGTTGCCCACATTTTGTAAGCTGTAAGCTGTATGACCGAGAGATCTTATTACTATTATTGGGCCTCTCCTCAATGTATTGGTGCTTGAGGGGATAGCGGATGGTCTAATCTTGACAAAACATTGAGCGAGCTATTTGTCGAGTGCTAGTACACGCCCTTTCATGTTAACCGAAGGGAGGTGAAGCCCGCTATTAGAACGCAGTAATGCTCTTACCTGTCGTGAGAGAAAATTCTGCTTCCTGCGGGGGATGCCTTCACGTGCTGCAGAGCTAAAGCAGAACAAGGACCTCGGTCAGGATGAGAGAAATTGTTCGGCTTACCCAAGAAGAAAGTCGGAGATATCTTCCGCCATTACCCGCATCGAGACTGCACTCCAGCCTTGTGCTGACTCTGCCCCCGGAGTGCGGAAGTCAAGTTGTGGTTTCTTGTTTAAAGGCGGTAGGGCGCCTCAAGTTTAAAGGCACAGTGGCGCGTCAGTTTTACTCGTGGCGTGATACAGACATCAAGGTTCATAGGCGGTCACCGATTACAGTTATACCATTATGATGATTAGAGCACTGATATAGGATGGTAGATAATTATTTACATCTATTGGCTAGGGCCTGTTGTGGGTGCACTAGAAAAAATTAATAGTAGATGTAAAAGGTCAGAAATTCACATCTCGTCGGGTGAAAGTGTTGGTAATTTACTTAGCAAAGTGATGCCAAGCTATATTATCATTTAAACCAATTTCAAAAGTGCGCAGATCCAGAAGGTTGATATGGAGCTTGGACTCTGCCGGAGACCAGAGGCCTCTGATCTCTGCCTCTCCCATGTGGCCCCCATCCCAGGAGGGACACGTCCGTCACTACTGTATGTTCCAGTTGGGGAAGGGAGAGGGATCTGCCATTGGCCCAATGCCGGTTCATGAGCAACCACCGCAGCTGGAGTGCAGTGGCCTCCGAGATCTGGATGTAATTGGACAGGTTCCCCTAATGCTGTGCCCACTGGAACTGCAGGTCCCACTACAGACCCAACATATGCCATCTGGCATGAGTGACCAGCAGGATGCAGGAGGCCATGAGGCCATGAGGCCCAGCAGCCTCAGGGTCATCCTGACCGAAGTACGAGTTACTTACCTTCGGTAACGATGTATCTGGTAGAGACGATTCTAACCTCAGATTCCTTCACGTAGAATTACTCCCAGGCATGAGACTGGATCCGGAAACTTTTTTGACACATCATCCTTGCAGGCCGGGGGCTGGGCGACATCACACGACTCTGCCCATGCGTCGTCCGCGCACGTGACATCAGCGAAGTCACATAAGACCTAATCCGGCGCGCATATGCCAGTTTTCTTAGGAGAACTTTTCTGCACCACAACGCAGAACCACCAGATAAAAAACTGTGGAAGCATGAGAACAGTGTGCGAAGAGCAGAAAAATTGGAAAGAAATAGTGACTAACAACACCACCCACAGTAGTGTCAACACAGCAGAACCCTAGGCAGGGAAGGAAGAAGAAACAAGCAGAGGCCTGCACCCCAGTGCCCCGGAGGCATGGAACATGCGTAAAAGTCATGGTACACGTAGGAAACCTACCACCCCCATCCTGAGCAAGGAAGGGGACCAGTCCCAAGACAGACAGGGACAACAAACCTCCAAGCCACCCCAACATAGAGGGCAACCACCCACAAGGGACAAGGGCAAGACAGATGACCCTTAATCAGAGGACAGCAATGGAAGGAGGGGAGGGAGGACAGGGATAGAAAGCAATCCCCCCAAACCTGGAGAAGCCAGAGCAGCAGGTTACCGGAACACCGGAACCCCATCCTCCAAAGAACCAAAGGAGGAATGAACCGCCCCCAGACGGAGTCACCCGTCAAGAACAAAAAAGGGGACTCACAGGAGATACAGCCCCCCACAGGGAGGCGAGTACCAAAGACCAACCCAAGGGTCCTCGCGGAATAGGGGAAGAAGGACGGGCTGTGAAGGAATCTGGGGCTAGAATCGTCTCTATTAGATACATCGTTACCGAAAGTAAGTAACTCGTACATCTGACAAAGACTACTAGCCGCAGATTCCTTCACGTACAATAGATACCCTAGCAATACCCCCTGGGTAGGAAGGTCTGCGAAAGGACCCCACAAGCCAATAAAGAACAGAGGGCCCGACAGGGAACCAGATCTGAGGGCCAGGTATAACCTTGTCCCTGCCAGGCAATGGGAACCCCTCAAGCAGACCCCAACCGACCCCAGAAGGATGTAGGAGGGAAAAGAAGGCTGAAGAGGCCCGTACACTGACAGCAGAGGAACCAAAGGCAAGGTCGGAGAGGCCGAAGCACCGCACTCACCACAAGGCAACACAGCCGCCGCCTAATGCCAAGACAGGAAGAGCGGAAGAAGCCTAGAACACCCAAGGAAATGAGGGAAAGGAAGGCAAACCCACTCCAGATGGAGAGCAACCTGCCAGCCAGAACAGCTGCCACTGTGCCTATGGACCGACAGCACATCGTTGCTACACACGCCTGAGACTTGACTGAGCTCTACCAAGGAGTGAGCCATTACCCACATGCCGCCACCCCCAATCTGAACAGATCCGGGCTCCGGAGCATTCAACTGCATTGCCAGGGACGGAGCACCATCACACGTTAACTATTGACAAATCAAAAACTGAAGAGCGGCAACCACCCGCACATCACACAAGCCTCTGGCTTCCAAAGATCCTTCCCGCTGTCAGACTCATCTTGACAAGATATGCCATATCCGTTCCACGGACTGTGGCCTCACTATTGTACACCAGGCAATTGTTTAATTCTAGTCCTGATGATGATCCCTCTAATTAAGGAGCTTGGGATCGAAACGTCGACAATTCAAAATAGTGACACTATAATCCAATGTGTCTAATTCCTGCGGTTACTATTTGGTTAAGCTTGCCTTATTGGCATATTGAATGCAAGCTACCACAGCTCCTAAAAACGTTTTGCCTGTAACTTTTGTGTTTGTTTAATTTTGTAATCACTATTTCTTTCCCTTCACTTCCTTCCCCATTTTGGGTGAAGGATTGCGCCCTGTTACATTGTTGCTCTCTTATGTTCTTTTACTTTTGAGACATTGTTATATTAGAATAAAAAGATCTCTGGGGTCTTTTACATTGGCCTACTGAAATGGGTCCAACCCCGCAACCAGTGCAGTCCGTATGCAATTTGGGCTTTATGATCGACGACAAACTGTCTATGCGACAACAAGCTGCAAAAATTGCCTCTATTTGCTTTGCCATTTTAAAATGGCTGAGGAAAATCCTTTGGCAGCTTCCGGAAGGGGCACAGTAGTCCAGGCCCTCATTGGCTCAAGACTGGATTATGGGAACATCCTATATCTAGGCACCAACAAAGAAGTCACTTGGCTGCTACTTCTCAACCTCCCCAAGTGGACTCACATCTCTGACTATCTTCACAACTTACATTGGCTCAAGATGGGTAACCGCCCTAAGTTTAAAGCACTCTGTTTCATGTTCAGAATCAACATAGGGATGGCTCCCAGCTACTTATGTAAGCTGGTATAAAAATACATCCCAACTCGTAACCTTCGCTCAATGAATCAGGCTAAATTTGTAGTCCCTAGATTCAAACGAGCGCGAATGGGCGGCCTCTCTTTCGCTCAGTTGGTTCCGGCCTTATGGAATTCACTCCCTCTCCCACTGTGGCTGGAACCGAGCTATATAAAATTCCGAAAAGGCATCAAGACCTGGTTATTTAATCAGTAAGCCCTCACCGGATTCTACTATCTAGTGTCCCTTCCTAATTGAGTACAGATCCAGGGCGCTGGGAAACCCTCTGGGTAGCTGTCGCGCCTTATAAATTCAATAAATAAAACAAATGCAATAAATAATAAATAAACTGTCATTTTCTCAGGAACTACTGAACAGATTGACACCATTTAAGCAAAAGGCACAAGTCTGAACTGAGGACTACCTCTTTGCCCAATTCTCTGCCCCCACTTGACAAATCACTTTCAGGGTAGGAGCGGACCAGAGCTGGCCAAAAGTTTGGAAAATTGCGCAAAGATTCATCAATCGTCGCCAAAGTTATTGGGAATAAAATGTTGTGGATTTCCTATGCATAATAGGTCCTAACTATAACTACCTACTGGTGACCGCCAGTAGGTAATATATATATATATATATATATATTCACTGAAAAAACCATAGGTTATAGACCATATATAGTTAGGAATTAGCATTTAGAAAACCTTATTTTACTCACACAAAACCATTGAAATTCCATATATAGTTAGTTGCACTAACTATATATCGCGCACCCGCAATCCACTGCTGATGATGTCACATATTACATCATTCATGACATGGTCAGTGACATCACTGATGACATCACTGATGACATCTCAAATGACATCACTGATGACATCACTGATGACATCTCATTTGACATCATTCTTGTGCTAATACAATAAACCTCTTCAGACTCTAATATAACCTTAGATACACTCAGTGTATACAGACACTCACACACTGTCACTCATCCATGGAGTTACTCACACACCTAGTCAGTCATGCAAAGAAACAATCTCACCTCCATTTCCTCAACTATACAGTTATACACACCTTACTTATTCAAACATATACTAACACATATTTACTCTCTTATACAATCCCTGATACAAGTTCACAATGATCCATACAGCCACTCACACATTCAGTGGCTCTCATGCACAGTTATTTATATATGCCAACTCTCACATGTACTGTGTTTTACATATGTACTTACTATGACATGTAGCATTGAGATATCCATTCACTCATCAATACACTCATGCACACAGTCAACCGCCCATGTAGCTTTTTCCACATGCACTCTTGAACTCATACACCTAGTGAATCAACTGCTCACACATCTATGCACAGAGTCACACACCTCCCAGCCACCCCCACACAAACTCAATCTCCCATAGAAATACTTGGGCAACCAATTAATAACACATATAGCCTCTCGTATAGCTAATGATCAACACATGCAGCAGTTTACATCACAACAGACATAATGATGCACAAATTAAGACAGTTTAGTCACTAACCCATGCATTCAGTGAGACACATTTAATCACTCACTCATACAGTCAGTCACGCACCTACTAAATCCTTCATCCAGACACTTATACATCCACTCATTCTTCAATATCTAAGACATATTTTAACTTTACAGAAACATACAGTCACTGGATGTTGTCATCAGTGATGTCATTTGAGATGTCATCAGTGATGTCATCAGTGATGTCACTGACCATGTCATGAATGATGTAATATGTGACATCATCAGCAGTGGATTGCGGGTGCGCGATATATAGTTAGTGCAACTAACTATATATGGAATTTCAATGGTTTTGTGTGAGTAAAATAAGGTTTTCTAAATGCTAATTCCTAACTATATATGGTCTATAACCTATGGTTTTTTCAGTGAATTTTCAAGGTTTTGTAAATGCTAATTCCTAACTATATATGGTCTATAACCTATGGTTTTTTCTGTGAATTTCATTGGTTTTTTAACAGCTAATATCTGTAGCTGTAAAATGTATTCTTCTTTAAATCCAAAAATATATTTTATATGTTTATGAATAATTTTTTTTTTAAATATTTTTTTTTCTTCGTTCCCGCTTCGCGAATCGGGAAGCTTCCCGTTAGCTGACCTTGATGCCGCGAAATAGACCGCGAGCCGGTAAACGTTTCTTTACCGCAAGTGCCGCGTTAGAAAACAACATCGTGACGCCTCCCGTCCGCATGACGTTCCACGTTGTCGCGTGATACGTCATATGACGTGCTACGTTAGCGAACTGGTACGCGAAGCGAGTGCCAAAGCGCAGGTTTCTGGAAGCAAACCGGGAGGCCCTGCAAAGCGCTTAACGTAAACACAGCAAGTCATGTGACTTGGTAATAACACTTTTCATTGGTTCATTTCACTTTTGGTTTCCTAATGATGTAAGACTAGGTCATATAATCTAAAATGAACACTTTTGATTGGTTGAGAACTCTTGTTTTTCCCAAATGATGAAAATCCCTCCTTCTTTCCTCACTCTGACTTTCATCATTGTGAGAGAAAGACCCTTTGTGATCACTGAGCAATGGCTTCTTTAGTAGCTTCAGCTGGTGCTTCCCCACCACCTCCACCACCTCCAAGGAAGAGAGGACCACCTGCTCAAGTTGTAATTCAACAAGAAGAAGAAGAAGAGGAACAGGAGGACGAGCACGAAGAGAGGCAGTTTTTGCCTGAGCAGCCCAAGACGTCTCACCGGAAAGAAAACTTCATTTGGCAATTTTTTAAAATTCCCAAAGGTCAGAAAAAAGTAAATGCAAGATACGTAACTTGCCTTATATGTCAAGATAGACTGTCCAGAGGGACCGACAAAAAATACAGTTTCGGAAACTACACAATGCATCGCCATATGACTAGGTGGCATCCTAACAACTACAGTGCTGCACAGTTTCGGAACGACCTAGATAATCTCCCTATTATGGCCAGAAGATCTGTTGTACCGGAAGTAACGGGACCAGAGGGCAGGGAGATGGTGCCAAATATACAAATGAGATTTGGTGAAGTAAAACACACCTGCGTATTTTGCGATGGATTCATTTCCTACGGAGAAAGAAGCATCACTCTGATCAACAGAGCTATTGACTATCATATGCAAGTTTGTCCGAAACGCCCAAAATAATAAATACTTCTTTTTTTTGTTTTGTTGCTCCTGTTGAGCCCTTTACAATGAATCGTTTTCATTTCCCCCTCCAAGAAAAACCCAAAAAAATATAAAACTGTTCCGAAAAATTCAAAAACATTAAAAAACATGTTCAGAAAAATAAAAATAAAAGTTCTTTTCAGAACTACCTCCCCGTTATTAAAAAATTGGTACAATATTTGGAACTGTGCCAACCTCTATTTCTCTTAGTTCGCTTCCTAGTTCGCTCGCTGGTACGCGAACTGGAAGCGAACCAAAAACAGTAAGTATAAGGGAAGGAAACACACACTTATGTTAAAAGAAAGACAGCTATAGGGGAGTAAACTAGAGATACTATTACCCATAATCCACTACTGATGATGTCACATATTACATCATTCATGACATGCTCAGTGACATCATCAGCAGAGGATTGCGGGTTTTTTGGCAACATGCCTTATCCACGGTTTAATAACGCTGCCTTTTGCTTTATATAAGTTTTCAAATTGTATGAAATATATACCAATAGGTCTTTATGAACCTTTAGGTAGTGCTTTTGTTCATGAGGTCTGGTCGCTTCCATACACATACAGATGTTTCAAAGATGATCAAGAAGTTTATCTGAATGGAGAGGAATGCACTGAGACGCCAGATCATTCACTAATGTGTAGGCACATACAGTTACACGATTCATGCAACAAACACCGACCAAATATGGCTTGCGTGTTGCAAGGCACGCCAGTTCCTGCTATCATCCCCACGTTCAAGTTGTTGGAAAATGGTAGTTATTTGATGCTCAATAATGAAGATTGTTCTGAGTTAATTAAAAGTATTCCTTTTATCGTAACAGTAAGTGAACGGGTTATTTGCTGCAGAAATGTTCTATTTCCTCCCACACATGAACATAGGGAGTTTTCAATCTGGCCACAAATACCAACCTTGGGACACGTTTCAACGGCATGACAAGAATAAGAGCTCTTTTGTCTCAGAGAGAGGTGGCCTTGAGTTCGGCCCGTGAAACTTTCGTACTTCACATAGCGAACACCCATACACAGGTTTGCCTTTCAATTTCAGCAACATGTTTCCGACTATCTTTAACGCATCCTCCACAAAATCCCTGGCACACTTTTTTAAAGTTGTTACCAGTGGTCTCGTGACTTCATTTGAGAAAATCTTTGGAGTCATCCCTGCTCCCTTTCATTCCATTTTCTCCACTCTGGTTCGTGGATTGCATTTTTACTTGCATTACCAGCGGACGCTCTTGTGCTTTTTTACATTTTTAAATATGGATGTCCCTCCTATGCAACCTCCGACCCTGCAGCTGCTGACACTGTTCCGCAATCGCATGCTAGAATATTATGGCACAATGCCGTTGGCGATATTAAGCACGGCATATGGATTATCTTTTCGGTTCTCCTACTTCACCTGTGTCCAGCCTGTATTTCACTGCCTGACCTGTGATTTCGATTGGGCCATTGATTTGTGTCTCTGCGGACCGGTTTCTCCTGACGTCGACTTTAATCAGCTGATGACTCCTATCATTACTCACGAGTTGGTTTGTCCTGGCGAAAGGATTATGGCTGTGGCATTGATGCATGGACTACTTGGTCCCTGGAATTTACTGGCGGCAGCACAGTCTTTCTTGGAACACAGCTTTCTTGAAAACCCACCGAGCTGTCCTCTGATGGTGATAGAGGATCCGGTGCTGGGAGAGCACGTATGTTCTTTTCCGCTTTTAAATTGGATGGCTGAACTGTTTTCGGATGAAGACGGTGACTTCCTGTTGGAGGCTGTTGCAGCTTATTTTGCATACACAGTTATGTCATAGACCTTTTTCATGTTTCATATGCTGAGTACTAGCATTTCATTGACAATTCATTGACTTAATTGTCAAGTTTTTATTATTTACCTTGCCTATTGGCTTAAGACTCGATAAAGTACTTGGCTGTTTTATTTTTCTTTAGCATTGAATTTTCCTAGTTTTTAATGCTTTACCTTGCGGACCGTCCACATATAAACTTGCAATCTGCTCTCATGAGATGGCACTTCTATTATCTTATTCAGTTCGTTTCCGGATCATGGGGAGGTGTCATCTAGGTCCTGGATATCTTTACACCGTGTTAAGTTAGCATGGGCTCATTACCGGTTTAAACGCCATTTTTCCTTTTTTGCAACTTCTGCACACGACATTTAGTTGTTGCTTTAGCTTTCCACCTAGTAGTTCATCGTGGTTTACATGAGAATAATATGTTATTGGTCTACTATCTGCTTTACTTGTTAAACTATATCTGTACAGCGAGTGCTAAAGTTTCAAGAACAACACGATACAGAATTGTTATGAGGTCTGATCTCCACGACTTCATACTCATAACATAAGTGCAACTTCTGCCAATTCTGGGCATGAGGCGGGTTTTATATTGCTTTGCCGAACACACATACACAACAGTTGATGCGGTTCACATGAAGAGAGAGCTGGTGTATGCTGATGTGATTCCTTCAAATCTAAGACACTAAAGTATGGGCACGCCCTAAACCAACACAAAGAGACCTTCTTAGCAAATAATATAATATGTGTATTAGGGAGGGTGAGATATAAGCAGCCGCGGGCCGTGGAGGGAGTTACGGTGAGGCAGGGAGGCGGGGAGGGGGAGAAGCAGGGTGGAGCCCTCTCTACCTTGCCCCTCCCCCTCCCCGCCTCCCTGCCCCACCGTAACTCCCTCCACGGCCCGCGGCTGCTTATAAGTGTTGCTAACTCTTATTCATTTACAGCATGTTAACATACTGTCACCATTCGCTTTTTATGTACTAGTAACTATGCTGGTAATTTTGCTACTGATAATATGTGTACTTGTATTCTCCACCCTGCTTCTCCCCCTCCCCGCCTCCCTGCCTCACCGTAACTCCCTCCACGGCCCGCGGCTGCTTATAAGTGTTGCTAACTCTTATTCATTTACAGCATGTTAACATACTATCACCATTCACTTTTTATGTACTAGTAACTATGCTGGTAATTTTGCTACTGATAATATGTGTACTTTTATTATCTAAGGTACTACGCCTGAGAAGACGGCATTAGTAAATAAACATTTCAAATACACATGTGTTCTTCTTAACTCCATGTTCTGGTTTCTAAGAAATATATAACGACCGACTGTTCATGAGTTCCACGTATCCTGAGGTACTATAAGTTCATATTCTGGATTGTCTAAACATTGAGAGTTTGTTATATCCAATGTGACACTGTACCTAGCTTGCTAAATAGTTTTTGATTACTAACGTGAGTTTTGGGACACCCTAATTCGCCGAGGTTCCAATCCTCTGTCCACAGTTCTGTGTGAGAACAGAAACCCTGCGACAGGGGCACCCCCGACCCTTGCTGGAGCTTCATCACACTTGCGATACAACTCCAGCAATGCGCCACCTTTACGGCACAGATACATCACGCATCTGTGCTGTTTTTGCCCCGTGATGCGCCGCATTGTAAATGCAGCACACCATAGGTGACGGAACAGCGGCACAGAATGACTAACACATCCCTGGTGATGCGCCAGTCATCATAAATCTATCCCTATGCTTCTTATCTTGTTAGAGATGAACCGCCATATGTATCATCAAAGTTATTTGCATTTCCTAAATAGCGAACTTTAAGGAATAAATAGCGATTCTTTACCATTCCTAGTTTGCGATGAGCTATTTGCTAATTAGCCGAATGTAGCCCAATGAAGCCCAATGTAGCCCAATGTAGCCCAAAGATGGCCGCCAGACACACAAAAAAACAAATGTAGCCCAAATATCAGCCAGATGTAGCCCAACTATAGCCCAGTGACAGAATGACCAATCAGCTTCGCAAACCTCCGTTACGCGAAGCAGAGCGCTGTTACAGATATATATCTTTTTTTGAACGTTAATTTCTCAAAATCCACTGGAGCACATATATTGAGACCTAGCAAAGGCACATCGGGCTACCAGTCCCTAATATTTTGCCAAGTTTCGTGCAAATCCATTCAGCCGTTCAATTATTATTTTTATTATTTTTTTTTGCCCCGCGGGGCCCTTTTAAAACCTCCACATCAAACCTAGGGGGTCAGCGAGGATCTACTATGCCCCCTTATAGTTATTTCCCCCTTTGTTTTGACCTCCTCTTGTCTCTCGATCCTACCGAGAGACAAGATGGCGGCCGCTACGGACTGTTTGGAATGTTGACAGACGCCGGAGAACCAATCAGCTTCGCTTCACAAAGCTCCGTTGCGCGAAAAGTCCGCGAACCAGAGCGCTAACCGGTCCGCTGTTACAGATATATATCTTTTTTTAAACGTTAATTTCTCAAAATCCACTGGAGCACATATATTGAGACCTACAAAAGGCACATCGGGCTACCAGTCCCTACAATTTTGCCAAGTTTCGTGCAAATCCATTCAGCCGTTCGGGCTAAAAGTGAGGCCAACCGCCCTATGGAAATTAACATGGGAAAAACGCGTTTTGGGACCCCCCTTTTTTCTCGGCCCCCCCTTGACGAACCCCCCCAAAATTTTCAGGGGCTGCTCAGAAACAAAATGTGCCATTTTCCTGAAAATGTCAGCCAATTCCGTCCACAAACGCCAAAGTTATTAGACATAGAATTTTCAAAAAACCCATAGAGAAAAAATCCTAACTATATATACCTACTGGCGACCGCCAGTAGGTAATATATATATATATATATATTTATATATATATTTAATTACATTCCTAGGGGAAGACATATTTCTGGGTGATACTTTCTCTACCTGCAGATTTCTCTCCTAGTCCCCTAGTAGCCATACTGGTCCAGCAAACTTTACTCCACAGCTCTCCCACAATAACAGGGGTTGCAGCTCAGTGTGACACTAGAAAGAGTTTCCTGTGAAGTCTCATATAGCTACCCCATTGTTATGCTGATGCCAGTTTCCCATACCTTTTTCTGTGCTCAGCACAAGGAGATTGACATAGAATAAGATACACAGTACAGCAAATAAAATGGGCTCTTCATGTTTTTTCCCATAACCATCTATCAAAAGGGAGGTGGAGGAATTGGTGAGGAATTTGCAGATAGAATATCTGCTAGAAATATTGTTACCGCACTAACTTCTACCTGCAGATTTCTTACCTCTTGAATAGATTTCCAAGTAATGTCCACAAAAGTGATCTTGTGGATGGTCATACCAAGAACTCTAGCACAGTTTGGCCCATCCCTCCTCACCTTTGAATCCAGGTAATAGCCCTTAATGAAGGTGTGAAAAGATGACCAAGTGGCCGATGTCACCTACAGGGGCCCCTTAAACCAGACATGGAGGATTTAATACATAAAATGGTCCATCTGGACAACATCCTTTTCTGCGCTTCTTTCCCTTACCTTTTGCCTACATACCCTACAAACAGCTTATGTGTGGCTGATTTACAAACTCAGTGCAATCTTAGGATCCAGCCAATGCAAGTTAAACAAACTCCAGTAGCTGCTGTTAATCCCACGCTCAGTGTGCTTTTATAAATGAATTATCTTATTCCAAATAGCCACAACTGCTGTGACCTACAAGCAGGCGTCCCTTACAGATCAACTCTTTCACAACTTATAACATGTTCAACCACTGTCTTTTCTCCTCCCCCACATGCCCTTGAAGATGATTTGGTCTGGACTTCCATTCCTACTTTGAAAACATATATTGATAGCGAACACTAACAGAAAACGCTATTGTTTCAACATCAAGCGGGTCTCATATAACCTCGTGCAATCTTGAAATAACAGGTGGCTAAACCACTAACTGACATTGACTCAGTCTTCTATGGAAATCTCCCACTACATTTTCCACAATTTATACAACAAATATTTAATCAGTCTGAAACTCAAGGCCTACCACATTTTCTAAACTATCCCACTCCCGCCTTATTATCCCTTTTCAGACTATTTTCATAGTAATTCCAGACTTAATTCATTCTAACTTTGCAAGCGCATTTGGTGGGTACCTTGGTGCTCCTTCCTTGTTTCCGGAAAAGTTCTTCTATAGCTCCTACTACGAAATGGCTGCCCATCCTCTGCTTCAACCCCATCCTTGGCAAATGGAGCTATACTATGGATGAATGGTACAACTTTTTAAATGCATGCCATTGGCGATATGTGGCATCAGCTATCGCCTGAATTCCCGATACGTGTACTTTACCGTTGTTCAACCTGTTTTCTTATGTCTCCGGTGCCACTATGAATGCGACCTCCAAGTCTGCCTCTCTACTACTCCACACGATCCCCTGGATTATGAAGTGTTGCTGCATCCATTAGTGGCTCATGACCAACTTTGTTCCGAAGACACGCTTGATGGGTGCCTATAACGATGCAATAAGGGGAAGATGGAGTACATGCGCTCATACCGAGAGCCTCTTGCAGCAGACTATCATTGAATATCATGCAAGTTGCCCTGACATGGTCCTGCTTGCAGAAGATTTCGATAACCATGTGTGTTCTTTCGACTTGCTAAATTGGATGGCCACCCTCTTTGCTTGGAGAGGTGCAGATGACCCTTTTGAAATGATTGCGCATCACGGTGCTTCTGAGTTCTTGAGCTTCAATGAATCTCCATAAGTGCGCGTGGTAACCCGATTTGACGAGCTCTTATTTCTACAGTTCAAGAACATTGTTTGGTTTTTTTTTCCTTTTCGCTTTTCCTTTTTTTTGAGATTTTCAGACATTGACTTTCTTTACAAATTCCCCTTTACAGACTTGATTACGCTCTTTTGATGTTTCCACTCTGTTTGCCTGGTTGGTACAGAGCTATTCGAAGAAACGGGCGACTTGGCAGTTGGGGACTTTACTATCTATATTGAAAGATATGTAGTCTGCAGACAAACTTCTGACATGTTCTATTTTATAATAACAGTTCGTTTTAGCTGAGAGAGAAATGTATCTCAAAATGGTCGTATCTCTATTTTCTTTTTCTGATAACATCTCCCTTTATCAGATATTGATTTACTAGTATACTGATTATAATTCTATCATACACTTTCTTTTTTTGTTATGGCACATATACTGCACATTACGCCATCTACTTTAAAATAATTTTTTTTAAATGTATCATGCCTGTGTCATATGTTACAAACACATTACTCACAGTTAATTCCTTTCCAACCATGCTTTTAAAGTCATTTGCCTGCCCGATGTCCACTACCCACCAACTACTAACATTCTTCAGCCTAAGCAAATGCGAACCAGAAGTACGAGTTACTTACCTTTAGTAACGATTTATCTGGTAGAGACGATTCTAGCCAGAGATTCCTTAGCGTAGAGTATCCCCAGGGGTGAGTCTGGATCCGGAATTATTTTTTGCCACAGCATCCCTGCTTGTCGGGGGGTTGGCATCATGCGACTCCGCCCTGGCGTTGTCCGTGCACGTGATGTCAGCGAGTTCACATAAGTCCCACTCCGGCGCGCCTATGTCAGTTTTCTTCAGAGAACTTTTCCGCGCCACAACGCAGAGCCATCAGACAAAACTGTGAGAGTATAGGAACAGTGTGTGAAAGAGCAGAACAATTGGAAAAAGGAATGGTGAGGAACAACACCATAACGAGCAGTGCCAGACACTGCAGCACCCAAAGGCAGGGAAAGAAGAAAGAACAGAGCACAGCCCTGAACAGCAACCCTGCCAGTACGGAGATAGCCCATCCCTGGAGACAAAGAATATATGAAAAAGCACCATGATAACATGTAGCAAGACTACAACCCCAACCAATAACAATGATGGGGTAGCAGTCCGGGACAAACAGGGCACGACAAGACTCCAAGACAGCCCCATCACAGAATGTGACAACCCCTATCAGGAACAGGGGCAAAGGCCCAGCCAAAAGACCCCAGCCTAGAAGATCGCCAAGGGGCCAGAACCGCTAGTAATTAAAGAGGAAGGAAAGGGTAGAAGGTAGGCCCAAACCTGGGGCAACTAGAGCACAAGGGCACAGAAGTACCTATAAACCTATCCTCCAATGCGCCAAAAAGGGAGGAATGGAACAAATAAACAGGACGAACATCCTGTCAGAAAGAACAACAGAATGCACTCACCGAAGACATAGCCACCCACAGGGAGGCGAATTCAGAAGACCAAACCAAAGGTCCTCGCAGAACGGGGAGGAAGGGCGGGCCATGAAGGAATCTGTGGCTAGAATCATCTCTACCAGATACATCATTACCGAAGGTAAGTAACTTGTACATCTGATAGACTACTAGCCGCAGATTCCTTAACGTAGAATAGATACCCTAGCCATACCCAAGGGGAAGGAGGGTCTGCGAGAGGACCCCACTAGCCTGGGCATAATAGAGGGTGCCAAAGGGGATGCGGCCAATGGACAGGTAAAAGACCCTTGTTCTCCCAGGCAAGGGGAACCCCTACATCTAGAAGACCACCCACCCCAGAGGGGATGCGGGAAGGCAAGAAGAGAGGCAGCCCGCCTCCATCAGCAGGAGAAACGAGGGCAAGGCAAAAGGAGGCCAGAGCGCCCCACACCCATTCAAGGTATGAAGAACCTCCCCCAGAAGACTCAAGGCCCAAACGAGGAAGAGGAGCACCTAGGAAGAGGAGCAACCTAGAGACTCCAAGGAAAAGAGATAAAGCAAAGGCAAGCCCCCCACCGGGAACATGCCCAGTGAAGAGGGCAGCCGAGCCTAATACAGCCAGAAGGCAACAGGCCAGACAGAACGGCGCCTTCAACAATAAGGCAGACGGAAGCAGAAAAGGGTAGCCCAAGGTCACCCAGGGAGAACCGCCCAAGATCCCACAGAGGGACAAGGAACTCAAGAACCAACTCAACCTCTAGGGAGGAGAGGCAGAACTGAAGGCAGGGCACACAGGAAGAAGCAGACAAGGCAAGGAGGACTGTCCCTCTAAAGTGCCAGAAGGTGCATAAAAGCAGTAGGTCTGCATCGGCATGCACGGCCAGAATCAGACACACCACAGAATGGTGCACTCAGGGCAAGCCAAACGCCAGCTGAGAGAGAGAGACCATGAAGGCAAGAAGGGCCCGGACATGTCCCCAGGTGAGGAGTCCACACAAACGGCCCAAAAAGGAGTGGAACAAGGCAGAGCCATGACGCAAGGCCTCAGACAGCAGGCCAGATCAGGCCAACAACTCAGTGACCCTGGAGAAAGACAGCCCGGGCGCAACTCAAACCAATCCAAAACTATCAGCAAGAGGATCTCACCTGCAACATACCGTAACACCACGGAGAGCAGAGGCCCGAAGGCGACCATACCTTCCCAGCACAGGACAGAGGACAGAGCTATACAATAGCTATCATTACTCCACATAGGGCAGGTCACGTCCCAAGACATGGGAACCCTCTTAGAAAAAAACATTCCGCAGCAGAGGACAACAGAAAGACCTGCGGAGAACCCACAGATTGGCTTGCAATTAGCCAATAAGATTAACAGAAGGCCCAATCTTAGGGCCAACAAGGCTTAGCAAAAGCCAAAAAACACATCAAAAAAAGAGCTGGCCAGCAGCCAACAGCACTATAGTCCGAAGAAGAAGGACTTGAATGCACAGTAATCACACAGATCACATAACTGGGGAGACCCGCTCCAACGGAAGAACACCTCCCGAAAACCAGATCAACTCAAAGGTCACTAAGGGGGAGAAGGAGGCTGAAGCCTCGCCAAGAACCGCTGAATGACTGAGTTCCCAGGGGCATGGAACAAAAGAGCGCCATCGAAAGGAAGGTCCATCAGCTGTTCTCGAACGTTCTCTGGGAACACACTGTCCCGAAGCAAGGCATGTCGACGAAGTGCGACCGAAGAAGCCATGGCATGACCAAGTACCTCCGTGACGTCCTGAGCAGAGCGAAGAATAAACGCCGACCAGCTCCCGGCCATCCAATACATGGTGCCCAATATTAACACAGGAACTCTCTTGAGAAGCGGTAGACATAAGGGACTACGCCGAGTCCTACAAGCAAGAAGTGGCCCTAGTCAAAAACACACAAAGTGTTAAGAGCCCGCAGAGCCGCACTGGTGGAGGCGAACACATTAGACCCCCAGGAGTCAAGCCAGCGGGCCTCCCGCGATGGGGGAGACAAAAGCGGTGACAGAGAGGGGAAGGCATTCTACAAAAGAGGGCCCATGGTAGAAGGGTTGAGGGAAAGACACACAGATCATGCAGCACCAGATGGTGGCAGTGCAGAAGGTGTTGGGGCACCGGGTCCCCCGTGGCGGGTGGCCCCAAGCCCCCAGAAGAGAAAAATGGAGCGAACCCTCGAAGGGAAGAAGCAGCTCCCTACCACCAGAACACCGATGGAGGACCTCCAGAAGATGATCCGCGGGGAAATGGGCAGCTGGATCACCCATGAGCAAGATTCCCACAGCCGTGGAAACAGCGTGAGCAAAAGCAGCACCCGCCTCTGTAGCGCCCCCGGTGGGGAAAGCAGCTCCTCAGTAGGTGACCGCTGCAAGCTAAGGCGACCATCCCCCAAGCCAACCGGTAAAAGGAAGGGCCAGGTCCGGAAAGGAGTAAGAGGGACAGAGGAGTGGGGGACCTGCAGCGCCTCCGGCAAAGACCGCAGCAACGGGGATGGCGAGGAGCCGTCCTTAGATGACCTCAGGGAAAAAGCCACGACGCGGCGGCTCGTCTCTGACGAGAATTAAACCAGCAAGCGCCGAACCCCTGGAGAAGAGGAGGTGTCCGAAGACGAGTTAACGATCCGATGTCGGCCTGGCACCATAGAGTCTGCAATCTGAGGCAAGACATCGTCGTCCAGCGCCAGGAGAGATGCCAGAACAACCTCCGCCACAGCGCATGGTGCAGGAGACCGAAGCTGGGTCGGAGCCAGGGTCGCAAAGGAATGGTACCGGAAATGCGCTGACTTGACCTCCGACGAGGCAGCCGCCTGCGTGGAGGGGTGAGAGGGACCCGGGGAGGGATGAGGGGTCCCCCGCTAGCCTCGGCCCGAGACGGGACGAGAAGGGCCCTCTGCCAGCACCTGTGGTGCCGCCACCAGGGCCAGCAGCCATCGGCACCTAAGCGGCATCCCTTCGGGTGAGGCCACCGCCTGTCCCGAGCGTGACTCGGGGATGCGACCCGAGCCCCAGTGACCTCCCGCGACACCACACGGACTCCTGCAGGAGTTTACGGTGAAGCAGAGGCGCCGTGGTCCGAAGAAGGAACCCCTGAAGAGCCGCACCCTAACGGCACCACATCCTCCGAGCCTGGATCCGAGCCAGTCGGCGCCGGGGCCTGAGCCACCGACGACACTGCGGAGGGCCCCGCACACAGCAACGGATCCGCAGACATCCCTTGCGGGAGAAGGAGGCAAAGGAGAAGCAAGGGAGGCCTGCGAGGCCGCCGCATATGTCTCCATCTGGGCTCTAGACGCCCCCACACTGGGAAATGGCAGATAGGGGGATGACAAGCGGGGCTGCACCACCTGCGAAGAGCCCACACCCCCAACAGGCCTGGAACCAGCCCTCGGGGACAAACTGGAACACTTACCGACAGGTGAGCGACGCTCTTGTGGCCTGGGAGAAGGACGATGTCGAAGACGGAGGTGGCAATTCCTGAAACCCTCCACAGGGGCCGGGCGTGGTGAAGATGCCAACCTGGACATGCTGGCTGAAAGAAGTTTTCTCCGGCGCTCCTGTCAGGACTTCAGTTTCATCTGCTGGCATGCCTCACAATCAGTGGGGTCGTGGTGTTCTCCTAAACACCACATACAGATGGATCCATCGCCGACATGTAGCGTGCACAAGACGAGCATGTCTTAAAGCCCAAAGGCATTCGCACACTGTTCACACATGCAACAAGTGAAAGGGAAAGGCCCGAAACAGGCCAGGAGCACGATCCGGATCCGCATTGCAGGCGGAAAAGGAAAAACAGACGTAGGTGCACCAGGTTGGGGGGGTTTATGTGACCTCGCTGACAAGGTCAACACCAGGGCAGAGTTGCGTGCTGCCGTCCCCCCGGCGCGCAAGTATGCTGTGGCAAAAATAATTCTGGATCCAGTCTCACGCCTAGGGATAATTCTACGTTAAGGAATCTGCAGCTAGTAGTCACTATCAGATTCTCTTTTTAAGTTACACAGTTGACAGTGTCACCACATTACTATTACAATGCATACATCTCCTGTGCCTTTTCGTAGTGGCAGCATACTTAAAAGAAACATACACCTACAGGTATACCTGTGTTATATAGCTATCGTATCTTCCAACATATAACTCGTGTGAAAATACATGTTCAAGCATAGACATACCTTAGCAAAATTAAATGTTAACACCAATAGTCGAGCAATGTAAATTGGAGCGAAATGTAAGTTACAACTGTGAAGCATTTTTACAAGCCCCTATTGCCACCACTACGTCACTTTCACTGACCTTGTGGTGGCGATAGGGCCCTTGCCTTATTAACAAGGCAGCGTTAAGCCACTTAACGTAGCTTAACACTGCATTGTTAAAAAAGCCCCCCTTCACGTTATGTTATCCGTGAAAGGTGCGTCTAGTGGGTAGTGTGAGAGGCATTCCACCTCAACACCCATTGATTTTGATGTTGCATCCTATTAATAAGGCAATGTTTATAGAAGGCATCGCCAAAGTTAAGACCAAAAAAACCCTGGTCTTAATTTAGCGAAACAAGGAGAAATTCTTTATTTCTACTCGTTTTTGCTTTTTCAATGTGTACTCCCTTGAGCAACACACATGCAAAAAGCAAAATGCCATAGTTTCATTATGTAAAGGAAGATGTCCCTTTCTGTATATGAACAAAAAAAAAATGTCAAAACACCGTTTTGTAACTTACATCTGTGCTGCATGAAGCAGCGCACACGTAAATTATAAACTAGCATTTTAGGTTTGTTTATGTCGTAGAAGGGACACCTTCCTATACATAAAGAAGCCTCCCTGTTCACAGACACCCTTACACTCTGGTGTGCAAGGGTGACAGCAGTAGCGCAGAGTTGTGAAACTTTGCATCACTGCAGTGACAAACGCATGGCTGCACCATATCCTTGTTAATATAGTGCAGCCTCGCATTTCTGAAGTTGTGGAAAGACACATTAAGAAAAGAACGATAACGCATCTTTCCGCCACTTCTTTAATAATATGCCCCTGTATGCGGCATTTTTATATAGCACAGAAATCTATTATAGCTTACTGTCTGCCCATCTCATGTCCCCAGCAGCCCAGTGACAGTCACCTCACATGGGCCACTGTTACCTTCCTTTTACAAACCACAGAAGAAAAACTGTTAGAGACCGGGAGGAAGGGGGCGGGGGCATAAGGAATGTGTCATTCCCAGTCTCTCGATCTGTTGCCCCTGTGATATACCTAGGTACAACATGAGCTGGTTGCCTCTAAATACCTTAACGTGTGCTTCACAAGTGTGCACAAACTGTGAAAACATTTCATTTTTTTCATCTCACTGAAGTTAATAAAGCATGTTTGTGTTAAAGCACCCCCCAGGTATTTTCCCACAAGCTTTAATCTGCAAAAGGACATTTCTTGTACATTACCCCAGTCGATATTACACCCCAATTCATCCCTATACATTACACACAAGACCATGTAAGCATTGCAACATCACAAACGTGGAAACCAAGCTTTTTTTTCAGTAATTGATAACTGATTAGGTGATAAACAACACTATGCAGTGTAAACTAATGTACATATTACTTTCGTAAAAAACTATGTTTCAGATTGGTTAATAAAAAATGTTTCAAACGTACACTACAGAGGATAAGATCACTCGTGCGGAGCACAACCACACCTACTTTTTGCATTTGGAAGGTACTGTTCTAACTTTAAAAAATAGTCAACTTCTGACCTGCATGTACTGTTGAATGTTCCAGGAACTGTTAGGATGAAATATGATGAACTTATGACCTGCACGTTGCATTCAATGTTGCAGAAACTCTTGGGATAAAATTTGGTGAACTTGTGACCTGCGCCCTTTCATTAACGTTACCCAGTATTCCTTTTCAACAAAGCCAGCAGCTCAATGCAAGCTCCTTTTGCCCAAAAGCAAATCTGCTTTGCCTCATAAAAGTGAGAGCAAATTTCCTCCTCTCGCTTCCATCAAGCGAAGCAAAAGTTTACTATGACAGAGTCGCAACTCTTCATAGATCTCGTCTTGCAATAGCAAACTACAATGTCCATGGCTTAGACACCACGGCTCATTGTTGAAACTGGCCCTCGGACATAACGATACCTACAACATGGAAAGCTCCTCAACACAAATTGGACGATGCGCCTCCATCCAATTTAAAGCCTACGTACATCGTACTCCCCGAGGCCAGCAATCCGCACAGACCCCCGCATTTTAAATCATGAATGCCCAAAGAAGTAGTGCCCCCCGGGACAGTGTGGGGAAGCTTCACCCCTCCACACTTACATTTTACGTATACCTCCAAAAACATGCTGCTGTTTGGAGCGGAGGGGCAGGCAAGACACGAACCCCCCATATCATTATATTTGCTCCAAGGAAATGGTAGTCCACGTGACATAAGTAAATCCCGCATGATAACAAAACATTGCTCCCAGGAACTAGCCCACCCGTAGGCTTAATTAAAAGAAGCACTCCACACCGCGCTCAGTTTCTCTTTTTCCCTCAGTCTGGGGAAGCTTCCTCCCTCCACACCCTCCACACTTAAATTTTGAGTATACCTCCAAAGACGTACTGCTCCTTCAAGCGAAGGGAGACGGAAGATGCGACCCCCACTCTCCCCCATATCATTATATTTGCTGCAACAAAGTGTCGCTCCTGTCACAGAAATGAACCCAGCATTATAACTAAACATTTCTCCCAGGAATTCGCCCACCCAAGGACTTAATTAAACAAAACACCCTACATCGCGCTCCGTTTTTCTTTTTCCCGCCGTGATTTCCAGGCCCTTCGCAGATCCTGCCGAAAACATATAAAAATGTATCTTTACATTCTGACTCCCTGTGACACCCCTGACCACCCTAGTAAGGTAACTCTGTTCATACCGTACCCTCTTCTACTTAACAGAGTCACAAAATGGCGCCCAAGGCTTCCTAGTTTGAAGTGTTGGGAGCCAACCCCAGGCAAGCTCGTGCTCGGAAGCCTCAGCCAATCAAATCTCATAATTCTCAAATATTGATAAGTCTACATTTATAAATATCTCAAAAATTTCTTGACGGATTTACACCATTTTAATAAAAGCGTGCTTTTTGAACCAAGGGCTACCTTTTTGCCCAATTTGGTGTAATTCAGTTCAGCAGTTCGAGCTGAAGTCGTGTCCAAAGTTTCCTATGGAAATTAACATGAAGAAAACGCGTTTTGGACCTCCTTTTTTCTCAGCCCCCATTCACGAATCACCCCCAAACTATTAAGACTGAAGCTGACTTGAATGAACAATTAGTTTTGAAAGTTTTGTGACAATGCGTCAAACGGCGCCAAAGTTATCGACAAAACAAAAAATGCTTTTCCTATGGAAACTGGGTTCTAACTATAACTAGGTAATATATATATCGATTTTTCTGGAAATCTTCACGCTGACCCTCCTCGTTCAGGCGCTCCGTGCCGCCGGAACCCAAGTGGTATTTTCTTTGCAAAAGAAAAACACAGAGCCCCCTGAAGCCGTCATCCCAGGACATCGACTACCAAGTATTCTGCACTGAAGCGGGTAACCTGATCTCTGCCTCTTGGAACGTTTCGACGTCGACGTCTTCCGCGCCGGAGACTTCTTCCGTCTCGACGGCGGCCTCGACGACGAGGATCCCCTCGACGACGATGTCCTCGACGGCGAACGGCGGTGTCGCCTCGACGGCGAGCGCCGACGCCGGGTCCTCCGATGTCGACCACTCGACGCCGACGGCGAGGAGATCGACACCGGCTTCGACGGCGGTCGGAACACGTCCCTCGACGTCGACGGGCGACGTTTTCTCAACCCAGAGCCCTGGGGAGACCGGGAACTGGCCGTGGACCTTCCTCTCGACGTCGTGGTCAGCGCAACTGACCCAGACGGAGATCTTGGGCACGGGCTGGACTTCCTGCCCCTGGGGAGCCCCCCAGAGGCCTCAGCATGGGCAGAAGGAGCCCCTCCTGACCCACCTCGTTCCTTCAATCTTCTTTCTTCAAGTCCCTGAAGTCTGATTTTACGCCTGTCCTTCAGGGTCCTTCCAGAGAAGCCTCTACAGATCACACACTCCTCAGGGATGTGGGAAGAGGGAAGGCAGAGGATACAGACCTCATGGGGGTCTGACTTGGCCTTCTTCCTGGAGCACTCCGGGCATTTGTCAAATAATGCTGGCATTATGGACAAAAAAAGAGTGCAGGAACCCAAGAAGAAAGTCACTAAAGTACTTTGAAAGCACCAAAAATCGAATTTAGTGTAAAAACACCAACAAAACCCTTGAAAAGGGAGAGCTCAATGCTCCAGGGTCCTGCTTGCAGGAGCCGGAAAAAAGAACTGAAACTAAGTTGGACATGCTATGCATTCTGGGATACTGGGAGAAGGTTCTGGAAGGTTCCTTAAAGGCACAGTATCCTATTTGAGCCACATAATGGCAGCCTATGGGGCTTGTCTGTCCAGGTTCTTCTCTCTATCATTCCTGAGGGATTTTGCTGTTAAGCAAGGGAAATCTGTACAGGCTTTGCTGTTTTGTGGATTTTGTGGTGGAATTTCTAGTTGAAGTACTGGACAGTGTAGCCTTTTTGGCTGCATTATCTGTCTTTAAATTCTCTCTTAAGTGTCTATGCATTTCTGCATTTTTCGACACTGTAAGAGATTATTTTTGATTGCTCCGGGGTCCACGCATATGGGCGGGACTATTCACTAGATTATGACTATACACAGAGATCCCCTACTACAGAAACTGCAGACACCAGAGTTAGCATACCCATAAATTATATGAAATAACATTACGTATAGAGGGGGACAAAACTAGGAAAATAAAGGGTTTCTTTTGGGATAAACTTTCGAAAGGCTATAATATCCTTCTAGCAGAGAAAGACTGGCCACCAGAGTTTGTCAGGGAGTGCCCACATGGCGAAGAAATAATTATGCCTGCCTTCTCAAATCAAATTCCAATTCATAAAAAATGCACATTTGCAAGAAAATGGGCAGTTGCCCAAGCCCCTGCATTATATAAAAATCATGTAGGATGGGATGAGGATTCTCCTCACCATAAAATTCAGTTAAAAAATCAACCTACTGCACAAAGGCAGTATCCTGTTAAGCAAGAAGCTAAAAAACAAGTCAGGGAGATCCTAGATCAACTTGAATATCAGGGGGTGATTGAAACATGCACCTCACAAATGAACAATCCTTTGTTTCCGGTCTCCAAGCCAGACGATACATATCGTCTAGTTTTGGACTATAGACACTTAAACTCTTGTTGCAAAACTTTTGAAGTACAAAACTCACACAGTGCAGCACTAATGAATAACATCGTGCGCAAAAAATATAAAATGACATTAGATATCTCAAATGGCTTCTTTTGTCAAAACATTGCACCAGAAAGCAGGTATTTGACCTCTTTCTCCTCTATGGGGCATAAAAACAATTCTGTCGACTCCCGCAGGGATTCAAGAATAGCCCAGGATTATTCTCAGCCAGGGTAACAGAGTTACTACAAATGTATGATGATGAGGCATTATCATATGTCGATGACATCTATCTTACAGACTACGACCTGGAGACACACTTGAAAAGAGTGAACACCATCATACTTGGGTTCGCATCTAAAGGGTATAAATTCATAATTAATAAAACCTGATTTCAAACCAATCAATTGGACTGAGCAACATACAGAAATTTTACGAACATTACAAACAGACATGTTAACTAAAACGAAACTACAAACACGCGCAAACGAACGCAACCTTGTAATTCGAGTCATCCCAGGAAGATGCGGATTCAGGTACCTGACCTCTAATGAGGGAGAAACGGTACCAATAGCTTATAAATCACACTTGTACACACAAGCTGAAATGAAATTCAGTTCTACTGAAAAAATTCTGACTACGGTTCAAACTGCTGTAGCAAAAGAAAGAGCCCTCGCACAAGGTAAACGTATAATAATCGTTACACCGGTACCTGCCCTAGAAGCGGTAACAAGAGCAAGCATTCTGAATGCTAAAGCTTTACATCCGAGATGGATACAATGGGTTAATTCTCTTGCTGCATCAGACGTAGTATACGAATTCGATCCTAACTTAAAAACACAGGAATTTCTCCAATATGAATATGAATGTCCTCTGCTGACCGAAATCCTGCCTCTCGAACATTACGGCTGTATATTATATACAGACGGTTCAGCACAACCCGCAGTTGGGGGTAAACAAGCATACAGTGCTGCGTGCGCGATTGTTATAGGTCGTTGGCACGAAGGAAAATTCAGACCACTGGTCACTAAAACTCAATCTCTAGGAGATTGTACAGCTCAGCGAGCTGAATTACAGGCTTTTAAGATGGTGCTTGAAAATACCAATCGCGAATTCCCCACACTAATAGTGTGCGATTCATATTATTGCGTCCAGTCTTATAGCGAATACTTGCAGAACTGGGTTCAAAACAGTTTCAGAGATGCAAAAGGTGGCACAATCAAGCACAAAATGCTTTGGGAACAAGTAGTTCTTTTACAGAAAGAACTACAAAAGACTCACGTGATACATACACTGAGTCATCAACGTGATGGCGTTCACGTTGCAGGGAATTCATTGGCTGATGAGGCCGCGAAAGCAGCTGTGCAAACGGCTTCCGTAGCTGCCATCACCCGGTCAAAAACAAAAATAGACAGCGAGATATGGTTGGTTGTCAGTGCTTCAGTAAGAGACAGTGGTAAAACACTCCCGAAAGGCTTTCCAGTAAAGTACTCATACAAAACTGATGCGAATAATGTTCCTTTTGCTCGAATCCCTGGAGTGGTGGATAGAGCAATTCCAAACATGTAACACAGGTTAGGACTAATTTTAGCGGCACACGAAGGGCTCGCTTCTGCACACTCTGGTGTTTCCGCCACAGTATCATTATTAAAACAGAGATATTTGTGGCCGCGCATGAGAAAACAAACTAGGAACTAAGTTCTAGAATGTGAAATATGCCAAAGAATGAAAGAATCAACAGTGAAACGGCCAGCACACACGCCCCTTCTAATCTCAGATAAACCATGTGTTTACCTGGACCACTGTGGTCCCTTACAAAGGGATGGCAACTATAAATATATCATGGGCGCAGTGGAATCCTGCACGAGATTCATTTGGATGTGGCCCCAGCGCTCGGCTGACGCCAGAACTGTATTTATTGGCACATACGCAATTGGCATGCTACATTCTGACCAGGGTCCTGCGTTTAGCTCTCGAGCTTACAAGGAGGCCATGGCCAGCATGGGCATTGCATTGCGGTACTGTAGTCCATTCAATCCCGAGGGAAATGCGTTAGTGGAGAGAAAAAACCGGGACATAAAGCAATCTATAACAGCGAGGGTATTAGGTTCGGGTGACAGGTGGGTCACGCATCTAACAAGTGTCCAACGTAGTCTTAATAATCTGCCAAGAAATTCTCTAAGAGGTATCACTCCATACGAACTTTTGTTTGATACCAGAATGATCATTCATGACCTTGATCCTCACACTTCAGTGGTGGAACAAAAAACATTTGATATCAAAGATCGTTTGGCTGTTTTACAGGACTTAAATGAAACAAGAAGAAGTCTAAGTAACACAAAGCTAAAGCCAAAAGCCACTGAAGAAAAACCACCTGTCCCAGCAAGACCTGTCTGGATTCCAAACATTGGGGATCCGGTCAGAGAAAAGATCGCAGTGAAGAAGGAATTTGGGCCTTTTACAGAAAAGCAGTACCTGTCTTAGCTATCAGCGGAACAAGATCAGTAGTACTACCGCCCCTTGCTGGTAAAAAGGAGAACAGAGTTGTATCAATCGACCTGGTAAAACCACAATCATGTGGCCAATAATAAGTAGTAGGCCCAGTGGACTCCCAAGAAGTAGCAGAAGACCAAACCTTGCTACAATCCAAGAGGTTCAAACTGAGAGACTAATCACTTTTGATAAACCTACAGTGAATAAAAAAGGACTATGTAACAAAGCCATGGAACTTGTGCCTCTTGAAACCCAAATTGTAACAGTTCGTCAAGAAACACCAGTCTACAATGATGTAGCCTCAGAACATACATATCCAAAGATTAATGAAAATCTGGAAGCAATTCCAACAATTGAAAGAACTGCATCTGGCTACTTCATCAATTTCGATGACTTTTCTGATGATCCAAGTATACATCTTCCAGCTGTCAAAGCTTCCAGGACTTCTTTGTTAAGAAAATTGAGGATCTCCTGTCAGAAATTTCTTGCACTCCTGTGCTGGAATGCTCGCTTCAAGTGAAGCCCCTTACCCCTAAAGTGGATATTCCCCTGAATAGCTTCTCCTTGATTACAAAAGAGTCGCTAGTAAGCTTGGTAGGGAGGGTAAAGTCAGGTTCCCAAGGAGACCCCTGCCCCCCGAAAGTCTTCAAGCTAGCCATGCCAGGGCTGGAGGAGGATGTCATCAACCTCCTCAACAAATCTCTGGAAACTGGACAAGTCCCGGCTATGTTTAAGGAGGCTCGGCTAATTCCGCTGCTAAAGAAGCCAGGAGCGGATATGAAAAACGTAAAAATTTTTAGGCCTATCTCCCAGTTACCTTTTTTAGCAAAGGTCTTGGAACAACACGTGCTATCCCATCTCTCTAAGCATCTGGAGGTTAATGATCTGCTAGAGCAAAATCAGGCTGGCTTCCGGCCACATCATAGCACGGAGTTAGTTATGGCGTCTATTCTAGACGAATTGAGGTGCAGAGCTGATAAGAGGCTCCCTGTGGCCCTGGTGCTGCTCGACCTCTCTGCGGCTTTTGACACTGTTTGTCATAGTCAATTGCTGGCACGCGTGAGAGACTTGGGCATAGGGGGCCCCGTACTAGGCTGGCTTGCATCTTTTCTGCAAGATAGATCGCAGAAGGTGCAGCTGTCTGACCTAGTTTCAACATCTTCTGCTATCACCTGTGGAGTACCGCAAGGCTCGGCCCTCTCACCACTCCTCTTCAACATCTATTTGCAGCCACTGATTTCGGCTCTGAATCAGATGGAGTGTCAGATCTTTAACTACGCTGATGACACGCAGATTATTATCCAACTAGGGGATTCTCCAGGGGCACAAACCAGGTTGCATAACATCTTAAGGTACACAGTAAATTGGATGTCCGCCAACTCCTTGAAGGTCAACCCGGATAAAACTGAGGTGCTGCCCATAGTCACCTCGGGCAGCCCCTGGAATGACGGTTTTTGGCCCAAGGAGTTGGGCAGGGCACCAGAACCAGCAACCGTGGTGAAAAGCTTGGGTATTCACATTGACAGTAACCTGTCCATGAACAAACAGGTGTCCGTAGTGGTTGGCACTTGTGTAGGTCTTCTGAGACAGCTTCGTAAGATTTCTGCACTGCTGTCTTTTTCCACCTTAAGAAGTGTTGTGTCAGCTATGATTTTGGGGCGTCTGGACTACGGCAATGTGTTATACTTAGGGCTTCCCCAGCGGCAACTTGCGAGGTTGCAGATCATAATGAATGATGCCGCGAGATTAATTTTTAAGATGCCAAGGAAAACGCGTGCTACCCCTCTCCTGCATCAGTTGCATTGGCTCCCAGTGAGACAGAGGGCGCTGTTCAAAGGATTGTGTATTTCACACAAAGCACTCTATGGTAATGCGCCCAGTTATATCAAGACCAGACTTACTGGCTACACCCCTGGTAGGGCGCTTCGGTCCTCTGAAGCTACTCTCTTGGCTAATCCACGTTTTCGCCTGTCCACTATGGGCGGCCGTGCTTTTTCCACTCTGCTTCCGGCAGCGTGGAATAAACTGCCAATCAGTCTCCGCAAGGAGTCAAACCTATTGCTCTTTCGCCGAACATTAAAAACAATACTTTTTCGGGAAGCATGGGGAGTGCTATAAATTAGACATCTGGTTTCGGTTGCACTGATTTCCTTTTATGTACAAGCGCTTAGAGACCTCGGGGTGATAATGCGCTATATAAATGGAAATAAATAAATAAATAAATAAATACATGAAGAAACGCCAGCAACAAAAACTTTTAAACTAAAAATGACTGAACTCTTTCATCAACTAAAACAAACATATCTGATTTCACCATGGATTGAATTATGGATTGTGTTAGGTGTAATTTTCCTCCTACTCTGGCTCATTTTGGTTTTAAGCTTGGGAAAATTCATTGATGGAAAACATAGTACAATGGACACAGCAAGTCAGAACATAAACTTGGTCCTAAAGCCTCACAGATCTTCTCACATTGAAAAAAGAGAACATCACAGCCATTCCTATACCTGGTGGTGTAGCATGGTACACAACTGATTACGAAATCTATGGCCCGGTTGAACTCTTGAAATATCCACATCAGTTCAAGGTTTCATTAAGTGACTTTGTATCACCAAGTACTTTCTCTGATGATTGGGACTTTGAAAATATTAATAATATGATGTCAGATTTAGAAATGTCAGCAAAATTCACAGAACATGACTATTTGCAGGGTTCATCGAACTATGAAGAAATGTACTGTTTTAACCACTATGGTCATCACTATTTGCATAAATCTGCTAATCCTAGAAATGTTTTTACTTATAATCAATGGGAACATTGTCCAACACCGCCAAAAGGCAGCTCGAAAACATTTTATGAGAAATTCCAATACTTCTCAGGATTTAATACAACTGATCCTGAAACGTTTTATTTTAAAATGTTACATAAGACAGGAATGAAAAACATGTTGACAAATACTAAATTGATTTATTCTGAAATATTTTATGAAAAAATGTCTACATTTGGTTTTGAATTTTGGAAAAGCAACATTGAAACAAAAACCATTTGGGGTACAAAAGATTGGCAGGTACAAGGTCTAGAATCATTATTTAGAGCCTGCATGATCCCAGAACAGATAATGTTCCTGAATTACACCATTCAACAAACAACCTGTCTTGGCTTAGCCAGGATAAAAGACTTAAACAAACCGTCTATTCCAAAACCCATACCTGATAGTAATAGCACTACAGATGTGGAGATAGACGTATCCCTTATTTTACACCAAAACAGAACAAATCCTGATTGGAAAAAATGGTTGATCTGGCCCACAGACACTAATAACTGTCAAGATAGATTCCTGAACAAAACACAGGGGTTCAAACAGGCCAGGCCAGACCCAAGATATTCCCAGAGACAACATCCAGGTATAGTTACAACATACAGTGTAGGAAAGCTATGCCTCGAATGGCTACAGAGATCCACATTGCAGGAAATTAAGCAATACTTAACTTTACTTAAAGAAGGTGCTGACTTGCGAGATTTCATATTGGGACCTCGCAAACAGCGTCAAAAACATTTCATATACACCGGTATATACGCAGCTTACAACGAGGCTTGGAAAGTAATGCAAATTGAAACTGCTTAAAAAATACGAGAATTTGATCGTATTAATTTGGAAAAATCACTGTCTGTAGTGGACAATGAGTTAACGACTGTCCTCCAGAATGTATTCACTGGACAGCATTGTATCGTCTGCTATTGATATAATAGAGCAGGATTTGCTAATGTTACAACATGGCCAGTACCAATTACGTTCTACAACTACAGTTAGGCTGGACGTTACAAAATCTGCATTCAGGCTACGTGCCATGGCATCTAATCAACAAAACGTCATTATTTTCTATCTTTAACCTTACAGATAAACAAATCAGTTTGTCACAAAAAGAAGCAGACTATACGATCCTGAGCATTGAAAAACTTGAGAGATTACCATTGACAATGTCAGAGAGACCTGTCATTGAATGGATAATACATGGTACAATTACAATTCCGATAACAACTTTCAATATTGCCAAAAGTATGTACCAGCAGGCCTGCATGAAAGGTTGGGTAAAGGATACATCAAGTCAACCTGGAAATTACCTTAAACACATAGATGTTATAGTGAAGGGAAAAAAGAGGTATTTCTTAGTGGTAACAACTGTAAAAATTCACTAAGCAGTACACTTCTGTGTCAAGGTATTAACTTGCATGGAGCCTGCAAAGGTTCATCAAACAACCTTTCATGTCATATGCACGGCACCCCTGCAACACAGATAGAGCCTTTTTTCAGACAGCTTTCCAACAGCAGCTCTGTTATAATAAGTGACCACAGCTGTTGTGGCATGGCGCCAGGAATTGCCTATCTCGTAAGCGTTACTTCCAGAGTCATTTGCTGTATGCAAGTATTGTATCCAAACAGCAAACCAGACATGGAGGCAGCAATATGGCCTTCTCTGACTAGCTCTTCTATTCGAATTGATACTTTAAGCAGAATGAAGTCTATTCTTTTACAGACAACTGTGCCTTTAACCTCGTCCAAAAAGACGTATGATCTGCAAGTTGCAAGGACAGCGGCAGAGATACATACACTATAATCGACAAATTGCCCCATACATTTCGTAGAATCTTAAACATGTCTGATACCAGTGGCATCGCACATGTATTTAAGAACATTTTTTGGGACTATTAGCACCCTTTGAAGCAGTCCTGAAGATCTTCCCGAATTTTGTGCACTCTGTGTTCGGCGGCCTGCCTCTTCTTTTGGGACTCGTAGCAGGAATTTTATTTTTGTTCCTTCTGCTCCGATATGGCAAGTCAAGTCACAGACAAAACCCAGGCAACAATGGAAGAAACGATCCTAGCGATGAGATACTGAGAAAGGATTCCTAAGGTCCTCGGCTTGGCGAAGCTAAGAGATCTGAATACTACCTGGTTTCTTTCATTCAGACCAATCTGGCAAGATTGCATCTTACCTGTGCTTCGATGCCTGCTATGCGGAGAAGAATGCATGTTGGACGTCTGTCTTACACTACCATCAGCAGTACCTATGGATATCGATACTTTGCTTGGTTCGGTAACGGCTCATGCAACGGGTTGTCCCCAGCGGCTACCTATTCTGATGACGGCATTCGTTGAGACCTCACCATTACGATTAGGTGGCGGTGAGGTACGAGATGAAAGCGGCACACAGGTACAACCTTCAGTGAGCATTGCTGATCCAGACATCGATGATAGCAATGATTCTCACATATGCACTATTTCAGCTTTTTTGAACTTGGTCGAACTTTCACCTACTGTTGGAGACCAATTTTTCTCAAGCCTGTCTGATTTAATGTTCTCTCCTAGCAACGAGAATAACTTTTGAAAACACAAGCACACAGCGTTCCCTGAACTCTGAATTCGGCCTTCAATTTTGATAAACAGAACTCCTAAAAAACGTTTGGAACTAATTTTTGCTAACCCTGGGCGTAGTGGGCATAGTGGGGCTTCGCGGAGCTACGTGAAGTGGGCGAGAAACTACGCCCACCTCCGCACTCCTCGTAGCCCCACTACGCACCGCAGGCCTCCCTCCCGCCCTCCCTAAATACTTTAAATTAAAAGTGGAAAAGAATTAAAACGCACTTACCTTGCCCGCCGCTGCCCGCCGCGTCCCCGGGGCTCGCTATCTTCATGGCTGCCGTCTTGTGTACTAATGCGCATGCGCGGGCGACCGCGCATGCGCATTTCTCGTGAGAAATGCGCATGCGCGGCCGCTCGCGCATGCGCATTAGATACACAAGACGGAAGCAATGAAGATAGCGAGCCCCGGGGACGCGGCAGGCAGCGGCGGGCAAGGTAAGTGCCTTTTAATTCTTTTACACTATTAATTTAAAGTATTTAGGGAGGGCGGGAGGGAGGCGGGTGGCGGCCAGCTACGCTCCGTCTGCGGAGCGTGCATAGTGCCGGATTCTACGCCTGCTACGCAAAATGCGTAGAAGCCGGCACTACGCACACTCCGTGCACGGAACGTAGCCGCCCGCCCAGGGTTAATTTTTGCCCTGAAAGCGAAATTCTTTTACCGTTCCCAAAATATTAACTTTTTTTGGCACATGGTACTCTGCTTAAAGTAGAACTATTCTTAGAGAACAAGATTTCTATTTTGAAACTCGAGACAATATTTTGATTCAGCCTCTAGCACATGTACAGTATTGTATAAATATGTGATGAAATGGTCTCGACCTTTTCTTCTGTAATAAGAGCCATTTCATAAATGTAATTTTCGCACTTCATTCAGCCGATATTTATATATGCATTCTCTGAATGATACCACTGCTTGAGAAACGTACAGTATTAATACTCATATTTCGGGTATATACCATTTCAAATGCATTTTATGTGTTTGGGGTGGGTTGGAAAACACATGCATCACTATATGTTAAGTATTGCTTAGTATTTTAGTAATGATTGACATAATACGTGGAGCGGGTGTTGTAAACGTATCTAGGACCCTAACTAAATATTCCCGATTCATGCCCTTATGTGGTTATAACAAATAATATCCTTATAAAGGCATAAGAATCACATCCATATTTAATCATAGCCAATGCAGTCCAAATACGGCAAGGCTACTCCCATAGACTCCTAGAAAGTACAACGCGTTCTTTAAACAAACCAAGCCTCCCGCAGCCCGGGAATTCCCCCTGCTTTTGTTTGGATTTGTGCAAGAACTCCTGGAGTCCTGAAAGAACTGTCAGTTCTTAGTGACGTCTTATGTCCAACCTTACGTCAAACTCTGCACCTTTCTGGTATAAATGTACCAGCATTTGCCTTAAGCAAACACGGTGGTTTGGAGCAGAGCGGCTATCTACTTGCCCGAAGCCCAGCTGATGCGAGTGTTGAAGGAAGCCGACCCTCCCATTTGACGCACTGAGAGAGACGCTGTCTTATCTCCTGCCAAGAAATCCAGCTCCAGTGTTTTCAGTCACCCTTGCGGGTTGCTGGGAGATCGTGTCCTGAGAACGAGATACAAGACCTCCTTCATTCTCTAACCAAGGTATGGAGCCGATTAGATCCTCGGAGAATTCTTGATTCAGATTCTTGGCAAAACTATCTTAACTTAAACTGTAGCTCATATACTCCTTCCCACGTATTAGGCTTAGGTCAGGTACATCGGGTAGGCGTATTTAGAAACACCAGTTGAGCAAGTTTAGTCAACTTTTATCATTGTATGTATTTTATCCGTTTTAAGTATCATATGGCTCAGAAACCATATAAATGCTTTTACAGTATTATTTCATAATACTCCTTTTACTGTACGCACTTTACTTTATGACAAGTATTGCAATTGTGGCAA
Source organism: Lissotriton helveticus (assembly GCF_964261635.1). Classification (NCBI taxonomy): domain Eukaryota; kingdom Metazoa; phylum Chordata; class Amphibia; order Caudata; family Salamandridae; genus Lissotriton; species Lissotriton helveticus. The sequence continues at coordinate 470,899,003 of NC_136070.1, forward strand.
TTCACTTCTCTTGCACGAGAAAGAGGACTGCTCAATAAATAACAACTTTTATTGAAAACGCCCGTCTCTCTATTTCTCTGCACTCTGGTGAAACTAAGCATTCACGATTGACTGAGTGAAATAGCTGTCTATTGTTTTCACACGACTATGGAGATATACTCCTTTTTCTGGAGGGAGCAAAGTTGTCATGTTAATGCGGTTGTCAGAAGCTAATCACTTCTTGTCTATTCAGGAAAGTTAACTCCTTCCTGTTTACTCAAGAAAGTTTCTAGTGACCTCTGAGCTAGCTGGCATTCATAATTAAGTCTAACATATTCAATAGAGACCTAGTCGACCTCAGTCCTACGTCTAAACTATCGTTTATGTTATTTCAATGCACAGAGCCTATTGGGAATATAGGAACTACACTACACATTGTTGTGGTGTTGTCTGTTTAAACCAACAGGGAGATGGACTAAAGAGAGGGGAGCAGTGATTTGAGAGCTAGGTGTACCGTTCTCAGATCCATCAGGTTGATATGATATCCTTGCTCTACCTCTAACAAAAGTCCTTGCACTGGAGGAGGACCCATATGAGCGCCCCAACCCTGCAGAGACGCGTCCTTGACAAGTGTCTGAACAGGAAGGTCCTGATGAAATTGAACTCCTTTGACTAGGTGAGAATCTTTCAGCCACCATTTGATGGAATCATGGTCCTGATATCTGCATCCACTGGTCTTCCAGCGCTTGCTGCAGAGGACGCATGTTCAATCTGGCGTTCGGAACGGTGAAGATGCACAAAGCCATTAAACCCAGAAGGGATGAAACTTGTCTGGCTGTGGGATGTTGAGAGATGAGAAAATTGCAACATTTCTCCCTGATTGAGGATAGTCTGTCCTCCGAAGGACACACGCTTGCTTTTACGGTATCCAACAAAGCACCCAGGTAGAGAATCTGCTGAGTGGGATTAAAGATTAACTTCTTGAAGTTGACCTGTGGCCCCAACTTGCCCCGGAGCTGCAGACAGTATGTTAGATGACTCTGAAGCAGAGACGGTGGCAAGCTCTTCAGGAGCCAGTCGTCCAGGTAAGGGTAAATGAAAATTCTTCTTTTGCAAAGAAAAGCTGCCACCACTGCCATGCATTTCAAAAAAGTTCAGGGGGCTGATTTGAGCCCGAATGGGAGAACCTTGAATTGGAAATGTTGATGGACCACTTGGAATCGAATAAACTTTCGGTGTTTTCTGGACACCGGAACATGGAAGTAGGCGTCCTGCAAGTCTATAGCACATATCCAGTCTCCGCGATGTAGATGCGGGAAGATCTGGTGCAGAGCTAACATCCAGAAATTCTCCTTGAGGATGAATTTGTTCAAGAGTCTCAGCTAGAGTATTGGTCTTTATTCTCTAGTGGGACCTCTTTTATGCACCATAAAATAACCGGAATAAACACGTTGTCCCTTTTGTTGAACCGGAACAGTTTCTATAGCATTGTTTTTGCAGAATACTGTTGACCTCCTCCTGCAACAACAAGCGATTTTGAAGGAACATGCCTTGTGGAGGAACGGACGGTGAAGGGGATCTGAATTTGAGCAAATAGCCATTCTGCACAATAGTCAGAGCCCACTTGTAGTTTGTGGTTGCTTTCCACTCTGCCAGGTGAAAAGAGATGCTTCCTCCCACCGGAGTGGCTAACGGCATGGAGGAAGCCATCACTCATTGTTTAGCTGACAGTTTCGAAGAGGACACTGGCTGTCTTGTTGATCCCCTTCCTCTACCAGGTCTTCTCTGATGGTAGTTGGACCTTGACTGATGTTGTTGCTGAGAGGACCACTGAGGGGTTTGAACCCTCTGCTGAAAAACCATTGATCGTAAGGATGGAACCTTCTTCGAAATTCTACACTTCTCCAACCCCACTGCCTTAACTGTGTCAAGTTCTGTTATCATTTTGGACATTTCGTCGTCCGCGTGAGAACCAAACAACGAGGAACCATTAAAAGGGAGAGTCACAATCCTCCGCTGTGAGTCCGGTTTGAGACCTATGAGGCACAACCACGCCGAGTGCCTTGAACAGATGCCGTGGGCATAAACATGTGCAGCTAGATCAGATGAGTCCGCAGCCGCACTAATCGCCTGATTGACTACTAAACCACCTTCCTGAAGAATCTCCTGGAAGTCTTGTTGATCTTCCTTTGGAAGCTTCTCGGTGAATCGTGACAGGGAATCCCAGAGAGACCTATTGCATTTTCCTAAGAGAGCGGAAGCGCTAGCTACTGTCATAACAGCAGCAGAGGTGTTGAACATTCTCTTACCCAGCGAATCCATGTTCTTAGAATCCTTCTCTGGGGGGGGACTGAAGAGGAAGTCGCATTAGAATGTGCCTTCCAGGCAGCAGCCACAATGACAGAATCCAGGGGGAGGATCTGAGCGCAGGAAGAGCGGATCTTGGTCAGGCGCTTTGTATTTTTTAGAAATATGTGAGGGTACTAACCCCACTGTTGCAGGAGTAAGAAAGGTCTGCATTGTCGGTTCCAAAAGACCTGGCACCAATGGCAATAAAGGTCTTGCTGATCACCTTTGATGTTAAAGTTTCAAAGATGACAGATGTAGAGACTGTCGGGGTAGACATACTAATGTTCAACTTGGAGGCACCTCTACAAAGTACGTCATTAAAAGTTCCCACGTCATCAATAGGCGAGACCCGGGATGGAGGTGTAGCAGACAGAGTCGGAGAATAGTCTCTGATAGACGACCTTGCGGAAGTAGACCAGAATGGAGACCTTCTTCTCTTCCTTCTCGATGTAGGAGAACAATGGGATTGTGAACGTTCTCTGGGTCGTGAGCGTTGGGCAGAAGGTGACCTAGCCCTTTTCGGAGTCCTACTTCAAGTGGATGCAGTTGGAAGAGGACCACCAGACAGTCTGGAAGGAGAATTTGTTCTGGAGAAATCCGAGCCCGGACTTCTACGACTAGTTGTGGCCGCTGGCACCTTCCAGTGTTGAATACTTTCTAACCACTTTGGTGAAAGATTGACAGGAGACTTCTCAGCTTGAACCGGAGATCCCTCCGTAACCTGGATGATAGGGATACCAGGCGAGGAAGAGACCTTGCGATGTCTACTGTATCCTCCACGCTGATCTGGATCTTTCAGGCACATCTTCTGTGGTCACCGGGGGCTCTTTTTCTCTCAACGTCGAGCGGCGACTAGACAACAACACCGATAGTGCCGCCTTCGACTTCGAACACCTCTCCGCGAAGTCTTGAACATCGGACCCTTTGACGTTTATCGCCCTCGGGACCGGGAATGTGTCTTAGATGTCGATCGCCCTTGGTCTTTCTTCGTCGCCATCTTCGATGTCGAACGCCTCGACAGTGATGGAGACTGAGACTCTATCAGCCTAAAAGCTTGCGGCTGAATCTTAGCTGTCGAACCTCTCAACACCGACCTTCAAGAAGGAGGTGGAGATTTAGATGACGACAGATGTTTCGATGTCTACGGGTGTTTCGCAGTCGATGGAGACTTACGAGTCTCCTGACCAGCATACTTCAATCCCGAAGTAGCCTGCCTCGACGTCGACTTACTGCTCGGCAACGGAGGCTCTTGTTGTCTCGGCGACGATCTGTCCCTCGACAAATGTCTTGCCTGCTTTCTTGACGTCGATCCAGACGCCAAACAGACAGGAACCTGCTTCTTTTTTGACGCTGGAGATGTCGATCTACGCCTTTTTCTGCATTCTTCATGAGAGGAGGGCTCTTTGGGAGCAGGAGTGCTTCCAAGACCACTTTTAGAGTGACCCTTTCCTCTCTCCAGCATGGCATGAAGCTTTATCCGCTCGCTATCACGGAGAGTCATTTTAGAGAAATGCTGGCAGTAGTAGAATATCTCAGGCTTGTGTGAAGTTGGTAGATACACGATGCAATCAGAGTGTGGATCCGATTTTGCCATCATCTTCCCACAGGAAGGACATTTATTGAATAAAGCTGTCATTTCTGACAGGAAAAAAGATGTAATTTAGTCAGAAAATCACTAAGAATAGCTACCAGCAATCGAAAATGTTGCATATAAGAAAAAAAACTGATTAAAAAGTCAAAAAGAGACGCGCTCAAGCTCCAGAATCGTCATAGAAGGAGCCGTAAAAAAGAACTGACCTGTCACCTGTGGTGCACCATGGGAGCAGGGCGGGTCCTGGAGGTCTTAAAGGCACGATGTCCAGGCTCTTAGAATCCTTAAAGGCAAGGTGCCAATGGTTTCTATTACTGTGATTTTTTTCTCTGTTATGCAGCCTATGGGCTAATTACATGCTATTACTTGCCTTTTTTCTGAAAACAAAGGGCTGTGTTTGGAACTCTAGTGCAGTATATGTATTCTGTTGTAGTGTTAATATTAGAGATTACTTTCTTTTCGAAAACATCCATGTAATTTTGGCATATTAGTCTATTGGAAGTGCCTTAGGCTGCATATTTATGTATGATACATGTATATATGTATGTTTTTAGAAGTAATCTGTACTTGCTTGTCTAAACATACACATATATATGTATTTTTGTATATGCTCCGGGATCCCGCACATGGGTGGGGATTATTCAGTGCTTATGACTTTGATGAGTATCCCCATGGAAGAGAACAACGGGAATCCAGGAACATGTGCGAGGCAAACGACAAATCCCTTTCAACAATAATAAAGGAACCTAGCAACTTCTTCGACAGGCAGGCTGGAGCCTAATGGTGCACATCTTCATACACAACTTTCTACACAGTTCCAAACAACCGGTGGCGTTACACAAACAAAAGGACTTCACACCACTTCAAAAATATCAACCCAATAAAAGGGAATAACGCAGACCGCTTAAGTCGAATGTCAATTAGCAGGATTAAAAACCACCCGATTAATCTTGTAACAAGAATGTGCTGGCACATTACTTCCTTAAATGGCTCAATCAAGGCTCCAACATCCAGACCACAGTCCCATACTTGCCGAGAGGGCAAGCCCTCACCACACATTGGCACTCTTCAAACAGGAGGATAGGATATCATAATGAGTTAAAAGGAAAAAACTTAAACTGTGCTCCAACCTTAATATAAATCCTGCAGTAACAGAGATGTCTTAAACGGGAAACATCATTTACCACGAAGGCATTACCACTACTAACATTTACCACGTGACACTTACCACGCAGGGTGCCTTCCACGCAGGGTGCCTTCCACGACGTCTTTACCACGGGCTGGGGGGGAGATGTGGTATTCCTTCGAGTCGTTCTGCGTGGGCTTGGGGGGCAGAGGGGGGCTGGGGGGGGTCTCCCCCCCCAAAAATAACAAGCGGGGGGCAGAGGGGGGCTGGGGGGGGTCTCCCCCCCAAAAAATAACAAGCAGTTTACTTTAAAAAAAAAAACGAACATAATTTTAAAAGAAAAAGGAAAGAGCCTCCCCCAAAGACGTGCCGTGTACGTCAAAAAAACAGTCCTTTTTTTATTTTGGTATACGTGTTTTGACGCTTGTTTCAATGGAGGATGGAAGTAAGGGCTCGTAGAGAAAGACGTGCAGGTAAGACGTTTCTAGGCGTAGTAAAATCCTACGTTGTAAATACCAGCGTGGTAAAGCCACTTGCGATGTAAAATTCGCGTGGTAAAGCCATGCGTGGTAATTGAAATCGTGGTATAATCATATATTCGTCTTAAACAGGTAATATATATTTAGACTCCTAGCCATACCGGAAGATCTGAGACATCTGTCTACATTAAGTATAGAAGCAGAAGAATTTTAGACAGGAAACACCCCAGAAGATACAATAATATCCCGGTCGACAGCAGCAATAGCAAAGTTGGCCTTGTCGAAAGTCAGTCTTTGCAGACTGGGGAATAACAATCTCATATATGGCTGATGAAAAATAACCTACTGTGCTACAAGCTGAGGAAAACAGCCTGTATTGTCAGGGATACACAAAAGCCACTCCACTTTTGAAAGATGAGATAGGAGCAAGTGGAAATAATAAAACTTCTTCAATAGACTCTAACAATACGGCTGAATAAGTCACTAGGTCGCAGCTGCTGGCTCTCTAAACCTCCAAACCCACAAACAGCTGCTTGGAAGTGGCTATGAACACTGTAAACCAAAATAAAATGGATTGACTATGTATGCACGAAAATCTCGCATTCGCAAACATAAAGTACTCAGACCAACAGGGTCACCTAGAACGGACACCTCAAGTCAACAAAACCCTATGTAATAAGCATCTACCAGAGAAATTCCCCGTCAACAACAAATATATCATGGCATATCACAGGAATAAAAAAAACTTAATTCAGATCTTGAATTAGAAAATAATTTGAGGAGCTTCGATATTGTCTGTATCCAAGAGACCTGGGAAGGTGACGATCTGCTGAGGGAGAAATAAGCAGCCATTTTTACATCTGCTGAAAAACCCAAGAAAAATGGTCACCCCAAAGGTGGTTTACACATTTATGGGTTACTTGCCAAGACATTCAATCTAAACCTTTTAGAGCTTTGTTCGAGAACATATGCTTGGGATTTTAATCTAAAACTGGAACTTTCGAAACATCACAGACCGATCATTATTCTTAATGTATACATTAATCCTAACTGACTTAAAAACAACAGAATATAAAAAATTATAGAAACCCTCCTCAAGGAACTAGAAGCTATTAATGGAGGAACCCCACAAATTCTCACTGGAGATCTTAATCTGGCTAATCATTAGAGAAGAAGTAACAGCTTAATAAGTGCAGACATAAGCTGGGGAGTACCGATTAAAATGTCTAAGTTTGGCTATATCAATAAACTTGACCATTAATTTTTTATGTTCTCTGTAGGCTCTTGGGCCTCGGCTAATTAACGGGTGCAGTCCGGGAGATGTGCCAATGAGCGGCACACAAAAACAAACAAAGCAGAAAGAATCTTGAACTATTAATTTGTGTCCCTTTCTCTCTTCCAGAAAATGGTGAGTTTTAGCATAGTCTCCAGATACGAGAGCGACCACTCACCGCAGATAAATATCAGAAACTTTAATGACCAGGTCCAAACCCTAAAAAACATTGGAACACAAGATATAGGTAGTCATTGGCAAACGGTCAGATGGAACATCCACTCATTGGATAAATAGAAGGAGTGGAAACAGACCAGTACAACCTCCATCGGGGACCCGGAAGATCGCATCTTAGAAGGACGGAGGTCCCAGGAAGAATTAAAAGCAAACTTTCCAACTCACCAAACCAGCCCTGGATGATGCTTTGGCTCAGGCAACAAAAATGGTTTCGGAGGTCACTCAAGTCACAGCGTCAGGGTCTTAGTAAAGAGATGAAAGCAATCAAACACTTCAAAGACTGAGGCACGAATCAGAAAGTTTTGCGAGCTATGAAAGGCTTTAAAAAAAAAAAAAGCAGCTTGGAAGGTAAAAAGGGCACAAAATGACAAGGATTGGATGGACATTGTGCAATCCTGTAATAGTAATAACAATAAATCTCTCTGGTTCTTAATAAACTGGTTAGTCAAAGATCCTAGAGGGACGATAGGTAATAATGTTACTCAAGAAGCATTGCTGTACAACATAAGTTCCTTCTATCACAGCTTAAACCCAAATTAATTCCTGGCACCTGAAGAACAATATGCCATTCCCTTATAGTTTTTCCAGACAGAAGGCTTAGAAAAAAAATCAATAAAGGCTGTGGAGATGGTACCCCAGGCCGGAACGGGCTCCCAGTTGTGAGTGCACGATTCCATGTATTGTTTAACTTCTGGTCATCTGCCAAGGCCATACCAGAATCATGGCGCTGGTCCATTCTGCAACCGATCTACAAGAAAGGCCCTTAAGCCAGCCCAAACAGCTATAGTAGGAGTGCACTTTTAGACAGACTCGAAATACTTTGCTGATCTGCTATTAACAGACCTAGTGGACTAGGCTGCTGGAGAAAATCTAATTAGACCAAATCAAATGGGATTTAGAGCCATGTCAAGCAACACAGATGGTTGCGCTCTCGATGGTCATCAAGAAAGGCACTTAAAAAAACACAGCTGTTGTATGCCTGTTTTGAGGATTTTGCAAAGGATTTGACCACGTAAATAAGAACCATCTCTGTAGAAAGCTGGCTGATAAATCTTGCCAAAGCCGTTGCTGGTCAATTACAAAAATACACCACAACAGGGACAAAAGTCAGACTTGGCCAGAACCAAGGGCTGTCTTCAAAAATGCTAACGCACAAGTTACTTACCTTCGGTAACGATATATCTGTAAGAAACAGTAGTTAGTATTAGATTACTTACCTTAGAATATCCCCAGGCGTCAGACTGGATCCGGAAAATTTTGCGTAGCAGTACACCTGCGCGTCGGTAGGCTTCGTCTGCGGCTCCCGGTCCATCGGCGGCGTCGGGGTGACGTCGTCTGAGTACTTAGACGCCACCCTCGCGCCCTGACGTCAGTTCTTATACACAGCTTTTCCGCGCCAGAAACGCAGAGCCATGATAAAAACAAACACTGGAGCCATAAAAACTAGGGCCCTTAAAGGGGAGGACCTTAACCCTAGATATCGGTTGGCAGAACGGGGAGGATGGGTGGGGCGGTAAGGAATATAATACTAACTACTGTTTCTTACAGATATATCGTTACCGAAGGTAAGTAACTTGTGCATCTGAAAGAAACAGGTTATTATTAGATTCCTTACCTTAGAATAGATACCCCAGCAATACCAACCCCGGTGGTGGGTCTGCGAACCAATGATCACACCAGAAAATCCTGGAGAACGGAACGGCCGAAAAAGCCATCTCTCCGGACTTGGCTGCCCAGGCAGTAGTGTCTTGCAAACGTGTACAGCGAGGCCCACGTAGCTGCCTGACAGATGTCCTGCAAGGGGACTCCCCGACCCAGGTCAGTAGTAGCCGCCGTGGCACGAGTAGAATGGACACATAGCCCAACAGGAGGCTCCTTTTTAGACAAAGAGTAACAAGCCTTGATGCACAAGACGACCCATCGAGAAATGGTCCGTTTGTGCACTGCCCGTCCCTTCTTAGCGCCCACGTAACCAACAAAGAGTTGGTCATCCACCCGGAACTGGCGTGTGCGATCCAGATAATATGAGAGCGCACATTTTGGGTCCAGATGGTGGAGCCTCTCTTCCTCTTTTGAGGGATGCGGAGGCGGAAAGAAGGTGAGCAAGGTGATGGACTTCCCGATGTGGAAGGCTGTGACTACCTTGGGCAGGAAAGAGGGTCGCGTCCGCAACACAACTTTGTCCGGATGGACAGAAAGGAAGGGAGGTGGAGAAGAAAGAGCCTGGAGCTCACTCACTCTCCTGGCAGAGTGAGGGCAACCAGGAATGCAGTCTTAAGAGTAAGGAGACGAAGAGGACAGTTATGAAGTGGCTCGAAGGGAGCGCACATCAGATAAGTCAGAACAAGGTTCAAGTCCCATTGAGGCATCACGAAAGGAACAGGAGGAAACATATGAGTGATGCCCTTCAAAAACCTATTTACAACCGGGGACTTGAACAAAGAGGGCTGCTCAGGGAGCCTTAAGAAGGCGGAAATGGCAGAGAGGTAGCCCTTTTGAGTGCCCAGAGCAGAGCCCTGCTGGGCAAGAGAAAGAGGAGAATCTCTGAAAGAGGGGCAGAAAGGGGATGAACAGCCTTTGCTGTGCACCATGCCACAAATTTGTTCCACCTGCAGGCGTATACCGATTTTGTGGAGGGACACCTGGCTGCAAGAATCACATTACAGACTTCAGGAGGCAAGTCAAATGGCCTCAACTGACGCCGCTCAATCTCCACGCATGTAAGTGGAGACTGGACAGGTTCGGGTGGAGAACCGTCCCCTGCTGCTGTGACAGAAGGTCCTCCTGAAGAGGCAGACGAATCGGGGGATCGACTAACATGCTGAGTAGCTCGGCATGCCCAGTCCAGAGCCACAAGGATGACTTGGGCCCGGTCGCGCCTGATCTTCTTCAGCACTCTGGGCAGAAGTGGTATAGGCGGAAAGGCGTACAACAGACCGCAACTCCACTCGCGTCGAAAAGCGTCTCCGAGCGAGTGCCGCCTTGGAAATTCCAAAGCGCAGAACTGATGCGTTCTCTTCTGTGGCGAATAGATCTAGCCAAGGCTCTCCCCACTGCTGAAAGAGGCCTTGCGCCACGTCCGAGTTCAGACGCCATTCGTGATCCATCATGCACCGACGGCTGAGTTTGTTCGCCCTCGCGTTCAGGGAAGCTGCCAGGTGTTGAACCACCAGGGTCACGCCCTGATGTTCCAGCCACTGCCAGAGGCGCAGAGCCTCCTGGCAAAGGGTGCACGACCCCACCCTGCCCTGTTTGTTGCAGTACCACATGGCGGTGGTGTTGTCAGTGAACACCTGCAGTATACTCCCCCGGACAGAGGGGAGGAATGCCTTCAGTGCAAGCCGGATCACCGGCAGCTCCAGAAGGTTGATGTGGAGCCGGGACTCCGCCGGAGACCAGAGGCCTCTGATCTCCGTCTCTCCCATGTGGCCCCCCCAGCCCTGGAGGGGCGCGTCCGTCACAACTACGTGCTCCGGTTGGGGTAGGGAGAGGGATCTGCCGCTGACCCAATCTCGGTCCGTGAGCCACCACTGCAACTGTCTTGCAGTGCCCTCCGAGATCAAGACATGGTCGGACAAGTTGTCCTGATGCTGCTCCCACTGAAACTTCAGGTCCCACTGCAGAGCCCGAATCCGCCACCTGGCGTGATGCACCAGAAGGATGCAGGAGGCCATCAGCCCCAGAAGCCGCAGCGTCAACCTGACCGAGACTCGGGATAAAGGCTGAAAAGATCGGAATCAGAGCCTGAATATCTCAAACCCGCTGTTCGGGAGGATAAACCCGAAACTGCGCCAAGCCTAGAACCGCTCCGATGAAGAGGAGCTTCTGAGAGGGACACAGGTGCGACTTCGGCACATTGTTGGAGAACCCCAGCAGGTCGGCCGTAGTCTGGAGGTGGCCGACGACTGTCTGGGGCGAGCCCGCCTTCAACAACCAGTCGTCGAGGTAGGGGAAGACTGAAACCCCTAACCTGCGCAGATGAGCTGCGACCACCGCCATCACTTTCGTGAACACCTGTAGGGCGCTGGTGAGGACGAAGGGGAGCACGGTAAACCTGAAGTGCTCGTGGCCACCGTGAACCGCAGGTAACGCCGGTGGGTCGGCAGGACGGGGATTTGAAAATAGGCGTCCTGCAAGTCCAACGCTACTATCCAGTCTCCTGGGTCTAGGGCAGCTAAGACCTGAGCCAAAGTCAGCATCTTGAACTTCTCCTTCCGGAGGAAGCCGTTGGTGTTCCGGAGGTCCAAGATAGGGCGTAGGCCCCTTTTTCCCTTCTTGGGAACCAGAAAGTAGTGGGAGTATGTTGGACCTCACTGTTGCGACGGGGAGTTCAAGAGCCAAGGCCTTGGCTGCCCTCGTCAGCACCACACTATAAGCTGCCCCCTCCTCCGTAGCCACGGTAGGAGGGGGAGACAAAACCAGTGTCTGGGGAGGTATCCAGGCCACTGGCTTCCCCTAGTTCCGGTGTCCAGTCCTCATAAGACTGGCACTCAGGTGCCAGGGGGTCCTCAGACCCCCCCCAGTGACCCTCATCGTCCATGTCCTGAAAGTCAGGGATAAAGGATGGACCCAGATCCTCAAAGAATTGCTCTTCAGCCGGCGCCAAATCCGGACCGAAAGTTGGACCATGGACGGCGTCGGGGGTGACACTGTAGGGGTCGACGCCAGCAGGGTCGTAAGGTCGACCAGCGGCGACCCGGAACCGGTGGGGCCGTGCGGCGTCGGGACCGAGGTTGCCGATGGCGCTTGGCCCGAAGGCACCGTGGAACCTGACGGAGGAGAGCGACCTCCGGCCATGAGGAAGGCTTCGGTCTCCGGCGACGCGTTCTGCCCAGGGACCGGCGGGTATGGAGCAGGCCGCGACGCCTGCGCCGGAGCCACACGGGCGGGGTCGCCCAAACTCACGGGCGGAGTCACCCAAACCCCCGGCCGCATCGCGTGAGCGTCGGGGGGGGGGGGGAGGGGCGGGGGGACGGAGTCAGAAGAGCGATGTCGCCTCTTCGACTTCTTGTGCCTCTTACTTGAGGACTTGGAGCCCGACAAGTGGTGTCGACTCGCCGAGCTGTGATGACTTCGGCCCCGCGACTGGTCCCTCGACATCGTTCCGGACCGGTACCTTGAGCGGCGCGGGGCAGACTACTGGAGCTCAAGGCGCTTGCGGGACCACCTAGCCTTCGACGTCAAGGCCCAGCAGTCGGGGCACGACTTGTCATTGTGGTCGGGCTCCAGGCAATGTAGGCACCGGCGGTGGGGGTCGGTAACCGACATCAGTTGGTTACAGTCGGCACACGGCTTGAAACCGGGCATCCCTCGCGGCACCGATGGAGTCGTTAGACTCCAAACGGATCCAAACAAGGGATCGAAAAAAGCTCAGTCAAAAAGTGACTAAAGGGTACAACTTTCTCCAGACCTGCGCTTGCTGGTGCGGAAAAAAGAACTGACGTCAGCGCGCGAGCGCGGCGTCTAAGTACTCCGACAACGTCATCCCAGCGCCGGACGCGGAGCCGCAGACGACGCCTACCGACGCGCAGGGGTACTGCTACGCAAACTTTTCATGGATCCAGTCTGACGCCTGGGGATATTCTAAGGTAAGGAATCTAATACTAACCGGTTTCTTTCAGATTAAAGCGGCTTGAAGCAAGGATGTGTCCTTGCCCCAACGTTTGTTATTCTTTTCATTTCAGATTTAGGTACACACCTGTATGCAGCCAAATCCCATCCACTGAGCCTGGGTCAATGCCAGGTGTCTTCTTTGCAATATATGGATGATGTAGTCCTCATAAATATGACTGGAATAGAATTGCAAAGGTTAATAAACAATCTACATATCTACTGCGTTGTAAATGAAATGTCTGTCAATCTCGCAAAAACAAAGGGCGTGGTTTTGGGAAGAAAAGTTAGAAAGAAAGAAAGCTGGTCTCTGGGCAGAAATCCTGTTTCTAGGAGCACAAATTATAAATAACTTGGGGTATGTTGAAAGAATGTTTGTCTCATCGTCTACACCCAAATTCAATAAAGACTAGGATCGCTTTTTTGATTGCAGCATTCCAGTCCCTGCAACACAAACTGCATAGCCCAACTCTGTCTCCACTTTTAACAGTCATAAAGGCCATTCGACTGAACCGGAGCTGCAACCCCACACCCTCCCCAGCACCTTGAGACCCTCACGGGTGAGTAGTGCGCTTTATAAATCCCTGATTGATTGATTGAAGCTCATTCCTTTCCAACAAGTAGTATTGGAACTGAAGCTCTCCATGGAAAGTTCGGCCCCTTTTTGAATTCTGCACTAGGCAAGATTTTTCATCTTTCATTTCACCTCCCACAAAGTACATCTCCATCTAAGATCCGATTGGAATTTGGTCGATCAAGAGCTAGCACAAAAAGGTTCTTTATTAAGAAAGTCAGACCAGGTAACACTCCTGTTAGATTTGGGGGTCTCTGGTTGGCACAGGTAGGTACTTGTGACAAATAGGGACCCTTGCCTCTAGTCAGGATAAGGGGATTAACACTCCTAAATAACCCCTGCTCACCCCATTGGTAGCTTGGCACAAGCAGACAGGCATATCTCAGAGGCAGTGTGTAAAGCATGTGTGACCACATACAGTAACCCAGTGACAACACTACAAATGGACACCACACAAGGTTTTATTAAAAAAATAAGTATACTTTATATAGATTTACCACAAGACCATAAACAACAAAAATACACAATACCATTACTTTAAGATGGTAGTTTTAGCTTAGTTAAGTTCAGTTCTTAAGATGCGACACTTTTGCGCTTCCACAACGAGCAATGTTGCAGCGAGGGAAATGCAGCAAAGTTCCGGCGCAAAAAAATAAAGACGTGAAAATCTTCCAGATGCAGCATGCTTCTCCGGGGATGTGAGAAGTTCTCAGTTCGATGTGTGGACTGCAGCAGCGACACCCTTGTTCAAAAGTGCGACGGCAACAGCTTCAGCTGCGACACTCTTCTCCCACGTTTGCGTGAAGCTTCCGCACAATGCGACAACTACAGCAGCGGCATCCTTGTTCAGAAATGTGACGGCAGCAGCTCTGACGGCGGCGCGCTTCTCGGGGAATGCGAGGCGCTTTCCTCAATGTGGTGCAATGCGACAGTTCCAGCGGCCACACCTTTGTACAGAAGTGGGACAGCAGCAACAGCGACGGCAACACGCTTCTACCTCGTTGCGAGATTCTTCTCACGATGCGGTGCAGTGCGACAACTCCAGCGTAGACACCCTTATTCAGAAGTGCGAAGGCAGGCAGCAGCGACACGCTTCCTCTTCGTTGCGTGACGCTTCCCTCGATGTGGAGCAGTGCGACAACTCCAGCAGCGACACTCTTGTTCGGATGTGCGACGGCAGCAGCAGCTCCTAGCGGCACGCTTCCTCTTCGTTGCGTCGGGCTTCCAGCTCCTTGCGACGCGCAGTTTCTCAGAAGGCCCAAAACAGCAGCAGGCATTTCCAAAAGAGCTCTGGGGAGCTGGGGGTTGAAGTCTGTTGTCCATGAGACTTCAGCAGGAGGCAAGCTCTTTTCCAAGCTCTTGGAGATCTTTCACAAGTTGAACGCAAAGTACACAGAGTTCCTTTCTCCTCTCTTTGGCATTAAGGCAACCACTGCAAGCCAATCCCCTAAGCAGCACTTCAGCTTAGGAATAGTCTCTCCTCAGTTTCTTCAGGTTCCTCTCCTCAGCAGAGGTTTCTTCTTGTTTGTCCAAAAGTGACCTAATTTCTTGGGATCAGGGTCCCAACATTTATACCCCAAAATCCTTTTTTCTCTGATGGGAGAGGGGCCTTTGCCCAGTCCAAACCAGTTCTGAAGTACTCTGTTTACCAGACCTTTCCTTTCCTTTCACAGTGCAGGGCAGAAACATCAGACACCCAACAGGAGGTGGTGCCAGCATTGTGGAAGGCAGGTACAGCCCTGGAGCACTTTGTTGACAGGATTCCTTCTCTTCTATCAGTGTGCAGGGCAGAGACATCAGCCGCACCCCAGGAGTTGGAGCCAGCATTGTGGAAGGCAGGCACAGCCCTATTCAATGTTCAGGTGCAACTCCTCCCTCCCATCTAGATGCAGATCTCTCTATTCACCACTGGGCTGACTCATTCGGTCTCTTGGAAGCCCCCAGCCCTGTCACTCACAAACTCCAGACAAGGAATACACAACCTAGCAGAGGCAGGCTTGAAAGGTTAAGACAAGAAAATACCTACTTTCTAAAAGTGGTATTTTCAAACAGAATGCTAAAATCAACTTCACTAAAAGATGTATTTTATCATTCTGACTCCAGGTATACTAAACTCGAATTTCTACCATGTTCTCTGAGTCAGTTAGAATTATAAAATGTAATAATTCTAACAGCCCATTCTGGCCTATGGAGAACAGGTAGCCTTGCAATAGTAAAAAACGAAAACGGCTGTAATTCACTATTAGGACATGCCACACACCAGGGCATATCCTACCTTATACGTACAATGCACCCTGCCCTTTGGCCTACTATAGGGGTGACTGATATGAAGAAAAGGGAAGGTTTAGGGACTGGCAAGTGGGTGCACTTGCCCAGTTAGTGTGACAGTACCAGATTGCACCCAGGCTCTACAATGGCAGACCGTTGACACATTTTACATGGCTGCTTCTGTGGGTGGCACAACCAGTGCTGCAAGCCCACCAGCAGCATTTGGATTTACAAGCCCTGGGCACACTCAGTGCACTTACTAGGGTCTGACAAGTAAACCAAATAGCCAAACATGGAACCACTGATTAATACATCAATTTACAACAGGGAGCATTTGCACTGTGGCACTGGACAGCAGTGGCACAGTGCCCAAAGCATCTAACACTAGTAAACATACATGAGGCAACAGCAAAAATGGAAGGGAGACCCACGCTAATGGTGCCAGGTCTAACAACTCCAATCTCAGATATGGAAAGAAACACAATTCATTATGCCTCCTTACAAAATCAAATAGCTGGCCGCTGGCCTTTGAGTTGGCACTGAAAGACCTAAATGCAACACAGATGTGGGAACAGGCCGTACCCCATAAAGCCTTTAAAACAGCTTTGAGTAAACAAATAGAGGATTTCATGGAGCAGAGATAAACAAAAGTTCAGCAAAAGAAGCCAGGCATGGATGTATATTAACACCTATAAACATCCCTTACCGCAGAACTATTTAAATGTCTTACTTAAATGCTTCTATAGAACTAAATTGCTCCCTTTTCTACCAGGACTGTTCTCAATGACTGTATACCAAAATGGCATCCGAGGCCTTTCATAAAAAAAGTGAAAACCTCTCCATCAACAAGAAGAATCTCTGATTCACATGCCTTGCTTTACTCATTGAATGCAAGGCTTTGCTGCATAACATCCTTAACCAACACGGCATCAGATCTGTCTGCCATGGACTACTCTTTTGCAGGAAAGGCGATTGCATCTTTCATAAAATAGGTTGCCGATAGGCGAGAGGTCAACAGTCGCTTAGATTTGAGCAAAGTACAAAACTGAACCAGTAGTACCAGTTCACTATTAGTTTCAAATCTTTACTTTATAGCCCGGCCCGCACTCACACCTTTGCACTCTGTATCAGAAACACTGGGATGATCACATAAGGCAATGGAGGGCATACCTAAACTGGTCATCAATTGGAGAAGTATGATGTTAGATTTCTTGTTGACCTTTACATCAAACATCTGTTCTTATAAGTTTAAGGCCCACCACGCTTCTATTTTATCTTTTCAACAGTATTGAAATGTTATCAATACGTTGACCTGTAAAATATTAATGATTTTAATTAACTGAAATAAACCTACTTTGACTCTGAAAGTCCAGCTTAAAGGGGATGGTGAAATACTCATTTGTGTGCACTGAAAGATAAAATATATATATATATATATATATATATATATATATATATATATATATATATTCACTGAAAAAACCATAGGTTATAGACCATATATAGTTAGGAATTAGCATTTAAAAAACCTTACTTTACTCACACAAAACCATTGAAATTCCATATATAGTTAGTTGCACTAACTATATATCGCGCACCCGCAATCCACTGCTGATCATGTCACATATTACATCATTCATGACATGGTCAGTGACATCACTGATGACATCACTGATGACATCTCAAATGACATCACTGATGACATCACTGATGACATCTCAAATGACATCACTAATGACATCATCCAGTGACTGTGTGTTTCTGTAAAGTTTAAATATGTTTTAGATATTGAAGAATGAGTAGATGTATAACTGTCTGGACGAAGGATTTAGTAGGTGCATGACTGAATGTATGAGTGAGTGATTAAATGTGTCTCACTGAGTGCATGGGTTAGTGACTAAACTGTCTTAATTTGTGCATCATTATGTCTGTAGTTCTGTAAACTACTGCATGTGTTGATCAGTAGCTATATGATTAACTATATGGGTTATTGATTGATTGTCCAAGTATTTGTATGGGAGACTGAGTGTGTGTGTGGCTGGCTGGGAGGTGTGTGACTCTGTGCAGATCAATGTGTACTTGTATCAATGATTGTATAAGAAAGTAAGTATGTATTACTATATGTTTGAAAATGTAAGGTGCTCTATGTTTAACTGTATAGACAAGAAAATGGAAGTGTGATTGATTCTTTACAGGACTGACTAGGTGTGTGAGTAACTCCATGGATGAGTGGCAGAGTGTGAGTGTCTGTATAGGTGTATGAGT
Organism: Lissotriton helveticus; assembly: GCF_964261635.1. Taxonomy (NCBI): domain Eukaryota; kingdom Metazoa; phylum Chordata; class Amphibia; order Caudata; family Salamandridae; genus Lissotriton; species Lissotriton helveticus. The sequence continues at coordinate 470,916,754 of NC_136070.1, forward strand.
GCATATGATAGTGTTGTAAAGATGAGTGATTGTATGTATGAATGATTGTATGGGTGAATGAGTGAATGTGTGTGTAGACGTAGGAATCAGTGAGTACGTATGTAGTAACTAGTATTGGTGTGTCAATGGTTTCAAAAATTATACTCTGTATTTAACACTGGGTGAAACAGAGGTTATATTAAAATGTGAGGAGATGCATTGTATTGTCACATGAATGATATCATCAGTGATGTGGTCATTGATGTCAAATGAGATGTCATCAGTGATGTCATCAGTGATGTCATTTGAGATGTCATCAGTGATGTCACTGACCATGTCATGAATGATGTAATATGTGACATGATCAGCAGTGGATTGCGGGTGCGCGATATATAGTTAGTGCAACTAACTATATATGGAATTTCAATGGTTTTGTGTGAGTAAAATAAGGTTTTTTAAATGCTAATTCATAACTATATATGGTCTATAACCTATGGTTTTTTCAGTGAATTTTCAAGGTTTTGTAAATGCTAATTCCTAACTATATATGGTCTATAACCTATGGTTTTTTCAGTGAATTTCAATGGTTTTTTAATAGCAAATATCATAAGCTGTCGAATGTCAAGTACGTGGTAAGTGAAAACATTTTCGTGTTTATGCACACTGATCTGCTTTGAATGGTGCCCCCCCCCCCTCATTTCTATTAGGAGTACTCTCTCTTTGCAGATAGTGAAAGGTAGTTAACGCAGGCCTTTGCCCCCGTTGTAATCCGTCGTGCCTGCTTCTCTCTCCATTTGATTGATTGTTATCCAAGTATTTACTGTTTTAGAATTAGTTCTCTTTGGTTCATTCTCTATTTACAAACAAACACAGAGTCGCAATACTCTGTTTAGTCTTTGCAGATAACGAAAAATCGTGTAAAAAAAAAGAAAAGGAATCGAGCAAAATCAGTAGGCCACTAATGGGATCTCTTTTTGACCTCGCTAAAATAGAAACATTAGGAACAACCCCTCATGACAAATACAAAACTAGTGAGATGAACTGAACTCCACACAATGATGGCTGCATAACAGCTCGGCTCCGCCACCCACCCCGCCCAAAATAACGATAAAGAGCGGCTGCCATGATTGGTTGCGGAATGGCCACAACGGAGCTACGAAATGGTGCTGCTCTCATGCTAACCCCAGCTTCGGTCTGAAACATCCAGAAACACTGTAGACTACCAATTCGATCAGTTCCGGTAGCGCCCCAATGTAACCCGGTAGAGAAGAACTAGCCCTCCCCTCTTTGACTGATGGTTCTTGTTGCCTGTCCTTTCTGTTGTCATTTAACAGAACTATTTAGCCTGCTGAAAGGGGTTGTGTTTCGACCGCTGGTTGGTGGAGACATTTTGACTATATTCTGGACCTGCGTTGTCGCGTAATGCGTCATATGACGCGCCGCGTTAGCGCATCCGGAAGTCATCCGGGGCGCGCAGCGCGTAACGTAAGCACAACAAGTCATGTGACTTGTTAATAAAACTTTTCATTGGTTCATTTTACTTTTCTTATTACGCTTTTAATTACTTCCGAACATTATTTTCTCTTAAATATATGTTATAATGTTCCAGGCTAATGTACTTTCCCGGAAATTTTACAACTGTCCTGCAAGTAAAATATATTCTTTTTTCGAGAAAAAGAGCGTTTCTTCGTCCCATGACGGAGCCGTTGAGCAAAAGAGGGTCGACCTGCTGTCTTAGTCGCCGATACGCCTGAATATGAGATTCTTATCGATCACTTTATGTTGCAGGAATAGAAAACACAACAGCCCTTGACCATTTATCTTTACTGCGTTCCTTCGTATTATACCTTTTACCCTTCATGTAATTGGTCTGCTTTATTTCACTTGCCTTTTAATGATTCTAAAACAGTGACTATTATTAAAAACTTTACCAATGTATACACTACTACCATGTTTTCTTTTAAAAACCTTTATTGTGAAAATTTCATTATACAAATACGAGCCTATAACCACGTGGGCCTGCCACGGAGCAAACTGTAATCGTATATGATGAATAGACATTTACACTGTAGAGGAACGTAACGGGCGGGCCATTAGGTTGCAAAAACTAAGGTGTCTAACAGTTACGGAATCGGTGGACGTACATTTTATAATTAAAATACGACAGGGCCAGTTACAATAAAATTATCTAGATATACATTTGCGGGCAAGTACCATGGGTGACGTTAATTCGAATTTTCAACAGTACAGTAATCAATAACACATCAGAACTTAATATCAATAGGGATGTCGAAATATTCAATCAATTCTCGTCCCCGCCCGCCATGTGCTTCAAAACTGCATACGTATCTCGTGATTTCAAGGTTCTGCAACCAGTACACAACAAGGAGTTACGAGTCCCATTTATTCCGGCGCCATTTTGGGCGAGGACGGGCAGGTCCAGGATATAGTCAAAATGTCTCTACCAACCATCGACTATGATGATGTTCATATGCTGTATTTATTAGAGTAACACTCATCTGCCCACATGAAATTAATTTACCACAATCTAAACATGTCATTTTAATCTTTCCAAAGTTCTTCTAAATATTTGGGACCGTTTCCCTTGCCTCTGAAGCTCTCAGTGCCACTTCTTTGATGAATGTACTAGCAGGTCAGGGGTTCTCCTCCAAATCTCTCTTTTATGCAGCACTATAATTAATTGGTGCCACCTCTCCATATGACGATGCATGGTATAGTTACCACAACTATATATTTTTTCGGTTCCTCTGGAGAGTTCATCGTGGCAGATGAAGCGTGTAACATACCGGGCATTTACCTTTTTTTGCATGTACAGGAAAGGAAAAAAAAATCGAGCGTTCGAGTTCTTAGGTGTCCCAGGGCCATTTTAGTGGACCAGGCCCAAATCCAAAGAACAGCTATCTCACAGGCTAATGGGGCGACCCACGCCGAGTTTCAGCATTGTAGGATGACCACACAAGTACAGCAACTTGCTAGACATCACCTCGGTGCCATCCGGATCTCGGCGCCCCACTGCAGATGAAGTGCCTCTCAACTATGAAACCACCACGGTGACATCCGGATCTTGGCGCGTTGTGCTGCCTTCGGCCTATTCGCACATCGGTCCGCTACTGACGCCATCTCACAGGCTAATGGGGTGACCCACGCCGAGTTTCAGCATTGTAGGATGACCACACCAACTTGCTAGACATCACCTCGGTGCCATCCGAATCTTGGCATCTCAACCCCTAGTGGTATCTTCCATACAGAAAATATTGTTACGCTACCTTTGGCCCCATTCGCACATCGGTCCGCAACTTAGACATCACCTCGGTGCCATCCGGATCTTGGCATCTCAGCGCCTTGTGGTGTATTCTCTTCAGAAAATATTGTTGAGCTGCCTTTGGCCCCATTCGCACATCCGTCCGCAACTTACACATCACCTCGGTGCCATCCGGATCTTGGCATCTCAGCGCCTTGTGGTGTCTTCTACTCCGAAAATATAGTAGAAAATATTGTTGCGCTGCCTTTGGCCCCATTCACACATCAGTCCGCTACTGACACCATCTCACAGGCCAACAGGGCGCCCCACGCCGACTTTTACCATTGTACGATGGCCACACCAGTGCCACAACTTGCTAGACACCACCTCGGTGCCATCCGGATCTTGGCATCTCAGCGCCTTGTGGTGTCTTCAAATCAGAAAATATTGTTGCGCTGCCTTTGGCCCCATTCGCACATCGGTCCGCTACTGACGCCATCTCACAGGCCAACGGGGCGCCCCACGCCGACTTTCAACATTGTAGGATGGCCACAGAAGTGCGACAACTTACTAGACACCACCTCGGTGCCATCCGGATCTTGGCGCGTTGTGCTGCCTTCGACCTATTCGCACATCGGTCCGCTACTGACGCAAACTCACAGGCCAACGGGGCGCCCCACGCCGACTTTCAGCATTGTAGGATGGCCACACCAGTGCGGCAACTTACTAGACACCACCTCGGTGCCATCCGGATCTTGGCGCGTTGTGCTGCCTTCGGCCTATTCGCACATCGGTCCGCTACTGACGCAAACTCACAGGCCAACGGGGGGCCCCACGCCGACTTTCAGCATTGTTGGATGGCCACACCAGTGCGGCAACTTACTAGACACCACCTCGGTGCCATCCGGATCTTGGCGCGTTGTGCTGCCTTCGGCCTATTCGCACATCGGTCCGCTACTGACGCAAACTCACAGGCCAACGGGGCGCCCCACGCCGACTTTCAGCATTGTTGGATGGCCACACCAGTGCGACAACTTACTAGACACCACCTCGGTGCCATCCGGATCTTGGCGCGTTGTGCTGCCTTCGGCCTATTCGCACATCGGTCCGCTACTGACGCAAACTCACAGGCCAACGGGGCGCCCCACGCCGACTTTCAGCATTGTAGGATGGCCACACCAGTGCTGCAACTTGCTGGACACCACCTCGGTGCCATCCAGATCTTGGCGCGTTGTGTTGCCTTCGGCCTATTCGCACATCGGTCCGCTACTGACGCCGCCTCACGTGCCAACGTATTTTCTCCTAATTTTACACCCTATGCCGCATAACAGGTCATGTGACTTGTTTATAAAACTTTTCATTGGTTCATTTTACTTTTGGTTTCCTAATGATGGAAGGCTTGATCATGTGACCTAAAAACAACACTTTTCATAGGATGAAAACTTTTTTTTCCCCCCAAACGATGAAAGCCCCACCTTGTTTCTGGATGTTTCAGACTGAAGCTGGCGTCAGCATGAAAGCACCACCATCTCGTAGCTCAGTCTTGGTCATTCCGCGAGCAATCATGGCAGCCGCTCCCCACCAGAAGCCTGCAGGAGTCGGAGCCCCCAAAACTTTTGATGAATTCTCAAGGCGGAGGGGACGCTTTCGAGAATGAGGTCCAAGACCTAGCAGACAAGCGTCCGATTTCCAAGGTGTCCCAGGGCCATTTCAGTGGACCAGGCCCAAAAAGGAAACAGCCTGCCGCCATTTTGAGAGTCCTGTGACAGCCGCCTATCGCTGCACCGCAAGAGTGGGCGCAACTCAGCTGAATTGCGGCTTTTGACACAGTGGACCAAAAACGGACGGAATGGCAACTGAAACGGTAAAGGGGCGCCCCACTACAACAGATGACACTCCACCTGGAGAGGCCCGTTCACGCCGCCTCCCCCGGGGCGCTCCACGCCGTTATTCGGAGCAGCATTGTAGGATACCAAAACCAGTGCGGCAACTTACTGGACATCACCTTGGTGCCATCGTTCTGCTGCCTTGGAACTATTCGCGCAACAGTTTGCTACTGATGACCCACCCCCCGCGACGCCCCATGCCGTTATTTGCTGGGTGGCAACTTACTAGACATCACTTTCGTGTCATCTAGATTTCAACGCGTTCTGCTGCCTTGGAACTATTCGCACAACAGTTTGCTACTGATGACCCACCCCCCGCGACGCCCCACGCCGGAAATCTGGACGTTGTGCTGCGTTGGGACTATTCGCACAGCCGACCGCTACTTCGTTGTTTTTCCCTAAAAATGTTTATATGTTATTACTATTTTTGTTTTCTTGTATATATTTATAAATTATTAAAGTTTTATAATCTTACTACTTTGTCGGAGTGCTATATATTTTTAATGTGACACATAATTGTAAAAACTTTGATGTACAAACAGTCATCCCTGGAATCTTCCGCTTCAGGCTCGGTCCCCTCCCCAATCACAATACAGGATGGTTTTCAGATAATAGCAACGCTTCTGCTGTGACGAATCTCATCGAGTGTGGGCCTTGATCTACTATAACTCCTTTGAAGAGGGGTGATTCTTTACAGCTGTGGCCATAAACTACATCTGCAGGGCTAGCTGATACCCTAGGACCAGCCTGGACAATCGGACACAGAGGAAAAGGAGTGTCAGAGGGTGCGGTAGTGAATAGGGCGAAAGGGAGGTGTCGGGCGGGCACAGGGTGTGATTCACAGGGAACAGCAGCGCAGATGGGGGAGGTTTATTACCCATGCATAAGACAGAGAGCGGGGGTGACCACTGCCTGGGGGAGATGTTTGCGAGGGTGGGGAGCCATGCTAAGGATCGACAGCGTGCACAGAGTGGGTCTGGTCAAGGCATCTAAAATGGCTGCCGTGCACGACAAAAGTGTGGCATTTGAAAAAAGACAAGATGGCGCAGACAATGTTTTTCAACACTTCCTGATTTCCTTCGAATCGAACGTTAACAGACGTTGGGGCATATTACCAAAGTTAAGCGATATTTATCCCTAACGATGCTTAGCAACGATTTTTTTACCGTCAGAAATTATCGCAGATAAACCTTGCTATTATCAAGGTTTATCGGAAATACGATAAAAAACGACCGCAATGCATTAATATCGCTGAAAACTCAGCGATATTCATGCATTACCGAGCTAATGCTCTTAGCCATGTTATCCACCTCCCATTGGATAACATGGCTAAGAACTGCTCAGGGCAGGTGGTAGCTTTTAGAGATATTCGCCCTTATCTCGAATATTTCCAAAAGTTGATAATAGGAGATAGCGATGTTAGCGACTGTTTCCAGTCGCTAACATCTTGGCATGCCCACTTTGATTGTCATTAGTGATAAATATCACTCACATGCAAAGTGGGGCCCAAGATGGTCGCTATCTTCTACTAGCCGTCGCTAACTGGTGTTAGCAACAGCTAGGTAATACACATATAATTTTATCTCCGCGAAGCGGAGCGCTGTTACAGATATATATCTTGTTTCTGAACGTTAATTTCTCAAAATGCACTGAAGCACATATATTGAGACCTAGCAAAGGCACATCGGGCTACCAGTCCCTACAATTTTGCCAAGTTTCGTGCAAATCCATTCAGCTGTTCGATCCTACCGAGAGACAAGATGGCGGCCGCTACGGACTGTTTGGAATGTTTACAGACACCGGAGAGCCAATCAGCTTCGCTTCGCAAAGCTCCGTAACGCGAAAAGTACGCGAAGCGGTGCGCTGTTACAGATATATACCTTTTTTTGAACGTTAATTTCTCAAAATCCACTGGAGCACATATATTGAGATCTAGCAAAGGCACATCGGGCTACCAGTCCCTACAATTTTGCCAAGTTTCGTGCAAATCCATTCAGCTGTTCGATTATTATTATTTTTATTTTTTTTTGCCCCGCGGGGCCCTTTTAAAACCTCCACATCAAACCTAGGGGGTGAGCGACAATGTACTATGCCCCCTTATGGTCATTTGCCCCTTCGCTTCGGCCTCCTCTTGTCTCTCGATCCTACCGAGAGACAAGATGGCGGCCGCTACGGACTGTTTGGAATGTTGACAGACGCCGGAGAACCAATCAGCTTCGCTTCACAAAGCTCCGTTGCGCGAAAAGTCCGCGAACCAGAGCGCTGCCCGGTCCGCTGTTACAGATATATATCTTTTTTTAAACGTTAATTTCTCAAAATCCACTGGAGCACATATATTGAGACCTACAAAAGGCACATCGGGCTACCAGTCCCTACAATTTTGCCAAGTTTCGTGCAAATCCATTCAGCCGTTCGGGCTAAAAGTGAGGCCAACCGCCCTATGGAAAACTCAATGTTAAAAACACGTTTTGGGACCCCCCTTTTTTCTCGGCCCCCACTGGACGAACCCCCCCCAAATTTTCAAGGGCTGCTCAGAAACAAAATGTGCCATTTTCCTGAAAATTTCAGCCAATTCCGTCCACAAACGCCAAAGTTATTAGACATAGAATTTTCAAAAAACCCATAGAGAAAAAATCCTAACTATATATACCTACTGGCGACCGCCAGTAGGTAATATATATATATATATATATATATATTATATATATAAATATGTGTGCAAAGTTCAACAGTTTACCAACTAAATGCCCTACTATATACAGGTTCTTGTACATGTCAATGCATGACACAATGTGTGCTGTTTCTAAAGCAATAATATGGCTACCTTAGCCAAAAAATAATTTGATAAACCTATTTACAAAAAAGGTAAAAGCAATGAAAATTGTTATAAAATGCTTTAATAAATAGTTTTCTGAAAGTTATTTTAAGAACATGTCAAACAAAATGCGTTAAACATAAGAAGTTCCTGCAAAGCTATTTCTGCATTTATGTATAAAATAATTATTTTCAAACATTCATGTTCATGTTGTTCATTGGCCAAAGTTTATACTTTCAGATAAGAACCTCTTTTCACTGGTAGGTTAACTAAACATATGTAGTGTTACATTTTTCCAGTAATTAAAATAAACCTATAGCTTACCCACTGAGTAACAATAACAAGGCTTTAAAAAGGTCAAAACAAAATGCACAAGCCTTAGTTACGATCAATCATATCTCATGAGGTAATCCATCTTTTGAGTTTGCCAACCTTTTCCCTAAAGAGAACAAGGACTACACATTAACAGAAAAGAGTGAGGAAAATATTGTTCCCTTCATTGGGCCTGAACTGAAAGCAACAAATATATAAAATAAAAAAATAAACATAATGTAATACCACATGTAATTAACATATTCACAAAGGAAAGAGAATCAGCTTCCTAGGTTGCTAAGTTTTGCAGTTGTGCTGTGAGCACAATATGTTTGCTAGACAAATCGGACTAGGAGGCAAATAAACTCTTTATAATCTATTTACACATAATGGTTTCTGTCACAATGCGAATACAAACAGATTCCTAACATTGATTATATTAACGGTGGTTTCTAAATCTGGACATCATACAAAAGGAAAAAAGGTCTTAAAAGAAAGTCATAAAACGTTTTCAGCAACATAAATTAAAAAGGAATGGCATGTCAAAAAAAGACCAAAATATTTTAAGTTATTAAATCAAATATACAGAGCGATTCATTTATTATTTACATATTTACAAAATGCACTTTCACAATTAGAAAATAAACAGTGTATCTATGAGATGCACCTCTAGTTTTGCTTGTAATTCTGCAATATCAGTAGGGCAGTCTTTGACAGTTGCTATAGAAAAGTTTATTCTCAAAGGCACTTGTCACATGCTTCAATACTGCAATCCTAATAGTATTTTGAAGTAAATAAAAGGTCACTTTTTAACCACAGTTGAATGATCTCTATTGGGTTTGTTCCTGTTACGAAGTATGCAAGGCAAATTTAATAAAACTTATAGAAGCAACTAACGTAACAAGTGCAGTGAGCTGCCGTTAATAAAGATTTGAAGTCAAGAAAAAAGTTCAAGTTCACACATTTTCCTCAACCAGGAGGTTTTAAAGCCACCATTAAATTATAACATGTAATAAAAGGAAATACATTCTGTAAACAATGTACAATCTCTTGTAATAAACTTTACACAATATATTGAAAATACAGTCACACTTTCTTTTCTCTGCTTTCAAGCAGATAAGTAAACTTTACAAAAATAGCAACTATCAAAGAACACTCAGTTTTTGCTTACCTGACAGTCATTGAATAATTTATACAAAGGCTAAAGAAACAATAAAAAATAAACATTTTTACATAAAATAAAAAATTAACATTGACTCCAGATATTTTAGTCCTTAATGCAATGGAGATGTCGCCTTTTCTCTCCCCTCCCCATCTTGTAGTGTAGGCACAATGTCTACTGTTAAATGCAGTCTTTACCTCCTTCAGTGTGATTCATTCACATTTTTAACACATCTGTTGTCCAGTTTGCTGGTGCTTGTCCGATGTGGTTTTTTTATTTGGGAGCTCTCAGAAGTGTCCACATTTCCCTTTAAAAAGGTTTTTGGGCACGTATGTGAGAAGTTTTTGTCCTCATCTATTACTATAACCTCTCCCTCTAGGTGCTCCTCTTTCTCCTCTTCTTCTGAATCAAAAGTTCTTTGTGAATGAGAGATGAAACTTTTGCATTCATACTGATTGTCTTTGTTACTGTAAGGCTTGTCTATGGGATTCCTTATATGAGTTAAAGATTCCCGCTGATTATTTTGTTCTTCTGGTCTTCGCTCCCTCTCTTTTCTTCTTTTTCGAGTCCACCAAACACAAATGATAATGCAAGTCAGCCATACAACACCGAATACAGCACATAGTACTGGCACCAAATACACTGCAAAAAAATAAAAAAAATCATTAAGTTCATGGAAATGTAATTCAAAAAAGGTATAAACCCGAAGGTAATGCCCGTGAACGATAAAAAAATCAATACTGTGCCTCAATTCTGTTCAAAGAGAGCAAATATGTCATATGCTCCTGAATAGTGAATTGTTGTTATGTTAGATCAAGTGCATTTGTCACTACTACTAGAATAAATTACTTTGTGACTGTAATCTGGATGAATCTTGAGAAAGCAACCATCATCGGTTGTCCTTCGTAACAAAAACATTGTGTTCTCTTCTACACAGCCATCTCAATTATATCACACGATTATTTTCCCCTTGTGTTGGAAAATAATATGGTGTGGTGACACAAATAAACTCTTACTTTGTAGCAAGCATATTAAAGGAATCCACCTAACAGCAGACATGACCACTGTGGCAGGTATTAGTAGAGCAAAATTAACAAGAGTTGGCATAAGACAGAGCTATAAATACTGAAAGGAAAAACCTTCTCTGATAAGTAGTATCAATTAAAAGTAAATTTCAAACACATACTGAGGACTGGATAGATGGCATCTCGGTCACACAGTAGTCAAGTGTAAAGATACAGGAACAGAAAACAAGCACCATGGATTCAATTTATAGGATTATATATCAAAAAAATGACAGAACAAATTCATAAAACGAATAAACTTAAAATAAAGAGACAAATTAACGTCATATAAAAGCACACAATATAAAATGTAATCAGAGTAGTTTCTTTCTGTCCTTTAACATATTTGGGAGATCATATATACCAGCTAATGAAAATAAATACAGTGGATGAGTGCAAAATCATTTTTGTCATCTCTTTTAAAATAAATTCTAGGCTATCATTGCTTTTTCCCCCCAAGACTACTAGGGCAATAGTAACACCTGTAATTTCTAGCACCACAAAACTGGAAATTTGTAGCCCTTTGCGATAGGAGAAAAAAAAGTTATTATTGATAAGGGTTTTTAGTGTCTCAAGAACAAGTTACTTACCTTCGGTAATGATATATCTGTAAGAAACTTAGGTTAGTTATAGATTCCTTACCTTAGAATAACCCCCAGGCGACAGACTGGATCAGTAAAGTTTTTCATCAGCAGTACAGCGGAACGTCAAAAGGTGGCGTTGATCGGCTCTTCGACGACGGGATGACGTTGCGGTGGCTACATCGATGCCGCCCTCGCACGCGGACGTTATTTTGTACATGACTTTCCACGCCAGAAGCGCAGAGCCATGCAAGACGCTGGCCACTGGTGAACAAAACTAGGGCCCTGAAGGGAAGTCCTTAACCCTAGAAGTCAGTTCACAGAACAGGGAGGATGGGTGGGGCAGTAAGGAATCTATAACTAACCTATGTTTCTTACAGATAGATCGTTACCCAAGGTAAGTAACTTGTTCATCTGAAAGAAACAGTTAGTTATAGATTCCTTACCGTGAAATAGATATCCCAGCAATACCAACCCCGGAGGAGGGTTTGCGAACAAAGTTCACACCAGAAAGTCCTGGAGAACAGAACATCCAAAGAAGCTGTCTCTCCGGACTTTGCTGTTCAGGCAGTAGTGCTTGATGAACATGTGCAGCAATACCCACGTACCATGTAGCTGCCCGACAGATTTCATTCAGGGGATCTCCCCGTCCCAAAGCAGTAGTACCTGCTGTCACCCTGGTGGAATGGGCGTTCAGCCCCACTGGAGGCTCCTTCTTCGCCAAAGTATAGCATGCCTTGATACATAGAACAACCCACCTTTAGATAGTCTGTTTATGCATGGCCCGACGTTTCTTAGCGCCCGCGTAACCAACAAAGAGCTTGTTTGGTGCGATCCAAGTAGACGGAGAGCGCACGTTTTGGATCCACACGGTGGAGCCTCTCTTCCATTTTTGAAGGATGCGGAAAGAAGGTGGGCAAAGTGATTGTTTGGCCAATATGAAAAGATGTGACCACCTTAGTAGAAAGGAAGGTTGAGTTCTGAAGACGACCTTGTCCGGATGAACAGCCAGAAAAGGCGACTTGGAAGAAAGAAATTGTAGCTCACTCAACCTGCGTGCAGAGGTGATGGCCACCAGAAAGGCAGTTTTCAAAGCGAGAAGTCTGAGAGGACAGTTAAAGTGGCTCAAAGGGAGCGCACATAAGATATATCAAAACCAAGTTCAAGTCCCACTGGGGCATTACGAAGGGAACAGGAGGAAACAGATGAGTAATGTCCTTAAGAAATCTATTTACAACAGGAGACTTGAAAAGAGAAGGCTGATCAGGGAGCCTGAGGACGGCTGAAATGGCTGAAAGGTAGCCCATACGAGTTCTAAGAGCAGAGCCCTACTGGGCCAAAGATAGGAGGAACAAGAGAACCTCAGAAAGAGGGGCAGAAAGGGGATCCACAGCCTTGGTTGTGCACCATTCCACATATTTCTTCCATCTGCAGACATATACCGTCTTAGTGGAGGGACGCCTGGCTGCCAAGATTACTTCACAGACTTTGGGAGACAGGTCAAACAACGTCAACTGCCGCCGCTCAATCTCCATGCAAGGAGGTGGAGGCAGGACAGGTTTGGGTGGAGGACCGTCCCTTGCTGCTGCGACAGAAGACCCTCCCGAATAGGGAGTCGGATCGGAGGATCGATGGCCATGTTGAGCAGCTCGGGATACCAGACTCTTCGGGCCCAATCCGGAGCCACAAGAATGACTTGGGCACAGTCGCGCTTGATCTTCAGCACTCTGGGCAGATGTGGTATAGGCTGAAAGGCGTACACAAGACCGCAACTCCACTCGTGACGAAAAGCGTCACCTAGCGAGTGGCGCCTTGGAAATTCAAAGACAGAATTGCGCGTTCGCTTCAGTGGCGAATAGATCTAACCAAGGCTCTCCCCACTGCTGAAAGAGACCTTGCACCACCTCCGAGTGAAGACGTCATTCGTGATTCATCATGTACCTGCGGCTGAGTTCGGCCGCCCTGGTGTTCAGTGAACCAGCCAGGTGTTGTACCACCAGGGATATGCCCTGATGTTCGAATGTTCTAGCCAGGTCTAGAGGCGGAGGGCCTCTTGACGTAGCGTTCACAACCCCACCATGCTCAGTTTGTTGCAGTACCACATGGCGGTGGTGTTGTCTGTGAACACCTGCACTACTCTTCTCCGGACAGAGGGAAGGAATGCTTTGAGTGCACGACGAATCACCCAAAGCTCCAGAAGGTTGATGTGGAGCCCGGACTCCGCTGGAGACCAGAGGCCTCTGATCTCTGCCTCTCCCATGTGGCCGCTCCATCTCAGAGGGATGCGTCTGTCACCACTGTGTGTTCTGGTTGGGGAAGGGAGAGGGATCTGCTGTGGACCCAATCCTGGTTCGTGAGCCACCATTGCAATTGCTGTGCAGTGCCCTCCGAGATCTGGACACAATCTGACAGATTCCCCTGATGCTGCACCCACTGGAACTTCAGGTCTCACTGCAGAGCCGACATATGCCACCTGGCATGCTCAACCAGCAGGATACAGGAGGCCCATGAGGCCCAGTAGCCTCAGGGTCACCCTGACCGAAACCCGGGATAGAGGCTTAAAGATCAGAATCATAGCCTGAATATCCCGGACTCGCTGTTGGGGAGGATAAACCCGAGACTGCGTCGTGTCCTGAACCGCTCCGATGAAGAGAAGCTTCTGAGAGGGGTTCATGTGTGACTTGGCACGTTGATGGAGAACCCTAGCAAATGCAGGAGGTCGGCCGTAGTCTGGAGGTGGGAGAGGACAGTCTAGGGCGAGCCCGCCTTCAACAGCCAGTTGTCGAGATAGTGGAAGACTGGAACCACTGATCTGCACAGATGAGCTGCGACCACATCCATCACTTACGTGAACACCTGTGGGGCACTGGTAAGGCCAAAGGAGAGCATGGTAAACTGAAAGTGCTCGTAGTCTCTTCGGACTATCTGCAAAACCCACCTATCCGACGTGATGGTGCGCCAGTGATGGAGGTGATGGCAGATCCTGCTGCCCACAGGAATTTGGTGTCCCAGGAAGGTCAGACTAGGAGGGTTTGGAGGCTGATGTAGAAGGGGTTGTGGTGCACTAGTCCGTCCGCTGGCCCCCAGAACCATGCTGGTGGTTCCCACTAACCCGCCCATGCTGGGGCTGAACAGTCTGCGCGAGCCTGTGGCTCTGGTTGGGACGTAGTGGGGCACCCCTTCCTTAACCACGAAAGGAGCTTAAGGCAGACTGTGCAGGGCGGGTGATGGAGAGGCCCAAGGACCTGGCCGTAGCTCGAAAGTCCATAAAGCGCTCTAGCGCACGGTCTGCCGTGTCACAGAAACGGCGACGGCCATCAAAGGGCATGTCTGTAAAGGTGGATTGGACAGCCCCGGAAAAATCAGTCGAACGCAACCAGGCATAGTGTGTTGGCAGTATCCGGCCCACAGCAATGTTAAACTTTGCTGCATCTCTCCCCTTAGCAACTGCACAGGCGAGCAGGGCCCGGGCCTCCTACGGGCACTGAGGCAGCACTTGTGCCACCTTACCCCACAGAGAGTAGGAATAACGGGACAACAGACATGTGGTGTTTACCGACCGCAGCCCCAAGCTGGAGGAAGAAATCATCTTCTTCCCAAGTGGGTCCAGCTTTTTGGATTCCCTATCAGGTGGAGCGGTAGGGAAGGAGCCTTTAAATGTAGAGGCTTTGACCACCAAGCTCTCAGGGAGAGGAAAGTAGGTTGCCAGGGGCCGGGCAGTGGTGTCGGGCAATCATCCTGTCCACAGGAGCCCCTGTGTTGGGCCTGGACCACGTGCCCAAACGGATGTCTGTGAGGGCTTCATTAAATGGCAGCAGGGGCTCCAAAGAGCTCGCTGCCGGTTCAAGGACCTCTGTCAAGAGGTTAGTCCTGACTGCCACCGTAGGTAGCTCGAGGTGGAGAGCCTCGGTCACCCTACGCAACACCACTGCGTATGGTGCTCCCTCCTCCGTAGCTATGGTAGGAGCAGACAACATGCAGAGGTCTGGGGAGGTATCCAGACCACTGACTTCCCCCAGTTCCTTTCTCCAGTCCGGATTGTAATCTAACTGGTCTGTTAAAGGGTCACCAGACCCCTCCCAGGCTTCCTCACCCTCCTCTGGCTGCCAATCTGGTTGAAAAGGGCCAGGGTGGAACACAGAGACAAAAGTACCCATCAACTTCGGATCAGGTGTCCACATTGGAGCACATGCCAGGAGCCCAGCCGTCGTCAGCTGCGGAGGAGGTGGAATCGGCACCGGTGGAGGACGAATGAGGGAGACCGGCGCCGATCCGGATCCAGGCCTGGATCCAAGGGGGCCCTGCTGTGCAGAGACCGAAGCCGCCGGCGTCGAAGGCCTAGGACCCCAAGCCGAGTCAAAGGGGCCGAGTCGGGTTGCCCAAGAATGGTGTGCATCGCTTCGTAAAATTGACGAAGCTGGGCAGGGTTCACTACTGGTCAGGCTGGAGTTGACCCTGAAGGTTCTGCATGTGGAGCGGCAGGAGGCGCACCACCCGCACCCTTCATCGCATCGGCCGACGGACGAGGGGAAGTCGAAGAGCGACAATGCTTCTTCGAGTTCTTCCTGTGCTTCGACTTACCTGACCAGAGAGCGAAAACTTAGAAGAGGAGTGATGGTGATTCCGCGATCGGTCCCTCGACCTCCCACGCGACCAGGACCTTGAGTGACACGGAGCCGACTGCTGGGCCTCAAGGAGCTTTCGGGACAGCTCCCGCAAAGACTTCGGGGCCATGGTTCGGCAGTCGGAGCACGATTTGGAGTCGTGGTCGCGCTCCAGGCAGTAGAGGCACATGCGGTGCGGATCCGTCACCAACATCAGTTGGGTACAGGAACCGCTTGCCTTGAAGCCGGGCATCCCTTGTGCACCAGGTCACATAAAGTCAGTCAAAAACATGACTGGGGGTACGGCTCTCTCCGGATGTGCGCTTGCTGGCGCGGAAAAAAAAGAACCGGCGTCAGCACTCCAGGGTGGCATCTATGTAGCTAGCGCAACGTCATCCCGGCAACTACAACACCAGCAACGGACGCAGAGTCAACGGATCCACCTTCCGACGCCCAGGGGTACTGCTGACGAAAAAATTTCCGGATTCAGTCTGACGCCTGGGGGTAATTCTAAGGAAAGGAATCTATAACTAACTGTTTCTTTCAGATACAGAACTATGCTTTGTCTGTATATAGCATGAGGATTTAACCGAATCCTGATAATTTTGTCATTTTGAGTCCAATTGTATCACCATTGCATGACTGGTCCTCTTTGTTTTAGTCATCTGTTCTGTAAATTATTACTTCAATATTCATAGCAACCACGAATACATGGGAGGCTTGCAACTTTTAAATGACGTGCATCACAAACAAAGATCTCCATTTTAGGGGCCGATTATGATGCCGGACTGACCCAAGTCCGTCTGGCATCGTTCTGGAACTGGAACCGAATGACCTCCAGTCGTCTTTTCCAGCCCAGAAATTAGGATGCGACCGAACCCTGTTCTGTCGCAATCTGATACTTTGCTATACTATCATGCGTTCCGAACGGAATACATGCTCTCATAGCAAAGATCAGGGGTGCAGTTCATCTTTGCACCCCATGGCAGGCACCTCAAGGTGCCTTCCACCAGGTGTAGGGATCACAGTGCCCCCTAGCCTGCCATAAGGTGGCCTAGCACCCGTGGGGGCCCTCCAAAGCGGTTTCCCAATGCCTTTTTGTACCGGAAAGGCTGGCACAAAAAGGCAGTGGAAAAACTGCCATCGTAATCCCTCGGCCGGAAAGAGCTGGCCGGGGGATTACTGTGGGCCTTCCGAAAGGCGGACGGGCTCTCTGAGCCAGTCGTAAGCCATTCAGGAGGCTGATTCCGATTCCCTTCTGACCGAGCCCATCGAAATCGCCTGGTCGGGAGGGAATTCGAATCAGTGACTACAATGCGGGCAGGAGGGCTTTGACTGACTGTTGGAGCCCTTCCTGCCCGCATCGTAATCGGGCCCTAACTCTACATAGCCCTTTGAAAAAGGAACTCCACATCACTGAAGGAGGAAGAATAATGAAAGGCAAATTTAGCCTAATGAAAATCTCCAAAATTTAAAAATTCAAAACTCTGCATCAGTTTTTCTCCTGCCGGACACTAAGAATATGAAATCAACTACCAGATGAACTCAATCCTAACATACTATCCTGCAGAAAAGCTTACCTTTGCAGAGTTAACTTAAAGGACTAAGGAACTGATATCCTGAATCTCTATCTGTGATAAGTGGTCACAGGTTGTGCACAGACTTTTGCGTGTACATGTACAAAGAGAGTGGTTCACAAAATCCCAAATCACAGTGGGTTGCAATCAGACATACCTCATAAATATAAATGAGGGTGATAGGTCACAAATTGTGAGTCACCACCATTGGATGCCATCACAGGGATGGTAGCCAGCTATAGCCTGCAGACCACAAGGTCTCTTAATATATTATATTAAAATGGAGACAGTTTTCTTTAAAAAAACAAATTAAAAAAAAACAGGTCTGCATTTAAAAGCAACATTTTTTCCTATAAAAACAGACCTTTTTTTACATTCACCAAGGGGAAGGTATATCAATGGGAAGCCTTCATTTTTGTGAATGTGTTATCACCCCAACTCAGTAACTTTTCAATGTTTTGTGACATGAGTATTGTCGCAAAAAATTTAATCATACCATAATTAACTGGTATTTGGAAGGAACACCCTAAATACAGCCCTTTCAGATAGCGATTAGTTATCAGTTCCTGAATCCATTTTGAGAATGGAGACATGCTACTGAATCCCAAAATGGGTCTCTTAGATTTCCATTCTGCGGTTGCAAACCTTGTAAGTTTTCAAATCGCATACTTTGCAGCCACAAAATGGCTTTGAACATCAGGCCCCCTAAGACTGTTAAAAACGTTGGGTTTAAAACATCTTAACTGCGCTGGGCGCAGATACTAGTGGTTTGTGTCATGGAAACCAGTTTAAGGCACACCTTGTCTTACATTATCACATAATTGATGTTTATAGAATTATTGCTTTCTCTGTAACCTGCCAGCTCAGTTTTCAAAGTTGTAAAGTCTGAAATGTAAACAATGATCAAACTGCGTTTACTCTTATGCCATCATTATCTAACATACTTTGACCTTATTGTGCAAACAGCAGTAACCATTTATTTATTTATTTTATTTTATTGAATTTGTATTGCGCTCAGCTACCCGTAGAGGGTTTCCCGGCGCCAGGGACAGCCTAAAGAAGAAAGATAGGTAATTGCTGAAAACAGGAGAAGCAGAGAACATTTGACCAACTAAAACAGAAAAGTTTTTAGCTTTTTGCGAAAGGCTAGAAGATTAAACTTACCCGAGGATGAAGGGCCCACAACAATAGTTTCTACTTTCACTTCTGTAACTGCCAGCATGACAGTACTG
Source organism: Lissotriton helveticus (assembly GCF_964261635.1). Lineage (NCBI taxonomy): Eukaryota > Metazoa > Chordata > Amphibia > Caudata > Salamandridae > Lissotriton > Lissotriton helveticus. The sequence continues at coordinate 470,935,228 of NC_136070.1, forward strand.
TTTTGTCGTTTGGTGATGGCACCAACTACTGCATTCGCTGCATTCTGAATTATGTTGTTGTCTTCTTCATTTGGATGCGAAAAGAAAGACTACGACAAAAAAAGGTGTTGGCATTATACATATGAATATTAAATATCGACTTAGAAAAAATAAGTCTCCAGCAATTTGGATCATCAATATAATGTCATGCTTCCATTCTTTCAAACCAATGGATCGCAGAAACGTTTACCAAAACGAGTTCAATCAACCATGCTTTATTCGGTTTTAGAAAGAAAAAAACATAAAAGCAAAACACCATAAAATAAGACATCAGTTAAAATCCAATCGTCAATAATGCAGATAAAAATGTACATACAATATAAAAACTATTCCGAAAGAGCAGACACAACAAGGTACCCTTTTTTCTCAACCTTACAGTAACTTTCAGAAAACTAAATGTATAAAACATTATAATCTCACAGAAACAACTGCAGATACATAAGGGCCGGTCAGACTTGAGAAGAATTTGCCCTTTTAAGAATAGGAATAATGTACGCCTTCCAGGGCATCACATAACAATTACAAAACACAGTAAAGTGCAGGATATCCTGTGGAGACCTACTGTCGCAGCTGCAGGATGTAAGTTTGTAACCCCTACTCCAACTACACGGATAAGTCAGCAGAAAGGGCAATAAGTCTAGCCGGAACATCGGTAACAAAAAACGCTCATATCTACTTTTAACAAAAAGAAGGTATGTCTCTGTGGTTGGCACAGTTTTCAGCATAATATGTCATTGGGCACTGAGCTTTGATAGAGCAATCTCTTCTTTAGCCATGAATGTCTGCCTAAAGAAGGGTTCTTTTACCTATTTGCCGTCAGCTCTACATATCCCATCTGGGGTACTAAATAAGTCTCCCTTGCCTAAACTCTGAAAGGAGACCCTAATGTACTTAAGCCACAAGATATGAGCTGAGTAATCGAGGGACAAACAATCTCCTTACTAAGTTTAATCTTGGGCCTTAACCATATATTCATCCACAGAGAAAGGGGGTAAAAGGGCGTGACATAGGTTATGTAACCCACCGAGAACGTACGTAATGCACCGAAAATGTAGGGGCGCTTCGTGGGACACACCAGATCGGTCTCAAAAAAGAATTTTCCACTGTCTGCAATTCAACCTGTTTAACATGTCCCCAGATTTCACTCAAGTAAACTACTTTGGAGATACATTTGGTGCTGTAAATCAGCAATAAGGTCCCAGCCTTGAGGCAAAATTAAAAACAGCAGAGTTTGCCCAGATTAAATCCTCCTTCTTCCTACTAATAAGGGGGTGCCAGCTCATTGCAGAATCAAACAGCAAGCCCAGGTATGAAAACACCCTAGTCTTTGGGAGGACACAGGGCCCAATATTAAACTTAGACGATTTTGTAGAACGAGGACCCAGAACCATTACAAAATATATTTCTATTTAACTGATAGGTCGAGCTCCTCTATAAAATTTGCAAAGGAGTTCATCAGAACCTGCAAGTCTCCAATGGTTTAGGCAATGAGAACCACATCATCCGCATAGAACAATGGCAGACAACAGGACCCCACTTGCAGACAATCTGCTTTTGTGACAACCAGTGCTTGTTCTAGTTTATTAATGTACAAATTAAACGGAAATGGGGAGAAAATACAACTTTGTCGTACTCCTCTTTTAATATGGAAGCAGCGGTACATTTTAGATCTTTAGAATAGCGTATCATTGCCATGGTGTCCCTGTGAAGATCCCTTAAAAATAGAACAATGTCCCAATCCACCCTCATGGACAATATGATCTGCCACAGCTTTGTTTGACTGACCCTATCGAACGCAGATGTGCGGTCCATAAATGCTACGTGGATTGAGCAGGGACGAGCAACAGTATATTTACTTAGGACAAAATACAGGTTCAAGCTCTGATCTACTGTTCACCTCCCTGAGCAAAAGCCTTACTGGACTTCAGATAAAACGTTATTTTAATCAGCCCACGCGGAAAGTCTAACCAGGAGAATGCGCCCCAAAACATTCACTGCTGCATTAAGCAAAGAAATGAGCCAACAACAATGAGGGCTGTCCTTATCCCCCTTTTTAAAAACGGGTACAATGATACACAGCGCCCATGACTGTAGGGGGCCTGCCATCACTGCTGCATTAATAAGGGTGGTCAAAACTGGGGCCCAAATCGCGATGTCGTTAATATAAAGATTGTGCAGAATTCCATCAGGACTTGGGGCCTTTTTCTTAGTTAGCCCATAATACCCTTCTTGACTTTCTCGAGAGAGAATGTGAAAGCTGCAGCTCTTTCCACCTTGCCCTCCTGTATTTAGTAGGACCTGAGTTGTAGGTTTCTTCCAAAAACAAAAAAAAGTTGTTCAACTTGCAAAGGACATGCTTGATATATATGGTTGCCACTCTGAAATACTTTCCCTGCTAAGAATCTGTAATAATCCTTTAGAAAATTCCCTTTCAATGTGGACATAACACTCAAACAAAAATCAATGGATCCATGAAAAGCGGATACTCGATTGGAAGGCATGGCTTAAAGAAAAGGGTGGAAGTAACGTGGAAGCAAAAGTTGTATTTTATTTTGAAAACACGATACACCGTAAATACGCTTTGAACTGGAGTATTTCTTTCTTGCACTATAACCTTTTAATAGCATGGTTTCTGAGTGTATTCAAAGGTACTGTTTGTTCCACCATGAGCAGTGGGGAATTGTGTACTCATCCATTTGTCAAAAACAAAATTTCAAAGTGATTTGACAACGTGTAGCATACTATCAGTCATCAAATTACAATATAATGTCTTCAAAGACAGCACCTACTGAAGCATGGGTGGCTACATGGCCAGTTACTGCACTCTCAACATGCTTGTGTTGAATGAATTCTGTTCTAAAACATAACTATGCCTGAAACCATAGAAAATCAATATGTAGGGACTGAGTCACCATACCACCTCAGTATCCATGAGTCCTAGTCAGTCTTACCAGAGAAACAAATGAATTGGCACCCCAGAACACAACACACTCAGCCCTCTCAGGGATCGCAGTAACAGGACAGACACTTTCACACTCTCACTTGTACTCGTCCACAATAGGGTAACCAGGAGACACAAAGGAAGTTTAGAATATTTATTTAAACTAGTATACGTGACACAATTAGAAAACAAAAACATACTTTTACTGTTAGAATGGTTAATAATCCATAGACCATAAAAAGTCCTGTCATTTTATATGACAGAGGAACCTAAACCCTCCTCCCTTACTACTGAAGTCAAATGATTATATATAAATGATCTCTTAGATTACTGGCAGACCCCTTACCTTAACATCCACTGATGGAAGTTCTACATCTCAGCAGACACAGTGCACGTGTCTCAGAACTCTCTTTCCATGTGTGTTTTTGGCTCGTGTGCTCATCTATGCATGTGGGCACATAAACAAAAGCTGCATTCTTGTGTTATGTCTAGGTGCTAGTGAAGGCCAGAAAGAATTACAAGGGATATTGTTGTTTGACCTAGTCTAGGGAGTTCAGACTAAATCCCAGGAAAACTGCAGAATGCAAAAACATATGCAGGTTTCCGTGTGAAAGTTCAATGTGGCACAAAGGCATGTTTATATAGTAACACATGCAAAGGAAAATGAGGCCTTCAACTTGCACAATAAGGCTAACATAGGGAAAACGACAATGTGCCATGCAGGAAACACACAACACCCTCTCTTTGCTCAGGATAATAGCACTTGGAAAGATACTAGATATAATAAATGTAATTTAAAAGTAAACACACTCAAAGCCTTGTTCCACAGATGACTGAAGACTACAATTAGAAAGAGATAATAATTTGCAAAAATAATCAAATTAAGAGTGCCTCCGAGGAATCCAGAATGTCACTTGCGATTTCGTAGGCCAAAGACTCCATGGAGGAAATCACACTCCGCACAGAATGATTGGTTAACTGCCCACATTACGAGTGCCAAAGAATAACCATGCTCGCAGGTCTCAACCGATGCTGAGACAGTTACAAGGCAACCTGCGTCCGTGTCAAAAGAGCCTGTATCTTGTGATCCATGTGCTGATGCACACAGCTCCTCAAAGGCCAATGGAAGGGTTCCTGTGTTTCCTGCATGGCCTACATCTCAGCAGATGTAGAGCTATTGTCTCAAGACCCCTTGCATGTGTGCTCATCAAACTAAATCTCAGGAAAAGAACAGAACACAAAAACATATGCAGGTTCCATGTGAAAGCTCAATGTGGCACAAAAGCCAGCGTGTTTATATAGTAACGTATGCAAAGGAAAACAAGACCAACAACGTGCACAATTAGGCTAAGACAGGAATAACTACAGTAGGCCAAGCAGGAAACGCACAACACTTGCTGGTGAATAACTCCACAGTCCCATGTGCTGAGGGTTTTGTTGTTGACTTCCCATTCTTGGTGGTTTGCATCTATTTTTGGACATTCTTCCAGTGTTTTTTCACATTCATGTCTGAGATTCCCTCAAAGCCTACAGGGACTCTGGATTTCTGATGGCGTCTATATCCCGGAGATGCTATGTTGTGTCTAACCCCCAAGGCCCCATTAGTTCAGAGCACTTGGTACTTACACCAGCTCTTGACACTTTCTGTATGCTTTAGGGTATTAGCAGTCGAGGGTTCATACATTCGCCTTAGGGTTTGTGCACCTGGACATCCGACACTACAGGCCCTCAGGGTTTCACTCACTAGTGCTCTGCAGGCTGGCCATTATGGCAGGAATAGCAGTTCGACTTCTAAAATTGGCCACATACTCTTGTAATTGTGACTTACGCCCCTTCAGGTACTGCTATCCGCAGTCACCTCATCCCTTCCTCCAATTATGTGCCTCAGCCACCACCCTTCCTCTTGGGAGGGTGTGAAGTCCAATCCTTGAATCTCACAGATCTTCCTATTGTCAGTATATACTACTGGTTACGTCTGACATTGATGAAGCATAATTTGCAGGATGAAGGTGAGTAGAGCTCTACTGCAAATTCATGATCAAAACATAGAGATATAATTTTCATACATGACTGACCACTTGTAAATAGTGGACTGTGCTCTTTGCACAGTAGTTTTCAGCCTCTTGGCCCCTCTCATTGATGATAACACGCCATACACCTTAAATTTAGAATGGTGTAAACAACTGGGGTATTAGGAGAGGGTGGTAGGCACAGATATCCCCACACACTATCTGCGCCAACCTTGGCAAAATACTCAATATTGGAGCGAGCTACAAGAGACTGCATTTACCAGAATTCCAGGGGCGAACCTAGCCTGAGAGGTCAGCGGTGTGCTCCCACATCCTGTTGTCTATTTAAAATACTCCTGTGAGTCATTGAGCTGACGAGCTCGTGGATGAAGCACCTGCGTGCCAGTGAGAGGTACCGGACCTGATATAATGTTTGGCAGCCGACTCCGCAAACCCCAAAATACAAAACGGTATTCTCTACTGATGACGATTAATAAACCAGAAACACGTGTCTAGAGATCAGCACTATCTGCGCCAACCTTGGCAAAATACTCGAAAATATCGGAGCGAGCAACAAGAGACTGCATTTACCAGAATGCCAGGGGCGAACCTTGCCTGGTTCAGCGGTCAGCGGTGTGCTCACACATCCTGTTGTCTATCATTTTCATACATGATTGACCACCTGTAAATCGTGGACTGTGCTCTTTGCACAGTAGTTTTTCAGCCTCTTGGTCCCTCTCATTGATGATAAACCACCATACACCTTAAATTTAGAATGGTGTAAAAAATTGGGGTATTATTAGAGGGTGGTAGGTACAGACATCTTCACACACCCAAAGCAGGGAAAAGCAAACTTTATCAAACGGCCTCCTTTTCTAAAAAATAAAAAAATGGGATATATATATATATATATATATATATATATATATATATATATATATATATATATATACACACATTTTTTTTACAAATCAGACTTCACCAGTCAATTGGACTTTGAAAACATCTCTGGGGCCATGTTTCACATTAAACCTTTACATGTTCTACTTTTAAATACTATGCACTTTACATTATGGGAAGTAAAGCCTACTTAGGAAGACTTTGTAATATTTCACAGGAAGGTTTACACCTGTAAAAAAGGGGCTATTTTGACAGGTCATATTCATAGTTTTAACACTGCACACCCAGGCCACAGATGATTGGCCTACAGTCTTTGTGAGTTTGATTTTTTTAAAACAAATATGTCTGGTGCGCGGCCATGAGAGACATCACGGACATGCACCAAACGTTTTGTGCTTTTACAAGAGCCGATGTGGTAGTGGCTCCTGGAAAGAGACAAAGATTGCTGCCCGCCTGTTCTAAATTCCACAAGACTGATTTGCATATGGGTGATGTCGGTCTGGAGTGGGTGAAATATTATGAACTGAAATATGACCATAAACAATCGTCAGTGGCTGAGATGAATTCAAGCATTTTTTCCATAAAACTGGATCCACCACTTCACTGGGACTAACAGTATACATTAGAAATTCTCAAACTATCCTTTCAGAGCTACCATACTTCATTAATAGCAAAACCGAAACATATGAACTTCTATACAACACTTTAAAAGTTTCAGCAGTCGGAGTATTGTCTTAAAATCATGATTCACTGTATCAAGGGAGAAACAGTTGCAATAGTTACAACTAAGTTTCCCTCTTATATTTTCTTCAGACATTTCATTGATAGAATATTGATCGAATTTTAAATCTCGTTTTTAGCGAGTGGTGAATGGGACCTTCAGTTAAATCAGCTTTGTGTTGAGATTCAAAGTATTATCAGCAAGTTATTTTGGGTATTTAGCAACAGATCTAATGGCAAAATTAGTTACCCTCTTTAATGGTCATGCAGAAAGGCTAGTCCAATACATCCTCTGGGGAGTCCTTTCAGTTGAGTCACAATATTCAGTTATACTACTACCAGATAAAGTATGCCTGAAGTACTGAAGCAAAGGAAGTTTCACGACTCTCTGGAGGCAATCGTATCTGGAATAAATCTGTTGTGGGTGATTTCACAAGTAACTCCACACCAAACCATGAGCATTAGCAGAACCACAATTATCTGGGTGCTAACTTAGGTAAATATTACCAGCGGTTGGAAAAACCTTTTCCCAAACTGAGTAAAGTCATTAGCACCCATTATCACACAGCTCTGCATCATACCCAGTACTCTTAATGCTTAAAGTGGCGCTAGCAGCTCTACCACTAAATTGTCTTTTCAAGAATAACTAACAATGTATCCACTTTTGTAGACCAGCTCATCCAGCTGAGTATGCTTATAAAATGTTTTCCTAGATAATCATACAGCTTGACAACATTCAGTTTTCAAGATGCATATCAACGAACTTCTTTACGCAATACATATTACCCACTATCACGATCTAGCACTAATGGTGAGCAACATAAAAACTACTAAACGCACAAAGGAAAAAGGTGGAAACTTTTCTTAGTTTTGCCCAATATGACCATGTATGTGAAAAACAATTAAACACCTAAAGTTGCAACAAAACTCTGCGGAGTGAGCCTTCCATTAAAAAAAAAAATATATATATATATATATATATATTGAACTGTTTCAACACAAGTAACTACAGTTTTGAACATCACCAACTGGAGTTAAATTTGCATTTTAAAATCCATTTTCATGGTGGTTTATACATGCAGGGTCAATCATCATCTTTCGCGAACATGAAAATAGAGTCTGTCTCATGGTGTGCAGGAAATGTAAACTTTTCCTTTTTTATGAATAATAATAATATTCTACTTTGACATGCAAAAACAGATAGCTTAGAAAGTACAAGTTAACAAGTAAGGAAATCCCCAATCAAAAAAGCTTCTGTAGAAATGTGCCTTTGGAAACTTTCAAATATGCAATAGGTTTATGTGGATCTATTGCTAAATGCTTAGTGATGGACTTTGAGCATGTTTCTTTATCTAAAAAGTCTCCATGTGTTTAAACGAAAGCCCAGCCATGATCAAATTATTGGTACATTTTTAGCTGCCCATTGGTTCTCAAGCCTGATTCAGCAGACTGCTGCGATTACACACATAAATCATGCCTTTTATTCAGCATTTTCAGATCTCAGGGAGTCACCAAAACAGACAGCATACAGCTTTCAGCTCTTATTGAAATGTATTATTTAAATTTTTATATAGCGCAGACTTGGCCCGGAGTCATCAGAGCGGTTTACAATGAAACCGAAACATATCAATAGTAAGTAGATAATACAAATATACACCCCTCAAGGACTGAGCTCCAGAACACTGGTCCTGGGCCATAGTGCACTTTACATATACTCTTATTACAAAACAGCAATGAGAAGCAGGTGATGAGTCAGTGGGATAGACGCTATACCACGCAATGTTCATTAATAGTTTGTGCCTGGTGAAGCTGAGATGCATCCAGAGACAGCGAGAAGAGGCAAGAGTATCGTTCAAAGAGAAGTGCTTTGAACTCTTTTATGAAGGTGTCATGATGTGGTCAGGGGGGGCTCAGTGGGAGGACATTCAACATTGTTGTGGTGCTTTTGGGCAAAGATTGGTTAAAGCAATGCTCCTGAATGAAGACGAGGGGGTTCCAGGAGAAGGGATTGAGAATGTCTTGCGCCCCAGTTGCCACTTCTAGTTTCTCTGTTAGGTACGTGGGAGAAGATCAGTGAAGTGCTTCATGAGAGGGACAGGCAGTTTTAAAATTAGCTCTTACCTCTATGGGAAGGCACTTAATGGAGTGTAGAATGGGGTGATGTGATCAAACTGCTTGAGCCTGGTCACTAAGAGAGCTGCACCATGTAGGACTGCTCTGAGCAGACATGTGAATTGTGGGGATGCCTGTGAAGATCCCTTAATCGAGTCTTGAGAGTGCGAACGCCTGTACAACTGATATTTGGTCCTTTTCTGTGATGAGGTGCCTGATTCCCCATAGCAGCCTTTTCTGGAACCAATCACTCTTAGCCATGGATGAGGTATCACTCTGAAGGTTCAGATGTCTGTCAAGTGTGAAGCTGTTTTGGCATTCTGAATGATGGATGGACAACCCTCCAGGTGTTGTCCATTCAGTCTTGAATTGATGGATTACCTTTCTTTGGAGTGATATTAAGAAATTCTGTTTATACTGGGTTTAGTTTGAGGTGGCTGTTGGCTCTCTTATCCAACACCCTAAAAAGGATTAAAGCATAGATGGAAAAGTCATCAGGGTATGAGACCTTAAGGCAGATTTTGGTTGTCCTTATCAGACAATTTGGAAGTTACAATTTGTAACGGAGGAATATATAGCAAGGGTTTGGGATAGTGGTTGAAGAGGACTGGAGAAGAAATCAAACCTTTGGGGTCCCCTTGCTGCAAGCTAACTGGATCACGTTCATCCTGAGGTTAGTGGAGGAGATGTCTAGAGTTAAACACTCAAAGGATTGAAAGTGGGTTTTAGAGTAGCCCACATCTTAGTGAGTTTTTCTGAGTGAGTTCATTGTTTGCGGTATCACAGAGCCAAGATTTGGTGATGACCATGATGTTAATGTTGTGGTCAATTATCATGCCTGGGATTTGAAGGCAGTATTTGACTCATATAAATGAGGGAAGAACGGGAGAGTTACAGTGGGAATTTGGATCACGCTGGAGAATGGGTAGTGATTCTGGTTGGATGTGTGTTGTAGATCAAGGGGAATTTGGTTTTAGATGATGGTGAGGAAAGGAATGATATTTTGTGTTGGAGGATTTGGTGTTTTTATTACTTTCTGCAAGGTTATGTAGATCATTGGCTTTGAATGGAGAGTATGCCTGTTTAGGTATGGGGGAGTGATTGTCCCTAGAGATAAGGTTTAGAAATGGGCTGTTGTTCTGCGCCAGGTGTTGAGGGAAGCAATTGTGGGATGAAAGTGAGTTGCTGAAATGAGAAAAGGCCTGAGAACGGATGTCTATTTTTTTTTTTTAGATAGGATATAGATGATGGGAGTTCCAAGCCAGAGGGTAATCCTGTACACGGGGAAATTAGAGGTTTGTATTGTACCTTCCTTCGTGGCATGTTTTGGGATGTGCCTGTGATTCAGAAAAGTTAGAGGGGGAGGGTGATTTGGGCAATGTGGACTTAAGTGGAGAATTTAGGTTAGAATGTTTCAGGTGGTAAGGGTGCATGGTGGAGGAAGGGGCAGGGGACATATTCATGGGATGAAGGGTGTTTGAAAGCAAATTGAGGGAGATGTTGAGAGATAGTTGAGGGAGAGAGGTTGGTTTTTAGGAGATGGGTAGGTGGGCAGGTGGACTGTTGAAATGACATGGCGATTGTGGGTAGCTGACAATAGTGAAGGGGTGTTTGGCAGATGGGTGTGTGTGAAGCTGGGAGGTTGGTGGCAGTAGGACGTGTATGAGGTGTTGTGATTGGTTAAATGTGAGTTGGGAGGTGAAGCAGAGATGCGAAGCTTTGATTGCTAGGGGGCTGAGGTGGAGAGAGCTGAGCATAAGGGAGAAAATGCTGACGGGATAGGATGAGAATCAGATGTGATGGGTCTGAGAGTGAGAAAAATATTGTCAACCAAGGCCAAGATCTTATTATTCCCTTACAAAATGATTTTCCCATTGTAATAGATGGATATAGCGAGTGGTATTGGTCTGCAAACAGGGTTTCCAAGAAGTCTCTCAAGGTTTTTTTAAATGAATCACATCTAGCACAGTAACTGTGCTTCTATACATGACCGTCACTTCAATTCCTAGCATTCAGGGAGACATGAATTTGGTCACAAGCATAACAAAGAAAATAGGTCTAGCGTTGACTGCCAACATTTAGCTTTGCCAATTATTGCTATTTTTTTTGTATAAGTATACATGGGGCTACTTTCTATTCATAGGTGCACACTCTGCAAGAGCAGAATACCGTCACTCCAAGGTGTAAGCCAATGGTTTAAGTGGGCTGAACCTGTATCCCAAGGTAAATGCTGTGGTGTACGGAATACAAATGTGTATGCCACACTGACAGACCAATAGATGAACAGAGCTGGAGGAAAGCCAATCAGTAGGTATCTTGTATATATCATTTTATTACATTCAAAAGGACTTGGGTACGCCAGACCTAAAAAACTGCAAATAACTTTTAATGCACAGCAAATTCTGATGAATGTATAATAATATGTTAAATAATTAGACATGCCTTAGCAAAACAGATATTTATGAATCTGAACTTAAAGTAGATTAAATATATGTTACTTACAATTGCAACTTCCACTGCTTTTTCTGTAGTATAGGATAAGTCACACAGAATTACTAGTAACCGGTCCCTGGAAACTGTCCTTGTAGCAGGTAAATACCTTATTTCAGAGCAGATATTTTCCACAGTAGTGCCCTGCAGGAACACCAAAATGTTAAATGACATTAGTAGGGAATCACTAACAGTTGCCACATATTTGCAGAATACAGGTCACAAAGTCAATAAATAGCAAAATCAAAATATTTATGCCACTTGTCAAAACACATGGTGTGTCACACCATGTTTAGCTCCTAACAAGAATGAATGTGAAACAACAGAAAAAATAGAACAGAATGCAAGATGTGCAGATTGGTGATAAGTCCATATTGATAAATTCTACATATATAACAATGTTCTTGAGCCCCCAGCCTTCCATATTCTGTGAATAAAGTAAAATTCCTCAGTTTCACACTTGAACCAACAACGCCTTTAAAAATCTATGACTAGGCACAGCTGTGGGCACCAGAACTTGTGCTTTTCATGTTTGCCTTTTGGAAATTTCTTCTAGCCACCTTTGTGGTGAAGATTCATGAAATTATCAGGAATCCAGTCTTCGAGTCTGAAAAGCATGGTTTGCTTGGTTAGGTTATAGTGCAATTAAGGTTTTTTTTAAATAGAGTTGGGGGCCAATCACGTACTGATGGGTGAGGACTCCTATACCCTAGAAGAGTGAGCTTAGCAGTTTGAAATATACATTGAAAAAAGTGGATACCATCTTGGAATCTTGGGGTAGACCACAGAGGACATTCAATGGCATCCAATCTCTTCAGTTGGGATTGGTGTGATAGAGCAAAACTAGTTCAAAGGTTTCTCGAAAGCCAAAGCAGTTTCTTAGTACAGAGAGTAGCCATCAGTTGTCGTGGCTGTAAAATTAAGTAGCATTACCAGGCATGAATTTCTCTATCCAGACTCCAATTAACTTTGTCTAAACACTTTAGAGTGTTCTTCTTAATGATGCAGTCAGGGTAGAAGACGGATTTATGTCTTGCAAGATGTTCAGAGTTGTAGGATGACATTTTTAGAGAGACAAATGTCTCAGTGATTTTGCCCAGAAAAAAGAGACTGGACGCAGCGATGTAGTTGGGCAGTAAGCTGTGATTCAAGATTTGGCTGCTCTAGAATCTGGATGCTATTTAGGTGTCTGGAAACCCATCAAACACCTCAATTAGAATTATGAAGAACAAGTAGAGAGGCGTTTGGTACCATTTGAAGTACAGTACATATCTACTGTAAAACTTTATCTGAACAGCCAAAGATACACCAAGACTTGCTTGAATAAACTATATGCTTGGTATGGTGTGCCATCTCTTTTTGTCCCATTCAAGAACCTTTGCAGCTGGCTTTCTCGCAGGTGAATGTTGGTTAAAAAAACAATATCAATGCAGGACACAATGCCAGGTAGTGCCTAATTTGAGCTGGTGGTTTCCGGTGCTCAGCACTGGCACTTGATCATCAACACCGGCACTTTTCTTGAGCACCAGTCAAGGATACATTAATTTACAGGGAGATTAAGTGATTTGCCCAGAATCACAAAATGTTGAGCCAATGCAGAGACTCGAACCTGGTTTCCCAGCTCCGAAGTTGGCAGCTCTGGCCATTAAGCAACATCCTCTTCCCGCTTTCATGGTTAGTTGTTGGTTATGTTTTAGGCAATGGTAAAAGGAGAAATGGTCTGGTGCAAAGTTGACTCTTGACTAGAGCCCCGGCACTAATGGTTTTACAAATTAACCACTTTTGCCAGGTCTTGTATGACATTGTTCTGCATTCTGTCCATCAATTGTTATTTTTGCATTTGTCACCCCGAGTGAGACGGATATGCCCAGACGTGGGTCCCGAGCTCTCCCTGCCAATGCAGTCAAGCTAGCCTGGCTGAAGAGGGGTGAAACCCCGAAACCGGTCCTAGGATGCTGGTCTTCAGTCCAGGGAGGAACTACCCTGGTAGTTCGGGATGGACTGTTCCCATTGGGCACAGGGTCAAGCCTGATTTGCATATGGCTGGGCTCAAACTGGAATGGCATGGTGAGCAAAAAAAGATGGATTTAGGCCCAGATCTCTGTACGAGGGTGAACGTATGACATTGTTCTGCATTCTGTCCATCAATTGTTGTTTTTGCAAAGGTCTTTGTGATTGACCTGGTAGTTCTGTGGATTATTCCATTAACTTTCGACAGACCGCATTTTTAACTGAATTGAACAATTTCTTAATTTTCTTAAGGTTTTCTTAATTAGCATCAGTCAATGTTTACTTTTTGTAAGGTTCTACAGACAGCTTGTAACGAATGCAGTGTTTTGCAAGGTGTCACATAGGGACAAAGCTGACATAGAAGCTATGTCCAAGAGTGTGTTGTTCCGGACCTACCATTAAAGTGCTGTCAATGACACACAGAGTACCCTGGTGCCCGAAAAATATTAAGTTGAAAGTAAGAGCATTACATTATTGAAAGATGGGAAAATGAGAATGGATCAATGTTCAAAAAGAGATTTCACAACTCTTTACACACGTTTTATCAGCCACTTTGCAACAGTTTTTACTCCTAGATAAGAAAGAATAGAAACACTATTTGCTGTACAAATCAAAAGCCGAACCTAAACATATAAGAGTTGTAGGTGTCCTAAAATGTGGTTTATAATCAAACACAAGATATCATTACAGGATCATGGGTTCAATTGTGATTAGGTAAACAGTGGCCTCACCTGGGGGACTTTGTCTTTATTAAAAATTAATGTAATTCTGGCACAATTGTTGTCCAGGAATCCAGAATTAGGTTGACACTTGATACTTTCTTGCAGAATGTCTGGAGCACTGCATTCACCCCAATTAGAACAAGGTGGTTGAAAACATTTTACATAAGGTTTTACTTGACAGTCTTGTCCTGCGGGACACTGTAGAGATTCCGATTCATGCTGACTTTCCAACAAACACGGTTTCCTGCCGCACCACATCTAAAGTATCAAAAAAGCAATAAAACGTGGTTATCATGGGTCCATTATAATAATCTGCTTTAGTATTAGCTTGTTTCCCAGCTCTTGTATATCCTGTATGTAAGCACAAATTACTACTTGTGTAACAATATATCTGTAAGAGACATTAGTTAGTGATAGATTCCTTACCTTAGAATATCCCCAGGCGTCAGACTGGATCCGGAAAGTTTTCACTAGCTGTACCTCTGTGCGTCAGTAGGTTGCGTTTTGCAGCTCCGCGTCCGTCACTGGCGTCATAAGCGCCGAGATGACGTCACGGAGACTACTTAGGCGCCACCCATGCATGCGGACGTAAATTCTTTACACGACTTTCCGTGCCAAGAATGCAGAGCCATGTAAGAAACTGACCACTGGTGCCAAGAAACTAGGGCCCTGAAAGGGATGTCCTTAACCCTAGAAATCAGTTCGCAGAATGGGGAGGATGGGTGGGGTGGTAAGGAATCTATCCCTAACTAATGTCTCTTTCAGATATATTGTTACACAAGTAGTAACTGGTGCATCTGAGAGAGACACGTTAGTGATAGATTCCTTACTTTAGAATAAATACCCCAGCAATACCAAACCCTTTGGGGGAGGGTCTGCAAACAACATTACACCAGAAAGTCACGGAGAACAGAGCGGCCAAAGAAGCCGCCTCTCCAGACTTGACTGTCAAGGCAGTAATGCTTGGCAAACGTGTGCAGCGAGGCCTGACAAATGTCCGCAAGGGAACGCCGTGTCCCAAGGCAGTAGTGGCTGCTGTTGCCCTGGTAGAATGTGCACGCAGCCCCACAGGAGGCTCTTTCTTAGCCAACGAGTAACAGGCTTTGATGCAGAGAACGACCCATCGAGAGATGGTCCGTTTTTGTCCGTTGTCCCACTGCAGCAGGAAGGTCCATTCGAGGATTGGCAGGGGCAGTTTAGAGCACCAATGCCAGGCAATGCCCTGCTTTGGAATGATGAGGCCCAGTCCAACCAGTTGTCTATTATGGCGACACACACCCTATTTGTCCAGAAGGCCGAAGAGGACCCGTTTCTGGGAGAGAGTGGTGTAAATCTGTGACCAGTATGTTTGGATGATCGGGCAGTCCATTATCATATGGAAGAAGGTGCCCATACCCGTGCTGAAATATAGAGGCTGACAGTGCCTGAATAGGCTAAGAGCAACACAATTTAGCCCTGTAGAACTGTGTCTCAGGTCCACTGGGATATAACTCTTGCTATTAGAAAGGCCTCACTCTATATGTGGAACAAATGGATGGACTAACACAGTGTCGGGCGCGGCAAAATCTTGGTGAGGATACAATTATTGGTCCAGTGTTGTGAGACTATGGTAATGAAGTTTCATGTATCGGTGAATTGTTTGAGCATTTCATGAAAACTTAATAAAATGTGTTTTCAAAACAAAATGGAAGAAGGTGCCCATTGGGTGCAGATATCACCAGCACTGTGGTGGCAGAGTGCCTCTCATCCTATGCAGCCATGAGGGGCTGTAATACACGTGGTGGAGGTATTTTAATTGGATGAGATGGAGTCTCATTGATATTGCCAAAGATCTAGGGGTCATGTTAGTCTCCACCAGTCTTCGTCGTCGAAGGGGCTCAGATCTCCTTCCCATCTCTCCCTCAGATCTATCATGGGTCTGGAGTATTATTTATTAGTGAGCATTAGAGGCTGAAGATGCCCTTACTGACTAAACCTGATTCCAACAGGTGGGCCTCTAGAGGGCTGTGCCATGGGAGGAGTGATGTGGAGTCAAGGGAAACCACAAGAGCGGGTCACAGCTGTAATAAAACTAAAGAACTGTGTCTTGTGCATCTTGTGATAATCTGTATGGTGTTGAAAGGTGTACACAAATTTGACTGTCCAGACTTCCCTCTAGTGTTGAGTTGCCTATGGAATCCCAAACCCAAAAGCCCTCCAAGATGGCTGCTTGGGAAAGCCAGGACCCAACCCAAAGCGGCATCATCGCCGCCAGCATCCTGTGCCACCTGTTTCGTTTCCGTGATTCCAAGCAGGGTCGAGCAAGGACCCAGAGGCAGGGGAGTGGGGCAGTGTGACCATATAGAAGGTTAAGGATCACATGATTTTCCAGTTTTCCGAGTTCCTTCGCAATGGACGGGTCATTGCAGCCTGCAAAAAAATCAGTCATTGATGAGGAGGTGGCTAGCCAAGTGATATAAGTGGAGGCCTGAGAACCTCAGCCTGTCATCATATGGGTGCAACACACATTTGCTCAAGGAGATTTGTGCTTTGGCCAAAATAAAGCATACCAATTCAGACAGTAGTGTACAGAAAAAGGAAGAAGAGATAGGGTATGGGTAGTTTTGTAAGGTGCAGATCTCGGCAGTGAGACCATCTTAAACAATGCTCCCCAGGCCCAGTGAGCCATATCCTTCTTGGCCCCAAGTACAAGTGGTGTGATATTGATGTCCCAGGCCTGCTCTTGGGAGAAAGCGATCTGTATCCCCAAGGATTAGAAATTACTAGTACCACTGGAAAGGGATCATGGCCCAGGAGTCATAGTGTCAGCTCCGAACGGAGATATAGGTGGACTTAGTCCAGTTCACGGTGAGGCCCGAGGCATCGGTGTAGACCAACAGCATATGAAGGAGGTGGAGGACCAAGGTCTCTGGTTCGCTCAGGTAGGCAAGCAGGTCGTCTGAATAGAGAGAAACTTGGTCCTCCCATCTGTCTGACCAACGGAAGCCAGAAAGTTGCGTATTGCGGCAGATTCATTCCACCAGAGGCTCAATGGCGAGCGTGAATAAGAGGGGTGAGCAAGGAGGCAGCCCAATTTGAAACCTCGCACCACGGAGATAGACTGGGAAATTATACTGTTTACACAGACTTTCTTCCAAGGTCCTAAGTAGAGTGCACAGACCCAGCGGCAAAAGTAGGGGCCAAAGTTCATCTGCTTCAGAAAGCTGAACAAGAATTGCCAGAGAACCGAGTCTAAAGCCGTCTCGAAGTCTATCGAGATGAGGGCTTAACGGTCTACGCTCACCTCAGGCAATGCAATTGGGTTACGGGCCTATCGGAGGCAGTGCCGTGTGCTGCGTCCCAGCATGAACCCTTTCTGGTCTGGGTGGACACGGAAGGAGACGACTTTCACCAATTGGTTTGCCAACACTTCGGCAAGAATATTGTATTCCATATTTAGCAATGACGAAGGGTTTATAGGACCTGCAGTGCTACAGGGGTTTCTGCGGTTTGAGAATAACCGAGATAGTGGCCCCCCTAAGATTGTGGGGGAGTTTGCCCCTCCGCTGTGTTTCCCCGTACATTGCAAGCAAGGGAGTAGTAAGGAGGAAGCCATATTTTGTATATATTTCCAGTGAGAAGCAGTTAAGCCCTGGAAATTTCCCAGTGGCGAGTGCTTTACTGGCCACCAGTATTTAAGCTTCTGTGATGGGTTCCTCCAGTTCTCGACTGTGGGCATCAACCAGATGTGGGAGGAGTAAGTCTTCCACGATAGGGTTAATGCTCTTAGCCTCGAGTATCGGGTGGTTAGAGTAGAGGCGAGTGAAGAAGCGGGAAAATTATTGCACAACGTATTGTGGGTCCAACACCTCTCGACTCATCTTTGTCACCAAGGAGAGGGCCAGCCGGAAGGGCCAAGTCCCTGCTTGCCAGCCAATGGAGAAGCTTTCCAGCCTTATTCCCCATTTTATAGATCGGGACTTGTGAGGCAAGTCGTGCGAAAGATGTAATGTCCAGTTAATTCTGGCGAGGCGCCTGCCTCTTGAGGTCTGCAGTGTGTTTCAGCCAGGCGATAGGAATTGCATCATAGGACGAGCGCCGTTCCTGTTCTAGGGACAATACTCACTGAAACAACGGGAACGGCCAGCTGTCTGGTAGGATATTATCTGCTTGCAAAGGGTTTCCTTCAAGCATTCCCACAAGGTAGTGGGGGTCAATAGAATGTGCTTTAATGTCTAGGTAGTTAGAGATTTGTGTCTGGAGAAGTCTTCAAAGCTATTGTCTGTTAGCCACCATGTGCTGAGGCGCCAGAGGCTTATTCGCTGGTGTCTAGAGGACCTAAGGGCCAGGGTGATTGGAGCATGGTCAGTCAATTAACAAGGGAACATGAGAGTGCTAATCAGTCTGGTTTGCACAGTGCAGGATATGACAAGAAAATCAAGCCAGGTTAAGGATTCATAAGAATGTGAATAAAGTGTAATCCTTAGTCTGATTGTGGAACAAGAGCCAGGTGTAGGAAAGGGCGAGCGATGAGGCCCAGGCTACTAAGTCTTATGTGTGGCATGCAGAGGGATTCCAGGAATCCATGTGGGGTCAAACACAGAGTTAAAGTCACCCACCAGGAGAGTGGGGCTAGGGAGGGTTGAAAAGGGTAGGGGTGCAAGTGTCTGCAGTGTAGGGGGGAAAACGTGGATGGGGCATAGATGGAGGCAATTGTCAAATGGATACCCTTCATGTCACCATCCACCAGGACAAAGGGACCGAGAACATCACAAAAGGACTGCGTGACAAGCAGGGGAATACGCTTGTGTAAGAGGATGGCAATGCCCAGGAAACTGGTCGGATAGCTGGCATGGTAAACTCCAGTGTAACCCCTTCGCTGCAGGACAGGTCAGTGATTATGGAGCAAATGTGTTTCCTGCAGGAGAACTACCATAGGGGATTGGCGTTTAAGTACTGAAATACAGTTTAGCACTTGATTTTATAATTAAAGCCGTTGACATTCCAGGAAAGGGCTGGTAGCAATGTAGCGGAATCTGTCATTGTGGATGATTCTAAAGGCCAGGCGAGGGAGAGTGGGACATTAGTACAGCAAATACAGAAATAAGAAATTGAGTAAAAAGCAAAACTAGTAAAATCTTATAACACCCCAACAGAAGCCCCCCAGAAAATTGTCGCCCCAACACACAACAACTTAGAACTAGATGGAGAACAAATCCACAACAGCCAAAGTCGTGGAGGGGTCCTTCCCCAAGCATAGGGAGGACGTGTAGGACGGTGGGTGGCACCCCAGGACCCCGCCAGCACCGAGGATTTCAGCCTCTCCATTGAGATGGTCCGTAGCTCAGCAAGGAGCGCCCACCATCTTAACCTGGTTGGCCATGTTCCCTTAAACCCCTCCTAGTCTAGCTTCAAAAGAAACCTCAAAATTCACTTGCTCACAAAATTCTGGGGACATTAAAATTACAGCCCTGATCTCCTTTCTGAATATTCTCCTCCTTCCTCCTCTTGGCAACTCCACCTACCCCTACACTCTCACCCCCCCCCCCCCCGCCAGACACCCTGCACACCCCCTACCCTTTACTTTACCCACCCCTCCTTACTCTGTCCCCATGAGTCCTCCTGCCATGCTGTAAAATTACTATTTGTAACAACTTACTGGTTCTTTCAATTGGTTCTGTTTATCTTATATGTACTCTTCTCTCTATGTACTCTTATTGGTTCCATATATTTTCGTCTGACCGCCTGTATAATGTCTCATTTATTGCTATTGTTGTTTCTCTTGCTGATAACCATTGTTGTTGTAAAGCGCTCTGATAATCTCGGGTGGAGCTAGCGCTATATAAAACCTTCAAAATAAATAAACAATAGAATACTGATAATGTGCATTTTTCGTAACTATGCAAGACTAACAAAAATGACACTGTAAAGCTTTTTTATCAGTAAAAGCTGTAATGGGTCCAAAACCGTGACCCCTTCCAACGATAAAAGGGCTAAAAATAGAAAAAAATAAAGCCATACCATAGTGCATTCAACAAGGCCATCCAAACACTGGCAGGTGTTGCATTCTTGTTCCCATCTGCTTCCATGAGGAAACTGTATTCCGTTCAGCCAACAGAGTTTCCCAAAACCAATCACTTAACAGAATAAAAGAACATACAAGATCAGTTTCGAACCAAAAATCTTACATGGCCCAAATACCTTTAAAACATCATAAGAGAATTTTAAATAGAGCAGTTCTGATAAAATAGTTTAGTAATCATGCACGGCAAGACTTTTTTCTACAATATTACCTTCTTGGCATCTAGGCCCAGCTCTTCCAGGAGGACACAAACACCTGAACCCGTTGATCTCATCTACACACGTTGATAGATACGCACATGGGGAGGACTGACATTCATCAATGTCTGGAATGACAAAAGAGAAAACAGATGAAGTTCATGAAGGCAAGAGTAACATGCAAGCTACTCCATTGCGAAAGACTAGTTTACACTGTAAGCTGAAACAACCGCCCCATCGTCCTTCAAAAGGCTTAGACTCCATGTTTTCTGCTTGGGAGAGTCGTGCAGTGCACATCATTCAAAGGACGCGCCTTCTTTTCAAGCATCCCTTGGCCTAAAGCAGCTTCCAGCGCCAATCGTTAACAGAGATGCCCATCACACCACCAGAGTGATGTAAACATAATGTTTAAGCTCTGCGTTAATGACATCATTTACAAGACCGTGACATAAAAGGGCCGTCCATGTAGGTTTCAAATGTGTTACAATCACATTAGAGAAAACTGCATGACCACCCAGGTCCCAAAACGAGATGAATGTCTGTGTATGCAACACAACGAGAAATAGCAGAATTTAAAAAAGAAAATGCTCTTCCATCATTCACTAAAGACGGAAAGATTTTAATCAGTCAACAAATACTCGATGCACACTGCACTTTAAACGTCGTGTTTAAAAATACACTGTCTATATGAGAGCAGCCTGGCACGAGACCTGAAATTTGCTTGTTGGATACTCAAAGCTAAAAAGAAAACAAGCATTAGAAATGCAATCGGGCTCGCATTTGTTCGAGTTGGAGCTATTGGTATTGTAAATGCCAATGACACAAACGCACACACAGACATGCGCACATTCGGACACACAACCAGCTGTATTTTCAACGGAGCTCTGCGGCTACCTTTAATTTTTAAGCAAAACACAGACCATGTTCAGGATGTATGTGGCCTTTCCTTATACACTTTAGAATCTGTGGAAGGTGAGTTCAAGACAGCAACCTTGCAGCCCTCCTGATGGCAGCAGGCCTGGATTGTCCTGCCAGTAGCTTTGCCATCTTGCTGACGCATGGACATATATATAAAAGTACACTCACATACATACGGATGCACCAACACAGTCCTACATAGATACCCACACATGCACACATCAAAGTACAATCACACACGCACATAGGCATGCTTTTGCGCGCACGTTGATATACACAGACAAGTATGCACATACACATACACACACAGAAGCACAATCAAACAAGCACATTAACAGATAATATTCACGTGCATACAGAATATCACATATGCATGTTGGGTACTGGTTCTTTTTTCCTGAAAGTTGTAGGTGAGATTTCATGGTGAAATCGGACAACTCCCACATAACTGCCACAATCCCCGTCCATCAGAGAGCGCAAAGCCATGTATCCAGACACAATCCCCCAGCCAGCCCAAAGAAAAGAGTTCCCCAACGAGAGATGTATGCTATATTTCTGTGCGTCGTGTAGAGATGTATACACTATAGATGTTCTGCAGGGGACAGAGGAGTACCGGAGTGTTCGCCAGCAGCTATGAACCAAGATGAAAGGGTTCTGAATTAATTTGCTTAGCTGACTTCTTGCAAAAAAAAAGTTAAAAAAAGAACAAACTAAAAAACTTCCTATTTCCCTTCGGTTGCTCAACTTAGAAATAAATAAACTTGTAAGAGAATAAGATTTGAGTCACTGTCCTCTAAGATATCATAGATTGGCTCTATTAAAAAGAAGGAGGAAAAGGCTGAAAATTAAATTAAAAAAGGAAAGCGAGGACTCAGTACGGATTAAACTGCAGGAGGCTATTTCTAGCGGCCAAGCTAGACTATTCTGGTCACTCATTGGGGAAGGTTGTGGTCTAAGATCCAGATCCTTACCAGTCCAGATTGAGGAACAAAAATGGGTAGAATACATCTTGAATTTGTATGCCGGAAATGGAATAGTAATCGTTCGCGATAGAACGAAAGAGAACAATTCCGGCCTTGTCCCGCCTTCCGAAAGGATTACTGAATTAGCTATTAAGGGCATGCGTTCGTCGGGAGCAATGGGCCCGGACGAGCTACCTATTTCTGTTTTAAAACAGAATAGTGTCATCTGGAGTAAGATTCTTTTCCCTGTGTTTAAGTTTTGTTTTTTGCATAACATGATTCCTCCCTCCTGGAAGGGTAGCATACTGGTCCCCCTGTATAAGAAGGGAGACAGAAATGCTCCCCAAAATTACTGACAAATTGCCCTTCTTGATGCTATTGGCAAAGTTTTTGCTAAATGCCTTTTGCAATTAATTAATGATTGGGTAGTGGAGAATAATATACTGCTCCTTGAGCAGACGGGGTTTCGACAAAGGCATGGCACCATGGACAATTTGACCGCTTTGCAAGTCTTATCGGAGAAATACATCAGGATCCGGGGAGGGAGAATTTATGCAGCATTTATAGATTTCTCCACAGCATTTGACAAAGTTGATCGTCCTTTGCTGTGGAGAAAACTATTGGATCTGGGTATGCCAGCTGAACTCTTGGACTTGGTCCAAGAGCTCCATTCCGATACATGGTGTAGAGTGCTTTTGGGAGGGGAAAGAGGCCTCTCTCAAGCTATCCCGCCTGCCAATGGGTTAAAACAAGGCTGCCTGTTGGCCCCATCATTGTTTTCCTCAAACTTTATCGTCAAGTGATGGTATTGCCCCTGTTCTGGGGGGCAAACCGATAGTACGTCTGTTATATGCAGATGATATACTAATTTTGGACTTGACCCCCATTGGATTGAATAATCGGTTGCAAGCACTCTACGGATTTGCAGAGACACACCATCTAAGGATAAATGTATCCAAGAGTAAAGTTATGTGTATTGTAGGAAGGAAAAAGCCAAAATATGGGAGTTTTTTCTGGAATATAGGGGGTCTTGGATTAGAAGTGGTTCAATCCTATATTTTTCTGGGGAAAATAATTTCTAGTACATTAAGTGATAAGGCCCATATAGCTAATAATATTCGGAAGGCAATGGCTCATGGGAAGGGTCTAAACTCCCTTTATAGATCTACTGGCCAGAGACATTTGTTGGAGGTCTTCAGAGCTAAAGTCCCGGCCTCCCTACTATATGGTATAGAATTACTCGAAGTGGGGAAATGGGGTTTCCTGAACACCACAGAAGGAAAAATTTGACGGAATTTGTGCATGGTTAATACCGCTTGTAATATAGCGGCTCTTAGGCTGGAATTTGGTATACGAAGTGCTTGGGTCCAGGGCATTGCTGGGGTAGTACGGTGGGTTTCCAGTTTGGCAAAGGGTGAACCAGGCACCTTAAGATATCTGATTCAAAAAGAACTTCTTGGAACCCTAAAAGAGTACTCCTCAATTATAAAGAATTTTAGACTAGCAGTGGATCTCTTGAAATTAGATGAATCGACTCTTTTTTCTCTATCTGCATACCAGTTAAAATCGACTCTAAAATTGGCCTCATGGAAACTAAGCTTTGTAATGGATAAGGAGGCTCTAACTGTAAAAAGAGGTCCCCTACCAGTTATTAATTCCTATCAAATTAGGACTATTCAACCTTATGTTTCCTGGAATCTCCCCCATGGGATACGTCGTTTTCTGTTCCTTTTGAGGCAGGATTTACTTCCTTTAAATAATTTATTGTCAAAATGGTATGGCTCATCAGTAATGTGCAATTTTTGTAACAGGATGCTAAACATGTACTATTTGTATGTCCGGCTTTAAAACAACACCGCCTTAAATGGTTGAGACCTACTTGTTTATAATATCTTGTCTGCCCCTGCTTTCTTAGATGCTATTTGTAATCCGCCAAATGAGAGGTTTTGTTGTACAATTTTTAACTTTTTTTTTAAAGTTTCTTGGATATATATTAGATTCGTTTTCTGTATTATTTCTTTTTTTCTTTTTGTTATAAATTGCTGAAAATTGTATAAATGTCATTGTTTGGTGGTGGACCTCTGTTATGAGTTCCAAAACATAAATAAATAAACTTGAAAGCAGACTGCGCAATTATGGCTATACAGCAGACATCTTACCTTGTCCCCTTACAGCACCAGGGTAAAGCCACTTTTGCCAGGTCGATTAATTCTTGACAGGGCGTGGTAGGGAAACAGAGTTCATCTTTGAATAGCACTGGATTGAAATAAAGCACGGGTGTATTGAACATGCCGAGGGCTCACTGTAGAGGGCGGACTGCGCATCCTATACCACTTTAGCTATGTTTGAATATTAGCTTGTAGTAGCGAGGTGCAATGGCCCCACGGACAAGTCTGTCAGCAGTTCTGGAGAGCAGCAAAGCCGTCAATGCCAAGAGTTACATCTGTCATCCCTCATGAGGCTGCAACATCTCCCCCCACCCCCAACCCCACCCACCCCACCCTAGCGACAGTGTAATGTTCATAATCACTAAAGAACAACGTTTTCTCACACGCCGCTGTAATTTAAGAAGAAGCGCAAAGGCTGGTGGGTAATTATAATAATGAAGTGCGGCAGCAGTCACACTGATTAATGAAGCACGCTGCAGTCTGCTAATTATAATAATGAAACGCTGCAGTAGTCGTGCAGCTGAAGCAAAACAAAACCAACAGCGACTGCCCATAAACGGACTTGGCAAAGAAGAAATAGTTCCTGCATCAAGGCGGATGGGCACTAATTATGGGGAATTAATAGGTCGTTGAGCGGTGCTCCTGAGCTCCAAACATAAGCGCAGTAGTGGGAGGGTGAACCAATGAGGAGGCAACAAAGAAGAGCAACGCTGCAGTCAACCTATGGTAAGCAGCAGGCGGGATTATACTCCTTATAGTGAATACAGCAGCTCTTGCAGACAGTGCATGTGTGCTGACTAGGGTCGATCTAAAATAAGCACTATTGAAAGCCTTGGGTAACCAGAGCGAAATGGAGGGGCAAGGATGGAGGTGAGGCCTAAAAGGGCCAAGTTGTAAGAATGGTGTGCAAAAACGTTCCAGTCCACTAGGGGAAATGGGGTAAATCTAAATAGGGGAACACATGCCCTTAAAGCCTTGAAAGTAAATGAGACGTGTGGTAAAAAGTAGTGCAAAGGTAAATGTTTCAGCAGATGTTTGAAAGTCTCATAGGCTGACGTGAGAAGGGTGGGTACTACCATTGCTTGTGTTGTCTATGTTTTATTGTACTGTGCTTTTTATGGCATGTCGGTTTGTAAGCACCATAATTATCATATGTTACTGTGACACAATTACTGGTATTAATTAGAAGTGGAAGGACTGGCCTGCCCTGCTAGGATTCAAACTCATGAACTTCAGACCACCACATATGTCAGCAGGGAGCACGCAAATCACTGAACCATCCTCTTAGTTACCTGTCAAACGAATCACTGAGCAGCACAGTGGAGACACGTTTATCTTGACTCAATGGTAGGTGAGATGGAGAAAAAGGATATGCTTTGAATTCTACAGCTGCCAAATGACGCCTCAGTGTTGCCCGTTTAACATGAAGGTGCAAGCTTAACACTCATTTCAACAAAATATTCCGGTGCATGATGCAAAGTCTACACTTAAAAAAGGTATTATTTTACATACATTGATAACATGTATTGAGGTTTAAAGAAGGGGTTTGGTACACATAATAGAAATAAATCCTGCATCATTATTCACAAAGTCTGACTTGCTCACTGAACTGTCCATTTCTTTCAAGGTAAGTAGAGACCCTAATCTTAGAACAGGGTGATTACACAGCTTTGTCAGGAGCAGCGATGGAGACCGGGATCGCCGCTGGTGGTGACTCGGCTGGCACGAAGGTGCTATACTCCAAACTCACCCGCGCCTAGTCTGCTCAAGAGCATAATGGCTTGCAGTGTTTGCAAACAGTCAGCACAGCATGAGAAAGGCATTGCAAGTCTGGTGAAGTCGCTAAATGATGACACCAGACTATGGGACTAGTCAAGTCAAGTCAAAAACAAAGTTTATTTAGACCATTGATCTATAAACCACAGTTCGTCATATAAAATTTACATCTTACAAATTCATATTCTTAACAGTTAAAAAAGTCATATTATCCTAAAAATTACATTTATCACTCTTTAAAATCAGGAATTCATTTGGATTATGGAGCTACTGGGTACTTTTAAGCCTCCAGTCTTTCAGGGAACTTATACACACCCTGCATGTATTTCCCGATAGCTATCGCGATATCTAAATTTTCCATATCGACTAGTAGCTCCCGTGCTTGTGAACGCTCCTTAACATCATATTTTAAAAATATCGGTCGCAGAAACTGTTTACGTAAATTTAAAAATATGTAACAATCCAATAAAATGTGCAAAATATTACATTTCTTTTCTAATTTACAAACACATTTGCCATCCGAATGCGTTAAGGCAGCTTTTATTGCACTATTTGCAAATATCGGGTGAATACCTATTCTTAGCCCTTCTTTTCAAATACACTTGGTCTGTTACCCTTTAGGTGTCTTTACCCTGCGCTTTAAGTACACTCTTTATTACATTAATTTGGAGTGTCCTAGGGTCAATGTTCACATTTAGGTGATCGCAGATGGCCAGGAGTTTTCTTCTCGTTTCCTTGGCCCATTTTAACTCACTGGTCTGAATTTCTTTCATGCACCATTGCGACACATTTGTAACTTCCCCCTGCCCCAACAGATTCTAAAATCTGAGGAAGTTCTGCTGCACCTGCACATTCCATGCGGTTAGGCCTAATTCTAGTCTGACTGCCTGGATCATTACCGACCCAGGTAGAGACAGTAGGGGTTTTAAACATTTCCCCTCCTCTTTGTCCCAGAAGCTTTTACCGTCAATGCAGAGTACTTCCGCCCCATATTGGAACTGCGGGGGGATCATGGCCTTAAAGGCTGCTAATAGAGGTTTGTGGGACATATCCCCATAACTATGGTTAAATCTTTTCAGTCCACATACCGCTAGGTGAGCTTTCAATTTCTGTGCTTCCAAATGCGTGCCCCACTGCAGTGTCCTTGTAAACCATATTCCGAGGTATTTGTATTCGCTTACAGTATCCAGTTTAGTTTGGCCCAAGTGCCAACTAAACTTCGTCCTCTTCTTTCCCAAACACAAAATTTTTGTTTTGACCATATTTACTGTAAGTCGTTTTGCGGTGCAATAATCATTAAACACACTTAGCTTCCACTGATGCCCCACCTCAGTCTGATCCATTATTACAAGGTCATCGGCATACATCAGACATGACAGGTGCCTACCATTTATTTTTGGGCTTGCACCTCTGGCTGTGCCCAAGAGACGCGGAATGTCCTTCCTTAAAGCCTCCCTGCTCTATTGGAACTATTGACTGCCGCTCCGCCCACTCTTTTACCAGAAACTCTTTCTCAGAAACCTGGATGAATGCCTCTTCAGCTCCAGACATCGCCATAGCCATCCCGGACGGCTACAAAATCATTTGTAAGGACCGCACCATCAAAACAGGAGGAGGCATCGCCATCGTTCACAAGATCACCATCCGCGTCTCAACCAACTCAGAAGACAACCTCGCTATCGCCGAACACCTTCACTTCCAGATCCACACCGACCCCAAGACCACACTCAGAAGCACCCTCCTCTACAGGCCACCAGGACCCAGTACAAAATTCAGCGAAGACATCACTGACTTCATCACCCCACACGCCCTCCCCTCGGAAGAATACATTCTACTGGGAGACCTCAATTTCCATCTGGAAAAAAGCAACGACAGTAACACTACCACCCTTCTGGACAATCTCGCCAATCTCGGACTCAAACAACTTGTTAACACCCCCACACACTATGCAGGACACACTCTTGACCCCATCTTCACTTCCAGCAAGTACATCTCCTTCACTCACACCACACCCCTCCACTGGATGAACCACAGTTGCATCCACTTCATTTACAATAAGACCGCGATCCACAACCACCCTCAACCAACTCTGCGAAGAAATTGGAACAAAATCACCATCGACCAGATCTCCACATCGCTTCTTCAAAAAACCCCTGCCTATTCAACGAACCCTAACCAAGCCGCCATCAACCTCTCACAATGGCTAACCCAAACCGCCGACAAACTAGCACCCTTGAAAAAACATCAAATCAAGCAAGGAAGCAAGAACGCCCCCTGGTTCAACGATGACCTTAAGAAATCCAAGAAGCTCTGTCGCTCCCTTGAGAAAACTTGGAGAAAAGACCCAAACACCATCACCCAAGCCGCCTTCAAAAACGCCACCCGCAAACACCACCAACTAATCCGAACAGCCAAGAAATCAGCACTCAAAGACCGGCTAGACAACAACGCCCACAACAGCAAGGAACTTTTCAACATCATCAAAGAATTCACCAACCCCACCGCCAGCTCAAACGACATCACCCCCTCTCAAATCCTCTGCGACTCCCTCGCCTCATTCTTCCATGACAAAATCGCCGACATTCACAACAGCTTTGTCAACCAACCCGTAAACCAGTCCACCCTTCTCACCTCCGAACCTGTACCCCCTCCAATTATCCTTTCCGACTGGAACCCAATCACAACAGAAGCCACCATTCGCCTGATGAACTCCATCCACTCAGGATCCCCTACAGACCCATGCCCCCATCACATCTTCAACAAAGCAGACTCCATTATCGCCCCCCATCTCAGAGACGTCATCAATTGCTCCCTCAACTCCGCCACATTCCCAGAAAGCTGGAAACACGCCGAACTCAGCGCCCTTCTGAAGAAACCCACAGCTGACCCCACCGAACTCAAAAACTACCGCCCCATCTCGCTCCTCCCATTCCCTGCCAAAGTCATTGAGAAAGCCATCAACAATCAGCTCGCCGCCTTCCTCGAAACTAACAAATCACTCGACTCCTCACAATCTGGCTTCCGAGCCAAACACAGCACCGAGACCGCCCTCATCGCAGCAACAGACGACATTCGAACACTACTGGACAACGGAGACACAGTCGCCCTCATCCTCCTTGACCTCTCTGCAGCCTTCGACACAGTCTGCCATAGCACCCTGATACAACGCCTCAGAAACATCGGAATTCAAGGAAAAGCATTGGACTGGATCATCTCGTTCCTCGCTGTAAGAACCCAGAGAGTCCGCCTCCCCCCTTTTAAGTCAGAGGCCACCGAAGTCATCTGCGGCGTCCCGCAAGGATCATCACTCAGCCCCACCCTCTTCAACGTCTACATGAGCCCCCTCGCAACCATCGCACGTCAACACAACCTCAACATCATCTCCTACGCTGATGACACTCAGCTAATCCTCTCACTCACCAAAGACCCAACCACCGCCAAAACCAACCTACATGAAGGGATGAAAGAAGTAGCTGAGTGGATGAAGCACAGCCGTCTGAAACTGAACTTGGACAAAACGGAAGTCCTCATCTTAGGTACATCCCCTTCCGCCTGGGACGACTCTTGGTGGCCAACGGCCCTAGGAAAAGCTCCCATACCGACTGACCACGCAAGGAACCTGGGCATCATCCTGGACTCCTCACTCTCGAAGACCAAACAAGTCAACGCCGTCTCATCATCATGCTTCAACATCCTACGTATGCTCAAAAAAACATTTCGCTGGATCCCCACCGAAACAAGAAAAACGGTCCCCCACGCACTGGTTACAAGCCGTCTGGACTACGGAAACACCCTCTACGCCGGTACCACCGCAAAAATGCAGAAAAAACTCCAACGCATCCAAAATGCTTCAGCCAGACTCATACTAGACATCCCCGCACAGACCACATTTCCGCTCACCTGAAAGACCTTCACTGGCTCCCCGTCAACAAGAGGATAACTCACCCACGCACACAAAGCCCTTTACGAACTTGGACCTGACTGTCTCAACACACGCCTCTCCTTTTACACCCCCCACCCGCCAGCTGCGTTCTTCCAACCAAGCCCTCGCCGCTGTTCCGCGCATCCACAAAGCCACCATGGGGGGGAAATCCTTCTCCTACTTGGCGGCCAAAACCTGGAATTCCCTTCCCATCCACCTCCGCCTCACTCAAAACCACCTAGCCTTCAGAAAACAGCTTAAAACCTGGATATTCGATAAGTAATCCTCCCCCCCTTTCCTCAAGCGCCTTGAGACCCTCCGGGTATGTAGTGCGCTATATAAATTCTGACTTGACTTGACTTGACTTTTAAGCTGCCAAGGATTATCTTTGAGAAGACCTTTTCCCCAATGTCCAATAAGTTAATCAGCCTATAATTTTTGGGGTCCTTTTTTTCCCCTTTTTTATACAAGGGTCTAATTATGGCCCCTCTCCAGGATTTGGGGAAGTGGCCTGAATCCAGAATTGCAACAAACATATGGGATAAAAATCCTGCCCACCAATCTATCGGATTTTTAATTAGGACGGCGGGAAGATTATCGGGACCTGCCGCACGTGATAAATTCAACTTCTCAATTGTTTCTTTTACTTTCTCTACAGAGAAACCAGATTTTAACCCTCCTATATCCCCCGTCCAAGTTGGTCTATTCATCTCGATGTCTGAGGTCCTATTTGCTTTATATAGGTCACTTAAAAAGTTTACACATGCCGCCTCTTCCACAACACAACTCATAGCACCCAGCACCCTTCCTGCGGCTTCCTGTATCAACCTCCAGAAACCTTTCATATTTTTATTTTCAATTGTCTCTAGAAGGGTTCTCCAACATTCTTCTTTATAGATCCTTTTCTGCTTCCTTACTAGAGATTTATATTCTGGAACTATATTTCACAATAATCCCTGAACTTTCACTATGTTGGAGGATGGTGACTGCCATTTTGAATATTTGAGTTTAATTTACCTCATGCTTCACAGCGTCCTTGCTAGGCAAGCATCCTTGCATTGTGAATTTGTAACTCATGTTGGAAAGATAACTAAGATTTCTAGAACCTGCTGAAAAACAGTTGTTTGAGAAAAGTATTCTCGATAACAAGATAAGTTGGAAACTAGAGTATGAATTATTTTTCTTCCTAGACTTTAGTAGTTCAAGACTTTGGGAACATTCATTGGAAAGCTGGATTCTTTTGTGAACGAACAGAAAGGATTTCAGAATCAAGTATTTGATATAACATATAAAATGTGCATTTAAGGTACATATTGTATTTAGTAAGGAATACATAAGTGGTTAAGAACAGGAATCGAAGAATGTTAATCAATATACTTTAATTTCTAGATGGACCAAGGACGATTCGGTGTTTAAGTTAACCAATATTAGGAGGCGCATACATACATGTGGAGCTAGAAGAAGTACTTATTGGGAAGAAGGCTGAGGAGTTTATGTTAGCAGTCACTTATATCTTGTCACATTTTGGGTTCAGGACCGTCAGCTTCATATCAAGAACACAGAGTTGATTATACTAGGGGTGGGCTATTTATAACGCCCAATGCCCGAGACGAATGGACTTCTGTGCGGGGTAAGAAGATTTAATGTCTATTTTGTCCAAAGGAGAACTAAACATTGAAACACAGTAAATGGACAGAGCTGTGGAACGTTACTGCTCTCAAGCAATCGAGATGTAGTCGCATTCACGCCGGTCATGCTGTCAGGTGGTAGTGGAACACAAAAGGGCCTTTATAGCATGCCCTATGCGACTAACTTGCTGGTCCTTTCATCAATCACCTTAAGCTCCTATCCTCAATTTATTTTTTCCCCACGGAGTGATTTCGAATGATCCGGACCCTGTTTATAATTATTTGCAGTGCTGAAGTGTGGACAGACCCAAGTGTCTTTACGAGATGACTGGAAAGGCACCACTGCAAGATCGAAAATATCACCAAAATTCCTTTTGCAAGCACATTTTGTGTCTTTTTACAGGGCCGACAATAAAAATTCCCAAACAAGAGGTCCATAAACCAGCAGGAAGTGGAGGCCTTTAAGTTTAGATCAAATTAATACTCAGTTAGGACAGCAGAGCAGGAATCTATTGCAAGTATGTCAAGCCATCACTTTTAAACTGTGCTTTCTGCTGGTATGCCGTGGTGATCTAGCTTTTTGTAAACAGGTCTAAGCTGCCATTTCTCATTCTTTCTGAGAAAAAGAGGCTGTGCAAGAAGAAGTGCGGAGTTCTGTAAGACATAAAATATTTACCTCTCAGAAATCAAACACGTCCAAGCTCCAACCCTCTGGGGAGTGATGTGGATACCCACCCCACCCCCATCTCAACTAGCATTCAAAAATTTAAAGGATCCTATCTTTAGCTACCTCAATTAGATGTGCCTTGCATTTCTAGCAAGGAATGTGATTAGATGCATAGACATGGACAGTTGAAAGTGTGCTGATCTCCAGGTCAGTATTTGTCCAAACTGTATTGAAACACAGCTGTGTTAGGAAATAACTTGCCACCTGTCTATGTTACCCCCAGTTGTGCTTAGAAACATCAGGCATGTCTCCATCTTTTTGTTTCTACCTTGGTTTCTGCACCTGGTCTGTGCATGTCCCAAGATTGTCAGTGATGGGCAGCAGACTTCATCGTTGGTCAACCTCTTACAACAGCATGGAAAATGCCACAAAGGGGATTGTGGCTCTTTCTGCTTGAGCTAGGCTGAATTCCACCCCAAGAGTAGCAAGAGATCACTATCACGCGGATTAAAGGAAATAAATTATAATATTTGAACTGAAAATACAGTTCGAAGACCAAAGACTATAATTATGCTGAGCAAATCCAACTACTCTGCGCTACGAAGGCATACCAATTTGTACAACATTGCTAGAGTAAAGAACACAGGGCTTTAAACAGTTCATCATCTCCAACTTAACTCTCAAAGAGCCAAATCCATACCAGAAGTTTATGACCATCACGTAAATAAAATGTACATGCAAATAATCTCATAATAACTAATTTTCATAGCTCGTGATTATCCGGAAAGTCTGGCATTGATCCAGACCTGTCTTCATGGACGTCTCTGTCACAACTCCCTTGGAACCCTTCTCCTTCTACAAACTCCTCATCTGGCGGTTTTCTTAACATTTGTTTGTAGAATGACTCCTTCTTAGACTGGAAAATGTGTGGCTTCTTCTGTACTTTTTTGATAACCCGCTGATTTCTTGCAGGTCACTGCCTATGCTCCAGTTATTTCCAAGTTAGGACCACATTATGCAAACCTTTTCAGAATCAGACAGCCAGTGCATGTTAGGCTTTGCGGACACATGAATGACTTTGCCCATGTTATGGTTCGTGATTTCCTGCCTGTCAGTAACACTCGCGGTTTCTCAATCCAAACAATCGGACTGCTTTTGTTCAAAATCGGATAAGGAAATGGGCATGGCTGATTGTATTGCTTCGAGTGGGCAGGGCCAGATGTCCCAAACAACACTATACTCCATGAAAAAATAGAAGAACATTGATCTGGGGATGATATTTTGCTCAGAGCTATCTGCAAGGTGGCTGTGTTTGTTTGTATGGTATAGGGAGGAAGGAGTTAAAGTTCACTGCTCAGTGCTGCTTTAGAACCATATTTTACTTTTTGAAGACGTTGATAAGGAGGAATGCGAACATAAAGTACAGCAAATCTCTGTCAACAAGATGGAAACCATCAATCAGCATATGCTGATCCCCTAAACTTAAAGGCAGCCTAGCCAATCTAGTTTTTGTTAGATTTAGTTGGTCAGTCTGCACCTGGCAGAGAGGGACTTTGTGTGACCCTTCCCCCATATCTTCATCCACATTCAGGGGGGCCAGGCCACACTCATAACAGCACTTTGTGGAACTACTTCGTCGTCCCTCGTTACAAGCAGCAACCTCTACTTATTGGGAGGTTGGTTTTCTGGAGGTTAGGCTTGCTGGAGGTTTTTGTTTGCTTCTCAAAATGGGCATTGTGTATATCTGCAGGGTATGTGTGTATCAACAGAATCTTCATATGTGAAGGGTATGTGCTTGTTAACAGTGTGTTAATGAAAAATGTGCGTGTTTCTGCACTGGCTGTATCTCTGTGCTGGGCGTCTTCCTCTGTGTCTATCTACTAGGCTTTTGGCGTTTGTCTACAAGTGGGATGTTTATCTATACAGGGAGGTGTATATGCAGGGACTGCATATGGAGGGGGTGTATGCAGGGTGAGTGTCTGTGCAGGAAGTGTGTGGGTGCATGTCTGTAGAAGGTGTTTCAGGTACAGATGACAAATTCGAGAACTGCTTCTTTCACGTAGTGAATGACTTGATTTTTGAAAAATAAATGTTTGGAATCACATTTTTCCCATGCTAAATTCCCATGTGCTCCAGTTAATAGACTGCCCGAAATAAACTTCATGTATTGTGAGCTCCATGTTTGCTCCTGTTTAAAGCCACACTGCCATGCCAATTACTTAACATCCCAAAATAACTGATCAATATGCACGCATGTGTACCATTGTACAATACTGCTGGGAAGCACTCCCTGCATCATTCAGGGCAATGTATTAATTGAAGCACACATGAATTTGGCATGACAGTGTGCTTCTTAACCGGGGCAACATGAAACTCTAGCACTACATGATGATCATTTGGAAGCAGAGGCTGGCACAGTACTTCAATGCAGCACTCCAATTGTGATATTTGACCAGTGTCTCTGACAGGATGATACACTGAGCCACGAATAGTGTACACCATCCTAATATCTG
Source organism: Lissotriton helveticus (assembly GCF_964261635.1). NCBI lineage: Eukaryota > Metazoa > Chordata > Amphibia > Caudata > Salamandridae > Lissotriton > Lissotriton helveticus. The sequence continues at coordinate 470,969,983 of NC_136070.1, forward strand.
CATGTATCCTCCACTATTTGAGTAATACCGCAGGAATCTGTTGAAAGTCCGCGCCTCTCCAACTGCACACAATTTCTATATTTTTTTTTGCTTTGACTGCAAAATGGATGGCCATGCAATTGGAATGCAACTTGCCTTGTAGACAAGGATGTCCAAACAGCAGTACCTTAAGTCCAGAAGCACTTACTAGTGTGTGGCAGAACTTTTTTGGGTGAACAAAGAATGCCACTCGGTTTCAGTAATAAATATTAAGTTTTGCTTCAAGCATTTTTCAAAGCATTGCTATAGCTAGTCAGTTATATTAAAACAAAATTATGTTCTATTTCTCGTGCCAGTCAATATAATTGATGTATGGGCTAGGTAGGACAAGGGGACATTTCTTTGTAGGACAAGCAGATTTAAGTTGCATTTTGTCCATGGGCATGTAGATTATTCTTTTTGAATCAACATTTGTTATATATAGATATCTTTAAGGCATATCAATTCACATTTTAAGTTAGACGCAGATCATTCATGTAAGATTACAAGACATCTCCTATTTGCCATTTCAATCTGCAGATGTTCATGCTTAGCAGAGTAAAGAAGCAGAGGGGCGATATGCAGTTTCTTTGCTTTCACTCTTATCCAATTTCCCTTCCGGCTTTTACTACTTGTCCAACACAGTGTACTGTGTGTGGACAGTAGTGGATGTGGTGAGAGGTGGAAGGCTGCATCTCTCCTGCTGGACTCGAGAGTACATGGTTAGGACTTTCAAACATTGAGATGCTTAACAACAATTTATATAATAGCAACACTTTTTTTAATGTAGCTAAAAGAAGTTAATGCACATTATATAAGTTAACAGCGTCTGATTTTTAATGTTTGACACAAACTACCTGTGCAAAATACGTAAAGTATGTGTATTCTTCTAAGCTATCTATCAGTGCATGGGGAGAGTCAGATGCAGGGGAGGCACCAGAAAAAGAGAGGGCAGATGGACAAAGGGTTAAAGGACACAAAGTGCTTGGAGTGAGGACTCTCTCCAAAAAAACAGGGGCACAGGCGTTAAAAGGAGCAATATCAGGAATTTTCTCTGTTCCAAACTTCATATTGTCTGCAGAAGTGCTCAATGGAATAACTGTTAGAGAAATGTCTTATTTGCCTTAACCACTAGCTCAATAAACCTACTTCCACTTGTTTCACACTCACAAACTCCAGACCACAACCTAAATGTCTCTTCTCTGACTGACAACTTGAATAACTATCGCCCTATATCCACCATATCGATCCTGGCCACATTGCTCGAAAAATGTGTCCACAGGCAGCTTAGTAACCACATCGACTACTTCAAACTGTTAGATCAATTCCAATCAGGCTTTCGATCGGGGCATAGTACCGAATCAGCCATGACCAACATCATAGAGGACACCTTATAAATATTGGATCAAAACAAAGCGTTTGTTAATCCTACTTGCCTTATCCTCAGCCTTCGATACAGTCAAAAACAGCAACTTACTAGACCTCTTAAAACATAGAATGGGTCTATCTGGAACAGTGTTAAACTGGTTCACTTCTTTCCTCCAAGACAGAACGCAAAGATTCAAGATTAACCAATCCTTATCCAATCCCACCCCAGCCACCATGGGAGTACCCCAGGGATCCTCCCCTACACTCTTCAATCTGTTTATGGAACCACTCACTGAGCTTCTCAACTCCTCATACATTCAGTATCACATGTACGCCGACGACACACAGCTCTACATTAAGGTCGACTCTATTGATGACATCAAGTCCATTAACTCAACGCTCCATAAAACACAAATCTGGCTGGCAAACAACCATTTAAAACTTAACACACAAAAAACTGAACAACTCCTTATCGCTCCCCCCAAACAGTCACGATCCGCGAATGGATGCAGCACCTAACTGCACTCGATGGTCAACCTCGCATTATTGAGTCTGCGAAATCCCTAGGAATAACTCTGGATAACAATCTAAACATGCAGAAACACATCAGCGCGGCTACTAAAGCAGCCAATTTCCAGATGAACACACTAAGAAGACTGAAACCATTCGTACCCGCAAATGACTTTAAACAGGCAGTCCAAACCCTAGTAATTCCCAGAGTGGATTACGGGAGTGTCGCTCTCTGCGGCCTTCGCAGATCAAAAATTGCTCCGCTAAGAGCCTCAATCAATACAGCTGCCAGACTCATCACAGGCTCCAGAAGAATTTGCCACATTTCCCTGACCTCCGTGCCCTCAACTGGTTACCTTTTGAGGCCAGAATCCAGTTGAAAATCGCATGCATGACTCATGAGGCATTGCACCAAAAAATACCAAAATACCTTGACGAAAAACTAGTACTATCGGGAGGTAGCAGAACTACTAGGAGCTCAGATAATCTTCTACTAAAACAACAACGTTTATCAAAAAAAAAAAAAACTTACAATCGTACCTTCTCAGGAATGGCCCTCAGGATCTGGAACGCCCTGCCCTCCAGAAACAAGATTGAATCCGTCCGCTGCTTTCTTCAAAAAAGAAGTGAAAGCGATCCTCTTATCCAGATTCACCTGAACTTTCTTATATATTCTTCTTGATATGTGCTAGTCGCAAAATTTTTACCATGTATGTACTCGCTTAACCCATCGTATTCCTATGTATTTGTCAATCACCGTTATGTGCCCTGTAAAACGCTCTGATACCCGCAAGGGTCTTGTTCGCGCTATACAAAACTGTCAAAATAAATAAAATAAAAAAACAAAGAGGGCTTCTCAACAAACTTTCCACCTTCCATGCAAACCGGAAGTTCGCAGTGATGGTCTGTCACATTACTTTAAATGTCTGTCAATCTATGGCCCTCAAGTGAGCACCTCAGAGAAAGTCAGTTCAAAATTCAAAATAAAATCTTTACTGAAGTTTATTTCCCCTTCACAAAGACCTATGAACACCAGGGTGTACCCTAGACTTTTTTACTGGGCTGCAAGACAGAAGCCGTCCATACATAATAGGAACAGAGCAGCCCAAATTGCCACACCATAACCCCTCCGAAGGGAAACCCAATCAACCTTCGGCTTTTTTTTTTTTTAAAGTTCTGGGGTTTGAGTTAGAAACTCTGTCCATCAGTAGGAAATCACCTTTATGAGATTCAGCTTGCATAGCAGTTTATATTCAGGGTCATCTCTGAATAGAGTACTCATTTCACCATGTCTTGATATACTTATCAATCTTAAATTCTTTGGGCTAGACCAACAACTGATAAAAACCACCCTCAAGGCTGACCATGAGTTTCATGTGATTTTTGCAAGTCTAAAACTATTCCCGCACCAAGAAAGAGGCCACTGTAATAACTTATGAACAGGAAAAAAAACGATATTATAACACAGGAATTCTTGCTACTTCCAGTGGTTGCTAAAAGGCCGAAAAGTGATATCAATGGCTTGTCAACCCACTTTGAAGAGACTAATTTTCTAGATGCCAGCAAGCTGCACTTTGTCACCTAAGCACCACTGCGTTGGTTTTGAAAGCTTTTCTCCATGACCTGCATCTTAAGCAAGACCAGCACCAAAGAGTTGGTCCTCTTTGGTCTTTTCTCAATGTTCAATACAGTGGACCATAAGATTCCAATCATCAGATTGCCCCAGTAGGACTTTGAAGAACTTTACTTCAGTGGTTCTGCTATATATTAAAGGGCAGACCCCAGAATTTTTCGTTACCTTTATGCTCTATGCTTTATATTATATGCGGTGTTCTACAGGGATCATGACTGTTAAACAGCCTATAGAATGCCCATAGCCAACCTCTTGCCCAGCTTATTAGAGAGTTCAGTTCCATTTTATAATCTTATGCCAAAGACATTCAGATTATTTCCTTCTTCGATCTGCTCATCACCACCAAGACCTCATACTTTGGGAAATAATCTGCTAGTGATTCCTCTCTGTGTGGGAAACAAGTAAAAAAGTTGGTCCGCTGGTTAGGGATAAGAATACAAATGTGTACTCTTCCAGCTAGCCTCAATTATGGCCCTCCTACTTTTCCTGCTAAATCGTTTCCATTTTACCTTTGGTGAGGGCTTTTCCTCGCCACTCATTGCACAATATTAACTACTAGGAGCGAATATCATCTCTAGCTACATATAAAAAAGTTTGCCTCCTCTACTTCTGCTCTTAGTTAATAAATTTATAGTCTACAGTGGATTATGGCAATGCACTTTATTAAGGCCTTCTACTCAATTTGGCATAAGAAAGTCCAGCAAAATCAGAAACTTACACCAACTGCTTTGCGGCCCCCAAAAATATGATCACTTAACCTAGGCCCACAAAAAGTTGCGCTGGCTGCTCGTCTCTAAGCCCACTGATTTCAAAACTCGATGCATTGTTCATTGCAGTTTTTATCTATATGGACTGCGGGTCATCGGAGAAGTATGGATTACCTGCTCACTCTTTCTAAATTTCTCCTGGCTGTTTTAAGATTTAGACCCTCCTGCTTGAAAGTCAGCACCATCTCAGTGCTTCCCCCAAATTAGAGAACTTCATGCCTCTTGAGCTATGCCAGTTATCCAAGATGCAACCTAACAAGAAAGACATTAACACACACGTATTTTCCTGGCGCCTTTCTCCCACTGTTTCTCTGCTTTTCAGTAATGGGAGTACGAGTCAGGATGCCCGCACAATAGTCGAAAAAAAGAGTATAGTATGTGAGTATAAATGAGCCTACACTGACATTGTCATCTTTAAAAGGTAGTTTAAATACTTTTGTGCAAACCAGCAATATAACTTAATTCATATTAAGCTACTGCGCCTCAAGTCAATGATAGCAGTAGTAAAAGCATGTAAAAACCTAATTCAAAGAGCGTTCACAAGCTAGCAACCGTGTCTAAGAGATTCCGCAGTGTTTCAAAAGAGGGAAAGAGGTGTGAAAAGAAACGTATTACACTAATTTCGAACGGGGAGGAAATACTCAGTGTGCAGATGGCTAGTTCTTCCCCTTCATCCCTTGAGGTCAAACTTAGCCATGTTCATTGCAAGAAAGGTCAATGGGAGGGGGCAGCAATGCCTCTGGGGGTCAGAGTGGCATGAACTTTCATGCCCTTCATCCAATACAGGTACTCACTTATTCTGCAGTCGGGGCCAGCAAAGCCTGGTGCACATTCACAACGAAACCAATTCACACCGTCCACACAGATGCCTCCATTGTAACTGTAAAAATAAAAAGAATAAAAGTTATTCACATGAATTTTAAAAAAATTATCTCATGCCTGATAAAGATAAGTAAAAGCCGAAACAAATTGCGTTGCACAACATGCTATTCAGTTTGCTTGAATTTAGATCATATAAACGCACACCTCAATATTTATAACAGAACACTTCAGATGGTTTGATACCATAACAAATTAAACGCTCGAAAAATAATAAAATATCAGTTTAAGTGCTATATAAAATCTGATTAATTACCCAAAGCCCAAAACTTAGGACACGTAATATTTGTGCTGGGCAACTTACCAAGGGTGCGGGTTGCAGTCATTTGTATCTGCAAATTAATAGGGGGAAAATATCAGCTTGTCAATCATAAATGTAATCTAAAAACATCATTTATGTTATCAGAAAAACAGAAATAAAAATACATACACAAATTGATAAGCTATCTGGGAAATTGCTAACAAAGTCTCTTTCACACAAGTACTATATATTGCAAGAGAAATTCGTTTTCATTAACATAATGAAAAGAATCGGGAGTCACCGTACCATATTCACTAAGACCCTTAATCTTTCCCAACAAACTGAGTCGCTGCAGTATACCGACTCAATTACAATTCAATTATAATTAACCCTGGCCCTGTTCACTGAGAAAGGCTCCAGAATTAGACATTTGGGAACATAAATTCTAGAGGGTTGGGTCAAACTGAGCTGAACAAGGAGTATAAAACAAGCCCACCACAGAATCTAGAAGGAGCTGAAACCAATCCACTCTCTGCTTAAGTAATCCAGAATTAATAAAAGAGAGAGAGAGAGAGAGAGAGAGAGAGAGAGAGAGAGAGAGAGAGAGAGAGAGAGAGAGAGCGAGAGAGCGAGAGAGCGCGAGAGCGAGAGAGAGGGAGAGAGAGAGAGAGAGAGAGAGAGACAGAGAGAGAGAGAATCCCTCTTTCTCTCTCTCAAATGTTTTCTGCTTGTCCATTCACCATGGAATCTCCTCCACCTATGGATAAACATACACTGCTCTCTTTAACAATGAACTCATTGAGAGGTGTAATTTCACTATCTAGTTTACATAGTTTGCCATAATTTGAGACAATTATATGGAAGTAAAATTATTTTTATTTTGTTACATGTTCTGCAGTTAAAAACTGAAACAATGAGCAAAAAACATAGGAGACTGGTTTTAGATTATTTAGATCAGTGATTGTTTGGCAAAGAGAGAGATAGACTTTTAAGGGCACTTGTTTTGACTTAAACAATATATATATATATATATATATATATATATATATATATATATATATATATATATATATATATATATATATATATTTATATATACATACACACACACACACACCATTACATAAACCCTCGCCTACTCTGATGATGTGTTTGCAGATGCATTTAATGTTGGTGAAATTTGTAAAGAATTGAATTGACTAGTGGGGGACTGCCCTCTGAACCCTTTTCTCAGCAGGGTACTGCATAACAAAGACAAAAAAAGCGCTTTGGGATGTCAGACGAACGCGTAAATCGCAGGATGTGGCTGACACCTACAATGGCACTGTTCTTTTGTGTCTTAAAATTGTCCAACTCTATTCTCTTGGGAGCAAGCTCGCGCTGCTGGAGGCTTCCACAAGCAGCTGCACAATTTACTGGATTGGAATTTTACGCTTAATATTTTTTCTTTGCAATAATAGCCCCATCCGGTTTAGAAGATCTAGTGTTCCTTAAAAGAGTAACACTCCATAACAATTTTAAACAGGTAGACGTAATGTAATATCTAAATGAAAGAAGAAACTTAGCACTGCAGAACAGATGTAGCCCGGATTCAAACATGTTAATTCTTGACAGAATAGCAATTTATGCTGTGCCCCACCTAGATAAATCATCACGCTGGTATGTTGCTCAAATACATAAAACCTTGTACAGAAGAACATAAAACCGCCAATTCTCAATTTCTTGACAGGAAGCAGTAGGGAAAACTCCCTTGCCAAAGTCTACGGTTTAAAGACAAAACAAAAAAAAAAGCGTTCCAAGTAGAAATTATTCTTAAGAACATAAAACAATGTGTTTGGGACGAGCCTCAAAACGGAACACATAAAGGGAGGAAGTGCAGGTTTGTGCTGGCAGGCGCGAGGCCTGCAAAACAATGTAATCTTAGTTCATTAGACATGAGCCATCGTACCCTCTAGCTACCTCCCACCCAGAATGACTCAAGTATGTTGGCATACGAACTAATGGCCCAAACACGTTCTGTACCCGACGCTGCTCATATCCGCACGGAAGGAGGGTTGCGGGGGGGCAGGTATGGGGGAAAGGGGTCATGTCATGTCTTACTCTGTGTGCAGGTCCGGCCTTCCCAGCCTTCTTTGCAGACGCAGGAAAAGGAATCTCCGTTGCCCACACACGTCCCGCCGTTCACGCAGGGGTTGGGAGCGCAACTGCTGTTCTTAGCTGGATTTAAACCAAACACAAACAACAAAACATAGTTCAAACACAGGTGAAAAGTTTTAATTCCCGTCTCTGCGGATCACAAGGCTAAATTCTAGTTGCTCAACTGCAGAATTAACGTGTTGGAGCGAACATTCCACGCTTCCACTAGCCAATGTACAGAAACGCGATACTTTAGTTTAATTAACGAGTTTCCCTTATGCCAGGCATTTTACAGGGCTTCACTTAAAGGAAAAGGGTATTTCGAGTGCCCACCTATGTTGCAAGTGCTTCCCTCCCATCCTGGAGGACATAAACAGCGGAAAGTGTCTCCAGCATCATAGCATGTCCCGCCGTTGCTGCAGGTGTTGGCATCGCACTGATATTCACCTAAAGGGACGAAAAACAAACGTTAATAGAAGTAAATTTTTGTGTAAATTCTCACTAAACTTATCTTAAACCGTAAACACAAACTCCGTTCTCTCCCCAAACCGCAAAAACAACAAAAAAGAAAAAAATAACTTAAAAATGGTCAGAATCTAAATATACAAGCTAGAGAGATTTTCAGTTCTTTGCGATTTTAGAACTTCAACCGTGGATACAAAACGTGCAAGGAGGTTACAACTATTTCAGCGAGAGATCGCCTTCAGGTTAGAAAAAGTTAAAGGTTTTAAGCTTTTAACACGACTCAAGTCAGATAGGCCTGAACTGTACGAAGGGATATTGGAAACTAACTGGGATAGATATTTAGACGGGGAAATATTACCCAGTGTGCTCTTTAAAGGTGAACTGCAAGAGACAAGTAGGTATGGGCTGTGGCAGTCCTGGATACTGAAGCACCCCAATTATCCCCTCAAAGCTGTGGAAAAGCAGGGACCAGAGGTTTATTTGCACTGACCAGAATCGTGTTATAGTGTCACATTTGTACTGTTTCAAACCCCCAACAAGGTGTGAAGTACTTACACCACCACCGATACCTTGGCACGCTGTTAGAAAGGTGGTGGGTGTTAAATTACTTCTATGGGAGATGTTGGGTGAGGCGATTGCGGTTCAGAGACATGTTTAAATTATTGTATAGCAAGCAGCGCTATGTATCCGCCAAGGAGAGACTCTATGGTGAAACAATGCACCCAGTAAAATGAGGACAGGTAACATAGTTAGAGTTTGGTGAGTTAAACGCTCACTGCTGAGGACAGTTTCAATACTTCTGGATGCAGATTCACATTATGTAATATCACTCAAGTTTTCGTCCCGGATTCAAAGAACCTCAATGAGTTTGGCAACAGCAACACCATGGCCTGGATCAGTGATACACAAAGTACGGCCCGGGGGCCGCCTCCTGAACTTCACATACAGCCCCCACGGGTTAACAGCAACACTGGGCTGCAGTTTACTTCAGAGAGGACAAGCGTTCGGAAAGATGTTAAATAAATGGGGAAGCATTTATTCACAAGCTAACTGAAATAAAGTAAAATAATCTAATAAAGTATCCTGCAATATTTAACCAGCCACAAAGCCCCACTCCCATCCTTCTATCATAAATGCGGCCCTCGGGGCTCACCACACACCATACTTTGCGGCTCCTTAGAAAATGTTTGTATCTATGGCCTGGATTATCAAACACGTGCATGCTTCTGCTTTTGCTGTTGAGCAGCGTGACAGGACGTGCCCTGTACAGACCCTGGCTGGGTGCATATGTGGAAAAAATAGAATTGCTCCCTACGGATCATGTACTAGTGACCCCACAGACAGCAAACATGCAGCTGCAGTCCTACTACTACTCCTTGTTTCTCTGCAGGGGACTGAGACCCGAGAGGAGGGCCTGCAGGCACCCAAGAAATGTTACATTTATTGATTAAACCACCCTTAAGAGGTTTAAGGGGTCCCACCCACAAAAGGCCGACAGGCAGGGCCTGCCAATAGAGACACCAACAAGTTGTCACCCAAGCCCGTTTTTCGAAAGGGGGCACTGTGTGGTAAATGCTTCCTATATCTTTTCCCCTTTACCACTGCATCAGAATGTCCTGTGACATCATGGAATGTTAGAGTCCCTTTCTGTGGCTAGAGAGTCAGTTGGTCATCTGAGGCTGAGGAGCTGGTAGCTCGCTCCTGGTGGGGTTTTATCCTTATATCTTCCTATGCTGTAATCTGCCACCTATCTATCTACAAATAAAGAGGGATCTACTACTACACCTGGACTACGCATCATTGTTTGTGTACCACATTTTGGCGACGATTTGGACTAACCTATGCTACAAAGAAGGAATATTGCAACTCAACTATAAGGAAACCAAGGACAGTTCAACATTTAAGTAAGTTTATCTCCTGGAGATCAGAGTTACGCCCAGTAAACCCCACCAGTGTCCTTCTCACCTTGGACAGCCTGTACCCTGGGCGTTTGTGTTGTGAGAGACCTAACTGCTTTCCTGCTGTCATCTGAAGACTGTCTGTCTCCAGCTACAGGAGCCACTGTCTCAGCAGGCCTGATCACCCTGTTGTGCCTTTCGACTGCCCTGTCCGTCTTGACAGTTCGTCATCAACTTAACCACTGCAGAACTTGTGTCTTTTCCTACAGTGTGGGCATTTCTCTTCCTGTGAACACTTGCTGTATTTGTTCTGCTGGAAGTGCCCTGGCACTAGCAGTTCTCTTTTTCACAACATCCATCATCTGTTGAGTCAATTTTCGCCCCATGTCTATGCTGCGTTTTAATTTTTTGTCACAAAGCTGCCCAGCGCTAGCAATGCTCTTCACAACAACCAGTCCACATCGATGAGTGTTGTTTCAAGTATGTGAAGTTTCTTCTGCTCTAATTGCGACTGCAACGAACTTTGGCACTATGTCCTGAATGTAAGTTTTTTTTATTGACGTATTTGTACAAGCCGGTCTGAATTATTGCCGGTGACTGGGGCTTATTTCTGTTTGTTTTTGGTGTACTCATTACGCAGTTTCAGTAATGGCAGTTGGACTGCCGCATTTTAAACAAGTCTTCAGCTCTTCGAGCTCACATCAATGACGCACACAACCTTACCGGTCTCGCGGTGCCGGCATCTTTCTTCTGTGACGTCTTCTTTACCACAGCCTCCTACTGCTGCTGTGCAACCCTATGCTGCGAACCATCCGGCACAGACGTGATAACGTGCCGCCATCTTGAATGGAGGAGGTGCGCAAGTCTAAGTTGTGTGGATGAGTCCGTCTACTATTACGACTTGTTTAAGAGCAAAATAGTTTCTTCACGGTCTGCTCCAGCTTGCCCTGCAGTATCAGTCCAATAGCCCTGTTGGTCGTGTTTCATCACTCTTCAGTTGTTGTTTCCCAAAGACTTTTAAAGTTACAAGAGTGACATATCGTCTTGAGGATCCGTTTGTAGCTGTACTGAAACTGTCAGAGTCACTATGAAGTCGTCACAGATTCTCTTGCTCTCCAATACTAGCGCAAGGGCGGTGGATTTATCAACATTAGGTGAACTCCTGCAGCGGTTCTTTTTAAATAAGTTGAAAGTTTCGTTTCCATAAGCAAAGGATTCCAAGACCTACTTTTCAGAACTTACCTGCACGTCACCCACTAAGTATCCTGCTATGAAGTCACTCATCGAAACTTTTGGACAATTCCAGCCAAGGAGTCCTCGGGTGAGATATCGCTCACCGGAGCTATACTCATTTGTTTTTTTTATATATTTATGTTCCAGTTTGGTATCTCGATGTACAATGTACGCTGTTGTGTGTGGATTGTGCTTAATGGGTTGTTCCATCCATTTTGGGGCCATGTTTCCTTTTGTGTATTTTTGGTCAGTAGTTGTCTTTTGCTATACCCTAAATTTCCTAAGGCAACGTCATGCCATACAATGTTTCCATATTTAAGTGTAGGTGTGTGGCCAGTCAATACCATATCTTGAAACTAGGGTGATGTTGTACCTTATGGGGTACCCTGTATATATTTATGTAGGGGATGTTGTAGTTCTGGTCTCACAGGATAGGTATCCTGTGTTTCACTCTGCTTGTGCAGTTAAGGTGTTTGTGTCTTATTAATTCCCCATCCATGTACTTAGGGTTAGTACTTATGGTGTGCCCTTACTTAAAGGAAATTGTGGGGTTGTGGTGCCAGCCAGTGCCTACATTTTGAGAGCCTACATTTTGTTTCCTAGGGTCTTGTGTTACTCTTTGGAGAAGTTACGTTGCGCACTTTCACGTGGTGTACCCTTTCATTAGGGGAGGCTGTCTGCATGTAACTATGTTGTACAAAAATTTTCAAAGATTAGAATTCTTTGTGTACCCTTAACTGGGGAAAGTGGTGTGCGTGGTCAGCGCCGCCATTAAGTGATGTTACGTTGAACAATTTCTACATTGTTCAATTGTGTACCCTTTTGTTAGGGGAGGTTGTCTATGTTGGTCTTAATTGCATCACTTTATGTGGGTAGTCGAGGTGCGTTGTCAGCGCTACATCTAGGTGTTGTTGTGTCACAGTTGTCAGTGTTTGGCTACTGTGTTCTTTGATCCAAGGGTGTTAGCATCCTCTGGTGTACCCTTTCCTGGGGAGTTGTTGTGTTTCACAGTTTAAAGGTTGCTCTTCTAAGAATACCCTTAGAGGGGAGGTTGTTAGTACATGTCATACGCTAGTTTTTGTTACAAAGCATACCTTTTTCTGTGTAGGTTACCATTTTATCTTATTGTGCTTTCTTCCATCGGCACACAATTTGTCATTTAGTTGATACACCCTACTTAGTTTACCAGGATCGCTACCTTGTTTAATTAAGGAGGGTGGATGGGCATGTTATGTAATTTTGCATTTCTTTCTACATGCCTCTTTTAATTTTCTCTCTGCTTTCACGCTTGAGTTTCCTGCTTTTCAAATTGTCTCTTTGACTAGCTCTTGTGTCTTCAGTCTTCTCTATATTCTTCAGTTCCGTCTTAACTTCTTTCTTGCTGTTGTTTGCTAACGGAAGAGGATGTGTGGTAAATGCTTTCTATATCTTTTCCCCTTTACCACTGCATCAGAATGTCCTGTGACATCATGGAATGTTAGAGTCCCTTTCTGTGGCTAGAGAGTCAGTTGGTCATATGAGGCTGAGGAGCTGGTAGCTCGCTCCTGGTGGGGTTTTATCCTTATATCTTCCTATGCTGTAATCTGCCACCTATCTATCTACAAATAAACAGGGATCTACTACTACACCTGGACTACGCATCATTGTTTGTGTACCACACACTGGCTTCCCTTTCCCTCTCAGTTGTGGGTCACAATGTGTGACTGCAGCCAACCCGGGGCAAGGCTCTGAGTTTCCCACATGCACCCTACTCAAAAGTGCTCTTGCAATACACACAAAAACAGTCACCTTAAGCTGGATGGGCATACATGAACACCCATGAAATTTGTATTCTGGACAATATAAGCGTCTGCAGACACTTTGGTAATACTCAAGTGACTCAAGAATGCAAAAAGTGGCCATAAGTACCCCCTACATAGATCCCAGGGACGGAGTCGTTTCTGTCCTGTAACTCCAGTTCTGTAGTAGGGGTATCTCTGTTATAGTCATAATCTAGTGAATAGTCCCGCCCATGTGCGTGGACCCCGGAGCAATCAAAAAATAATCTCTTACAGTGTCAAAAAATGCAGAAATGCATAGACACTTAAGAGAAAATTTTAAAGACAGATAATGCAGCCAAAAAAGGCTACACTGTCCAGTACTTCAACTAGAAATTCCACCATAAAATCCACAAAACAGCAAAAGCCTGTACAGATTTCCATTGCTTTAACAGCAAACTCCCTCAGGAATGATAGAGAGAAGAACCTGGACAGACAAGCCCCATAGGCTGCCATTATGTGGCTTAAATAGGATACTGTGCCTTTAAGGAACCTTCCAGAACCTTCTCCCAGTATCCCAGAATGCATAGCAGGTCCAACTTAGCCTCAGTTCTTTTTTCCGGCTCCTGCAAGCAGGACCCTGGAGCATTGAGCTCTCCCTTTTCAAGGGTTTTTGTTGGTGTTTTTACACTAAATTCGATTTTTGGTGCTTTTAAAGTACTTTAGTGACTTTCTTCTTGGGTTCCTGCACTCTTTTATTGTCCATAATGCCAGCATTATTTGACAAATGCCCGGAGTGCTCCAGCAGCTCTCCAAGGTGTCTATAAAGAATTATCCTGAAATCTACAAGTTGGAGTGTCTCCAGCAAATCCAGAATGAGACCTTGCAAGGAAGACCAGAAAACCAGAACTGTGTTCATGTGGAAATAGGATTGTCGGTGGAGATAAGACAATGACAAATCAAAACTTTTTTAATAAATAAAGAAGGAAACAGAATACTGTACTTTGAGGCCCATGGCTGACTTTCCTTTATTCTTTATCCTTTATTCTCAACTTTCATATTACCTACTGGAGGAGCCCCTAATAAGGCACACAATGGTAATCCTATGAACACAGCTCTAAATGTTACGCATGGGCCGCATTCATGCGGGACTGCTGCTCCTCATTTGGAAAACACAGCCTAAACACCTTTGAACTAAATGGCTGATCCCGCGGAGTCACAAGAACAGATGCAACTTCAAAGAATTAATGTAAAGACCGAGGCACATATGTTAAGGCCATCATTTCTAACAAAATAATCTGTTTTATTGCTTTTTAGAAACATAAAAGGAAGGTACAGTAGACAGTATAGCATGGTAGAAACGCACCTTTCCATACAGGGCCAAGGTGGCCTGTACCATTTGAGGCCTAACATGCAAGTCCAGCATATAAATATATGACTGACAAGTGCTGTCGTATATCAAACTTTCATAACAAAAGGTTTGGTGCTCAAACTGGGAAAGAGGGGGATGTAGAAGGGCTTTTTCGGGGGTGGGGGTACGGCGGGATTCATCTTGTCCAAGATTTAAGGCTATCATGAGATTGAAAATATACTCCAGAAATTCAGGAAAGAGGTATCAAATTGCCAAATACAGAGTGTGGAAGATGAGGTATCAAGAGTCTCAAGAGTCTGCAAAACACCCAAGGAAATTAGTATAGATCAGGGCTTCTTTCCTTATTTTCTTGGCAAGAAGATGTGAATGATAGGAAGCAGATATGAACGTTGCTTTTGTGCATTACATAAAACCACAAGGCTAAGGGAAGCAAAATGAGTGCTAAAACTGAAACCTCACATTTATACTCATGATTTTTTGAAGGGCTTTTGGAACATTTTTCAGAAAGAAATAGACCGTAAAGGCTGAATATTCTTTAAAAATAATAAAATATATAACTGATGTTGACATTGGGGTCTGGACATCTGACTTGCTCCTCCCACATGAATATAACAAAATCGGGAAAATAATGTGAATCCGCTATCCAATGTTTTACTCTTCATCACACAAGTATGTTGTTACCCCACAAGCAACATAATGGTGAACTTAATTCACTGGGTGAGGTAAAGTAAAAACCTGGTGACAAGAGCAGGAAAACGATTACAAAAAATATAAACAAAAATACAGTCCTTTTTACTGAACTATTATTGTAAAGGTTTCGATACAAATTCTGGTAAACCCCTCCCACACAGCAGAGGAATGGCAACGCCACAATGAGTAAAACAGGACCAAACATTTCTGCTGGTTAAATACAAAATTTAAAAAATGGATGTGAACTTTGTATAAGAGCATGCATGGGTGGGGTATGGCAGAGATGACACCATTCAATTTCAAAGCTTACACAAGGTGCCCAAATGCAAATGTTGTTTTTTCATACTTTCAAGATTAAATATCTTGGACAATAAACATATTCAGCACAGAATGCAGAGGTAGCCTGGTCAAAAAGGTCGCTCAGATTAAGTTCATTTTGGGTGAACTGACATTTTTTCTATGAAATATTCTGCATTAAGATGAAGAGATGAAGGTCCTCTTCATTGTATTACAACCACATTTCACCTAAAAAATCAGTTTCAAATGCCTACATGATTGCCATTAAAGAAGTGGAACCCAGCAAGGATGTGTAGGATACTTACTGGAAAGGACAATTCAGTAATATGTGAAGGGAATGGAGCAGTGTCCGAGCTCACCAACGAGCTTTTTACTAGTGTTGACCTATGACTATAATCCGAAATACTTTAAAATAAAAAGTCCATTATCAATTCAATTATAAAGTATATTCTTCCACAACCACTATTTACAAGAAAAACACTGACACTTACGTGAATGACACGTTTTTCCTTTCCAACCGTTTTGACATTCGCAGTAAAAATCATTCACTAAATCAATACATCGGCCTCCATTATGGCATGGATTGTGATGACAATCGTTGACATCTATGTAGAGATGAGAAACATCTATTATTACAGGTAAAATACAAATTATAGCAGGCAATGCAGTATAGATGAGTCGTGCGACTTACACAGTAAGGCATAACATATTCTATGAGTTTAGTGCGCTCCAGTATTCTTTCTGAAATGGAAAATACATTCTAGCCCCACACTAGTTCCAAAAGACATGGCTCAATCTACAACTTCAGGTTTTTTCTCAGCCTTGACAAATGGTTGAAGGAAACTGGTGGGTGGGAAGCTGTGTGGCTCTATGAGATATACAATGTGATGTTTTGCTACTGTGAAGATGACGAGCAGGACTTATCTTGTACAGGGGCAGAAGGAAACCAGAGCAAAATACATTATAAACATGACAGGGCAACACAGCCTTAGAATTAATGCCCCTGCGACCTACTGTTACATAACAAACATGAATACCATCAGAGTTCATGACGAAGACTACCAAGCAACTTTTCAGAAGTAGTGTAGGAGGCTTCACTTTTAACACATTAACAAGCACAAGCAATAAAACTGCAACTTTACTTGTAGCTTCAGTAAAACAATCAATTCTTTTAGCTATTTTGAGCTTCTTACATTCGTTTCCAATGGTTTTTCTCAAAAGAAACAGAAAGGATACTGTCCTGGTTCAAATTATAAATTAATGAATAATGTTGGTGAACAGTGCACTCTAACAATGACATTTTTCTGTGTATTGCGGTATGTGTGCTGTGTTGGTGATATGCCTGGGGAGCATATGAATGAAATATCATGAAAGTAGCCTAGCCCCAGATGGCGACTAGGACTCCAACACGCACTACTTTGTATAAATTCAAACACTCAATGCAAATTTTTCAGAGGAATCAATTCTTTATAATTCAAATCTGTCACAAAGGATTTACTTGTATGTGATTTTTTCACATCATGAACAAACAATCTTACATCAGATTTGAAAAGCAACAACAACTTCTTGTATGCAAAACAATTACAAAAACCCAATGCATTTCATGACAATTATCGATATCCAGGGGAAATCTTGAACCAACAGCTTAACAAAGTTAAACTTTTACCCAGAGCACAACTGCTAGAAAAAAGTGTCAAAGAAATCACAAGGCAGAATGGTGTTCAGATCGAAATATTCCACAGCATACACAGAGATAAGAACTATTATAAACAAAAGTTGGGAACTCTTGGAGTCTGAAGCTAATGTCAACAAATTATTCCAGAACAAACCATTGTTCGCATATACGCGAGCTCAAAACCTAAAGGAGATGTTAACGAAAACGAAAAAACAACCAATCACCACACCAACAATGGGTAAAAAAAGGAACACACAAAGGTTGGAAATGCATACATTGCAATACCGTCATCATTGGTGAGGTGTTGTTACACCCCAGAACTGGGGAAAAAATAAAACTTCAAAGTAACACCAATTGCAACTCAGAAAATGTCGTTTATGCAATAAAATGCCCAAGTGGGCTGCTTTACGTAGGAAAAACTGAGAGAAAAATAAAAATTAGATTGACAGAACATAAAAGTAAGATACGCACAAAAAACATCAGTTCAAGTTTGGCGGTGCATTGGGAAGAAGAACACCATAACATCGTGCAACTTAAATTTCAGATCATAGAGCAAGTTGTGAAAATACCAGGTGCAGACAATTCAAAAAATCTCTTACAGAGAGAAGTCTTTTGGATAAAAAGATTGCAGACCCTGATGCCAAAAGGTCTAGATGACAAATTGGAAATGGCATGTTTTCTTTAACTACACATACCAGGGACTAAGATAACCATTGTGGGATTTCCACTACAAAGTCGCTTTAAGACCCATCTTATGTGGAAACCACACACCCCTTAGACTCATACCCAACTAGACAGAACACGTATACACACAAGGGGCACAGACATCTCACCTTTGATTCATTGTTATAAAAGATTAATTTGGTGTATTGCTAACTATCTATTTGCATTGAGAACGTTAAGGTATTGATCATGATTAAGTTACGAAAATGTATTGGTTGATAATCATTGTGTTTTTGTATTTCCTTGGTTTACCACAATGCATTGCAATTGGCTCACAAAATCTCCACTCCATGTTTTCACACTAATCTTTCACCACCTGAGTATATCATCTTCGAGCACCAAACTATTTATGTGTACACAGAACTTGGAAATATATGCATCGGTTGTGAAGATTTATTCGCGTCGACATTAAAATCCGGGAATATACACTTTGGCTTCCTAAGATGCATTCGTACCGTTTCCTTTAACTACACATACTCGCGCTGTCAGGAAGTTTACATACAGTCCGTTGTTTATTTTTGTTGCCCACCGTGATCATGTGATCACGTTATCGTGGGGTTAATAATATCAGGACGGAAACGCGGCAGTCATGGCTACTCGAAATTGCGCTGCCTCACTAGGCGAGGAAGTTGGTCCGGCTGAAGTCTCCCGTCGGTGGTGTTAAGGCTCTGAAAGGTGAGTTTCATTCAGAAAGAAGTGTGGTGAATCAGCGCGTGTGGGCAGTTTTTTGGAAAATTAATACGGAACCAATGGATATAGCACAGGGGAGTTCCACTTCCCGGTAGTAGGTTTCGCATCACGCTTGTTGTTGAGTGTGTCAGTGTATAGAAAGAGCACAGTATTCAACTCAGAAGGTTTCTCCTCATTATTGTCTTTAATTTCGTAGGTTGACTCGGGAGTTTGTATACACATACGTGTACTCAGTGGCAAGATTGGAACGCTGTGGCGGATAGTGGTCACATTATCATCTGTGTTCAAGTCGGTAGTTTTAATGTCATAGTTTGGCTATTGACCCTATATTATTGGTATTCACAGTCCGTTTACACAATTCTCAAAGCCACTTCAACATTGGCAGTTCTTCAGAGCACCAACAAAGGTGAGCTTGACGAATATGTGACTGACATTCTGATAGGGAAGTTGACTCTTAGGTGTGTTCTAAAGGTGTTTTTTTCAATTAACAGGTGTAACACTGTCTAATCATTCAAATCTCGAGTAGTGAAATCGATTATCTAATCACAGGTATGTTGAATCTTGAGCTTTGGCTTGATGGCCTGTTTTGATGTAGAGATGATCAGGCAGAATTGATGAATACTTTGCTTCATTTTCATTGTTGTCTTACTGGTGATCTAGCATATAGCTTTGAACGGAGAGTAAGTACAATAGAGTTGTCTAATCACTGACACTTTGCGTCACTGCGGTGTGGGCTGCATGATACAATATTATAATCACATAAAAATTAATTTTTTTACAACCGACCCCAAAGTGCTCCATTTGAAATGTTTCCTTTCTTTTCACAAAATACCCCTGACGAAGGGTCTAATAGTACCGAAATGCATTGGGTTTTTGTAATTGTTTTGCATACAACAAGTTGTTGTTGCTTTTCAAATCTGATGTAAGATTGTTTGTTCATGATGTGAAAAAAATCACATAGAAACACAAGTAAATCCTTTGTGACAGAATTGAATTATAAAGAATTGATTTCTATGAAAAATGTGCATTGAATGTTTGAATTTCTAAAAAGTAGTGTGTGTTGGAGTCCTAGTCGCCATCTGGGGCTAGGCCACTTTTATGGTATCAAATTATAATTTGATACTAGTTTACGACCAAATCGAGCATCACTGTGGGAGACATTTTAATGTAGGCAAACACACCTATGGCTGTTCAGTAGAAAGCGTTTGGTGTGTTTGAGGAAACTGCTAGAGTGACATGGTTACTCTGTACTACCTTACCAAAGACAGTGTAGTAGTATACTGAGAAAAGGGTAGACTTTATTATCACCTAATGCATGATTGCATCTTATCAGCTGTGCAGTCTGCTCATCTACTTTGGCTTACTGCCATAGCCTTTCAATGAGGCGCTCATCCAGGTTGCACCTTAAACCATCAGTCTTGGAAAAAGATTATTGTTGCCTTTATTGTTTCCCGGCAGCATGAATATCACATTGATAATGGGATTAAAAAGAAGACCTGCTGAATACATAAAAGAAAATATTTCTCCAAAAAGGCCCGAACTAGCATATTTATCATCTTCTATGATTCTCTTTATTTTATGAAAGTTGCACCTATTATGTTCCTGGTCTGTTTTGAAGTGGTAACTGAGCATACAAACTGAACACATGCTAAATATTCACACAGCCTATTGACAAAGACAACTGCAGATGACCCTTTTACCAATGTCAAATACCAGTTCTGGATAAAAGATCGATTTTAAAGATCTACAGTTCAAATTCCATAACAAACACTGAAAGCTTTCCTTTTGGAGGGCTTGCAGAGGAATTTCAGAACCTGTTGATGTATGAAGAGGTCACGTGCATTCCCAAATATTAAAACACTACATCTACACCAGCTACATCCTTGTTGAGAAAGGTCCAAAAGCAGACTTTTAATGAAACTCTTATCTGAAGAAAATCAAGAGAGAAAATAAGGACGCAGGAACTCCATTAAATTTGTTTCCAGCCTACATCAAGGAGGATGGATGCACACTACAGACTTACAGGACATTTACTTAAATGCCCCAACCTGTCTACACACAGAAGCTTCCTTAAAACCAAACTATACGCAATTCTACCTTTTATTCTGATGCCAACTCCTCATGCTTTTTCAAAGTGCAGAGCTTTGGTAGCAGTCTTCTCTGCTAATAGGGAACCTTCCTCTACAGGTCACCATCTTAAAGGGGCATCTTTTCCACAGTCAAACAAATTACTTCTGGGGGCTATGTTTTTTTTGGGCGTCATTCTTATACTAAAGGCCAGATTGCACAAGACCTCCCCAAGAATGCTTGGTATCTCAACGGTGTGAAGGTCATGGATCTGGGGTAACAATATATAAATGAATCAATCACTTTTGCTAGGAATTCAAGGAAAATACGATGCAAGTGGTCACATGTCCACATACTCCCACTATTCAAACTACAGTGACTATTCTTTTCTGCAAAATGTGTTACATATATGGGCCAGTAGATGACATAAGGTAAACAGCTGGCCAAAAACAGGAGTACTACATAAACTCATGTTGGCATTGAGGCTAGTTCATCTAGTTGTCAAATCAATTCTCCAGTAGGTTATTTTTAAGCTGAGTCTCCTACTAACTGAAAACATCAACATTTCTAAGCATCTGTCAAGAAAGATGCAATGTCCTTGGGTGAGTAAAATAGATTTGATCTCCTATGAGGATTTTCATCTCAATCAAACTTCTCGGAGCCCCTAAACTGTGGCAATCCTCCTTTGGTATGGACTCTCCAAATATAGGTTTTTGCTATGAACCACTGAAGTGTATAGAACATTTCTAAAGCAGAAGTTAAATTCTTGAGTAGCCTAAACCCCAACATCAATCCCACAGTGTGCACTTATGGGCTAGTTTTGCTTGGTTTTCGTACTAGTCTACTAGGATATTTTGAGATTTTCGGAGTATTTCTACTGCTCTAATTAATTTTTATTCAGACATCTTGCTTCATCGTCGTTTACAGAACAGGGTTTCTTTAATAACTTCTGACACCATTACCCGATGTTCTTTATTTTTAGCACTTTCTTTCTTTTTAATTCACCTCTATTTGCACCCTTAAATTCTTGATTTCTGCATCCTTATTGTCACTTGGTTACTCATCTCATATTTGCACATATTTCTCTTGCCGTTTTGTCTTACAGCTCAGGCCTAAATAACAAATAAGAGAAAATTACCTACTTAAGAAGGGCTAGTTTAGTCATGCCCCATCTGTTTGGGCAATGTTGAGTCCAAGTCAGCAACCCACACAAAGGCTGTGATTTCTTAGGGAGTTCTGATGTTTGGTGCCAAATTAAAATACAAACCCACAAAAGTGTTAGATTAACTGCCAATTGCTGGGGAAGACCAAAAAGAAAAATGAACTATTTTCTAACCTGCCAGTTGGATTCCCTACACTATTCTTGTCCCCGTGGAATCACCTAGTGCTTCCACTTTGCCAAACTGAATATACTTTCAAGTTCGGAACCCTCAACCCAGTTTTTGTGTTCACCCAATAACCTTTTCTCGCTTTCTTAGAAGAAAGCTTGTCATCTGTGTCTTAGCGGCATCTTTGTGTATGCACAAATCATGTTAAGAAATTATACAGCACCGAAGTACTAGGTGCTTATGGTTAATATTTGGCACAAAAATATATGTAGGTATACTAAAAAATAACATTCAATAAGTTATCAAAAAGGTGAAATGAAAACGATAAAACATATAGACTTCATATTAGAACACATGTTATAACTCTACTAAAAAGCAGCTGCATTTTAAATATTTCACAAATATTTTATACATACTTATGCCACAGAATTCTCCTTCCCAACCATTTGGGCAAAAGCATCTGAAAGAATCTATTTCATCTATGCAAGTTCCACCGTTCCTACAAGGTTTCCCAAGACAGTCGTTGATATCTTTAAAAAAAAAAAAACATAAAATCACAGTTGGCACAATAACTAGGATACAACAATGTATATTATGAAAAAAAATCTATCTTAATCGAGGTAGGAGTATGATTTTAAATGACTGTGCTGAAAACATCTATATAATTAATTTGTTAAAATACTGAATAAGGTGATCAATGAACATGTCAGCTATGGACATTCAAAACTTACTTTCATGGCAGTATTTCCCAACAAATCCCTTTCCACAGGCACACGTGAAATTTCCTCCTGGTTGACTAATGCAACGTCCGTGTGGGCCACAAACATTAGAGGAGATGTATCGGATGCCTTCCTGGGTGGCATTAGTGGAAATCTCTATTGTACAGCTGTCTATAACTAAAATTAGAAAGAAAGGTACATTTTCCCATTAGAAAAAAAATCACTAGTAACAGAAGGGTTATTAATTCCAACAAACACAACCCCGCATCTCCTTCCAAAGTTTAAAAGAATGGCAACATCGAACCTTACTTCACAGGGTTTTACAAATGGGTTTTCTTGGCTTTTTGACTGTTTTGATACTTAATTGCATACATATAAATTAATTTACATTCATGTCTGAAGGTTGAGAGTAAAAACATTTTCTTTTCACTAGAACGTTTCCTTAAAAGAGCGTTCTTCGAAATCTTATAAGGTTTTCTAACTGCGTCATTTTCCACACCATGATGACCATAGCTTTATCTAAAACTCAATCTTGAGTGAATTAAGGCTTACCTTTACAGGAGCTGTCCTTGCAGTGGTCTTTAAGGCGAGAACAATTCTTTCCATCATAGTCATCGGAACATGCACAGTAATAATCATCCTCTAGGGCATAGCAATGAGCTCCATTCTGGCAGGGATTTGGTTCACAAAAATCCACGTCCATCTAAAATAATGACGAATTAGGTGTCAGAACAACAGAATCTAAATGCGATTTCACGATTGGGATCGCCTTCAGTGTTCAATGTGATGACAGGGATAATGTGTATGTGAATACTTTATCACTCAGCAGATAGTTCTGAACAATCTGCACCAATCACCCTTACACAAGATGACCAAATTCTCAAACATGTAACACTACATTTTCTAGAATCTTCAAACCACATGCCTCCAAGTCTGAAGAACCTTCAGCATTTTTTAAAATGATTAAATTCATCAGAAAATTCAAGAAAAAAGATAATCTAAAAAAGGGTAATTAAACCATAAAGAGGTTTTTACTCTCCAGGAGCAGGTAACTAAAGAAAAAGAGGAATTAGTAGGCAATGAGCAAAAATCTGTTATTTCAACAGCGAGTAACCGAGATGTAGCGTTTTAGTAAAAAATTGCTACGCACCTGTTTGGCTCATGTGCAAAAGGCAATGTCAAAAAAACTAGTGGCAGCAAAGCTATATTCATTCACTCATACCAGAAAGTAAATGTCAAAAGAAGTGAGAAGCAATGCCCTGGTTACAGCACTGTACTTCAATCTCCTGGAAGAGATGCCAAATACATAGCCAATCAAGATGTTAAAGGCTGGCAAAAAGTATCTTAGAGAAATCATAAACCAGTTATCAGAATCAACATCAGTATCAATCTCTGTAACATTTGAGGACCTTGACATTCACTTTCAAAGAGATTTAGGTTGAATGTTACAAAGACTGCTAGCCCATAAAAAAAACTCAACAGTTTTGGTTTGGTCTACAAAGTCAACCCCAAAGATCTCTTTTTGGTCTAGTCGGCCAATTGCAAAAAGATTGGCGCCTAACCCCGGAAGCACATCAAAACACCTTACCAATCGACAAGTGGTGGGAGCAGCACAGACAAACTCATCATTAAAAAAAAATCAACATGAGCCAACTTACCAGACACAGCAATGTTTGGGGAACTGAATTGTACACAGAGGTGGGTTTAAAGCTAATTATTGTATGTGCTGCAGAAGACATTTTGACGCAAAAATGATTAACTCCAAATTCAGTTTGGTTTCAGACAGTTCAGGGAGATTTTATTCATGGAATAAGTAAGGTGAGCAGTGACACCAGCCAGTTGTGTCAAACCCCGCTCTTACACCTCAGAGATATAAAAGCTATGTTTTTTATATATATAAGAAGAGAAGGGCAAGAAACCAGGAGAACATACATATTTACCTCAAGGTATGAGGTTTGATAAGAAGTCTACCCTCCAGGCAGATCCCTCCACTTACGAACTTACTTCCCTCAGACACTGGAACCAGAAACACTTTCATAACATCAAGAGTGAAGCAGAACGGTCATATTATCGGGAACCCCATTTAGTCAAGGGACCAGAGGGGGTACATTATTACTCAGTTGGTACATGGGCAATTAAAATCACAAAAATCCATTCCCAATTGCAAGATCATCATTTTTGCCTTCTCATGACTACGTTAATGCAAACTATGAATGAAGTGCAGTTTTGCATAACTTGAAAGAAATGATCCTGTAAGCAAAATTAATTAGATGTGTCCAAACAACATCTTCGTGGCAAAACATTCCGATGTTGCTAAGTTTTGAACAGTATTGCACAAAAGGGGAAGCTACAATCCTTAAATGATGCAAGCAAATGGAGACGAGAGAACCCATACTGTCGTTATTAAGCCGGCAGGAACTCGAATTAAAAGCCAAAACGGAAGAGTTCATAAAAGACAAGATGGCATGGATCACAGGGACAGTATGGAGGTAAGAAGCGCAGAAAGGAAAACTTAAATTGACATATACTAAATTCACAAATCTACAGTGCATCAGAACTTTCACCGAAAGCATCTCAGTTTCCTCAAACATGTACAATCATGCAGTACGTTTAAGATTGCAATACTTAAAACCAGCCAAGATAATTTAAACAACCCACTCACGCCTTAGGCTATTTGGCACAACACCTACCTTCAAAACATTTTTAAAAAAATTATGCTTAACACATTATACGTTCACCGAATACTTTAATAATTACAGCCTTACTTGTAAGTGGTTAAAAGTTTGCCTTTGTTACTGCACTTAGGAGAAAACTTGAACCTCAAACAAATCTTAAACATGTGAAGGTTTACAAAGTTGCATCCACTTAAGGGAGCTGCTCTTATAGGGTCACCTCGTTTTTTTGACGCATTTGTTAAATTAAACTGTAATTTCTAATTCACAAACACGGTACTTGCCTCCGGTCGCATTCTTTCTATGGCTAATCTTTCTATATGCAGCTTCTCCAACCTTTAAATTCCCCTACATGCCAGACTGGATCCGGATACTTTTTATCAATTGATCCTGCTTGTTGGCAAGTGGCGTCACTGGACATGGTGGTAGCCTCATCCTGCCACCAGAAGCAACGGTGCAGAACTCTTTCTAGATGTCATTCCTGTGGGTGGACATCAGTTCACAAGAAAGCACTGCCCAACCATTAGAAGTGTATTGTCAATGACAGAATGAGATCAGAACAGTGTGCATAATCGGACATGCTGCCTCATTAACACCGTGGTGTCTACTACATAGTATGTACAGACGTTGGGAAGGACAGGGGGGGGCGATGGAGGGGTGAGGAATCTGAGATAAAATGAAGCATCCATCAGAAATAACGTTACCAAAGGTAAGTAACTTGTGTTTTTGATGAATACTTTTAACAGCATCATTTTCACCTTCTGAATAGATACCAAAACACTACTTCCCAAAACGTGGAGGGTATAAAAAAAAAAAAAGACTTCACAACAGGAAATCCTGCAAGACCGAGCAGGAAAAATGGCTCTTCCTTCAGATGTGATATTCAAGACAGTAATTCCTAATGTAAGTGTGGACATATGCCTATGTAGCCGCCTGGCAGATGCGTAGCACTAAAACACCCCTGGTCAAAGCCATAAAGGTGGGCTTAGCTCTGTCAGAATTTGCTCAAAGACCCTTAAGAAGATCCGTCTTGGCTAAAAAACATAGCACATTATTATGCGGAGAACAATACATTTGGATAATTATACTTTTGGGCTGTTCTACTCTTCTTAGCACTGGTCAACCCTAAGAAAAGTTGGTAATTTACCCTGTGCTTCTTAGCCCCATTGAAATAAACTGTATGGAATTCTCTTGGGATCCAACTGATGCAACCTCTCCTATTCTTTTGAGGGATTTGGTGAAGAAAAGACAGCAGGGATAGTGATGGACTGCCACATAAGAAAAGGCAACACCACCTTTGGCAGAAAGTATAATCCAGTCCAGAGCACTTGGTTTCCTGAGAACAGGTGGAAGTATATTGTGGTGACTGACTGAAGCTGCAGTTCTCCGACAGGGCTAATAAAAATGATTGTGATGAGGAAGAGTCTCAAGGGTCTGTAATCTTAAAGAGGAGCTCTGCAAAGTAACAAAGGGGGCACAGATTAAGAAAGTTAAGAACTAAAATAAAGTCCCACTGCAACATAACAAAAGGCGTAAGAGGAAATCTGTATGTAAGGTTTTTCAAAGAAATCTATCACATCTGCCGATTCAAACGAAGAGGGCTGCAGGTAAATGTAAAAGGCTGAAAGGGCAGAAAAATATCCTTTAGCAGTGCCCACTGCAAGACCTTGTTGGGCCAAAGATAAAACAAATAATAAGCCATCCAACATTTTGATCTGGATCAGTATTGCTGGTGCAATATAAATCTACAAATTTGTCCCAGTGCCCGACATAGGCAAACTTTGTCGAGAGGTGCCTAGCAGCAAGGATGACATCCGCAACCTCGGGAGGAAGACTGACTGCTGTCAACTAACACTGCTCAATCTCCAAACACTGAGGTGCCGGCGCAGGACCCTGTCCTGCTGCTGTGACTTGAGACCCTCCCAAAGAGGTAGCATGATTGAGGATAGATGTTTATGCCCAGAAGTCCCAGTTATAACACTGTCCTTTAACATTTCGGGGCTAATAGGATGACTTGAGCCCAGTTGTTCCTGATTTTCCTCATAACTTAAGGCAGGAGAGAAAGCGGAAGATAGGCGTGCAGGAGCTCCAGGCTCAACTCCATTTGGATTTAGTCCCCAAGAGCCTTCTTGAAAACTACAGTGCACGAAAGTTTTGACATTGCATGTTCTTTATGGTAGCAAAAAGATCTATCCAGGTTTCTCCCCCCTTCGTTCCTGATTTTCTTCATAACTCAAGGCAGGAGAGATAATGGAAGGTAGGCGTGCAGGAGCCCCAGGCTCAACTCCATTTGGATTTAGTGCCCAAGAGCCTTCTTGAAAACTACAGTGAACACAAGTTTTGACATTACAGGTTCTCTATGGTAGCAAAAAGATCTAGCCAGGTTTCTCCCCACTTCTGGAAAACACCTCTACAAAGATTCAGGCGTCAATTTGATGCCAGTAAGTTCACAACTGTCTAGAAGTTGTCTACAACTGACTGTGGTAAGCTCACCTTCAATAGCCAGTCATTGAGGTAGGCGAAAACAAAAATCCCTAACCTCAGAAGATGTGCCGCGACCAGCGCTATCGCCCTTGTTAACACCAGAGAACACTGCTGAGGCAAAAGAGGAACATTCCAAATTGAAAATGCTCCTGGCCCACCTGGAACAGCAACTAGTGTCTGTGGGCCTACATGACAGATAAATGAAAGTAAGCGTCCCACAGGTCCAAAGACACCAAGTAGTCACCTGTATTCAGGGCAGACTAAGTCTGGGCTAGTGTGAGCATCTTGAATTTGGCCTTCCTCAAGAAGGCGTTCAGAGAGCCGAGATCTAAAATAGGACAACGGTCTCCGTTCTTCTTTGGCACAAGAAAATAGCAGGAGTAACACCCAGTTCATATTTCGCGGAGTGACGGCTTTTCAGCTCCTTTAGTCACAAGAGCTAGCATTGCTTTGAGCAAAATGGACACGTACTCCTCTTAAAGGTGTTCTGATGGGGATGAAACATGCAGTGGGTCTAAAAGGAATGGCAGGGCACAGTCTCTTTGGGTGATCTGAAGAACCCACCTAACAGATATTATATTTTGCTACCTTTATAGGAAATATCTGATCCTACCACCCACAGGATGTTAGTCTGTGACTAGGTGGGAACTAAAGCAGTTTTAAGGCTGTTGCTGCAGGGGCCTAGAAGTTTGTTGGCCCTGGTGGGCGGGACATTGTTCACTTGATCCATGCCCCTGCACA
The DNA here is from genome assembly GCF_964261635.1 of Lissotriton helveticus. Classification (NCBI taxonomy): domain Eukaryota; kingdom Metazoa; phylum Chordata; class Amphibia; order Caudata; family Salamandridae; genus Lissotriton; species Lissotriton helveticus. The sequence goes on from NC_136070.1 coordinate 470,998,346, forward strand.
GGAAGGACTGGAATGACTTTTGTGTGGACTCTGGGCTTTTTCATTAGCAGAATGCTAACCCCCTGGAGTAGCCTCAAAAGGGGCAAAACGGTTGAAAATACTGTCTGGTTGTTCACAGCCTCAGTCTAGACACCATCGGCAATATGCCCTTGTTGATACCCTCTCACACATTTCTATTGCTAGCCATCAGATCTGCCTGGACTTGGCTCTAAAATGTAGATGAGTGCCTTGGCCTTGTACATCTATATCACTCCGGAATGGCTATTGAAATGAGAGCTTTAGAGCTAGGATGAATGCTTTCATCTCATTCATCTTTATGAGATGGCAGAGTCCAAGTAATTCCAGCATTGAGCCCTAAACATTCCACCTCTATAACCACCCCATCTCATCCCCCTACCAAACGCTGATGAGTTGATCATTACAGTACCTGTGATTCAAGTAGACAGAAGGATTATCCCACCAGATGCTTGTAACCATCAATTGGTTGGTGTTAAAGGTGGAAAGTGCATACATGGTCTGAATGTCCAGAATCGTATCTGACTGCTCTGCTAACCGGAGTTACAGGGAGCCCCTGCACAACTACATGTGGAAAACCGCTCCAATGCGTGATTCAATCATCTGGAACATTAGGCTATCACAGCATTGTTGGAAAGAAGTGGTCAAAGGCAAAAAGAACAATTGTTGGACAGAAAGCAGAACAATGTCATACATTCACCCCAGTACATAGATCTGGGCCTAAATCCATTGTTTTTTTGCTCACCATGCTTAATTAGGCTATCACAGCATTACTTGAAAGAAGTGGTCAACAGTTTAAACTAACGACATTTCCCAAGACCTTTTGAAATTAAAAAATGCTCCCCATGAACAGGAATATCTTTAAGGGTGTAGGAGAGGCTTCTTTGGACAATACTGAGAAACCATGATCAAAATGTATACTGAACATTATGGCCACCCTAGATACTGCTATTTCTCTTGACAAACCTTGGCTAGGGAAATTGTTCAGGTAAGGGCAGCGGTGGATCTTCTGAAGCCAGAACAAGGCAGCCACAGGGGTCAAATCTTAGTAAAGAACCAGGGGGCAAAGTGTTGGCAGACACAGAGCCTGCTATATTCCCAGAGTTGTTTCACACTATACAATTAATGTACTTCCAATATTATCAGAAGAACCCAAGCTAAATATACCATCTTGCTGGGGTAAGGACTTGTTAAAATCATGGAGATCCAATTTGGGATGGAGCAGTTCATTCTTTTTACCCAACAAGAGTATTGGAAGTAATACCCTTGCTCCCTTTAGAAGGGTGGGACTAGTTGTATTACTCCACACACTCAAAAAAGAGAATCTCCCAATATGTTTGAAATACAAACCTGTGCCAATGACTGGATGGGGGCAGCTATGGGGGCTATAGCATACAGCCCTTAAGCAAAGCATAGAGGTCTCAGACACTGGTGGTTATGTGGGTTCAATGATGATAGTAAATGGGGAAAATCGCCTCTACAATGAGCCTCCAGAGATGAAGCTCTGGGAAAGTCAAAGACTCATCTCACAGTCTACTGAGGTGGAAATCCTGCGAAAACAGTCTACAGAAACTTGATTTCTACAAACAATGCAATGAAAAAATATTGGTTTTACCGGGATAGACTTAACACCTACGTAGTGTTAAAATAAACGGTAATACTGTAGAGTTAACAACTCTGAAAGAAACTGAAATAAAACATTTTCGAAAACTCAAGCTGATCAATGATGTAACAAGAAGACCCAGCACCATCCTTACCTGACAGAATATTCCAGCATATCCCTCTGGGCATCGACAGTGGAAACCATTGACTAGGTCTTCACAGTGCCCTCCATTTTGACAAGGATTACTTAAGCACTCGTTCAGTTCAATCTCACAATTCTTTCCAATGAATCCACGAGGGCAAATGCAGTGGTAACCATTTAGTTCATCCTGGTTGCAAAAAGCAGGACAAAAAATGTATTTTATTGCAATCGTTAGTAAAGACCAACAACGTGAAAGTGTTTTTTTTTAACATTACTATGGTAAAAAGGCCGATTAAACGCAAGAATATATCAACTTCTTTAAGTAACCTAAATTGCATTTTGAGAGGTTTTATAAATTACCTTGCAAATTCCGCCGTGTTGACACTGCCCACGACAATCATTAACATCTACAGACAAAACAATGAAAGTCATTTAACTGATGTCAAACGAAACTAATTTGTCATAATATCGTTCTAACAAAACAGAACATCACAAACTACAGGCATTCAAAACCAAGCAGTGCCAAAAACATAAATCGTGAATAAGATTTAGAGCATCTTTTTGTTGATCAATGGGAGGTAAAGTGAGAAAGGAAGTACGAAGGTGTTATTCTCAGAGTTTGTTATGAAAAATAATTTTTTTAACAAGCAACCTGGTTTGCATTATTGAACAGTAACGCAAACCAGGTTGCTAGTTAACGTCTTTTTATTCCCAATCTACTACAGAACATACACGATCAAGCCTGTACGGCGTGGCGTGTACGAGAGAGAACATTTTGAGTCCTGATTTTTCGAGAAAGAAGGGACAGATATAAAACGAGACAGATGAAGGGGAACAGGTCAGCGATAAATATCTCATAAGAAAGTCTCAAAGGTTAATAAAGACAAAGAAAGAAACAAAATAATACATAACAAGCAACTGTGCAAATGCGCCTATAATGCCACTAAGTGGTTGGTTGGAGTGGCAATTGGAGAACACAGGATCTGACAGGTAAGCGGATATAGGCGACCATGCTATACCGAGTGCTTTTTAGGACCACCGCACAAGCTGTTATGTACTATTTAAAACTGCATTTTCACGCTTTGTTTGGTTGGAACATCGCAACTCTTGGGTATTACATCATCCACAAGGATTACGGAATTTAAACAAATTAGAAAACGTGAAATGAATAACTCAGACCTGCACAAAACAGGCTCAAATAAACATAGGGCACAAACAAACAAGTCACGCGTCTTTCAATCCTTAGTAAAAGTTTGAACAGGATTTACAGGTGGCTCTGCAATGAGACATGCATGCAGGGCACTTCCCCAACAGGGCAGTGAAATATACATGATATTGTATTTAGAGCCATTTATGACAAATGTCTTGATCTGTGTTCGTGGCCACAGGTATACACAACAACGAATATACAACTTCCACCTGTGGGTCAGATTTAGTGCTTCTCCAGCACTGGATAGGTTATAGATTCACAATCTTGAATTATTCCTCGAGTAAATATTTTATGTCCGGTCACAACACGACGACTTCTTTTGTATTATAGGCTAAATATTAATATTATCCCCAAGAGTTGGTAAATGGACTTTCAAATAATACAAGTCTACAAATTAGGGCATGTGCTCTAAACAAATAATGGTTGCATCTCTTTCCTATTTTCTGTAAGAATAGTTCATTAAAATCATTCAGTAAATACTAACTGATATGACAATTTACTCCTGTCCATCCTCGAATGCAGTCACAGTAATATCCACCAATCAGATTTCTGCAAGAGTAAGCATTAACACAGGGTTTCCCCTCACACTCATTAGCATCTGTGAAACAAGACAAAAGAAAGCAGGTAAAGAACACAGCAAGACTCCATTCCACCAAGCAGGTATGACATGCACATGCAAGTATCTCAATATATTACAGTATAATTGTTAAGGCCACAACAAATGTTTCAGCTGTAAAAACAAATCGACTTCTACAATTTGCCAGCAAAAGATGAACAGATTTAATCTGATGAAATCATCATCCTAGTGGAAAGTAGTAGACAGAGCCGCAAACGGAAACATCTCATATTATCATAATCAGCAACAACGTTGTTTGTGGGAGGGAAAAAAAAGTGAGGCAAGAATTGCAAGGGAGAGGTGTGACAATCAGTAAATACTGTTCGGTGTTTTTGTGAGCGGTTCCTACGGAAAACTGCTCCCAAATCAATAATCACTTTTTAAAGTGTGAGCAATTGTGAGTCTCTAAACGTGGATAAGTAAGACTTTTTTATGCTGGTGTAATTTTCTTCTATGTGCCTAACTTGGAGTTCACAAGAAACCACGTTTAACATATGGGAAACACCAGTACCCTTCTTTTAATCTGCATATTTGCCTTTTCTAGAGACATTGTAACAGAAAAGGTGACGCTGTGAAAATAGCAAAGGAAGTCCATCAATGATGTATATTAATTGGGGGTGATAAAAAGAAGATTCAAACATGATAAGAGACAGTAAGAGTTGGGAAAATAATTAAAAAAAACATCTCTCTCTTCTAGAAAGAATGGGAGCTGAGGCTTTCTGAAACTATGTTACTATATCACAAATAGTAAAGTTAAAAAGAGAACATTGTGGGTAAAAACCGGGCATATTAAGGGAAGCAATGAGAAATTGCAATTCCCGGAGCCCACATCAAAACCATATCCCTTACAGAGGAAGCATTTGGAAAGGGAAGCAGACATCTACGGCATAAGAGAGCGTTTCACCATGAATTTACATGTGCTTCAATGGCACAAGTGCATAAAGTGCATATGTGTTACACACTGTGTGGGTTGTGGAAATCCTGGGAGATAAAAGTGAGGGCACAAAAGTTGGGAAGGCTAGGAAAAGTGTATAGGAACATACATTGCCTCTTGGGCAAGATGGTGAGAGAGAAACATTTTTACTAGGCATAACTTCTAGAAAGAGAAACAGGCCCAGTCTCACAAATTAAATACTCGCAGAATGGTTTTATGTATATAAGTATAGATAAAAAAAATATCAATATTGGGCATTAAAAATCGGACTGGCCTTTGAAGAGGGAATGCAGGAACTAATCAAATCTTCATAGTTTGCAACATAAACCATATAACAAGGCTGATTATTTGGTATAAAATGGTGAGGTAGGCTTCACAGGACAAGATTCAGTAATTGATCAGAATGTTTGCAGGATATTATAAGCGAGGCTATCAAGAAGGTTAATTTGGAGGGATTTGACCGCTGTAAGAATTTAGATTACTTGAATATTTGTTATGTTGCTCAAAATACAAATATAATAAAGCAAACCAAGCATTTCAACTACTTTGGATTGAGCTCACAGCCCAAGACTCCTCACAAACAAGGGAGCTTTCCCAATGGTTAACATCTTTGCAAATACTGCAAAGTTCCCTTATAAGTCTAAAAAGTAAAAATATTTGGAAGGAGAAAAAATTACTGTAAAAAATTAAATCCGCCTCTAAATAAGGATCTCTGGGAGACATACATCTATACTCTCTACTTCATTAGCCTTCTGGGCTTTAGTATGCGATAACCTAATTTTAAAAAGAAACAATTATATAATGGAAATTATGTTAAGGATGCAATTTAGGGCATATATATTTTCAAGGGGTAAAATAGAGACGGCTGTTATTGTATCTAAGAGAGTACAGTTTATTTTATTTTTTACACCATGTAAGAGAAAACAGTAGAGCTAGGAAGGCCAGCAAACATGATCAATATGCTTAAAATGACTAAGAAAAGAAAAATCTGATGCACGCTTGCTGGCACTGGATTCCAACAAATTTTAGGACAAATGAGAGACATTAGTTGTGGCCAATTTACAATTCCCAAATGCAATAGTGCTACACTCCAGTATCATGCAAATGTGTACTTAATCGTGTTCAGTTGCATTTGACTTCAACCGTTAAATGCATACAAGTATTAATAATCATGCCACAATTTACCAAACCCCAAAATAAGGGCAAAATCATTTAAAAGTCTCAGTTACGATGGAAATTGTAATTTGCATGCCCAAATTTGAAATCAGTTCAGATGAAAACAGAAACCTGAACATAATGCAGAAATTATACAACCCACCACCATAGTAACCACCACCAAAGCATGTAGAATTATCATGTAAATTAAGACAATTTAAAACATCATTATGGTAGCATGTAGAATGAGTTTTTGCTAGACGAACAGTACTTGCAAACAAATTGGCTCTGAGTAATCCAGTTCAAACATTCAATACACAGCTATCTCGAGGAACCATCGTCACAGGATAACTTGTTAAAAGGCTTCACATATCTCTTACCCCAATGCATTATTCATTTCTTAAGAGCTACGTCAACATTTCCTTTTCAGAGTAACCTACAGCAATTACTTACCAAGATGGCAGGTTGCTCCAATCCACTGAGGCGGACATATGCACTCAAATCCATTAACAAGATCGATACACGTACCTCCACGTGCACAAGGATTTGAAATGCATTCATCAAGATCTATAAAAAAAGAAAGAAATCTGAAAATATGACTTTATACACAGCACAACACTTACACAGAAAAACAAATAACCATTTCCAACTCACTCACCAAATAGCATGAATTAACAGACCTTGTAAACACGAACGTAAAATCTCGGTGTTTTTGGTGTATTTGTAAAACTACTGTCAATACTTCCTACATTCAACTCATTGATATTGAGATGTGGTTAAATTCGCAAAGATCTTCATTTTACAAACGGCATTCTTCATTTTCCCAGAGTACTAATGCATTTGTAGCTTTAAGGTTGCCTGTTTTGCAATAGTAATGGGACAGTCATTCCAGACAGTTTAAAACTTTGCAATAGTTTGCCCTGGGCAGCCCTGTCCATTCAAGGGTAAGGTGGCATGATCTCCCTTTTTCAGTCAATGGCATGTCAGCCTGTTAAATAGTGGAGCATTTCAGGTGAGATTATTAAGTATATGGTGGGACAAAATGACTAAAAACTAAATCGAACGTAGACACATTCAGATATTGGAGAATTTATGGGAAGCCTGGGATGAATATTAAGGTACTGAGATCGAAAAGCTTTCAAAGCATCTAAATCGATATGGTAGATTGTTTAGATCTGCAAACAATAATGTGCAGTAGGTGTTTTCGAGGTAGAAGATTGCTCTATGCTACACTAACTGATGAATCATGCAAGCTAACTTCACTTTGCGAGTCCCGTAAGCTACTAAAAGTTAGACTATGGGGATAAAATGCTGGCTGACATTTTATCACAGGATGTCATTTTTTTTCATGCCTGAGCAGACATTAATGACGGTACAAATAATAAAGTTTTGACCTATCCAAATGATTGGCAATGACTCTTTTTCAATCATATATCCTGAGAACAAGGAAAAAGTGAATGTGACATATAATGCATTATTCAAAGTTCTGAATCACCCGCATCACATACAACACGGCAACCCTCTCAGCCCTTAACCCCGGCCGACTCCTAAATTGCCATCTAGCCGCGCCTGGACACACCCATGGACCCTTCACCTGCCACTCCTGCAAGTTCGACTGCATCAGGACCCACACCAAATCCACAAACTGCAAACAAAGCTCCGACCCTAACCACCTAAAGTCCATCCTGCTCAACACCCGCTCGGTCCACAGACACTCCATTGAACTCTGGAACCTACTCGACACCACATCGCCGGACGTCGCCTTCCTTACAGAAACATGGGTGAACGCCTCATCAGCACCCGACATCGCCATAGCCATCCTGGACGCCTACAAGATCATCCGAAAAGATCGCACCAACCAAACAGGAGGAGGCATCGCTATCGTCCATAAGAAAACCATCCGCATCACGACCAGTTCCGACGATAACCTCACTTCCGCCGAACACCTTCACTTCCAGATTCACACCGACCCCAAAACCACACTCAGAGGCACCCTCATCTACAGACCACCAGGACCCCGCACACAATTCAGCGAAGACATCACTGACTTCATCAGCCCACATGCCCTCCCCTCCGAGAACTACATTCTACTGGGAGACCTCAACTTCCACCTGGAAAAGAAAAACGACAGCAACACCACCACCCTCCTAGACAACCTGGCCAATCTCGGACTCAAACAACTTGTTGACACCCCCCACCCACCTTGCCCGACACACGCTCGACCCTATCTTCACCTCCAGCAAGCACATCTCCTTCGATCACACCACAGCTCTCCTTTGGACGGACCACAGCTGCATTCACTTCAACTACAAAAAGACCACGACCCACAACCCCCCACAACCTATTCCTCGAAGAAATTGGAACAAAATCACCGCCGACCAGCTCTTCACATCGCTTCACCAAAATCCCCCTGCCAAAACATCGGACCCAAACCAAGCAGCCACTAACCTCACACAATGGATCACCCACAGCGCCGACGAACTAGCACCCCTGAAAAACCATCTAATCAAGCAAGGTAGCAAAAAAGCCCCCTGGTTCAACGATGACCTTAAGAAATCCAAGAAGCTCTGTCGTACTCTCGAGAAAACCTGGAGAAAAAACCCAACCACTGACAACCTAGCCACCTTCAAGAACGCCACCCGCAAACACCACCAACTGATCAGATCCACCAAGAAATCAGCATTCAAGGATCGACTAGAAAACAATGCCCAAAACAGCAAAGAACTATTCAACATCGTCAAAGAACTTACTAACCCCACCGCCGGCACCAACGACATCACTCCCTCCCAAGACCTCTGCGACTCTCTATCCTCATTCTTCCACAACAAAATCGCCGAAATACATAACAGCTTTGAAAACCAGTCCGAAGACCAGTCCACTCCACCTACCCCGGAACCAAAACCGCACTCTAGCAACCTCTGCGCCTGGAACCCAATCACCACCGAAGACACCATCCGCCTGATGAACTCCATCCACTCAGGATCGCCAACCGACCCCTGTCCCCACCACATTTTCAACAAAGCAGACTCCATCATCGCACCCCACGTCCGCGATGTCATCAACTGCTCCTTCAACTCCGCTACCTTCCAGGAAAACTGGAAACATGCCGAACTCAGCGCCCTTCTGAAGAAACCCACAGCAGACCCCACCGAACTTAAGAATTACCGCCCCATCTCGCTCCTCCCATTCCCCGCCAAAGTCATTGAGAAAGCCGTCAATAGTCAGCTCGCCGCCTACCTCGAATCCAACAAATCCCTCGACCCTTCACAGTCCGGATTCCGAGCCAAACACAGCACCGAAACCGCCCTCATCGCAGCAACAGACGACATCTGAACACTACTGGACAACGGAGAAACAGTCGCTCTCATCTTACTTGACCTCTCCGCAGCCTTCGACACAGTCTGTCATAGCACCCTCATACAACGACTCAGCAACGTCGGAATACAAGGAAAAGCATTGGACTGGATCATCTCATTCCTCGCCGGAAGAACCCAGAGAGTCCGCCTCCCCCCTTTTAAATCAAAGGCCACCGAAGTCATCTGCGGCGTACCACAAGGATCATCACTCGGTCCCACCCTCTTCAACGTATACATGAGTCCCCTCGCATCCATCGCACGCCAACACAACCTCAACATCATCTCTTACGCAGACGACACCCAGCTGATCCTCTCCCTCACCAAAGACCCAAAAACCAATTTACATGAAGGAATGAAAGAAGTAGCCGAGTGGATGAAGAACAGCCGTCTAAAACTAAACTCGGACAAAACGGAAGTCCTCATCCTTAGGGTCATCCCCCTCTGCCTGGGACGACTCTTGGTGGCCACCGGCCCTGGGAACCGCACCCATACCTACGGACCACGCACGTTACCTGGGCTTCATCCTGGACTCCTCCCTCTCAATGACCAGACAAGTCAACGCCGTCTCATCATCATGCTTCAACATCCTACGCATGCTCAAAAAAATCTTCAGTTGGATCCCCACCGAAACAAGAAAGACGGTCACACACGCTCCGGTCACAAGCCGACTGGATTACGGAAACACCCTTTACGCCAGAACCACAATCAAAATACAGAAAAAACTCCAACGCATCCAAAACGCCTCAGCCAGACTCATTTTGGACATCCCTCGGCAAGCTCACATTTCCGGCCACCTGAGAGACCTCCATTGGCTCCCTGTCAACAAGAGAATAACGTTCCGTCTCCTCACCCACGCACACAAAGCCCTCTACGACCTAGGACCCGAATGCCTCAACACGCGACTTTCCTTCTACACCCCCTCCCACCAACTACGATGGTCCAACCAAGCCCTCGCAGCAATTCCGCGCATCCACAGATCCAACATGGGGGGAAGATCCTTCTCCTACTTAGCGGCCAAAACCTGGAATTCCCTCCCCACCCACCTCCGCCTTACACAGAACCACCTCTCCTTCAGAAAACAACTAAAAACCTGGATATTCGATAAGTAAAGCACCTCCCTCCCTCAAGCGCCTTGAGACCCTCTGGGTGAGTAGTGCGCTATACAAATTCTGGAACTTGAACTTGAACTTGAATCATAATAATCTTTAGCACACTTACCAATCGCACAAGTAGGCCCACTCCATCCTGGTGGACAGTGACATTCAAAGCCAGAGTTGATTTCATGGCAGATTCCTCCATTAGCACAGGGGCTGGACACACAGGCATGTTCCGCTAAAATAAAATATCAACATAAATTGAATTGTGCAAATATTTTCTAAAGCAGATGTAAACAGTTAGCATAAGCACATTTATTAAAAAAACAATAAAACAAAAAGCCTAATGGCGCAGGTGATATTTGCAGCAGACATACGCAGTACAACTTTATGTTAAACCAGCTAAGTGAATAAAACCCAGTAACCGGTGAAACCAGAGTTTGCAAAATTTGGATTTATCTTGGAGTATACACTACATAAGTATTCTTTTGGTTATGTAAAGGACACATCTATCCACTTACAGGCATAAGGAATAGATTAACATAAGTTTTATTTCCAATTGTTTCATTTTTTCATGCCGCAATCTTAAGATTGAAATCAACTGAAGGTAAAAGAAAAACAAATCTTGTTCCCAAGCAAATAGTCCCTTTGAAAACATGACCTGTAACCTCATTGTTATTGTGGTGATTTTATATTACCGACATTTTTGTGTTGTATAAATAACATTTTATACCTGTAACAAGTAAAGATACTAATGAAAAAGTAAATATGTAAATTAATCCTCCTGCATGGTAAGTAATATAGATGAACTCGGGTATGATTACAGACCGAATTCTGGGTCTACTGAGTAGGTGATCTCCATAGGTTTGAAGAAATAGAGAGACATGGTCGAGTTTATGGAGCGGTCAGAGAAGTTTCCTTTGGATTCAATTTGTCTAATGCAGTTCTAAAAAATCCTAAGCATTATTATTCATATTACAAGCAAAAAAGGAGGCCTCAATTTGTGTATTCCTGGAACAAAATTAAGACAAATATAAGCATTAGGACTGGAGAGAGAACTAAGATAGAATTTTGAGATTTCTCTTAAAATGTTTAAAGTTACATAATTCACTGTACAGCCTAAGGGACATATGTTCAAAAACGGACTATCTTCGATAATATACAGGAGGACTCTTGTAACATTAAATGATTACTTGCTAACAATAACATTTTCCACGCACTATGAAAAAATGGCACCAGTACACTAGCCACAATAGTTTTACAGATGTTAGAAAATCTAGTTTAACAAACAACCTGAAAAAGTGTTCCCAGGCCAATGTGTTATTTATGTCCATTATTTAATTTGTTTTAAAAGAAGTATGCATTTCAATCTAAACATATTTTTCTGCTACATTTAGTAAGACATTTTTCTTTATCTCATGTTAGGAAGCAGCCAGCTTTAGTTGGCCAACAGATCTCTTGTCATCAGTTCTCAAAAAAATGTAAAATATGAAGAAAGATTGTGTGAGCTTTGGGCAAGCCTGTTTCAGACATTTATCTTTTATGTAGAGTGTTTTTTAAAGCGCGAATGCGACCATCGCGGTATCAATGCGCTGTACACAGAGAGTTGATGAGGTTTACAGTACAATAAAGACATCTGTCACTTATGATACGAAGTACATAGAGTTCAGAGAGCAAGGTATAAAACATTCATAAACAGTATTGCATAGGGTGAATGACAGTTGTAAAAGGGCTCGCCTGTATAGAGTTTGAAGTGTAAGGCATAAAATAGTATACAAAACCGAGTAGGGTGGATGACAGTTTCCAAAGAGTTCCCTTATAATATATATTTTTCTAGTAGTAAGGCTTTGGCTTCCTTCTTCAACAACCTGAACGAGGTAATTGCTCTCGTTGAAGGAGGAAGGGAGTTCCATATTCTTGGAGCAGATCCGGCGAAAGTGCAGACTTGAGTTTTCCTTTTTTGGAATCTGGTTAGTTCTAGTATAAGGGATTTAGCGCTTCTGGAGTCTCTTATGCCACCAGATAGGTTGATCCTATTGGCCATATGTTTTGGGCCTGAACTGTGTGGAGTATTGGCCATATATTTTGCTTTGTGTGTAATGCATGCAATTTTCGGTTGAATCCTAGCTTCAACCGGGAGCCAGTTGAGGGCTCAGAGTGATGGTGAGATGCCTGTTAAAAGTTGTGCTGCTGCATTTATTGTTGTTTTTATAGGGGATAGGCTGTCTTTTTGCAGACCTATGACTGTAGCATTCCCATAGTCCAGTCTTGAAAGCACTAGGGACTGTACCGCCGTTTTGAAGTCTTCTAGTAGTATGAAGGTTTTCAGTTTTCTTAGAATGCGCAGATGTAGGTTACCGCTTCTGGATGTAGCTTATATGTGAGTCTGTATGTTTAGATTTGATTTTAGTGTGATGCCTGGTGATTTTACGGAGTCACAGAGGTTGGGGTGCAGTTTAGCGAGTTGAGGTTTTGAGACCACAGGCGAGGTTGTTGGGGATAAAAGAATGAATTCGTTTTTTTTTTGCAGATTTCATTTTATATGGTTGTGGGCCAGCCAGTCTTGAGTTTTCCTCAGGGTATCATCTAGTCTTTGGATATCCTCTTGAGAGGTCAGTTTGATGTGCAGTTGAGTATCATCCGCGTACACGTGGTACAAGATTTTTGACTGTATCAGGATTTCAGTGAGTGATTTCATGTAAAGATTGAAGAGCATTGGTAAACTTGTAGATCCTTGCAGAACACCCTATCAATGTCTGCTACATTGGTTAGCGTGTTGTCTATTTTGACTCTTTATTGTCGGTTTTACAAGAAGGAGGGGAACCAGTTCAGGACGACACTTGGTAGACCCATTCTGAGTTCCAGAGTTTCTCTGAGGCATTTGTGGCTAACCGTGTTGAACGCTGCAGATAAATTCAGCAGTATTAGGAGACAGGATCCATTTTAGTCTAGTGATGTTTATATATCCTCTAGGATATTAAGTATGGCTACCTCAGTATTGTGTCCAGGTCTGACCCCAGGTTGGTGTTTGTCCAATAGGTCAAACTACTTGATGTATTCACATAGCTGATAGTGGGTGCATTTTTCAATCAATTTAGCCAGGAAGTGCTAACTGGACAACAGTCAGAGGTTGTTCAAGTCATTTCGGTGAGTGGCCGTTTCTTTTAGTAAGGGGGATACTTGGCTCATCTTCAGGCATTCAGGGAGGGATCCCTGTTGGAAAGATGCATTCACTATTTTCAATGGATTGGTGGCTCTCTTTTAGTAGGTGGGAGGGAATGGGATCGTCAAAATGTATGGTAGGTTTCATTGAATGAATGATTTTCTGTATTTTGCCCTCAGATAGAGGTCTGAAATTGTTCCAGAAGGCACAGTTCTTCCTAGGGGCCGTTGGGGTGTACTAGTCAGTATTCAAGATGCGTGTTGTTTGGATGAGGGTGGTGGATTCACTAGGTTGGGGACTCGCTTGGCTGGGAATAGAGTTGATTATGGGAACTGTCTCATTTAAGAAAGCTGTTGCATCAATGTCATGATGCAACAGCCATCTTATATGAGTGGGCTTCCTATGTTTGCGGTCCTGAATTGTACAAATTATCTCTAATTATAGTTTATGGTATTCATTCTCAGTAGGATACTCTGTAGAGGCCCTCGTAAAGAAGGCTACCTCCTTGGCCATATCCCATATCTACGCCACCCTTTTCATCCTAAATTAGGCCAGAGTAAATGGCTGACACAGGATCAGCCCGTAAAAGGATCTTTTCAGTGTTGCTTGAGTTTTCCCCTCACATCTAGGTCATCACAGGTTGCATCTGCATCATGTCAGAACACAAAAGGGGGGCCTTAATCAGATGCTGAAAGCGCTACTTGGGCTACCCCATCACTTCCAGGTCATCTTGGGTCACTGTGACCATGGATTATATGGGATCTAACTATGCCCATTGCCCAACATCACCTCAAGCATGTACAGTGAGGCAGAAACAAACCACCAGACAAGCCATCATACTCAGGATCATCTTGGATACCAAGAGATCCTGGTGTCACCATTCACCCTCCACTCTCCTTCTGTCTTCTTCACCACCACCAACCATAACTACTATCTCTCTGCACCCTGTGCTGCATTCGTTTTCCATCTTGAGAAAGTGCAGAAAAGATCTCAACACGTCTAAAAAAAAAACATGCTGCATGCAGGTAGTATAAAATATAAAACAAAAAATGTGAAATGCTGTATAGATGCTATAAAACAATAATACTTAACATGACCCAAAGGATAACTATGTAACATATGCCCCTTATATACAGGTTATAATGTTTGTTAATCCAGGGCCAAGGAATATCGGGAGCCGAGCACCACAACTGATACAAGCGTTGATAATTTACTAAAGTGATAAAGGAAATATCAGTGCCTAAGTTATCCGTGCTTTCAGGTGGTAAGCTCTGGCACTGGTTTTTGGAAGCAATGTTTTTTTTATCATTAGATTTTAACCCAGAACAAAACCGAGAACGGCAGAAAAGGGGAATATACGGATTATAACAAAAATATAGGAAAACATTTAGTGAAACATTTGGGATGATAGATACTGCAAGAGTGACAAAAAGAGACAGGAAGTGTAGGGAGATGTAAGGAAAAGGACATGAAGTGGTATCAAGACTAGTCAGCCCTGGTTTTCTGGTGCATAAACAGCAGGCTCATAAGAAAAAGTTTGGTTCAGTACATCTATTTTTTATTTCACTTTTACAAATTAGGCACTGGCTATCTAATGTTGGCTACAGCATAATTATTTTCCTTATCAATCCTTTGATCTGTTAATGCAAACCAATACAAAAATGGCACTGGGCATTAGGAGGCCCTTTAATGTGATGTCCATTTTGGACCTAATGATTAGAAATGTTGAGGGTGAATTATACACAACACTCTTTCGCAAGACCACATAATTTAACACTTCCAGCTTATTCCAGCCACTACCCCAGAGCACTTTGGGATTCCCTACCGTATTTCCAAACTTTGAGGTTTCAAAGAAACAGTTAAAAAAAAAACACGGGGGTTCCTATGTTCCGTTATTTCTTTTCACTCTTTTCACACCATGTACAAGCACTTGACTGACTGTTTCTTGAACACTGAACTCATGACTATAATGGTCTTTATTTGATTGTATATCTTGTTATCGAAAGCTCACAGCTAATATGTACATGGAGTGGTTTCTCTGTTTTTCCGAGCTAACTTCAATAAAAATAGTTAAACCATAAAAAAAAAAACTTTAAGGAAGCTGAGACATGAAAATCTTTGCTGGGCAAGTTGTACCCCTGGAAACTAATCAACAGGTCCTTAAAGAGGGCCGAGGTACAGTCCCCTTGAGGCATTACTCTCCCCCAAACCCAAGGAGGGAACAGACAAAATAGTCTGTGTGACCACATTTTCACCCATTTCAAACATTATAAAGAAAATAGTTGTTTGTCATTGTCACACCCCCAAAACGGGTGATTTGGCATTGGAACGTCCTCTTTTTGCTTTAAAAAAGAATAAAAACATTAAAGACCATTTGGTCAGAGCATGCCTCCCACCATCCAGTAGTCATCTCACACTACATGATTTCTGGGGATCAACACCAATGGTGGGTCATCACAAATGCAGTGATTGCAGTGTGTGTGTGTGACTACACGGTTAAATCGAAAGAATTTGTACACAATACTGTACGCGCTGGCCTCAAAGATTTCTCCAACTGTAATATTACAAATGTAATTTATACAATCACGTGTCCTTGTAATTTGATATATATTGGCCAAACCAACCAGAAAACATGAATAAGATTTTCCAACATAGAAGTCGCCTGAGATGCAAAGTCACCACAGCTCCATTGGTTGAACACTTCAATACCCTGGGACACATTGAAAATGACATCCTGTGGCAAATGATTGAAGTTGTGAAAATGCCTGAACGTGGAGGTGACCACTACAATTCTGCCTAAAGTGGAACTCGTATAATCCTCACAATGCACTGCTTCCATGAGGTATTGCACAGAATGGAAGACTGGACAGCTCTGATCTAAGACCTCTTATTCTTTATGAATATACTGTGAAATTTCTTTGCTTGAAAAAAAAAACGAGTTTGGTATACATGAGCAGCTTAGAAGGTATATATTTTGTCATATGTTTTTCGCCCTGGTTGTTTGAAACTTCTCTTGGATATCATGGTTGTTTTCTCTATAGTCTTTAAGATGTCGGATTTTTTTGCCTTTTTACTGAATATATATATCTAACCCCATGTCCAGGAGAACTTTCTCCCACACTACTTCTAATTATTACCAATTGTAAATTGTCATACTACCTTGATGAACGTAATAGGTTTCACTCTCATTTCCTAACTGGTGTTCCATACTATGCTGATCCCCCGATTCTAGATAGAACGGATTATATAACGTGGGACTCTACATTATGCCCCTTTTGAGGATTTCTGATTGACTGCTCTGTATCATGGACTGCCTCCTCCCTATTGTGGATGGTAGATTGAAAACTACCTTGGTACTAGCAATTCCTAACACACAATCAAGTTCAGCATCTACCTGTATTTGTATCCCATAATTCGTTTTTATTTAAATTCCAGATTATTTTGTCAGCCTTCCTACATTATTAGCTATTATTACCAGCATACGGCATGTGCTATATACTTGTGAAGTCCTAAAGGACTTCACAAGTTTTAGGAGGTCGATGTCGCCTCCCTTTATTACTTATCCTTGTACATGTTGCATGATGAGATATGTTCTCATTCCTAATATTTTCTTTTTCCCTTTTCTTCCTTACTTTGTTCTACAGGTGTTATTCTCTCTTATTGTTTATATTCTCTGCATATAAATGATGTAAATCTCGGCCAATAAATCTCGCGAGATTTTTTCACTGGTGCGCAGTCTTGCCACCTCCGACCGTACTAGCCTTTTCCCTGCTCCTTCTCAATCTTTCTGTCACTCTCTTAATGATTATTTTATCAATAAAATAATCAACATCAAGGCTAATATTCCCATGGTGCCCCAACCTAACTTGCCGGATCACTCCCTCTCTTCTTCCTCTGTCTTGGATCATTTTAAACCCATTCCACCTGAGCTTTTCCGCGACCTTCTTACTAAAGTCAAGTCCGGCTCTCCGGCGGATTGTGCACCCGCTCGGATCCTTAGAACCCTATACACTAGCTGTTCTACCCCTCCTTTAACTCTTCTTAATTCTTGCTTAGCTCTGGGTTCTGTCCCCTCTTCCTTTAAAACTGCCATTGTGCTTCCCATCCTGAAGAAAGTTGGCCTGGACCCCTCCCTTCCATCTAATTTCAGGCCGATCTCCCTTCTTCCCTACCTTGGGAAGATTCTTGAGAGCTACGTGACATCTTGTCTCTCCAATTACATCGAGGAGAATAACATCCTGGCCTCTCACCAGGCCGGCTTTCGACCTGGCCACTCTACTGAGAGTGTGGTCCTTGCGGTCCTGGATGAACTGAAAGGGAAGGCCGACAGTAATCTCCCCCAGGCCTTAGTCCTTTTGGATCTGTCCGCTGCGTTTGATACGGTCGACCATGCCATTCTTCTCGACCGCGTCAGCGCAGCGGGCATCCAGGGCACCGCCCACTCCTGGATCGCGTCCTTTCTTCAGGGCAGATCACAGGCAGTTCACCTCTCTGATTTCTCTGCGCCCCCCCTCCCGGTCACTTGTGGGGTACACCAAAGTTCTTCTCTTTCCCCTCTTCTCTTCAATCTCTATATCCGCCCCCTCATTTTCTCTCTTCTTGAGCTGGGGGTCTCGGTATACAACTACGCAGACGACCTCCAGCTCGTCTTCGACCTATCTTCTCCTACTCATTCTCTCCCCAAGCTCAGCTCTACCCTTGTCTTCATTTCCCAATGGATGAGCTTCAATCATTTGAAGCTCAATCCTGACAAGACAGAGCTTGTTCTCACTGGTGGTCCCTCCAACCCCTGGTCCTCTGTTCACTGGCCCCTTTCCTTTGGTCCTCCCCCCTCCCCAGTTTCTTCTGTCCGGACCTTGGGCATCAAGATCAGTAATGATCTCTCTATGCATGCGCACATCAGTTCCGTTGTTTCCTCCTGTTTTCTTTCCCTCCGCCTCATTCGAAAAATTTCCCGGTTTTTTTCTGTTGATGCCCTCAAAGCCATCATTTCTGCCCTTATTACATCCCGCCTGGATTATGGCAATGGCCTGTACGTAGGCATTCCGGCCTACGAAACTCGCCGGCTCCAGGCCATCCAGAACCAGGCGGCCCGTCTTGTTTTTCGTCTCCCTAAGTTTTCCCACATCACTCCTGCCCTTAAATCCCTTCACTGGCTCCCCGTTCATTTCAGGTCCCAATTTAAACTTGCCTGTTTGGCTTTTCGGGCGCATGCCCGCTCTGCTCCTCTCTTTATCAATTCCTTAATCTCTTCTCATGCCCCATGCCGTTCTCTTCGCTCGTCTTCTCTCTCTCTTCTTCACGTTCCCCGCTTCCGCAAATCCCGCACCGGAGGCACCCGCTTCTCGGTGCGGGCTCCCCAGATCAGGAATACTCTCCCTCTTTCTATTCGCTCCATTCCCATCTTCTCACACTTTCGTAAAGCTCTCAAAACTTTCCTTTTTCTTCAGGCTTTCCCTGGCTAATTCCCCTGGATCCCTTGGCAGATACGGTTGTGTTCCTTAGCGCCAGGAAGCCGCTTGGCCGCAGTACGCTCTATAAGTTTCTTTTTCATTTCATTTCATTTCATATATGCATGTTTTCCTGATGATGATCCTGCATTATTAACAGTTCTAAACGTCGACCTAAAAACACTCTGGCCCTCTAAATATGTGCATATGACTTTGGGGTGCAGTAGTGTTCTGTTCCATCAACAAGTGACCTTTATTGTGTACATTAATGGTCACCTAATGTTCCTTGCCTGTTTATTTCGTGATTTTAACACTTGATGAGGACTACCCGAGAGGGGTTTATCTCCTATATTTTGCTTAATATAGAATAACATTTGTACTACACATCCAATACGTTCCTGGATAGTATTCTTTTCTCCAGAGCACTGTTTCTTATCCATTTACATAGGGAACGTTGTTCCTTAAACTACAAACTACACTTGGCCCCTTTTGATTCTTGGGGTTCCCTTGTGAAAACATTTACATATTCCCAGATGAAGTCTTGCACAAGGCTCCACTGTGTTTACGCAACATGGACTACAAGTAACATTACTTCTGCAAGGAAATTGTGGTATTTATTAAACAGCCTCTAGATCGAATATATAAAAACACTGTGTTTAACCTCATCGATGCTTGAGATATTCTTCACGTGTGCTGGGCCATAATAGAACTGGGTGTGGTCATGACTAGCTCAGCTCGTCATGAGCACCCTAGAGGTATACCTCATGACGAGCTGAGCTCGTCATGAGCATCGAAGGGGTTAAGTTAAATATATAGGTGATCATATGTAGGTCATCGCACTATGTCTGGTGTTCCACTTCTTTAAAATGTTATGACTTTATTTTCAATAGGCGTTTTAGTGCTGCAAAGCATGTTCTCACACAGGTGGACACTACAAAGAACTTTGGGAGACACGAATTAGGACCAAGAGGAAAAAGCTAAACATTTTATATGTTCCTTTGCACCAGTGAGTTTAAATAACTATTTTTCAAGATACATAATGATGCAGAGGATTCGCCACCATGTTGACTCCTAATACTCCTATTGAGAATAGAAATTAGAATGTGTTTCTGTAAACTTATTTTGTAACAAGCTTTCGATCTCCTGTGTTTTAACAGGATAACCAAGGAACTGGGAGGAAATTTACCACTACAACTATCGGTTTAGAATATTCTGGAAAAAGGAATTCAAGATGTTTCACTTTGAGGGCAAATACTTGCATCTTTAAAAAACACTTGGAAGAAAGCACAATTCAGTTTATTAATGCCAACAAATGGAGAGCCCTACAAAATACACAGCAGAGGATAAATACATGATGTAGACTGCTGACTCAAATTATTCAATTATTTAAGTTTACTTTCAATTCCAAGTACAAAATTGAAATACCAATTTCACAGGTCTTTCCAGAGTAGCCGTCTGGGCAGGCACACAGATATTCGCCAGGTTCAGAATTCATGCAGGTTCCTCCATTTGAACAAGGATGATGATTACCACAGTAGTTTAAGTCTGGACAGAGAAAAATATGCTACGGTCATAAGTAAATAAAATTAAAAAAGGAACATAAATTTAGCAACACAGCCTATCAATCAAGCTTTAATAAAAAGAAGATGAATGCATTCTGAAATGAGTTTCATGTTGTAATATGTTTGAGTTAAACCACCTAGACATATCGGTTTAACTAAGCATAGGCCCTCCCCTTATCAACTGCAAAACATATCAGATGTTTGTATCGGTAATTCATGATTTTGGACTTTCAAACCATAGCGGTCATCAAATATAATGTATAAAATGTAGTAACTAAACTTGCGATGGCTTCCAAAAGAAAACATGGTTATTGAGTTTAATAAAAATTAATATGTTCCACAATACCTTTGTCACAGAGTATACCGCCCCAATTGGTTTCACAATTGCATTTCCATGGAGCATGACAACTGCCGTGCACGCAGCCAGGGTAGGGGACGCAGTCCGTGCAGTACTGTCCTTGCCACCCATAGTGACACCTACAGAAAAAAACAACAGAGTACTGTCAATGAGGTGCATGCTGATCATTATCATTCAATGATCATCAGTATGCTAACGAATTCAAGACCATATACGACTCATCTGTAAGAAGAAAATATTCAATGCATAGGGCACAATAGAATCAATGTTGCCTAACATTTAGCAATATACATTGAGTTGTACCGGTTAACAAAGGGTGGCTGGAATTAAACAGAGGGGAAAACACACACAAACCTTATAAACTATAATTTTAAGGAAAATCTAAAGAACGGTTTATAAAGAAAATACTGGAAACAATATTTTTCATAGCAGCGGCCATGCAATCTTTGAAATCGAGTTGCCTTTCATTATGGAACACAATTTCTAGTTTTATTGACATTTTTGATATTGTCAAGCAATTCTTGAGTACTTAACACTAAGAGTTAAGCACTCTCACTGCTCTATGAGGGTTTTGGATTTGGGAGACGTACATAGATTTGAACTCTACAACTAAGGCACCGTTAAGAATCTAACTTTGCAATTTGCATATTCTGGAAGGCCATGTCAGTGATGTCAATCACCCAAAGCTTGTTCTAATTCAATTTATCATAATATGTATACTATTAATATCATTATCTACAATACACGCGAAGTGCAACAAACCATACACATTAAATATAACAGACAGTACAATGTCAAAACAAATCCTAAACGAAATAAAAAACATCAGCAAAACCTTTGCAGAAGGATAATTAATTAGCATGCCCTTCTAGAATTACACCTGTAAAAGCATTATCTAAACTAAAGAATGTAATTGTTTTCCTATACCCACAAGACAAATCTTGAGGGAATTGCCATAGGACAACAGCAATTTTAACAGGTGCAGCAGTAATGAAAACTACCTACAAAACAACTATCATTTGTTGCTCCTAGACACAACTATTTTACATTGCCTAGGCTACGCAGAAAAACTCTGACTACAATTAACGGATTCATTCTACTCACTGTATGTTGCAAGACTTAGTAGGCAACATCAAACGTTCTCACTCCTTCCACATAAAAAAAGGAATAACCACTTGCAGTCCTTTATAGATGGGGGAAGTGAAAAGAAAGGCAATATTATTTAATGGGTCAGGTCATCAAACTTAAAAGAGGAAACCCTGTTCTCAACAGGAACTGAAATTGATACCCAGGCTGTTTTAATGGAAATACCTCACAGGTGGTGGGAGCTTTTGAGTCAACCCTGTGGTCCATAGACAACAACCATCCCAAGACTCTGAAGCTACTTTGGGTGGATGATTGGGTTCATCATTGCCCAAAGGTTGGGCAGCCAGTGTGCAGGTTAATAGACAAGAAGGAGGATATCCTTGTACACTTTTAGCACAGTGAGTGCGGTGATGCCCTCAGCAGTCTCTTGGAGAGGTTAAACCTTTCAATGATGACTCACTCCCCTTTTTAGGGAGGTTGACAGAGAATGTACAAGGGACTGACTATATCATGGCTTCAGAGGTATTGTGTACTTGGTTGGAAGTTATTGATGTTTTATTCTTGGGTTGCGTGATCATGCGATACAGTCCTCCCGCCTGAAATTAGAGGAGGTAATTAAACCCAGGGCAAGGGTAGACCTTAAGCCGGTGCAAGGGAGGACAAACAGCGTCGCAATCAGAAGGGAAAAGGTGACAAAAGCTCATTTTCTTGAAGGTGCCTTTAACTGCAAACATGCGGAGGATTTTGTATCCTTGGACCTGGAAGTGATCCCATCGTAGGTTATCCCGACTTTTCTTGATGTTAGGTCTAACATAAATCAAGCTCGCTCACTGGAATGTTGCCGCATTAAGCTGCATACTCTGGGTTGGTTTGATTCACCCTGTACAAAAGCACTGGCTAATTTACATCTGGCCTTGCGCACAGACCCGGAACATAGGGAGCTTATTAGAAGATCACATGCATTACATAAAGAGGCTGGCGTAGCTAGGACAACGGAGCTGAAGGAGAGGGCATAGGAGAACCTTCAGACAGCTAGCTTTGTTAAAGAAGGTGCGGGCTGCTTGGAGGTGTTAATAGCCTCCTATTTTAGAGGCCCTATTGCCCCATCTAGAGATGTACATATACCAGAATCAAGGTGGATGAAACATTTTTCAATGATATATTCGAGTTCTGATGAGTCTACTGAAGTTGGTGACACCAATGACCAAGGCATAGATGCTACCCTTTTGTTTTTGATTTTGAAGAAGTACAGAGGGCGAATGTAGCAGGGGTAAGGCTCCCAGCCCTGACAGGTTACCAGCTATGTTTTCATGGACTGTCAGCCTTGATGGGTGCCTTTGCTTATGAACCTGCTGAACGTCATCACATTGGTGGGTCCACAGGTGACATGGAAAAATTCCATCATAGTTCCAATCTATAAAAAGGGAGGTAAGTCACACCGAAAGAACTACAGACCCATATCACAGCTTGATTCTACCGCCAAGATAATGGGTAGTATTCTGTTGCAATATTCTGTTGCAAAGACTGGAGGACTGGGCTGAGTCCAACAACATTTTCGTAGAAACCCAGTATGGCTTTAAGAAGGGGCTATGCACCATCGATCAAAGCCTAAACCAGAGTATTCTAATAGGCAAATATGCTGTTGCCAAGAAAAATTCTATGTTCCTGGCATTCATGGATCTAAAAGCCGCTTTGATTGTGTTTCACAATCCAAGCTTTGGGCTCTCATGTCTGAGATGGGTATAGTGGATGCTATTATTACCGTCATCAGACAGCTGTACTCGGAGGGAAGGGCCTGTGGGTGCCACAGCTAGGAGAGAGAACACACAACAACGTTCAATATTAAAAGGGGGTGAGTAATTGCCCCCTTGCTCTTCTCCTTATATACCAACAGAGTAGAAGAAAGCCCTTGTGGGGGAGCCAGAAATGTTCCATACATCGGCAAGCATCCCCTTCAAAAACTCCTCTATGTGGACAATGTAGTGCTCGTGGCAAGGGCTGGAAGAGTGCTGCAGGGTCTAATAGAGACTTTACAGTTTTTATGAACGAGCTAGACCTACAGGTCAACGACAGTAAAACTTTAATAGCTCGCAGCCCGGTGGCAGAGGGCTCGCGCGCATGTGCTGCTGCTGTATTTTAACCTAAAACCCTGCTCGTCTCTGCTGATTACGAGCAACTTTATTTTTAATTTCTCTCCTCACCCGTTCCTGCTGATTGCTAGTAAGGACATTGTCCTTTTTAATCTCCCCCCTGTGGCCCGCTGACTACGAGCCGCCACACTTACTTGTTAGTCCGCCTGAAGCCAGTCATTCTCGACTGCGGGCGCCATCTTGGGTTGGGTGATCGGCCTGCCTCACCTTAGCCACACCCCCCTAGTCACACGGCTACTAAGGACCCTCCTTCCCTCTTCTCCAGCGATAGCTCGCAGCCCGGTGGCAGAGGGCTCGCGCGCATGTGCTGCTGCTGTATTTTAACCTAAAACCCTGCTCGTCTCTGCTGATTACGAGCAACTTTATTTTTAATTTCTCTCCTCACCCGTCCTGCTGATTGCTAGTAAGGACATTGTCCTTTTTAATTTCCCCCCTGTGGCCCGCTGACTACGAGCCGCCACACTTACTTGTTAGTCCGCCATGAAGCCAGTCATTCTCGACTGCGGGCGCCATCTTGGGTTGGGTGATCGGCCTGCCTCACCTTAGCCACACCCCCCTAGTCACACGGCTACTAAGGACCCTCCTTCCCTCTTCTCCAGCGATAGCTCGCAGCCCGGTGGCAGAGGGCTCGCGCGCATGTGCTGCTGCTGTATTTTAACCTAAAACCCTGCTCGTCTCTGCTGATTACGAGCAACTTTATTTTTAATTTCTCTCCTCACCCGTCCTGCTGATTGCTAGTAAGGACATTGTCCTTTTTAATCTCCCCCCTGTGGCCCGCTGACTACGAGCCGCCACACTTACTTGTTAGTCCGCCTGAAGCCAGTCATTCTCGACTGCGGGCGCCATCTTGGGTCGGGTGATCGGCCTGCCTCACCTTAGCCACACCCCCCTAGTCACACGGCTACTAAAACGACTACTATGTGTCAGCACAGCGGACGAGCGCAGCGGGCGCGCCGTAGGCGCGCCGGAGTCGCGCCAGAGTTAAGCCCGTCTGCGCCCGTCCGCGGCTGGCCGGGGCAAGGGGCCACTACCCCTGGTCCTCCCATCCGATACTCTTCAGCGGACTTGACCCTCCTACAAGGCCATTGGCCCCTCGACCCCCGCACTATTCAACGAACCATCAATAGGGGTTGTCATTCTCCCTGTCGTGCCTGTCCACAAGGCTGTCCCCTTCCTATTGTTGCCCCGTCAGCTCCCCACTCATTGCCCATCTCTGACCCCCGCTCTCCCCCACTGTCTATTATCCTATTAAATACTAGGTCAGCCATTAAACATCGCCAGGAATTATTTATACTCTTAGATACGGACAAACCTGATCTCCTACTCTTAACGGAGACATGGTTCTCTGAGACTTCTCTTCCGTCTCTATTGGCTGCCCTTCCCTCGACCTACTACTCTATCCGTGCTGACCGTCCTGGCGGGAAAACGGGTGGAGGCGTTGCCCTCATCGCCCGTATTGATTTCCAGTTCCAGATTCTCCCCTCACCCCCCCTGGGAGGAATTGACCACCTTGTGGTCCGCTCCACCTCTTTCTCCCCTCACCTAGCCATCGTGCTGGCCTATCGTCCACCTCAACCCACTCCGTCTTTTCTCCCCGCTTTTCAAGATTTACTTGGCACTCTGGCCGTCAATTATGCCTCGGTTTTGGTCCTCGGGGACTTCAACTATTGGCCTACGGACCCTAAGGAATGCACCTCATCCAAGGAATTTTCCGAAATCCTTCTGTCACTCAATTTCATTTCCCTAGTCCATACCCCCACCCATATTCACGGTCACATTCTAGACCAAGTCTGGTCTCTCAACTGTCCCATGTCTTCACTTACTGTTACCCCATGCACTTGGTCTGATCATTTTATAATTTCCTTTTCCCTTAGCCTCTGCCCGATTAAGACACTCACTCATACCAAAAACTCATGGGCTCGCAACTGGGGCAAGGCCAACTTGTCGGACCTTACCTCTTCACTTTTGGCCTCCTCTCCCTCTTTGTCGGGCTTGGCGTCTGCAGCTCAAGCCAAGGCCATCGACTCTTGGCTTACGAATGGAAGCGACTGCTTGGCTCCTCTTCGGCGCACCTCGATCAGGCGCCCTAAAGATGCCAATCGGTGGTTTAGCAAAGAACTGAAAGAGCAGAAGCTCACGGTTCGACAGGCAGAACGCAGATGGAGACTGGACTACTGTCCTATCTCCAAGTGCCGCTACGTCCTTCTCCTAGGGACCTACAAAAAAAACATTATAGAGACCAAGAAAGCCTACTTCTCGGCTAAAATTCTGGCGGCTGAGAATCAACCTAAGGAGATTTTCGCCATTACCCACGACCTGGCTTTCTCTGACAGGACCTCATTAAAGCCCCCTCCCTCTCAGAAACTCTGCGACTCGTTGAACTCCTACTTCGTAGAAAAAATCGCTACAATCAAATCTAACATTTCCCCCCCCTTCCCCTCTCTTCGTGGACCCCCACCTACCCCCCCGCCCCAGCTTCTCTCAACTCTTTTCCCCCTCTCTCTGAGGAAATTTTCCTCTCTCTTCTCCCCAAAATCAAATCCGGTTCCCCCGCAGACATCTGCCCGGCACACATCTTACGGCAGATTTACTCTGTTTGTACCCTGCCTCCTCTCAGTTTCCTTAATGACTCGTTGGCCCAAGGGGTTGTGACTCAGTCACTAAAATCCGCCTCCATTGTTCCCATTTTAAAAAAACCAGGAGCCGATCCCTCTGTGTTGGCTAACTATCTCCCCATCTCCCTGCTACCCTTTTTAGGCAAGGTGCTTGAGCGACACGTCACCTCTGCGCTCAGCTCCTTTGTCGAGGAGAATGGGATGTTGGCCCCTTGCCAGGCTGGGTTTCGACCTAAGCACTCGACAGAGTCAGTGGTGGTGTCAGTGCTCGACACCCTCAGAGAAGGTATGGATGTAGGTCAACCTCAGGCGCTGGTCCTCCTTGATTTGTCCGCCGCTTTTGACACGGTGGACCATTCCATCTTACTCTCCCATGTCAGGGCGGCGGGCATAGGAGGCTCAGCCCTCATTTGGCTCTCTTCCTTCCTGAGGGACTAGACCCAGGCGGTTCATCTCGGGGAGTTTTCAGCTACCCCCTGCCAGGTCCAGTGCGGAGTACCCCAGGGTTCTTCTCTGTCTCCTTTATTGTTTAATCTCTACATTTCCCCCCTTATCTTTGCTCTCCAGAAGCTGGAGGTCACGGTATATAACTATGCCGATGACCTCCAGCTCATCTTTAATCTGTCCTCTTCCTCTGACTCTATTTCTAATTTTCAATCTACTCTATCCTTCATCAGGGACTGGATGAACTTCAACCACCTGAAGCTCAATCCCGATAAGACGGAACTTGTGGTTACGGGTGGTTGCTCCAGTCCCTGGAGCTCTCTATTTTGGCCCCCTTCCTTTGGTCCTCCCCCCACCCCAGTCCCATCTGTTAAGACTCTAGGCATTAAGCTAAATGACAAACTCACTATTCACTCCCAGATAGGTTCGGTGGTTTCTTCTTGCTTTCTCACTCTTCGTACTATCCGCTCTATTTCTCGCTTTTTTTCTTTCTCTGCACTCAAATTGATCATGTCCGCACTGGTCCTGTCCCGCCTGGACTACGGGAATGTCTTGTTCAATGGCATCCCTCAGTACAGCTTGCGCAAGTTACAACTGGTGCAGAACCAGGCGGCCCGCCTTGCTTTCGGTCTCCCCAAATTCCATCATACCTCCCCCCTCTTGAAGACCCTTCACTGACTCCCCGTCCGGGAACGCGCCTTGTTCAAACTAGGCTGCATGTCTTTTCAGGCCAGGACTGGCCTGGCCCCTATTTTCATATCTTCAGCCATCAAATCTTACGTTCCCGGCAGAGACCTTCGTTCCTCAGCCCAACATCTTTTGGTTGTCCCTCGTTACAGGAAAAAAAAAACAGGGCGGCTCTAAATTTTCTACCCTCGCCCCTGTATTCTGGATTTCCCTCCCCTTCCATCTTAGGTCCCTCACCCAGTATTCCATCTTTCGCAAATCCCTGAAAACATTTTTATTTACTCAGGCCTTTCTGTCTTAAACCTTCCCTTCCCTCAGCTCATGTCTCAGCGATTGACTCCGCCAAGTAGGTTGTTTGCTATCTCAGCGCCAAGAAACCGCACAGGTGTACGTTGCGCTCTACAAATACTTTAAACTTAAACTTAAACTTAATTTTGACCTGTGGGAATAGAAAAAAGAAGATCCTTGTCTTTTGCATCAACAGTTTTAGGGTCAGTGACGACACAAGTTTTTTATACTTGGGTATCGTCTTTGACGCAAAGTACTTTTAGAAGCAGATGGTGTCAAACAGAGCAGCCATGTTACAGAGGAACATTCTGGCTTTGCTAAGCTGTAGTAAGAAATTAGGGATAAAACCTGTGCACGAGTTGTTGACCATTCATGCAGCTAAATCTGTGGCAACAGCCACATATGTGGCAGTCATCGGGGGCACGGTGGATGTTAATGAGATACATCGTGTTGAGGACGATTTTATAAAATAATCTTTTTGGACTAACATGTAGCTGCTTTAAAGCCATGTGCCATGATGAGTTAAGTATTCCCTTTATTACAGATAACATCAAGATAGCCCCGCTGTTACTCTGGCATTCAATCTGGACAAGGGAAATTGCATCGCTAAACCAATGAGTGATGGAGGATTGTCTAAAATTACATTCTGCCCTCAACAAACGTTGTATCTCATATGTTAAACTAGCTCTGGAGGAAATAGGGCTCTCTGATCTTTTCACCTCACGGACATCATGCCTCTCATGCAGTAAGGTAAAGTTGAGGCAGACATTTCTAGCCAAGGCTGCGTTAAGAAGATTGGTGTCTAACAAGAATAAAACTGCAGTATTTCTTATAGTCTAACCCCCTCCTATGTAGGTGGGCAACCCTTTGTGACTGCAATCCAGAAACAGCAGCATCGCTTTGTTCTCACAAGATTCTGTCTCAACTACCTACTGTTAATGCTGGGTTAACCTGATAAATGCTACTCCGTGAAGGAGTTGGGTTTCTGCCCGTGTGATGGAACCTCCACTCAAACCAACTTGCACATCATGTTTTTCTGTTTGTTGTATGGGACCAATAAGAAAACACTTCTTGTGCTCCTCCTTAAAAGATATAACTTCGGACAGTGTAGACCTGCCCTGCGCTTTCTGCAACAACTTGGCAGCCCTTTGGTCTGTCAGACTCTTCATCTGGCAATAACTGAGGTTAAGAAGATTTGTCCTGTCATGAAGGGTTATTACAGGGGACGGCACTGTGAT
Source organism: Lissotriton helveticus (assembly GCF_964261635.1). Classification (NCBI taxonomy): domain Eukaryota; kingdom Metazoa; phylum Chordata; class Amphibia; order Caudata; family Salamandridae; genus Lissotriton; species Lissotriton helveticus. Next base: position 471,027,511 of record NC_136070.1, read on the forward strand.
TGCACCTAGTTTGTTTGGCACTTTAAGGACGCACATGCATTTTATATTAATGCATCCACTGTAAGTGTGGATCCTAGAAAGGTCCCATGTCTCAGTATAATAGTTCAGCAATGTTTAAAGACCTTTTTATGTCTATTGTAGAATGTTTTTCTTATCAGACGTAATCTTTTAAATCTTACGGTTCCAACTGCACTCGATGTGATGTGGTACTTCAGGATTTGATATCTCGGAGTGCGGTGTGGGTTTCTCAAGACAGTTTTATCGATTAGGGGGAATTTAAGTCATTTTCTGGGAGTACAATGAACTTAAATTGTATTTTAATTTTTGTTTTAAATTCCCATGTAATTTTATGCTACGGAACCGTAGTGAAATACATATTTTACTGACTGCCTGATACCCAGGCTAGCGGTGGAAAGCCCCCAACCTAAACATTACAGAGTTGCTCTGCTGAGGGGGGTGCAGGTGATGCACATAAGGACCAAAAAGACAACTGAAGCTTGGCTATAATTTGATATTTGCCAAAAGTGAATAACAAAAATCATTTGCCCCTTTAGAGCCATTAGAAAAATAATTTCTTAATGGCCAGAAAACAATTCAGCATATACCCATATTAAGTTTAACTTTACACATAACATTTTGACAGACAAACTCCAGATGGGTACCAGCTCATGTTAAAGTTACTTTCTCCAACAGTTGTCGATGAACAAGAGCAACAGAAACATTTGGTTACAACCTTATTCACAGCTAGAGATCTGAAAGCAGCATTCCCAAAATTATAAAAGGTTCTGAAGGATAACAATCTTCAAAGAAATTAATTATCTGAGGCTTACAATTGAAATAGCCCCAGATTTTCACTCAATGTAACACTACAAACCACTGTTTTACCATTGGAAACTTTACAAAAGCGTCAAGACAAATATCAACTGCAAGAAGGAAACACCCTCCTTTAACTGAGAAGCATTAGCATATTGGCGACAGTGTCCCCTGGGCCTTATTAGCCTGCTGTAACATCCCGCAGCATGACAGAATATATATTTTTAATGTTAGGGCTATGAGCTTGACGCACTGAATGGGCCAGATGATACATAATACGGTTAGATCTAACAAAATAATCCTCTTCTCTAGTGCAACATGGAGTGGATAGCTGTTAAGACATGGGGGTCACTAGGTGGCAGTGGTAGGTACCATTGTCCAAATAGTGACCCTTGCTTCTAGTCGAGGTAAGGGGGAAACACACTCTAGATAACCCCTGCTCACCCCCTTGGTAGCTTGGCAATGTGTAAAGTATTTGTACCAACATTCACAGTAACACAGTGAAAACACCACAAATGGACACCACACCAGTTTAGAAAAATAAAATATCGTTATCTCAGCTAAACAAGACCAAAATGACAAATATCCAACATACAGATACTCAGTAAAATGTCTTTAAAAAGGATGTTGCAAAAATAAGCTTGCAGAAATCATATTGCACCAACTGGGGCTTATATCACAACGTTAGGACAGTACAATATCCAAAGTATGGCGCCGCCCGCGAGGTTCTCGGCATCGGGTGCGGAGTCACACATAGCCCCAAACAAACAGTACCTTGAAAACAATGTCGATGACGATGCACAGGGTCAAAGATGGCCGATGTTGGCTCCGGTGATGATGCGACGTCGGCACCGTGATAACAAGATGCAGGAGCTGTTGAAGATTGGGGGTCGATGCGAGCGCTGGCATCGGCACGGCCAATCACTGCCAGCGTCGGTGGGCGGTGGGGCTGCGGAGCAGGCCAGGCGCTGAGTCGTTCACTTCACAACCGGCTCCCGGGCCTCAGTGCAGGTCGTGGCGTCACAGCAGCGGCGGCGGAAACAGGATTTCTTACTTCTCTTGGGTTTCTTCCAGCTCCCAACAGCAGAAACAACCTCCAGAGGATCAACACAGTTCAAGGCACCTCCTGGCAGGTCAGAAATCCCAGCACGGAAGTTTAGGGGAGCTGGGGGTGTAGTCCTTTTGTTCCTGGGACTTAAAACAGGAGGTAAGCTCTTCTTCAAGCCCTTAGAGACTTTCTTCAGGCAGGGGACATCACACAGCAAAGTCCTTCTCCTTTCTTTGGCAGAAACAGCAACTGCAGGCCAACCCCAGACACACAGCAAGGGCAGTACTTCTCAGTTTCTTCAGCTCTTAATAGTCTAAAGTTCATGGGTTTTAGGTCTAATACTTATACCCCAAAATGTCTTTGTGATCTTTGTGAAAGGGGCTCTGAGCCCAGTTCAAACCAATTCTGGGGCACTCTGCCAGGGCACAACAACATCCTTTGCCAGTGTGGGTCTTGGTTCCAGACACACCACAGGGGGCGGAGCCAGCATTGTGGAAGGCCGACACAGCCCTATTCAGGTACAGGTGCTACTCCTCCCACCACTCCAAATACAGATCAGCCTATTCAGCCTAGTGCTGACTCATCCAGACTCCTGGAGCCACTGCAACTCTCCAGCCCCTGTCACTCCAAAGCCAGACAGTCAATCCACAAACATGCAGAGGCACACAGGAAGGTTGAACAAGCAAATAGCCACTTTCTAAAAGTGTTATTTTTAAACACAGAATTTAAAAACCATCTTTACTAAAAAGATGTGTTATCAAATTCTGAATTCAGGAGTACTAAACTCCATTTTTTTTTATCTTATCCCTATGGGAAGATATGCTCGTAAAATGTTACAAAGTATTCCTCATTCTGTCCTTTGGGCAAGATAGCCTTTCAATAGTGAAAAACGAAATTGGCAGTATTTCAATATCAGGACATGTTACACACACCAGTACATGTCCTACCTTTCACATACACTGCACCCTGCCCAGGGCGGTATCTTGGGCCTACAATAGGGGTGTCCTATGTGTAAGAAAAGGGAAGGGTAAGGCCTGGCAAGTGGGTGCACCTGCCAAGTCGACATGGCAGTCAACAAACTGCTCACAGGCACTGCAGTGGCAGGCCTGAGACCTCTTTTCAGGGCTACTCATGTGGGTGGCTCAATCAGTGCTGCAAGCCCACTTGTAGCATTTGATTTACCAGCCCTGGCACACTCAGTGCCCTTTACTAGGGACCTACTGGTAAAACAAGTATGCCAATCAGGGATAACCAATCACAATATTAATTTAGACAGGGATCACTTGCACTTTGACACTGATCAGCAGTGGCAAAGTGCCCAAATCATCTAAGCCAGCAAAAACGAAATCCAGCACATCATCAAAAACACAGGAGGTAGAGGCAAAAAGTCAGGAAAAACCACCCCAAGGATGCCAGGTCTAACAGGTCTAATAGCATTTGACTATCAAATTGCTACATTTAGCAAAGATGGCCAATCTTCATAATATGCTACAGTCAAAACTGTCAAGGTTGAGGGGTTGTTAAGAGAGGAGAAAACAAACGGTCTTGTAGAAACCGCAGTATGGCAGAGCTCCAGACTACAGTTGCATCATTGCAAAACAGACTGCAGTGTTAGCACTTGTCCTACCTTTATGTTGTACTGTGGCACCTGCTGGCCACAGCATGTTTATCTTTGTATAGGGATAGCTGTTCTAGGTTCCTTTTCCATGGCTTCCAACTCCAACTCAGGCAGTTGGAGTTGTGAACTTGTGCAGTGAGGATCGTGAAGACGTGGGCTCCATTGGCGCAATAAATGTTCAGCCTGTTTCACTACTTTCCCTTCGCTCCTTCCCTTCTATGTGATTGAAGCACTTAACACCTGTTGCCAGGTGTCAACCGCCAAAATTTTCCATGGATTTGGAATTTGTCACCTGTTGCTGCTTTTGAAGTTACCACAGCTTCTGCTAGGCTGCAGCTCTCGTGGCTGTGTGTTTTGCTGCTGATTTTGAGACTGCTTTCTGCGGTGAGTTACGCCTTCTCCTTGCCTAGGACCGCCCTTGCACTATTTTGGGTATCACGCTCCCTGTGCGGGCTCTGCACGGCTTCATTGTTCGTTGACACACTCTCCACTTTGAATGACGCAGACCTATCATAACGGCTTGCTGTCTGACGTAGCATCATCAGTTACGTGGCGGCTATCTTAGTTTGGGAGAAAACGTCATTGTTTGCTTGGGAAGCTCAAATTTGTGTGTGCTTTCTGTGTGATTCCTTTGTTTTGCCTCAAGCATTTCCTCAGCGTGTTAACTGTTATCTGTTGATTTGGTCACAACACGTTTGGAGTAAAACATTTTTCAGCGGGCGATTTGCGGTTCTGTGGTATGTACATTCCATTTTAATAATTTTATCACAGTAAAGTAGTTTTTGAAAGGAGCCATGACTGCATGGCTGAAAATTGCGCATCACATCTCCTGTGACACTAGGGAACCAACGCCTCCCCTCCCCCGTAGCAGTAAGAAAATGATGCATCACCTGCTTTTTCGGGACCTCATGTCCCCTGCGTCTCTCAACATCTTTGATTTTTGACGCATATAAGGTACTTTGCCCTGATCACACCCAACCATTGATTTTTTAGAACTGAAATGTATTTAAACTTAAAAAATTCATATATTGGCTATTTGTCTAAACTGGTGCGGAGTCCTTTTGTTGAGTTTTCTCTGTGCCAATCTACCAAGGGGATGAGCAGGGGTTATCGTCGGTGTGTAATCTACTTACCCTGACAAGAGTGAGGGCCCTACTTTGACAGTGTGCAATCCACTGCCAACTCGAGACCACATTTTTAACATGGCTCATGCTCTTTACTGGTGTTCTTGGATCTGTCAGCATCACTTCGTTTCCTTTACTGAATGTGTAATGGCAGTATGATAAAAAGAAAACTGATTGTAAGAGGTGGTTACAATAACTCATGCCAAAAACTGCCGAGTGGCGCATCTTTTTTCCCACCATGGCAAAAGATTTACTCCTGCTCTTGTCAGGAGTCAATTTCCAATGTTTCCAATGTGGCAGGAGACTGGAGAGGAGTTGTTGAAATAAACTTAAAGATGCACGTTTTTAGATGTGCAGAAACTCACAGGGGATTCTAGACCTGGATCTACTGCTTCCCGCCTACTTCCAGCTCCTGTATATAGATCTGCTTGAAGGTGGAAAAATCAGAGCCTTGTTGGAATCCAAACCCTGGCACAATATGAGCTTCCACATAATCAGAGATGCTAATAACACAGTTCTGATATAATAAGAACACTACCATATTTTGTCGCCTCTCTGAATAGCCCCTAAAGTGACATGCGTTTTTTAACAGGACAGGTTGAATTAGGAAGCCTCCAGTCCTTTAGACAAGTAAATATTTTATAAACGTTCATGCTCCTAAAAAGCAAAGCAAATCAAAGAGTCACTTGAAAGTGTTAGCAGTGCTCAAACTGGAAAGAATGTGCCATGCCAGGGACATTTCTTTAAACTTTCTGGGTGCTGCATCATTTGTAAGAGACGATTCTTTATAAACTTCTGTAAATTTTGCTCACAATATCAAGACCACACAGGGTTACCAGTAGAAGACAAATCTACACACAAAGAGAACAAAAATGTGGGCCAGGGGCGAAGATTAGTTCATGAATTTGCTCAGTCACGTTTTAAATTTTCTAAGTGACATTGACCAAGAGTGGACCTTGGGACTCCAGCTGATCCTCAGTGATGCATCTTTCATCAAAATGTCAAACTCATATCAATTCATCAACATATTCAGTTCAACTATTACCAGCTGTAAAATCAGCTTTTTTAGAATATCAGTTATTATTCACCATCCTGGATTAAGGAATTTAGTAAAACATAAAGGGACAGGCTGTATCTTTGTTCCTATATTCTGGTGGACATGGTAAGCACTGCTAATCATCTATCTCAGAAGGCTGAAGATCTGTTTGGTGCAAAGATCTTTGCAGTTGACTGCACCTTGAAGTCTGTGCTGGATAAATGAGCACGATACAAGGTAATGGCTTAATGCCCCATGCTTCTAGGGCACATGAGCTACAGAAGTCCCACTTTTCATCAATGGAGTAAATGTCTAAGAGCTATATTGTGTTGAATGTACATCGTACACCACTCACACTGCAGCCATGTGTCTTATTTATGAAAAATATTTGAGCAGTTTCACAGTGTAGAGAGCGATCTCGCATAGCTATCACACTAGGAGCCTTGTTCTGAAAAGCCTCCAATATACAATTAAGGCCTTGAAGAGAATTTCAAAGAACTACAGTGTGAAAAGACTAAGGATATAAAGGAACCACAACAAAAGAGAGCATTCCTAGTGGAGGTTACTGTTTACTTATATAATGCTAAGCGGCAACTCCATTCATTATTTGGAAAGCCTGGACAAGACTAAAATCAAGGATCTTGCTCTTCCACTTTTCATACAAGCAAACATGTGTACTGCACAAAAAATCGATTTTCCGCTTAAAGCCAATATTTTGCTTATGAGATATCATTATCTGCTTAGATTGTTGCATTTCAAGGAAGTTATTTGATATTATTGATTTCATCATGATGAACTATCTGAAACCACAATGATGTAACTATCACTTGCTTAACAAGGTGCCCGTCATCAAAATAATCATAAACATTGCTAAAGCACAAGAAGCAGAAGAAATCCTTTGAGAAACCGTGAACGATTAACTCGTAAACACATCCCTGAAGCAGATTCACTGGGTATAGAGAGCAAATCACAAACCTGCCTTTTATTAAAAAAAGATATAAAAGGCAATGAAAATATCAGACCAGCACCTCCTGTGGCAAAGTGTGTACCTCTGTGTCCCACAGAGCCAGGGTAGTTGCAGGTGTGCACACATCACCACAAATGAATCACGACTAAGAGCTCTGACTCCTATCAGACCCTTATTAATTTAATGACAGGTCAGTTTGTGAAACAAGGCACAATGATGCTTTGTAACTGATGGTGTGACTGATTACTGAGTTGCCTACAATACATTGGTGAATCAGTCACTCTTACTACCGGTCCTGATGAATTGCCAATAGACCCCTTGGGGGCTACAATAGGCAGAAAACATGTTGACCTCAAGTTCTATAAACTTATCAAGATAGCTCCTTAGGACCGTAGTATCCCATACGAGCACTAATGTTTATAACTAGGTTAGTGAGCTCCACAAGAAAAGTTGACTAAAAACTAGCATCACTAGACCTATTTTAAACCACTTCTTTCACCATGCGACACGCTCTCCACACCCCTCATACCCATACTTCATCAAACTGAAAATTTTAAAAAATCTCAAGCACAGCGCCCCCTCGGGGTGCCCGTCGGGCATTGCAGCGCCGGCCCGACGAGGACCAGGTCCAGATGATAAAGCATGACACCTTTCGGGGTGTGCAAGGGCACTCACTCCTACTGGAGCTCATTCCACTGACCTGACATATCACTAATTCTCAACCTTTGCCTAAGGAACTGCACACTCCTGTATTTAAGTTACAGATTATCTACGTCCTGCTGTTTTCTATAACCAGAACCAGTGACAAATGTAGGCTGATATCAACCTGTAAAATTCTATAAACAGTAAACATAATGCAGACACAAACCTCCACCCCAGGCCATGGTTGGAAAGTCACCATCAGCTTTTAAACAGTGTAATGAGCTGTCCACTATGTCCGTCTTGCTAAGGACTGTGAAGAAGAAATTTGGACAACTTACTTTAAGGGGATCTAAGTATTTAATTTCCACGTTCTGGAGAAAGCCAGTGCAACAAGCTTATAAGTATACCAATGCCAACCTTCTCCTGAATGTTTTCCCACCCTTCCTCGCAGTTGCACAGGCCCCAGACATCAGTTCTGCGGTGATAGTAGGGTAAGCCATCAGGGACTGGAATGTGCCCCTTCATATCAGCACAATGGGGCTCTAATTACTCCCTGAAAAGGCTGTGAGCAGGGTGTATTGTCTAATAAATACAGCAATTCCTCAGCTGTATGTAAAGTCCACCATGACACCCTTGATGTATGCTTGGAGGTGCCCCTCCCCCTCAAAAGAAATCAATATCACTCCTTAGGCTCTTCTTTGAATGATCCCCTTTGATGGGAGAATAAACGAGGGATCAAACTCTATAGTAGTGTGCAATTTGCACTTCTGAGGGTGGGTTTCCCTTCTTGGCACATGCTTCAGATTCCATAATAGGACATGCAACTAGAAAAGCAAGGAATGCATATTATGTATAGTAGTGTCCACAAGTACCTGAGAATACTCCACTAGAAAGCAGCCTAAGTGGAGTACTGCTGACACGTTCTACACTACACAGAAGCATCATGGCCCCTTCTGGAATTCCAACCTTCTCTGGTCAAGGACTAAACAATACAAAAGCAGTTTTGTGTAGCTATGGGCATCGAGTAAACCACGTGCGCCTTTACTATAAACAATGAATTGCTACAAGAGCCATTAAAATGTCTCTGCGAGTTAAGCACTCCCTGGAGGGATCTATTAGTAACATTCATGTCACATGATCGAATTTCAGCAGGCCTGACTTGGTGTTCTATCCTTGATAAGGTGAAGTAACCAACGGATGTAGTAATGTCACCTTTGCTACTTAGAACTCTACAAAATGATGACTGTGACAGCTCTATTTAAACATTGTGACAACGTGCAAGCAATAAAGAATATATGACAAAATACCAGTCATTTATTTGCTGAATTATTAAAAGAAGTTCATGGTAACTAATTTCTGTCCGCTGCAAGTCACTACCGTGTTTGAAAATACCTGCAGTCTGTATTTATCCATCAGAACATTCACATAACATAGTGCAGATGAACTTAAATGGACGGTACTAGAGATGCTAGCAGATAAAACCACCAATGCAGAAAAAATCTTATACGAAAAAGAACAAAGATGGGTCGACAGGCACAAAACAAATCAAGGGGGTTTGAACGATGCCATCCAGTGGCATCACTTTTCATAATTATGTCTACAGTCTCAATGACATCACTTCTCATAATTATGCATGCAAACTTTTCCGAAATGAACAGCCCAGAATACCAGCGGCTTCCAATTTCGGAATATTGATTACCATCAAGACTGTTTCTGAACATGACCGAGCTCAAAAACACCCTTCTCTTAAATTCTTTGAGACAACCCCTTATTTTGAAGCAATTTACACCAATATAAACCCCCCCCCCACCCCAACCCCCCCCCTGCAAACAGGTTCGAGAACGCATCGGATCGAAAAAAATATACTTAAAAACATTGGTTACAATCAGAGGTAAAAGATAAAAAGTAGAAATAAAACAGAATTATAATCGGTCTGTTTTAATTAAAATCAAATACGAACTATATTAGTTCTGAAAGTAGAACCTATCTTTTTAAAACTAGTCCTTTCAAGAAATAGTCCTCTCTTTGTGCCCATGCCCGCTCGACGAAGATTCAAAGTCGCACGGCTATGACGACTCCGCGTCCAGGGGCAGAGCCAGCACTGTACGCGGAAGTCGTTCCCAATGCGGGTGAGTCTCAGCACACGACGAAAGGTAAGCGTGGCGTTTTTACGCTATGGGTGGGAATATCATGTATCTACCTTTCCTCTGTTTGCAGCCTGGGACCTTCGGTCCAATTTCCCCTGACGAGGAAAGTATCCTTCAAATATAAGGTAAAAGATGAAGTGTGTAAACTATTTGTGCCTGTTTACTCGAGACTGCTCCCATTCTTTGATTAACATATGCAACCTAAGTACTTAGGAGTTGGTATTCTCATAACGACATTGCGTTACCAACCCAGTGTATACCATACTATTGTCTGTCATTGTGCATGCTTTACAAAATAATCACAATATTTGTAGCTGTGCTCCCCTCACGCCATTTCTCCGTTAAGATTCGCCACTCCCCCCTTTCTATCAGTGCCCGAGATAGACAATAACAATGACACAAAAGTCAGTTCTGTCTCACTAGTATAAATTAGCTAGTTTCTTGCCCCCAATGTTGAATATTGTGAAAATAGCAGCCTGATTTTTGTCTCCTATGCTCTAGGTAAAATCACCTTATCAAAACTGAGAAAACTGAGATTACTCAGTTAAGACTGCACAAGTTGTGTGAGTAAATTTTTAAAAATTGTACCTTGTGTTTTTCGTAACTGTCTTATCCTGACGAATGCTCCATAGACCCGGCTGGGCAAAGGGAGCAGAAACATGTTGACTAAGTAATATGCAATGAACCAGTAACCTGTTCACAGTGCATATCCATTTCTTTTAATCACTAATCACATCCTGCACCAATTAAAAGATTTTTAAGGATGTAGACGGGTGTTTTACCTTCACCTTCACCAACGGGGGTATTAGTGCATCTCTGGACACTACTACGCGACACCAGAGGTTGCCTCAGGTTTGAGGCTGGCATACAGCACATTCAGACAACCCGATGATAAATGCCACAACGACTATGTGGGGCGGAAGAACAACATAAACCGCAACGAACAACAACATAGCGTTTATGAGGGTTGTCTGTTACAAACCTTGTGTAACGTAGTTACAAGTGTCCTGTTCTTTTGATTTTGCGGTCTGACAAGGGGAATTAACCGGACACTATATTCCTCCTCCCTCCTTTTGATTCTGAATAATCATTCACATAAATATGCAATTTTCACAAGATAATACTTGGGTCCTAAACTTCAACTGAGCAATATAATATCTCCTCACAGAGCGTGGGTTTTCTTTGCGTAGAACACAGCCTCGGAAGTTGCGCCTTGGTTTGACAGAGAAAGGTTGGCGAGAAGGCTGCTGGAAGGGCAGCTGGTTAAAGGTTGCCTAATTTGTTGTCCTAAAGTTCCAAAATGTTATTTCAGGACCTGGGTTTGGTCTTATATACAGCTGTCCTGTCAGTTTTCTCAAGAGTTATTTTAAGAAACCTTTGCACTAAATTATTTGATTTTGCATGAAAAGATTGGATCTCCAGCTGTTTGTGAACAATAACAGAAAATACCAGACACCCAAAAGAACACAGCTGAAATTTTAAGATGTTTTCCAAATCTAAGCTGCTAGAATGTAGTGAGAAGAGATGACAGCTGGTGCTCCATACATGAATGCACAATAATAATCTGTGTATTTACGAAAAGCGCACCCAGAGAACATTCACTTTTCTTTCTGGATGTATTTTTTTTTTTTAAGTCTTTTGCATATAATTTCAGCACAAGTCTAAAGGGAGGGAAAGAGTGCTGAAAACCAGAGTGCAGAGGAGGCCCTCTTATATACACTTACATTGACCAATGTGCAGAAGAGGAGGTGGTGCTTGCTTCTTTGCCGTTCTGAAATTCTTCTGCATGCCGCTAAGGGAGGATGTTCTTTCTGTTTTCGATATCATTCAGAGATTTGCCTGGCCCTGCCTGGAAATCGCTGTAGTGGGTGACAGACTGAGAGGACAGACGCAGCAACAGTGGTCTGGGTAAAATGGTCTTTTCCAAGGCCTTCCAACTGTGCCTGCTTTTTGATCGCGTGGCACATCGGCATCAGTGAACGCCGGCTGCAGTTTGAGATGTGCCTCAAAGTTGCGTCTGTTATGAGCAAATGCCTCTGATGTCTTTTTGCAAGTAGGCAGCCCCACCCCTCCGCCTTAATTCCACTCTATTCACCAACTCAAGTTCTGAATGGGGAAGCTGGCTCGTCGTGCCAGCTATTGTGCTATATAAGTTGGTAAAAAAAATAAAAGCAAAATTGCAATTTTAATTTGCATATCGAATTTAAGTTGTTTTTATAGCAGACCTGTGAGTCTTTTAGTGTTGCATTTATGAGGTGGCTGGTCAACCAAGCAATACCTATCCAACACCACTCCCCGCTTTCCTGGCTAACAAATAAAGGCTGAAGAACTAGATATGACTGAGTGAAACCAGAGTATACAAGGCTACTATCTTTACTCTGAAAATATTTTCTCTCCTGGCAGGAATGCCACAAGCCAGGGGAAAGTAGGCAATTTGAGCAATTGGTAAAGAAACTAAAAGTGTACCTTAGGCGCACCAGTTGACACTTAGAACTACAGTTCAAGACCCTACTGTCCGCACAAGTCACACTTGTGGCAAAAAGAAAATCTCAAGAGATGTTGAGGCAGAAATCTTTCTGTGATGAAGCCCAAGCAGATTGAGACCACAAAACTGATCTAGTATATCAGATAATGATCTTATCTGGCTCGTTACTGTCGTGAAATTTCTTTGTAAGATCCACAATAGAGAAGCACTTTTAGAACCTAGGGCTTAAGATGATAAACCTATCTTGACGTATTACAACATACACACCCTTTTGCGAATGGAGTAAAGAAGATCATCAACAAACGATAGAATAAACTGACCAGTAGAGGTCTAAAGTTTGATAGCCCGCTTTTTGCCTTTAAAAGTAATTTACGAGATTATTTGGTCTATTCCAGACCTATAAAAACTAAACCACATATTGGGGCCTTCCACCATTTATTGGAAACTATCCATGCAGACACTGCAATGTGAGTCACCTAACCACCCCTAGAAAAGAGGAAGACCTGGGACCGGAAGGAGGGTAGAAATTACTAAAGCACACTAATTGTAATACTAAAAACTGCATTTATCTCATCAATTGTCCGTGCCATTTGAAATAATTGGTATGACAATGAGACCAATAAAAATCCACATCAATGAACACAGGAGCAATGCGAGATGTCACTGTATTACGACAAAATGAATGCCCATTTTGTAACATCCAAACACACGCCGGATGATATGCATTGGATAGTGGCGGCTGGTCTAATTTAAAAGTAGTGGGCAACACAAATGCGGAAGGGGAGTGGGAAGGGGTAAGTAATAAATTAAATCACTTACCTGTCGCTGCCGCCTCGGTGCTCCTCTCCAGACGCTGGTGCAAACTGCAGAGGTTCCAAGGGGTCAATACAGACTCTGCTCTCATGCTGGTAATACTATTTACCAGCATGAGAGCAGCACAGTGATTAGCCTGAGCGGGCTGACTCAACACCTGCTCATGCACAGGGTTCTCCCCCCGACTGTACAACACAGCCTGGGTTGGAGAGATAAGGGTGCATGTCAGTTTGGCGGTCCTAAGACGGATGGCCAAACAGACATGCACACTTACAGTGCCATCCACTCATCCTCCCTTCTGCTGACGTGACACTTTGTCAGAATGACCCGCCCCTAAGACTAGGCTGGCAATTGTATTTATACTGGCTCAGTAAGAAAAATAAAATAATAGTTTTAGCATTTTATTTTTCAGTGGGGCGATGCTCCTCTGCCATAATCGAGGAGCCGCCTCTGGCATTGGGTGATTTTGGAGATCCTGCCTAACACAGAAAATGGTCAGAAAAGGCATTTTGAAAAAAGAACAAAGGTGGCCCTTCCATGTAAAGACCTATATAAACTGCCTTTAGGATGACAATCCCTGGGGTGATCTATCCAGATGACATACTCTTGTACAGACACCAAGGATGGATAGCTACCTATGCAATGAGTAGCATCATCCTGACAATTTATGAGTAGGGTCCATGTGTCCACGCATCGCCACTCACGCAAATAGAATTCTTTTTTTCTCCACTTAGTTCAAAAACAAATTTTGTTTCAATTGTCCCTTATGTACGTATTACTCCAGAGGTGGCGCAGATCCAGCTAACCCTGGTGGTTGCTGAGAATTTATACAACCTGCCTTGTTACAGATGAGGTTCTGACTCCATCACCAACCTCCCCCTTATTATATTATTATTCAGAAGCAGTTATTTTTCAGGGCATGCAACAACTGACATTTCGATCAATCTTGAGAGATTTGACGTATTTACTATTAGCCTCCACTAGAACAACAGAATGACTTGCACAAACTAAACCTATTGTTTCTGTTTTGCTAATAATGATTCTGTGGTAAACATATTTTTTAACAGAGGTCCGATATCCCCACTTTGTCAGTTAACATAAACTACCTTTCAAAATTGTGACTTTCTGGCCTAGTCTCATCGCAGTGGACGTTTACGTTCTTACACCACTGTGCACGTGAAAAAGTTTGATCCTGGGGCCAGCGAACTTAATGGAGTGAGCCTTCTAGCGCTCTCCATGTTCAGGAACGTGGAAGACTGGTAGGTGCATCAGCCTGGACTTTTCCTCTGGGTGGAAGTCTAGTTTCCCGTAAGGACTGATTGGCAACAAGGTAGGTTGTGGATACCCTGACTGATTGTTCACCTTGAAACAGATGACCTGGGAACGGTTGAGTCTCCCGCATCCTAAGGGGCCCTTGTTTCAAGAAAAGAGGGTAAGATATAAAGATTTAAGATCACTGGTGCCTGTACAGGTGGTGTGTCACTATACACAAACAAGGTGTGAAAACCACAATTTCTCATTCTCCTTCTGCATGAGCAAGGTGCATGATTGTGATGCCACCATGAGCAATTGTGACGTCTATTAATGATGATTTCCAGGATTCAACATTCCAGCAGATGTTGTTTTGTTTTAGGTCTGTTTGTGTTTGCGTCCTTATTTTGTGTCTTCAGTAGGTCATTATAATTGAAAATCCACTACAGTCCTAATGCAAGGGATGCAAGTCTTGGGGACAATTATTACCGTTTCTTTACTGTCATCTTTCACTAAGATGGGGGTTCAATTATTTCTTGAACAGTGCAGGAGCTCTCAAACCAGTGAAGATTAGGTAGTTCTTGTATGGTCCTGATGAATTGTCATAGATCCTCCAGAACAGAAAAGGCATTAACCATGTGAATCAATTACCAAGAAATAACCACCAGACCAACTATCGACCAATAATCACTATGTGAGAACCCAGGAACGAATAAACTAGGTCAGCACGGCTTCTAGAGTTAATTTTCATCACTCCTCACCAATCTTCTTAGATAGTGTTCAGTGCCCTTGTCACAATGGGGACCTTCAAGTTGCACTAAGGCACACAAGGGCTTGTGTGCCTCATAACTAACGCTTCAATTGACCTCTCAGAGGATTGACAACTTCACTTTTGGGTTCAGGAGAGACTTCATTGGAGGCCAAGCTGCAGTTTACTTCTGCTGAGAATTTCCTGGAAACTAACTCCACATAGGCTTCAGTCAGCTAGGTCTGGGTCCTGCCTTCCTGACTAGGGGTAAGCTTCTCAGCACACACAAGGAAATCCAACTTTCTCTTCGTTTAGTGTAGATCACAAGAGCAGGGCTTTTATCATAGTCTTAGGATGGACATGGCCAAAGGGGAGAGGTGAAGTGGTATGGGTAACAAAAACAACATCTAAAGTCCTTTTCCTGTCTAGCAATGCCTCAAACTAATAAGGCAGAGCTGGTCCACAGGCTCAGACTAATAGAATAACCTGTTGTTTCAAGGTCAGTTCTTAACAAGTTGGTTAGGTGCCACGTTGGAAGACGGAGCCAATCATCAGAAGTGCCACATTCAAACCCCAAAGCTGTAGCCAAATAGAATTGCACACATCTTCCTGGGTTTTTGCCAAAAAGAAGAGGTGGTACTAACAGACCACACCAATGTACATTTCATAGACTAAAATGTATTTTTTGAGTGTTTTCTAGGGTTTTCAGACAGCTTCCGATAAAAGACAAGGATGTGTGTATTATTAAACGAGTTGCAGGCCAGATTTGCCAACATGGGCAAGCTATTTGGCAGGATATTTGATATTTATTGATTTCTATAGCGTCCAAATCACCCCAAAAGGGGTATCTCCGCGCTTATGACTGTGTGCTACAGCCAGACCAGAGGACCTCCGAAAAGATGAGTTTATAAAAGCTTCCCGAATTGAGGATGGCTTTTTGGCATTCACAAAGCTGGAGGGGGAGTTTGTTCCAAAAGGTCAGGGCAAGATTAGTGAATGCTTTGCCACCCTTACGGGCCTTCTTGATTCTTGGTGTGCAGAGGAGAAGCCTGGATCCAGATCGGAGGGGCCAAGGGGGAGTGTACTTGTCAGTTTGTTGGACAGGTAGGAGGGCCCCAAACCATTGAGAGGTTTCAAAACAATGCAGCCGATCTTGAATTTCACCCGCTTTCTTACAGGGAACCAGTGGAGTTGTTGACAAGTGAAATAGATTCCGTTCTGGGCGGGGCTTCATGCCTAGTCGGTCAGCTGTATTCTGAACTACTTGTAGCTTGCTTAAAGAAGCCTCGTTGGCCGAGGCCAACAGTGCATTACAATAGTCCTGACAGCTGAACACCAGGGCCTGCATCAGTGTCTTGCGTGTAGAGGAGGGTAACAAAGGGAAAACTATTCTGAGTAGGCTAAGTGTGTGAAAGCAGGTACCGGCTGTGAAAGCGGCGTGAGCTTTAAGCATAAGATTCTGGTCAATCCGGATTCCTAAATTCTAGGCCACTTCTTTAGGAGAGGGAGCCGTGCCCAACTTCTCTGGCCACCACCTAGGAGACCAGCTAACGGCTGCTCCTCCAAACAACATGACCTCTGATTTCCCGACATTCAATTGCTGGAAGTTGGTGCTCATCCAGGCGGCAATGGTATTCATACCCACTGAAAAGATGAGTTGAGTATCAGGGCTTGATTTGTCAAAGGTGAGGAGGAGTTGTGTGTTGTCCGTTGTGTGTTGTCCACGTTGGAAATGGGGCTAAACCCCAAGTTCCTCATTAGTTTGGCCAAGGGAGTAACATAAATGTTAAAGAGAGTAGGCCTCAAACAGGAGCCTTGCGGTACTCCCGTGGTAACTTTTGTGGCTATAGATCTAAAGGTGCCCAGTGTGGCTGTTTAGATTCCGTCTGTTTAAAAGTCAGTTTACCATTTTAGTGCAGCCCCCTGGAGATATGAACAATGAGCTGCCAAAGCAGCAAAATCAGTTTTGTTTATCGTATTTTCTCAAATGGTGCCAATGACTGGCAGATGCAGTTTGTGGATTCCTAACACCATCCAGACGTATTCTGCTAGATGAAGCTGCATGAAATATGTCCCTTTGACAAAGGCAATATGGCGGTGAAACCTTCATCTTGTGTTAGAATCATTGTGTCCCTGAAAGGATGGCATTTTCATCGCACACTCAATTAGCAACAAATTAATGAAATATACTTCATAGTTATGCCATAATATGCATGTCGGGTGAAGTGAAGCAGCCCTGTGGTAGGGGAATGAAAAGATTTTAAATCGAGTCGGTTGGTAAATTCTTCTCCATGGGGTAAAGGAAAAAGACTACTGCTCAATGTAATCACAATTATCACTAACGGGCAATCTGCCCACAGCCTTATGAGTGGGCAGTAGTTATCATTTACGGGTGAGGGTACTTCTGGGTGTACCCATACTCCAGCGATCAGGGCAACTTGCTTGTGCAGGGAGTGATTGCTGGTCACCAATGTTCTGGAAGGAGGCCATTTTTGATCTATGGGTTTTTCATATTCTGCTCGTAAAGCAACAGAAATCACACAAAGTGCACCTTCAGTGGTCTTGAAGGAACGGAGTCTGTTGGGGTAGAAAACTGAAACTCAGTAGAAATATCAGAACAAAAAGGCACAGCCCTCCTCACAGTACATGACTGCCCACTCCACAATCTTAGTTGGTAGACTACTGCATAGGGAAGAATTAAAATGCATACACAAACAGAAACACATGCAGAGACAAGGTGCCAGTCTCCGAGGTGTAGTAGGTCCCGATCACGAACTTGTCACAAAACAGCATGATTCCATCTAATAAAGATTACAAGGAAGCAACTATATGCAATTCCAACTGTTTATTTTAAGGTTAATGATCAACTCTGCAATTCATTAAAGAAATCCAATTTTTAAAAGTTAAATATTGTCCAATAATGCCTGAGGAAAATCATTACTACAAGGAATAATATGTGTAGCGAAATGCAAGACAATGTTTTCAAGTCATAACACTGGCATATGGTGAACTGTCAAGCAGTCACGTTTACAAGAAAGAGTAATATAGAGCTTCCTTTCAAGCAGGATATATACCTGCATCCTACACCAGCAGTGCTAAAGCAGCTTAACTCCACATCCTCTTCGGAAGTTTACGCAGTAATCGAGAACTCTTGCAGCATGTTAGCTGCGCTGCTATGGCATAAATAAAATAAGTGCCTGAAGTAGACCACAGTTTCATATACGTCAAAGCCTTCTTTCGCACAAAGGCCCTATCTAGTATTCATTTAACAAACTAACGCAATGAGATAAAAAAATATTATAACTAGTTTAAAAACGTACTTATGTACCAAACACTCATGTGAGTTTGAGAATTTTATATTTCTATTCTCAACATAGTTAAATACTGAACTGATTTAAGTCAGCGTAAATGAAATTTCGCCCGGGTCTACTGAAAACCTAAATGAGCACGAACAAAAATGTTCAAACGAGACCCCCACTGCAGGAGGCTGCAAACAGAATGTGCCACGAGGGGTATGTTTGGGCCATGCAGGCAAAAACTCTCCTGAAAGTAGCTCAATACCCTGCAGCCTACCAGTAAAATGCCAAAATGGCCAGTCTGTCCTTGATCACAAACAATTCAAAGCGGAATCACCAGGAAAGCAGGATCATTGCGTCCTATGTAAGCAGGGTGCACAAAGAGAATTTGGACTGGAGAAAAAAATACCCCGACTTAGTTCCATCATGAGACATCTAAGTAAACAATGCAAACAATTCAGTTTGCAACCATTATTATTTAGTTGGTTGGTGCACTGAGTTGTTTTCTCTTTATTTACAGATATGTGAATGGAAACTGGAGTGTAAACTCACAAGAGTAAATTACTGAGAATTCTTACCTAAACCATAAATTATCAGTGTAGGCATCTAATAAGGCAACAAACTGTCAGATCCCCAGGTGAGGAGAAAAAGTTAAGCAGCAATCCTAATGATATTCCAGTGCTGATAAAACACTAATATAAATATGATTCGCAAAAGAGGTCTACCGGTTATAAGAGTGAGTACCGACACCAAATGCTGATGCACCTCAATTATGCCTTAAGGCAGTGGTCTTGAATCTGTGGAGTGGAGGGGGACTTGCTCGCTTGGCGTTCCGTGCCACATCACAGGAAGGGGATGGAACATGCTTCCACATTAACAAAATGAATCTCTCCCCTCACCATAAGTAGGCAAACAAGCGCAACTACCTGTGAAATAAAAGAGAAAGCAAGCTTAACCCGCACAATAATGGCGTAAAGTTAATCTACATTACTGCTTTTTGGACTTCTTTTCATAGGAAATCGTTCCGTGAAAACGTTTGTGTTAAGTGTTGCGAGATGGCCTGAAGAGGAACTGGAGGCCAAGAGGAGGATACACTAAAAGAAGGAGACTCTGCAGTCACCTTAGGGAGACTGAGGAGAGGGGGATCTACAGGAGCCTTTGGAGATGAGGTGATAATTAAAGGGAGTACTGTAAAATATAAAGTAAAATATAAAATGAACAAGTAGAATTATTTTAGAGATGGTCAGCTTAGTTTCTAGTTTGCTTAAGAAGTGTACAGTGTGTGCCTCTGTGTAGCCCCACTTCTAGTACATGCAACTGCTGTCCACACCAGTGCAAGCTCCCTGCATACACTCAGTGCAGACGTCTTAAATTTGGCACTTAATTTAGAAGAAGAATTTTTTTTCCCAGAGGGGCCCGATTCACAAAAGCAATCTGAGACACAAGTCTAACTTTACGGCTTTTGGTATTCCCAAAGGTTATTTACGAGTCGTATCATTGTGTCCGCAGTCGGGCTGGAATCTCTGGCTCAAGCTGTACTCTCCGGCTCGGACCGGATGAAGTGTAATTAATAGGCCGGCACAACATTTTTCCAAAAAGGAACATTAGGAATGTGGGATAAATGCTAGAGGAAGTCACGAAAATCAGTTTGGGCAGAGAAAAGGGAGTGGCCAGACACTGCATCATAGAAAAGTTTTCTCCCTTGCATCATGGTACATGCAGCCCACAATTTGCGCTCCCCTCAGTGTTGACTGTAGTTACACCTTGTAACACTACAGTCAACACTGAGGGGAGCGCAAATTGTGGACTGCATGTACCATGATACAAAGGAGCAAACGTTTATGGGATGTGATGTAGTGTCTGGCCACATCCTTTTCGCTGTCCAAACTGATTTTTATGACCTCCTCTACCATTTATCTCATATCCCTAATGTTCCTTTTTGTGATTACACTTCATCCTACCTGAGCCGGAGAGTACTGCTTGAGCCGGAGTATAAGGCTTGGACTGGAGATTCCATCCGACCGCAGACGTAAAGATACGACTTGGAAATTACCTCTGCGAATAGCAAAAGTCTTAAAGTTAGATTTTTGTCTCAGATTGCTTTTGTGAATCGGGCCCGATGTGTTTCTGAGAGTTTGTTCATTGCGCAACACGTTAGTTACTTATAAGCGAGTTCAGGGTGTGGATGGGCATCCATGAGTCGGAATGACTGAGATCTCTGGAAGAGAGGCTGAAGGCAGTGAGAGTTTCTCACAGTGCCTTTTAATGGGTTATAAAGAGGTGTTTTGACTCTAACACTCAATAAATCCTGCTCTGCAAAGCCTATGGTGATATATATGATCAATTTGATTACCAGTCAATGGGCAGTGTGTGAAGGAGATACAAAGATGTTGGTACCGCACACAACACTTGCATCTTACACCACAGGAATCCCAGTGATGGATGTACGTTGTTACAACGCATGCTTTTACTACGCAGCCTTTACAACGCAGGTTTTTCAACGCAAGTCGTTGCAACAAAGGCAAAGGCTCATTTGGAATATATAAAGGGTGATGCATATTATATCAAGGAAGCAGAGTATTAATGATGCTAAACACACAACCTGCTTCTTCATACAAGTGGAGCAATTATAAATACTGCCAATGCCTCCCTTAGTTGCACACTCATCAAGCTCCCTACATAGGTTTTTTGCTCAGGGATGCTAAAACAAGGCGAGTTTCTCAGCTGTTAAAAGACATGGGGAAACAGAACAGGACATGACAAACCACGGACATAGTGTAATACTGTAATACTCTATCTTCGCAGGACACTGCCCCATGGAATATCATCGTTGAGACCAACCCTATTTGCCGCCTGCCTCTGTCCTGAAAAGGAGGCTGGTAGCCTTGTTGGTTCATTGGAGGATATGGCATGAAATGTGGGTTCCAACCCATCATTGGTGGGAAAGGTTGGGAAGGATTATGGTTATAGAGGCCCATCCCCTGTTGGTTGTATGGTGCATTCCAAGTGGGGGGGTGCGAGTCTGTTGTAAATTGTTGATAACCCCGACCCCTCCCTCAAATCACAAGCCAATGCTTTGTCTATCAAACTGCAAAACAGAGGATATCCGCAGAGGATAATCAACAAGAGCCATAAGAGGGCGCGGAACCAGCAGAGGGATATTCTGTTGGATGAAAATCCCCCCAAAGAGAAGGAGGAAATTCCTCTAACCTGCGTCACCACTTTTAATTCACTGTCCAACGCAGTGAGTAAAAGTATCATGAAAAACTGGAGGATTATAACCAGTAATAAAGCAGATTGGAAGAAACCTTTATTGTCCTACAAGAGAGCAACTAGCCTGAAGGACTCGCTGGTCCACACAAGACCCAGAACTGAAAGGACAACTGTTCCCACACCAAGCGTCCTCAACGCATGGGGCCTTCCACCGGTTAAAGGCCATTTCTCTTGTGGCAATTGCAACGTGTGCCACCTGACCTCCAATACCAAATATCTAGACTTGACAGATGGCACCCGTTGGGAGCAGCGTGGTCATACGAACTGTAACACCACTAACGTAGTATATCTCATCACGTGCAGTTGTGGCCTCCAATACGTGGGAATGACAACGCGGCGCATAAGAATCAGAATCTGTGAACACAGAAGTAATATACGGTGTAAAAAGATGACCACAAAACTCACCGTACACTTTCTACAGGCGGGACACACCCCCAATGATTTACAGTGGACCATTATAGAACATCAAGAATATGGGTCTGAGGCGTCACTTTTTGAACGTGAACAACGTTGGGTGTATCGTCTTGGGACAAATAGGGTTGGTCTCAACGATGATATTCCATGGGGCAGTGTCCTGCGAAGATAGAGTATTACAGTATTACACTATGTCCGTGGTTTGTCATGTCCTGTTCTGTTTCCCCATGTCTTTTAACAGCTGAGAAACTCGCCTTGTTTTAGCATCCCTGAGCAAAAAACCTATGTAGGGAGCTTGATGAGTGTGCAACTAAGGGAGGCATTGGCAGTATTTATAATTGCTCCACTTGTATGAAGAAGCAGGTTGTGTGTTTAGCATCATTAATACTCTGCTTCCTTGATATAATATGCATCACCCTTTATATATTCCAAATGAGCCTTTGTTGGAATAATGATAATTAATTATCTGCTGACTTCAGAATATTGATAACACTTACAGGGCAATGTGGTTATTAATGCCATGCGGGGGATCGAACTCGCAATGCTTGGCATTAGAATCTCGCCTTTTGCGCTGTATCCCTTTAAGAATTCCACTGCAGACGACACCACGTGACTATCAGCGTCCCACGTGGTGTACTCTGTTCCGCCCAGGGCGTTTCATAAACACAGGTCGCTTCCCGGTGAAACTATCGCTTCCGGGAGGGTTGGACAGGAAAGCAGGTCACGGGCGGGGAGCCGCGAGTGCAGAAGTAAGTGACACCCGATCTGATAAACAATCACCCGGGGCCCCTGGTTTTCCGTGCTATCATTATTCTCGGCAATGGGGTAATTGATACATACCTACGCCCTTTACTTTCTCCCATTGCAGAAAGCCACCGCGTGAAGTACACCCGCGCCACCCTCACCGAAGGGGCATCTTAATGTCCCGCTTTTTGTGAGTAATTAAGAAATATAGCATTTTCGCTCCTTTTCCGTTTTGGAGAGGTTCACAGCCCTTGATTTTTATATTGTACACACGACGTTAAAACGGAACGTTTAGACCTTCACTCGACTATGAATGATACTATGGGACGAATGAGCCATATGTATAAGGCAAGTCTGACTTGATTTGAAAGCAGAATATACATGCGATTTGCCCCGCATTTTACCGGCAGAACTGGTCGGGCATGTTGGGTGCTGATCTAGAATTTTGAGGCACTCTTAGAAATGATATTATACTGCACCGTCACTTTTGGATGGGCTCTGTTTCCAGTATGACACACCCAGTCAGCTCCATTAATGCAGCTTATTCTGAGATATTGGACCACAATTGAGATCTAATTATGTGTCATTGTTTGTCTTTGTCTTTGTCCCTTTTTTTTCCCATAGGTTGCTATGATTGTTTCTGCAAATGGCATGAGATGACATGGTCAACTGTTGTGTGATAAAAAAAATTTTTCACACATTCTTTTAAATTTTATTAATTTTTCACATTTAGAGCCTCCCGGGAGGGTACGCCTTAGTGCGCGCACACCACCGGAGGACTATTTATTAGATCCTGAAGAAAGCTGAGCAAAATGCAATAAAACAGCAGAAACATGTCGACCGATTTTTAGGACTGCGGTTCCGTAACTCAGAACCTGTCTAGTCCACTCACTATTTTTAATCAATGCGGGTTGGCCATCATTAAAAATATTTTTGACCTGGTTACAACCTCTGCATTTTTTAATTTGCACTGACACCACACGTTTAGTCACTTTTTGATTTGGGCACTGTTCCACTCACCACATCCTGCTCCGCTGTAGTCAGGCGTTGTAGCACGCTAGGGTGATACTCGGTCACCCTAGCGGGGACCCGATGATGAAGCATGTCACCAACTAGTGGTGAGTGAGGGTCCTTCTAAATGAATAGAGCTTCACCACTGCAGATTACTAGCTCCAGAGGGTGAGAGGCGTACCAGTTGGTATACTAACGGAACTGACAGCACCATTTTATCTTAGATAAAGACAGAGCACTTTACATGGGGGTTTATTTATTCATTTATTTAACCTTCACCACACGTTAAGAGAACCGTGGTTATTGTTTTTCAAATGCCTGTGCCTAGTCACTCCTTTGTTGTTTGTGTATGAATTAGCCCGGGGTCCAGGAGTGTCTACTCATACCCTCCCTCTCTTGTTGCTGATATATTGATTCGTTTAGATAGCCTAGGGGGTATTTGACTTTACGATTTTGTGATCAAGCTACTAAAAGATCACTATTCTAAAATACAGTTGGTACTGCAACTGCAGAAAACTCGGCTGAGTTTTCCAGAACTACTCTTCATGAGGAGTTCAATCTTTTATGTTTGCTCTTTTCCAATGGAACTCTTTATGGGTTTTTATTTTGAATAGGTCCTTATACTAGTGTATCGGTTGCCTTATGAAATACGTCTTTAATGCTGATTTCAAACCTCTTCTTTTATTTATGTAAATTGCTAAACTGAATAAAGATAATTACAAACTCTAACTAAAATAAAGGTTTTAAAACTATTCAAATTTCTCGTCATTGACCAATTGCAAATTCTAAACGTGCATGATGTTTTAATTACTTTTTAAGGATGCTCTAATCGCCCAAACAGTGAAAAGGTCCATTGACTCTACATAGCTCTAAGGATTTTCCATGAAGACATTTGTAAATCGGTGTATGTGAAAGGTTTGAACCAGCTTGGGAAGTCCTGTTTTGGGCTCCAGCACTACCAAAAATCAACAAGGTGAGACCGCATACAATGAATGGTTCAATATTTACAGGCACTTTGACACTTTCGAGGTCTTAATGCAATCATTCTCTGAACAGGTAAACATGACAATAGGAAAAATGGCAAGAAATGACAAGCAACAACACAAAACAGTGCCTTGGTAACAGACATTCATAAAAATTTGCCCATTAGGAAATGCTGTATAGATGACACTGGGCACTACTGTGATGTTGAAAAGGAAGCTGTTAATAATAGTAAGCACTGGTGACAGACCTGAATAATCTTATGTTTATACTATGGAGATCACTAAACCTGATAACATACTGAGCATTATTTGTCAAGCTCAGGCCACCACCCAGCTCATGGAGGTGGCAACACTTATTATTACATGAAGTCAAGGGTGCAGCTGAGCTGCAGAGAAACATTTCAGAACAGCGAAGAAACCAGACAATGCCTAAAGATGGACCACTATGAAGTCAGAAGGGATAGCGGAGTTCCAGGTTCTGGGTTGTAGCACAAGGAAACTTTTTTTATTAAGAACATGGGTTTTCTAAGATGAGGTGTGATGTGATCCTCAATGTCCTATAACCTCTTGCAATTGAAGTATAGGCACTGATTAGGGTAAATTGCTTTAGAGATGTAACAGAAAATCATGAAAACTATGCAAGCTCTGAGTAACAATGAATAAATAGTAGAAGGGCAAAGTGGTAAGTTGTACTTTGGCTCCAGTTACTAAAAGAAACCAGGAATGAATATTTGTTTTTAGAGAGGAATCAAGCGAGGCTTTTGAAAGTACCACTGACAGGGCATACACAGCATGGATGCACTGTCATGGACAGCATTTGGGTTTGAATCAATGCCCGGCAGTTTGTGCTGATGACGATGTGTTGAAAGATTCCCTTTCTTGTAAAACAATTAGATATACAGTTCAAGTGTCTTGAAGAAATGTATGTGTGGACTAATAATTTAGTGTGTATAATTACTATTGGATTGAATCCAAATACAGAGTGTCGCACTACTGAAAGCTGGAATGGAAAGGAACGATCAACGGAGTGCAAGAGAAACAATACATTTTGGATGTGTGTAGTTTCGGTACCACAATGACGCTTGAAGCAGAAGTTCGCCATTAAAGCGGTGTGTGGTACACAAAAAGATGAGGGAGGTATACTGGGCCCATCAGCATGAACCAAAGCAACTTTATGTAAAGGATAAGCAGCGTTAGAACCCAAGACACATTTTAGGATAGTGGTCCCAAAACAAGCAGGGGAAGCATGGATATCTGGAATTTACTGAAGAGTTATAAATAACTGTTTCAATGCTGGTAAACTAAAGGGCAATGTGGCGAGTGGAGAGTGTGCAGTTGGAGTACTATGCCATGTAAAACATATTAGAACATTGGAATGTTGAGCGCTCCATTTAAGACAAAAGAGTGCTCCAGGCTTCTAACGGTCGGTTGAATCCCAGAGCATCAACATTCCAATGTTTGTTTGCAGCTGTTGCTGTAACAAAGGCCTCAAGGAGTCCAAGGTGATTTCAATCCCCTCAGGCTCCATGAGGCCTTTGTTTTACAAATTAGAGCATTCTACCCTCAAGGGGCAGAATGTTCTAATAGCCTTTGAGCCCCCCGTAGTGGGGTCTAATAGCCATTAATGGACAGCTCCCTTGTTAAAGAGCCTAAGAGTGAGCCTTTAATGGCCAGTAGAGCTCGCTACAGTCTGCTCTAAAGCTATAGTAAAGGTCCTTGAAAGGTCAGGTAACAGCAAGAGACAGGCATAAACATCCTGGCAATCATCCAGCTAAATCTCATCTGAAACCAGATCAGTGAAAAATGAAAAGGCTCTCATTTGAGACATGAGTTATAGTTTCTTGCTACTGCCTTGTTCAACAATATACTGAAAATGGGCAGTCGGACACGGGTCTTATATTTTGGAGGGTCATGAGTAGATTTCTTTAGTAAAGATGTGATTTGGCTTCATTTAAAAGACAATAGCACATCCAGTTGCGAAACCATTTATGATCTTGAAAATCATGGGAGCGATCTCTAGTGCACAGAAATGGATGGGAATTAGGTCATTGGGATGTTATGAAGGTTTGATGCAGATGGGATCATCATCGGACTTGAACTGCTAAAAAATACTTCTACTACAAAAGCTAAAATGGCAATTGAACTTGTACTGTGGGAGTGAAATAGTCAAGCTCGCCAAGTATAGCGGAAAAAAAAAGTAAGGAAACTATATGCAATACCTACAGTACTACAATACATTCAAACTTATAATGTATAGATTTGTGTAGACTATTAAACATAGGTCTTTTAGAGCAAAATGAACACAATAACTAAAAGAGCATAAAATGTTTTAAGTGTTGTAGATCAGTGCATAAAATGTTCTAGGATATACAACTAAAATATACTAAATTTGAGAAGCACAGTTTTGGACAGGAGAAATCTGGGATGTTTGCCAATGTGATACTCCACAAAACAAAGACAAAACATCTGGCATTTTAAGACTGATGTACAGAAATCTGAATATACAGAATTTTGCTGGGGAAGTTCATTTGTGACAAAATAAACTGACAATTACCCAATTAACACTAACTTAAATAGACTGCCACTTGCAATTGTTTGCTTTCAAATCTTCAAAAACGCAGCAAAATGTTTTGGTGTACCCTTAATGAGACTCTGTCAACCGCATCTTTTCCCAATTAGCAGTAAGCACTTAGTGAGAGAACAGTAATTTTCAAATGTGATTTTCAGTAAAAAAGTATATTGCAGAAATCCTTTGGAATATCTTTAGTAAAAAATAATTTTAACTTGAACAGCTACTGTAAAAAGAAATTGATACAAACTAGATTAAGTTCAAATGTACAGCAAGTTAATTTATCTCATATTCCTAATCCGTCACATGCTCACTTTTAAATGAAGTACAGCAAGAGAAGACGTCCTATATAATTCTAGGTTTGCTTTTCACAAATGGCCATTGGGCAAAACGGACTGAGAATCACAAAATAGAACTACTGTAATTATGATAATAATTTGCCAGATGGAAATTAAATATTCAGGTTACACCAGAGGTCACTGTAAGGATAAGGAACGTGTAGATCATTTGTCTGATCCATGTATAAACTATAAACATGTCCACCATGGCAGCCACTTACCCTTCTAAATCAAATATTTACCAGTCTTCTGTTTCGCATAATCAAACATTAACTTTCTAAACACCATATTAAATCAAGTAGAGTGTGCGTCCTTTTATAGAATGGTGTGGTATATGAAACGATTAAAACCAAACTCAACCGAAAACTTAAGGGAAACTGGATGATCAGCAACACAAAAAAGAAAAGAACAGAGTTGCATACGTAATTGCAAACAAACGTGACGATCAAAATATGTGGCTACACACCCTTAAAATAGAGCTTGAATAAAAAAAAGAAAGAGAGAGCAAGAAATGACATCTTTTCAAAAGCAACATCATTCCTCTCAAGAGGTTTGCAATTTTCTTTCGGTTTTTAAATATCCTGTATAACATAAAATCAAGTCATTGTTTCCGCAACCATCAGTGGCAATGTCTAACTCCACAATCCACAATCCCCCCCCCCCCCCCTCCCCGCCCCCCACAACGCTTAATGCTACGCCTTTGGGTGGAAATGTATAACAGCCCGGGAGTTCATAGGAATACTCCCAGTAGCCTTGGCCAGGAGATCACCGTGACGTCTATACTCAGCAGGACGGCTCTGTCACATTTCCTGAAGGAAATGCAGGAGACGCCAGCCAGGAAGAAAAAAAGAGTAGCAGCGGCAGACACCATAAGGGTGGTTAAAATAGAAAACTCAGACAGTTCATTTAAGATAAAATGTAATATATTAGAACACGATAAAAGCACGACTACAATCAAGCAGGATTTAAACTTTTCAAAGTCTATCATCTTCGTAGGTAACAGCATTGATGTCGAATTACAATTACTTAAAGAACAGACAAATTCAAATAAAACAGAAAAAAACTGCAAAAGATGACCCGGTCTCAAACTATCTTTGTCTGTCAGATCCATCATCTCCACATATTGTGGGTAGATGTCTGCAACTGACATCAACAAACACGCAAAGGTGCACTTATATGCATAAGGAGCCACTAAGTAAATGTGCTTGTGCTTCGTTCATGCATGCGGAAGGCAACCATAAGCCACGGATTTCCACATTTCCACATAGCAGGTTTACACATCATGAAATTCAAGGGTGGCTCCTCTAAGGCCAAACCTTGGCGCTCAGACCAATCACAACGCTGCATTGCAGCGTATGCAACGTTGTGATTGGCTTACCTTCTTCCGAGACTTGCCAGTAAGAGAAGCAACGATGGAAGAGAGATGGCAGCCGTGAGGAGGTCAGTGTTTTTTTTTTATATAGTTTGTTTTTTTGTCTCCCCCTCCAGCCAGCCACCCACGTTCCCAGCCAGCTGCCACTGATGAAATTAGTATAAAAAGAAACCTGAAATCAAAGAGGGAACCAAAAATGGAATGGTGCAGAAATCATTATACCTATATCGCAATGACCAGATGAAAACACATTATAAATCCTTGGGAATACATGTTCAAAATTTAATACTTAGGTTTTTCCAGGACGAAGTCAGTATGGAAAAGATGGAAGAAATTGGGTATGGATTGTAAGAAAACAACTACAAAATGTATTAAAAACAACTAAGATGAGGCAGTCCAGACAAACTATGTAGTAGGGAAAATTTAAACAGGTTTCTATCAGGAGGCAGCCAATGAAAAGTTCTGATCTAAGGCACACTAAATTACTTTGAAAGATAATGGGCAAATATACGGTTGCAAATTACTGGTCACACATTGCAACCAATATTTATGGGACATTAAGATTTTTAAGAAACGACCTATATTCCAATAGGTAGGTTCTTAATAATCTGTATTGTAGTGCGTCCCAATAAGACTTACCTCACAAATATTTATGAGGTAGGTAGCAAATTGCAACTCTCTGTGACTGGAGGCCATTACAGAAATGGTGGCCTGCTGCGATCAGGAGCCCACTATGTCCGTGATTGCTTTTAAATAAAGCAAACTTTAAAAAAAAAAGTACAGTCTGTTTTTCTTAAAGGATACGGGGTTGCATTTAAAAAGAAGAACAAAAAGTAAATTTTTTTGTTTAAAGTTTGTCTAAGAGTTAGTAGTGGTTCCCTAAACCAATGCCTACTCTTCAACAAATATTTTTTATATTCACCAAGGTAAAGGAAACCTGTTCTCAATTGCAAATACATTACCACCTACTCTGAGAATATAACATACTGAGTATCTAGTTCGAAGGGAAGTCTAGAACACACTGCTTTCAGAAACTGAATCTGTATCCATCTAATACTGGTTGTGCGGGGGCAAGATGGCAGCCGCGTGAAGCTGCGCGAGGTGTTGCTCCCTGACCTGACCGGAGCACAACGCCTAGGCTGATCCCAGCGGAGCCTTTTTGCAAGCCGTTCCATCCGATTTGACTTACTTACCTGCAGCCCATACCGGGGGGGTGCCGTATCTCCGGGGCATTCCGGTTCTGTGGTTCTGCTACGCTACGCTGCATCTATCTCCAGACGGCTCCTGAGTGTTAATGATTCTCCTTCTCGCGCTCAGACTGCAGCTGACAGAACTCCGCCTACGGGTTTCGCAGGCCTTGCGGAGCAGGGCAGGGCGGCGACAGAGTGCAATTACTTCACCCATGAGCTATTACAGACAGCAAATGGGCCCCCCTCCCCCCGAGTTGTCAAGGACGGGGCTCTCAGTAGTAAAGACGCCAGTATAGAGGGGTACAGGAAAACCTGGCATGGATCATACCCCTTCGGATCCAGTAAACAAGAGGAAGACTCTGATGGTCCCCGGTATGTTTGCAGGAAAGCCGGTAAGCCACAAACCCCTATTGCAGTCTAAGGGTACCTCTGAGCATACGCCTATTCAGCTGAGGAGCAAGAAAATAGTCGCAAATGTGCCTGCGCCAGGGGTATCAGGTGCTGTTGCAATTATGAATGTGACTGAAACTCCTGGCTCTGATTCTACTCCTGTACTGAGCGCCTCTTTAACCCCTGGCAATTCTATTATTCCCAGCAATTGTGTCCAAACTATGTCACCGGGGGGGCTTCCAGGCATAGCTACATCTGGGTTGAATGATACAGTAGGATTGGAGAGTATTATCCCGGTTATTTCTGTATCATCCACTCAAGCCCTAAATCAAAGGGAGGATAATACTATCTCTGATTCAAGAGGTCTAGATTCTGAGTGAAACTCTCTTCCAGAGGCACAGGATGGAGGGAGTACAATACCCGGTACTCCAGATGGGGACAACTTTTTCTCCATGGCAGAGTAATCAAACTCGGCTGCAGGAAGCGAACTAGAAGCATCCGAGGGGGAGGGGTCGGCTGATGCCAGTGACACAGACAGTGCACCTAATACTGCTGATACACTTAGACACGCTGGCACCCATCCCAGGCGGGAGGGGGGGGGCACGCTGGCTCCCGGGGTCAAAGCACTCTTTCCCAATCTGACTCAGACTCACATCTCCAGTGGGACTGTTCCAATACTAATCCTGGCCGTGAAGGGGAAGAAGGAGGGTCTAGGTTTCGAGAGAACCCTCAGGCATCCGGCACCAAGGACAAGCAAGCACCCTCAATGTCTCTCATATATGCGACCCTTAAAGCAATGCAAATAGAGGCCCGTCAAGAACATAAAAGGGCCCAATTGGCGACAAAAAAAATCCAGGGTGCAATCCGGAAGACTACAAAAGCTTCCACCGAAGTTATGGCTCGCACAACGGCGCTGGAGGAGCGGGTGGTGGGTCTTGAGGCTGGTTTGGAGAGCACCAAACAGAAGACTTCTGCTAATCACGCCAGAATGATGGCTGTTTTATGGAAGCTCGAGGAGTCGGAAAACCGACAGCGACGAAACAACCTGCGTCTGCTGGGTATTGAAGAAATGCCGAAGGGGGGGACATACGCAGCTTTGTAATTAAGCTTTTCAAGTCCGCCTTCCCAGAGCTTTCATCTTGGAACTGAGAAGCTGAGATCCAGCGCGTCCATCGGTTCCCCCTAATGGTTAAGAAAATTCCTGGGTAAGACCAAAGGCCACGAGCTATTCTTATTTTTTTGGGAAACTTTCTTTTGCGACAGGCATTTTGAAAAGGCTCGACCTGATGCCAAGAAACCTGCGGAAGGGCAAACTTTCTTTGTGAGGCCGGACTTCTGCCACACTACGGTGGAGAGGCGGTGGCGTTTGAGGCAGATGATTTCATCATTTTAAAAACTTGGCTGTGAAGTCTATCTGATGAACCCTGCTTGTCTGAAAGTGATTCATCAGGGCCTGACAATGGTGTTTACGTCTGAGATTCAAGCCGGGGATTACTTTAAAGAGATAACGGGTGAATAGGAAAGGTTGTATGGTCACCAGCAGCGAGAGTGTATAGGGGGGATAGTTGAATAGAGGGAAACAAGGCTACCGGGCTTAGGTGTTTGTCCCCTCCAGTCTCTCCTCCCATGTCTCATGATTTTTTATATTTTTTGGTTATTTGACCTTGCTGGTGGCTGTTTTTCTTCTTATGTTTTTTTTCGTCTTCTCTCTTGCATTTAGAGTATGGCATATAGGGTGGGGGCTATATGGGAATAGGGACGTGGGATTTTGGTCTGGACTAGGCCAAGGCGTTGGTTGAAGGGGGAGTTCTCCTGCTGCTTCTTATCTTTTTTTTTGGTCAGGGAGCAACAGGGGCGCACAACGTGGGAGGCATCACAAGGGTCTGGAGACCTTTTTTGCCGATGTGAAGGGTGGGAGGAGCCGGGGTGGAGGTGGGCGGATCCTTGTCAAGGGGGAAAAGGAATCTGGAACAAGGGAAGCAGTTCTCAGGATTTATCTGTTTTTTGTTGTATTTAGTTTTGTTTACCTTTGGCATAGCATATATAATCAATGGGGGGAGTCAGGATAGCCACGATTAATATATGTGGTCTGAATGACCCAGCTAAGCGGGGTAGGATCAAAAAAGATGTTCGAATTCTCAGGGCTGACATTATCGGTCTCCAGGAGACTCACATTCAAGCTAGCAGAAGAAAAATTATGGAACTAGATGGCTTTCAGTTGGTTAAATGCTTCAAACAGGAGGTCAAGACTAGGGGGGTTGTCCTATTTGCCCGTCGTGGCTTGGCAAATTTTCCACGCTCAATCTCAGATAAATACGTTAGATGGGCCATAACTCAGTGTGTTATCGATAATAACATTTTTACCCTTTGCTCAGTGTATGGCCCGGTAATAGACGCTACCGAGTTATATAATTGGCTGAATACAGAATTGGTGGGCTGGCCGCTCCCACTGATCATTTGTGGAGATTTTAATATAAACTTGGGTTGGGCTGTATCGAATCAACCTGAAGTGGGCTATCAGGGGCGAAAACCGAAAGTCTTTAGGTCCTTATGCCAGCTGAGGGAGCATCATGGGCTAGTGGACGTCTGGGTAGCAGTTAGAAGTGGGGAAGACGGGTTTACATACTACTCAGCCCCACATCAATCACATTCTAGATTAGATTACTTCTTCATCTCTCATAGATTGGTGTCGGGCTGCAAAATTGAGAAATATACCAAGGTTATGTCAGACCATAATCCGTTGGTTCTGGAAGTATGTCTTAAGTGTCCAAAGAATATTTCTAGCTGGGCATTTAATAGGGCTCTATTGAACTATAATCAATATGTTGAACATATGGGTGTCTGGATCACTAGGTTTTTCGATGAGAACCGGGGTAGCACTTTGCCCCAGAATATTTGGGACGCGCTAAAAGCTGGGGTCAGAGGGGAGACCACACAGTTTGGATGGCGGGCTCTAAAGCAAGAGAAAAACAAGATTAACAATCTATATGCTGAATTGAGCAAAGCAGAGCTAAACCTGGTTCAGGTAATTTCGGTAAAGGGGGATATTGAGGCGGCACAAACAAAGATTGTAACTACTAGAGCTGCTATAGCCGAGATCTCAGCTAGCAAATCTGCAGCCAGGTATCTTGCCTGGCGCACGAAAATGTATGAAAGTAATGAGAAGGTAGGGCATACTCTTGCTGTACGCATCAGGGAAAAGGATGTTCAAGCTCGGATTATGGGAGTTAATGATCCAGACATTGGGTTTGTAAATGACCCGGATGCTATCCTTGTAGCTTTTGAAAAAATCTATCAGAAATTGTACTCTGAGGAAAAGAGGAATATCTCAACACTACAGGATGAGATAGCAGGATTCTTGGACAGGGTTACATGAGAACCACTGCCCTTGGCAGACATGGAAATTTTGGAAGCACCGATTACGTTAGGTGAGGTCAGTAATGTACTAGAAACAGTCGCATCGGGCAAAGCTGCAGGGCTTGATTTTTTGCCAGGAGAATTCTTCAAAAAATTCTCAATACAGCTCGCCCCAATTCTGTTGGAGTTATTCAGTCTAATCCAGGGGGGCCTCCACCGGATTCATGGAGATTTGCTAAAATTGTTATCTTTTTAAAGAAAGTTAAGCCGGCCACAGATCTAGGGGCCTATCGGCCAAATCACCTTGATTAACAATGATGTCAAAATTTACTCAAAGATTCTGGCGAATAGATTGGCCTCGGTTATTAAAAAAGTGGTATCCTATAGCCAACATGGCTTTGTCCCTGGCAGAGAAACCATAGGCCATATCCGTAGAGTAATAACTCTATTTGATTACACTTAGGTGACATGGCGTTAATTTTATTGGACGCCGAAAAGGCCTTTGATAGGGTCTTCTGGCCCTTTTTATGGGCGGTCATGAAGCATTATGGAATCGGGGAAGGATTTATCCGGGCTATTAAAAGTATCTAGATCCTGTTGCCAAGTTAGCTCTGATGAGAGCATATTATGGGGAGATCAGTATAGGGCGGGGCACCAGACAAGGTTGTCCCTGCTCTCCTTTGCTATTTGCAATTTATATTGATCCTCTAATCAGACTAATACAAGAGAGCCAGGCAATTTAACCAGTATTTGCTCAAGGAGGGGAGGTAAAAATTCTAGGGTATGCTGACAATCTAGCAATAGTTACACCGGCTACGCAGGAGACCTTAGTTGAGCTTGGGGTGCTAACATCTTGATTTGGTAGAGTGTCCAGTTATCACATGAACGAAAGCAAAACCCAAATAGTTATCAACGAGAAGGTAGATATTGTCGATTCACGGATTGTAGCGAGTGCAAGGTATCTTGGGGATGAGATACGCTCTACCCCAACTACTATAGTAGATCTAAATCTTGCACCACTTTTAGGCAAAATGAAAGCCAATACCAAAAGAATGAGTAATCTTTACTTGATGCTTATGGGTCGAAGCATCGTCATTAAAATGATTTTTCTACCCAAGATTCTTTACTATTTTAGAGCTATTCCTCTTGAATTCTGGAAATTCGACCAAGTCATTTCTTGGTTTCTATGGGCGGGGCAGCGCCCAAGACGGGCATTAAGGTTTATGACACTACCGAGCGATCGTGGGAGGGGGATGGTCTGTTCATAATTTCCAGACCTATTGCTGGGCCATCACCTTGAAGTATTCAGCCCAATTGATAAATGGACTAAACCTGGACAATTCTGAAATTTCTATTTTCCAACTTATCTGTGGGGCAGAAGCTAGGGGTCTCTGATTACGACACATTGATTTTGCTTATTATAAGAGGGTCAAGTTCAAGGTCCTGATAGGAGCGTATAAAGTGTGGACCGCAGTCAGGAAAAAGGTTGAAGTTCCCCGGTTGCATAGGTATTCCCCCCTTGGTAATAATGCTATCTTATGTTTGGAAATTTTTAATGATGTCTATTTTCGTAGATGGGGGGGATAAAGGGATTTATTGTATCGGGGATCTTCTGTCTGGTGACGGTCTACTTTCTTTTGATGCACTTAAAGAACGATTTGGTCTAGGAAATATGGATTTCTTGAATTTTTTACAAATTGGGATTTCCTGGAGAAGAAATGTCAGAACCGGAGGCGAAATTCCATTTTTAGAAATGTTTAAAAATACGCTACAACAAACCACCGCCATCCACAAAGCCATTACGGAGAAAATGGGGGATGATTTAATCAAACATTTTGACAGGTGGCAAACACGGTTACAGGCCGGGCAGGGGACTGTGAGGATTCTCTGTACTTTAGTCAAACATCATGCATATCTGCAAATCTACAAGTACAGTGCTTTAAAACCTGGTGTAATTTGTATGTAACCCCCGCTCGTATTCACAGATGGGGGGTATCACTGGGATTCACTGCCCGCGTTGTGGGGTGGTGGCTGCGGATAGCACCCATATGTTTGCGACTTGTCCTGAACTTTCCCAATTATTACTTAAAATAGAACACAGGTTGAGGGCAATACTGGGTTTCACTTTGACACTCACCCCGCTGACAATAATGTTGGGAATTTCCAAGCAAGTAATGGTTGAAAATCATAGGAAACTAGTGTTTGTCGCTATGGCTGTTTATCGCTTATGTATAGCTACTGTATGGCTTGACGCAGCTCCTCCGACCGAATATGTCTTATGTCTGGTTCAACAAACTTATCTATATATATATGTATGTACATACATATACAGGTGTATGCTCAGAAATTAAAGTTTGTAAACTTTTAAAACTATACACCTAAATATGTATGAACGTAGATATATGTAACTATGCAGCCCAAAGTGAGAACTCTAACCAAAATAGGGACAAACAGCCAGAAAATAATTCAGCAATACTTGTAGTAATAAAGAACATTTAAGACTACTTGTAATAGAGACCATACACCCAAATGGCTTCATACAAGGATCATTTATTTTCCAGAACAAGGAAAAAATCAAGTAATTGCAGGTAGTTGGGCCCATAGGCTGCATAGGAATAACTGTCCTGAGACAGAAAAGACAACCGGCTCCTTGCCTTTAAGAATCAACAGAAACTAGGCACTTCGCCTTTAAGAACCTCAGAGAGCCCTCTGCTCCCAGCATGCACCACAGGTGAGTTAGGTCAGTTCTTTTTGCAAAGGCATATATTCCAATATGAAAAAACCTTGTACCCACTATGCTCATCCGGGGAGGAGGGCGGGGTGCTTATGACTTTGATGAGCATACCCCTGGAAGAGAACTAGGATTACAGGTAAGTAACTTATCCTTCTCTTCCAGGGGATACTCATCAATAGTCATAAGCAGTGAATAGAATAGCAAGCCCATACCCCACACTTAGCGGATGAGCAATGTAGCACAAGGAATACAAACAATTAAAAACAGATGCCACCATTCACCAACCAAACACATTTCTCAGAGATGCTTGACCTACTTGAGCATCTGCCTGAGTGTCTGAATCTAAGCAGTAATGACGAGAAAAAGTATGAACAGATCGCCATGTAGCTGCTTTGCAAATCAGGGCTATGGGGATATTTCTAAGTAGGGCCGTGGTAGAGGCCTTTCCCCTTGTCGAAAGCGCTTTAGGTCTCCCCCGAAAGGATTTATTCGCTAACTGATAAGCCAAGGAAATACAAGAGACTATCCATCTTGCGATGGAACGCTTAGAGGCTGCTAAACCAGTATTGATAGGACCATAATTAACAAATAATCGGTCCGTCTTTCTGATATCCTTGGTTTTGTCCAAATAAAACTTCAACACTCTCTTAAGGTCTAAGGAATGTAAGGCTCTTTCAGGTGGAGTTGAAGGATTAGGGAAGAAAGTGGGTAAAGTGATTCCTTGGTTGATGTGGAAATCAGATACCACTTTCGGCAAAAAGTAGGTTGAGTTCTAAGAACTACCCTGTTTGCATGAAAAACCGTGTAAGGTTCCTTACAGCATAAAGCTTGCAGCTCGCTAACTCTACGAGCTGAAGTAATTGCTACAAAGAAAGACACTTTCCAAGACAGATGCTGTAAGGAAGATTTGTGTATAGGTTCAAATGGTCCTCCCATTAACTTGGTAAGGACTACATTGAGCTTCCAAGGGGGAGAAGGAGCTTGCACTGGTGGAAACACCTTCTTTAATCCTTCTAAGAAATCTTTTACTACAGGCATCTTAAAAAAGGAACCTTGCGTAGGAGAGTTTCTGTATGCTGTTATAGCAGCTAAGTGTCCCTTAATAAAAGAGAATTGCAGACCCGACTTAGCTAGATGCAATAGATATGGCAGAATAACCTGTTCCTGCCCTTTATTCGGGTCATGTCCATTATTCAAGAACCATATATAGAAACGCTTCCATTTAAAAGCGTAGGAAGCTCTGATAGAAGGTCTTTTGGCTTCCTTCAGGATAGACATACTAGTCCCCTGGCAAGTCTAAATGCCTATATTGCAAGAGTTCAGGAGCCATGCGGTTAACCTCAGCGAGTGGAGGCAGGGATGAAACACTCTCCCCTGACTCCTGGACAGTAGGTCTGGGCGACAAGGCAACTTCCGGTGTGGAACCTCTGAAAGTTGAAGAAGATCCGGGTACCACCACTGGCGTGGCCACTCCGGGCGATCAGTATCATCCTGGAGTTGGTCTTGTAAAATTTGGTGATCACTCCCGGAATGAGAGGCAGTGGGAGAAAAGCATAAAGCAGGCTCTGGGTCCAGCTTATCAGTAGTGAATTCCCGACTTACCCTGGTTGGCAAAACCTGGATGTGTAGACGGGGCATTTGGAGTTTGTCTCGTCTGCGAACAAGTCTATATGTGGAAAACCCCATGAAAGATATCCAGAGCAACTTTGTTGTTGAGCACCCAGTCGTGAGCGTCTATGAAGTCTCTGCTAAAAAGTCCGCTTGGACGTTTAAGACACCTGGAACATGGGCTTCCTTGATGGTCAGATTTCTGGCCAGTAACCATTTCCAAATTGTTTGTGCCTCCTGGGACAGAACTCTGGATCTGGTGCCTCCCTGCTTGTTTAGGTAAAACATTGTGGTGGTGTTGTCCGTCTGAATCAAGAGGGAGTTGGAACTCAGAGATGGGAAGAAGGATTTGAGAGCCAAGTGAACAGCTCTTAGTTCCAGAAAAATGATATGGTAACCTTTTTCCGTGTCCGTCCACAGGCCTTGCACTTGAAGATGATCTATATGAGCACCCGAGCCCTGCAGGGAGGAGTTCGAGACGATGGTTTGAGTCGGAGTCTCTTGGAGAAAAGGAACACCTGTCATCATGAGTGACCTCATCATCCACCATCTGATGGAGTCTTTGGCAGACTGGGGAAGAGTTATGCGATCCTCCCAGCTTCCTAAAGCCTCTGTCCATTGGTCCTCCAGAGTTTGTTGAAGGGGACGCATGTGTAACCGGGCGTTGGGTACTATGAAGATACAAGATGCCATGGACCCTAGGAGAGAAGACACCTGTCTGACCGAAGGATGGAGAAATCGAAGCAGATCTCGAGACTTCATCTTGATAGATGCAAACCTCTCCTCCGAAGGACACACGCTTCCTTCCACGGTGTCCAGAGATGAACCAAGGTAGTGAATATTTTGAGCGAGATTGAGAATCGATTTCTTGTAATTGACTCTTAGCCCCAGAGAGCTCAAAATCTTGAGGCTGTACGACAGATGCGACTGAAGCAGAGTTGGAGTGGAACTCTTCAGAAGCCAGTCGTCGAGGTAAGGGTAAATGAAGATTCCCTTTTTGTGTAGAAACACCGTCACTACCGCCATGCACTTCGAAAAAGTTCTCGGTACAGGCTCGAGTCCGAATGGCAGAACTCGAAACTGGTAATGGCGTCGAGCCACCTGAAACCGGAGAAACCTTTGATGTTTCCTGGACACTGGAATGTGGAAGTAGGCGTCTTGTAAATCTATGGCGCACATCCAGTCCCCTTGGTGTAAATGAGGAAAGATCTGATGTAGAGCCAGCATCCTGAACTTTTCTTTTCAGATGTATTTGTTTAGGAGTCGAAGATCCAGTATAGGCCTGTACTCCATAGAAGGGCCTCTTTTGTGAACCAGAAAATATCGAGAGTACACTCCCTGGCGCTTCTGATGAAATTGGGACATGTTCTATGGCTCTTTTCATTTTGAAGATTGCTCACCTCCTCTTTTAGTATGGGATGACACAAAGTGGGACGCCCTTCGGAGGGATCGAAGGGGGAGGAGACTTGAATCGTAGAAGATAACCATCTCTTACAATATTTAATACCCACTTGTCAGTTGTTATATTGTTCCACTCCTCCACAAAGCCAGCAATACTTCCTCCTACCAGAGTGAACAACACGTTGAGAGGAAGTGTCCCTTCATGGTTTTGGTTGTTGTTTTGGGGTAGAGGTCTGCTGTCTGTTGTTGCCTCTCCCTCCCCCTGGTCGTCTTTGATGAAAATAGGATCTTTGTGGTTGCTGATTACCCTGCGACGACCATTGGGACGACTGACCCTTTTGTTGGAACTGGCATTTATCACTAACGAAAACACAGATGAAAATCTTTCTTTTTTTCTAAGCACACGGCTTTAACTGTATCTAAATCAGCCTTCATTTTCACCATCTCTTCATCAGCATGAGGACTGAAGAGGAAAGAGCCATTGAACGGAAGGTTTGTGATCTTGCGCTGCACTTCCGGTTTGAGACCAGTTAATCTGAGCCATGCGAAACGCCTCGAACAGATACCATGTTTAGAGGAGTCTGAACCGGAGATCTTGATCGGTGGGAAGGCGAGTAGGTTCTAGAATAGTCCGATCCAGGGCTGCTAAGGGGCCTAGCTGTCTTGCGTCGAGGTTCTTCATCAACCACCGGAGAGCCCTGAGGTGAAACCTGGACAATGTGGAGACCTGGAGAGGAAGAGCCAGCAGGAGAATGAGGCACCGTGGCAACTTCCTTAGATGTCACAGCAGGTTCTTTGTCCCTCGACGTCGATGGCCTTGACGTCGACAAATGATTCTCCCTCGACGTCGATATGCGCTCAGTCCTCAGCGGCGAAACCACTATCTGCAAAGAAGATGTCGATGTCGATCTGTCATGACGTCGAGATGACATCGTCGTCGACCGTCTTCGATGGTGTGGTCTTGACGTCTAGCGATGAGCAGCCCTTGACATTGAATGTTCTTCATGCCTCCTTGTCGTCCGCAAACTCTTCGACGTCGACCTACGACGAGGTGACGGAGAGTGCCTCGACGTCGACAGGTGTCTAGACGTCGATGTACGCTTCGACGTCGACAGACCCTTATCATGACCATACCTTGATCCCAAAGTATGACGTTTTGACGTTGAGGTCTTTCTCGACGTCGGTGACTGCACAGGCCTTCTCTTCGACGGTGGTAATGACGTCGAAGGTGAACAGTCTGGAATCTGCCTTTTTCTTGAAGATGAAGAGGCAGCCTGGTGTCTGTGTCGATGGGTTGGAGGAGAGGAGGGCTCTTGACGTCCAAGGCCACTTTCCAGATGGGATGTTCCTCTCTCCGCCACAGCTTGCAGGCGAATCCTCTCTCCATCTCTGAGAGTCCTCGAGGAAAACTTCTTGCAGTGGTAACAGGAGTCTACTTGATGGGAGGAAGGAAGACAGGCGATACACACAGTGTGGATCCGAAACAGTCATCTTCTTCCCACAGGATGGACATTTTCTGAAGAGAGCTGGCATTCTGACAGAACTAAATGGATCATTTCTGTCAGAAAAAGAAGATAAAACCTTCACCAGCACAGGAAAATTGCTAAACAGCAAGAAATATAACAATTTCTGACTAAAAGGTCAAAAGCCTGTCGAGCTCCAGGATCCTCTCAGCAGGAGCAGGAAAAAAGAACTGACTGTCACCTGTGGTGCATGCTGGGAGCAGAGGGCTCTCTGAGGTTCTTAAAGGCGCCTAGTTTCTGTTGATTCTTAAAGGCAAGGTGCCAGTTGTCTTTTCTGTCTCAGGACAGTTATTCCTATGCAGCCTATGGGCCAAACTACCTGCAATTACTTGATTTTTTTCTTTGTTCTGGAAAATAAAAAATCCTTGTATGAAACCATTTGGGTGTATGGTCTCTATTACAAGTAGTCTTAAATGTTCTTCAATACCACAAGTATTGCTGAATTCTTTTCTGGCTGTTTGTCCCTATTTTGGTTTGAGTTCTCACTTTGGGCTGCATAGTTACATATATATACGTTCATACATATTTAGGTGCATAGTTTTAAAAGTTTACAAACTTTCATTTCTGAGCAAACACCTGTATATGTATGTACGTATATGTTTTTATATATATATGTATATATATTTATATATATTGGTATAAGCTCCGGGGTTCCGAACGTGGGTGGGGATTATTCACTGCTTATGACTTTGATGAGTATCCCCTGGAAGAGAAACATCTTTAATTCCATTAAACGCTTCAAATTAGTAGGCATACAGAATCAGTGTACCTACAGTCTCCTCTGAAGCCATAAATTGTTGGTGTCTTTTTCAGTGGGTCTACATTGCAGCAGCACAACTGTAAATTATCTTAAGGACTGTTCTAGGTCTTTTACTCCTAGAAAGAGCTTATACTATTCAAAGTCTTGTTTTCTTATGCATAAAGAGAGGTAAAACCGTTTTAGGTCTAGCCAAGGCAGCGCTGGCGCGGTCTCTTCGAGACAAGCTGTATCAAGGATATGGGCTTGAAAAAATGCACATCTTTTTCATTGGTTCCTGTCCTTTAGAAATGCTGGCTTTTCATTGGTGAATACACTTAGTAGTCCCTCCTTTTGGAATTTTGTATCCTCTCATGTGGACTGGCCCTCTTACATGTGTTCTTACTGTGCAGGTTATTTATACTTGGAGAGAACCTTTCTTTTAGTTGGCCTGCCTCTTTGCTCGTTTACTGTTCTGTTAACTTATGCAGTGAAACAACACTGCTTCTGTAGATTCATATCCCTTAATCTGCCCATGCATCCCCCTCACCCTTGCCACCACAGCCACAACACTGCTCAAAGGCCCCCACCATCCCTCCGAGGCCACTGCTCGTTTATTGGTTACTTTACAAGTGCTTTTATTTATATAGGACACTGTTGTAACTTTATATTGGTTTCTCCCTGGTGTTCGTTCCCCCCTCCCCTTTCCCCTACTATGGTTCTGCCCAAGCTGTTAGCCTGGAGGCAGCTTTGGAATGTTGTGAAATGATATGCCGCCCAGCTGGGAGCACCTTATGATAAACACTTATTAAATCGTACTTAACTTCATCACCGTGTAGAGAGTTATTACTACACTTTCTGGCGACGAGGGTCAAGGAGCTGAGCCAGGGTCAGCGTGGTGTTCCCCCCTGGAGTGATTTATACTGGGACGGAAGAACTGGAAAAGAAGATCAACTTACCCAGTGTGAGAAACCTTGCCCGGCACCACTGCAGCGTTTCTTCTCAGCATCGCGTCACTGCACCACCGTGTAC
This sequence comes from Lissotriton helveticus, assembly GCF_964261635.1. Classification (NCBI taxonomy): domain Eukaryota; kingdom Metazoa; phylum Chordata; class Amphibia; order Caudata; family Salamandridae; genus Lissotriton; species Lissotriton helveticus. The sequence continues at coordinate 471,070,174 of NC_136070.1, forward strand.
AGGAAAATAGAGACTTGGTGAAGAAAGCGGCAACCCAGGCAATATCCCAGTGGGGGCCGCTAGCTGAGTGTAGAGCCCGTGTCGGCAGCGTGGAGTGCTGCGAGTGACTCCTGCTCATCAACTAGGAGGTTTGTCCACCGCTTTTGAAGGGACTTGCACAAGGTGAGCTGCGGGTGCTGAGAGGTGTCTGAGGCAAGCAGTAGCGAGGGATCCGTTATCGCTTTTGTGAGGTGAAGCCGGCGGTGAGTCTGTGAGGAACACCGGCATCAGCCAACGTTTTTTAGGTGAGCTGAGCGGGGCTGAGTGAACTGTGCAACCCGCTGTGGCAGTGGATCTGGCACCGTTTACGTGAGGAGAGGCCGGGGGTGAGCTCGTGAGGTGGAACGGCACCAGCCAGCGCTGTGAGGGGAGCTTAGCGTGGCCGAGTGAGAAGTGCCAGATTGGCGCGTTTGCACCGTAGTCTCCGTTTTGTCGAAGACAGGAGTGGTCGGAAGCAGTGTTCCCCCTATTCGGTCTCCTCTCGGGGGCTCGGGGGGCGGGGGGGCTCAGCGCAAAGAGCATTGAAGTGTGGCAGAACAGTATTCCTCTCGACGAGGCTCGGGGAGGCGACAACGTTCACCACAGGAAGTTCCCGCCCTGAACCAAGGACAGTGAGAAACGAAGAGACAGAAAGAGGACTTGTGTAGTTTCCTAAGCAAAGCGATAGGAAAGCCAGTATTAAGTTCCTACTTGGTTATTCTTGCCTTTTGGGGAGGTGGTTTCACACCTTTATTTAAATTAATGTTTAGTGCCCATACAAAATTGTACCTATTGACCTACAGTAGTGAAACTTATTTCCTACTTACCTCCAGCCTCAGGTTTAGTTTGAATTTATTTTTAGCACTATAACTGAGGTTCATATAGTGGATGGCCATGGCAGGTGCAGGAATGAGCCAGCCCCCACCTTTCCTAAATGAGCTGGGGGAGCCGGAAATACCATGGAAGAGATGGGAAGGGATTTTCAAGTCGTATCTCATAGCGATTGGAGGAGGAAATTATAACAATGTGAGGAAACAACATATTTTGTTACATAATCTGGGCATACATGGGAGAAAAGTGTTTGAGGACATAACTGGTAGGCTAGTAGATGATGAACAAGAGGAGGTTGAAGGGGTGAATGTATATGAGTATACCTTAATGAAACTGGAGGAACACTTTAAAATTAAACGAATTGTTGTGTTGGAGAGGCACAAGTTCTACAAAAGGGCCCAGAAGAAAGATGAAAAAGTCACAAATTACGTAGCGGTTCTGAAGGGCTTAGCAGCTACGTGTGAATTTGGGGCGTTGACTGACTCAATGATAAGGGACCAGATTGTGAGGTGCACGAATGACTCAAGGATACAAGAGGAACTCCTTACTAGGAATCCTGACCTGGAAGAGGCATTGAGTATAGCTAAAGGGTTAGCGCATACTGCCATGTGTATGAAAGAGATGAAAATACATGAGGGAGCCATAAGAGAACAAATTGAGAGCAAAGGGGCACAAGAGGGGGAGACTATTTGTAAAGTAGGAGAGAAGGCTAAGGTTAGTCAGCGCAACAACCCTCAGGGATTATTTTGTTACAAATGTGGTAGCCCAAGTCACCTAGCTAACAACTGGAAGTGCCCTGCCAGGGATGCTCTGTGTAGGAAATGCAACAAAAGAGGGCATTTTTCTAAGGTGTGTAAGAATTTCAACTAAAAAGTACATATGGTGGAAAATGTCGAAATTGAGGATGGGAGAAAGAAAACATATTTTCCAGGTGGGGGATGAGGAGGAAAATGAAGGTAATGAATATCCAAAATGTGAAATTACTTTGGATGGGGAAAAGATTGTTGTTTTTGCTGATTCATGCTCTCCATACACACTTATAGACAAGAGGGAGTTTGATGAGAAGTTTGCAGGACGAGGAGTAGTGTTAGAGAAAGTTGACATAAATCCAGTAGGATACTTCAAGGAGCGTATACCGCTAGAAGGTATGACAAAATGAGAATAACCTTTAAAGATAGGCACACGGTAGGGAAAGTGTATGTCTCCATGAGAGGTTCTAATCTGTTGGGTTGGAAACATCAGAAGGAATTAGGCATCAAGCTAGACCCCAACAACAGTGAACAAGTGCTTTTAGTGGAACCCCCCAGTGTAGCAGAAGATGTCACCCAGGAGTTCAAGGAGGTGTTTAGTGAAAAGCTGGGGGTGCTGAAGAACTATATGCACAGGATTACACTCAAGGAGGGGGCAGTGCCAGTTATACACAAAACACGTTCCATACCCCTACGCATGAGAGAGACTTTGACAATCGAGTTGGACAAATTGATCAGCCAAGGGGTGATCAAGGAAATAGAGACATCTTCTTGGTTGGCTCCGGTCGTTCTCACGACCAAGAATGGAGGAAAGAACATAAGGTTGTGTGTCGACCTGAGAGGCTTGAATGCTAACATCCTGATAGACCGGTACCCCCTCCCGAGAATTGGAGAGATGTTGACCACCATACAGGGGGCCAGGTACTTTAGTGTGCTGGATTTGTCCTCGGCCTACTATCAGATAGTGCTACATCCTGAGTCACAGCCTCTGACAGCGTTCACTACTCCGTTTGGCAATTTCAAATTTCTACTGATGCCTTTCGGCTTGGCGTCGGCAGCAGCGGCCTTCCAGCGCGTGATGCAGCACATCCTCAGGGGATGCAGGAAAACCATGTGCTTCCAGGATGACATACTCATCTATGGCTCAAATGAGGAGGAACATAGCGAGAACTTAAAAGGGGTGCTAAGGAGGCTGAAGGAAGTAGGATTCACCACCAGGTTGAGCAAATGTAAATTGGGCGTGAGCTCAGTGGATTACTTGGGCCATACCATATCCGAAGAAGGGATCAAACCAAAATGTGATTTGGTCAATGCCGTCAGAGATGCTCCTACGCCAACCAACAAAGAGGAATTGTTGTAATTTCTGGGTCTGGCAGAATACATGGCGAAGTTCATTAAAGACTTTGCTATCAGAACACATGCTATGAGAGAATTGGTGAAGAAAGACAGCATTTTCAAATGGGGTGAGAAGCAAGAAAAGGCGTTCAGAGACATAAAAAATGCCATAATACAAGCACCCTTTATTGGCAAATTTGATCAAGAAAAAGAAATAATAATAACCATCGATGCGAGCAACAGGGGAATAGGAGCAACCCTATCACAGAGAGAAGATAAGCAACTTAAGGTTATTGCTTTCGCATCAAGAACCCTTACTTCCCCAGAAGCAAACTATTCTACAGTGGAAAAGGAGGCACTGGCTGTAGACTGGGCCATCAAACACTTCAAATTCTACGTGTGGGGAGTACCATTCGAGGTGTACATGGACCACAAGCCGTTGGTTCCTCTGTTCACCAAGAAGAATATGGAGGAAATGACCCCGCGCATTGCCAAGTGGGTCTTGGGCCTACAGGGATATAATTTTCGTGCAGTATACATACCAGGACAACAGAACAGAGTAGCGGATTTCCTCTCAAGAGCTCCGGTTCGCAGCGAAACAGATGTGGAAAAGGTGGAGGACACCATCTTGGAGATAAGTGTAGCAGCTGTGATGAAAGAAGATTGGGAAAATCATATGGAAAGAGATGAGACTTTGAGGAAGGTGAAATAGTACATTGTCACGGGTGGCCAAAGAAGTGCAAAGAGTTGGAAAGAGAAATCCAACCGTATTGGAATGTAAGAGAGGATCTCTCAGTTGAGGCGAACTTTGTTATGAAGTCGGGAAAACTTTTTCCGCCTGAGGGAGTGAGGCAGCAAGTCATCACCCTAGCCCATGAAGGTCATCTGGGCAGAAGCTTGTGCAAATCTAGATTAAGAGCAGACTATTGGTTCCCGGAGATGGACCGAGAAATGGAGGAGAAGGTACAAGATTGTTACGCATGCAGCATCAGTGACAAGTCCAAAGTAACCAAACATTCTCCTTTGATTCCAGTGGAAGTACCTTTGGCTCCGTGGAAAAAACTGGGATTTGATATCACGGGACCCATTCATGGAAAAGGCTCACAAGATTTGTATCTATTGGTACTGATAGACTACTATTCCAACTGGATAACTCACAAATTTGTAGTGAACATCAACACTAAGTCCTTGATACGTTTCTTGAAAGAGGTGTTCTCGAGAGAGGGGATCCCCGCAACGTTAATAACGGACAATGGGGTCCAGCTGATTTCGGATGAAATGAAAGAATTCTTAAAGGACTGTTTCATTTCCCATATCCGCACGCCGTTGTACTGTCCCAAGGCTAAAGGCAAAGTGGAAAGGGCGAACCTCTTACTTAAGGAGAGCATCAAGCTGGCAGAAAAGTCGGGAAAAAATATGGAAGAAGCGGTAATGGAAACTTTGTGGGCCTACCACACCACCCCCAACTCCACCACAGGACACTCACCTTTCGAGCTAATGAGAGGAAGAAAGGCGGGATCAAAGATGTCCCCACAGTGGATGGGGAGAGGAAGTCATCTAGAAGTAGATTCGGAGGACATGATGAGGAGAATTGAAGACAAGCAAGACAAGTACAAAGAGTGGTACGACAGGAAGTGGGGTGCAAAAGAAAAGAACCTCAGTAAAGGACAGATGGTGTACATCAGGAGACCAGACAGGGTGGGGAAAAGTGAGGACAGGTTCTACCCCCAGGGAAGATAAGGGAGGTCAAGAGCAATGTTGTAGTGATGCAGGATGGAAGACTGTGGAGTCAAGATAGAGTGGTCCCTGTCACCACCAAGAGAGATTTGTTAGGGGAGGATAGAGCAGAGTCAGACGACAGAGTGGTGGAAATGGGGCAGCGAAGGGAAAGTCACAGGAAAAGGACCACCCCGTCCTGGCACCGGCAGTACAGCATGGGATGATTCCTCATGGTACAGTAGGTTAGCCTTGCATCAGTTACCTAGGCCTTGAACTAAGAAATAATGTCTGCTTAGCGGACCAAAGGTTTTGATATTTCATTGTTCACCTAGTCAGTCTCCTTCCCCTTTCCCCCAGTTCCCTTAGGGAGGAAGATGTGTTGTAACTTTATATTGGTTTCTCCCTCGTGTTCGTTCCCCCCCTCCCCTTTCCCCTACTATGGTTCTGCCCAAGCTGTCAGCCTGGAGGCAGCTTTGGAATGTTGTGAAATGATATGCCGCCCAGCTGGGAGCACCTTATGATAAACACTTATTAAATCATACTTAACTTCATCACCGTGTAGAGAGTTATTACTACAGACACCCAGCCATGGGCTCAGGGAAATTAACAATCGTCCCATTATCATAGAATGTTGAGCCTGACAGCAGACTCGAACTGGGATCCCCAGCCCACCAGTCAGCAGCTCCCACTGCTGTGCCATATCCTTTGTCTAGTCATGTTGCAGGGTGCAGTACCATATATAGCCAAAAGAAGTCCCAAGGACAACCTAGTGACAGCCTGCGGTACTGCACCCTCACAACACTACATGTTTTAACCTGGAGTCAGAGCTGCCTTTTTCACTCCCAGTATCATTGAAGGTTTACTACATAAAAAAAATGAATTCTTTATTTCATTAAGGTGGGGAGGGCACATCTATTGCATAGTAAAACACATTCACATTTATAATGCCAACAGCTCCAACAAATGTGAGACCTATTACATTTCCAATGCTGGTTTTCTCAAAGTATGGGATACCTTAGGAAACTAACCACTCAAAAGACACTTCAGTGAGTGTTCGATTTAAAACAGTCCGAACACTGTAAAGGAAATTCTATTTAAATGTACTTGTATAGCACATGGCAACTCTCCCAGGGCCTCCCAGCTCTGTAAAGCAACATAGCACTATTTGGTCTTAATCAATAAACAGCTAGGTTTTTATTACGGCTTTTTAAACACAACTTTTTCCACCGTCATCCTGAAACGGATAGGTAAATCGTTCCATAGTTTTGTTGCAAGGAAGGAAAAAAGAAAAATCGACCTCCAGTCCTAACTTTCTAACCTATAGGTAATTCGGCTAACTTTAGGGAAGATGACCTTAACGATCTTTTGGGTACGCAAGGGTGAATCAAAGGAAACAAAATTTGAGGATCTTTTTTAAAGTAGGCTCTGTGATTTGAATGGATTCCGTTTTTGATTGGAAGCCAGTTCAAAGCAGCCAGGGAGGCAAATACGGATTGATATATCAGTATCTTCAGTATCAACATCGCTGCTGTAGTCTGGATAACCTGAAGTCTATTCAAGACACAAACCGGGCATCAAAGGTAGAGGAAATTTCCATAGTCTAACCAGGAGAGAATCAGAGCCTATACCACAATCCTAGCGAGAGGGCAGTGAGAGGAGGTCTAAAATGTTTCTAAGCATCCTCATAAAACCAAAACATGTGGAGGCCAGTTTACAAGCTTTGGTCTCAAAAGTGAGTTTTTCACCCATCCAGACACCAAGATTTTTAGTTGTTGGATAGGTTGGGCAGACTCTGTAGAGATCCCGGCCAGCGATGTCCAGTGGTTCATATTGTTACCAATTTACAGCACCTCAGATTTATTACCATTAAGTTTCGACCAGAAACGATCCATCCAGTTGGCAGCCTCCTTTAAACACAGCTCTAACTGATCTATGTTACAATGGGTATCCTGGGTAAAAAAGATGATAATCGGTAGAACACCAGAGTATGACACGACGGAGAGACCAAAGGATAGGACGATCTCTGCAAAAGGACGGACATATAAATTAAAAAGTGTGGAACTGTGAGGAACTCCACACTTAAGAAGGACGGTATCGGAATTTGACACTTGAAAGGTACTTTCATCAAGAAAAGAGGAGAGGAGAGCCAGTGAAATGCGGATTATGATAGTCTTACCGCTGTCTGTGCTGTAGCCTATCATGAAAGACCATGTCAAACATGGCACTTGAAACATTAATAAGGTCGTCTGGCAAAACCACACTCAATGCCCTGCTGTGAGAAGAACTCCAAAATAAAACACAACCAAACTTAAATACTTGGGCCCGGGCTCTCGAGACAGCATTAAAAGACCTGAAAGCAAAGGAGCTATGGAATTCGGCATTACCACATAACTCCTTTAAGAAAGTAATTAATATAGAAATAAGAATGTTGTTACGGCACAAAGATAAGGAGGAATTCAGTAAAATAAGCCACTCCTGGACAATAATTGATTCTTATGAGTACCTTTGCCCTCATAAATATTTAACATTATTATGATCATTTTACAAAAACAAGCTACTTCACCTACGATTTGGCATATGTCAAACAATAGAATACCTAAAAGGCAATTGAATGCACAGGATACCAAGTGCAGACTATGTCAAATACATGGAGAAAGCCTGACACATTTTATCAACCAGTCCTAATTTATTAACTGTACGCAAGATTTTACTGAAAATAGTTTTTTATTTGTACGGCATCAGAACATGTTGACACGTCCTGCTTTTCTTGCATGAAAGGCGAGACTGCTCAAATAATAGCCGCTTTTATTTTTTAAAAATCCTTAAAGTGGATCAGTTATTGATAGCAAAGGGTCTGATGAATATTACGTAGTCTATCAACTATTTGAACATGAGGTCGGCACATTAGATGTACCCTGGTTTAATGCTATTACAATAATGCACTTTAAGAGACCTGATATGAGCATATCAGTATAAGAATTTTAAACAGGTGGAATAAGAGGGGAACTAAGTCACTTTTCAGACTAAAGGTAATTTTGCACGAACACGCTTGCACTTTAATATGGACAAAGGCAGGAAAATGAATAGATTTTAAACAAAGCTATTACATTGGAGCCGATTGTAATGAATAATCCAACACACAAGCATCAGTGTTTTATATTTTTAGCCTTAGCATTTCAAGTTGAAATTGTTCAAAATTGTAATTTAATGCTAGAAAGAAGTTGCTCACATTTAATGAATTGTACTTTCTGATTGGTCAAGATGTGTTAAATATTATGGTTTTAATTAACTGAAATAAATGACTGACATTGGCACTTGGATCCAAAAGGATTAATGCAGCAGTGCCTCCATAGTCCAGATAAATTTTTACTTCCTCAACCACAGTTAATAGGGTTGTTTCAATACTATATCCTGATCGAAGGCCCAATTAGCATGAAGGAGCAATGCATTATGTTCTAGAAAAGTAGGGAGATGCTGATTTATATGTTTTTCTGATGGCATGACGGTGGTCATAAATTGGCTTTCTAAAATCTTTTTTATTAATGGTATTATATCCTTTCCTCCACTACCTCTCTAATCTTTTACACTTTTTTTTTAGTTTTTGCAGCTAAGCATTGAAGGGTAACACAACACAAAAAGTCCTGTTTTAGATTGAGTGTTGAGCTAACAGTATATTTTCTGAAGCACAGAAGTCACACATATAGGACTGAAGGGCATTGGTTGTATTACCGGAACACTGGTGAGCCAGAGGTGTACCCTAATACTTAGGACCTTCAGGTGCAATAAGAGACTGCAAATCTGGAATTGCCACTCAAGACTTAGAACCCGGAGAGCACATGCCAAGAATGACAAGTTTAAAGTGCAGCTTCACATAGAGAACCCAAAGTTACAACCAGAGACTGAGAATAGGACTGTGGAGTCTGAAAACGGGAACCAGCGGTGCAACTACATAATGCATACCTGATAGTGCAGCCTAGAATGGAAAAGTCCATGGTCAATGTTAACAAAGAGTAGTCTGAAGAGAGAAGATTAATTCAGACCAGTGCTTTAACTGGCCAGGTACATACTATTTTGACATATCTTTAAAACAGATCATTAATAATATATGGTGGACTTGAATGCACAAATTGGCTCCATACTAATTTCTTCTGAATTAATCTTGGAGTAAATTACTTCATGGATTTACAGTATTTTAAATTTGAGTTGCGTCCGATTTAAATTCTTTATTTGCACTCTCCCGCCCATGTCCTCCTAGCCTTATCACTTTTTCTTATTGTTTAAAGTCCCACCACCTGCTTTTTACTTAACATGTACCCTTCCTTTTATTTACTTCCTTTCACTGTTTTAACCCTATATATTTGCCTATTCATTTCAAAATATTTTTTCTTCCCAATGATTTTCCTTCCTGTTAATTTTTTCCAGAAGTGATCGTTCTACAATGCAAAAATGCCAACATAATCACTTGCCTACATGCAGATGAGCTTGCGGCTATTTTTGAAAGCATTATTTGTACCAGTCAGGCAGATTTACCTCTTTATAATCAGAGAAACGTGAATCAGCTCCTAGACATTTGAAGCAGGTTTGCACATTGTGGTGATTTATATATCCCTCACACAGAAAAACAAGAAATGAAGAATTAGGCTAACCCGTGTAAATCAAATCCTAAGCCATCAGCTGCTCACGCAAGTTATGTGTACTAGGTCAAGTATCACTGAGTGTTGATGTACAAGGTTCCCAGATCCTGGGTATCTGGAGTTTGGATGCAATTAATATTAGATCAGCAAATTTTATTTTGTGCCCGTTTATACAGACCAATGTAAATGCCAAGGAGAGGCTCTTCTCTTCCAAACAGTCTAAGGATCCACAAACTCTCCATCTTAATAATTTCTGGCAGACAAATGTTTCCCCACACTGGCTTTAATTTATTTTTGCTTACACATCCTTAGGAGCAACGAGTGGGCCCTTAGCAGTGACTTTGGCCCTGCCCGCGCTGGTTTCTGTCCACCGGGCCTTGGCTTGGCCCGGACGCTGGTGAGCCCCCTGCTGAGGGCGATCCGCCCACAGACACTGGTGGTGGTACACCTGGTGGGCGCCCCATGGGACGGTACGACTGGTGGAATCCCCGTAGGGGGGGCCGTGAGGAATACATCGACGCTCGCCATGATTAGAGGCAAAGGGGGCAGTGGCCCTACTACACACGGGTCCATTGACAAGTTTACTGGCCCGGGGGCGGTGAGTGGTGCTACAGGACATTCGCAGGAGGGCCCGCCGGACAATGAGACGCTGCTGTCCGCCATAACCCAATCCAGAGACATGCTTGATGCCAAGATTGGCGCAGTTGGGTCGGACGTGATGTTGCTGGGGCAAGACCTGCGGAATGCAGTATCCCGCATAACTGAGGTGGAAGCGCGAGTGTCGGGGGTAGAGGATGATGTTGTGTCCCTCAAGCAGAAGGTGGCGAGGCTGGAAAGTACCCAGAAAGGCCTGGCACTGCGCGTGGAGGACGCGTAAGAGCGGGCCCGGCGCAACAATCTGCGCTTCGTGGGCTTCCCGGAGGGATGCGAGTTGGGCGGCATGGAGCGTTTCCTTACGCAGTGGCTCGAGGGCTGGATGTCTCAGATGCTCTCTCCCGACTGCTTTATCATCGAACGGGCCCACAGGGCGTTAGTGCAGAAGCCACCGGCCGGGGTCCGGCCTCGCCCAGTCATCGCGAGGCTACTAAACTACTTTGATCGGGATACCATCCTGAAACAAGCCAGAGCGAAAGAACCTCTCATGTTTGAAAATCACCGGATCATGGTGTTCCCGGATTACACATGCTTGGTTCAGCAGCAGCGTCAGTCGTTCCAGGCAGCTAAGGCCCGGCTAAGAGAACTTAAGCTCCAGTATGCCCTGTTGTTTCCGGCGCGCCTTCGCGTGGTGTTTCAGTCGTGGACTTTCTTCTTTGAATCCCCGGAGGACGTCTTCAAATGGACGGATGAGACTGTGAGGGTGAGGGCCCATACCCCCCTGGGTCGGCATTCCGATTCGTTGCTGAGTGAAGGGGCGCAGCAGACCTCGCAGAGACACCGCTGGCGGGGCTCCCGGAAGCCCCGATCCCAGGGGCGATCGCGGTCATGCAGCTCGGGGGTCGGAGGAGACGCAGCGACCCGGATGCAGAAGACTGGTTCCTCGGTCCCGGCTGAGGGAGTGAATATTGGTGAACCCTCGTAATTGGACCTTGTGTACTCCTATTTGCTGTCATAACGAGGGAGCCCTGTGTGGGCTCGGACCCTGCAGCCCTCCCGCCTGTAGGTAGCGAGAGGAACTGTTATGGGGGGTAAGTTAGGGATCCATTGGTGGGAGAGGCCTGAGTCCCCCGGTTGGGGGCCTGGCTCCAATCCGATCGCGACAGGTACTTCAATGTTTCATGAGGTATGGGGTGGGGGGTTTCTTGGGGGTGTTTGGTTTGGGGGTTTGATTGCGCTTTTACACCGAGCATCACATGCAGTACATACACTATGCTACACCTATTGCTTGGGGCCCACACACAATCTGCATCTAGATGGCTAGTGGGTTGACAGCGGTCCAGGGATCCCTGGGCGCCCTTTGGGTAGTGAGCTGGCATGTTCGTGGGCTACTAGATAAAATCAAGCGGGGGCGGTCCTGCGACAGGCCAAGCGGGTCGGGCGGATGTTCTCCTTTTGCAGGAAACCCATCTTATGGGTACTAAGGTGCTCTGTCTGCAGCGCTATGGTTATCAACAAGTGTTCCATGCTGGCTTCGCACAGGGGTCCAGGGGCGTGGCTATCCTCATTCATCGTAGAGTTCCTTATGTACATGCACAACAGTGGCTGGATGGACAGGGGCGCTATGTCTTTATCCGTGGTATGATTGGTGCGGAGCAGGGATGTGTGTATGCCCCCCTCCTTTGCAGTGGTCCCTGGTGGAGCGGTTGTTGGCGCTGTGGTCTGATATGCCTGATGTGGTTTCTGTGGTGGGAGACGATCGGAACGATGTCATGGACCCCAGCAGGGATAGGTCCAAAACGGGTGGGCTCCGGGGGGGGGCCCCAACCCACAAAGTTACAGGCACTGGTATCTGGTCTGGATTGGGTGGATGCGTGGCGACTCCATCAGGGCACTAGAAGGGAGTATACTTTCTTGTCGGCAGTGCATGCGTCCTTCTCGAGGATCGATTATGTGTTTGTTCCTAGGGAGTTGGTCTCGAGAGTGGTGTCGGCTGGCATTCACCCTAGAGGGTTATCAGACCATTCCTCAGTGTACATCGACTTGCAGTTGGGAGAGGCGCGGCCTCAGTTCCGATGGCGCCTCTCGGTATGGCATCTACAGAATGCGGAATATGACACACTGATGCGGGAGGCGATCGCGGATTACTTGACCACGAACTTGGGCTCGTTCTCGGACGCGGCGACCCTATGGGAAGCGATTAAGCCTACCCTTAGGGGGACAGACATCGCCTGGTGCGTGTCTGCGCGTAAACGGGCAGTGAGGCGTTGATTGGGGCAGAGGCAGAGGTGGAGAGACTGGAGCGTCAAAATAGGGAGGACAGTGGGGGCGTGAGGGTGCGACGCCTGCTGCAGGCTCAGTGGTCGCACACCTCTCTTTTGTTAGATGAGGCGAGACAGGCGTTGTTGGCGACGCGTAGCAGAGTCTGTCAATGGGGGGATAAATCTAGCAAAATGCTGCATAGGCTCTGTCAGGGGACCCTCAGCCCCCAGGCCCTTCCGGGTATATTGGACGGGAATGGTTCACCACTGGTGAGCCCCCAACCAATTGCGGATACCTTCGCCGAGTACTATGCTGACCCCTATGCCCCGCAGGAATGCCTGACGGAAGAGTGGGTGGAGAGATTCATCGGGGACCTCCCGCCGAAGGCTGTGTCTGATGAGACGCAGAGTCAACTGGACCTGCCACTGACGGATAAAGAGCTGGCAGGGGCCCTGGGGGGGCTTAATTCGGGGAAGGTGCTGGGCCCTAACGGGTTTCCGAGTGAATTTTTCAAGCGATACCATCTCCAACTGGCCTCGCATTATCGTGCGGTAGTAGAGGAATCCAGGGAGATCGGGAGGCTTCCTCCGGACTGGCGTCATGCGGAGGTGGTGGTGTTCCTGAAGCCGGGTCGGCCCCCAGAGCAACATGCCTCCTACCGTCCGATCTCACTCCTAAATGTGGAGGTCAAGGTGTTGGCCAAGGCGCTGGCTAACCGTCTCATGCCATACATATCGACCCTGGTACACCCAGACCAGGCGGGCTTTATGCCTCAACGGGCGACGCGTCACAACATCAGGCGGGCACATGTGGCACTGCCGGCGATTAGACGGTCCGGGATTCCGGCTGCTCTTCTCCTGGCAGACATAGATAGGGCGTTTGACTCCCTCAGTTGGGTCTACCTCTTCGCCCTCTTGCGCAGACTCAATTTTGACCCACACTTCTTGTCATATATTCGCCTCTTGTATACCGAGATGACCACGTCGGTGAGGGTGTCCGGGGCAGTGTCCTCCCGCTTCTCGGTGCGGCCTGGCACGAGACAGGGCTGCCCCTTGTCCCCGTTCCTCTTCGCCCTGGCAATGGAGCCGCTAGTGGCATGGGTTCGCATGGACGCGCAGTTGAAGGGATTTGAGTGGGCTCCGGGGGCCTCTGACAGAATCGCGTTGTACACTGATGATGTCCTCTTTTTTCTGACGGACCTAAACAGATCGGGGCCGAGAATACTGGAAGTCATGAGAATCTTTGGTGAGTCCTCCGGACTGTATATGAACCCCCGGAAGTCCACGATCTGGATACTGCGAAACCCCGAAGCGGTGGGGCCCTGGGCTGACACGCTGCAGAGGGCGGACGGAGGCCTCACATACCTGGGAGTGTTCCTTACGGACACGCCCGTGGTGTCTTGGAAGAGGAACCTGGCACCGGTTTGGGAGCGCGCGAGATCGGACATGAAACTCTGGTCCCGTGTGGCCGATCGGCGATTTTCAAGATGGTCGCATTCCCGCGGTTGCTCTACCAGATGCAAAACCACCCATATCCGATTGCGCCCAGATGGTTTGCGCGGGTAAACTCTGCGCTGGGACAGTTCCTGTGGGGGGGCAAGATGGTCTGGGTAGCGATTCGTACGTGCTTTCTGTCCACATACAGTGGGGGACTGGCGACCTCTGATATTCTCTCTTATTATCAGGCCTCCCATCTCCTGATCTTGAATGAGTGGTGGTATGGGGACAGAGGAGATCCGGCGTATGCACTGGGGCGGCGCTTGATGGAGCCACACACCCTGCACACGCTTCTGTATTCGGCGCCGTTGCGAAGGGATCTGCCGCCGGCTACGAAGCTAGTCTTTAGTGTCTGGCGACACTCCTTGAAGCGCATTGGGGTGGTGGAATAAATTGACGGATGAGACCCCTTTGTGGCATAACGGGCGTTTGCCGGAGCTCGCGACGCTGCAGGGCTTTCGGGACTGGGATGCCATAGGGATCTCGACCTTGGGGGATGTAGTGCGGAACGGGACGCTTAAGTCCTTCATGGACCTGCAGAAAGAATTCCACATGCCCCGCTCTCAATTTTTCCGCTACCTTCAGCTCCGCCATGCCCTTTCCCCAAGCTTGGTAGGCGTTGAGGCGCTCCCTGAGTTTAGCCCCCTTGAGGCCAAAGTTTTCATGGGTGATCTGGAGACCAAAAAGATTTCGAGGATCTACCAGACCCTGGTCACTCATAGTGCTCAGACGACAGACAAATTGCGAGGAGTGTGGGAGGCGGATGTTGGCGCTCTGGAGGAAGAAGACTGGAGGGAGGCCCTAGCGGCCCCGCGGGGAGCCGCAATAGCCATGCGTCTGCGGCTCATTCAATTTAAATTTTTGCATTGCGTCTATTTCACTCGGGCTCGGTTGTGGCAGGCGGGTCTGATCGCCTCTCCGGAGTGTCTCCGATGTGGCCAGGAGGAGGGCACCTTCTTCCATACGGTATGGTCATGCACTGCCCTGGACCGCTTTTGGCGAGGGGTTTTCACATGCCTGTCGGAGGTGTTGGGGTGGATGATCCCGCGTACCCCGCGGTTGGCTCTTCTCAAAGTGATGGACGGGATCGGTGGCAACGCCTATAAACGGCATCTGCTGCTCCTGGGGCTCACCTTGGCAAAACGGGACATCGCCAGGGTTTGGAAGAATGATCGAGGGCCCCCGCTCTCTGCATGGAGGAATGGTCTGGATTTTAACATGGGGCTCGAACAACCCATCTTCGTTGCCCGTGGCTGTCCGCGGAAGCACTATAAAATTTGGAAGAGGTGGGCGGATTATAGAGGGTTGTGGCTGGATCCCCCGGGCGAGTCGAGCGATTCCTCTGGTGATTGATGTGAAAGGGGCTGACTGTAGGGATAGGTCATGTTTAGCATGTGTGCTCCCGAGTGGTGCGGGGCCGCCGGGGGGAGGGGGAGGGGGAGGGGGGTGCTCCTCTGTATACATGTGGCTTTCAACGGGTGGTTCATTGGTATTCTATGTGATGAGCTCGGTGGTCGGTAGCGCAATCTGGGGTGGGGGGAGGGGAGGGGGGTGTAGGTTAATTGGCTTGCCGGACTCAGTCCTCTGGTGGCGGAACCTGTTTCTCTGCTTAGAATAATGCCCGCTTGCGCCCCATATACTGCAGTGGCAGTGGCCTCTGGAGTACAGAGCCCTGCGCCTTTAGATGGGCAATTTACACAAGACTTTTTATTGGCCAGGACTGTATCACATTACGCTTGGTTCCTAACACAGATGCGCACTGAGAAATAAGGTTGACACTGCTACATGTTCTAATGTACATTTATAAGTATGGTGAGCCGGGGGGGGGGGGGTTCGTTGGGGTTTTTGTTCCCATTTAAGGTTTCGTACAAGTTACTTGAGAAATGATGTATAGTCACAGTACTGTTGGACTGGATGTTTGCTTTATGCATGACGTGCTGCCCTCAAACTCAAGATACGAAAATGTAACCCATGTCTAGGTCTCCTAGCAGATCTGCTATCTATCTTGTTACGATTCTGTCGGGGGGATGCACAGCCTGCTTATGTACTGTAATGCTTTTCTGCAATAAAATATGGGTTTTTAAAAAAAAAGAAGGGACAAACTAGCACCGATTGACAAAGGATACAATTCCCTTCTTAGGAACTTCTTTGGCTTGTATGAAGATGGGTCTCTGAGACGTTACTACCGGATTACTGGGATAGAGCCTTAAAACAAGATACTGATCAGCTGGCCCCTCCTAAGTAGATGGAAGTACTTAAGGAAAGCATGAGTTTGAAGAAGAAACAGTCTACTTTTATATTGAACAGACAAAAACAAAGGGACCAAAATATTGTTCAAATACTTGACCAACGGGTAACTACACCTCTAGAATGAAAGGCAAAAACACAATTAGAAAAAACAGGATGGTTTCTATCCTTAATAGTAAATTAATAACAAAAAAGATGTTTAAAATTCACTCTAAAACACACCAAGGAAGAGTTACTTTTCAACAAGGTAGTAGTGATCAGTCTATTGCACTCATTAACTAAAATGATGTAGTCAAGGTTACGCAATGAGGAGAGAGCAGTTCAAGCCAATTGCTTCCCTGCCGATGTATGCCATAGCTCAATTGTGATGGCAATGGCAGCAAACTTGATCTCATTATCCTTAAGTAGTTGGTCTACTACTCATGCCGTACAGGCAGCGCACAAAAAAATTAATTACTGTGAACAATCAAAACACCCATACAACAGTAATTCAGTCATATACAATATAGAGTTTCTGTCAATGTAATTCAATGATTAGCCATTAAGTCAGAATTATGATCAGTAAGAGGTTCTGAAGTACCAGTGTTCAACAACTAGAACACTTATATGGGTCTTAGGTCAAGGGTTAGCAGCTCTTTTGTCAATTGCAGTTGACACCCTTAACCATAAAATTCTCTTTAAATGGCTGTCTGACATGGCTAAGTTGTCAGGTAAAGTCAGTAACGGGTAGAGCTCAACTTGGTCATAGTATTTGAGCAGTGTCACATAAAGCTGTTTTTCTGGTAACTAGTGCCTAAGGACCTACATTTGATGTTTCAGTTATCGGGCAACCATTTAAATGCTCCTAAAGGCACTCAATTTAAGATTCATACTCTATTGACACTCATTTTAAGACTGACTCGAGATTTTATCTCAGAACTTTCCTAATTCTAAGCAATATATAACATTATTCACTCTTGGATGAAGACTAATTGAATGAGTTTTAATGCTAAAACTAAGTTTCGGCTCTGTACCACCCCTCTCCTTATTTGTATCCTGTTCCAGCATGGACATCTATGAATCTACGACATGGTAATCCTAGCAATTACCGGGGTAGAATTCTTGTGGGATTATTTCGGCTTTCTAATCTACCATACCCAGGTGAACAACAGTGTTTAAAACACGGAAACACTTATCACAACGCATATCAGACCCTTTTGGCATAAGGTCATTTGGCTGTGGCAGCTAGAATTACTATTGAGGCCAATTTACATAATTGAACTCCATTACAGGCTGGTCTGAACCAACATCTCTTACATCAGCAGCAAGTGATTCTAAATAAGCAGTCTCACTGGTGATCAGTCTATTGCACTCATTAACTAAAATGATGTAGTCAAGGTTACGCAATGAGGAGAGAGCAGTTCAAGCCAATTGCTTCCCTGCCGATGTATGCCATAGCTCAATTGTGATGGCAATGGCAGCAAACTTGATCTCATTATCCTTAAGTAGTTGGTCTACTACTCATGCCGTACAGGCAGCGCACAAAAAAATTAATTACTGTGAACAATCAAAACACCCATACAACAGTAATTCAGTCATATACAATATAGAGTTTCTGTCAATGTAATTCAATGATTAGCCATTAAGTCAGAATTATGATCAGTAAGAGGTTCTGAAGTACCAGTGTTCAACAACTAGAACACTTATATGGGTCTTAGGTCAAGGGTTAGCAGCTCTTTTGTCAATTGCAGTTGACACCCTTAACCATAAAATTCTCTTTAAATGGCTGTCTGACATGGCTAAGTTGTCAGGTAAAGTCAGTAACGGGTAGAGCTCAACTTGGTCATAGTATTTGAGCAGTGTCACATAAAGCTGTTTTTCTGGTAACTAGTGCCTAAGGACCTACATTTGATGTTTCAGTTATCGGGCAACCATTTAAATGCTCCTAAAGGCACTCAATTTAAGATTCATACTCTATTGACACTCATTTTAAGACTGACTCGAGATTTTATCTCAGAACTTTCCTAATTCTAAGCAATATATAACATTATTCACTCTTGGATGAAGACTAATTGAATGAGTTTTAATGCTAAAACTAAGTTTCGGCTCTGTACCACCCCTCTCCTTATTTGTATCCTGTTCCAGCATGGACA
The DNA here is from genome assembly GCF_964261635.1 of Lissotriton helveticus. Lineage (NCBI taxonomy): Eukaryota > Metazoa > Chordata > Amphibia > Caudata > Salamandridae > Lissotriton > Lissotriton helveticus. Next base: position 471,088,191 of record NC_136070.1, read on the forward strand.
TCTATGAATCTACGACATGGTAATCCTAGCAATTACCGGGGTAGAATTCTTGTGGGATTATTTCGGCTTTCTAATCTACCATACCCAGGTGAACAACAGTGTTTAAAACACGGAAACACTTATCACAACGCATATCAGACCCTTTTGGCATAAGGTCATTTGGCTGTGGCAGCTAGAATTACTATTGAGGCCAATTTACATAATTGAACTCCATTACAGGCTGGTCTGAACCAACATCTCTTACATCAGCAGCAAGTGATTCTAAATAAGCAGTCTCACTGGCAAAGCAAAAACAAGCATTTACAATGCAATAGGTCTCCCAGCTTTAAAGTTTGAGCTATTGGCATTGTATATTACAATGTGTTACATTAACTTGTTATCAAACTCTGAATTGTTGTATAAAGATGATTTGCAAACTGTCAGGCACCACATTCTATTTCCACACTCTGTCGAGCCAGGCCTGATTTCCTTGGGCTGTCTGTGCCATGATTTCTTAGTCTGTAGGCTCGGTGCTGCTGTGTTACTGGAACAGTGATGGTCAGCTTATCAGTTTTCATTGAAATCAAGCACAATCACAGCCCACCACCACCACCCTGGTATGTCGACTGTCTGCGGCCTGCCGTGCACGGTCACGGTGCCGCCCCCATGATCCATCTCAATGACTCATCATGGACTCGACAGTCTCGACTGACTCAGACTCACTCACTTGCGCGAAGTTGCGATCGATCCGACTCTCTCTGTCTCACCAGCTCAGAGCTCACCCCAATCAAGTTGTGCGTGACGAGTCGACCTCTGACCTTGATGGCAGCAGGGGCTTCCAGTCGCACAGAGAGAGTGCCGCCCGGCGCAGGCGCCCAGAGCCACCTGACCCACCGCCACAGCCCAGTACTGTACTCCTACTACTGTAGCACTAGGAGGAAACAACAGGGCAGCTCTTGGAGGCCTGTTGGGCTGGGTAGGGTCAGTTATATGCCAGCGACAATTGACTTCTCTGCCCGAACGTGAGTGTCCGAGAGCGCCGATTCCATGCTAGATTTTCATTATAGTCACATAAAATGAACCAACGCACAAAGCAACTACAGGGTGAGTGGAAAGACAGCCCGCGGGTGGATTCGGCCCTTCTGGGTCCATGCTGGGTACCCTGTTGAACTGGCAGTGAGTGGGTCGTGTTCTTGTATCCTGTAGGCAGTGATGGCACACAAAAACGGGCCACACGTTGGTCCTTTCAAGCTGGCCCTTTTGGCTTTGCCAAACTGCCACAAATGCCAATCCAAAACTGACGCTGGACAGCCTAAGCCTAAGTTAATTTGCTTTTCGGGGGCACCAGGCACTTCCGGTATTTCACAGAGTCGCTGTCAAACAGCCTTCTTCGGCTTTCAGCTTTTTAAGGGCAGATCAGCAGCGCTGTTGGACGACGTCACAAGCCCAACTGCTTAGGCACTGCTACTAGGCTACCAGAAGGGCTGAGTCAGCCACACTTGACGGCCTCTGCAGTTGCCCTGCTGAGTTGACCTAGGGCTTAGCTATCTTGAGTGCGGCTGGTGCAGTGGCACCAGGACCTTCAGTTTTAGTTTCTCAATGCACCCTAAATAGGGCTTTATTCTACTAACAATCAGGGGGCAAGGATACCACGTCCCTTTCTTGCGCGCTAAAGCCATGTCACTCTTGCTACGTCACAGAGGGCAGCGGCCTGTGGAGAATCCGACGGTGCTGCGCTTTCCAGATGTTGACTGGATGCATCTCCTCCTACAGGTGCCTGGATTTTGAGATGATACGATCATTTTTTTTTAAAGGTATTGGATAGAAACAAAACGCTACCATGGGAGAAAGGGACACAGGGTAGGGTATCAAATAGCAGCAAAATGAAGAGGAAGAAAGTACCTGCGAGTCAGTGGGCCGCCTCCTGTAGCAGGGCCAGGGCAGGCAAGGCAACAACGTTCGTTACGTGGCAAGAAAGAAGAATGGATGGTGCTGGAGGACTGGTCTCGGTCTCCACACCCGGACCTCGAGGCTCGACACGATGGAAGGGGGCGGCGTGCACTGCGCGCCGCGCGTAACGCGTCACCACCAGTGCGGCGGCGAGAGCGGGGGCTGGCCCAAAGTGTTACAGGGCCGTCATCATTGGTTGCGGCTGTGCGCACCGCGCGCACTACCTAATTGACGGCCCTGTGAGCAAGTCTGGGACTGGGAGGGAGGTGGTACGTGGTGGGGGCCTGCCGCCCTGTACTCTCTGAGTCTGAGATAAACATGATGGATCATGATGACGTCAGACGTCGCTCGTGATCGGTGCCGGCCCGTGCTTGCTGATATGTTCTCCATCTCCATGACTCGCTCCATCGCATCTGCATGTCGACGGTGTACACTGACTGTCTGACTGTAATGCAAACTTAAGCAGAGCTGAGCCTGAATGAGCACCGCCTGGCCACCGGGGTCACCGAGCGCCGCGGCCGCCCTAGTCACAGGCACACTACAGCACAGCTGAGCAGGTCAAGGTCACTGACTCACAGGCAGCAGGCCGCAACGGGCCGGGCCTCCGGCCTCCCCTCTCCAGTCACAGTGAGCGTGCCGGCCCGCCCACGGGCCGCGGCCGCCTCAGATAAGGTGCCGCCTGGGGCGGACCGCCCCCCCCCCACCCCCCCCTAGCTACGCGGCTGCTGCTTCTGCTCTGTTTTCAGCCTTGGCTGGCAGCGATGGGGTTAACGCTGCTCAAGCAGGAGTAGTGTTCGCCGCTGGATCTGGAAAGCGCATGCGTGCAATCACACGCATGCGCGCTAAACGGCCAGAAGTGGGATCACAGACCGGCAGAGACGGGCAGCGGGCAACGAGAGGAGAAACCGGCGGAATCCAAGGACTGCACGGAAGAGAACAGGACCGGACAACTTAGTTGTAGGAGGTAGGAGGGGGTATCGGTGCACGTGTGTGTGTATGCTCGTGTGTGTATGTATGTGTGTGACGGCGGGGGGGCCTCGGCGCACTTGTGTGTGTGTGTATGCATGGGAGAGTGTGTGTCTCTGTATGTATGTATGTATGTATGTGCGTGCGTGCGTGCATGGGTGCTCGTGTGTGTGTCTGTGTCTGTGTGAATGCGCATGCGTGTGGGAGCTTCCCAGGAGACAGCAGCTGGCCACAGCGCTCGTTCGCGTGCGCGTGCCCAGCTCTAATCGCCTCCTCGGAGAGAAAATGCGCGCGGCCGGTACTGTCTCCTGGGAAGCACAGTCAGTGACAAAAGATCTCCTGGCGGACACAGCGCTGACGCGCTGTTAAACGCCAGGAGACCTAACTATACGCTAAATGGGCAATATCCACTGCAATGTTGTGTATCTTGTCTGACACTGTTAACTCTCAAGATTTTGATTATTGCTAATACAGCACTGTATGAGAACGCTCCTTTAAAAATACATGTAAAAAACATTAACTATCACAAGAAATTACAAAGAACCAATTGCAACGTAGTAACGTCAAATTAACAGTGCTCAGCCACGGTTTATTCAGCTAGCAGACAAAACACCAATGAATTGATACACTTCAACAACTCTATCATTAAAACTGTGAACCTAGTGTTTCTGTAAACCAATTGCTAGACATTAAACATCAGCGCACACAGGTGTGGTTTCACAAGTGAATATTTAAATGTAGAACCGTGCCTTAAGTCAAACATGTTACGGAAAACACCTTAACTATTACTGTACTAAATACTATCATTCATCGAACACACTGTACTACTCAGCAAAGGTAAACCTTAGGAATCCAGTATCGCAAAGAAGGGCATTATGAAAGAACTCAAGCAAGACTCACTGCATGTAAGGTAGGGCTGAGAGCCCAAGGATATTAGGAAGGGGTTGGACTACTTCACACCAAAAAGACTTCACTTATAGCTAGGCTAAAATGGAAAACGTGCAAGAGAGTAGGACTCATAAATACAGCAGTTTATCTGGAGGTATTACTAGTGCTCAACTTGCCAACAAGACCAGAGGAAACCATTCCTAGCAAATCCCCCAATAGTTCTCCAGGCATCAACCGCGCTGCAGATACCAATATCTATGACATTCTATGAAAAAGTCAGGCAATCTACCCAGCCACTCCATTTAAACTCGGGCATACAAAACAAATACCACCATGGAACACTGTTCAGTGTGGCCAATATGCTGGGCAAGCCGATATGTTTTCTGTAGCCTGTGGAAAATATAGTAGGCCCACCCGCTACTTGGAAAGCATTCTATAATATTGCAACATTATGTGGGAAAATCTGCCAGCTCTCTTAACCGCATGCGTGCGTGCAGAATTCCGCTCGTACGCTGAGATTTTTTTAAAGCGCATTTTACGTGACGAGCTGGGCTCTTCATCAGCGTGCGAGGAGGCTACGCCATGACGAGCCCAGCTCGTCATCAGCGTGGAAGGGGTTAACAAATTTTACAAACACATTAACCATTGATGATCACATCACACCATTGGTGCACCTCTGTTATCCTCCATCCCTGATGGAGCATTCATCAAACAGAAATATTAGACTAATCAGCACACCATATTCGAAAATCATGAGTTAGGAAAAAGAGTTTAATTTGTGCGATCCTATTCAATGTCTACACTAGGTTCACAGTTTTAATGATAGATGGACTACATGTTTATACCCAGTAAGTAGCACACTGGTGACAGGAGCCAAGCAGTTCAGTATTCAATAAGGTAGGGCATTTACCAGACCATTAAAATAGCACACTGTGTACTGGAGGATAAGGGGGTTGGAGTTGGGCGGGGGGCGGTGGGCGGAGGACAGTTCAGGGGTGGTTCCAGAAATCAGTACTTTGTGTAATATGCCTCTCCAGCCAATTATACAACTGGAAATCTGATGTGGCTAAACCTTTAAAGTAATTAGTAAATCAGATCTCAGTGATTCCCCCCCTCCTCCTTTTCCATCACAGGATACAAATCATGATGAATTCAAAACTATCGGACAGGAGATGGTTTTGTACTTATGCCATGGTATACAAGAAAAAGAAAAACATCCTGGGGAGCACTATGATTTTGACAGCATATACCTTAACCATTAGAAGCAAAGGGCACACATTCCATAGGTCAACAATCTCCCCTACTTCCGCATAACCTTAAAAAAACAAGAATAACAAACTCCCAGAATACATATTGCTATCGTATACATCTAAGTATACCATCAGAGACCAAGTCATATACAGAGTAAGGGATAAAAACTATCAACAGTTACTTCTGACACGACACAGCACCCATAATATGCCACAGCAAGAATGAACAAAAGTGGATTTATGCAGGTATCCATAATAAATAGCGGCAGAGCATATGAAGACTGCAGTAGTGCTCCAGCTAACCAAGACTGCCCACACGCACGTGAGGCGCAGAAAGATATGCAAAGTGACAGTTCATGGCAGGGCCGGACTGGCTACCGGGCAGTTTGGAATGCTGCTTAGCTGGAGGGTAATTTCGTTGATGGGAACCTGCGTGTACTAAACGAAATTAGTTTTGTTTTCATTTTTTCGAAGTACACGCAGGTCTCCATGTACGAAATCAGCCCCCAATGCAGTAAAATCTTCCAGCAGCTCGGCAGCATTCCAAACTGCCCGGTAGCCAGTCCGGCCCTGGTCCATGGTCATGGAAGTCAGGCATTGATTATGGGTCAGGAGAGGGCAAAAAAAAAAGACAACCCTAGAGCTGGGACCACAAGTGAGGAGCACTCCTATTTGGATATGTGGAGGAGCGTAGGAGGGGAGGAACTAAAACCAGTGACAAGGGTGGCAAGGAAACAGAAGAACGTCCACAGAGAAGAGAACGCAAACAGTGAGGAAAACCATTTGGATCACCTTTGAGTTGGAAGGTGGCACTTGTTGATACTTAAGGGAGCACAAAGAGTTCTAAGTGCATACTGCATCTTAGCATTAGATATCTCATGGCAGTGCATTAAGCCAAACACAATACCTTTATGGTCCAGTGTAGGCTCACTCAGCCTGATGTGGTATCGGCCTATCCGTAGGATACAGTGAAGGGCGGCTTCTGCATGGATTCATTTCATACTGCTCTACCAATATTCTGCTAACCCTGCCCAAATAAAAGTCTACACTTTAACTTAAAAAATTGTTCCCCCATTTTTGATTAAAATATAATCTGGTATTCCCCACGCCACATACGTTTATCTGCCTAACATTGCCAGAAGGCTGCAGGTAGTGGCTCAACACAAGGAAAATAAGCAACGAGGGCAGGAGGAATCCCTGCGTAGCACTTTGCTTGATAACAAGGCAAATGGCAATATCTGGCTTGTGAAGGCCCATAGTTGAGTAGTACACTGTCCTAATCTTTCATGCAGCCACAGTCCCCAGGCCAAATTTCCACCGGATCACTCACAAATATGGCAACGTGTTGGAATCAAACCCATCTCAGCATTATGGAGGATAGAACAGACAGCCCAGGATGAACTTTTATATTAACATGAACTTACCATTCCTTTGTTACAAACATTACGCCCATCAACCGAGCCAACATTGTATTGTTAGTATTAGGCAGGAAGATTCATTTGTAGGTTAACAAATGCATCTCTTATCCTGGAAAACCAGCTCTTGTTTGATAACTGCTTTGACGTTGTCTACCTAGGTTACCTGCTTGACGCAAGTAACTATATTTAAAAGTGTTAGTTATAGCAGTTAATTGTTCTTGTAAGAGGCCACTAGCCTACACAACTCAATGAGGTGCCAGAATAAAGACAACCACAAATAGTTTACGAGATCTGTAAAACTGTACTTCTTGTCGGTTCTTTTCCTATTTCTTTACTTCGCAAAAGTGCACTAAATAAGTGTAAACAAAGAAAATGTTTACCAGACTAAAGAAATACTTTAGAGAACCTCAAAGTACAAAACAGCAACTTCGTTTTCTTTCTGTGCGTAAACCGGCACATCCTGCAAAGGAGAAATGAAGAGAAAACTATGCCTGTTATTTCCTTGCCCTTTGTTTTGGTCTTCCTGTACAAGAATAAAAACTCTTTTACACGCATCTCCTTCAATTAGAAATGTTAGCCAAAGTACTCAAAGAGCAGGAAAGCATAACAAAAGAAGCAACGCTGAATGACAGACGCGAAAATACATCATTTAGAGGAAAAAATAGATCAGCAGAATGGAAAATCATTAAGGTGTTTTATGACGCGCACAGGATAAGCCAACACAATTATAGACATGCTATGGGTAATTACTTTAAAAAATGCAAAATATATAATAATTCAATAAAACGTTGATGCTTAAGGACAGTAACAAATTAAGATAACTTTCTGCTTATTTTCTGGAGTAAAAAAATGTAATTTGTATGGTGAATGTCAGTCTATCATTTATATGATGGTAACTACAGAGTCCGTGAACAGCAATTGGTTTGATAAATTAAGTTGGCTGTCAGCTGTGCATATAAACTACACTAATGTTAGTGTCTAAAAATGAAATGCTTGCAATGTATTCAAAAATATATATTTTCTATAAATTGAGCTGGTGCAAGAGTGTGTGTTATTTTAACCCTTCTTCCCACTTTCCCTTCAAGAATTCTGGGGAAGTGTCAATGTGACTCACCCAAACCTCTTTTTACTACAATGATCTCCCTAATCCCCTTTCTAGAGTCTTCCCATCCTTAATCTCTCCTTTTGCTCATCCCAAACCTCATCTTATAAATAATACATTTTTATGACCCTTTCCTCTTCTATCCCTCCACTATCCTTTTCAATCCAAATAACAGTCATGTACACCTCTCAAATTAACTCATATGTCCCTATACTAATTCATAGATAATCCTTTTTGGGTTCCAGAGTAGCTTGCTACTTGACAAAAAGAGCTTAGATGCCTCTTCAGTGTGTGTATGGGGAGCAGTCTGATTATATTCCAGGTTGTGGGGAAATCAAAGACTATGACTGTCTCAAAATCCAAGGCACGGTCTCAAAATCCAAGGCACAGACCTACAATTCTATGCTGCAACAGAAAATGCTACCCGTGCATGGTAGTGGACATGCACCTAATCCAGCAAAGGAAGAGGTGGCTATGAGGTAGCAGATGGTATCAGCAGTATCAAGGACCAGCGCCTTAAGACACATCTTTGCCTGTGATAGGCAGACAGCCATAGCACAGTCAACTCTCCTAGCAAGCAAAGTTATCATGGCAGACCAGAAATCAGCAAAGAGAAAAATGAGGGAAGAAACCTTGATCAAGTCAAACAGCTAACGCAGCATGGCGCAAACAATATAGTAGAAAAAAAGAGCAAGCAACTTTCCCAAAAAACCCATCTCCTTTTAAACATCTCCGGTATGCAACACCAAGGCACGCTGGCTCCTTACGATTTCTGCGGAAGACTGGTAAATTATAATACCTGACTGATACCACCAGAATAATGTTCAAAGTCTTTACAGTGATGCTTAAAAGCACCCTCGTCACCAGGCCCGGATTTAGCAGGGGGGTAGCGGGTGAGCCAGACCCACCAAAACATGAGCCTGGCCCACCCAAACATGATCTTGTCCCTCGCAGTGAGGACATCCTTTTCTGTTCAGCGCTGGAGAAAAGAAGTTTATTTATTCTGTTTCACCTTTCCTGAACCCTGCAGCTGCATATCAGATCAGGCTGTGACACAAAGTTTGACTAATGGAGTAGGTAAGAGAATGTGTTACTATTTGTTTTTTATTTTTTAAACTGCACATGCCCAGCAAGGCACATACTTTGTGTATGCTTCATTTAAATTGCTTTTATCACGGCCATGGATGCAAGACAACAATAAAAATGTCCACATAACTGGTGATTAATGATCCTGCTAGAGAGCAATCCTTTGTGTGCCATAGTTTTGAAGTGCAGATAAGCTGTATTTTATGTGGATAGCTCAGGGGGTTACTGCCTTTGTCAGAGATTCTTGTGTTATTTGCAGTTCAGAAGTTACAATCCTAGCATAGGATAGTGACCTATAAACTGTCATCAAAGAGCTGCATACAAACATGAATGGTAAAGTTAGAACTTTCCTCTTTTGTGTTACTATATAGTTAGAACTTCCCCAGTCTTTCAATATTTTAATGTTGCTAAAAAAAAAAAAAAACAACCACTGGGGTATGCTTTAAATTCTGAGATTGTGTTACCCCAGCCCAAACCCTCTTGAAATATACTACCCACCAGTATGGATGACATGTGATTCCTACACCCTGTAATCCTCATTGGCTTATGTGGCATTCCCTATAGACTGATTTACATACTTGTATGATTCATTGTCTCTGTATAATGTGTGTGTGGTGTAAAGTAGTGACACCCTACATTGATATGAGTAGTGCTATACAACAAATGAAATGCATATCAGAGAGAAGGACTATGGAGAGATGAAGGGCACTGTTGGTGGGTGGTAGTAAAGGTATATGTGGAGAAAGATGTCATTGGTGGGAAACCAAAATAGACTTTCGCTCTAGCGCTAAAGCCATCCCTGCCATGTCCTTTCTGTTTGTATTTAATTAGCAGTAAGGTCATTAGGGCAACTGTGGAACATATTAAAGTGTGTGCTAATTATATTTACTGCTATATTCAATGTTTTAAGGTTGAAGGTGATTTTAGTAATGTTTTTTACGGGAATAATGAAAGTGGAGCTGCACGGTGGCTGATATGGGCGTGGGGGGCTCAAAGTCAGCTGTGAGATAAGCTGCACAGGAGAGGGGGTAGTAGAAAAGTGGATAATCGGGCCTGGAAGTTCTTGTGTTGAAGTCTGGCTTGTTGGAATATGAGGGTTTGCACTTGGGTCCAGAGATTGCTCTTACTTTCAAATAACTCTCCACATACTCTGTTTACACACAGAATTAACCTGGTGAGTGTTTGCAAGTAGATATGATGTAATCTAGGGCTTGTAGGCTACCACAAGAAGTGACTAAGTAAGCCCGCAGTGGCCCACCCAAATGCACCCTTGGCCCACCCAAAAACAAATTCCTGGAGCCGGGCCTGCTGGGAACCCTCTCTCGATTTTAATTTTTTGAAAACGATTCTCTCACAAAAGCTTTAGTCTTGAATTTTAGTGCACTGTAATGTTTCCCAAAAGTCGAATGTTAAACTTGGGGTACAAGTATTTCGTTGGTTCTCTCAGACAGGAAGCAAAGTTATCAAATTTAGATTCTAAAACCATAAATACTTAAATTTGCATGGAAGGCTTAACACGCCTCACATAAGAAAACTTCCCTTTGTAGTCCCTTTTAGTAGTCATTTTAAACAGCAAATAACTCTAAATTCCAAACCTAACAACTTCAAAACTAATTAAATTATGAGACACAGCTAATAAGATTATCAGGATTAACGCAATACCGTTCACGTGGAAACTTTTACCAGGTAAGATAGCACCTGAAACATTGCTCATTTATTTTAAGTTACCCCTTTTGTCTTAAATTAAAGGACAGTGTGCCCGGATTCATACAATCTGATTAATCTCATCATTTAGCCCCAACTACCTACAGTCAAAACTTTGCAGAGCCATGCTCAAAAATAGGAACTAAAACACTGATAAAAAAACAACAAATTCTATGTTGCAGTCTATTAAAGGACCTAAAGTAGCTCATGTAAGTTAAGAAACACAACAAACCCTCCATATTGTCTTTAATTTGAACTAACAAAAATATTATGCTAAAGTGTAATTTCTCTAAATACAAAAATATTAATTTAAATATATATTTTCAACATATTTTAATACGTTTTATTTTGTGTGTATACTATATCAGCAGGTATCACTTTGAGTCGCATTGTACAACTGCTGAATACATTTTTGCACATACATTTTCCGCAGGCAATACACAACAACCAGAATGTAATAGTTATCCTGCACAGTTTTTTAAGATCAGATTAACAATGGTGGGACTTGTCATTTTCTAATCGTTTGCGATTTTAAAAAGTAACTGCAACAATTTCAAGCACTACAAACATAAAAAATCAGATCATAGGCCAGTGAATTATACGGTTGCCTAGCTTTAATAAACCTTGAGCCACAAACCATACAGCCGTATATGTATTTATGATTCGAGGATTAAAAACAATTCATGCATTTTCAATGCATTCTTTTTTTATAGATTAGCATTACGTGAAACATAAAAACAAGTCTTTAAAAACATTAGACAATAATAAAAATGCATTAATAACAATTACAGTACCGTTTCACTAAAAGCTAAAAATGCTTCCATTCAAAGAAGTCACAATAATTATATATGTGTTTTAGAGAGTAAGTCATCAATACAAATAACATGATACGAGTTGTTAATTGCCCAAACATCACAACAGTTAAGCAAATGTCACAACATAATTTCTAACAGTTAATCTTGAAGAAAGGGTAGAAGGTAAGGTTATGAGGTAGCTTGTTCTGCAGAAGAAGGGAGTGGAGACTAGTTTTGCAGTATCAAGGAGACGGCTGGCCGTGTGCTCAGCAAGATAAATGTTCGCCATTGACACCTGCCTTGATCTGTAAGTTAAATGTTTGAATCGTGCAATGAAAGCTTAGCCTTTCACCCTTCAAAGGTCAATAAACTGAGTCACCAGTAAAATGGAGACTAGGAGCACTTATTATTTATTGCACTTAGTCACTGCTGGAGACGGGTGTGGAGAACATGTTATTCTTATTTAACAAATAAAGGCACCTTCACTTTTAACAATCAAAAACAAAAATCCACTGCAAACACCTACTTCAATCCTACATCAATTCGCAAACTAATTCAATGCCAGAGTATAGCTATTAACAGGAACATAACAAATTAACAGACTCCAATTTGCATCCCCAACAGTTCCAAGCAAAACCTCACGTCATCATCCAGACAGAGTCTTTTCAGAGATGACTGTGAGCTAAATGCAGACCACTTTCAACAATGTTAAACCATCACAAATTAGTGGAAAATACGAAGAAAATTGTGAGTCAGAGTGACGCCCATAAACGCACACAATTTAAGGATTTTATCACATTTAACTGAGAGGAGGAATTCTATTCACAAATTTAAAAAAATTATCAAAAAGGTAAAAGTACTCCTGTAAAAGAAAAAAACATAAAATATTTGCCCAATTTCTTCATTTCGTTTGAGGAGAAAAGGCAGAGTTCCGACATTTAAAAAGCAAACTATCCTCTATATAACTCAAATTATGCTCTAAGTGGTCCACAAGAAAGAAAGTACCCTCTGCACAGAATATGGATAAAATAATGGAATGTTCCATAATCTACTGGGTTTAGTAAAAATAGTACTCTAAAACAAGCATTCTTAGTACACATCTGAAACACACTTTCTCAGATAGTCTAATTCTTAGTGTATTTCACGGGTATACTAGTCTTATCACAAATAACTCCTGCAAGAACATTTAGATGGATGGATAAAAACAAGAATATCATATGTAATTTATTTTTAAAGTTTACTTTTAACCTTGTGCCTTTTTTTGTTTGAGCAGCTTTATACCTGTATAAAGCCAGTACTAGTAAGCAAGGGAGGTAAAGGCACTTGCACTAGTGTAGCCCTCAGCTGCAGAGAATGCAAAATAAGATCCAAAAGTCTTAAATTGCGTCAACTCGGGATTACGCAACCATTACCAAACTGTATCATCTTTCATTCATAAACTAAAGGACAAACAACACATTTCAAGGCTGCTGTGGAGGAAGAAGAGATGGCAGAGAAAGCAGCAGAATATGGTCAGTCAGTAACACATCTTTGCACTCAAAAAACAATTGAAATTAAATAACTCCTACAGATAAACAAAACAATTACTTAAAATAAAGTAAACATACAGATCAAACACCAACGCCATGATAAGAATAAATCTATACAATGTGAATCAAAGACAGAACTAAATCTGTACACAATGTCTAAACTTTCGGAAACAAGTCGAAGCAATACACATCGTTTAAGTAGTCAGGTATCTGAACCTTTGTCAGAAGTAATCTTGATCTTGAGACACTTTTACAAACACATTTTCAATAAAAGAAATATTCGACCACGCCCTCAACCAAAGAAGACATAGTCCAACTTACTTGCACTCGCCTGGTTTTTGGCAGCCTCCGTGCAGTAAATCACATCCTTGTTTACAAATGGCTGTAAAGAGAAAATAGTTTTCGAGTTAAGGTCTTGGCTGTGCAAATAAAGTCAATTACTTTTGTACAATTATAGATTATGCCCCAAAAAATATGTAGAAAGATTCAGATATATGTATATGATCCAAAGGTGCATTAAACAATATATATATATATATTACCAACTGAACATTCAAATGACAGTAAGAGATAACAGTGTTTAATTGCAATTATAATTTTATATAATCCACCTGGTGAACGCAATTTTCAACTCGGAATGACAGCGATTCGAGGACTGCACCCCAGTTTCCTCATTGATTTTCTTCACATTTTGTTTCACATGCTGTGTACTTAACTAACTTGCACAGATGGGGTGAGTAAATATTTTTTTTTTTTTTTATTTTTTTTTTTTACACAGAGGTTTGTCCACCAAGGCCTCAAACAGTTGGCCTTTAATCTTGTTTGACCCACCTCAACTGCCCAGAGCTTTTGCCAAAATTGATCAATAATCTAGCTTGTTTGACTTCGATTTAGGTACCAATGTTTGATTTAGCACGACTGGAAATGATTGTTAAAGCTCTATAGTCCTGGCCCCTTTAGCTTGGGTAGACATTGCTAATCCGGGCAGACATTTTCTGGACAACATTTTTTAAAATGGTGGGTGTGTTGTAGTGATGATTTCAGAAAAAATTAAACCTATATACTTCATTTTGGTGTCGAAACATAGTTATTGGGGTCATGTAGTCTTATAGAGACAGAAAATAACTCCTCAGAGCAACCCTTCCACTATTTTCCAAAATTGTGGCTTTATAACGATGTGTTTCAGCCAAAATATTGGTAATTTATTTGATTATTGTTTTTGTTTCAGGTTTTCCATGGATTCAAATTCATAAACCTGAGAAAAGCAGGTGGTAGCAAAGGATCTTTACCTCATGACAGTGTTGCGAACTACAAAATCTGAGGTCTTCTTCAACAAAGAAAAATGTGTCATATACCAAACTAATCCTAAAGAAAAGCGAACATCAACTGAATCTAAACATAAGAGTTTGAGAAGCAGCAGAAATACGCAAGACGAAGTTCACAAAAGATTAAAACTGATCGGTGAAGAGGGTCAAATATTTTGTCATTGTAACAACAGGTGCTACAAGTTGTACAACATGGAAATAAGCTTGGAAAGAAACTGTCAAAAAGTAGCAGAAATCAGAGAATCACAAAAAGAATCAGCGTCTTCTGAGAAAGTGAGGGCAACCAAACCCAATGTCAATCCACTTAGAAGATAGATGGCTACCCCTCGTCCACCTTCAAAAACTGATCTGAAAGCAAAGGATCTTCAATGTGTTATCTGTGGTTAAGCCAGAATAAGGTCCAAAAGGATTGACGAAAGACTTTATTGTTCTGCCAGGCCTATGAGTAACGTACTATCTGCCCATTAACCTTCACTGTTGACTCTGTGTCTCCCCCGCTCCCAGCGCCATGTAACCGTTTGGTGTAAGTGCGCTTTAGAAATGATTTTAGCATAACATACCATAACAAAGAACAAAGTACAGAGTATGTGCGTCTCAAAGGGAAAACATGTTTTTATCTGCAGCTCGTTTCTTTCAAGATGAAGTTTCCAGCTGAGTAGCTGATCTAAACAGTGAGGTGAATGTATCTGCACCGGATTTGTATGCCTACCCGAATTGCATGCGTGCATGCATTCAAAAATATGAATGTACAATGAGCTCCCAGCAGCACCGTAACCGCCAGCCTTCAGTTATTTTTGTACTCTTTGAAAAAGCAAATTAAGTGTTAAAGCCACTCAAGTGCTGGCTATGGGTTCACACTCAACTCCGTGAGATCAGAGAAATAACGGTCAACATTGATGAAACTGTATTGATTCATAATAATGACATTTAGATTTCTGGTGAGAATGTACAATGAGCAAATTCATTTTGTCACTCTAACAAAAAGAATGAGCCACTTATGGTGTTCTCAGCTGATTTGATTCCTTAAGTTCTTGCTGCCAAAATAAGATCACACTGAATGACAAATTTTGTGAAGCCCCATAGCTCCGCAACATGGGAGTCAACAAGATTGCCTGATGTTGTCGTAACATTTTTTACATCATTGTTTAATATCAGCAAAGCAAAACTGTTACAAACTAAAGTTTTTGAGTTTGGAACAGAAGCCAGCAACGTTGATGATGGTTTTGTAGATATAAGCGAAGAAGCGAAAGGCAATACCATGAACTGACAGACTTATGCTGTACAAATACACTGCCTTTTCCACATCATGTTTTATTAATTACATCATAGCAAAACACTATGCAACACTACACATGATGACTGTCCACGCAATCTATGACAAGTGCAAAAGTAGAGAGCCAATCACTTCAATGAATAGGATTGGTGTATCAACATGTTGTAAAGACATAGTACGGAGCAGGAGCTTGTTAGCAACACATGATATAAAATCTTGTAAATCGGACAGCATACGACTTCCAAGTCACTTTACCAGGAAAGGATGTACAATTTGCTGCTCTTGATAATTTTTAATTTGTACAAATTTTTAATTGAAGACAGCTCTTCTTAGTCTGGAACATCCAGCACACAATACTCCCATGGTGTTTTTCAAGACTGTACCAATGAAGTAGCTGCTGGAAAACAAGCTGCATCAGCTGTAGGCAACAAACAAAGCTGCAAACGTATAACCCAACTACCTTGCCAACGTGTGATAAACATCACTACAAGCCATCAACATGTCCTAGTCTACCAGAAAGTTTCAATGTGGCTGAGGACATAGATCTTCTTTTACCTGATGCTGCGGTCTGCTAAGCTGATTTAAATGAACTGATCATATTGCTTATTCTGTGCGGACTGAAGGATGAAGTTCCTCCGTGGGCTTGAACTCATGCTCTAATCGGCCAGAATACCGTCCCACGGATGTACGTTGTTACAACGCATGCTTTTACCACGCATGCTGTTACAACGCAAGTTTTACAACGCCAGACTTTACAACGCATTGCTTTGGGGGGTGCTGGATAGTGAATAGTTTAATTTACTATTCCAACTCCAGTCACCGTGGATAGTAGGGAAGGTGGTGGATAATAAATGAAAACTATTCCCTATCCTAGAGCGCCCCCCAGTGCAATGCGTTGTAATGGTTTTCGTTGTAAAACCTGCGTTGTAAAGGCACTGCGTGGTAAATGTTGCGTGGTAAAGGATGTTTCCCCCGTCCCACTGAAGAAGGTTTGGTTTTTGCCAGCAATACCATCTGCAGTCACAAACTACACAACAGCTCCAAAAAACAAATCCAAAATGTGCATGCTCAGCTTGAATACCAGCCTATCCTGCAGTTTTCTGCGATGAAGGTGTTTCCGTACAAGAGCAATCCAGTAGAATTTGATCTTAATCCAATGATGGGCGTTTCCACATGACAAACATTGCGTTGCGGGTGCAAGAAGTTATCTCAGTGGCTGTGGCAAAGATGATGCACTTACTGAAGCTGAAATCTTTGGAAGCAAAACTGTCTTGTCAGTATTGAGCAGAACTCATTATAATTGTTCGTTACAAGGGTTGCTCATCATATCTGAGGCTATCGAACCACTGCATTGTGATGCTTTCTGGAACAAGAATGACAAATTAGGTTTTGCATATCTTATCTCAGAAGTGAACAAGGCACAGAGTGGACTTCATTCAAAAGACATAACGCAAAGCCAGGCAATGTTCAGTACACACTAAGTTCATAGAGTTTGTCCAAGAATGTGAATAAAAATCCGAACTTTGAAAGTACTGGGGAAATGTTTTACACACGATAGCTCTAGTGAAAAACTTGGTACATATTGATTGGAAAGGTGACTGGGAGATGCACGTGAAGACTTTGGTGTCACTGGTTACAATGTTTTGCAAATTCGATTGCATAAACTACCCGAGATATGGGTCCTGGTATTTGGAAAGAGTGAAGAAGCTAGAGATGGAAAAGCCATACCGCTACAGAAAATTCATCCAATGACATTTTGTGGTGAAAGGCAGAGGAAAGGTTCAAAGTTAAGGCCCCAGATATGAAACTGGAACAGACAATCCAGAGATCACAGAACAGCTCCAAGGTGAATTTCTATTTGCAATGTTTTTTGAGAGATGAAAATTTTAAAATTAATGAACCATTGTGAAACGGTTCCTCACCACGAACTTGAGGTAAGGGAATGGGAGTGTTTTATTAAACAGCCTTCTTCATTTCATGCAGCAGCAAGGAAATCCGTGTGAAATGACTATGCAACTACACAACTACGTGACCAAACAATATGTGGATTAACATACAAATATGGTGAATTTATCAAGGACATTCTGTTGCGTGATCTTCTTCCAACAAACGCTTTATTTGTTGGGGATACTGCAATCAAAACAGTAAAGCACAAACTCGTACGAGAGCACACCAAAAACCTTTCACCTGAAGAATTTCCACTCTAAAGGTTGTCCTCATTGAAAACTGCTGCTGTTGTGGTCAAGATGTTATTTATGCAAAATTCCGAGAGATTATTCATACTGTTCTACAGATATAAAGTCAGTGTTCACCTCGTAAGAACTACACATTGTCTTTGACAGTTATCTTGAACTGTCAAAGAATGTTAGAGACTCAGACGAATGTCTACAAGTAGAATAATTGACCTTGCCTGCATCAAAAATTCGAAACCTATACCTGTGTAACTTGATAAATTCTGGTCATCAACATCGAACAAGATGAACTTGGAGATGTTAACTCACCAAAACATTACGGATGCTTTGGTGAACACTGAATCCCCAATTATTGCAAGTGCAAATATTGTAAATGATGAGCAGATAACTGCAGAGATATATTCAAACAGTACGGGCTATATTGTTCAAGACGTTAACAGTGAATTGGAGGAAGCTGACCTTTGTGTTGTGCCACATATTGATTGGGATGTTTGAAATGGTTCCAATCTACTCCTTGTACAGTCAAATAACACAGATGTTATTATTGTGATACTTAAATTTGTTGCAATGTTCATAAGTCAAGGATTGTCAGAGTTATGAATACATTATCGAACAAAAGAGAAAGACACTTGATCCAGTTTCATATGCTGTACAAGAAACTGGACCTAGAGATGCCCAGTTTTCTTATCAAGGCACATACTCTTATGGGTGATGACACGATGAGCACAGCTGAAACAAAGCTTGGAGCTTTAACCGCTTAACCTGAGAAGTTTCTAAAATGATCTGCCGAGACAGAAGAAGAATTTGACTTTAAAGACATAGAAAAATACCTTGATACCTTATGCATGTGTGCAAAATAAGTTCTGTCACACATTTGACAATCTTCAGTTTAATGAGTTCAAAAGATCAGTTCCACTAAATGAACTTCCAATGAAGTCATATTATGTGTGTGGACACATTAAACAAGCGTTCTACTTGATCAGAAGATCTGTACATGCTTCGAGTCATGCATATGAAGAGAAAGATCCATGTAAACTTAGTTGTGAAGGTATTGATGGGGTGTTAAAACCTACAACATTTCTAAAGCCCCTACCCACAGAACTTACACGTACATTTACTTGAAAAACTGTGCTACAAAAAGATGTCCCTTGTTACTTCCTAGAAAATGTGGGGACCGTTTCCTCGGCGCAGTCCCTCTGGGAAGCGTATAAAACGGTGGCGAGAGGTGAGGTCCTCTCTCTTGTAGCAGGGAAAAAGAAGAGTGGTTAGGCTGAGGTAGCCTAGAAGGAGGCAGAGGTCATACGTTTGGAGGAGAGAGTTGCTAGGTCAAGTGCGCCTGCGGAGCTTCACTTACTGAGACTCCGACAGGAGGAATACAAAGGCCTTGTGAGGGATAGAGCGATCATACAAAATAATGCTGTACAAAGCCGCATATATGAGCATGGCTATAGAGCCGGTAAATTTATTGCGTGGCTCGAGCATGGGGAGCGGGCATCTAGGCTGGTGCCTGAATTAGAAGGATCAGACTCTCACAGGATTACGGATCCGCAGGCGGTAGCTGACGCATTTTCGGAGTACTATAAGAAGGTTAATACTGCTGGTAGTGAGTTTACCGAGGCTGAAAATAGCGAAATGATCAGGGACATTGTCATGCCAGGATTATCGGAGGAAGATAGGAACTATTTAGACTCTCCCTTCTCTGATGATGAAGTGGCGAAGGCTAGAAGACAGATAAAATCCGGTAAGGCGACTGGTCCTAACGGGATACCGATCGAGCTGTACAAATTAAACGCCAACAAACTCGCCCCGCATATCTGGGCCATGTTTCTAGAGAGTAGGGAGGAGGGTCAGCTTCCATATGACCAGCGGGTGGCTAACATAGTAGTCATACATAAGGTGGGAAAGCCCAAGACGCAATGCTCCTTCTATAGAGCTATTTCACTCCTTAATGCGGAGTCCAAAATCCTAGCGAAAATACTCGCCACTCGGCTGGTCAAGGTGATAACGACTCTGATCCAACCGGACCAGTCCGGCTTCATGCCGCATCGCAATACGCGCTGAATTTGCAGCGGTTGCACGGAGTCCTTGGGGGCTCTTCGGGGATACATGAACCGACTGTCTTGGCGTCCCTTAACACCACAATGGCGTTTGATAGGGTGGAATGGAAATACCTGTTTGCTGTGTTGGCAAAGCTGGGCTTTGGAGGAGACTTCATTGGGTGGGTGCGATTGCTGTATGCGAACCCACTGGCTAGAGTAGTTGTCAATAATTGTAAATCCAATGATTTTCTGTTGGAAAGGGGCACGAGGCAGGGATGCCCGTTGTCCCCATTGCTCTTTGCGGTTGCAATGGAGCCACTGGCGGCTTGGGTTAGATGGGATAGATCGATACGGGGCTTAAGATGGCAGCCTGACTGGGAAGATAAATTTCGCTATACGCTGATGACATTTTGCTTTACCTCACCAATCCCAGGGAGTCCCCGAGTAATTTTCTTAAAGTGATTGCCATTTTCGGTAGATACTCGGGATTGGCGATAAATTGGTCAAAGTCAGTGCTCTTTACCCTCGTGGGCGACCCTCCGGTGAATCCGGCAATCGTGCCCAAATCAGATTGAGACTGTAGGATTCAAGTATTTGGGCATCTATATCATGCTTGATTCACAATTGCGGTACGCTAATAATCTGGTCTCCCCGTTGAATAGATGTAGGAAAGATGTGGAGCGTTGGAAAGCTCTCCCGCTGTCTTTGCTTGGAAGAGCCGCTGTCTTCAAGATGATGGCTTTGCCCCGGTTTTTGTATGCCCTACAGAAAGCGATGGACCCGGTACCTGCCTCCTTTTTCCGGCAGGTTGAGACTCTCCAGTGACGGCTTCTGTGGGACGGTACACCCCATATAGCGTTTGTCAAATTAAAGCTTCCATGGTATGACGGTGGGATCGGACTTCCGGATTTAAGGAAGTACTATTGGGCATCGCAACTGGCTGCTGTGACCCACATTGTCTACGGACCCCCGGGTGATCCGGGTTATGCCATGACCGGGGGCTGGTTCCGGGTGGAATGATAGATAGAGCTCTATACTCGAGACCAGAGAAGTGTGCATTGTTTGGCCCAACCGCGCACACGGTACATGTGTGGCACGCGGCTAAACGGTATCTAGGCTGGGAGGGCAGATTGACGCTGGCCACTCCCCTCTTCAATTCGGAGAAATTAGGTAGCTTATGGAAAACTAAAGGGTTTGATAAATGGGGCATTATCTGAATCACCTAGATAAAGGATGCTTGGGAAAAGGATACAGTAAAAATATTTCAGTCTCTCCAAAAACTGTATAGTCTGCATGACAATGAACACTATAGATATCGGCAGGTGAGACATGCCCTCATTGCCCACATGCCTAGAGGCATGGTACTCCCGGAGGCATCACCTCTGGAGGACCGGGTGCTAGATGGACACATCCCAGAGAAAACTATTTCCTTGATATATATCTGTCCATGAGAACCCATGTGATGCAGAATGTATGATTTCACCCGATGCCTTGGTTGTTTATTTGATGCAAACTTCTTTTGTAAGTATTTTCTTTGTTATTCTTTAATAAAAAAGAGTTTAAAAAAAAGATGTCCCTTTTGATATGCTCTTCTCAAATGTTCAACATTCTGCAAATGGCGATTCAGATCATAAATATGGTTTGGTGTATACATAAAAGATTAAAAACCTTTATTATGTTTCATTTCCATACATGTCTCTCCTTCTTCTATTATAGCGGCCATTTTGGAAAATGGCAAAAGTAATACTCAGAGTTATTTTCTGTCTCTATAAGACTACTTGGCTCTCAAAAGATTTGGGGGTATGGAAACTTAAATACACTGCAAGTGGCTGCGAATAATTTTCTCAGATCCTTGTTAAAACTGGGCCCTGGCACACCCCCTGTTGGCACTTTAAACAGGACTTAGACGCACTCCAATAGCAGAAATAGAAACCCTAAAACCAGTACTATGCTGGATTAGCCCTGTTCTGAACCCTAAAGCAGTGAGCTATGTAATACCTTTGGCAAATGCGAATCACGCAGATAGAAATACTTGGTTGTCCCACTCAAAAAATGTGTATTCGTTGAACTGCAGCTGGGGTCCATTTGGACCAACCTGAGAAGCGTAATTCGGGATATGGCAAGAATCGTCATGGATCGCTATTTCGAGTATAGACAGGAGAGGAAACTTTACCGGATTACACCTAGAAGTTTACTGTGGCACTATTTTAGTGGCAATCTTGGCCCCGTTGACATGTTATATATGGATTCGATTTATTTTTAACAAAAACTTGCACTTTATGTTACAATTAGGCTGAGTGTATTGCAGACAAGAAATGTCTAGTTAAGTGTTTAAGACTTCCCACAAGCGAAGGATATTGTGGATACATTTTTGGGGAAAAGGACAATCTATTGCACTTTTTTCTGTTTTGCACTAAATACGTCTTAGCAAGTAAACGGTGGCTTCTGCCTCTTAGAGATCAGGAGATTAATTCTGCTGCAGCAGTTTTAACATTTTGTTTTAGAACGGATGATGAATGTATTTTTAATTCAGTCGCATCATATTTATGGGCAGTTTGGTCATGTAGGAGGGGGCCTAGTAAATGCCCAATAAATCGGACTAAGCCTGTTATGAATGTATAAAATTATGGGTACTAAAGTGCTAAATTTCCTTTTATAAAAGTGGTAAACTGGTACCCGGGGAGGATATTGATTAGAAGCTGTTGCACGTATGGATACTATTGCTATTATCCTGTAATCAAATCGGATTGGTAGGAAACTGCTGTTTTATGGGGTCCTAATGTAACCGGAGGTATGCTATCGCTAAGCAGAAGGATGATGGGTTTCTAATGGTGCCTATGCTCCTCATTCCCATGTGTTACTGTGCAAGCACTCGCACCTTAGGGAGACGTTAACCTGTAGCTGTGGGTCTTATAGGCGTTACACTTCTATCGCTGGTTACTGTTTCTCTAGACCAATATGACTACTAAGTTATTGATTTATGTTGTTTTAAGTATTTATGATTGCAACTCATTATATATTGGTTTTATTAATGGATGGCAGAATGCCAACACAATAACTAATACATTGAATTGAGTGACAAAGGAAGATGTTAATGAAGGAGTGCTTGGGATAAATCTAAAAGATGAAGGGAGGAAGAAGCAGAGGTTCATTTAGCTTCCAAGAGGTAATGGTGGTCTGTCAAAAAGGGGGGAGAATGAACCACATCAGTCTCTATATCAGAGTCTCAAACATTCTTGTCTCGGAGACCCTCAACCACAGGTTCACAGGCTACGGTGCGTGTAATCTCCGCTTAGTTTGGTTCGGAACACAGTGTTGTCCCCTGCACTGTCAATGCAATGTCCCGTTCTCCAAGTGACAACAAAACCTCCACCAAGAGGGAGACTCTCTGGATGTTGACAGTGGTAAGTGAGTTAAAATTATCTCCTATCCTGTAGGTAAATCTTTCTTGGGGGCGAACAAAATTGGATTGGGATAAGTCTAAAAACAAAGCTGAGTAGTGGATGAGTCACTAGTCCACAACATGTAGTGGTCCAGTCGACATGTTTCGGCATAGAACCGCCCCTTCGAGTCTATGGCCTTCGTCAGGACCAAAAAAAATGAATGTGGAGGCTGTATACTTTAGGGTTTTCCTGATTGCGTATTATTAGTGAGTGGAAGCACTCACTCGTCTTCATCAGTGAGCATACTTTGCTCAAGACGGAGCGTGGTTGTAGGTGCCGTCTTTAGGCATAACTTAAGTATGCGTTTCATTTGCATCTTGGTGTGGAGAAAAGTAGGAAAGGTTTAAGTTTGGATTTAAATCGTCCTGCACAGACTCCAACAATCAGTTGGTTTTATGCATGTAGGTAGAGGTTTTGATGTCACCTAGAGAAGGGACACTCAAGTGACAGACCCAACGATGGCGCTATCCACAGAACCACACTAAATGGAGATTATATAGATCGCAGTCTGTGAACGTGTGCTTGGGAGTCTCAGAGACAAAAATTTCTGGGACTCGGTTATAGAGACCAATGTGGTTCATTTTCCCACCTGTCTGATAGATAATTAAGGAGTGCTTGCCTGCACTTGCATACAGGAACTTTTGACTTAAATCAATTTTTGCAATAATAATCAGCTGAACTGGCCTCTATTTCCTTTGTAGTTTCTTCACCTTTGCTTTGCCCTTCAGTTTTGTGGAACACAATGTCCCCCCAATAAAAAGATAGCAACGCTAGATGCAGGAACCAAACTGATGTTAAGTATTAAGTGCTTGGAAATGGTACCCAACACTATCCAAGGAGAGGTACAACTTCCATCATCTCTCAAATGTTCAGCACCTGTGTTTAAAAAGTCAGAAGAGATCCAAAATCATTCTTCGGACACCAATTGTACAAGAGTGGAAAAAAAGAAGTAAAGACTGCAAAATCCTAGGCTTCTAGCCTATTAGAATTAAGTTTTGCCCTCCCTTTCCTAGTTTATGACCTTCGTGACCTATTAGAATGAAGTGTTATCCTCCACTTTCCCAGGTTATCAACTTTGATTTAAAAGAGACTGCTTTGCTTGAACGTGCAAGAATTCTCACAGATGACGTATTTAAAGTAAGATAAAAGCAGTACCATGTAGCAGGGTGATTTTGGTGCAACAAATATTACCTTGTTTACAATCGGTTCCCATCCAACCATCCATACACACTTTGTTTCCATAGTGGTCGCAAGTGTAGTGGCCAACGACAAAATCATCCCAAGGCCTGCAGAATTTGTTGCACAATGTGCCGTAGTAATTCTCTTCGCATTTTACTCTTATTTTGAAATCAAAATGAGCAACAGGTCCATTCAATGGCATAGTGGTCCACTGGTCTTCAGGATTAATAACACCAGCATGCATAACTCTGTCAATTAGAAGGTCATCACCTAAAAAGCAAAAAACAAGAGAGAAAAAGTCAAAAACGGCAGATCTGCCACCTAGCATTCACAAAGCATTTTGTCCTCTGAACTTTCTCTTTTGCTCATCCAAAAGGACTATTTGGAAATGCAACTAAGCTCAGACCCTTGATTTATTGCTAACAATCGAAAATTTAAAAAATTGATTATGGAACAAATTAAATTATAAAAGTCATCTACATAAGGACATTCCTGGAGAGTGTTCATAATGTTTCCGGGTTCCGTTTTTATTGATGTAAAAAAAGATTAGCTCAATGTATTAATCTGATGTCTACTTGAGTGATCACCTACATAATCCCTGAATCCAATCCACAAATTGAATTGAATTCTGAACTGAAGTAAAGATCAAGAAATATGGGAACATGCAACTATGTATCAGGTGTAGGTCACAAATGATTCTTGAATATAAAGAAAACATGAACTACTTTGATAAGAAAGTGAAGCTTCAACCATTTGAAAGACATTTGCTTCTATGCCAATTTAGTGTTTATCCAAATTGGTCTTATAAAGAACAATGGAATGGAAGAACCTTATGAGTGAAGTGAGAAAAACACATAAGAGTTGTAGATTTGTCCAATTGAGTTACCTAACGGCATTCGGAGGTTTGGGCAATCTGACTATGATTAACAAAAAACATTTGTATTGTAAAAATAATTTGTAAGAATTACAAAGGGTTACAAATCGAGAGTTTGTGCACCTTGTTGAATTCAGTAGTCAAGGATATGGAGAGTAAGTTATGCACACATGTGGAATGTTCAGTTCAAAGACGCTTAGCAAGTAAACTACCATTAAAGCAGTGGATTTGTTAACCATAGACTATTACAAAGTTGAGCAATCCAATAAGAAGGGGTTTAAAATTTTTATAGAAGCAATTACCTCTTTAGTAGATTCTTGGAATCCAATACCCAAGGGGAAGAAAGATATCAGTAAGGAAATAGCAATGGTCTTTAGCAATGGGTTGAAATTCTACCCCAAGCGATAGCCGGAGGTTAGACATATTGCAAGCACTCCTCCCATCAACTTTTGTGTTTAATGGTGTTTAAAGGGCTGGTGTTACTTAGTGTTTTGTCAAGAAAGGCATTCAAATGGAGGTCTCTGATGTTATATTGTGCACACCTCATTTTCACAACACTTTGGACCAAGAGTACCAGCTGAGGTGTTTTCTGAAAACAGAGTGAAGTAGGAAACACATGGCTATGAAGTAGTGATATACATTTCTGATCATCTCATATCAATTCAACAGAAACTTATTTTCAACTGAAGTTGGGGTAAGGAGAACATCCCCTGCAATGTTTTATGTAGATAATGCAGTGATATTCAATGAACAAACCGTGGAATCACACTGATCTATACACACTTCCCAGAAATATTGTAGGAGTAACCATTATGAAGTGCATTGAATGAAAATCCAATTCATATTATCTAATAGTTCTATGACCTGTATAAGTGCAAGGCTGAATGAGTAGATCTTGAAACAGTCACATTACTGTTGCTTGTGAGGTCAGTCTGAAAATAAGTTGCTGTTGGCCTCTTCAAATGTATAGATTGAAATAATAATGCACAGCTTTATTAAATAGCCCAGTGTGATTTTATTACATACACGGTGACTTCTCTTCGAACTACTGATAGCACCTTATCAAGCACAGGTTATCCCAACACTTGTATTTGCAGCACCAATTTAGTTACTGGAAATAGCTATGATCTAGATTGATTCAAGCATTCTGCCATACTGGGAAGGAGGTAAGGTGATGGTGAATGGGGTAGAATTAGGTCCAGGGGCACCCAAGCCCACAGGGACAAGGGCTGGACAGCAGGAGGTGACACTCCATGTGGGTCTTAAACCTGATGCCAGCCAACATGTGATCTGCCGGACACATTGTGCGCCACTATCTGCCTTGATCGTCCGCAGGACATCGGGGTACTGGGGTAGCTACCCAAGCCCCGTATAGCTACATACTGCAGCACAGACGGACTGTCTCAGAGAAGTTAGAGTTGGGGGTTGTTTTCACTTTTTGGGTTAGTTACTTCTAGGGAGACACTAGGATAGCTAGCCCACTGCCTCCGGAGACTGGATGTAGATTATAACTGGAGAAAAGTTCCAGGAGGGAGAATCTACGGGTGGACACAGTATGTAATGTATGGTCTAATATTAAAAATATCAATAAAAGGCTTTATACAAAAATTTAATAAACATAAAAGATTCCCCCATATTGTGTTCAGATCTGTCAAGATATCACCAGTACAGTCTTCATTAAATGTGTTATTTGATGTCACCCATACAATTATAAACACTCTAATAGGAGCTCAAGGGCATAGCTGTACTATGTAGCATACACTTCACACTCTTCTCCCAAACAGGTCTAGTGGGTAATCAAATCAGATATTCTTCAGATAATCTAAAGTATTTCAAGACTACTTTTAAGCATGATCTGAAAAAAAGGTCACTAGAGACAGAAATTAACCAGATTTCAATCAAATCCATATTGCCCACATGTTGTTATAATAAAAAGTGTAATTGTATTTAGCAAATACCCACACTTTGAGTTAAGATTAAAGTTTAAGATGTTCCATTTTGGTTTTCTGCCATAATTTTAAATGGAAGGGGTAGCAGTGGGTTTGGGGAAAAATATATAATTAACATTATGGACTTAAAGAACGACTGGTGTATACAGGAGTCTGAATTATCGATTAAAGAATGAAGATCACAAAAATCACAACAGCTTCTGACTTGATACGGGCTGTCACAAAGAGAGTTATTTTGCTTTTGGATCCTAGGCTTAAAAACGGTTATAGAATGAATTAGACACAAACATATTTACTTTTAAAGTGTACAAATTAGGAAATGTGATGTGTAACATGATGTAGCATTTTATTTAAATATATTTGTAAAGGTGTAGTAACAAAGAATTGTTAATATTCCTAATATTGTTAGATAAAGGTACTTAAAAGTAACATTTTCCCGCTGGTCTTAGTGCCGTCTCAATCCCACTACTATAGATCATGCAGGAATTTTGAGCAAATCATTTTTATAATTTTGACTAATGTTAAAAAATTAGATCCAGGGATTTGTTTTTCTTTCACCCGGCTAATAGATGCCTCTGCTAACCTTTCTATGTCCTCCTTATGACTTGTGTTATATCAATGTTAATCAAAACTGTCCTCTTTCACAAAATCCCTGTTAATGTCAATGCACAATTCCTTCTTTAAATAAGAATTAGTACCCCACAGGCACCCATGTTTACTAAAATTGTTTTTTTCATATGATCTCTTCAATGAGAAAAGCCAAAATTTATTTTTGTCTGAACGCTCAGTACTGTTGGCATAGGTTCAACCTTTTTGGTTCCACAATACAATGACCCCCATGCCCATATTTTTGTCATGAGTTTTACAAAACAGCAACTCAAGGTCAATGGGAGTTTCGCAGTGCGATTATCATTGACCCTGGTTTGATTTGTGCCTGTAGGGGGCATTAGGTCAAGTCACATAAGTGAGGTAGCATTTTCATCAGGGCAAATAGGAAGATGCTGGGTGGTAGGAATTTTGTGGATTCCTGTTAATTCTAGAAGTTCACATCACAGAAATGCAAGGTAAATATGCAATTCGGGCAAAGGTTAAGGTTTGCAGGGCATTGCCGGTAAGACAACTTTATGGGATCCATGCAAGGCATGCCACCTTGGACTTCCCTGGATGTCTAGTTTGCAGAAATGTCTGGGTTTGGTAGGTTTCCCAAGGTGGCAGCTGATCCTAGCACAAAAGGTGCAGTCATACAGCATAGAAGTAAGACAATATTGGGACTTAGCCCAACTCTACTACCCTCTTGCATTTAATAACATTTTTAAAAAAGCATCCAAAATCAAAATTTCCCTTCTTGACAAAAAGATGAGGATGCTTCAGTCCAGGAAGTTACATTAGCAATAAAAAAAACTCTGGCGTCAAGTGGGCTTTCTGCCCCTCCCACCAGGGTACACTGGAGCTAAGGACCTCTTGTCTGCCCAAGGAGATATTTAGCGTAGTCATTTGAGGGGTGGAATTAGGCCCAATGAATGCCTAGGCGAGTGCCACCACCCATTTCTCCAACCAAAAAGTCCCTGATGTCTACTTTGCTTTCTGCTGCCGATCCCCAGCCCCGCCGGGCAGACTGACGGTAACAACCCTGGGGCTTTTGGGTGAGGGTGCGCTCCCTTCACCAAATATAATCGCTGGAGGTCTGGTGGGTATGGTGCCCCTTGCCTGGGCAGATTGGAGCAAACTGTCCCCTACCTGCCTCCGATAGGGGACAGAAATACTGCTGGGGTTGTATGGGTGATTGGGGGTTAGGCCTGATGCCTGGAAGGGCCTCCTCCACCCATTTTGCTTTTTAGAAAAAATCCCTGGTGTCTAGTGGGTTTTCTGCCTCCATCCCCCTAGGTGAAGATTGGAGGCAAAAACCTCAAATCTGCCCCCACTGTTGGGAGGGGCAGAAATACCTTGGGAGAGGAGGGAACATTTGCCCCACCCCTTAAAATGGTCCCTGGTGGTCTAGTGGGTGGAACCTTGCTTGGGGATCACCCTCCTGCGGCGGTCCTCAAGATACTCGCTTTCCTAATATATGCACCCTAGCACTGAAGCAGTTAAAGTTGAAATGAGCCAAAAGGCCCCTTTCATTTTCACTGAATTGACGTCAGAGCACCACACACGTTAATCATTATTTCAGGGGAAACAAATTAATTGCCTCAGAAGCTGGGGAAGCTCTTCCCAGCTCCTAAGGCTAAAATAAATTAAAGCAAATCCCTATGGTTCCCACACCAGAGGGCTTTCCTGCCTCATGGGAGAGCCTGGAGCCGTCCTCCGCACACGAGCAATGGTGAACCAAACAGGTTAATAAAGTAACCTTTTTAAATGATAAGGCAGGAGTAAGGGTGCACTTATCTTTTCACACAGGGCTTGTAAATGTTTTTTTTTGTTTCATAAGTGAAGACAAAGTGAAAACTGTGATTTATATTTGTCACACGAGTTTAGACTGATCTATGGTTTTGAATTGTCTGAGCCTTGATGATGGTGAGATGTGACTTAGTATGAAAAACCACAGAACCCTAAGGGGATGCACATTCTGCTTCAAATCACTGAACAATATTATAAACTCAACCTTTCCCAAACTGAAGACATGCAAATTTCCACTTAACGCCAAATATCCCATCCAGGGACATGGTATTTCACAGTCTGCAAGGCACAGCCATTTCTACTGAAAATACCAAAGAGCAAAGATGAGACTTGAGGAAGGTTGTAAAGCTTGAAAAGACTTGTAGGCAGGCAGTCAACTACACATTTTTGGACCTCCAACAGACTCCCACACAACCATCAAACACACACACTCAGGCATGCACGCAGTCATACACCATGACAGATCCATCAAGGCACTATCACTCACCGCAATCTAGGATCACACAAACAGCATATGCCCCCACTACAAACAGATGGACACAGACATACCAGCAAAGGGCAACACCAACTATCATACAGCCATACAGTCACTATAAAAACTGACAAAGTGGTTATGATACACTAAAACAGTCGCACAACCACACAGCTACCTTCGTTTTTGAAAAAATCAGTTAAACAAATAAATTAAAAGAAAACTAGTGCATACAATTACCACATCAGTGATGTTCACCATTCATTTCACTGGTGATGTTATATATGATTACTTTTCAAGTATCATGCCATAACAAATTAATTTTAGGTTTTGCAATCAAAGTATAATACATTTAACTGTTATTGCATTGTATTTCTTAGATTTTTCAGGTGACAAAATGAATGTTTTGCACTACATGAACAATAACTATTAACTTTAATTTTAAGAGAATTTTTTTTATGGAACATTTTCATGATTTGTTTTCTAACCTTTAACAGGTGACTGTGTGGTGACTATTGATAATGTCTCTATCTGAACTGTTGTGCAGATATTAGTTTTTAGTAAGGGAAAGCTTTTTTCCCCGACATCTCACTCAAACTTTTACCCTCCATCCCTTATTAGATCTGCACGAAACCTGGTATCCCTGCATGGTATTTAACTTGCTATACCAAGAGAAAGCTAAACGTGAATTCCTGCCAAATTTCGTGCAAATTTGTCAAAGGGCATCAATAATATTAGAAAACAAACAGTCTCCATACACCCCCGCAAACATTCAAAAGGTCTGCATGGAACACAACATAACAGAAGTAAAAGTAAGTTACACAAGTTACCCTGAACCATTCTTTTTTTTTACATTACTTCCTTATTGATTTTATACAACTAATTAAATTCCAACCAGGGACACTGTCAATAGTTTTACTGATATATAATCAAACTTCCCCACTTTCCATTACCACCCTCCCTCCCTCCGTCCCCCAAAATGCATCTAGATAATAACAGGATCTCTTCTTTGCTCCCAGTATGCAGTAAGGATAAGAAGGTGCAAGGACCACCAGCAGCCATTATATGCATGGTGACATCTCACACATTCATAGCTCGTTCCACATCCCAACACTATACTCTCTCTTGACTTCATTTAACTTAATGGTAAGCAATTCACAGTAAACTAATCACGTGCAGTTCCCTCGCAGGAGATAAATGTCCAATTTGGCCTCAATAACTATAAGAATCACATCCTATGCATCACCAGAAGTGCTAAAAGTTACTAGTCCCTTTGAATTCCGAATTTATGTAGGGCCACTATCTTGCCATTGACCATTTGCTCACATCAATCCATCAGGTACTTTATTTGTCTTTCACACGATGGCAATATTTCTTTTGGCCACTACCATGGAAAGATCTATAAAATTACAATATGGTTTGTGCCTTAGCTTTTGCTATCTGTCCAAGTAAACACATCCCCAATACCGAATCCAGATCACTCGCCTCCTTGATCCATTCCATCACCATCGTACAATACTGCCTAATCTGTGGACACTCCCATACTATCTGAATGAAAGTCAGGCAATGAGTGTGCACATCTGTGGCACACAGCAGGTGCCCTGGGTACATCTTTCCAATCCTTGCTGAAGTATGCGTGAAGCACACAATTGAATTGGGTGAATATAAAACAGGTGGGTTTTTTTTTACATTTCTTTATTGATTTTTTAAAAATAAAGCAAAACTAAACGATAGAGCTACACAGCTTGCAGACACAACTCTAGGATGTCATCGATCATGTTAATGCACAAAAATATAATCAAGATAACCAAAGGCATCAAAGGTATAGGTAGAGACAAGCATGGAACAACCAAATCAGTAATTATGAGGAAACACAAGAGTTCAAAACAAAGGGAGGGTAATTACCCTATTACCCGTTGGCATCCGCTCTTTTTATCCTGGTGGGGCAGGCTCAATTCTATAAAGATGATGTTATCCCCCCTTCTTCTTTATACTATCTCCATGCTCCCTTTGCACATCCCAATTTCTTTCTTCAAAAAGATTGACTCTTTATTACTGAAATTTCTGTGGAATGGCAAACGTCCTCGGATAGCTCTTGCTTCCTTACGAAAGGATAAGGCTCACTCCGGAGTACGTTTTCCTAATTTTAAGGAATATCACCGAGCCTTCTCCTTGAAACAATCAATCCGCTGGTTTTCTTCTGTCCTTCCTCATTATCCTCCTATCTGGTTGAGTATAGAATCCTCCTTCATTTCTCCATTTACTTTTCGTGAATTCATGTCCTTTACATCTTCCTTAACTCGGCTTCGCACGCCTATCATTTCCCATTCTCGGAATCTACTTCTACCATTTTTATCTTCGTCTTATCCCTCCCGCCTTTCCATACACGAACAACCGATTTAATACAATTCACTTCGTAAAGTCCGTAACCGCTCCATCTTCTGGAAAACTTGGCATTCTCGAGGACTATGTTGGATTTCTCAATTGCTTTCTCAGGGTACTCCTCTCTCCTTTCAGGAACTTCAATCCCTTTTTTCATTGCCCACTTCTACCCGAGCACAGCACGCTGCCCTTCTTCCAGTCTTGATCTCTTATCTTGATTCCCTTTCACCCTCCGGCGATGTTCCTTTAGAATGTAGACCCACTTCCCTCTTGTTGGAAGCTTCTCCTTCTGCGTCTGCTCTGTATAACTCTTTCCGCTTTATTAAAGATAGACTGAAGTCTCGTATTGAGACTGCCTGGGAATCCGATTTTTCTCAGACTTGGCCTGTACCTCTTTGGGACAGGATATGGACTAAACTTCATAAAACCTCTAGAGCTGCTAATACCACCCAAACTCTATATTTCATTTATAACAGAACTTTATTCTCTCCATTGGCTCTCTCCCGTTTTTCATCAGACACTCCCTCTACTTGTTGGTCTTGTCCTCATTCACCTGCAGATCTCAAACATATGCTTTTTGACTGTCCTCCTACTGCTCAGTTCTGGCAATTAGTTTGGAAGCAAATACAAAAAAAATTTCACTTCCAGGTTCCCTTTTCCCCTACACTAGTTTTTCTAGGTTCCCTCTCACCGGAACTTCCTCTCTCTCCCAGTCATTATCTTTTACTTGACCTCTTTATAGCTGTAGCTATCCATACCATCACATCCAACTGGAAACAAGCTGCAAATATTTCCTACCAATCTTGGTGGAATGCGGTCTGTTTTCATCACCGTCTGGATACCAACTATGTTTCCCCTATATCCCTGGCTATTAAACGGGACCTGATTTGGCTTCCCTTGGTAACATACCTTTCTTCCACTGCTCCTGCATATCCTTCTCCTGATCTCACCACGGTTGAAGTACGTAAACCCCCATGATTTTCTTATTACCTGATTGCTGTACCTATTAATTTTCGATATATTGTTTTTACCTTTCATTTATATCCACATACCATTGTTCATAAATTCCTCATGCTTGTTATGCTTACTTTACATGAGAATTGTTGTTGTATTGCTTATTTTATATATCTGCTTACTGTAACTCTTACTCCCCATTTCCTCCCTCCTCTCCTCCCTCTTTATTTTCTTCAATAAATCAAACTTTAAAAAAAACAAAAAAAACAAAGGGAGGGCTGTTTTTCAAGGAGAGGCGGTGGAATGGCCCTGGGGTGGGTAGTCTGGGTCTAATCTGTAGCGGTATTTGCGCAATGGCCCCCAGATAGCCATAGGATAGGAAGAGGGAGGTTGCAAGTCTGTGTAATCTTCGCTAACAGTTTCGCAGAATTACATACTTTTGAGCCAGGCAGAAGTTGAGAGAGCCACGGTGCAGCCTCAGTGGAGCGCAATCTCCAGCTTAGCTGGGAGCGCGGTATGTCTGTGGTGTATCCCAAAAGTGCAAGAAGAATGCCTGGGGATAGCTCCATGACAGCTATTGCAGAGACGTGTGCAAAGACAGAAGTGTGTATCACAGGACAGGTCCAGGCTAGATGGGCGAAGTCAGCCATGGGGACATGGCAGTTGACACATATATCAGATTTGGTGGGGTCAATTTTAGCAATATCCGAGGGTGAAAGAAATGCGGTAAATAATTTTAGAATACAGTAATAAGTGTCTGCAATTCCACAAAATATTCTTGATTTGTCAACAGTAATATGTCCATATTTTATCCATGAGGGGACACCTAGGTCCCTCACCCATACCCATCGAACCCTTGCCGTGGTATCAGGTTTTAGGGAGATGCAAGTACTATAAAGCTGGGAGACTAGGCGATCACCATCCCCACTGGTTGCAACCAACGTTAAGGGGGAAATCTTCTGGGGCAATGGAAAAGTAGGAAGCAGAGAACGCAATGCATTATTTAGTCTACGAATAATGAAACGGTCCAGCAAGGGCAAGTCATGCAGGGAATATTCCGCAGTCGGCTGTACAACTTGGCCGTCCGGGAATAGATCACCCAGGGAGGAGATGTTGTGGCGGCGGAACACTCGATGTAAGACCATTTCTCTGGGCAGTGGGAGCAAGGGATTATCAGCAAGGGTGAGAGCCAGGGAATAAAGTAGGACCCCACCCAGAAGCTGCCTCAATTTACGCCATGCCCACCAAGTCTTGGACACTGTCTGGATGTCCTTGGCGTCTAATGAGATGCTCTTCGGCAAGATTAAAGCGTGTGGAAGATCACCCAACTGGGACCAGTCTGGTCTCAGATAGGGATTGCCAGCGTCCGGATGATACCAGAAATGGGAGTACTGGCATTGGGTGACCATATAATACAAGGAGAAGTGGATACCCCAAGCCCGCTGTGCTCAAAAGGGAGAATGAGTGTGTCCCAGCAGACACGTGGGCGACTACCAGCCCACATGAGGCGAAGGGGAAGACCACGCAGAAAGCAGAAAAAGTGTGTGGTAGTGCGATAGGAATATTAAAAAATAAAAATATAAAACAAGGGAGTATGACCATACTCATGATAGATACACGACCATCAATGGATAAAGGCAGCTTAATCCAGCGGTCAACCTCGGAGGCAAGTTTGGACATTACCTTTCTGTAGTTTAGCTGTAGAACTTGATCCCTGCCACTATGGAGCCATACGCCAAGGTATTTTGTATTGCCAGCTACCCAAGTAAATGAGTAATCAGCCTGTGTCGGCTGCGCCGTGGCGGTGAACAGAAACAGCTCTGATTTGGCCCAGTTGATTTGGAGCCCAGACAGAGCACCAAATCTGATCACCTCCTGCACCAAGTTGGACACGTTTTCAGATGGATATCGAATGAAAAGCAAGATGTTTACCGCGAATAGGGAGAGCAAGAGCGGACCATGAGTAAGTTGGAGACCACGGTGCAAATGACAGCCCTGAATGCAGTGGACCAGAGGATCCATAGTGATGATGAAAAGAAGGGAATGAGAGAGGGGGCATCCTTGCCTGGTTCCCCTCATGTTAGGGAGCGCCACAAAGAGTGAGCCATTGACACGGAGGCGAGCCACAGGGTTGGCATACAAAAGCCTATTCAGGGAAATGAAAGTTGGAGGGGGGTAGGAGAACAAGAAAGGTGTAGATGGCCAAGGTTTCACTAAACAACGCCTATAGATGGGGAGCCAGTATATGTTTAAAGTACTTGTGGAAGGCCCCTGTCAAGCCATCCAATCCGGGAGCCTTTGAGCCGTCAAAGTTATCAATTGCCTGTACAATTTCTTCTGCGGTAATAGGCTCGACAAGGAATTGGCGTTGGCCATCCGTCAGCCAGACCATCGCCACCTCCTCAAGATAGGAAGATATATCAGAAGAAAGATCGGAGACACAGGATGCATATAGACTCCGGTAGCACTGATGGAGTTCCACCACCACATCCTCGCAATCAGACAACTGTTGTCCAGATTACGAGGACAGCTCCGTGATGTTATTCTGTGAGTGATTGGGTCTCAGAAGGTGGGCAAGAGTGCGACCCGGGCGCTCTCTGTCTCTGTAATGGCGAGCCCTGGTATTCCTCCCCATTTGGGCAAACTCCGGGTCAGCAAGGTCAAGGAACTATGTGAACAACGCTGAACGTCTATTTAATCAAGGATCCCCACCCTGGGGGCCATTTTGTCAATGCCACAAAAGGTGGACTCCATGCCATGAACGAATGTCAAGTAAAATGTCTGCGTTTTGGAGATACACTCCGCGATTAAAGGCCTTAAAGGCTTCCTAAAGTGTGACCTGCGTCTCCACCGATCCCACACTCAGCTCAAAATATTCCAGTATAGCAGTGAGCACCTCCCCACGGTACACCGGGTCCCAAAAGGACTCGCTAGACAATCTCCAAGTACATTCCATGCTGCAGCCATAAGGGACATGAAGGCAGAAAAGAATCGGGCTATGGTCTGACAGTGTGTGTGTGGTAAGACCTTAACTTCCCACAACCAGAGGTCCACATTGGCAGAGAATAGCCAATAGTCCAGTCCGGTCCAGACAGAGTTGGGGGCAGAATAAAAACAAAGTCCTGAAACAGAGGGGTAGAGGGAGCGCCAGGAGTCACAAAGCACATAGTCTTCTATGATGTTCCGCAGTGCATCTTGTGTCCGAGGCCTCCCACTAGAGTGGTAGGCCCTGTGTCACAGTCCCGCAGCAGCCCCCGTCCCATGGTATCGCCACAAAGTGCAGCATTCATAACATGAGGCAATGATGGCGGTAATTAAAGGTGAGGTAGGGTTGCCGGAGCCTCAAATGATTGCAGCCATCTTGGTGGCAGTCATAGCCAGGCCCCCATATAAAATGGGTGTCAAATGTCATCTTTTTAGAGTAGGCCAACATGGATTTCCAACCCCTGTCCGCAATCCCTCTCTAAGTTATCCTCCTATCTCTGCTTCAGGCAGGTTATATATGATTAAACGG
The DNA here is from genome assembly GCF_964261635.1 of Lissotriton helveticus. Classification (NCBI taxonomy): domain Eukaryota; kingdom Metazoa; phylum Chordata; class Amphibia; order Caudata; family Salamandridae; genus Lissotriton; species Lissotriton helveticus. Next base: position 471,124,850 of record NC_136070.1, read on the forward strand.
TGGGTGCTATAGCCTGCATTAAAGCTCTTACTACATGTCTCATAGTCCCTCCCACCAGTCAATACTTTAGTCAACATCTCCACCCTGTCAGTCTTACACTCTTCCCCCCCCCCCACCTCTGTTGTATCACTCGTACCACACCACATTATAGGCCAAAAGTGGTCCCCTGTTACACCATATTTTTCATTGAGACCTTAAAAGGAGAAACATTTGCCCCCTGCAAATAGGTCACCAACTACCCTGATCCCAGAATCATACCACAATTTCTACCTGTATAAACAAGTCATGTTATGAAACTGTGAGACTCCAAAAGGCGGATTTCGGAAAGTACATTATCCCTGTATTTAAGGCACACTTTTTACAACCGTGGGTCGATGCTCTCAATGAGGTACAAGTCACAGAGTCAGGCCTAGCCAATAATACAGTGAGTACACTGGCCTCACCAAGCACTGTCTGAATACCTCTGCATCTAAGATTTTCAGGACACCCCAACCACCTCATTGACTTTAATCAGTTGTGCAGCCATACAATGAGCTTCTAGATTTGGAGTTTCCATGCCACTCTCTTATATCAGTTGCATTCACACTACAATAGTAAGTCTCCTCTTATGAGCCCATTTCAAACTTGACAGTATCCCATTAATTTCCGCAAAGAAGAACCTATACAAAATCAATAGGCGCAACAAAAAATATTTTACCTGTCGCGAGAGGATTAACCTTTTTATAACAGCCACCGGTCCTAATAGCAACAATGGTAGTTTACAACTGAATTGGATAGACGCCATAACAGATGTCAACGCCCTCCCCAAATTCACTGTATGCAACTATGCATCATCACGGTATACGTGAACCCCCAGTTTGTTAAAACTCTTCACCTCCCACTAGTGTGAAGAGCTGAGGTACATACATACATACATATATTCCAATTCAAGCGGATGACAGACCCTTCCCCAAAGCACTGTACTGTTTCCCTCACCTTGGGTGGGCTCTGGTTACGGTCAAGGAAAAACAGCGTATCGTCTGCATAGAACGGGATCATATTTATTTCATTCAGCAGTTGCACTCCCCAGTCCAGTACCATCTCTCTCATTACATAATCCAACGGTTCCGTGGCTTTTGCAAACAGTGGCGAGAGAGGGCACCTCCAATGCATGCCTCCATGTAAGTTTCAGCTCGGCGGGTATATGCTCCCTGTGCGGACATGTCCCATGGGCTTGTATTATAGTAATTACATGCATTTTAAAATGGCTACTCAAAATCCCATGACACGCAGTACTCCAAAGAAAAAAAGCCATAATAAGGTATCGAAGGCCGTCTTGATATCAAGGGACACCACTGCCTGATGTCCAGATGTAGCTGTTGTCTAATCTAACACAAGAAACGACCTGTAAATTTTGACATGTGCATTTCGTCCCGGTAGAAAGTAATTTTTGTCTGGATGGACCAACTCTCTCATATGGGGCAGGAGTCATTCTACTTCACCGTTCCAAGAATGTTATACTTTATATTTAACAGAGTATGAAAAAACATCAAGCGGATCTTGCTCTCCCATTGGCAGTGCTATCTACAATTACCTTCCTAGCTGTATGTGGCTATTCGCTTGCCCGGGAAGCCTCTGCAAACATAAACAACAATTTAGGTGCCAGTTTCGGTTTCTGTGCTACATAAAATTCAGGTGGCAGTCCATCCATCCCTAGTGCTTTACCCCATGCAAAGTACCATTGTAGTTTACTCGCTTGTTAACGGCGCATCCAGCTTCTCCCTCACTAGGTCATTAACTTTCATCAAAGGAAGCCTTTAGGTATCGCTAAACATCTGCGATGCTTATTTCAGTCATTAAAAAAACAGCTTAATTTAATATGTTGGGAAGGCCTCATTTGCACCTGTCTGTGTTAGTTATGTTCCCACTCTCCTCCCTTACTGCGCAGATGGGTGATGCAAGATGCTCTGTACCAGTTAAAACTAGGGGAAATAATTAGCTGCAATTATAAATCTCCAGTTAGCATAAAAAAAATTGTCGATCTTTGTCAAATTCTTGTCAGCATGTTCACAGAAATCCACACGTGAATAATGTACTGTAAACATAGGCTTTAGCTTTTCTCACTTCTTTTGGTAACATGACTTTGATTTAACCTGCAAATTATATTTGGAACCAAGTAAGCAACTCACACTAGTTGCACTCTTTCTTTAACTTATTTCAACACAGAACTGTTCGCTCTTAACATTTTGCTAGTAGTTCTAGCTCGAATAACGTAGTTATTTGTCAGGAATGACACATTGGAGATGTAATTTCTGATGTCATTTAACGTGTCATGAGTGATATAATATGTGAGTTCATAAGCAGTGTATGGCGTAGGCGTAAGTTATAGTTAGGTCTCTAAACTATAACTGTCAAATTACAGTCATTTTTCAAATGTGTAGGCATTAGTTTTTAACTCATTTTAACGCCAAACTATAAAGTTACCTTAACTGTTAGTTGTTCCGATTAATATCTATCTATCTTTCTATCTACTACAAGAGGCCTCCAATAGAAGTTCTAGTTCGCACCTAGTTTCCATAGCAAAGCGTTTTTTGTTTTGCTAATAACTTGGGCTATGTTCGATGAATCTTCACGAAATTTTCAAAATTAGTTTGCCACACACTTCAGTTTCTGTTTGGAAAGTTTCGGGGTGATTCGTCAAGCGAGGGTTGAGAAAAAGTGGGGCTCCAAAACACGTTTTTTTCTTCATAGAGATTGGCTGCTACCCCTTCAACCAGGAAGGTGTGGCAGCTGTCTTGTCACTTGTACTCTGCTGAGTACCAAGAAAAAATTAAAAGAAAAAAAAAAAAACAAGGCGGCAGGGTAGGATTTGATTGACCCTCTAGGCCTGGTGGTGGGACCCAACAGCGACCCCGCCTGGAGTCAAAACCCCATTTTAATTTGATATTTTTACGAAATGTTGCCACAACAAGAAAAGAAAAAAAAAAAACAAGCAGGGTCATCTACACTTTTTTCTTTTCCAACACCCCCCTCCCCTCCCCCTGTGTAGGCCAGGTCCCATTGGGAGGGGGGTATAGATTTGGGGGGAAGGGGAGCGCGCATAGCCACCACCTCCCAAGGCTGATTTTGCCCCCCGGGGACCACATCCCCCGGACGATTTCTGATGGGGGCACTTTTGCGGGCCACATTGGGTCACAGGTACCTCATTTCTGCGGCCCAGTTGTATATGAAATGGGGAGGGAAGCCGCGTGCCCCACCCTGATATAGTTGTGGGCCCCATGGGAGCAAGACCCAGGGCCAAAAGCAGCCCGGGCAAGGGGGCCACATACGCCCCTCCCCTAAAAATGGTGCTTGGCACCAGGAGATGGGGGTAGCTGGGACCAAAATCAGCCCACTGAGAGGGAAGTGTGCCCCCCTCCCCCAAAAATGTGTTAGGCCCCGGGAATTGGGTCGCCGGCCCAAAATAGCCTACCGATGGGGTCACCGGGGGGGCAAAATCGGCATGAGGAGGGGGCCCACTGGATGGCTGCCTTTGGGGGGTTGACTACAGGGCCTTGTGGCTAACCCCCCCACTGTGCAACATCAAAGGCCGTGAGCAGCATGGGGTTGGCTGCATGTGGAGGGGGTGCCCTAATGTAACTATAACGCGCACCCTCGTCATGCACTGCTCATTACCCCACATATTACATCAGTCATGACATGTTCTATGACATCATTGACAATATCACTGCAATATTTGCAATAAAATTATTGATGAGTAAACTGTGCATGGCACGGGCATGAGTTATCGTTTTTTGAGATAACTATTACTGATGAATTTTTATGGTTTTAGGTGTGTAAATATCTCAACCCAACTATAACGTCTCTGTAGCTTTTGTGTTTTTCAGTGAACATACACACACACACATATATATATATATCCACACAGGTTTCAACGCACAATGCAGCAGACTCAATCCCGCCGCGGCACCGTCAAGAAACAGGAGACCCAGATTTCCGTGAGTAATTATTTATTTTCTGAAACGGACAGCATAACGTTTAAGCCTTCCAGAGGCCTTGGTCATATATATATATATATATATATATATATATATATATATATATATATATATATATATATATATATATATATATATATATATATATACACACTCACACTCACACACACACACACATATATATTCACAAAAACAAAGGTTAAAACTGACTTTCTAATTAGTTATGGTAATAAGATCTTAACATAGGTTTTGAAAGAAAAACCCAGATATTCACTGAAAAAACGAAAGGTTGAAGGGAAGTTACAGTTAGGTGCTGAAATTAGATAAGTACAAATGTTTACAAAACTAAAAACAATGAAATTCGGAAGCCCTGAAGGACAAAACAAGCAAGCAAATTACCCTACCTACAGATGGATGAGCTGTTACAGTAGTGCGCCAGGAGACAGTATGGCCAGATACTCATGTATCTACCAGGCAGGTGTTCTACTGAAAGTGTATCAAGGGAGAAGATACCCTGAGACACCTCTGGGAGAAGCATCATTTGTGGTTGCCAATACCAGAGTTTGCTTGCCCCAATTTTGAGAGATCTTGCCAGATGGCTTAGTCAGAAATATCCCATGAACTACTGCCGCTGCTAATGCCTCAAAGTCTCACAGGCTCTAGATATAGTGCAAAAGATCACACTGTGCACCCCTTGTTGCAGTACCACATTGAAGTGATGTTGTGCACGATTACCCTGATCATTATGCCATTGATGATGGGCAAAAAAGGTCTTTAGGCATGCCGGATGTCTCACAACTCCAAGAGGTATATTTGACCGTGTTGCTCAGTCTGAACCCAGAGACCCTAATTTCCAAGTTTTTCAAGTGATCTCCAAAGATCAAATGTCTGTCTCCATTGTGAGATTTGTAGGAGACCAAGAAAACTATTTTCCGCAAGTACGATTGGCATCAGACATTAACCACTGAAGGTCCAGAGCAGCTTTACCAGAGATGTGGCTGTGGTCTGAAAGGCTCTGTACACACTTGGATTTTCCCTTGTTGATAGCAAACCCCAGGGTGGAAAACATTAACTCTGTTGGGCATAGGAGCTCCAAGACAGGCTCCGGTAATGTCAGGTTCAACAACCGGTCGCTGAGTTTCAGGAATATGTGTATTCCGATCTGAGAAGATGCGTTACAACCTGTGTTGGGACCGTAGTGAATGTCTGGGGACCAATGCAAGGTCAAAGGGCAGGATGGGTATTGAAATTGTTCTGACCCCACCACAAACTGGAGTAACGAGTTCCACAAATTGAGGTACATAACCAAACTTGGGCCTCAATCATCTTGGGAACTAAGTACAGAGAGTAGCATTCCATTTGTCTCTCCTTCTCAGTTACACCCATAGCTAGTCAAATTTGCATTTCTCTTGAGAGAATGTCGTTATCCCCTGCGGTTATTTGTATGTAAACTGGAAGAATGTGAGGAGTAATAGCCAAGAAAGTAACGGCATAACCATACTGAACAATCTTAATGACCCATTGGTCCGATGTACTCAAGCACTAGCAGGGCAGACAATGCTGAATTCCAATGCCACTGTCCCAAAATGGATAATGGACAAGGGACCAGAAGAGGTTTGGTGGCAACCGATGAAGAGGAGGTGGAGGAGAGGTGATGTTGCTGTCATGTCACCCTCAGTCTTTGTGCCTGTCCCTAGTGACACAAAGAGTGCACCTGCTGTTGGACAGGTTGCGAGGGCTGACTTTTGAAATAGGCAACGCTCCTCAAATACTCCTAAAAATTCCTGGCATTGATAGGTGGAATTGATTAGTATGGGAAAATAACTTCAGAGACCAAGTTGTAGTTCTGCTGTCCTTCAGGTATTTGAGAACTTTCTCAACAAAATTCTTGGCAACATCAAAAGGCATGTTCATGAAGGAAGCATGAATGTACCTAGAAAATCCCTGCAATGCACCAAAGCATTATAAGGCTGGTGCCCATAGCATGCGATGTAGCATGAGTGGTACCCACACTAGAATGATAACTGTATAAAGCAGCATCGCAAACTGCTAAGGTAAAAGCAATGAACAAATTATCCAGCTATGCGGGAACAAGGATGAAGCGGCCCAGAAGGAAAACAGCATTTAAGAAGTGCAGCACCAGACTGGCTGCAGAGAAGACCCTCTTCACCCATTCCATCTGCCCTCTTTCACTCCCTGTCCAGTGGATCAGCAGGGGAAGAATTAAGATTGATTACTAGTGGATATATAAACTACCGAATGCTCTGGTGTCAAATGCAGACTCAGGAATTTCAGATCACTCGACGTAGGTGTGTCAAGAGTCAACAGGTGTACTCACTGGCAGGGATGAAAAAGGTTTTTGACTAGGCCACCATCATCTAATCAGTCAGGACCTCAAAAAATAAGGTATTTATTTATTTTATTTTGAAAGTTTTATATAGCGCGAACAAGATCTTTGCAGATATCAGAGCGCTTCACAGACAAGGGAACAGCGTGTGGGTAAACTAGCAATTGGGGTGGGGAAGATACAAGTGGGAGCATAGTCATCAAGATACATCAATAATGATACAAGTGCAATATAATTGATAGCGTAAACACTCAGGCAGGTCAATAACATAGAAACGTAGAAAGGATTCTGCCATTAAGAGTCAGGGTGCAAGATTTCAGGAAGAATATTGCCGTCTGTTTCTTCTCTGGGAAGCATCAAGTCTAGAACTTTCACAGCTGTACCAGCTTTCACTGGAAAAAGATGCACTCTCCTCTGTGGGAAACAAAAAAGGCACATTTAGATTGGATTCTTCGAAAGTATCAAATCCACTGTTGTTCTGTGTTGTTCTGAAGAGGAGTGTATAAGCCAGGATCTCCATAATGAGAGAGGAGTAAACGATCTGCCTCCTCATCACGTGGAACAATCTCAAGGCCTTATTAATCATTAGCGACTAAGGCAAAACATTTCTGCAGCCTCTGGCAGTACTAGTACTGAGGAAAAGGAACTGGACGAGAATACTCCTTAACTAGATTATTTACATGATTAATGGTGCAATGTAACAGGGCAAACCCATGCAAAAGAATGCTCTGATTCAAAGATTAAAGTTCGGGCCAGATCAAGTGACACCATAGCAGTGAGTGGTACAAAAGGGGGTGGTAATGGACGGAGCATCTGACCCAATCAAACACTCACACCCAGTCAAAAGATCTGGGTTTAATCCATCACCGTTCTTTAGCCCACTCTGCCACCCCAGTTCAGACATGGCTATATGTAAATCAGTCTGACCCTGTGCCTCATGGGAACAGTCCAGCCCGAACTGCAAAGCCATGCCTTCCCTGGACCGGAAACAAGCTTCCCAGGACCGGTTTCTGGCATTACAGCCGTCTTCAGCCCAGCTTGCTTGAATCCAGTGGCAAAGTGAGCAAGGGACTCACGTCTGAGCATACCCTGCCACACTTATGGCGGCCAAAAGCGGTACAAACGGGGGTGGTAATGGACGGAGCATCTAAACCAATCAAACACTCACACCCAGTCAAAAGATCTGGGTTTAATCCATCACCGTTCTTTAGCCCACTCTGCCACCCCAGTTCAGACATGGCTATATGCAAATCAGTCTGAACCTGTGCCTCATGGGAACAGTCCAGCCCGAACTGCCAAGCCATGCCTTCCCTGGACCGGAAACAAGCTTCCGAGGACCGGTTTCTGGCATTACAGCCGTCTTCAGCCCAGCTTGCTTGAATCCAGTGGCAAAGTGAGCAAGGGACTCACGTCTGAGCATACCCTGCCACACTTATGGCGGCCAAAAGCGGTACAAAAGGGGGTGGTGATGGACGGAGCATCTGAACCAATCATACACTCACACCCAGTCAAACGATCTGGGTTTAATCCATCACCGTTCTTTAGCCCACTCTGCCACCCCAGTTCAGACATGGCTATATGCAAATCAGTCTGACCCTGTGCCTCATGGGAACAGTCCAGCCCGAACTGCCAAGCCATGCCTTCCCTGGACCGGAAACAAGCTTCTGAGGACCGGTTTCTGGCATTACAGCCGTCTTCAGCCCAGCTTGCTTGAATCCAGTGGCAAAAGCTTTTGGCTGCCATAAGTGTGGCAGGGTATGCTCAGACGTGAGTCCCTTGCTCACTTTGCCACTGGATTCAAGCAAGCCGGGCTGAAGACGGCTGGAATGCCAGAAACCGGTCCTCGGAAGCTTGTTTCCGGTCCAGGGAAGGCATGGCTTGGCAGTTCGGGCTGGACTGTTCCCATGAGGCACAGGGTCAGACTGATTTGCATATAGCCATGTCTGAACTGGGGTGGTAGAGTGGGCTAAAGAACGGTGATGGATTAAACCCAGATCTTTTGACTGGGTGTGAGTGTTTGATTGATTCAGATGCTCCGTCCATCACCACCCCCTTTTATACCACCATAGCAGTGAGTGGCACCAATTAAGGAGGGAGTTACAAAAGCCTACGGTAGAGCACAGAGCCGGATTGGGGAACTTTGCATGGGGTCAGTTGACAGCAAGGGTGAGTTCACTGGTAGAAATTTGCCTGGACTTCCTAACTGATATATAGGACAGCAGATGCCCCAGTGATCAAAAACCATCTTGCAAATCTGCAGCACCGCTACTCAGAAGGTCGAAATTTTTAATGCTGTCTACGTAACATCTCCCTGGAATGGGATTATCTAAACAGCTACGAATTTTATGTTTTTAGTGTTTCCTCTGTGACTTGTCCTTCAACTTACCTGAAAAAACCAACAAGAACGGTAGCACCCTTGAGACTTCGAATTGTACCAGCCCATTTTTCTGTATTTGGTCACAGAGTTTGGTTTTCCGTTCCCTTAATGGTCTTAAGATGCATCAGGAAGCATTTGTCACAGGACAGGAGCCATGCTTGGTGCCTACCACCAAAGACTTATATTGTGCTGGTCAGTGAACAAAATCCAGCCAGGTCATCCTCTCGCTCACGACGAATCCCGAGAACACCAGACTCTGCTTCCAGGAAGGAATGAAGGACGTCGCTGCCTGGATGCAGGACAGCTGCCTGAACATCAATTCTGAGAAAACAGAGGTCCTCATCCTCGGACCCTCAAACTCCGCCTGGGACAACACCTGGTGGCCCTCCGCCCGGGGCAGTCCTCCCACCCCTCCTGACCACGCACGAAACTTCAGCATCATCCTCGACTCCTACCTCTCCATAACCCGCCAGATCAACGCCGTCGCTTCCACCAGTTTCAACTGCCTGTGCATCCTCCGTAAGGCCTTCAAATGGACCCCCCCCGACCGTCGCCCACGCACTCATAATCAGCAGACTCAACTACGGCAACGCCCTCTACGCCGGAATCAACAGAACTCTCCTACACAAACTCCAAACCATCTAAAACTCCCTAGCCAGACTCGTCCTCAGGACTCTGCGGTACGAACACATGACGCAACACCTACGCGACCTCCACTGGCTCACCGTCGAGAAGAGGGTTACCTTCAAGCTCCTCACCCACGCCTACAAATTCCTCTACAACATAGGACCCGAATAAGAGAGTCTCCTTCCACATGCCCAGGAGGAACCTCTGCTCCGCCGACCTCGCCCGGTCAGAGTTTCCCACATCCGCAGAAATAGAACAGGCGGGAAAAGCCTTCTCCTACATCGCAGCCAAGACCTGTAACGAGCTCCCAGTGAACATCAGACGCTCTCCGACCCTGCACACCTTCAGGAAGGCCCTCAAGACCTGGCTCTTTGACTGATCCGGAGCTGCAAACACCCCCCCACCCCACCACCCCCACCCCCGAGCACCATGAGACCCTCACGCGTGAGTATCGCACTTTATAATCCTCTGATTGATTGATCTCTTTGCAACACTCGAGAAAGCTTGAATCCTCTTGTTTTAGGGAGAGACAGGACTACACACTGTCAAAAGTTGAGAACAAATGTGTAGAAAGACCAAAATCAGTAAAAGCTAGGCTCCAGATCTATGTAGAGGGTGGAGCAAATGAAGAAATGACACCACCACGGACGGTGGCACCTATATGCAGCTCTGTATTCATACCTAGAGGGAGGGCAGAGTTGCAAAAGAGGCTGATTGCCTGACACACAGGAGCTAATGCAAGATTTTTTGTCTCTAGTTCGGTCTCTAGTAAGAGTCACAAGGTGAAAAATCTGCGGTTACAAGCATTCATCTAATAGCATTGTTTGCAAGTTCAACCTGCTTGTGGTTGAACGTATCAATTTAATTAACATTTAAGACAGCAATTAAAAATAATTCATGATAAAAATAAAAAGCTAGAAAAAAAAATTAACCTTACTTCTTTTGCATTGAGTTGGGAGTTTGGTGTGGTGGTGACTAGCAACCAGAGTTACATCAGCATTCAATCTCACTCCACCTAGGCGGCAGCTTTACAAATAAAAGCAATCCACATAAGACTCCTGATTTGGTTTGCAGTTGGAAAGCATCCAAATTTTCGGATCTAAATTTCGGATTTCCTCTTTCTCAGTAGGCCAGGCAAAAATAAGCATTATAGGAGGATTTAAACTACAGTGTTAATGACAGTAGGTGTCAGAAGTCCCAAGACCCTACGGATCTTTTAAATAATCTTAAACTCGTACAACATTTGACTACACCTATGCACATCAAATATTATATTATTGACCAAGTTTGAACGGGGAATCTCCCATTTATGAGATTAAAAGTTCTTCCCTGTCCCTGGTCCGATTATGTTCCCATCAAATTTAACGTGAATAGCCTACATTACCAACAACATCTAGAATGAATAAATATATTGGTAATGGATCTCGAGTCGACAAAGACAGTTTATGCATGGCTCTCCTTCACACTGTGCCTTGTCAAGATATTCATTAAATAGAAAAGGAGGTTTCTCTTTGGTTAGTAAAAGCTATTAATAAGACAGGCCCCCTAATGTAAATCCGAAATTATCAGGCACTAGTTGGAGCAAAAATGTCGCAGAGATTATGTCCTTGATAATCAAATTATTTTTTTTAATTGTTTGAAGGACTACAAAGCTCTATTATTACAAACAGAGACTCTTTTTTTTTTAGAATAAAAATATAACAATCTGCTAATAAATCCAAGGGTGTTTATAAAACTCTGGCTGAACTTTCTAAACCAGATAGATCGTCCCTGCCTTTAGCTTCTACTTTTAATTTAATTTTGCTTATGTGTTAAACACATATTTTATTGAAAAAATTAAAACAATTAAAGATAGCATCCTGCCAGGCACCAGGGAGCTTCTGAAATTTCTTTCAGACAGGAAACCCATTACTCTTTCTACCTTTCCCGCCCTTAAAGAATAACACCAACTGAAACTAATGTCAAAAGTCAAGTCCTGTTCACCAAATGATCCTTTGCCCCTATGGTCCTCAAAGTTGTTTCCGAAATTTCGGGTCTTTTCATGTCTTTATTAAGTTCTTCACTGTCTCAAGGAAGCGTACCAATTCCCTTTAAAGCGGCAGTAGTAATTCCCTTACAAAAAACACAACAAGGCAAAGAACCCTTACTTGTTACTTCTGAAAAACTACCAACCTATTTCTTTGCTGTCTTTTGTTGCCAAATTATTAGAAGCATATGTGAAACAGATTCCATACCAACACATTGAAAACTAACAATTCTTGAATTTACACCAAACAGCATTTCGCTCAGCTCATGGCACTGAAGGAGTAGTTTCTGTCCTGTAACTCCAGTTCTGTAGTAGGGGTATCTCTGTTATAGTCATAATCTAGTGAATAGTCCCGCCCATGTGCGTGGACCCCGGAGCAATCAAAAATAATCTCTTACAGTGTCAAAAAATGCAGAAAATGCATAGACACTTAAGAGAGAATTTAAAGACAGATAATGCAGCCAAAAAGGCTACACTGTCCAGTACTTCAACTAGAAATTCCACCATAAAATCCACAAAACAGCAAAGCCTGTACAGATTTCCCTTGCTTAACAGCAAAATCCCTCAGGAATGATAGAGAGAAGAACCTGAACAGACAAGCCCCATAGGCTGCCATTATGTGGCTTAATTAGGATACTGTGCCTTTAAGGAACCTTCCAGAACCTTCTCTCAGTATCCCAGAATGCATAGCAGGTCCAACTTAGCCTCAGTTCTTTTGGAAGGCGCAGAAAACGCCAGACCTGTAGCATTATGATCATGAACAACACTCCACCGGGGAGGCGGGAGGGCGCTTATGACTATAACAGAGATACCCCTACTACAGAACTGGAGTTACAGGACAGAAACTACTCCTTCTGTAGTAGGGGATCTCTGTGTATAGTCATAATCTAGTGAATAGAATGGCAAGCCCATCCCCACACCAAGCGGCGGTGGAGAATAAAATAACGCCACTACTGTGCGAACAGATTCCGCAGCGAAGCCTGCCCAACCTGAGCGTCTGCCCTGGCATCAGTGTCCAGGCAGTAATGCTTAGCAAAGGTATGGACCGACTTCCAAGTGGCCGCCTTGCAGATCTCTGCAATGGGAACATTACGGAGCATAGCTGTCGTAGCAGCCTTGCCCCTGGTGGAATGAGCCTTAGGTTTGCCCCCTAAGGTCTTATTAGCTTTGCAGTAACACAACTGAATGCAGGACACAATCCACCTAGAGATGGACTGTTTAGAGGTAGCAAGACCCGTCCTGACTGAGCCATAATTGATGAACAATTGGTCTGACCTACGAATATCTTTAGTCTTATCAAGATAAAACTTCAGCACCCTCCACACATCCAGGGAATGTAAAGACCTTTCCGCCGGAGATGAAGGATTCTGAAAGAACGTAGGCAAAGTGATAGTCTGATTGATATGAAAATCAGAAACAACCTTGGGAAGAAACTTAGGGTGAGTACGCATAACAACTTTAGCATTATGAAATACAGTATAAGGTTCTTGGCAACACAATGCCTGAATCTCACTCACCCTGCGGGCCGATGTAATGGCCACGAGGAACGCCGCCTTCCAGGACAGGTGCTGCAACGAAGCCTTATGAATGGGTTCAAAAGGCTCCTTCATCAATCTGGACAGCACCACATTCAAGTCCCATGAAGGCGAAGGAAGCCTGACAGGAGGGAACACTTTCTTCAAGCCTTCCAAAAAATCTTTGATCACAGGGATCTGGAAAAAGGAAGTCTGTGAAGGACCTTTCCTGTAGGCAGTCAAAGCAGCCAGATGAACCTTAATGGAATGGACATTAAGGCCCGACTGCGCCAGATGAAGCAGATATGGAAGGATGACATCTTCCTTGCATGACGTAGGGTCATAGTTCTTAGACTTGCACCAGATGCAAAACCTCTTCCACTTGTAAGCATAGGAAGTCCTAGTGGAAGGTCGCTTAGCCTCCTTCAGTATGCCCATACAATCCTCTGGGAGATTCAGATGGCCATATTGCACTATTTCAGGAGCCATGCCGCCAAACTCAAAGACGAGAGGTTGGGGTGCACCATCCGCCCCCCGAACTTCGTGAGAAGGTCCGGCCTGCACGGCAGCTTCATGTGAGGAAGGAGAGATCGGTGAAGCAGGTCCGTGAACCACCACTGTCTGGGCCATTCCGGGGCAATCAGAATCATTCTCGCCCTGGATTGAGACAGCTTGATGAGAACCGCCGGAATCAGGGGAATTGGTGGAAAAGCGTACAGAAAGCTGTTCGACCAGTTGATCCATAACGCGTTCCCCAGCGTCCCTGGCTGGTAGTACCTGGAGGCGAAGCCTCGGCATTTGCTGTTTTCGGCGGTGGCAACCAGATCTACGTCTGGAGTTCCCCACCCTGCGAAGACTTCTCCTAGTACTTCGTCGTTTATGACCCATTCGTGGTTTTCCTGCACGATTCTGCTCAGTTCGTCTGCCTGAACATTCTGCACACCTGGCAGATGGGTGGCCGTTATCGACAGTCCTCGAGCCAGAAGCCAGTGCCAGATCGCCTGCGCCTCCTGCGACAGAGTGCGCGATCTCGAGCCCCCCTGCTTGTTGAGGTAATACATCGTTGTCGTGTTGTCCGTCTGAACAAGCAGAGAGTTGGTCTGAAAGGACGGATGAAAGGCCTTCAGTGCCAAGTGAACAGCTCTCAGTTCCAGGAAATTGATGTGGTACGTGGACTCCGTCGGGGACCACGTCCCTTGAATTTGCAGGTCTCCGGAATGCGCCCCCCAACCTTGGAGAGACGCATCCGTCACGATGGTCTGTGTGGGAATGTCCTTGTGGAAGGGAACGCCTCTGAGGAGATTCTCCTTCGAGCACCACCACTTTAGAGACTGAAGAGCATGTAGAGACAGTCGTATCCTGTCGTCCCAAGAACCTCTCCTCTGGTCCCACTGATCCTCCAAGCACTCCTGCAGAGGTCTCATCTGTAGCCGTGCGTGAGGAGTGAGAAAGATGCAAGAGGCCATCGATCCCAGTAGAGAAGACACCGTCCTCACAGTCGTAGACGGAGTTTTCATGAGAGCCTGAGCCTTCCGAACGAGTGATAAACGTCGCTCTTCCGAAGGAGACACGCTTGCTGACAGCGTATTGATGGAGGCCCCCAAGTACTGGATGCACTGTACCGGAATCGGGACCGACTTGGACATGTTGATGTGCAACCCCAGCTTGTTCAAGAGAACGCACGTCTTCTGGAAGTGTGCTTGAGCTTCCGAGAAGGAGGAGGCTTTGATCAACCAATCGTCCAGGTACGGGTAGACAAACACCTTGTTCTTCCTCAGGTGTGCCGCTACCACTGCCATACATTTTGAGAATGTCCTGGGTGCAGACTTCAGTCCGAAGGGTAGCACCGTGTATTGATAATGATTGGTGCCGACTTGAAAGCGCAGAAATTTCCTGTGTTTGCATGCAATGGGCACGTGGAAGTATGCGTCCTGTAGATCTATGGCACACATCCAGTCTCCTCGTTGCAGCTGAGGGTAGATCTGATGCAACGACAGCATGCGAAACTTTTCTCTGCGAATCCACTTGTTTGCCTGCCGCAAATCCAGAATGGGCCTGAACTCGTTTCTGTCCTTCTTGCGGACAAGAAAGAACCGAGAGTACAGACCTCTTCCTCTTTGAGACAGAGGTACGTCTTCGATCGCCCTTTTCCTTAGCAGAACGTCCGCCTCCGTCTGAAGCTCGCGCAGTTGATACTGCGAGCTGACGGGAGGAATCGATGGAGGAGGGCTGGTGAAACGTAGACTGTATCCATTGCAAACAATATTCAGCACCCACTTGTCCTGAGTAATTTTTCTCCACTCTGCCAGAAAAAATTGAACGCTTCCCCCCACCGGAGCGGGTAACGGACGAGGGGGAAGTAACAGCTCAGGGACGGGACCCGGCCGGGCCCTTGGTCGCGGTAGAGGACTGTTGACGACCTCTACCACCCTGTCGCTTCTGGAAGGGCCGCCTGTACTGCTGCTGCTGCTGCTGCTGTTGATGTTGTCCAGCAGACTGCCCCCTTCCACGACCCTGCGACCCAAACCGACGTTGGTACTGTCGGAAGGGTTCCTTTTCCTTGGGCTTCTCCAAGCCCACTGCAGTCAGGGTCTCCGCTTCGGCCTTCATCCTGGCCATCTCATCATCCGCGTGTTTCCCGAAGAGGGTATCTCCGGAAAACGGGAGATTCGCCACGCGTTGCTGTGCTTCCGGTTTCAATGACGTCAACCTGAGCCAAGCGTGGCGTCTCTGGTGAATCCCGTGGCAATATCCGTGCGCGGACAGCAATGATATGTCCGCTGCGGCGCCGATGGCCTGATTAGAGACCAGCATCCCCTCCTGGACGATCTCCACAAAGTCCTCCTTGCGGTCTCGAGGGACAAGGTCTGCGAACTGCTCCATCGAGTCCCACAGGGACCGGTCGTAATGTCCCAGCAAAGCCGAGTCACTGGCGGCCTTCATGGACGAGGCGGATGTCCCACACGCCTTACGACCAGCAGAATTGATCCAACGGCTCTCCTTGTCCGGAGGCACCGTGGACGCAGGGGAGGTGGCATGAAGCTTCCGTGCAGCAGTCACGATGACCGAATCCGGTACCGGGTCCTTCCTCAAGAATGCTGGGTCTGAGTCCGGAGCCCTGTACTTTTTTAGGATCCTGGAAGGTACAGACTTCACCGTTGCCGGCGTCAGGAATAGCTGTTCGGCGGGCTCAAGGAGCCCCGGCACCAGAGGTAACAGGGGGCGAGACAAGTGCCTTTTGTGTAATGTCTCAAATATCACCGAGGTAGAAGCCGTAGGTGCTTCAACCTCAATGCCCAACTTCGCCGCTCCACGCAGGAGAACCTCCTGAAATGTGCTTATATCGTCTATCGGAGACACCCTAGTCTCCGGCGAATCGGACAGCGTGGGCGAGTAGGAACGGGTCCCAGATGGAGAACGTGACCTGGACCGACGTCTCTTGTGATGACGCCTGGATCGTGAGGAAGATCCATGGCCACTCCTTGATCTGTCCCGTCTCCCCGAGCGAGACCTCGACCTCTTGGGCCTCGGACGCTCCTTCGGCCTCCCAGGGTCAGGAGTCCTAGGCTTCTTAGGAGTCTTCTTCGGAGGCGTCGGAAACTTAGGCATCGACACCGCCCTCGGTGGGACCGGGGGTGGAGGAGCAACCGGACGCGGGGTCTGCGGAGCCGGCTTCGGAGGTGGGGTAGGGGCCTTCGGAGGCGGACCCTTCGGCACAGCAGGCCGCGAAGGAGGTGTAGAAGGCTTCATCGGAGTATCCACCCCGGAATGCGCCGTTCCCGGCGAGCCACCATCTCTTCCGGAGCGTGGGGAGCCCCCCACAGTCCTGGGCCTGTCCTTAGGACCTCCAGACGTTGAAGACCGGTGCCCAGACGACGACCGATGTCCCCTCGACGTCGAACGGTCCTTCGGCGTCGACCGAATCACACTTCTCGACGTCGAACCGTGTCTCCGTCTCGACGTCGACCCCGACCAGATCGACGAGCCACGAAACCTCGACGACGGGCGATGGTGCCTCGACGGCGACCTCGACCTCTTCGCCGGCCTCGACGTCGACTTCTTGGATCGCTTCGACGTCGACCCTTTGGACCTTCTCGACGTCGACCTCTCTGACCTTCTCGACGTCGATCTCCTTGACCGTCTCGACGTCGGTCTTTTGGAATGCTTCGACGTCGACCTCTTCGGCGCCGGAGACGCCTTCCGTCTCGACGGCGACCTCGACGACGAGGATCCCCTCGACGACGATGTCCTCGACGGCGAACGGCGGTGTCGCCTCGACGGCGAGCGCCGACGCCGGGCCCTCCGATGTCGACCACTCGACGCCGACAGCGACGACGAGGATATCGACACCGGCTTCGACGGCGGCCGGAACACGTTCCTCGACGTCGACGGGCGACGTTTTCTCGACCCAGAGCCCTGGGGAGACCTGGAACTGGCCGTTGACCGTCCCCTCGACGTCGTGGTCAGCGCAACTGACCCAGACGGAGATCTTGGGCGAGGGCTGGTCTTCCTGCCCCTGGGGAGCCCCCCAGAGGCCTCAGCATGGGTAGAAGGAGCCCCTCCTGACCCACCTCGTGCCTTCAACTTTCTCTCCTCAAGTCCCTGAAGCCTGATCTTCTTTCTCTCCTTCAGGGTCCTTCCAGAGAAGCTTCTGCAGATCACACACTCCTCAGGAATGTGGGAAGAGGGAAGGCAGAGAATACAGACCTCATGGGAGTCTGACCTGGCCTTCTTTCTTGAGCACTCAGGGCATTTGTCGAATAATGCAGGCATTATGGACAAAAAAGAGTGCAGAAACACAGAAAGAAAGTCACCAAAGTACTTTAAAAGTACCAAAAATCGAAATTAGTGTAAAACACTAACAAAAACCCTTGAAAAGGGAGAGCTCAATGCTCCAGGGTCCTGCTTGCAGGAGCCGGAAAAAAGAACTGAGGCTAAGTTGGACCTGCTATGCATTCTGGGATACTGAGAGAAGGTTCTGGAAGGTTCCTTAAAGGCACAGTATCCTAATTAAGCCACATAATGGCAGCCTATGGGGCGTGTCTGTCCAGGTTCTTCTCTCTATCATTCCTGAGGGATTTTGCTGTTAGCAAAGCCTGTACAGATTTCCCTTGCTTGTTTTGTGGATTTTATGGTGGAATTTCTAGTTTAAGTACTGGACAGTGTAGCCTTTTTGGCTGCATTATCTGTCTTTAAATTCTCTCTTAAGTGTCTATGCATTTTCTGCATTTTTTGACACTGTAAGAGATTATTTTTGATTGCTCCGGGGTCCACGCACATGGGCGGGACTATTCACTAGATTATGACTATACACAGAGATCCCCTACTACAGAATCTGTAGTTCTTTCAGTAGTGGATGACATGCATAATGATTGTGGCAAGGGTCTGACCTCTGTTTTAGTCCTGCTGGACCTATCAGCAGACTTCAACATGGTCAACCACAATTTGTTGCGACCACTGTAGAGGCTACGGGATTTTAAGGCCCATCCCTTGACTGGATTAGATCATTTTAGAAGAACTGCACTTAGTCTGTCATCTCAGTATTTGTCGGGCCACAGCATCCCAACCTAGATTGTGGTGTCCCTCAGGAGTCTTCTTTATCACTGCATCTGTTCACCATTTACATTAAACCCTTCATCCAGGCATTGGGTGATATGAATTGTAAGGTATATAATTATGTTGATGACTCCCAATTACTTTTTAGACTTTCATCGCAGAGAAATTTCCATTCAGTTATGCCTTTCATATGGGATTGGATGGGCAGTAACGTCCTAAAGCTTATGCCCAAAAAACTGAAATTGTTATTTTGAATAACAAAACTGGCACATGGAACCCTTCTGCCTCGCTTTCCAAAAAGGGGGACAACCCCACCCTAAAAACATCAGCAAAAGCTTTGGACGTCATTATAGATAGCTAGCTCACGTTGAAACCTCAGACTGGCTCTGGGTTTGCAATCGTTTTCATTACTCCTAGGAAAACAGAAAAAACATCCCGGTACCTCACTGACGATGCCTTAATCTTGGTGGTTATGGCATTAATACCATACCTTCCAGGCTTGACTAAGCCAGTTCTCTGTATCTTGGCTTTCCTAAAAATCAATGACAAAGATTTCAGATTGTTCACAATCAGGCAGCCAGTCTTTTCTTTAAACAACCTTGGAACTGTCATATCACTCCTCTGTTGAGAGACCTTCATTGACTCCTGCTGGAACAAAGGATCTCCTTCAAAGCCTGCTGTATTATCTTTAAGACTTTTTGTGATATGGGCCTTAATTTCTACAAACAAAAATTGTGAAACTTACCAGCTAGAAAACTACGCTCCTCCTCTTCTAATCTTGTGACCATTCCGAAATTCAACAAGAAAAGAACGGGTGGGGTTTGGTTGTCTGTAAAAGCTCCCACAATTTGGAACTCCCTGCATTTAACAGTAAGCTTTCAGCCTAATCATTTGAAAATGTAGGAAAGAGCAGAAAACATGGCTCTATAGGAAAGCCTACTAGTTTCCACTCATTCGTAATGTGCATTCGGCTTGGGTTGGACTTCCTACTGTTCCCTAAACCTAAGAAACCGCTTGGTGAATGTGCGCTTAACAAACACAAACACAATGTACGGTAACATAGCTTAACTTGTACAATAACAGTGGACAAAATTCTAAAAGAAAAGGTTTAATGTTTTTCCTTTCATCACTTTATCTCCTCGCCTTTCCATTTGCCCTGGTTTCTGTTTCCAATGTTCCAATCTACTTTGTCAACTCCACGCATAAGGTGGCACTGAGGATCATAGTAAAGATATGGACAGTAACACCACCAACTTCAGCAGCATGCATCTCTCTTCAAGATCTCTCTGGACTTGCGGGACCTGAATTGGCTTCCATATGAAGCTCGGATACAGTTAAAAATTGCATGCATGGCTCACAAAGCCATCCACTTCAAGACCCCGCTGTACCTCGCGTGGAAACTGGCGCTCTCCTGTGGTTCTAGAGCCTCCAGAAGCGCCAGCACCCTTTTGCTAAAACCACGAAAATTCAAGAAAAAAAAGACCTACATGCGAGCCTTCTCAGAGATGGCTATGAGGATCTGGAACTCCCTTCCACGGTCTTCTTCAAAAAAGAAGTCTAAGGGCTCCTGATGAAGACATTTCTGCCTTAACCTGGCGCATTCATGAATGAATGAATGAAATGTATCTTGTATCGTGCTAACTTAGCCCAATGGGTGTCAAGGCGCCTAAATCAAATACAGAAACAAGCCGGGTCAGACAACAGTATCTCATTGGTACGCTCTGGTGAAAAACCAGGTTTTCAAGGCTTTTTTAAACAAATCGATGGAGGGTAAGATTTTTATTTCCAACGGAAGAGAGTTCCAGAGCTGGGGAGCGACAACAGAAAAAGCTCTTGCTCCCCATCTAGTCAGTCTAGCACGAGGCACTACCAATTGATGTAACCCGGCTGATCGCAGGCATCTCGTGGGTACATAACGGGTAAGCAAGGTACCAAGTGCGTCTACAGGGCCAGCCGCAAGTGCTCTATATGTGAGACATAGGAGCTTAAAGGAAATTCTAAACTGGACAGGAAGCCAGTGGAGATCTCTCCTAGCAGTAGTGGCAGATGATGCTATAGGAAGAGCCAAGACGAAGCGCGCAGCGGCGTTTTGTACAGTTTGCAATCGATGGATAAGGCCCTTGTTGGACTCCACATACAAAGAATTACAATAATCGAGTCTGGATCCAACAAGAGCAATTGCAATCTGTTTGCGCGCCTGGAAGGAGAGATAATGGAGGATTTTCTTTAAGATCTTGATAACACCCCAGCAGGTGGGTCCATACCCGTTGACTCTGGCCCAGCCACCTGGTTCACAAGTATCTTGGACAATTCTAGACTGGGATCTTGTTGCGCTGTCGATCCTGTTGGGTCTGTTTTTTCCTCATGAGAATGTTGGACAAAGACTTTGAATTTGTGGCTTTGTTTATTCAGTTTTGTTTGCTTACACCCTTCGTGATGCATAATCTGTAAAGCGCTCTGATACTCTTGATGGTCATGTTCGCGCTATATAAAAGTTTCAAAATAAAATCAATAAAATAACAGTGGCTGAAATAGGAGGTCCTGTTTTTTTATTATTTATTTATTTTTAAACATAAATTTAGCAATCAATCTCATCTAGAAAGCTACTTACACAAATTCAGGCATAGATCAGACGATGGTGGAAGATATTAACTTCAACTAGTACTTCCTACCACATTTCTGTTACTTCAAAGCATTTCAAATGAAATGGTAACTAACCAATTAATAGGCCTCAGACTCCAATAAGTCGGAGTTGGCCCTGCTGGATTTCAACCTACAGTTCTCACACACAAAGTTCAGGTGAAGGTGGGTGAGTTCTTACTTTACTGAATCATTTTGTTGGCGGAGTGGTTCTCAATTAATGTGGAGGGGTCTTCGGTTGACATTTTACACCAGATATTTTTCACCTTAAATGGTAGCCTCGCTGAACTTTTAGTACGCATCAGTCTCTTTCATACACATAAATATAGTGCTGCAGAAGTTAACAAACAACAGGAATCTGAGCATAATAAAGCAAAGACAACTGGACCAGGCATGCTCCTGTCCTTCAACAAATGCCTATTTGTTAAACCCTATTAATATGTTTTCAAATAATTATCCGCAAAATAAGAATAAATGTTATAAATAGACACAGAGACACAGGAACAAACCTGGTGACAACGCAGGCATAGAGAAGGCAAAGGTACTATTAAATAAATAATCGTTTTGAAACATAAACCATGGTCCTAATACAAGCAGCCATCGATAAATAATTCAAGAGTTGATTCTAATCAATCCGCTCAAAAAGCACTGTAAAGGGAGGCAGATGTTATAACAGGGAAAGTAATGGCAGCTATGAAAATAGCTGACAAGATTAATGGAGACATCCAGAAGATCATAGAATCGAGCCACCAGTAAGTTAGCCTCTGCCATTCATCCATCCAGTGGATCAATCAACGACAATCATATTAACAGTAACGCTTTACAGACTCGATAGACCATTTATTTTGCCATGCGTTGATACAAATGATTGCCATTATGAAGCAGAGGCTTATAATTGAGCAGTTCTGCTAATAACTCTCTCAGCCGAAAGCAATAAGGTTACATCATAATAAACAAATGCTTTATACCTTCAAAATCTAACATGGTAGACAGATATTCCAAGAGAGAATCATAAGACAGAAACACAGACAATACTATCCATGTATCCACAGTTGCAGAAGAACTCTAAACGTTTTCATTTCAGACATTTTTACGTTAGAGATTGATATATGAAAGGTGGCCCAGACTCAAGACACAACACAGATGGCTGATGACCAAACTATCAGAAAAATGCACTGCACAGTGGCCGAAAGCTGAAAATACAAAAAGGGCTTGTCAGAGTTAAGTGGTGTGGCCTTTGATGTCTCCAAGCATCTCCCTACCTATGCAGATCAATGTATACCTTCTAAGCAACTCCATTGCAACTCCATTGCATCCATCATCAAAAGGCGAAAGTTTTCTTTTACATTCTCTGTCAGGGTGGATTGTTTGGGCTAAAGAGCGAAGAATAACAAGTCTCTATCTGTAGAACTACCCAGTACAGCGGAGCTGGTTAGGTCTGAACTTTTTTCATACCCTTCCTGCAGTATTAAGAAACTGTGCAGTCTACAACACACTCTTGGAGCTTAGGCAGGAGACTTGTCTTTGACAAAGGTGAGATGTGGTGGCACATATCACAGACTGAGGAAAAAAAGCTGAACCCTGACACTGGAGAAAAAAAAGATAAAACTGTGGCAAATGGCTTTGGCAAAATTCAACACGGTCACCATGGGCAAAAAACAGAGGCTGCATAACTCAAGAAGCCACTTAAATCCCTGAACATCAGGATCCTAGGAATACACTACAAATATCCCAAGGAAATTCAAGGGGGAACGGGGGGCGCCTTATGGCATTTGTTTGAAAGGAAAACTCCATTACAGGAATATTGCAAATAATACATTGTGATCTCCCTGAACACTAAAAGGTTTCCTCCTAGTAGCCCCTGATTCATACTATTCACATTTTCAGAATCAACAATTGATTCAAATCTATAATCCAAGTTAAGAGCAGTAAAGAAGTTGGGTGGCAATCTGTGGTTCTGAAACTATAACAAACAGAAGAATTATTAAGGGTGACAACAAGAATAGGAACATGAAATGTGAAAGCTAAACAGTAAATCACCTCATAGATGTCAGCCAAGAGGGCAGTAAAAAGTGTAAAGACATGCAGATCACTAAGGAATGAATTAAAACCTCTCCTGTCAACTAACCACTAAGACTATAAGTGATTCATTAAGGGAAAACATTTGTGTTTACCCCGACAAAGGTGGTAAGCAACTTTCTAGCCACAGTAAAAACAACAATTCAAAAAATCTCAGATCACGTTCTGGACAATATGTACAAGTGTTAAGTTTATAACTCTACTTTGCTAAAAAAGCAGAAAAAACTGAGACTTGACCGAACTGCTCCCATTCGTGGGGGCAAAGGCCACTATTGCTCAGCCATTGTAGACCATCTCCTGAATAATTGCAATTCATTGTATAATCTCCATCTAAGTAGTTTCTAGAATGCCTTCAGGGAACTCAAAAATCACATAGCGCCGCGAAAGACAGTAGGAAGTCGCAACGCTCCAGAGCAGTGGCGGACTGTACCACCTCAACCTACGAGGCCCAACAACACGCAGAGGGAGCTCCCGTTGGACAGATAGAGGGCCCATACTTAGTGCAGCATTTCAGAGCCCTCGGGCCTGGTTCCTGGAGCCCCTGAGGCCCCCCCCCCTGCACAACGAGAACATGCGGAGCCCCACCTGCGCCACTGGCACTGGCGCGCATATAATATTTGATACCCTCCGGGCACAGCAGACTGCGGCGCAGGACCCATAGAGTATTTGGGACCCTTAGGAGCATTGGTGTCGGCGGTGACTTGGGGAGCCCTCACAGTTAGGACGCTGCGGCAGCACGGAGAAGTGTACGAACAGCGGCGCTTACTCATAGGCGGTGTGTGAGGCCTGCCTTGGTGGGGCCTCGGTGGCGGGCCCTGGTGTCGGCTCTGTGACGCAGCGGTAAGGGAGACCTACCGCGCTGCATCGGCAGCATGAACAGCCCTAGAAGGATTGCTGGTCTGAGCCCATTGGGCCTGAGCCGGCCCTGGTAACCCAGTCTTTATAACGTCGACCAAGTGATTGGAGGGCGGTCGCAATGAACTCTCGGTGATATATTCCTGAGTCACAGCGGAAGTACGAGACAGTAGTTGCCCGGAGTCTTGGGTGCAGAATGGGCAAGGGTGGCAAAACCCAAACCAAGCTACCCTTCGAGTAGCGCCGCACTAGGGCCCCGGAGGCACAGGTAATGGAGACTATCCCGCAGGCGAGAGGGGCCGAGGGCACGTTTTACGCAGACATTAAATCACTGCTGGTAACGATAGAAAAGGGCCTCCAAGACAGCATAGCATCGCTGGGCTCCAAAATAGTTGCCCTCTCCTATCGAATGGACCGTATGTCGGAAAGAGTTGACAAACATGCTGAGCGACTAGACATGGCGGAGAGGCGCATAACGGAAGTGGAAGAGGTGCAAATGGAACAAGACAAAGCCCGAAAGAAACACGACAGGATACTACAGGTCATACAAGACAAATCTGAGTACTTGGAGGCCCGCTCTCGAAGATCGAACATATGTATCACGGGAGTGTCGTAGACCACACAAAAGGGTAAAATAGAGCTCTTCTTGGAGAAACTGCTGCTAACACTGCTGGGAGCTGAAGGGTTCTCGCCGATGTTTATAGTGGAGAGGGCACATCGCACGCTGGGCCCGCGCCCGAAGGCGGGAGCACCTCCGAGGCCAATCATCGCCAAGCTCCTAAACTACAGGGACACAGCCTTGCGGATAGCCCGAGAGAAAAAAACACTGCAATTCGAGGGGTCTGACATCTCTCTGTATCCGGACTTCACTGCAAAGGTACAAGAAGAACGCAAACACTTTGCTCCGTACAAGAGACAACTCCGTGACCTCGGGCTGGACTACGCCATGCTATATCCAGCAAAATTGAGAATCAATCGGCAAGGTCATTCACACATCTTCACGGATAGTAAAGACCTGCACAAGGCGTTGAAAGTTTGGACAAAGGAATGCAGGGGTAGACTAGGAGTCAAAATGGCGAGGAGGACTCCGGAAGCCAACTGGACAAACAGGACTAGTTAAACTATATGGACTCGCTGATCTGCTGCGTGTGGGACCCTGGACTATTCGCAGCGTCCCTTGGAGCAGACCTGGGACTTGGCGCTGCTACTTGGAGCACTCTACATCCGAGCGCCCACTGCTCATGCCGCTGAGAGAGAGGGCCTTGGGGATCCCGAGGATCTGACATATTGGTGAGACTGTTTTGATTTGTCTGTTGTTGCTGCGCTTGGCATGCGCACACCGGCTCAGCTGCCATATACGAGTTGCGGGCTGACGCGCCCCATTTCTCAACAACAGCTTGGAAGCTTTGGTTGTGGGGTGTACCGGTCTGTAAATATGTTATAGTAGCCTATCTGTGCCCTGACGGCACATGCCGGCATAACCTCCTTTAGCGTTGGTGGTGGAGGCGGGGCCTACGTAGGTACCGCCCTAAGTTGCGGCTGTTCCACCTGGCAACCTTGGCCCCCGCGCTGTGTGCACTGTTGGTCCCCTTTGACGAGTTTTTGAGCATTTTTGGGGAGAATGGGGAGGGGGGCGTTAACATGCCGGGCCAAGTTGGGGCTGGTCTGCTGTGGGAGGGGGATGGAGGAGTTCTGAGGAGTACACAAACAGTATTGTCATGTTTGACGGAAGTTTGTTTAGTTACTTTGGGGAAATTGCTTAATCTGACTTTGCACTCTGTGACCATTGCTTACACAGATAGAAATATGCCTACTTCCTATCCAATACAAAGACGTAATGGCTGACACCACCACAGACGGGGGAACAACACGCACACCTAGGCTGATAGCTATAACTTGGAATGTTCGCGGTCTGAACGACCACCGCAAGGTCAGGAAGGTCATCAGCTACTTGCAACGCCAGCACATAGACATAGCCCTACTTCAGGAGACGCACCTCCCTACACACAGCCACATGCTTCGGAGCAGAGGGTTGGAGGGTAACATCTCTGCTGCGGGGTTTACTACTAGTGCTAGAGGGGTTTTGACATGGGTTAACCCGAAGTCCAAAATGCAGATCCAAACGCTGGAAACAGACCCTGATGGGAGATTTGTTATATCTAGATGTTACGGCCCTGCCGCAGACCTTACAGTTGTTAACACATATGGCCCTAATTTTGACTCGCCAGAATTCTACAAGATCCTTGCTGCCAAGATCAAACGACTTAGCCAAAGGAGTTTGCTATTGTGGGGGGGACTTCAATCTCACTATGAACCCTACTTTGGACAGATCGACTGGCCCTCCCCGCAGACTTGCAACTGCTGCTTTGGAGCTCCAGAGCGCAATCACATGCCTGGACTTGGGGGATGTATGGCGGTCCAGGAATCCGAGACAAGGGGGTAAACGCACTACTCTGCGTATCACAACATCCACACTAGGATAGACTACCTGTTTGCTTCCTCCTCCCTTTTGGACCGGGTGAGGGACTGCAGGGTTTTGCCCAGAACCCTATCTGATCACTCACCTGTACTTATGGAAATTAACATCCCAGGCAAACTCATACCGCCATTTACATGGAGATTCCCACCTAACTCACTACTGGACCCAGTTTTTAGGGGAGAGCTGGCTGAGGCCATAGACACGTTTTTTGAACAGAATGTAGGCTCTGTTGAGAGCTTCCAAGTAATTTGGGAGGCCTTCAAGGTCTATATTAGAGGAGTAGCGATTTCAAAGCACTCGGGCATACTTAAAGCGATCAGGAAGAGATTGGCGGACCTTGAGAAAAAACTAGGGGAATTGGAATGCAGACGGAGTCGTTTCGTAGATGACGCTGTGAGTGCAGAAATTAGGACCCTACTGGCGGAGTATCATGAGGAAGCGGACAGGGAGATCAAACACATGAGCAAATACTCCACGGCTCGGGTATATGGGGAGGGGGAGCGGCCGAGCGCAGCGCTGGCCAATCTTATGAAGGGAACGCGGCAGCGCCATCATATCCATGTGGTGAACACTGCTGCGGGAGTACCAACCACAGACGATAGAGAAATAGCTGAGACTTTTAAAACTTACTACTCGGATCTGTATTCCTCTCAGATCGGCGATTTGGAAGAGGAAATTGTTGACTATTTAAGTCATATAGACATTCCCTCACTGGCCAACCCCGATAGGGAATTTCTCATGCAACTAATAGAAAGGGATGAGATTCTGGACGCGCTTGCCAGTATAAAATCGGGCAGCGCTCCAGGGGCGGACGGCCTAACGGCGGGCTTCTACAAAGCGTTCAAGGACCAACTGCTACCTCATCCTTCGACCCTCTTTGACGACATATGTGTAGAGGGCAGCATGCCACAATCTATGAGGGAGGCTCTCTTGGTTACTATATTGAAGCCGGGAAAGCCACATGATGAGTGCAGCTCATACAGGCCCCTGTCGTTGCTCAATGTCGATACCAAACTACTTGCCATGGTCCTGGCCACTCGTTTGGCCCTGCTAGTTAACGGACTGGTAGACCTGGACCAGGCGGGATTTGTCCCTGGCAGAAACCTAGTTTATAACATACGCACGGTCTTAGGAGTGATCCAACATGTTAGACCGGACAGTAAGGCACTGGCAGTCTTCCTCGATATGGAGAAAGCCTTTGATTCTGTAGAGTGGCACTTCATGCGTGTAGTGCTGCAGCGTATGAGCCTGGGACAACCATTTCTCCAAATGTTGGGAGCGTTATACCACGAACAGAGTGCGAGGCTCCGTATGGGAGACCTGGTCACGGACCCCTTCCCTATTAGCAGAGGAACTAGGCAGGGATGCCCCCTCTTGCCCCTCCTATATGCCCTGGTGGCTGAACCATTGGCTTGCGCTCTGCGGGAATACCACGGGAACGAAGGCATAGGCTTCCCGGGCTACAGGATTATAGTTTCAATGTACGCAGATGACACCCTGCTGTACGTCCGCAACCCGGATAACAACTTATCATCAGTGCTTAGGGAGGTGGTACGCTTTGGGGCGCTCTCTGGTCTAAGGGTCAACTGGACCAAGTCGCTAACCTTTCCACTTACGCCGCTCACGCAGCAAGCACAAATGGAATACCCTCTCCAGTGGACCACGGATACGGTCCGCTATTTGGGGAAACCTCTGCATACAGATTCGAAAATCCTCTTTAGAGCCAACTATGGCACTGCGATTAGTAAGCTAGAAGACGACGTGCTCCATTGGAGCAAGCTTCCCCTGTCCCTAATGGGACGCATATCTATCATGAAGATGGTTGTGCTCCCTAGATTTTTGTTCTTGTTTCTTACCTTACCAATAGTCCTCCCCAAATCATTTTTTGCACGACTGCAACAACTGATGACAAGGCTAGCTTGGGCGGGCGGTCAGCCTCGCGTCCGGTGGACGATACTTACTATGCCTTACACAATGGGCGGGCTTGGAGCCCCGGAGGCATACTACAGAGCGGCACAGGTATCACATTTACACACCTGGCTACACGGAGACAGAAACATACCTCATGTTCGAATGGAGACCATCTTTGCACAACCAGGCACACTCCAGCACACTATTTTCCGGTCAATGGATTGTAGAACGGGCATACTGGACTCTTTAACAGCCACCAATCATGCATGGCACAGCCTCTTGCAGATGCAGGGTGGGGAGTTGCTGTACTCGCCTGTGATGCCAGTTGACTGGGCCAGGTGGATACTGCCACTCATGGAAAAGGGAGTGATTGAAGCCTTGCATAAACTGAACGTACACACAGCGGGCGACTTGTTCACTGACGGAGTGGTTAAGACGTGGGAGCAGGTGCTGGGCACCAGCGAGGAGCCTCCGCTGCTGACGCGATTTCAGTTCCATAGGATGCACAGCTCTTTGGGTTACTTGCTGGGTGGGGACATGGCGGAACCCCCTGAGGTCCCTGAGCTTACACATGTAATCAAAACCGCATCACCTAGGGGGCTGCTGTCCAGTCTGTACAAGCTCACACAGACAACTACACGGTACCCATATACTAAGGCAAGACTGGCGTGGCAGACCGACTTAGGCGTGGTATTGGACGATGACACATGGCGCTACTGCTGCACGGTAACTAAGAAGGTTTCACTCAATGGCAGACATAGATTAGTCCACTTCAAGTTCTTAAACCGAGTGTACTACACCCCCGCAAGACTCTGCAAATATGGCTTGCGAGACTCAGCACGCTGTGAGAGGTGCAGCGCCACGGAGGCTGATTTTTTTACACCTCACCTGGCCACGCCCAGGTGTTTGGGATTTTTGGGAAAATATCTTTGCAGAAATAAGCGAACTAACAGAGGTTGAGATCGCTCCTGATCCCCTAGTGGCTATGTTAGGGTACACTAAAAAGCTACCCAGAGCGGTCAGACGACTGGTTGACATGGGTCTGCTGATGGCCCGCCGTGTGCTGGCTTGCTGCTGGATGAGAGGCCCTCTGCCAACGCCGAAACGTTGGGCGCATGATATGCTCTATTGCTGTACTCAATCTGAAAACTATAGCGAACTGCAGCCCCCCACCAGTAGGCCCAAAAATTTCTGGAGTTTATACCACACATATTTGACGAACAAGGGGGATACAAATGGACCCACAACACCACAGGGTGCGGGATGATGTGCTGTGAGAGGAGACTGGGACAGATCCCGAGGATGCTTTTATGTTGTGGATACGAACCTGTCACGAAGCCTTTTACTAACGATGAGATAACCGGATGTGGTGAAACGCCGCCTGCCCTTTTATGCGTTGTTGGCTAAATGGCTGTGTATACTATTTATCAAATAGGCGTTATGAAGCTGTGTGCACGGCGGTTGCCGGCTGAGTCAGATGGGGGGGATGGGGGTCTTTCAGAGGGACTGTGATTACAGATTGATGTTCTTCAAATTGAAATGCAATAAAGAAATTAAAAAAAAAAAAAAAAGAGAACACCTCTCTGGTTACTACTACACACAACAAAACAATTCCCATACAGTTTGCACTACAAACTTCCATGCCTTGTACCTTGCTCAGTCTATAGCCTGCTTTGTTATACTTCTATCTTTGCAATTTGGGAACTCATCAAGGGTACAAGACACTACAGCAACGCAACTATAATACAAGGTAACTGGTTACCACAATAATAGTTACATTATTAGAGAAGAAATCTAGGAGAGGTTTTTTCCACAATAGACAACCATCAGGTACCATATTGCATAAACTAGAAACATTACTGTCAAAATAACATCTGTTATCGGCAAATGTGGAAAGTGGTGTTTATTTCACCTGACACCTCCAAGCCCACTTCACAACATTGACAGAGTGCAGCCTGAACATTCTAAGGTGCACTCCCGGGCATTCCAATCGAGACAAAAGCACAGCGGGAAAAGTGGAAGGGCAAAGAGGAGGAATTTACCAAAAGGGTAACAGAAATAATAAAATTATATTGCTCGTATTTACTTCAGTATAATATGTTAGGAAATAAAATACATTACAACATGTCCTTGTTTTAAAACAAACATATTATACGCAAGGCATTGCGAACTCTTATGCTGAAACGAAAATCCATATATACAAATAACAGGATGCCAACAGAAACCTGGGAAAGGACTTCCCAGAATTTGGACCAAGGCATGTACTGTTTAGGTGGCGACATAGTCTTTAAGCCAACTTGGTTCCTTCTTTAATTGAGTGGTATTACTAACTCCACTTTACCTTTCCTCGACATTCTCATTCCTGCCTCCAACATTAGGACAACTTGCAATTCTATCCAAGCTACATACCTTCCCATCACCCAAGACTACAACATTTGTCCGCACCTCCGTTATAAACTTAGGCACTGAAAACAGTGTGTGTGTTTCTACGGGATACTGGAAGTTGTACCACAACTTTATCTCCAACATTCCAAGTCTTCTTGAGAGTTCTGTGATTCGAATTGTATCATGCTGTATAGTTTTTTCTGGTGTTGTTGTACCCTTCCAATAATTTTATCTCGCTGTACCCATACAGGTTGTCTCCCTCCCAACCAGTTGGGTTTGAGTTTAATGTCTGGTAGTCTCCCTTTAAGTGACAGAAAAAGGTGAAACTCCCATAACCGCATTAGGGGTAGTGTGATAGGACCATAGCTTGTCCCATAAGGAGTTCTCTAATGGTACTTCTCGTATGGTGGCCAGTTTCAAATTCTCTTTGCTCATCCTGTTAACTCTTTACCCCATGTGGTTAGCTCTTGGGCAATACTGAGCTGTGGTAAGGTGGATTTTAGAAAAGCTCTGCAGGTAATCCTGTATTTCCTGAGAGGTAAATTGAACCCTATTGTCAGATATGATTATATGTGTTACCCCTTTGATACAAAATGTGGCGGTAAGACAATCCTTTACGATTTTGGTCATAATGGTTGGCACCACTCGTGTTATGATCCAGTGCGAGTGATAGTTGAAAACAATCATGATTGGTAGGGTCACGCTGAATGTAGTGCAAGGGAGCATGCATGTGAGCTGTGCAAAGAGAAGGGCCAGAGTGTAGAGCTCAACAGAGGGGGGACCCAGAGCCCCACAAGATCGGTGAGTCAAGAGTTTGCTACTGGGTAACCGGGGGCAGGAGTACCCCCAGACAAAATACTGTAAGCTCCATTCCACAGAAAGCAGCAATGAGAGTGGAACTTGTAGGGGCAGCATGAGGACATAGGTGCTTTGTGGCAGTGTTAACATCCAAACTGCCTGTACCCTGTCCCTGAACGAGAGTACGAGGTAGGTCCACTTCTCAAAGTCCAACTTCATACGTGCCAGCAGGGGATCGAAGTTAACCAGCAATATGCGGTCCAATCCTCGTTTTATGTAGAACCCCACGTGCGCAAGGCATGAAGACTCTCATTGGAAGGGATAAGTAGAATGCTGCCCCACTGGTGGTCATCGTGGCATGGACAGTGCCTTGCTTTTGTCCCAGTTAAGCAGATACCCCAAGAGTACCATAAAGCATGAGAGGATGTCCAGGAAGGCTGGGAGGGAACAAGGGAGGTCTGAGAGGGTAAGCAAGATGTCATCGGCGTAAAGATAAATGGATTGACGAAGAG
The DNA here is from genome assembly GCF_964261635.1 of Lissotriton helveticus. NCBI lineage: Eukaryota > Metazoa > Chordata > Amphibia > Caudata > Salamandridae > Lissotriton > Lissotriton helveticus. The sequence continues at coordinate 471,156,933 of NC_136070.1, forward strand.
AGGGTACAAGGGGTTCTAGGGCAAGAAGGAACACCAAGGCTGATAGAAGGCAGCCCTGCGTGTCCCCGCCAGACTGGGAATGAGTCTGAGAGAAAGCTCCCACAGTTAACTTCTGCAGTAGGAGAATCGTAGAGCCCTCGAACTTTGGCTATAAAGTCCTCCCCACACCATACCATGGCAGGGTTGCAAAGAAGTATCCTCACTCAATCATATTGAATGCCTTCTCAGCATCCAGTGAGAGGATGAGGGCATCATCCTGTACGTCCTTCGCTGACCACAGGGTATGAGCAAGTGTACGGAGGTGATTCCTGGAGGAGTTAGAGTTCATTTCTGGCCATCTCAGTCTGCTGTAAGTGAGCAGGTTGAGGCAGTGTTTTTACAAATTTATTCCAAAGAGAACCCTCTCAACAAATCTCTAAATCGGGCTCAGAATGATTTAAGCTGCCCTTTCATTAGATCAGACACTACATTAGAAACTAGTCTAGGACAAGATCAATAAGTTGTTCAATGGAAAACCTGCACTGAGTGGGACTTTAGCTTCCACAGATTGAACACTGTGACACACTGCTGGACTGATCTACCTCCTCCAGGACTCCACAAAGTTGAACCACTGATGGTAAGATCCTTCAGCTATCTCAATTTCAAGAAACTCCTCTAACCTCAGCACTGGTACTGAATAAAAAAAAGGAGGCATTGAAAGCCTAACCTGTAGGCAATAGGAGCACAAAGTTGCAGACAGAATTCTGAGAGAATCATTCATGGAAAAGTCAAACCCAAATCCAAGCTTGTTTTCCACTAGGGGGTCCATTAGGATGGCGGACGGACTTTGTCGGGGGCCGGTACCATCCACCACAAGGGCGGAGGAACCGTGCCCCCAATTAGGATGCATCTGCCACAGTGGCGGGTGCATCCCGCATTTTTTACACTGCGGCGGACGGTGCTTGAAGCACCGACCGCCGCAATGCAAAAAATGCACGTTGTACATTTCAATGCACAACATGACAGGAACCCCCCACCCCCCCTTCACCCTGGGGGCCCGCAACGGGCCCCCAAAGCCAAGACCGTATACCTTTCCGTGGCAGCGTTGCCGCCACAGAAAGGCATTCCTCACCGGCCATCCTAATATGGCTGGCGGTGTCTCCAAATCAGGCCTTTTCCGCCGCGGTCGCAAGCCGACCACGGCGGAAAAGCGGCGGGCGGTCTTCCCCTCCGCCACGGTCCCCCCAGTCATCATAATATGGCGGGAGGAAGAAAGGTGGCGGACGGGCAGGGATGGCGGACGGATCGCCACCGCCTGCATGGCGGTTGCGATCCGTTCGCCATCCTAATGGACCCCTTGGTTCTGGGGTGTCTGTGGGAATACCAGTCCTCTTATCGTAAGCCTATCAACAGAGTTCTGGGCTAGTGCTAATAGAGGGCAGAGACTTAAAGTGTAGGAATGGAGAGTACCTCACTCTAGACCTTATACGTCTCTATTTATTGACCGGAGCACTACACAAAATGTATAAGTCGTTATTGAGCAGCTTGCAATACAGTCTACATATATTTCACGTTGTGTTACACAGTGCAAATGTTTGAAGATAGGTCCTCTATAAATTTTTGAAGGATAAGCAGTTAGGCTTGTAAGTTTAGGTCTTTGTGTATGCACATACCACTTATCCGCAATCTTGAACACTTGGGACCACTTGATACACATCCAGCTTATAGCTTCATTTGCAATGAACAGTGACAGACTTTACAATGGATCTGTTTGTATCTATTGAGCATGATAAACTTTGAGATTTCAACTCTCCTATAGAAAAAGGCCTATAGAGATTGGCTCAGGGCTCATGATTTACTCGCTTCTTATTTTATATACAAGTAAAGAAGCTCTTAGTCCGACTCTGTGACTGCTGCTTGCTTTCACTCATTTTCAGACGATTCACAGATTCAGGTTATTGGAGTTCAGGATCTGAAAGGTACTGGTTGTTTTAGAGTGTTTGATGAATACCAACCTAGATAAATAGGATTAAAACTGAAATTCCTTTCGTGGCACAGAAGCAACTCCTGGACAAACTGCTATAAATAAGTAGTGGTTAACCTGGGTGTTCTTCTAAACACAGAACTAAGCACTAAAACTTAGCTTCGCTTGTTCCTTGTGTTTCAACACATTTGCATTAGTCCTAGGGATAGAGGCTTTGGAAGAAAATTGTTTAATCAAATCAAATTTTGTACGGTTGACAAGATTACCCATGGCAAAAATGTAAACGCAAATGCAAGTGAACAAACCTGAATGATTTTGATCCATCACTGATCTTTAATCTCTATCACACCAAAGTTATTTCCTCTCCAGACCTGGCAGAACCATGGAACCTTGGACTACCAATTACTCTCAGGCTAAACCTTTTCTCACAATGGTGGGGAGCAACCAGTGTTGTTAAAATACCCCTCACACACCAACAGGCCCCTTGGTGTCATGCTTCATCATCGGGGTCTTCGCAAACCTCTACGGAATGCGGCGTGCTACGACTTCACGACTACGCAGGAGCACTTTATGAGTGAACTATGTGTTTGGTGTGTGAAGGTACCAAGATGTGAGTGGTGAGGTGAAAAGTGAGGGATTAAAAAATATATCTGGCACGTGAGTGCTGAAAAATTTTTATTTAGTCTCCGGCTGGTATTGTTAAAAAGCGATTTTTGCACATAGGAGAGGGAGAAACTTGAAGGATATTCTGGTCCATACAAGACCTCAAACCAATGTAACACAGCAGACGAGGCTAAAAGGACTGCATGGGCATCACCCATGTGGGAATTGTAATAGTTGCCACCTGACTAAGAAAAGCCTGTCTCTTGAATTCAGTAATGGCGAGAAATGGGAACAACGCGCTGTCACGAATTGCAACAGCCGCAATGTGGTGTATCTTATCACATGCCCTTGCGGGAAGGAGTATGTAGGAATGACCACACGTGCAGTCAAAACCAGAATTAATGAACACAAGAGCAATGTGAGATGCAAAAAACAGACAACGAAAATGGCATCTCACTTCCTAGAGGCACAGCACTGTGTGAATGATATACATTGGACTGTTATTGAGCAATTAAAATCTGAAAGAGGTTTGTTTGAGAAGGAACAGAGATGGGTGTTCCGTCTGGGCTCAGATGTGACCGGGTTGAATGACTCCATTCCATGGAGCCAATTACGCTAAATAATAACCCCCTTTTTCTGCTCAAACAATCAGAGACCTTTCAACCATCAACTCCATTGCATGAAGCCAACTGCGTTTAATAAAACCAGCACCCTTAGATCTGTAAACCATCTTGCCCTTTAATCAGTTCCCCATACCATTTATTCACTCCACTGGAGAACATCCAGGTTAAACCCTAATGTTTCTATTTGGCTCATAGGGGTTCAGGGATAGGTGTTGCCTATTAATCTTTGCTTTGAAAATCTTGCCTACCTCGAGGCTTGTAAACCTTTCTTAAATATCTGTTGTTTTACCCCAAATGCATATGGTCATAATTTTATCAGGACCCCCTTGTGTAGGCGGCTTATACATGGCGCCTTTCGCTGTCACCATAGGGATCTCAGCTCGCCCCTTGGTAATACATGGAGTTTCTCAGATAAATCAAGTCGATTATAGGCCACAACACCGTCTCTGCGCATGCGCGTGGTAGCAGACACTGGATCCAGGTTTCGCGCATGCGCGAAGCGACTCAGTGCTGCCACTAACCGAAAGAGCATGGGCGCATGCGCAACACTGCTCCTCCGCACATGCGCATTCACACGGGAACACCCTTCCCGGTGCGCGCAAATGCGGATAGCAAACCAGGGGACCGGACCAAGTATGGGCTTTTCCGTTTTCCATTAGGGGCTAATTGAGGTCTCTTGAGACTATTTAAACTCGCTCCTTAGTTCACCACCTCACTCGTCGGAGCCGCGTGGAGGGGGAACAAGCCAGACAGCCCTGTGTAAAACCGTGAGTGTGTATGGATGTATGAACAAGCCTAAAGGTGTGTGATCTATTATTACCGAGGTATTATTACCTTTTGATCCATTCCCTTAAATACCTCACAGGTTGCCATATCGGGTAGAACGGACCACCCCCCAACACGCTGTGGCTCATGAGGCCATTGGACCTCTATTAATAAGTAAGCTACGCATTTGGGTCACAAACCATACCCTCTAAGACCTATCTGATATTTTGAATGTGTATGTGTCTCAATCTATATGTAGTTCGTTTTTTTCTCTCTTTTTAGGGTTCCTGGACCTTCACTTTTGTTCCTTGTTACCCTTCTGTGTATTTACACAGTATTAACATAAGAATATGTATTATCTTGCTTAGTAGTAAAAAAATTTTTTTAGGGTTCCTGGACCTTCACTTTTGTTCCTTATGACCCTTCTGTGTTTTTTTAGCACAGTATGGACACAACAATATGTGCCATCTTGTTTTACATAACTTTTCTGTTTACAGGTATCCTGAACCGCCAACTGGGCGCAACGGACCGTACATCCAACATAGATAGGTACATTATTCACCATATCTATTTTTGTAGAGCACAATTTTTAATATCTACACACATGTGAGTAAGGTGGGGATAAGTAGTGCATATTCCCGTCCTGAAGAAGGAGTTCCATTACTCCGAAACATGTCGACGCACTAATTTGGTTGGGTTACCCTAATTAGTAAACCACAACCACTCTAGCACTCTTTTTAACAATACCAGCCGGAGACTAAATAAAATTTTTTCAGCACTCACGTGCCAGATATTTTTTAATCCCTCACTTTTCACCTCACCACTCACATCTTGGTACCTTCACACACCAAACACATAGTTCACTCATAAAGTGCTCCTGCGTAGTCGTGAAGTCGTAGCACGCCGCATTCCGTAGAGGTTTGCGAAGACCCCGATGATGAAGCATGACACCAAGGGGCCTGTTGGTGTGTGAGGGGTATTTTAACAACACTGGTTGCTCCCCACCATTGTGGTAACAACCGCCGTCCACCTAGTGGATTCCTTTTGTTTATGATAGTTGCCAGGGGAGACAGAATCCACTATTCCCTCTCCATCCCTCCTTTGTTAAAAATTAAACCTTTTCTCATACATTTTTGTACTCTCACAATTCAAGGTGTTCCAATAATACATCTTTATAGGAGAGCAGCCCCGTGACTTCTAACCGCTCATCCAATATGCTAAAGTTAAAAATGGAAATATTTTCAGTGGTCCCAAACACTGTGTTAGAAAAGGTGGCTCTGGAAATAAACCTTTTATTATACGCATCTAAAGACCTGGTCTACTGAAAGCAGACTGAAGTATACCGGCCTAAGTAAATAATCCCCCCCACACACACACACACACACACACACACACACACACACCTGGAAATATCGGACATCAGCGTCAAGTCCCTCACATGTTTGGTCTGTCATTCACACATGAGATTTCTTGCTGGGGTTTGGCACAGTCGGGTGCACTTCAGGGTCACATTTAGATCCAGGAGCGAGTGTGAACATGGATAGCACAATATAAGGACTGTTAAGATCCTCTTGGGATGCAGGCACACCAGGCAGAGTTGAGGTGGATAGAATATGCTTTGGCTAGAGAATTTCTGAAAAATAGTATTGCCCATTTGGCAAAGCTGAACCAAGGGGTGCTGCAGAGCACAGATGAGTTGCTGAAACACCCATAGTGAGGTCTACCAACCTGTGTACCTCAACGAAGCAGCCATTACACCGAGACTGGAAAAGGGAGAGCAATGATAAGAAGAGTGGGGAACTAGATGAAAGACAAAATTAACTCCTTGGCTCTTACAACAAAGTTAACTTCTGGCTGGAAACAAAGCCACTGTTTTTGGTAAAACTAGAACTTGTACAAGACGTAAAATACAAGAAGGAAGTCAAAACCATTGTAACCATGCCCAAAGGGTCATATAAAAAAATCTCAGACTAGGGAAAAAAGTTCTTATTCTCCTTGACTGTCTCACAATCTTTATCCTCACTTTAATGGACTGCATGACTTTCTCCAATGTCAGGACGTGATGGTAATGTGAAAAGTGCCAGTATCTCTCACAGATGATGCAAACACTTTATATGCAATGGTCCAATTCAGTACATAATACTGACATTCAACATCCCGCCATTCTCACTCGACAGCTGTGCCAAATTACCTCAAAATTGGGTCGATGATTCTCTGCATTAGAATGCCTCTTTCCACAGTCTTAGCAAAACAAGTCAGGCATTTCCCACTCTTATTTCAATGCTTCTGACAAGGAGTTAGCATAGTTACAAAGCCACCCCCAATGTAACCACTAGTAACTTTTTCTCAATTTATGACAATTGGACCAAGTTAGGGCTCTCCTCCGAAATGGAGTAAAGAATCTCATGTAGGGGACACTTTGTGTGTATGACCCAATAGAATGAGTTTTCAGTTAAAAATATCTATGGCAAGGAGCAGGTTGGAAAAAAAACTAAAAACAAAAAAGAGAAATGCAACGCTATTTTTTCCATTGATACACACTAACTACTTAAGACATTTAAGTACACACACACACACATATATATATATATATATATATATATTATATATATATATATATATATCATGGTTTGATCACTATGTTTTAGGAGACCTTTTGTTTCCATAGCCTCAATTTAAAAAATATGTATAGGGTTTTTTGAAGTTACTTTTAGTAAAGCCCGCTGGCGACAGATGAAGGTAAAGGAGAAATGCTGATATATGCCAGGAGGAACCTGATCAACAGATAGTCTGTCTGTAACCCATTGGAACTATTCCTTTTAAACACGCTACTACAACACCTTTCTGGATGCCTTTCACACCATTAAGCACATGATCTTATTTATGGTGTACATTTTCTTAAGAGACAAAAAAAATGATATTATCCTCACCTGTTTTAGTGTCGTTATCCCAGTCCCAAGCTTCTAATATTAATGTGTATGATCTCTGAAAATGAAGAAAAAATAAATATAAAAATCTAGACATAGGCATAAACTTTTATAGCAAGCTAATTTAACACTGCGGGTTTGTTCATCACACACTAGCCACAATATATATTTTATGCAAGGGAAGCAATTATACATATTTTTCATTTTATTTTTTGGGTATTACAAAGCATGGACATAACCGAAGGTGGGCCATGGGTGGTAGTGACACTTTACAGAGAATTATTCATCAGCAAGTGCATGTTGCAGAACCACCAGAGGGCATTAATAATTTGGCACTACATGTTCGCAGGTTAAAATATTTTTGTATAGACAAGTAGCTCATAAATATGCCCAATATGCCATTTTTCAGACTCGAAGATGCATGTTAACAAGTTAATATAGTTTTAGTAAGGGGTGGGTTGGGCAGAGAGAGGTGAAGGGGTACAAGTTTGTAAGGCATCCGTAGTTATCATACGGACAGGTTAACCCCTTCCATGCTCATGACGAGCTCAGCTCGTCATGAGTCACAGTGGAGCTGTGCTCATGATGAGCTGAGCTCGTCATAACGCCCGCGGCCCGCCCACGTGAGGTTAATTCCCGTCCTGTGCGGGAGAAATAATCAGTGGGTGGGGCTGTGACGAGCCCAGCTCGTCTTGAGCACAGCTCCACTGTGAGTCGTGATGAGCTGGGCTCCTCACGAGAACAGTGGCGCCGCGGAGCACCCCCTCCCTCCCCCCGCGCCGTAGGGGAATTATCCCCGCAGCGAGGGAGTTCAACCAGCTAAAAGCTAGAGCAAAGGGAGTCCAGGAAGATTAGATAGAGACGAGATGGACCCTGATTAGTTTTCCGAAGAACAGGAGAAAGTGAATCTAGCATTCTAGAGGAGGAAGATGTTCATTCGAGGGAAGGAAGACCAAAAGGAAGTGCGCCTTTATTGATTTGTTACTCTGATTTAGGGATTTTTACAATCACCTAATTCAATTCATAGTGGAACACTAGTTGCCTAAGAGGGACAGAGGGAGACTAAGATAAGAAGGGGAGAGAATTTGAGAGAATATGAGAGAGAGAGAGAGAGAGAGAGAGAGAGAGAGAATATGAGAGAGAGAATATGAGAGAGAGAATATGAGAGAGAGAGAGAGAGAGAATATGAGAGAGAGAGAGAGAGAGAATATGAGAGAGAGAGAGAGAGAATATGAGAGAGAGAGAGAAAGAGAGAGAATATGAGAGAGAGAGAGAGAGAGAGAGAGAGAAAATGAGAGAGAGAAAGAGAGAGAATATGAGAGAGAGAGAGAGAGAGAGAGAGAGAGAGAGAATATGAGAGAGAGAGAGAGAGAATATGAGAGAATATGAGAGAGAGAGAGAGAGAGAGAGAGAGAGAGAGAGAGAGAGAGAGAGAGAGAGAGAGAGAGAGAGAGAGAATATAGGAGAGAGAGCGAGAGAGCGAGAGAGCGAGAGAGAGAGAGAGAGAGCGAGAGAGAGAGAGAGAGAGAGAGACTGACTAATTCCATGGAGCAGCCAATCCTCAATCAGTGGTTACAATCTAAGACACTAATAAGCATGAATTTGATTTACTTGGGATCAGGTTTAGAAAAATTACAGAGGATATATATATATTTTTTTTGCAGAGTTTTATATAGCGCGAACTAGAACCGAACCGAATCAGTTATCAGAGCGCTTTACATAGCACCAGTTACGTTACATGAGGACACACTTTCATTTCAGGCACGGGGAGATTAAGTGATTTGCCCAGAATCACAGGGGGTTTTTGGCGTCGTTACCGAGACTCGAACCCAGATCCCCAGGTCTGAGGTCGAGCGCCTTAGCCGTTAGGTCAACCCTTCTCCCCCAACTGGATGGATACAACTGGATGGTGTCAAATCTACTGTATAAGGTACTGGATGTGAAATGCTCAGAACACTTTAAGATAAAGTTGTGTGTAGTCCTCAGAATGCATCACAATATCTGGCCAGCAAAACTTCAAGGAACTCAATGTAACAACACTGAATACCATGGCTGCTAGGAGTGAGCACTTGTGGACCCTAAATTGTGAAAAGGTGGGATTTGAGGAATTCCTTTGCATGCAGAGCTTGTCTGCTATTGGCTCAAAGCTTTACTCGTTAACTAGGTTAGACATGCCCATATGGGTGGGCATGCATGCTACAAGCAACCCCTTGTCAAACATTGGCAAACACTGCCAATAGATCAAGTGGTACCAAGAGGCAGGGATCACCTTCATTCATAGTAAATAACTGAGTATCAAAAGTTTAATTGCTTCACTAAGGACAAATGCCCAAATTGTAGTCCTGTAGGAGACTGTGGTGTTATATTCGAGTCTATACTTGGAAGGTGACTTCTCAGTGGAGGACCTTACAGATGGATAACAGGGTAGTATTGACATATTACCTATGTCCAAGTTGAGTTTTTTTAGCTGGACGATGCAATGATTTACATATTATATTGCAAACACAAGGAGGAGATGATGGACGGAGCGCTGAAACTTTTCAGACACTCAACCCCAGTCACAGATCTGAGTTGAATCCATTATCGTTCTTTAGCTCACTTCGCCACCCCAGTTCAGATCCAGCCATATGCAAATAAATAGTGACCCTGCTCCTCATAGGAACATTCCAGCCCGAACAGGCAAGCCAGGTCTTCCCTGGACCGGAAACAAGCATTTTGGGACCTGTTTCGAGGTAACACCCCTCTTCAGTCAGGCTAGCTCGAATCCAGTGGCAAAGTGATCAAGGGAAGACCTGGCTTGGCAGTTCGGGCTGGACTGTTCCCATGAGGAACAGGGTCAAGACTGATTTGAACTTTGTGCAACTACAATTGCTTCACTAGGAACAACATTTTGGGGGAAATTGAAAATAATTGTTATTGCTGAGTAGCTCACTTTCAAAACCAAACTAAGGACATGTACACTTGTGTACTGGACCAGCCCTCACATGCACCGAGGTTATTTGGATGAAACCACTGTAGATTCGCGCCGTGCTTAAAGTAACTATTTGGTTAAAAAAACACACACACAGTCTCGGAAACGGATTTCCTACTTTTAAAAGCATGCTGTTCATCAGCAGGAAAGCCTTACACCCCTGTCTTGTAGCTGTGCATCACGAGCGCGGCCTTAAAATGCCCTTGGGAAACTGTTTGTTCCACAACACATTCTAAAATTAACTAAATCTTTCGACCAGCAGCTAAAAAAGGAAAATATTCTGATGGGTGTGTCACTTCAAGGAAGCATGCAAGTTATAAACGAAACAACTTAGATTTTCTATTTCAAGGTTAAATTGACATTCATACTGGTATAGGTTTCCTGGCGGTTGCTCCTGCTCTGGTTTCCGACAGCCTGCAGTCTCCAGTGAGGCTGGGTCCCACCAGTATCGTGTATCATCTGCTACTCTGGCAGGACTTGGGAAACGCATGCTAAAACTGTCTTCGTTTGCTTCAGGTCAGACCGACATTTTACATGCTGGTGTTACTGGATCTTAAAAATAATCAAGGATCAATTAACGAATTCTGGACAGTCACCAGGAACAATCTAGTACCAGTCCTACACTAGCTTTGCCACGGATGAGCTGTTAGTACCGATGATGAACGCGTAAAATGGTTTTACAATCTAACTGTATGAAATGTACTCATGGTATATGGGAGATAGCAATCTCTGAATAAACGCTAGACTCTAATTTCCTTGTTATAGGTGGCATGTTCGTGGTTGCTCCGGAATCAGCACCCTGGGTAAATGGTAGGTTTGGGAGCATAATTGCAGCTGTAGGTTAAACAAGGTAAAAAGAAAACTGGCTTGTCTTTATTCTAATATATTTTTCTAAAAAGAAAAAGGGATCAACAGAAAGAAGACATTTATGGCAAAATGTAATTTTTTTCATCAAAATATGTAATTCGAATGTCTTCAAGTTACCAAATATTAGTCTGAGGTAAATTATTTTTTAATCTGACATATTAAAATGATCTGTATACCTTTTTACAAATAATGCAAACTGCTTTTTGGAGTCTTTCATTTCTCTCAATAGATTGTTTTTATTCATTTTGTCTGCGAAAAACATGAAAGAGCCATACACCACGGATTTGAACTATTTTGAGTGAGGGGTGACAGTGAGACAACATATTATAGGGAATAAAATACCCTGTGCCATACTCTGTAAGGATATTGCAAGTCACCATCAAGTTCCATGATCTTATAAAGGAATGAAGCAGTCAGCTTGGTTCCTCTTTATGGTCGTGGAACTCCTCCTCATTGACTGGCAAAATCCTTATAATGTAGGGCTGGGGATGCTATACCCATCTACTACACTAATTCGATTGTTAATTTTTAACCTACTGCAAAAACGCAAAAAAACAACGATTAAAGAAGCAGACATCTCTGCCTTTTAAACCACTGAAAAATATGGATAAATGTTAGAAATGGGGGTCTCTAGTTGGCAGTGCCTTGCACCCTGTCTACGTATTGACCTTTCCTTCCAGTCAGGGTAAAGGAGTTACACACCCAAGATGACCCCTGCTCACCCCTATGGTATCTTGGCACGAGCAGTCAGGCTGATCCCAGAGGCAATGTGTAAAACATTTGGACATAAACACACAGTAACACCGTGCAAACACTATAAATGGACACCACACCAGTTTAGAAAAAGAACTAATCTTTATCTAAGTAAAACAAGATCAAAACAACAATCCAACATACATGAACAAAGCTATCACTTTTAAAAGATTTAACCCTTTAAGTGCGCCCGTCGGCCAACGGCCGTCGCGATCACTACCTCCGTAGTGCTGCGCACGTCCGTTGGCCGACATGGCCCCGCCCACATAATGGAACGCCCCGCACTGCGACCAAATTATCGCCGCGGTAAACGGGTTAAAATGGTTCAATAATGGAAAATTATGGAAACATCACTGTTCGCACAAAGTACCTGGGATGCATCAAAATTCAAAGACAAAAACAGGTGCAGCGAAGGTGAGGTGCTGGAAAACAAAACAATGAGTCTGCTCCTTACTCCCAGGGGAGGGGATGAGTCTGTTCCTTACTGCTTGCGGAGGTGATGCGTCAGTTCTTTACTGTCAGGGAAGGTGATGCGTCAGTTCTTTACTGTCAGGGGAAGTGATGTGTCAGTTCCTTACTGTCAAGGGAAGTGATGCGTCGATATCCGGACATGAGGCATCGGTTCCTTACTGCTGCGCAACGTCAATGAAGAACTTGGTGCACAAATTTCAGTAGAAAATCCGGAGGCGCTGGGGATTGATTTGGTGGCGGCGAAACAGGCGTTGTGTAATTTCTCCTAGCCATAAGCACGTGATGTGTTGAATCTTCAGCCGCACAGCCGTTCTACGTCAGAGTCGGTGTCTCGAAGTCGAAGACACAGTGCTAGGGACCCGGTCTGCGGCAATGTTGGAGCCGCACAACAGGCTCTGTGTTGATTCTTGGGTCTCACCAGGGTGATGCATTGGTTTTTCAAACGCACTGCAAGCTTGCGGTGGGAAAAACAGGTGCTTAAGACCGCTGCGTTGAGTTTCTCCCTTTCTTGCAGCAGAAGCTAACTCCAACGGCCCAGAATGGAATTGGCACCACATGGCAGGTCAGAACTTCCAGCAGAGGAGTTCAGGGGGTGCAGGTGAAGTCTTTGATGGCCCAGAGACGTCTTAACAGGAGGCAGGCACACACAAGTCCTTGGAGAACCTAGGTAAGCAGGATGATGAAGATAAAGTCCAGCCCTTTCACTCTCGAAGACAGAAGCAGTAAGAAGCAGGCCAATACAACACAGCAACCAGCAGAGTGGCAATTAGCCTCCTACAGCTTTTCCAGCTCTTCTTCTTGGCAAAATCTCCACTTAGTCCAGAAGTGTTCTGAAGTTATGGTGTCAAAGCTCCAGTACTTATACTAGTTTCTGCTTTTGAAGTTGGTATACTTCAAATGAAGGTTTCTGTAGTGCACAAGACCTTGCCTTTCCCTAACCTGGCTCCAGACACATTGCAGGGGGGTGAAGACAGCTTTGTATGCAGGCACAGCTCTATTCAGATGTCAGTGACAACTCCTCCCACCACTGTAGCACAGGAAGACCCATCAGCCTGGTGATAGTCCATCAGGATAAGCAGGTCACACCTCAGCTCCCTTTGTGTGACTGTCTAGAGTGAATGCACAAACAGCCCAACTGTCAGTCTAAACCAGATGTGGATTCCACAGGCAGGCAGAGGCACAGAATGGTAAAGCAAGAAAATGCCCACTTTCTAAAAGTGGCATTTTCAAACACACAACTTCACTAAAAGACATATTTTAAATTGTGAGTTCAGGGACCCTAATCTCCAAATCTCTATCTCTTCCCAATTGAAAGTTGCACTTGTAAGAGGTTACACAAGGCAGCTCCAATGATAACCTATGGGAGAGATAGCCCTTTTAATAGTTACGACGACATTGGCAGTATTTCACTATCAGGACATGCAAAACACACCAGTATATATGTCCTGCCTTTCACATAAACTGCACCCTGCCCATAGGCTACCTTGGGTCTACCTTAGTGGTGCCTTACATGTAGTATAAGGGAGTGGGAGCACTTGCCAGGACTATATGACAGTTTAAAACTGCACTCACAGACACAGCAGTGGAAAGTTTGAGAAATGGCTGCAGGGCTACTCATGTGAGTGGCATAATCAGTGCTGCAGGGCCATTAGTAGGATTTGACTTGCAGGCCCCAAGCACACACAGTGCACTTTACTAGGGATTTACCAGTAAATCAAGAATGGCAATCTTGAATAACTAATACTAATTACAATTTATACAGAGAGTACTTGCACTTTTGCACTGATCAGCAGTAATAAAGTGCCCAGAGCTCTAAAACCACAAAAACGAAATGCACCATACAGTAGAAAACAGGAGGTTAGAAGCGAAACAAGACAGGAGAAAAAACACGCCAAAGATGCTAGGTCTAACAGTAAGAGTCACATCCTGTGATACGTAAGAAAATATTTTTTTTAACATGTAACCTTAATGATCCTATTGTATCTGAAGATGAGTTTTCCTGATCTTTACGAACCACAGCCCTTTCCAACTCATTTTTTATGGACAAATGGAGAGACCATCCTCTCCTGCACGGTTTTGAGGCACTTCTACTGAAACCAGAGAGCTTACAGATCTTTAAGATTATAACAAAAGAACATTCGCTTTGGGGCAGTCAACTGTTCTAAAGCTCCTACTCCTCCCATGGGTCCAGTGGTTGCTCCACTGTGTGCATCTTGTCTCGCAATCCTTTAACCCACTCTCTCTGCTGTTCTGGTCTCACCTATTGTCAATATTTGCCACCTTTACCTGCAATCCCTTTCCTTCCTACCCTTTTTTTATATATATTTTGTAAAACCATGTTTTTAGAGCTTCTCGTGCCATACAGATTAAAGCTTTGATACTTCCTCTTTTAAGGACGACCAATTGTGGAATTTGAAAGCTCTTGAAATCTCTTAAGAGTACTATTATGTTGAGAAAATATAAGTGAATAAGTATCCCTCGTAATAACAAATGTGTAATATAAGGTACTACTAGACATCTCCCTGACATGTACTCATTATTTTCTGGTGAATGTCATGCAACAAAGCTGTTCAAGATCATTTTTTTTCAATGTGTAGTTTTTGCCTGAAATGTAATAAAATACTCATCACAAAAAAGAAACTTCAGCGTAGCCTACTTACGAACACTTTTGTACTTGTAATGAAAAAAAAAATCCACATTTAAGAATATTGGGGGTTTTAAGATTACAGCAAAGTTGTGGCATTTTACAAAAAGTAACAAACTTTCAACAAAATTAGGTCTTTAATAACATTTTCAATGTTATGTTTTAGGGCAACAGATTCTAAATCAGCCACCAGACAAACCCCCTTCAAAGACCATGCTAGGGGTGCTACAGCACCCTCAAAATTACCATTCGAGGAGTTCAGAAAGTAAAGGAGCAATAAACTGGCCCTTCAAATTTTGTTTTTAGCTTTTCACAGAATTCAAAATATGTCTTGTGACAAATTTCTGCTTATGTTTTTTAACATGGAGATTGGCCTTTTCTTTCTCTGCCTGCAAAGAAGAGGATGTTTTAAACAGAACTATGTGACAATCCCAGAGTGTGAAAGGAAGGGCTGTAGAATGTTCTTTTTTTCTAACACAACTTGAACTGTACCAATATTTCCTAATATATCAACAGTTAGAAAACAAGAATGAAGCTATTTCTTTATAATTTTGGAGTGTGATGGAAACAAATATTTTAATAGGCTCAAAATAAATCAAGGCACTTTACTTGGTGATGTGTAAGTGATAATTATTCACTAAATTCGATTTCCACACATTGTGGTTTGTGCACTATATAATTTTATCAGTAAATCTGCATGTCTGAGCACATTTATAAAGTTGTCATTTCAAAGAAAATTGTGCTGTTTGTAAATGAGAGAGCACTACCACACCATGTTTAAGTAATATATTTGTGAGAGTGTGCAGCAAAATGCACCAAGGGCTACAAACCGTTCTCCTGCTGAATCAGCATTGCTCATTTTCTACGCTTCTTTTTGTGTGATGCTTGAATTTAGCATAATCCCTAGGATTTAAGTGATGTAGCACCAATGGCAGCACCACCACTCTGAAAAGTGTGCCAGCACTATAGCCCCCTACTACACTTATCAAGGACGAGTGTTATAGACTAAGATCCTTCCAATGCTATACACAATGACCATGGTCAGAATGTCTCTTGGTACTAGAATAACATTTACATTATTTAGATTGACACAGTAGAATGCCTGTGTAGTGAGAAGTCTCGAAGTTCTCAGTAGAGTCCGCAATCTGGCCCTTCTGAAATCTGCTCTTTTCATGGCCCAAGACAACTAATCTGTTTTACCTGTGTTCAAAATGAAAGGGTTATATGTTCAGAATGTATGTAATGGGCAACTCCAATAATACAAAATAACAAGTAGGAATCTTGTTATGCTTACAAAACTGTCACCGACCTTGGGGATGCACAGCTCTCAGTCAACCATGATCAGGAAGGGCCAGTCAAGATGACTCGTCAGTTACTGAAGTCAACGAGCGTGCACACACACACACACACACACACACACACACACACACACACACACACACATACACCCACACACACACACATACACCCACACACACATGCACACACGCACACACACACACTAGAGAACAAAACAACTGACCTCTATATGACGCAATAAAAATCTACATGTCAGCAGTAACCTTCATCCACATTTGTACTAAAGCATGCACTCCGGTCACGCTCAAACAATTCTGTCTAAGGGTATACAAAGCATTCAAAATGTCTTCATGGCATCAACCTATCACATTTAGTGGTCTCCCCTGGGGAATACAAGAATACCATTCGTAGACTGTAGCAACATAAATCTCCTCAAAACGCGTAACAGAAAATATAAATGGTCTGCTGATATGTGCTCATGCAAGATCAAGTAATAACAATCAAATGGGTTTACAAAAAAATATTTTGGGTACTCCATTATATATAAAGTTAGCCACATGCCCAAAACCACATTAAACGCCGTGGGTAAAAGAAGAACACCACAGGACACCTACCAGCTGAAGAGGGAGAGAGTTCATAGCTCATGGGACTGGGGCGTTTATTTCTTCTCATTGTTTCCCAGCACAA
This sequence comes from Lissotriton helveticus, assembly GCF_964261635.1. Taxonomy (NCBI): domain Eukaryota; kingdom Metazoa; phylum Chordata; class Amphibia; order Caudata; family Salamandridae; genus Lissotriton; species Lissotriton helveticus. The sequence continues at coordinate 471,173,506 of NC_136070.1, forward strand.
TAGTTCTGGCAAGCGAAGCACCAGCCCTATTGTACCATGACTACTACTGAACATCTTCTGCTGTGGACTGCACATCAGATTAGGAACATGCTTAAATGTCGACGCGCAGTTGTCAAGTCAGTAACTCTAGTAAGCGGAGCACATCGACACAGCAGTGTTCTCAAACGTCTGAAAGAATTGCACATTCTGAGATGTGCTTTGTTCTTTCAGTCACTTCTCTGGCATGAATAGTTAAGCGGCTTCCTTCAACACTTTTCAAGCGTTTATCACACTAATTTCTCCTCAGATACATTAACTACATACAGTAGCCGATAGCAACACGAGCCATGAATGAGTCAGGGTTGATGAAATGTGTGTTCCTTAGATGCGTAAATAGTTGTCAATCTTACAGTGATCCGATACACCATTCAGCTCCATCGCCTCTCAGACAAGTACTGGAGATTTCGTAAGACCCTTGATCCAGTGTAGGCGGTATAAATATTACAAGTTTAACTTCCACCACTTCACTACTTACCCACCTATCCCTCTAACAGCACTGGGCCCCCTACAGTTAGATGGATTACCGCATTACCCTCACCACATAGGTAAATGGCTCTCTGACAAATATATCTGCACCAGTAGGAGGGATGGGAACTAGGATATTCGAAACACAAACATCAGGTGCCCAATTAGGACCATTCATGTGTGACTAACTCACAAGTTTGAAATTAGATTCTAATACACTACTCTCAGCACTATACTGTAAAAAATAAAGTATAGCAATGGGGAGCTCCAGTTTTCGGAAGAATTTAAGTCTAACAAGTATGATCTAAACTAGAAGCTCTACTACTGTGACAAAATAAAGGAAGCAGAACTTGATATTCTGAAAAGATTCGCCGATTTTCCCTACAACTCATTTAGATTAAGAGAGTAATTCAATATAGTTTCAAATAAAGAACATCAGGACACAAAAATACTCGGGCAATTTAGATAGTTATTGTAATAATGTTATAAATACAATGGGTTAAACAAACATCAGATTCGAGATTACAGGCTTCATTTGAGGCAAAATAATAGTTCAGTTCAATCTCAAATACAAAGCAAAGGAGTAAAAGTCCCATATGGGCAAATCCATGAGCATTGGCAAAAAGAAGCAAAATTCAATAAGTTTGGCAAAGAAGGATTCCAGGTTGACTATGAATAAAGCAGCATTAGCAGCAAGGCAAATCATGATAGAATTTAAAGGATGCTTATAAAATCATAGGAAAGGAGTTCCTTTCTCTCTCAAAGAATGGAAAATAAAACAATGCGTTTTCCTAAAGAAAAATTAATAGTGATGCCTTGTCAGAAGGGAAAAAGGTATGGCGTTAAGTTGCATGACAGGAACAGAAAGTATGGCTTTGCCCCTCCTTTGAGGTTTCTTCTTTTATAGTCCTTATGACACCATAATTAAGTGGCGTCACTCTACTAATCAGTCTATCATACGATTAGTTTACGTATATTGTCACAAAATGCATTTAGCTACTCCTGAATTCTTTCCCAAACACTTCATGTGTACGATTTGGCTATCTGGGTGTCAAAGGTTAGTCAACGGTAGACAATATATAATGTATATAATGTAACAGACTGTGGCATCAGAAGTCGATTTTCCCACGGAGGCATTCCACCACGAACTTTGAAATAATGTCCTTTGTATGTATACTGAAACACGCACAGACAAATAAAGCAACATCTTTAAAAATGTAAATACATTATTATGCTTGCTAACGGATAATTGCTGCTAAGGAAAGAACAAGTTTGAAGCTTAAAATACATACTTCGGCTCCAAATGAGTTAAACTTTACTAGAATCAAATATAATGCATCAGATCATTATTTCATAATAAAGTAAGAATAATAAATGCATCTCCAATGTACTATTACACGAAAAAGATTAGCGTTGGCCATGGTCTATTGCCACAACTGTTCAACATTCATACATGTAAATTATTCGTATAACCCATTTTACCAAAATCGTTTCTTCATTTTTAAAATCATTAAGGTCTCTACTATCTCCTCCAAGTTTCAACTTCCTAGCTAATTGAAATGAAAGGCAAAATAAATGTTACGCTCAACTTAAGATTAATTAGTTTTTATCCATACGTGAATATTGAAAAAAATCACTTCATTAGTAATTTTATTGATGAAAATCTACCGATGTGTTTTAACTACTAAGCAAACTATTTCCTTCTTTTTAAACTCTTTCAGGCACGCTTTTATGATGCTGTTACTTAATTTGTCTTTATTATTGTATTACTTTGTGTATTTTGTGAAATGTGCACTTTCAGATTTTTGTGTCGTAATGGGTAAAGTGTCATGAAATGTGGTTTTGAAATATTTGCTCTATCACCCTACAGGAATTGCTACAGAACACTACAGAAATTGATTAACAATATCTACAGAGAATGCTAATAAGGCCACGTCAGAGTCAGTGATCGCTGAATGAGATAAAATCAGAGCATTGTCATGTAAAGTCTGAAGTAATTCAAAAAGCCAACTTTGCATCCATGGGTTACCTACACAGGCTGCCGTTGTGCAAAAGTATGCACCAGTTCTGTAGTCATAAGCGATATAGGAAAAAAGAAGGAGCTATATTTCGGTACAATGGAGTTCATTTCAACACCCACACATCGAAACGTTTGCAGGTGCCCCCAAACAATTGCATTTAAAACGCCTATAACTCTTATCACTTGCAAAAGGACATATGAATGATCCAAGTGTAGGTTGTGCAGTTAGTTCAGGAAGGTGCACAAATATTTTCACATCAAGCGTGGGGGAGGTCGTGAATCAAAAGACATTTCCACAAAAATGTCTACCACTGAGCATGTGGAATCTCCATGAAGTGGCAATTGTGCATATCAAAGCATGCTAAAACATAGTTGGATCAGCAATTTCAATGGATACCATGCATTCCCATACATAAGTTCATGAATTCGGAAATAACATTCAGATGTTGTTATTAAGGGAAACAGTCAGCAGTGAATAACTGTACCCTACTTTACTCCTGCTATTGCACTCATAGAAACGTTTATGGCAGTCTTTGCTAAACCAGATCTCCCTCAAAACAATGTTGCTATACAGTCAGCCTACTAAATGGACGTAGAAGTAATTCTGGAAGTCAGTGAAGCATTCTTTGAAGTGATAATTATGCTGCAAACCTTCTTGCAAAGACATAGCCTGACTTAAGGTACATAGTTAAGATGTTCATGGAAAACACTTCCACAATAAACCAGATATGAACAACATATAAAAAGGGCAGTGTCCAATCGAATTTAAAAGAAAAATAAATATTGACTTTTACAAATAATTAGCTTTGCACAGATCCCAATAAGAGCCATCTTCCACACTACCAAAATGTAGAAATGAGTATATGAAATGTGCTTTTAAGAGTGACTAACTTATTTACGCTACTGAACTTACCATCTGATTTCTACCATAACATATGGCAATCAACTTAGACACCAGTTTCGGCTTTCCGTACTCATGGAATTTGTCATCAAACACAACGTTCAAATTTTTCTATTAGGAGTTCTCATTAGGTTGTCTCATCAAACATTCCCGATTTAACGCTGAAACCTTACTGAGTGACAACAATTTTCTGCAATTGAGGCTAGTCTGGAATCATTGACCTTGCATGCATAGACCTTGACACAAAAATTAAATCTAGAACTCAATGGTCTGAATGGCTGTTATGTGAAAGGGTTACCAATAGCTCCTATTCCAGAAGCACCACATAAGAAATGTAGATAATCAATTAGCACAAACAACTGTTTCTCAAAGGCCATACAATCTATCAAGTTTTTTACAAGGACATTCAATCTATCTACATTTCTTACGATGTTGTTCCATGGCAAAAAACTATTTCCCAAATATCTCATCAGAATGAACTCTTCCAGAATCACCATGAAATACCCTCATAGAAAAGCACTTACTAACCCTTATCGGAGAGTCAAGGTGTACCTCCTCTAAATCAACTTCGGAAATGCTGTTCAAGACTTTGTCCAATCACAACTGGAAGAATGTAATACCCTCCTCACCTACATCTCAGACACCAATCTGGCACCTTTAAAGAGCACTCTCCATGCAGCCGCAAGATATCACGAAAGGACTGAAAACTATGAGCGGACCAATCCAATATTTCAGCAAATGCACTAGCTACCCTGCCTGACTCCATCCAATTCTGGGCATTGACCACTAGACACCACCTTAGGAGGCAGGTGAAATCAAGATATCCAGTGGCCAATGAAATACACCTAACATTAACATTATTAGCCGGGAGACTAAAAAGTGCAAGGAAAAGATCTGGAAGCCTATTCCGACCTCAATGTGTTAAGCCTCACCTCTCCTCCACTTCTGGAAATAAAAAGACAAATATCTCCAGAGAACACAATGTCCTCCAGTAACTACTGAACCCCACATATTGATGCCAGCTAAAGAAGCCCCAGCTACAATAAGTTGCCCCTGCATCACCACTCTCGTGCCCTCGTTGAGTTGCTTTACAGTTAGGTTCGAACTTTATAGAAAAGCATTTAGTCAATTGTGCCCGCACACAAAATACCTTGCATACCAAATATGCACATCACTGTACGAGCAAACACAGTCCACGAATGTCAAATAATATTACATAATCAATGTCACTGAATAATGACCTTGCAGACTTGGCTTTGAAAGTAATACAGCTGAGTAAGATAATGTGCCTTCTGCAGAAAATCTCTGAGGCCATTAAAACATGTTCTACTGAGTAGAATATTGTAATGGTTTAATACTCTCAGGATAATACGTTGCTTGTTATAACCACAAATAAACGGTATGAAATTCCATGATCATCTATGTAATACACTGAACAAAGTAAAACTATCTTGGTACTTTAACAATACGTCAACGTCGCAGGCTCAACTCAAACAGCGCTTATATTATTCAGCATAAACGGGAGAAAGGCTGAATGGATACTACTTCAAGTCAAACCTGTGCACTTTTGGTTGCATACAGACCTCTACAGAGAGGGTGCTGCTATACAGAGCTATCTTAGGCAATCCGACTCAATTAATTCGAATTAGTCTTCCATGTTAATTACGCAAATTTTTCCAATACATAGGCACTACAGCCTTCTCTGAAGAGTGATTTGACTGAATTTAACACAGTATAAACCTGGCTTAAAAATAGTTATCTATCTAAAAAGGGTAAAATCACATGAAATCTTCACTAAACCGCAATACATCTCAAATTCTACTAGTTCCAGCTCTGCTTACATTTCCTGTCTGCCATTAAATTACTATTCACCAGTTTCTAGAGTCACCACGATTCGAGACATCCGGGTTTTACTTTCTCTGCAACTTGGGCACTGCTGCGAGTGTGGGAAACTTTGGCGGAGCTGACAACGAGGGAGACAGCGAACCCTCTGACCCACTTTTGAACAGCTTAAAGGTTGTGGGAGGATAGCAGGGAGAGCACCGTGACCCTGGGCTTGCTGCAGTCCCGCCGGAACACCAAGGCCGACTCCAAGTCCCAGGATCCTACACCTGCCACCACCTGGCCCGGGAGCAAGCCGCGCCCACACCTCCTACCATATATAAGGAGTAGTTTCTGTCCTGTAACTCCAGTTCTGTAGTAGGGGTATCTCTGTTATAGTCATAATCTAGTGAATAGTCCCGCCCATGTGCGTGGACCCCGGAGCAATCAAAAATAATCTCTTACAGTGTCAAAAAATGCAGAAATGCATAGACACTTAAGAGAAATTTTAAAGACAGATAATGCAGCCAAAAAGGCTACACTGTCCAGTACTTCAACTAGAAATTCCACCATAAAATCCACAAAACAGCAAAAGCCTGTACAGATTTCATGCTTTAACAGCAAACTCCCTCAGGAATGATAGAGAGAAGAACCTGGACAGACAAGCCCCATAGGCTGCCATTATGTGGCTTAAATAGGATACTGTGCCTTTACGGAACCTTCCAGAACCTTCTCCCAGTATCCCAGAATGCATAGCAGGTCCAACTTAGTTTCAGTTCTTTTTGAAGGCGTAAAAACGCCAGACCTGTAGCATTATGTACCTGAACAAATCTCCACCGGGGAGGAGGGCGGGCGCTTATGACTATAACAGAGATACCCCTACTACAGAACTGGAGTTACAGGACAGAAACTACTCCTTCTGTAGTAGGGGATCTCTGTGTATAGTCATAATCTAGTGAATAGAATGGCAAGCCCATCCCCACATCAAGCGGCGGTGGAGAATATGAAAATTACGTCACTATTGTGCGAACAAATTCCGCAGCGAAGCCTGCCCAACCTGAGCGTCTGCCCTGGCATCAGTGTCCAGGCAGTAATGCTTAGCAAAGGTATGGACCGACTTCCAAGTGGCCGCCTTGCAGATCTCTGCAAAGGGAACATTGCGAAGCATAGCTGTCGTGGCAGCTTTGCCTCTGGTGGAATGAGCCTTAGGTTTACCCCCTAAGGTCTTATTAGCTTTGCAGTAACACAATTGTATACAGGACACAATCCACCTAGAAATGGACTGTTTAGAGGTAGCAAGACCTGTCCTGACTGAGCCATAATTAATGAACAATTGGTCAGACCTACGAATATCCTTAATCTTATCAAGATAAAACTTCAGCACCCTCCTCACATCCAGGGAATGTAAAGACCTTTCCGCTGGAGATGACGGATTCTGAAAGAACGTAGGCAAAGTGATAGTCTGATTGATTTGAAAATCAGAAACAACCTTGGGAAGAAATTTAGGGTGAGTACGCATAACAACCTTAGCAGCATGAAACACAGTATAAGGTTCTTGGCAACACAACGCCTGAATCTCACTCACCCTGCGGGCCGATGTAATGGCCACGAGGAACGCCGCTTTCCAGGACAGGTGCTGCAACGAAGCCTTATGAATGGGTTCAAAAGGCTCCTTCATCAATCTGGACAGCACCACATTCAAGTCCCACGAAGGAAGCCTGACAGGAGGGAATACTTTCTTCAAGCCTTCCAAAAAATCTTTGATCACAGGGATCTGGAAGAAGGAAGTCTGTGAAGGGCCTTTCCTGTAGGCAGTCAAAGCAGCCAGATGAACCTTAATGGAATGGACATTAAGGCCCGACTGCGCCAGATGCAGCAGATATGGAAGGATGACATCTTCCTTGCATGTCGTAGGGTCATAGTTCTTAGACTTGCACCAGATGCAAAACCTCTTCCACTTGTAAGCATAAGAAGTCCTAGTGGAAGGTCGCTTAGCCTCCTTCAGTATGTCCATACAATCCTCTGGGAGATTCAGATGGCCATATTGCACTATTTCAGGAGCCATGCCGCCAAACTCAAAGACGAGAGGTTGGGGTGAACCATCCGCCCCCCGAACTTCGTGAGAAGGTCCGGCCTGCACGGCAGCTTCATGTGAGGAAGGAGAGAGCGGTGAAGCAGGTCCGTGAACCACCACTGTCTGGGCCATTCCGGGGCAATCACGATCATCCGCGCCCTGGACTGGGACAGCTTGATGAGAACCGCCGGAATCAGGGGAATTGGTGGAAAAGCGTACAGAAAGCTGTTCGACCAGTTGATCCATAACGCGTTCCCCAGCGTCCCCGGCTGGTAGTACCTGGAGGCAAAGCCTCGGCATTTGCTGTTTTCGGCGGTGGCGAACAGATCCACGTCTGGAGTTCCCCACCTTGCGAAGACTTCTCCTAGTACTTCGTCGTTTAAGACCCATTCGTGGTTTTCCTGAATGAGTCTGCTCAGTTCGTCTGCCTGAACATTCTGCACACCTGGCAGATGGGTGGCCGTTATAGACAGTCCTCGAGCCAGAAGCCAGTGCCAGATCGCCTGCGCCTCCTGCGACAGAGTGCGCGATCTCGAGCCCCCCTGCTTGTTGAGGTAATACATCGTTGTCGTGTTGTCTGTCTGAACAAGCAGAGAGTTGGTCTGAAAGGACGGGTGAAACGCCTTCAGTGCCAAGTGCACAGCCCTGAGTTCCAGGAAATTGATGTGGTACGTGGACTCCATCTGGGACCACGTCCCTTGAATTTGTAGGTCTCCGGAGTGCGCTCCCCAGCCCTGGAGAGAAGCATCCGTCACGATAGTCTGTGTGGGAATGTCCTTGTGGAAGGGAACCCCTCTGAGGAGATTCTCCTTCGAGCACCACCACTTCAGAGACTGAAGAGCATGCAGAGACAGTCGTATCTTGTCGTCCCAAGATCCTCTCCTCTGGTCCCATTGATCCTCCAAGCACTCCTGCAGCGGTCTCATGTGCAGCCGCGCATGTGGCGTCAGGAAGATACACGAGGCCATCGATCCCAGCAGAGAAGACACCGTCCTCACTGTCGTGGATGGAGTAGACACGAGAGCCTGAGCCTTCCGAAGGAGTGATAAACATCGCTCTTCCGAAGGAGACACGCTTGCCGACAGTGTATTGATGGAGGCTCCCAAGTACTGGATGCGCTGGACCGGAATCGGGACCGACTTGGACATGTTGATGTGCAACCCCAGCTTGTTCAAGAGAACGCACGTCTTCTGGAAGTGTGCTTGAGCTTCCGAGAAGGAGGAGGCCTTGATCAACCAATCGTCCAGGTACGGGTAGACAAACACCTTGTTCTTCCGCAGGTGTGCTGCTACCACTGCCATACATTTCGAGAATGTCCTGGGTGCAGACTTCAGCCCGAAGGGCAGCACCGTGTACTGATAGTGATTGGTGCCGACTTGAAAGCGCAGAAACTTCCTGTGTTTGCATGCAATGGGCACGTGGAAGTATGCGTCCTGTAGATCTGTGGCACACATCCAATCTCCTCGTTGCAGCTGAGGGTAGATTTGATGCAACGACAGCATGCGAAACTTTTCTCTGCGAATCCACTTGTTTGCCTGTCGCAAATCCAGAATGGGCCTGAACTCGTTTTTGTCCTTCTTGCGGACAAGAAAGAACCGAGAGTAAAGACCTCTTCCTCTTTGAGACAGAGGTACGTCTTCTATCGCCCTTTTCCTTAGCAGAATGTCTGCCTCCGCCTGAAGCTCGCGCAGTTGATACTGCGAGCTGACGGGAGGAATCGATGGAGGAGGGCTGGTGAAACGCAGACTGTATCCATTGCAAACAATATTCAGCACCCACTTGTCCGGAGTAATTTTTCTCCACTCTGCCAGAAAAAATTGAACGCTTCCCCCCCACCGGAGCGGGTAACGGACGAGGGGGAAGTAACAGCTCAGGGTCGAAACCCGGCCGGGCCCTTGGAAGCGGTAGAGGACTGCTGTCTACCTCTACCCCCCTGGCGTTTCTGGAAGGGCCTTCTGTACTGCTGCTGCTGTTGCTGCTGCTGATGTTGGCCGGTAGACTGCCCCCTTCCACGACCCTGCGACCCGAACCGCCGTTGGAACTGGCGGTAGGGTTTCTTCTCCTTGGGCTTCTCCAAGCCCACCGCCGTCAGGGTCTCCGCCTCGGCCTTCATCCTGGCCATCTCGTCATCCGCGTGTTTTCCGAAGAGGGTATCCCTGGAAAACGGGAGATTCGCCACACGTTGTTGTGCTTCCGGTTTAAGAGACGTCAACCTGAGCCAAGCATGGCGTCTCTGGTTAATCCCGTGGCAGTATCCGTGCGCAGACAGCAAGGAGATATCCGCCGCGGCGCTGATGGCCTGGTTAGAGACCAGCATCCCCTCCTGGACGATCTCCATGAAGTCCTCTTTGCGGTCTCGAGGAACGAGGTCTGCAAACTGCTCCATTGAGTCCCACAGTGCACGGTCGTAACGACCCAACAACGCCGAGTCACTGGCAGCTTTCATCGAAGAGGAGGACGTACCACACGCCTTCCGACCAGCAGAGTCGATCCAGCGGCTCTCCTTGTCTGGAGGCACCGTGGATGCAGGGGAGGTGGCATGAAGCTTCCGGGCCGCCGTCACAATAACCGAATCCGGCACCGGGTCCTTTCTCAAGAAGGCTGGGTCCGAGTCCGGAGCTCTGTACTTTTTGAGGAGCCTGGAAGGCGCAGACTTCACCACTGCCGGTGTCAGGAAGAGCTGTTCAGCCGGTTCGAGGAGCCCCGGCACCAGAGGTAGCAGCGGGCGAGACATGTGTTTTTTATGTAATGTCTCAAAGATCACCGAAGTCGAAGTTGTTTCAACCTTGATCCCCAACTTCGCCGCTCCACGCAGGAGTACCTCCTGGAATGTGCTGATATCGTCTATAGGGGACACCCTAGTCTCCGGCGAATCAGACAGCGTGGGAGAGTAAGAACGGGTCCCAGATGCAGACCGTGACCTGGACCTACGCCTCCTATGGCGATGCCTGGATCTCGATGAAGAACCACGTCCACTCCTGGATCTGTCCCTTCTCCCCGAGCGAGACCTCGATCTCTTGGGTCTCGGACGGTCCGTCGGCCTCCCCGGTTCAGACGCCCTAGGCTTCCTAGGAGTCTTCTTCGGTGGCGTCGGAAATTTGGGCATCGACACCGCCCTCGGCGGAACCGGGGGTGGGGGCGTCACCGGACGCGGGGCCTGCGGAGCCGGCAGAGGATGCACTGGCGGAGGGGTCGGAGCCTTCGGAGGCGGACCCTTCGGTACAGGAGGCAGCGAAGGTGCAGACGGCTTCTTCGGGGTATAAACCTCGGAATACGCCGTTCCCGGCGAGCCATCATCCTGGTCGGACCGTGGGGAGCCCCCCACAGTCCTGGGCCTGTCCTTACGGCCTCCAGACGCCAAAGATCGGTGCCCCGACGACGACCGTGGATCCTTAGACGTCGAGCAGCCCTTCGGCGTCGACCGTTTCTCACTCTTCGACGTCGAACGGTGTCTACGTCTCGACGTCGACCCCGACCAGATGGACGAACCACGAAACCTCGACGACGGGCGATGGTGCCTCGACGGCGACCTCGACCTCTTCGATCGTCTCGACGTCGATCTCTTTGAACGTCTCGACGTCGATCTTTTGGAATGTTTCGACGTCGACGTCTTCGGCGCCGGAGACTTCTCCCGTCTCGACGGCGGTCTCGACGACGAGGATCCCCTCGACGACGAAGTCCTCGACGGCGAACGGCGGTGTCGCCTCGACGGCGAGCGCCGACGCCGGGCCCTCCGATGTCAACCACTCGACGCCGACGGCGACGACGAGGAGACCGAAACCGGCTTTGACGGCGGCCGGAACACATCCCTCGACGTCGACGGGCGACATTTTCTCAACCCAGAGCCCTGGGGAGACCGGGAACTGGCCGTGGACCGCCCTCTCGACGTCGTGGTCATCGCAACTGACCCAGACGGAGATCTTGGGCGCGGGCTGGACTTCCTGCCCCTGGGGAGCCCCCCAGAGGCCTCAGCATGGGCAGAAGGAGCCCCTCCTGACCCACCTCGTGCCTTCAATCTTCTCTCTTCAAGTCCCTGAAGTCTGATCTTTCTCCTGTCCTTCAGGGTCCTTCCAGAGAAGCCTCTGCAGATCACACAGTCCTCAGGGATGTGGGAAGAGGGAAGGCAGAGGATACAGACCTCATGGGGGTCTGACTTGGCCTTCTTCCTGGAGCACTCCGGGCATTTGTCAAATAATGCTGGCATTATGGACAATAAAAGAGTGCAGAAACCCAAGAGGAAAACCACTAAAGTACTTTAAAAGCACCAAAAATCGAATTTAGTGTAAAAAACCAACAAAACCCTTGCAAAGGGAGAGCTCAATGCTCCAGGGTCCTGCTTGCAGGAGCCGGAAAAAAGAACTGAAACTAAGTTGGACCTGCTATGCATTCTGGGATACTGGGAGAAGGTTCTGGAAGGTTCCAAAAAGGCACAGTATCCTATTTAAGCCACATAATGGCAGCCTATGGGGCTTGTCTGTCCAGGTTCTTCTCTCTATCATTCCTGAGGGAGTTTGCTGTTAAAGCATGAAATCTGTACAGGCTTTTGCTGTTTTGTGGATTTTATGGTGGAATTTCTAGTTGAAGTACTGGACAGTGTAGCCTTTTTGGCTGCATTATCTGTCTTTAAAATTTCTCTTAAGTGTCTATGCATTTCTGCATTTTTAGACACTGTAAGAGATTATTTTTGATTGCTCCGGGGTCCACGCACATGGGCGGGACTATTCACTAGATTATGACTATACACAGAGATCCCCTACTACAGAACAGTTCTAATCTCACCGCAACACGGGAGCGCGCGGGAGCGTCCCGGGAGAAGCCCGGGACAAGGCCTAAAGAGGCTGGGCCATGGATTTTGGTTCCTGTATTGTATAGCTGACCCTCGTCATTACGGTTTGAGTGAGAGCGTCATTTCTTTTATAGTATTTGTGTGGTCGCTTAGGATAAGGAGTGGAAATACTTCAAATCACTGTATTGTGTACCAATCTCCTCTACCTCCTCTACCCCTGCACCACATCAGATCCCCTAAAGGCTTTTTTTTGTAACCTTTGAAGATGAAGAAATCCACTATAGGCAAAACACCCCCTGCTGTAGCGACACTAGATAACTATCTAGTGAAAGTAGTGACTAAAATAAATAGTGAACGACGAAAATCACTAGGTCAGGAAAACAGTCCCCTCAAAATGCCTATTTCGCCCCCGGCGTTCTCTTTCAACTCAGAGTGATAGTAGTGATGCTGCGCCAAATGATTCAGTAAATATGGCAGATTCTGCTCCCCTACCCACAGATTTATCGCAGACTTTGGTTAACACGGGTGTTTTAAATGATGCTCAAGCCGAGCGCTCTACGGCACCAGTAACACAGAGTGCTGAGGTCCCGTAAGCACACGCAGATTAAACGGGGGAGGGTCGAACCGTCAATAAAAGAGCTGACCCACCACTCGTTAGTGTGGAAAATTTAAATGAGGTAGCAACTAATAATGCCACGGTTAAATTAGATACAGAGCAATTTGATTGTTTGATTGGCATTATGGAGGCGAAAATCACCAAGTTAATAAAACCTTTAATGGCCAAAATTGTCACTCTGACTGCAGAAATTGTGAAATTAGGCAGTCTCCTGGGACCTCGTATCGATAAAGCTGATAAAACTGTTGAAAAGGACCTAAGGGTTATTAAAGAGTCAACAAAGCCCACAAATGAGGGACCCTGTTCAGTAGAAAATGCAGCCCCTACACCCCTGGAAACTGCATGCAAAAATATACCACCTGCAACATGTTTAGGGAGCAAAAGAGGGATGGCAGAAGGAAAGACTGGTCGCACTGTTAGCGCACAGCCAGACCTACCCCCTGAATGTGCCCCGTTTGTCGCAGTGTTGACAAATGTACCACCCTTTACAGAGGCTGGTCACCCAAAGAAGCAAGAATCCCACGATTATCTGAGGAATAAAACGGTTTCGTGGCTAAACAGAGAGTGTGGGTTTCCAGTAGCTTTATCACATGAAATATTAACCACCAGAAGAGTCGCATGGATAGGACGATCCCAAAAGAACATCAGGGGTGATTGTGTCATCATAAATTTCAGTAATCCACTCCTTGTTAACAATGCATTGTTAAGAGCTTCCTCGCTGCCACAGTCTGAACAGGGCATTACACTTCGCTCACTGGGGTACTTTTATAGCCACTTAATTCAGCAGCCCGTTAACGATCTATGTAGGGGCAGAGAAATTGGCACCGAAGGGTTTACCAGCCGTGGGGTTCCCACATTCAATCGATACCAGCCCCTGAGTGATCTGGATTCAAATGACTGACTTGAACACGGCCGGGACCATTCCATACCTGTTGTTGAAGCTACTCCATTGGCTGTGGAGGAGGAATGTGGGTTAAATGGAATTCCAGCAAGTATTTGTGGGGATGGAAACCTCAACGTTATGAATACTGTAGGGGTCGCTCAAGCTGGTTGTTTTGATGGCACGGTGGTAGAGAGGGCCCCACGTCTAGGAACGAGGGTCCTCAGCGGAACATCGCCGGGTTGAAGAGCAAAGAAAATGATGCAAAGTGGAGGGAGTGTTTGACTGACTGTGATATCATCGGGCTCCAGGAAACTTGGGACACAAGGAACACCTTTTTCTTGGATGGATACGTGGCCTTTTGGTCGGCAGCAGTCCCCTCCCCTATGGGGAGGGCGAAGGGGGGTCTCTTAACCTTTATTTCACTTAAACTTGAGGGGACTTACACTAAAGTGGAGACAGGTACACCACACCGCCCAGCTGTGGAAATTTTTACTGAATCCTCTGGGAATTGGCTTATTGTCAACTTTTATAACTCATTTGAAAAGTGTACTTTAAATGAACATTTAGTCAGTCTATACGATTTTTTGGAGCGGTTTAATGTTAACAGTACCATTTGTTATTCGGTTATTGTGGTTGGAGATTTTAATGTTCACCGTTGTAATGGTCACTGTTTTGTATGGGATAGTCTAGGTCCAGAGAACCAAGATCATACTCATTTTGAACACACCCCGCAGGGTTTGTACTTGGAAGATTTGGTGGCAAGTAATGATTTGATTTACCCTACCAAGTCTATAGGAGACATCCCAACTTATAAAGGAAGAGGTTCCGGTTCAACAATTGATTATATTTTTGTGAGTGTAAATATAGCAAGCAGGGTCAGCCAGTATAAAGTGAGCTGGTCTACCTATGGTGATCATAACCCTGTCAGGGTGTTTCTGACAGACGATCTAAGGAAAAAAGTCAAATCCAACCAGACAGCTGGAATCGATGATATAAGACCTATCGACCAAGCTCGACACCTGAAATGGTGCCGAGTGGTGCAGTTAGATTTCAGGGAAAATTTTATGGGAAAGGTTGGGGGAAGATATGACCACCTGTTTGAAAGATGATGTCATAGGGGATGAGGTCCTATTGGCCTATAGCAGAATATGCACTCAGGTTGATAGTGACCTAAAAAAAACAGTAAAGGGGCAACCCAGGATCGGGGGGAAAATGGTTTGATCACAACTGTTCAATAGCCCATCGGAAGTTGATGGTAGCACTGAAAGCCGTTCCGCCTGACAAAGCGGAAATTGCTGCCCTTAGGAACACTTATAAAAAAGCACTAAAAAAGCGAAGAAATTAAATTAGGGAGGAAGCCTGGAACGAGCTTTTATCAATAGACGTAATCAAAAACAGTGCCAAATTCTGGTCTGTGGTGAATAAGCCCTTTTTTCAGGATAAAAGCAATAGTGAGCTTGATTGCGGTATCCAGGAAAAAGAATGGCACAGTCATTTTAAACAAGTTTATGATGGAAATGGGATGCTGGAAGGCCCAGTTTTAAACATGGATAAATATTCTTTGTCCTTTACAGAGTTAGAGGTAACACAGGCCATTATGCAAATGACGAGTAACAAGGCCCCAGGGCCGGATGGAGTCCCGGCAGATCTTTTTAAATCTGATGTAAAAACCTGGTCGAAGATTTTATATAATGTCTTTGTAAATGCCTGTCAAATGGGCTTGCCCTCTACATGGGCAAGATCTGTCGTCATACCCATATATAAGAAGGGAAATAGAAGTGACCCGAGCTGTTACCGCCCGATATCCCTAATTGATTCCTCAGTGAAAGTGCTTGGTAGGGTGGTCCTTGGCCAACTGACTGGTTGGCTGGAGGAATCTGGAACGTTGTCTGTGGCCCAGTATGGCTTCAGAAAAGGGATGGGCACCACGGATCAATGTTTAAATTTGCAACTACTAATAGGCAAATATACGGTGGCAAAGAAAGGCCCACTATTAGTAGCCTTTATGGACCTCTCCTCGGCCTTCGACCGAGTAAATAGGTCGAAGCTGTGGTCCATGCTCCTAACCTGTGGAGTAGGCAAAAACATTGTCTATTTCCTAGCTGACCTGCACAGGGATTTATCTGCAACGGTGAGGTATGACCAATAGGGTAACTGTACGGAAGACATACCCATATCTAATGGAGTTAGGCAGGGGTGCATTTTGGCGCCACTGCTTTTTACATTATATATCAACAACCTAGATACGGCCCTAATTGCCTCCTGTAAAGATGTTCCTCGTGCAGGGAAACGCTTGATTCCCGCACTTTTATATGCGGATGACGCCGCCCTCCTAGCAAGGACGGCAGTGGGACTTCAGTTAATGTTAGACTCTTTCTCTGTCTTTATGAAATCATTAGATTTGAGTGTAAATTTCTCAAAATCACATATAATGGTTATTGGGCAGAAATCCTCAAAGGTTAAAACGTTTTATTGTGAGGGACACATATTAACCAGGGTGACGTCATTCCCCTATCTGGGTGTACTATTTGATGACCAAGGATCCTGGGTAACCCAAATCACAGCGAAAAAAATCGTATTGATAAGGGCTACCCTGGCTGTACTGGGTTTCGCCAGAAAGTTAGGAGCCAGACCAATGCAGGCCCTCATCCAAATATACAGAGCCAAGTGCATTTCACTAGCTATGTATGGGGCCGAGTTGTGGGGCATTAAAAACACAAAGAACATACAGACGGTTGAAGAAAGGTTCTTAAAGAACCTTTTATCTGTCCCCAAGACAACAGCTAATTACATTGTCCATCAGGAGCTTGGAATTGGCTTTGTTGAAGACGCCATTGCTGTGGCTCCTCTATTAAAATGGATAGCCACCTGGTTAAACCCTGACTTAGTGCTTAACCACATTATTCTGAAAGACTGTATGTCACTCGACCGCGGGCTGAGTATACCCTGGCTCAAATATATTCAGAAGCTTGCAGGTAAACTGGGTCGACCAGAACTATATCACTCCCCAGAAACCTTAGTGAAGGGAGACATAAAATGGTCTAGGGAAATGTACTTGCGCATAGCCACCATGGATAGGGAACATTGAGAGCTGGTAAAGGTGACAGTAAGGGCTCACCAGCAATGTAAAACAACACTATCCATGGAACCGTATCTCGGCTATGTCACAAACAATAATCATCGTTTCTTATTGACTAGATTTAGATTCAACCAATTTTCTTTTCTTTTTGGTAATCAGAAAGGTTGGAAGAGGGCAGACGACCTTGGCCCTTGTACTTGCGATAATTTCTCGCAACAAGACATTATACATTTCCTCTTTTTCTGTGAACACCTTGTTGTCATTAGGAAACGTTTTATTCTCCCAATTCTAAGTAACAAGGGCTTTGTGCAAGTGAGACCAGCCCTCAGTGCTTAATTTGTAAAATTTGAAGTGCAGGTGCTCAAATGTTTGGCAGAGGCCACGCCCAAGTTTCTCTGGCTCCACCCACTTACTATATTGGCTCCACCCACATCAGCAACTGGCAATGCTAAACGCCAGATGTAATATATACAAATAGCAAGTAACAAAAGGATCTCTCTGACAGAAGCAGTAACACGTGTCACTGACCTTCTTTACATGATTACATGCACTTTTTGATCAGCATGGTAAACGTTATTTGCAGCAGGTATAGTAACCATCTGGCATCTGTACTACCTTACAAGCAGTCACAACTTCCCCTAGACAAAACTCCTGTCTTTCTCTATAAAGACGATTAATCACCAGTTATCTTGACATTTGAATGTATGCCTGAATATTACTGGAGGCCAGGAAGGAACTCGGCAGCAGGTGCTTTTAAAACAAGAATATACTGGCTGTGCTGGGGCCTGGGCCCACCCGACCCAGTCACAAGTCCAAGCCTCACCAAGAACAACGAGTTAGAATGCATTGCACGCAGTGAAATGGTGACGTGACTAGACCCTGCTCAGCCTGTTGACTGACACCTTCATTTGCTCTTTATTGTCCTCTTAGTCTGTGTGTTTTCACTGTTTTGTCTGATGAGGATTCCGAGGGTGAAAGGGAGGCACGCATGACTGTGTGCACCCAAATCAAAAAGTAGTGTTGGTTGGTTTGGCAAGCAACAGCAAGCAATTGCCATGGGCCACCTCCCCTTCAAAGGCAGTTAGTTCACCTGCAGGCCTTTTCTGTGTTTATTGTTTGTTTTACAGGCATGTTGTAGTCTGTTTGCTGTCCTAGGAAAAATTAGATTAAGATTAAAATCGTGTCCTGCTGACCTGGAAGTTGGAACTACTTGTAAACCCTTGAAGAACTACCTCAGTGAGCCAATAATCTACAGCAGAGTTTGTGTATGTATAAAAGGAATATCGCAGATTTGAATCCTATGGAGAAACTCAAATTGTTTCTATTTTTTTGGTACATGCCCTTTAAGTTTTGCGAAGTTTTCAATTTTCTAAATTCCAAAGCTTTCCAAGGACCGTGCAGCTTTAAGTACATTGGGAGTTAATGTTCACTCTTATGGAACCCAGACACAATGACAAATATCTACAGAGGTCTTCTCCACCAGTTAACCCTTTGCTGGAGTTTCCCATGCACCATTATAAATGCATGCAGAGTTTTTGTCTGCAAGCTCAGCTTTCCAAATAAACTCGAGCAAAAGTCAAAGTTTTGCAGCAAATGTGAGAAGTAAACTTTGTGAAGTTTTTCATCAAACTTTGCTAAGGTGTCTGGAAAATATATGAGCATCTTCATACATACCCACTCCTACTGTGGACACAGTATCGTATTATAGCCATGCATTCACCTCGTCCTAGTTGTCCGTATTGCGCTAGCTCTGCGTTCTATTTTTCTTGGAAAAAGCATCTGAACATAGCGCAAGAAACAACAAAATAAACCCCAGGAGAGGAAATTGTCTGACGCCCGGCAGGAGAGATTGAAGTCAATGATGAGTGCAATCTCTTTCTGTGTCTTTTAATTGTGTGTATGTAAAGCGCTCTGATACCTACGGGTCAATCTAGCGCTACATACAACTTTTAAAATAAAAATAAAATAAACGCCACCCACTATCGGCATGATCATGGTGGCACTGGCATCACACGGCGGCTACGGCCGCCCGGTACCTTACTTACAGTAACTAACAACAGTGCATTCAGTGTGTGTGTGTGTCTGTTTCAATTAAAACTGAAGTTACCGGACCCTGGCACACGCACACACACTGACTGAATTAGTATTGCACTGCACAGCCTGCAGGCTGCCGCTGCAGCCTTAGGCTAACTGATCAGGCCTGCTGCTGCCACACCTTGCAGACACCGACCCTGGTTGTCCACAAGCAAGCAGGCAGGCGCGCTGTTAAATTGGCTGCTTGGCATCATACAACCACTGACTCAATACAGCCTTAGGTCTTCTTGTTAGGTAGTCGGTCACCGTCGGCGTCACCCACAGGCACAGACTTGTAAAACCAAAACTGAATCCAGCCGCAACTCATCAAACTAAGGACCCGCGGCGCGGCCACTGTGCCTCGCCATCATTATCATCAATCAAGTTAAAAAACATTTATAATCATCACGCGGCCACACCATAATCAATATCAATCAACAACATATAATTTTTAATGGATTAAACCGTCGGACTGAGGATCACTCACTCGGGAATACTCGACTGTTAGGCAGGCTGCTGCGCAGCTTCATTAACTGTGCAGGCCCTGGCCCTGCCTCGCTCGACCTCACTGGCGTGTGCTCCGCACGTTTATTTATTTAACTGCTGTCTGCTGATAATGATTAGGCCTTGTACCACCAGTCCATGCCTCACCTGGTGCTGTGCTGCCTGCCTGTTCTAGATAACCCAACGTTGTCCAGATCGCGCTCGCCTCTCACTAGGCAGAGCGAGAGCGGCCGCTTGAGAATCTAGGCCACGATGACTCGGTGAGGTGCGGCCATGCGGGTATGCTGGGGCCGGGCATGGTGGCTCTGCAGCAAATGCGCGCCCATTCCAACGTAAAAAAATATCTGCGCAGTCTGCTGCCGCGCACGCCCCCAACCCCCGCAGAAGACAGTCATCACCAAAGCCCTGCCCAAACTCAGTGTCCCGCCCATTGGGCCGGCAACACTGACCCGCAGACGTTGCATTGTTTCAACACGCCAAGAAGAGATTGAGATTGAGATTCAGTCAGATACAGTTCCTGACTGAAATACAAAGTGAGAAGGAGATGTTGAACAGAAGTACTGGTGACTCCGTGACACTCGTGTGGAACGTAAATTCAATAACAGCAGCACAGCACTTGTGGCGAGCGTAGAGCAGCAGTGCAGCACTCACTTTGTGCCACGCAATATAAAAATCAATTCCGTGTACTAAACACGTGTAGACCCGGCCCTGATAATTAAGTGCCGGTGCTAAGCACCGGCAAGCACCGGCACAAATTAAGCACTGCCAGCCCTTCATCACCTGCAAATGTTGACTGATGTCTGGGAAACTTTTAACATCGCTAATTTTTTATCAGCAGCTGTAAGAATCTTGAGAAAATCAACTTAAACACTATATCATGTACATTCCCTTTTTAATATCATGTCTAAAATGAAATAGTTTTTAATGTTTTTTAATTATTGATTTTATACATATTTATGAGTCTTGATTGTGTTTAATGGATTATGTATTTACAACTGTTCATATATACTGTTTTTTCTTGCTTTTATGGTTTGCTCATAAACCGAATAAAGACATTTGACTGACTGACTCAATTAATTCGAATTAGTCTTCCATGTTAATTACGCACATTTTTCCAATACATAGGCACTACAGCCTTCTCTGAAGATTGATTTGACTTAATTTAACACAGTATAAACCTGGCTTTAAAATAGTTATCTATCTAAAAAGGGTAAAATCACATGAAATCGTCACTAAACCGCAATACATCTCAAATTCTACTAGCTCCAGCTCTGCTTACATTGCCTGTCTGCCATTAAATTACTATTCACCAGTTTCTAGGGTCACCACGATTCGAGACATCCGGGTTTTACTTTCTCTGCAACTTGGGCACTGCTGCGAGTGTAGATAAAATCTTACATCTGATAAAGGACCTCAAGTGGTCCTGCTAATTCAAAATTGTAACTGTCAAAGTTGGAGCGATGAAGGACAAGAACAAAACGAGAAAACTGTGACAGGACTAGGAATTATTTAGAAAGGTGTAACCACACAGAACGGCGATAGATGTTCAAAAACATACACCATGTTTTAGAGGTCTCGTAATCAGTCAGCTTGTCGAAATAACCTGTGCTGCTTACCACAAACTTACAATAGGCTTTAAGCAAGTCCATTGATTACAACTGGTTGGTTTCTTGGCACACTCATTTTCTTACTCCTTATTTGAGGGCTTTCCTTCCTTTTTTAGTGCTCTCTGTCCATGTGAGCACATCTTATTTATCATCCTGCCCATATTCAGGAAACTATTTTTTTCTCGTTTCAGTCAGTACTCCATGAGAGCAAATTGGTCTTCTGTGCTGTCCCCTCCCAAATACCTGCACCTCCCCACACACACTCAAGCTGCTCCCACACCTCCCAGCTTTTCCGTACAAGCACAGCAACACGTATATTTTTGCGGGAGTAGTACTAAAGAGCAGACCTAAAAGGTTGTTTTTGTTGTATTAGCTGCATTTCACATATTGCATAAAAGTTTGAGTCCTGCCACACAAATGTTTTAATGGAGCAGGGGGAGGTGACTGCTGCTACACTCACCCAGCTGACATTTGAGCAGAAAAGGCTCGGGGTAATATTGAAAACAATCATTTGGAATGCAATAGGTCTTGCATTTATGAGAGTTTGAGCTATTGGCTTTGTAAATGACAATGCCTTTTATGTATGTGTTGTTTTTAAAACAGATCAAATAAAAGGAATTGTCATTCACAGTGCCAATAGCTTAAACTCTCGCAAATGCAAGACCTATTGCATTGCAAATGTGTTTGTGCTATAAAAAATGTTTTAAAGCATTAGGAGAGAGAGTGTACTGCCTGCAACAGCTGGCAGGACAAGATATAAGAAAATAATGCTAGCAGGCTGTAATTGAAGCCTACCGAGTAACAACACATGTAACAGGGTGTCACCAAGGGAAGTTACAAAATGAGACACGGCGGTATGTACAAAGGATGGGCTAACAAGCCTATTAACTTATCATAGGTCAGCATTTACCAAAGACAATGACACAAGCCAATACAAAATATGGGCGGAGAGTGGGTGGAGCTTCAAGTCCTCACCTGAATACTGCATGCCTTGCAGAGAAGCGCATGCACTGTCCAGGCTCGACCTAAAAAGGTGTTTTAACCCGGAGGCCCATAAATCTGCTCCCTGGGAATCTGCCAAGGACCAAACAACTGGAGCATTTGTTTAAGTTTTGAGTCCTATGGAAAGCAAATTTGGCCTTAGGAAGTCTAATCTGTCTGACACATCCTCATTCTTTTTTAAATGTTATTTAGAGTTTTCAGAGTAAAAAGTAGGTGTTAATTAAACCATGTCATTCATAAAGATTGAAAATAATAAAATCAATGTAGATTTCACATACCTTGGGATATGTGTTGCATTTCATCCAGTATTAAAAAAAAAATTATATTCTTTTTTTTTTTAAAGTGCTTTACAAACAAGGATGGGCAATGCGAACCGCTTGGCACATGCAAACCAACAGCAAATAGTTGGTGATCCCTATTGGTTGTTTGTTTTTATTTTCCCCGTCGTACAAAATATTAGAAACTTTTTCATCTGGGTTAGTAATAGAAATCCCATATGAATTCAAAAAGCAGAAAAGCATTATACCTACAACAAAGGGTTTGCAAGAGAGTTCATAGGTTGTGGTTGCAGATGGGGATGGTTTAGAGATCTTGCAGGAGAATGTAAGGGATTCCTGCTAATCTATGTGGGTGCTTAAAAATGAAATTAGAATTAATCAAAATGCTTCCCAAGTCATTTCTGAAGTAGAGAAATATAAAACTGCTGCATAATGTGTAATTTCCTTTTGTTTTTAGGTGGGGGGAGCAAATGGTTGGGGACTGCAGTAGGCTAGAGTGGAACCATCCTGACACTGAATTCCTCAACGGTGCAGAAATTCAATTAAAAATAATATTTATAGGGAAATGCTTAACAAGCAACAGTTCCATCTTTCAATGCAGATTTTTCTGAAGCAATACGTTGATTAGACACCAAATGTTGTATTCCATTTTTAGGTCGCAGCCTATCAGCCAGTGTAGCAGTCTGGTTTGCTAAAGCCTTCATGGGGACATTCTGAAAGCTTCCCTGAGAATGGAATCCGACATTGCTTACCATTGGCTTTGTTTTTTTGTAAGTCGAAGTTGCCTGCTTTCTATTTGCGGCTCTCTTTGTTTTTAAGCACTCACTTTCTGTAAACAGGCCTTTAAATCTTAATATCTTGTTACATTTGCTGTGCATTCAAA
Organism: Lissotriton helveticus; assembly: GCF_964261635.1. Lineage (NCBI taxonomy): Eukaryota > Metazoa > Chordata > Amphibia > Caudata > Salamandridae > Lissotriton > Lissotriton helveticus. Next base: position 471,196,537 of record NC_136070.1, read on the forward strand.
GACAGAGAGCAAATGCCAGGTTCTGTCTCTCAAGGTAGCTGGGTAGTTATGTGACAACTTTGCTGTGAAAGAAAAGGCCTTTTTCTAGCAAGCAACAAAATGGAAGTGTCTGTAAATGAACCTTTGCAGATATTTCAAAATATATCAGAATTAGGAAAGCACAACTTAGGCACTTTTAGGTAATTCTGAAGTGTGGTGGCAACAAATATTTTAATATGATCAAAACAAACCACAACACTTGGTGATGACTGTGCAAATGTAATGATTTACAACAAGGGGTGGTTTTGGACAGAGTCTCTGAATTAAGCAGAAAACTCTCACCCAGTCAAGAGATCAGGGCTAGATCCAACACCGTTTTTTAGCTCACTGCATCATCCCAGTTTCAGAACCTGGCTGTATGCAAATTAGTCTGTTCCTGTCCCAGTGCATGATGGGAACAGGGCAAACCAAACTACAAAGCCAATTCTTACACTGGAAAGGAATCAAGCTACCGGGGACCGGTTTCTGGCATAGTTATGTGACAACTTTGCTGTGAAAGAAAAGGCCTTTTTCTAGCAAGCAACAAAATGGAAGTGTCTGTAAATGAACCTTTGCAGATATTTCAAAATATATCAGAATTAGGAAAGCACAACTTAGGCACTTTTAGGTAATTCTGAAGTGTGGTGGCAACAAATATTTTAATATGATCAAAACAAACCACAACACTTGGTGATGACTGTGCAAATGTAATGATTTACAACAAGGGGTGGTTTTGGACAGAGTCTCTGAATTAAGCAGAAAACTCTCACCCAGTCAAGAGATCAGGGCTAGATCCAACACCGTTTTTTAGCTCACTGCATCATCCCAGTTTCAGAACCTGGCTGTATGCAAATTAGTCTGTTCCTGTCCCAGTGCATGATGGGAACAGGGCAAACCAAACTACAAAGCCAATTCTTACACTGGAAAGGAATCAAGCTACCGGGGACCGGTTTCTGGCATTTCAGCCTCTTCGGCCCGGCTTGCTTGAATCCTGATGGTGCAGTGAGCAAGGGACTCATGTCTGAGCATACCCTTCCACGCTTAGGGTGGACAAAATAATTTACAACAAGGGGTGGTTTTGGACAGAGTCTCTGAATTAAGCAGAAAACTCTCACCCAGTCAAGAGATCAGGGCTAGATCCAACACCGTTTTTTAGCTCACTGCATCATCCCAGTTTCAGAACCTGGCTGTATGCACATTAGTCTGTTCCTGTCCCAGTGCATGATGGGAACAGGGCAAACCAAACTACAAAGCCAATTCTTACACTGGAAAGGAAACAAGCTACCGGGGACCGGTTTCTGGCATAGTTATGTGACAACTTTGCTGTGAAAGAAAAGGCCTTTTTCTAGCAAGCAACAAAATGGAAGTGTCTGTAAATGAACCTTTGCAGATATTTCAAAATATATCAGAATTAGGAAAGCACAACTTAGGCACTTTTAGGTAATTCTGAAGTGTGGTGGCAACAAATATTTTAATATGATCAAAACAAACCACAACACTTGGTGATGACTGTGCAAATGTAATGGTCATTTCAATTGAAAATGTGTTACCTGTTCTGGCTGTGCACTATCACACCATGCATACTCCACTCCACTCCACTCCACTCCACTCCACTCCACTCCACTCCACTCCACTCCACTCCACTCCACTCCACGGCCTTCCACTCCACGGCCTTCCACTCTACGGCCTTCCACTCTACGGCCTTCCACTCCACTCTATGACATACTATTCCACACTAAGACACTATGCAACTCCACTCGACAACAATACACTCTACGACACTCCAAAATAATCTTCTCCGCTCAATGACAATAAAATCTACGACGCACCACTCTTGACAACTGCCTCCCACTCTACTCAACGACACTCCGCAACAATCTACTCAACTATATGCCACTCCATGACACCCCTCCACTTTACGCCCCTCTACTCTACTCCCTCCACAACTTCAAGACAGTCCATGACACTCTACGCCACTCCATTCAATGCCACACTACGATATTCTACTCCACTCTACGCCCCTCAACTCTACATCTTTCCATTCTACTCCATGCCACACCAGTCCATGCCACTCTCCTCTACGCCACTAACTTTTAGCCATGCTGAACAGCAGCCACCCTGGTGTACAACACGGCTAAAACACATTGCCAAAGGCATTAGCTCTTGCATAGGCAAGGCCTATTGTCTTTGCCAATGCTTGTTGAGTTTTTTTAATTCAGTACACCAATAAAGGATCCGACTATGTGAAAAAAAAACAGAATGGGCAAAACAGTTCAAGCGCTATTGAGATTGGTATTCATAATTGTAGTGCCTTTTATATACCAGCAGGGCTATGCTGTCATCTTGTGGTATGCCAAAAACTGGTTTGCACAATGTTGCTTTATAAAGGTTAAACTGGGAAAACATATGCCACCCACTATCCTCCTTACTCATAGTGCAAAAAATGTTTCACTCGCCCTTTGATCCATGAAACTTCGTGTTCTAATTCAGACAGTTTTTAAAAAATATCAAGCAAAACAACTTTAAAAAATATACAATAAAAAAAACAACTGTTGCCCTTCTCCATAAAACTTAAGAAGAATCACTTGAAAATAGGATTTATTCAGAGAACTTATTTAATTGAGATTTCAACATGATTAACAGGTGAATATTAGACAGCGCACGTCACAGACATAGCCAACATGGGAAATATCAAAAAGTTGCATGGGTGAAAACACTTATTTGCAGGGCGCAAGTCCTAAAAATTTATTTATTTTTTTTTAAACGGGGGGGGGGGGGGGGTAACCAAGTTAGTGAGGATGCAAGTGACATCATGGCACGTGACAACAATTCGATACAGCGTAGTGGGTGACATCTGTAACACCGTACACATATGTTTAGCAGGTCTATCATGAGTACATTTGAGCGCACTATGAGATTTAACGAAGGAGATTTTGCATCAGGGTTGTGCCAAAAATGGGACACAACCCCAAAACAAAATTTGGGCCTCAACTTATACATTTATTTTTCAAAAACAAGATGAAACATGGCAGTAAGCCTGTCCTGCTTACTTGGTTGCAAAGTCTGCATTTTAAAATATCTCATGGGTTTAGGGCACCTGCTACAGAAATCTTTGGTGCCCAGTAAATCTCAGGGAACAATTATAATGGTAAAATAACTCTGGAGGTTAACGCATTTGCTAGATAGATTTGGGTTTTGAAAAGTCCCAATTTTGAATCAAAGTAGCATAAAAGGTTAATGTCTCCTGCAAAGTATGTCATCGAACCTGAAGAGAACTGTTTTTTTTTTAATTTTATGCAGCTAAATAAGTGGATTACTGCTTTTTATACAGCGACCCTTTTGTTATGTGCAGTTCACATTTTGTAATCCTTTTATTATACCACAGTGAGCTCTGAAGGACGTGCCCCCCCCCTCACCTTATAACTCTCACTCCCTTATCCAACAAGTCCTGTGCATTAATTTACACACATGATTTATTGTCAATGCATAATGTGTACATGTGATGTAAAGGGCCCTGACTGCATCGGGATGAGTAGAACTATAATGGAAATAAAACAAAATAGTTTGTAAATACTTGGATAAATCAACACTTTTGACATTCTTACAGTGAAAGTACATCTCTTATATACAGGGTCTGAACAAAGTGAAAACCATGCCTCTCTTAGGTACTTGTAAAGTAATAAAAGGCAGTGTGCCTTTGTTTCCTCCCCCCTGCATTTGCAGCCAACCATGAGGCTCCCAACGACGATAGAACAGAAGGAGGCCTGATGGCCCCTTAATTTCGGCCTTTGACTTCGGCCTCTGTTTTGGCACCAGCTTCGAATTTAAAATAACAAAGACCCCCGTGCCACCTGCACAATGCTGCCTAAAACAGGCCCTGAATGTGTCACTAGGACAAATTCTGCATATTTCAGTCGGACCCAACTTCTATGCAGGGTGGACGGTGTCCACCCTGTGAAAAAAATGGGTGGACGCAGTCTATCCGCGTGTACCCCCAACTTGAGCCATGCTTTTTTCTCTTACTGTTTTATGTTATCACATCAAACATAATTTAACTTTAACGATGATCCAACTTAACTACCGCTGAAACCTGTTCAATATTAATCGCCCACACTGGCGCACAAACGCGCATGCGCGTCAGTTTCTTGGTTCTGTGTGCCCATAGTGTGGATTCAATGCGATCTCTGCGGAAGCAGTAATTAATACAGTCAATAACAGTTCTTCCCTTCCCCCTCAAGCTCCATGTGGCATGGATATTACGGTCTCCTTTGGGAGTTTCAAGCTGTACATCATTATAATTTCAAGCAGGGTCAAGAGGGAATTAAACACGTAAAGTTCGAAGGTGGTTTAATTACTCCTTTAAATCGAGAACACCTACATATATTTCATTTTACGGCACAAAACAGCACATAACTGACCACATTTTAGAAAAAAAATTCTACCAGAAAGAAATAAACCTTATTTTATTTAAAGCAAACATCCAAGATTAAAAACAATAGTTAATAAGTCAACAGCGGTCACACACATCTACTCCAAATACATTATTGTAAGAACAAGACTAAACCTAATGAAAGAAAAATCCTCCTTAAGCCTGCCAAACAAGTAACAAGTCTTCATCTTATATTTAATACAATTCTGTGTCTAATTAGGAAACTAATGATGCATACTATGGTAAAGTTTTACTGCAAGAAAACAAGTACAGAAAAGTAAACCGGTCTGTATTTTTTTTGTTTTAAAACTGAAAGTACATCTTCCATGTTTAGCGAATAGGTGGTTGTGTGTAAGGCGAACAGGTGAATGCAAGAATGAGTTAATGGAAGAAAGAACCGATGATAAGTCAGTGCATGGGTGAATGAGTGGATAACTAAATGCAAGAAGGGACACATTAATGTGACTGATTTGACATGATTTAATAATCTGGAGTTGTGGTTCGCTATCAAGAGTAAGGTGCAAGCGCCCACTGTTCCCCAATTATTAAATATTGTTTAACTAGGCCATGCACAGATGGACATGTGTGTAACAAACATTTACCAAGCCTCTCGCAACTCTGGAGAGCCGACAAGTATGGCGGTGAGCTGGGGGACAGGTTGCGGTGCTCACCCACAGGCTTGGGGCAGGCCGGGGGGTGACTGGCCACAGTAGACGCAACCCCGGGGGCAGTAATGTGCTCCCGGGGCCTTGGGGGACCGTACCACACCCTTAAATTATCTTGTTCCTGCTCGCCACACCGCAAAGGTTGACACACTCAGGCTCATTTTGCTTCCCCCACCCCACCCCACCGACAGTCAGCATTTCATGCCCTGCCCCCTGGGAGCTTCTTGCCTGACCCGGGATATTGTATTTATTTTTTAATCATCTCTCAGTGGCGGCTCCAGAGGGCCAGACAGCAGTGAAGGCGAGAGGGGGGGGGGGGGCGGGGAGCGTGCAAGAGGCAGAGCAAGGCCCATTTTGGGGGCTAATTGTAATGAAGAGCCCGATTGTCATTTAAAACAGAATGTGGTACAGGGAATGCATCTGCTGGGATTATAGAAAGCCCGATTTATCTATTTAACAGCGCAGTTCGTGTCGTGCGCCGAGTTTAGAGCTGGCTTGGAGAGCCCGATTGATCTGGTTGTGGGTGGTCCCGGTGCGTGGCGATTTTTCTCCCATCTGAGAAAGAGGGGTGCAATGCAGCTTTTAGCAGGTAGGCATTGTTGTGCAGAAAACTACAGGAGCTATGCCCAGGCAAGAACTGGGGGGGCTGAGTTTGGGTTTTTAGCGCTATTTGGATATTTAGAGCGACTAGTGAGGAACAGTGAAATACTGTTATTAGCTTAACTCAATCAAGGATTGTCTTGGGGTAAGTAATGTTACCTCTGTAGCGTCCCAGCTGTCGGCAAAAGGGTGCTAGTACATAGTTGGCATTACTATTTGTTGGGCATTAACAAGAAGGATCACTAACAGGATTCCCAGGGGAGCTAAGAAAGGCACCAAGTGGGCGCGTACTGGGAGAGATATGCAGGATGGATTCGATTAACGAGATTCTGGCTCTCTTGAACCCACAGGGACCCCAGGTAGGGCAGCCTACGGGGCCATCACGGCAGCTGAGATGCCTAGGAGGACTAGGTTGCTCCCCGGGCAGCATTTCTGCCAGTGAAGAGTAGCAGGGGACAAGGGGTGAGCAGTGAGGGGGGGCGTCAGAGTCCACATGTTATTCCCAAGGTTGTGCCAGCGGGTAGTGAAGGGGGTGTTGAAGGCCAGGTCGCTCACCTGCGATTATAGTACCAGTGGCAACCAGTAGTGTTCAGAACAGCATCCTTTTATATCAAAATAACATCGGCGTCAATGGACCCTCCCCTTGAAGGGGTACCAGTAGCAAGTCGGAAAAGAAGTTGCATTGGGTGCAGTCGCTGACGCACGGTTCTTACCGGTCAACCATCCACGCAAGAACAGATGGCCCCAGCTAGCACAGGCCCTTCGGGGACAAGGAACTGGGGAGTTGTAGGTGCCTAAATTAGGCTTCCTAGGGGGACACAGGACCCTGCACAAAAGATCCCGAGGCAGGGAGAGGGAAATTAGGCTTCCTAAGGGAACACAGGAACTGCACAAGAGATCCCGAGGCAGGGAGAGGGAAGGTAGGGTCCTCCCATAAGGAGGGCTCCATTCTCTGGATGGTGGGGGGTTAAGAGGAAGAGACACCAAAACGGTCCTGATCTCACTCAAACAGTTCTGTTTTTCTTGGTTCCATAGGAGGAGCAATCTAGGTATGGTTAGGTAACTCCCATGTTCTAGAGTCTCTGTAAAGGCTTGGTTTCACTTGTGAGCCCAAATGTAAATAGTGTGGCTACTGTGCAAATGTTCATGATTTTTTTGTGTGCATTTAAAATATATACGGTCGGTTGTCTTACGACTCCTAACCCAAAGAGCTGCTGTCGTGATTTGTCATGAACACTGATGGTTGTTGGGAGGGGGTAGGTATCACTAGGACATCAGCGACTCCCTGGCCATTAAGCCAGGGGACAGATTCCGGTTGCGGCACTCACCCACAGGCTGGGGACTGGCCGGGGGCGATGACTGGCAGTAGATGCGATCCCAAAAGCAGTAATCTGCTTTCGAGAGTGCGGGGGACTGGATCATGCCCCTTAAAAGGAGCTGTGGTGCACAGGTTTCTTTGTACCTGCTAGCCGGGTCACAAATTTACGGCATTATTTTATACCAAAATAGTATTGGCGTCTCTGGACCCTCCAAGGGGTGCTGGCAGCAAGTTGAAAAAGAGGCTGGAGTGCCATTGGGGTTTGGGGACGGTCACCGATAAGTGATCCTTACCCCTCAACCACCCTCACAGGCGCAGATGGAGCAAGTTAAGAACTTGGGTGTAGGGGTGCCCAAGGCAGATATCCGAAGGGCAACCGGCCCCCTGCAACGAGGCAGACAGAGCTCCCGATAGGGGTAGAGGAGAGGGAAGTGGGGTCCTCCCATAAGAAGGCACTTATCCTCTGGACAGGGGGGTTTAAGAGGAAGGGACACCAACCCGGTCATGATCTCATTCGAACAGTTATGTTTTTCTTGGATGCACAGGAACAAACAAGTTACAGTTAGGCAACTCCCATGTACTAGAGTCTCTGTTGAGGTTAAGTCTCACTTGTGAACAAAGATGTAAATACCGTGGTTACTGTGCAAATGTTGATGATTTACAATGGTTTTGTGTCTGTGTAAAATAAATAAGGCTGGGGGGTCTTAAAATCCCTAAACCGAAGAGCTGGTATTGGACTTTGTTATTAACACTGATGGTTGCGGGCGGGGGTAGGTATTACTAGGACATCAGCGACTCCATGGCCATACTAAGTAGAGCAAAGCAGCTGGACAGCAACATGGTAGGGCCAAACCAATGCCTTAAAATAAATAACTATACAGATTGAATGGATGTTCATAGTAAGCCAAAAATTGCTAGGAGGATACCTCAGACTGCATTATGACCGAAATCTGTATCAACACTGCATGAATATCGGAGGCAGCATATCAGATGTTCTTACCATCATGTTAGGGATACTAAGAATACCTTAGGAATTACCAGAAATAATCAAGGACCAGTCTTATGCCGCTGTGTCGTGGATGCCCACATTATAATAAGAACATACATATTTACACCAGGGCCGGCAATTCAGGTGGGCATCATAATGCCTAGGATGCCACAATATCTTACGAATTACTGCTATATCAAGCCCAGTATGTTAGACATAGGTTTCATTATGCCATGGCGGTCCACAGCATGCCAGAAAATACCACAATTATGCCAGAGCCAGCATTGGAAGTCTTCCCTGCAATGAATCGTCCACCATCGTTGACCATAACAGTCAGCCTACGATATACTTGTTAGCAAAAGTGTATTGTCACATTTGTCACTCAGTTTTTCAGTTGAATGTGCTCCTTGTGAAGCATCCTTATACAGTGATTAAAGTATTCAGCATAAGCAGGGAAAGATGGGTGTGGCTATATATTATCAGTTAGTAATTACAATTAGGACCACGTTTCCACAAGAAAAGTATTTATTGGTTTGCTTATAACTTTGGTACCATTTATGAATCTTCACTAAACTTTCCAAAAAATAGGTCTCATCCACCTCTGCTCTTTCCTTGAAAGGTTTGTGTTTTTATGTCAAGAAGGGGATGAGAAAAAAAAAGGGGGGCGGGAGGGGGAATCCCAAAACGTGTTTTCCCTATGCAATATTCCATAAGAATATTAGACACAGCTACAGCCAAAATGGCAGAACGGAATGACACTAAATTTAGCAGAAAGGTCGAGCTTTACCCAGAAAGTGTGCTTTTTGTGATTTTGTGTTAATTTGTTCAGTAGTTTGGGAGAAATTAAGGTTTTAAATGTATGTTTATTTCACATCGCAGAGAAACTGCAGATGCAACAACACAAAGATAATAATCTGATTGGATGCCAAAACATCAACAAAGATGGGGCAGAAGCTATTTTAGGACTCCGGGACTCAGTGCCTGTGTCCTGAAAGAAAATGTATAGAAAAATATAGAGGCAGGGTAGGGATACCCCGAATCCCTAGGCCTTATGTAGACTCCCCCTGGGGTCATAAATCCAATTTTGTTTCAAAACGATACAGTGGATCTGTTGTAAAAAAAAAGGGGGGCCCCTGCCATTTAGGAGAAAGCCTTCCCGGGCTCTGGATGACGTATATATCATTTTTGGAGAGGGGGAATTGGGCCCCCTTCCTTGAGCCAATAGAAGGCCCTGGAGATCGCATCTCTAGGGGCCAGTTTAATTCTTAAGGGAAGTGGGGCGTGAGGACCCATCTTGCGCACAGCGAGAGGCAAATCTCAGCAGGTATTGGGTACCTGCGGTTGGTTGGGGGAAAATGTCAGTTAAAGCACATCATTTCAAAGTGACAAAAAACCATTGAAATTAACTAGTTATAGTAATTTTTAAGGAACTATAACTCGTGCCCTAAAGTAGCTTTAACTTAAGCCCTCACCACGTACTGCTAATTACCTCACACATTACACCCCTCATAACATGTTCTATTACATCATTGAAAACATCACTGTAACATCTTAAATTAAATCATTGATGACAACACTGTGTATGGTGGGGTTACGAGTTATAGCTGCCCTAGGTAACTAATACATTTCAGTAGTTTTGTTAATTTAAAAACTTTATGTTTTAACTGACTTTTTAACCAAATTATAAATCGCTTTAACCTTGGTATTTTCAGTGAAAAAATATATATATATATATTTATATATTTAGAGCTCTTTACCAATTCTGGTATGTCTTGCCAAGGAGGACTGGTAATTAAGAATGTTATATGGTTAAGGGTCCACACTAGTGTCCTTTTAACTGGACTCACTCGTGGAGCTAGGCACATACTGACTTTAGTGTGCTGTGTTGCTCTGGAGTGCTATACTGTATTGTGAAAAGTGGAGCGTTGTTGTGAACTATACAAATCTCCTGTACCACAGACATGCGCTATACAAGTGTGCTTTGTTCAATCTAATATGTTGGGACACAAGATAGACCAGGTCCAGGTGAGGTTTGTAATTTTAATAAACTCTAGAATGTCAATTCTGAAAACATGTTTTTAACAAATCCCTACCGTACACAACTTTAGTTAACCGGTGTGGTCAAATACTCCAGTCCAGGGAGGCAACCAACAAGAAGCGTGACCTAGAATCATTCACTATGATATTCATGAGATTGGCAATTGTGCTGGGCATTTAACCACACAGTATGTCTTCTTATACGAACCAAATAAGTCTCAAATACAAGTAGCCCATCATTTCTTGGTAAGGCAAGTTTTACAGTGGGGAACATGAAAAAAAACACAAAATAGAAGAATACATTGGAAACCCTATCATCAGACTACTTTCAGCAAGATAATGGAGGAGTGATACCATAACTTGCAAGTGCACTGACTTCATACTTCATGTACAACACACACCTTTATCCATTTGTGTTTTTTTTTCCAGACAGCATTTGCATGCAAAGGGGTTTCAATCCACTACTTCAGAAGTGTTTCACTTTTCAATCAGTTCCAGAAAGCAAAGTGAAACCTGCTGAAAGGTAAGATGCACTAAATAAATCACACAAAATGAGTACTCGTCAGACGTGGATTTGTAATTACACAATTCTTGTGAAGAGCAGGTTTTCTAAATACGAAGCAGTATGTGCCATCAGATCACTACTTAACCTAATCTGCATTTTAAAGGTATTTGTGACATATACATCATCAAACAATAGAAAACGATAATCTTGGTTCGACATTTGGGCCTTCTTTCAGGGCGGAATGTTCTCAACTCTACGAAATCTTGTTTGCCAATTTGGAAATATGGAAAAAGAGGAATCATTTTCATTAAGTTCTGCCTTTTGGGCTCTATATACAGGCTTTTGGGACTGGCACTTACCAATGGCTAGAGCAGAGACAGAATCAAAGTACAGTCAGATCCAACAAGTAAGATTCTGGGGCCAGAAAGCACCCCAAAAATGAAGCACCAGCTTCTCATTATGTGGCTTAAAGTTCTGAGTTTCCAACGAGACATGCAATACATATATGCAAGAAAATAAACAGGTGGGACTGCCTGAGTTATGAAGGGAAATCCACTCACTTCCAGCCCAACAGGGCGTTTGACAATGTTAAGACTTAAGCGTGATGGAGCAGAGATGTTGTCTTGCATCTGTTTACAACAATTCTTGCACAGAAATGATTTGCGATAAAGTTACATGATAAGGACAAAAATATGTTTGGCCCCATGTATCAAGAAACACACCAATGAAGTTCTGATTTAGATACTGCATCATTAAAGCATGCAGAACGTTAGAAACAATACAGTTAATAAGTTGACATGAAAATCTGACACTTTAGTAACTTGTGATCCTATGCTTAGATAAACGTGGTAAATAAAACGATAACAAAAAATGTCTATTGCTTAATGTGTTAGAAAACGGATAGTAACCCTAGAATGTGTAACGAGAGCACTGACATGAGCAGGAAAAGTAAGTGTTGTACGAGGTATGTTATGAATTGCATCTGTTAAAGTTAATTTCTGATGTATTTTAACTTCTGTATGATGTATTAATATATAAAGTTCTAAAGAGACTTGTTAAACATTTTAGGAGTACACTATACTTACATGAATTAATTACAAATTATGTTGGAATGATATTAATACACTTAATGGAAGAATTAATGCACTGTTCTATGTAATGTGAGATTCATATTTCAGTCCAACTTAGTCGTGCAAAAGCTGTATTTCATGAAGGCTTAACACTTTGCTTCCCTTTGCTTCATTTTCATAGTATGAACTGAATAGTCTGAAGCCTATGGGAACCTTTGGTAAAGTTTCCACTAGTGTTCTTACACTCAATCGCCTTCTTTCACATTTGTAGCTTACTTGACTAGACTTGCAACAAAAAAGTTACTTCCACAGCAAACACTTGAGAATGGACAGACATGAGATAGTCTACTTTCCAAATGCTACAATCCAACATACGACTAAATTACAGAGGTCCTAAGGAAATGGTGAGTAATGGATTACTTAATTCTTCCGGATTTGTATACTTTTACCTACTACATTATCTCATCCTATCCTGAGCAGCCAATAGGGACAGAGTGGTCTGACAAATTCTGTGATGTCAAGGGGTGTAAACCTGGAATCAATGGAGTGTAATTGCCTAAATTTTTAACAAAGGGGAGTCATCGCCTTTTGCCCATCTTGCCTTACAGAGACTGTTGATTCGGACTTCCAGAAACAACGCGAACTGTGACGACCCCAGCTGAGTAGCCCTCCTTTCTTTTTTTTGGATCAGGCCCTCAGCTTGAGAGCTCCGGCGACTGCGGCCAGTCGACCCCAGCTGAACTGCTCTTCCCTCGCAGCCCCTGATTCGGCTCCCTGCTTGGGAGCTCCGGCAATTGTAGCCAGTCGACCTCAGCAGGGCAGCCTTCTCCTTCTTCCTGTGGAGTCAGCTCTCAGTCTGGGAGCTCCGGCGAGCGAGGCCAGTCGACCCCAGCTGAGCGGCCCCTCTGTCCCCACTTTGGATCAGGCTCTCTGCTTGGGAGCTCCGGAGACCGTAGCCAGTCGACCCCAGCAGAGAAGTCACTTTTCTCCTTCCTTGGAGCCGGCCCTCAGTTTGGGAGCTCCGGCGAGCGAGGCCAGTCGACCCCAGCTGAGCGGCCCCTCTGTCCCCACTTTGGATCAGGCTCTCTGCTTGGGAGCTCCGGAGACCGTAGCCAGTCGACCCCAGCAGAGAAGTCACTTTTCTCCTTCCTTGGAGCCGGCCCTCAGTTTGGGAGCTCCGGCGAGCGAGGCCAGTCGACCCCAGCTGAGTAGTTTTCCCCTTCCATCCTTGAAGGAGTTCGGCGACTTAGCCCTGACGATTTCTTCTGGCTCGCCTTTGGATCCTCTCCCTCCAAGACTATGGAGGGTGTTTCAAGAGGACCTCTTCCAGCCCCTGCATGCCATCTGCTGTCAGTCATTCGAGACAGCTACTGTTCCAAGCTGCTGGAAGAAGGCAGTGGTATCCCCGCTTTTAAAAAAACCTACGCTCGACCCTGCCTGCCTCTCTAACTATCGGCCAATTTCCCTGCTCCCTTTTCCGGTTAAAATTATGGAAAAGCTGGTCACCCGTGCTCTGTCCAGTTTCCTAGAAGGGAACAGCTGGTTGGATGAGACACAATTCGGCTTCCGCCCAGCGCATGGGACGGAATCCGCGTTGGTGACCGTGCTAGACAATCTGCGGGCGCGAGTCGACAGTGGTCGGGCAGCATTCTTGGTGCTGCTCGACATGTCGGCCGCGTTCGACACGGTCAGCCATCCCACCCTGATTTCTAGACTGGAGGAATGCGGGGTCAGGGACAAGGCCAGGGATTGGTTAATCTCCTACTTGGACTGCCGTCAGCAACGGGTTTCGTTACCCCCCTTCAGTTCAGAGGAGCGGAGAGTGGGACAAGGAGTACCTCAGGGCTCGGCCATCAGCCCCATACTCTTTAATGTCTACCTCCGCCCCCTAGTCCAGCTCATTAAAACCTTCGGTATCTCTGCATTTAATTATGCAGATGATACCCAGCTGGTCTTCTCTCTGGAGGGACAGGATGCAGTCACACTGGAGACCTTTCATCGGTGCATGCAGGCGACAGCGGAATGGCTCCGGTTGAACTCGTTACAGTTCAACGGAACAAAGACGGAGGTTTTACACTGTTCCACTGATCGAGTTCCTCGCGACCTCGCAGTAGACTTCTGGCCTCCGTCCTTCTCAGAGACGGTGCCTGCGGCACAATCAGCGCGCAATTTAGGCGTCACTTTTGGGCCTAACCTGCAGTTGGATCTACATGTGAATAAGATCTCTTCAACATGTATGATGCTGATTCGTATGCTGCGTAAGGTCCTTCCTCTCCTCCCTGCGCAAGCCAGACCAGAAGTAGTGCGTTGTACCATCCTAAGTCGACTTGACTATTGTAACGCACTACTTCTGAAGGCCCCGGTAACACTCTTGGGCAAGTTGCAAAGGGTGCAAAATATCGCTGCTAAACTCGCCCTTTCTCGCCCCTATCACAGTTCTTCTACGGCAGCACTGCAAGAACTTCATTGGCTGCCAGTTCATCTACGGGTGCGCTACAAAGCAGCGTGTATTGTGTTTAGGGCTATTCATGACCTGGGCCCCATTCATTTGCGGCGAATGTTTGCCTGGTATTGTCCATCTAGAGCTTTACGCTCCTCGTCTTCCAGGCTACTGGTAGTCCCACGATTCCAGAGAGTGAGGATGGGGGGCCGCTCTTTCAGAGTAGCGGCAGCCAAACTCTGGAACTCTCTGCCTATATCCTTGAGAAGCCTTGGAGATCTTTTATCTTTTAGAAAGGCTCTAAAAACTCATCTTTTTCCCAGGATAGGCTGAGCTACTGTTTTCATTGAGTACGGGTCAAAGCGCCAGGATGCCCTTGGTGGTGACAGGTTGCGCTATATAAGTATGCCACAATACAATACAATACAATACAATACAATACGAAATACTGCATTCTGCTGCCAGTTGTAATGCTAATGTAGTAGAACTCATTTGGCTGAAACTCTTTGCATCAAATCAGCTGTGGCATTGACGCTACTGAGCAGACAGAGGCCGATTAATCTGTCCACAAACTGGAACTGGTCATTTGGAATTTACTGAACTTTATTGATAGGGTTGGTATGAGACGCAAAAGACTTTCCTTCTAATTGACTTCCTTTTTAATAAGATCTCCCTAGGCTGAGGAAGATAATTCCTTCATAATTGGATATCGCACAGAATTTACAAATATTAAATCTGATCTAGACTAAATTTAGGTTGTATGCAAATTATTTGAAAATCTAACAAGGAATACAAAATAAGATAAAAAGCTCTGCTGCAGTGGTGAGACACGTTGGACTCACAACCGACTGCTGCCAGTAACTAGGGTAAAGGCTTGGTGACTCAACAGCTCCTCCTCTCTCAGTTTCAGTGGATTCACCAGGTTCTATGTCAGGAATAGAGGCTCAGATTATGCTGAACTTTTTCATGTCTTCACTCAGCAGCCTTAAACATGTTTATTCAAAGACTATGAATCCCACGAGTCTTTGGACCAATAAACGTTGATGGCTCATTGTTCCACTTAAATAACTTGATCTTTCGGGTGTCACTGAACAAAACCATGGTACGTTATCTATCAGGGCTGATGCAACACTGAGAATCTGAGAAAAGCTGTGTCCAATAATAAGTATATGGTAGAAAGTGTTGTCTGTCTGGAGTCCGGCTTGGTGATAAGGGTGTAATTGAATTCAGGAAGAGAAATAAAGGCACCTTAGGGAATTCTGAAAGTGTGCAATCTACCCAAAACTGCAAATGATAATTATACGGGATTTAAATGAATCTATTAAGTAGGTTATCTATTAAGGTATCTGTCAGAGGTAACAGAGAATTAACCTATTTGGGAAGCTGCAATAATTTTACATAAAGACACAAACAACTGAAGAGGACAGGTAAACTAGACACAAGTGGGCTAAAACATAAAATCTTGCACTTGCCACAGAAAATGAAACAAGCATTGGCAAAGTCAACAGGTCAGGTATTAGCTGCTGAACGTTTGGCTCGGTCAATGTTTATTTTGGTTGGGAATGTTTTTTGTGCAAGGGCCCCATTGTATGAAAACAAGCATTGTCTAAAATCCAAAATGTATATTTTTCTATTAAAAAGCACACACTGCACCAGTGGAGGACTACGTGTTGTAGAAATGGGCACACTGCAAGAGCAGAATGACGCCCTTCAGAGTAAAGTTAGTCAGTGGGCAGAACCTATGCATACTGTAGTGGGCAGAAACAAAATGTAAATGACCCTACAACAGACCAACAGATGAAGAGAGCTGGCTGAAAGCTCCTGTAAGTTTATATAACGCATATATTGTTAAAAACAAAAAGTCTTGCTAATGTTAGACATAAAATGGTATTGAGGAACGAAATACAAATTGAAAATCAAGGAATCACAATTAAAATCTGGTAAACTGTTTGCACAACAATGGGATAGTGTGTTGGGTTCCTATAAATAAAAGTGTTTCTGTGCCTCGGTAGCAAACAGCAAATCAGGATCAAGTACCATATCGCTCATGCTCAATGAATCAATTTGCTTAAATGAAGCATGAGAGCAGCCAGAAGAAGCACATCCAAAAAAGGACAGATCAACCGTTCACCTCCACAATGATCAAAAAATAGTTTCCAAGCTAGGAAACAGACTAAATTAATTAATACAGAATTATCAGGTGCTAGACACAATATTATAACTTATAGCTACTGGGATTAAATAAAGTGTTCTATAAAATACTGAATAAAGACTACTACTGAGAAGGAAACAAATTGGTTGCCACCAAGGGAGTCAGATAAGCTAGATAAGTGAACATAATAAATTCCATCATGTGACTCTTGTTTAATCACTTGTATTGGACAGAGTGCTTGAAATTAATTTCACACTAGATTTAATACACAATAAAAATGACACTGTAAGTGAATGGAGTTGCAATTTGCGTGGTGTCCACTACCATGCAGCAGGATTGGAGCCATCAAGAATAAAGAAAAAAAAAATAGAATAATAGAAATGCAATTTAACAGTTATTAATGTTTGGCATGGTCTATTTAATGACGACTAGGACACAATATATATATAATCCAAAATGGAATGCGAGGAGATGCTCATAACGTGCAAAAAATATAGCAGCCGTTTTTACATTGATATGCAGAGTGTGAACATTTTCTAATGATCAGATGATTACAGAATTCCATTCATCGAATTCACCCAGTCCACTGTTGAAGGGCTACATTTAGAGGATTGATGCAAGAAGCTGTGGCTTGGCATGGCTGCGGTTCAAATTCTTGCATTACCTGTTTTTTTCTGATAAACTCACCCTAATCTGCAGCATTTATGAACTTACAGTGATATAATTTTCATCAACATGATTTCTTTAAGAGTGGTAAGTCGATAGTTGCACCCGTTTTCGATACTGGCGGCATCCAACCATCACAATCATTAATTGGACTCCTTGGTCCACTAATGTGATCTTGCTCACAACTGGTGCCAGGGTAGTGCTGTCAAAATCCATTGTCCTGAGGAAGGGTAAATGCATACAACAGATGGGTATCTAACCTTTGACTCATGACTGGAATGATCATACAGCTGACTGCTTTTCCCATACGATATTATATTATATTTTCATACTTAAATCAAATAACGTTCCTGATAACCAGTCAAATACAAAGGTGCTTGCTATTTTTTAATATATGTGTTGCATAATGATGTGTCGTCTCTCCTACTCTTTTTTTATTTCCTGGATTAATGTATTCAATTGTAAGAGGAAATAATATATTTCTTTTACTGATTCCAAAAGTAGAACATACCATTTTCAACTAAATTCCCAATGGATTTCCAATAATGAGCTTTTCTTCCCTGTAGTTTCTTTAAAGATCACTCCCAGGATTTTAAATTTAATTAGTTTGCTCAAGAGAATCCTAGAAAAAATAATCTCTACAGGATCACTTTCATTACATTACATCTTAACCTAGACCTCTGTGAGGATATTAGAATGCCCAGTGTTAGTTATGTGATTGACACCAGAGTGTCTCCAACAGAGAACGAAGCAGGGTATGAGATCTTACCCCGTGCATCTTAAATAGTTATCCGTCCCCATACTATACGTCTCAATTTGTGATCAGCCGAGTCTATACACAGTAGTGTTTGTGCCACAGCTTTTAAAATTGCCAAGTAGATTCCACTGTCTTAATCTCTCCATTAAAATGCATCTTACAGAATCGGATATTTTAGGCAGTGATGCAAGCACAACCAGGTTGCTGTTCGGCTCTGGAGAGCATCTCAGATATTAGTGCGCCGGTCCTGTGCACTAGATCTACTTCTACCGTCATCCATAGAGGGTCGGAATCGGAACCATCCTGTGGTCTCCAGCTTCACCACTAAGCCATACACAACGGCTCCTAACTGCATGGAGGGCTGGCGGGTGGTGCTAATTGGATCTGGCTGGGCACAAAATCCTTTCCTGGTTGTGCTGGCTGCTTCCAGTGCAAACTCAGCAGGTAAGATTCAAAATGCTACCACTCGCGATGAAGAAGATGAATATCTGTTAGTAAATTTAAAATGTGAAAGGTACTTCCAACACGCAATGACCAGGCTCGAATCACTCTCTTACAATTTAATTTCTTTCATTAAAGGGGCCCTGACAGACAGCTGATGCAGTAGTTATGCCAGCCCTAAAAACTGTTAACTATCAAATCCACAATTTAAAACAGATCGTTGGAGATATTAACTAATGCTCAAGCTCAAACACAACGAGAGTCTGATGTTTTACAAAACAGAATAACAGTAAATCACAGAATAATAGTGACAACTGCTATATTGTTAAATTAACATATGTATTTACTGTGTTAAATACCATGGCTTTGCCCGCTGTATAAGAACCGCTATTAACCAATTTAATGGTGCTTAATAACTACTGTAGATCTTTGAAAGCTTAAGATGGCCTTGTTGGAATTTGATTCAAGACATGCAAGAAAAATATGATAACTATGAGAGTAGGTGAGGACACAAAGGAGACCAGTGGATGTTACAAAATACAAATACATTTTTTTTTTTACACTGGTTAAAGAAAGCATGTTGGCGGGGCGTGCCAACCGCCGAACAAGATGGCCACTTGTTAGAGCAGCTCCAGCCAGCCATTGGTAATATCCCCTAACAATACACCACAGAATCAGTCTACGCCGGCGAAAACACTCCAGATCTATTATCTGTATGCCACTGGGATACCAGTCCACCAACTACTTTTTAACTGGGTTTTCGGAAGGCGGAGATCGCAACGGGGTCTGCGCAGCAGGAGAGGGCAGCATATGAGGCCAACTGTCTTCTGACAGAGCTGCCTTGAGCGGAAGACTGGTGACCCCTCTCGGAGCCTGCACCAAATGAAGTGCATGTGACAGGGCCCCAGAAGGTTATCAAAGAGCCACAAGAGATTCTGCGTAATGGACAGTGAGCCGAGGCGCTCCCAAGACTGGAGATGAGAGCGCATTTAAAGAGAAGCAGGTGAATTGCAGTGACTCGTGGCCGGCGGTACAAAAGGCTGATACATGACCGCTGCAAGGCTGACTGCAGGGTGGAGCCGTGGCCTGGTTTGAGGCACAGGACTTGAGAGAAAAAGGGGGAGAGGGAGACCGGCCGGGTCAGTGCAGAGGAGCCTAAATGACCATACTGCTAATGAAGCAAACTTTGAGCGCTATATGCAACTTCACCACCCACACAAAGTGAGACCGATAGCAAAAGACAGTAGGTGTCAACACAGCACTCCAGATTCCAGGTGGCCACTGTATTCAAGCGTGCGGGTTGCCCGCTGTGCCACTGGGACGCCGTATTGCCAGGCCCTCTACCCCCCACTTCTCAATCCACTGGCAAAGAAAAGCTTGCCTGGCCCCAAAAACTGGGAAACAAACTACAGATGAAAGCACCGAAAAGAGGACTTGGAACACATTATCGCTCCACGCATCCACTAGACCGGGCATTATTATTTCTTGTGTAGCATGGATAAAGAATAAAGAAGCCTTTGAAAAAGTCACCTGTGTCATTTTCCAGGCTTGCATGTGTGGTACGCGTGCGCAACTACAAAATCATGTTGACGCTTGTTTTTAGGTCTCGCCTGTCGATGCGCATGCGCATCGAGCTTGCGAGACTATGGGGGCTTAAACAGTCTTTAACCAACTTGCAAGGAATCGTGGCGATTCCTTGCAGTGCCCGTGAAATTCAAGCTCAATGCGCATGCGCATTGAGCTTAAAAGCGCGTGCACATGCCCCCAGCCGCCTGCCTTGCATGTATTTTCCCTCAGGCGCACTCCTCCCACACCCCGCTCCGCCCCCTCCCCTGCCTGCCGTGTCGCATTTCTTCAGTTCCCTCAGCCGCACTCCAGGCCCCTGCTGCTTTCACACCCTCTCCCCGCTCCGCCCCCTCCCCTGCCCGCCGTGTCGCATTTCTCCTCCCCCCTCCCCTTCTCTGCCTTCCCTCAGTCTTGTCTCTTTTGGTCTTATTCTAACTTTTTTTTCATCTTGGTTTGCCTTTCTTCACTTTCTACTGCAGTAACACACTCAGTTTGTCCCTTCACGCGACAGCATCTCTCAAATTGCAGTAAGTCTACAGCGGGTTCTTTTTGATGCTCTACTTCGTTGCAGTTTGTATTTTAAATTTGCACACTTTTGATGCGGCCGCTGCTTTCACTTTCGCGTGCACAGGGACGAGTCCTCTTCACATCCACCCCCTACAAGTGGTGCCTCCCGCTCACGTGCTGCTGGGTGGCTCTTGTTTACCCCACACTACCCAACCCCCCATCTTCGGGCCACTGCACTGTCTCGCCCGCCAGATTTGCATTTTGCCTAGCACCCTCGCCTTCAGTTCTCGTTGACAGTAAATAATAAAGCGTTTCCGCTATGCCGGCTCTGCAGTGCAGGGCCATGAACCATGTATGATAACATCACCCAAAGTCGCCATTCACATACCGTCTATACTACCGACTTTCAAAGGCCCTCATGCTTGTCTGGCTCCTCCCTAAGTAAAGCAATCCAGAAGTACAACTCTGAATCAAAGACTCTCTGCCTCATCACCATTTGCCAGCATGCGGAGACTTCAAAGACTTCAAGCTGTGGCCATAATCAGGCCCCCTGCTTGCCATAACCCCTCCCTTTTCCCCCTCCCTCCTGGACAGCCTCGCTCTCCCAAGCACCTCGCTTAGGCACATACATAGACCACTCACGTGCTCCCCACCCCCCTCCTCCCCCGATCACTTTCACGTCCGTCTGTCTCCCTAGATATAATACAATTACACGCAAAACTGAAAATGTACAGCTCAGCTGTTGATCTCCCAACTCAATGCCGTATGTGCGACATCAAAGAGTTTAAATACCTATATTCCAAGTGCTACTGTTAAAGCAGGTTAAGTGAAACTACTAGTTGTTTTGAAACTGGCATAATAAACTCATGTTTTAAAAATATTATTTTAATCTGTGCCAATTGATTGTAGTTTGCACTCGCCACAGGCAGCACAGTCACACACCCAATGCCACTCACACACGCAACGCCACTCACACACGCAACGCCACTCACACACGCAACTCATCCACGCAACCCCACTCACACACGCAACGCCACTCACACACGCAACGCCACTCACACATGCAACGCCACTCACACACGCAACGCCACTCACACACGCAACGCCACTCACACACGCAACGCCACTCACACACGCAACGCCACTCACCCACGCAACGCCACTCACCCACGCAACGACACTCATCCACGCAACGACACTCATCCACGCAACGACACTCATCCACGCAACGACACTCATCCACGCAACGACACTCATCCACGCAACGACACTCATCCACGCAACGACACTCATCCATTTGCAAAACGAAAAAGGTCAAACTCTTCTATTGCGAGACCTATTGCATTTTCAATGCTTGTTTAGTAACATGGTGGACCAGAGGGGGCAGAAGCAACAGAAAGTGTGCAGGGGGAAGCAATGAGCAAGAGAGCAACGTGAAGTGGGTGGGGGTGAAGCACAGGGCTGTACAGGCAATGGAGGGGAGAGTACGGGTATAGGGAGGAGCAGGGCGCAAGTGAGAAAGCAACATACATCTCCCAAGCATGTAGTCTTATAGCTAGAGCGGTCGTCCTCGAAGCTGGGCAACAACGCTGAATATCCTAAGATGCTGGGCAAATCACTTAATCTCTCCGTGCCTGGCAAAAATGAATTTGTTCATCTGTAACGAAACTGGTGCCCATGTAAAAACACTCGGATACCAAATGTCTTGGGTCTAGTTTGCGCTGTATAAAACGCTAAAAAAAAATGTTTAAAACAGATGGTGTGGGTGAGGAGAAGCAACAAGCGAGAGAGAAGGGTGCAGGTGCAGAAGCCGCACAGAGGGCAGAGGTGGGGATCACAAGCAACGAGCAATACAGCAATGTACATCCAATATTCAGGGATAGAGACGCGTGTTTTCACTATTGTAACACAGCAGCAGTTCTCTAATAATGCTACAAATAATCTCCTATACACCCTGCCATTTCTCATATGTGAGGTATTGTTTTGATCTAGACGAATAGTTATGCATATTGCATAAAACATATCCACAACATTTCTAATCAAAATGTCTGTAATAGACTCATACCTCACCCACTATAAAAACATTTTTTTAAAGGAAAACGGTATATAAAATAATCTGTTGAATAACTGTGCAAGGTCATCAAGGCAAGACTCTGCAGAACAATGCTGGCTCCATCTGGGGCTCACCGCCTGTAAGGCTGGAGCCCTGGGCCAGCGTCCACTTTCCCCATGCCTTAAAAAGGTTCTGATTTTGACATGGTTGAATCACAGCCATGTGCACAGAAAACAATACCTACACCATGAATGGAGCAAGAGCCGTTTACATCTCAAACCTAGTAAAAGGGAACACGATCTGAATATCTGCCGAATACACACAAAAAAGATTCGACCAACGAGGATCCATACTATGTTCCAAATTATTGTAATTTCAACACCTGGGCTAAATGAATCGTTGTTACAGTAAAACGTCCCCGTTGTTACTTTAAATGGCAGTTTCCATGAAATGTGATGGAGAACCAACATTTGCAATGGCTTCGCTTTATGGTGCATTAGGACTAAGAGGGAAGGCTGATAACATCTACTTCATGTTAGTAAACAGACTGTAACTAGATCAACAAACTTTGTTTAGAAAACTACATTTACAAATCCTATCCCAGGCGAAACTTTCACAGGCGCTTGCTTTCCGAAACACTGTCTAAGGGGCATTTCTCCCATTTCTCAAAAGACGCAAAGTCGTTCCTTAGCAACCAAAAACGCCGTCCGATGAAGTGTGTCATTTGACCGTAACAAGTACTGACTGCACTTAATCGACGGCTGTAACTGGCACGTGGAACGGGAATTTTCTGCACATATGCGTGCATGCTCAGGGAAGAGTGAGAATTCAGGACTTGTAATGCTGCCAAGTCTTGGTTCCACCTCATGTTTTTTTTTTCTAGTACCCTCCACTTCTTATTTCTTTACTTCACTCTTGCAGGTTCTTCTTCATTCCGGTCTTCTTTTTTGGCTATTTTCGTATCTTTCTTCTTTCCCCTCCGTTTCTCCCTATCTTTGTCTTGCTCTGGGTCAAAGTTGGAGGGTCAAAGTTGGAGGACGAAAAATAAGCCCTGCCCCCCAAAAGGAGTGTGAGTGCCCACCACCTGTAACCACCGGCACACATTAGTCACTGGCTCTGAAACACATCTCATACATTATTCCTTGGCGTTATGTCTACCCAGGGCCGGTCCTAGGATTTGCGAGGCCCTGGGCTAAAAGGCAAGGTGCGAGGCCCCCTCTAATTTAGATAAGTGGCCCCCTGCAAGGAGACCATTCATAGACACTGTGGGGGGCCCATTGTCCAGCATTTTGGCGCCCCCACAGTTTTAACTTTTACTCCACAAGCATTTCTCACACCTTCAGTCCGATCGGTGTGAGAATTGATTGTGGTCTAAAAGTTAAAACTGTGGGGGCGCCAAAATGCTGGACAATGGGCCCCCCACAGTGTCTGTGAATGGGTCTCCTTGCAATTGAGGGAGCGTCTCCGTCTCCCTCCCCTATGGCTCCGGACACCATCCCTGAGAGGCCCAGGGAGGGGGCCCACTCCAATGGACCTTAATTGCAAGGCGACACCTTTTTTTTAAATAGATCTCCAGGGAAACAACAGGACACATCAGTAGTGCTTGGCCCCATGCTGGTGGGCTGAGCGCGAGGCCCTGTGCAGCCGCCCACGCTGCCCATGCCTAGCGCCGGCCCTGTGTCTACCCCTCCTTTCAAAGGATACCCAATGTTAGGCACCTGAGCAGAAATGAGTCATACCTCACATTCTACATCCCAATCCTCGCGTTAAACGCTACATTAAAAAAAACCTGCACCAGGGGCGGCTGGTGACATTTGAAAGTGGTGAGGCGTAAACGACTGGCATACAGCACCGTAGGGAGCGAGCGAGCCCAAACAACCTAGGGGGGAGGGGGGTTCAAGAATTTTGAAAAAGAGAGGAAAAATGGTGCATTTTCAAGCAAATTTGAGAAAGCAGGAAGGGCCTCTTCAGACAGCTATCATGCATCTGGTTTGATGTAGTGATAGATTAAATACACATGAAAGTGCAGATGGTGCAGTAAACCGTGCTGCAGCACACCAAAAAGACAGTGTTTAATAGAGGGCTCGATATGGATCCTCGTAATGTCAAGCAACCTCTTCAGTATTTCAGTCCAATAATCATGCAGTCTCACGGAGGTCCAAGTCATTTGAAGGAACGTCACTGGTTCCTGGCCACACGTAAAGCACACTGACATGTGTGCCATGTTGAAGGGGGACAGTCGGTGAGATGTCAGGTAGGTGGGGTGTAGATAATAGAACTGTGAGAGTCTGAAGCGAGCGTTGCTGGCAACTTCACGGACCTGTGCAAATGCTCGCCACCACTCCCCCTCAGTGAGAGGGAGCAGCAGGTCTGCAAACTATCGGTCCCTGATCTTTGTAACGTTGACCGTGCAGTCATCCTTCAGAGCTTTATATATGTGCAAAATGAATCCCTTAGTGGAGCCCGAGTCAAGCAACTACTGCAATGTATGTAATTCTTCCAGCTCACCTGGGAAAGTCACCCACAGCTTGCGGGTAGGATGGGAAACGTATGGATATTGAAGGAACTGACCAGATGGCAGCTGATAACACTCACTTGCATCGTCAAATGAGAGGAAGGCACCATGAATATACAAATCCCAGCCTTCAAGCGACCCCCAACCTACCACCGGGTGAGATCCATCACTTGCAGCACTCGATGCAGCTAAAACTGAAAGTATCTGTGCTCCAGTAGCATTCCTGCTCCTTGAGAGGGACCCCCAGGGCCAGGTAATCCTTAGCTGGCCCACCCTTCACTGTATATTGAGCCACGTTGGTCTGTTGTGCCCATTAATTTGTTCTATCTTTTCCCATACTCGGAAGTGGCCCCCACCTCAAGGGCCTCCGGAGAACTACTCTCCAGCAATCCAAAAAGGGGCACCATGACTGCTCACTGTGCACAGCAGCAGGTCTGGAAACTGCCCAGGCCTCCAAGCCCCATACACAGTTGTCATCGGCAACACGCCCACATGAAGGCCCTAACGTAGCACACCACTGCATGGGCGTCCAAGTCCCAGCAATCCAGCAGAGAAGGGAGGAGGGAGCACAGCCTATACCACACATCCCAGTCCAGGTCCTAAGATCTGGGGCCAGCGGACAATAGCGTGTTCAGGTAGAGGGTGCTGTAGGTCTCAGATACACTCCAGAGAAAACAAGTTGCACAGGAGCTCATCTGCTACAATACAGCATCTAGGTGCAGCCCCCAGGTGTTATCTGTGCCGGAGACAGAAGGATGGACAGCAGAAATGAAGGATCATTCACAGGCCGGCTGCGGAGCTCCTTATCCAGTGCTGCCGCCATCTTTGCCACGCTGGCCACGCAGTTACTTTAAACTCTTTTAGAGTGAAAAAATGCCATGAATTAATAGAGATCAGATGAGACCAGGTGTTTTTAGAGTGGTATGGTTATAAACATTAAGTACATTAACATTTTGAACATTTTGAACCTTAATTTTTTTATTTGAATATACTACTGGGCAAAGCAAACTAGACATGCAACTCAGTTCACCTAAAGCAAAAAAAATTATGAAAGGACTACACTGGAATTCCAAGACGGTCTCCAATCCAAGTACTAAACTTGCCTGAACTTCGATGTCGTTAAATGAGAAATGATCGTCGTCACTGGACACACTGGTGGCACGAGTTCAGTCAGACGTGTCAGGTGGTGTGTCGTGTCTCGTGTGGCACTGGGCCTACGTGAGGGCCGCGGGGACGGGTGAGTGCAGCAATGCGCTGCTCGTCATAAAACTGTGATTGGCCATTTCCATTATGA
The DNA here is from genome assembly GCF_964261635.1 of Lissotriton helveticus. Classification (NCBI taxonomy): domain Eukaryota; kingdom Metazoa; phylum Chordata; class Amphibia; order Caudata; family Salamandridae; genus Lissotriton; species Lissotriton helveticus. The sequence goes on from NC_136070.1 coordinate 471,222,558, forward strand.
TAATGGGAATCGCCAATCACAGTGCGCCTGCGGCAGTGCCGCGGCCCGCCGCACCCAATGCTTATATGTATTTCCTGCTCTGCCCTGGCCTCAGGCTCTGGCTGCGCGATGTCTCAGCCAATCCTGGCGCTGCATTAGCAGCACCAGGATTGGCTAGGCACGGAGAGGGCTCGCCCATTAAGCCATTAGGAGACATGGGGATGCTGCTGCCAACTCACGGCCTTGGGTACCCCCTCGGTCTGTACAGATGGCATTAGGTGGCCGACTGGCTGTAAGTGGCAACATTCGGGCTGGTCATACAAATGACCAGCCCAAAATCGAGCATGCGCACATTTGCGGGTACCCCCTCGCTCTGTACAGATGGCATTAGGTGGCTGATTGGCTGTAAGTGCGCATGTTCGGGCTGGTCATAAAATTACCAGCCCAAATTCGAGCATTCGCACTTTTGCAGCGGCGCTTAGCAAGCGCTGCTGTCAGTGTGAGCCAGGAACTGTCACTCAACCCTTGCGCTGCCGCAGCCAGCCCCGCCCGTGATTGGAGGGATAGCCGAGGGTCCCTTGGGAGCTCACCAAAATATTAAGCTATTCTTCAAATCCCCATCAGAGAAATGAATGGTGTGTTGCAATGGTGGTGGGACAAAGTATATGCAACAAAGCCAATGTTCTTTAAAAAAAAAAAAAAAACAGTCCACCCACCCACCTACCAGGACCTTGTACTCAGCCACAGGGAAGCTCATCATAAGTGGGCATCACGTAATTGTTTATACCAGGGGTTGCTAGGTCCAGGGTTAGAAATCCTCAAGCCCTAAATCCTCAGCACACCTTATTATAGTTGGATATGTGATCAAGAGAATAATAGGAATTTACCTGCTGGCAATTCAATGAATTTTAGTGGCTTGCCTTTCAGTCCTTGGGTCACCTCAGTACTGGATCTTCCCCATCTTGAGCAGAGGCTCTCGTCTAAGAGGGTTCCTCCTTCAAATGACGGACTTTGCAGGCAGTGGCTTTGCACAACTATCCTGCTAGCATAGCTTGCATCAAAGACTTCTCTCTATTTGTAGACCAGCTCTCCACTCAAAAGTCTGGAAATTCCACACTAATGCACGTCGAAGCAGCTCAGTCACACATCCAAAATCAGCCACTTGTTGTTGCTGTCATCATCCTTCTTACTAGAGAAGATACACAGTAAGCTTGATCAAGATCTCCAATTCCAAGACTTATCCTGTGGTCAGCTATAAGCATATCTACTGCAGTCATATAGCCTCCATAGGCACGCCGGCATATATAACTGTACCGAAGGTGGGCCTACAGTACTGTTCTACCATTATTCTTCTTTAACCTACTGGGGTTACTAGGGAGTTTGCTGATCCAGAAGAAAGCCAATATTACTAGGTCATTTAAACACATTTCTTTCATTTGACCTTGTTTTGCACGTACAATTTACTTATATGCATTACAATAATTGGTACGTCCACAACAACAACTTCAACTGAGCACATCTCAATGACTACAGCGCTTCTACAAAAGAACAAATATATTTTGCACTACTTGCACTACTTGATGGAAGGACTGGATGGAGGTCAATAAATATTACCAATCTCCTATGACAGTCATAATGCTAAACACAGTGACCACTCTTTTTTTCCAAGAACGTCAAATAACATCAATGACAAAAACAATTAACCACAAGACATCCTTATTCAATTTTTTCTTCAAGTTTCTTCAAGTTTCTCCTTTTATTCTGCTCAAGAAAGATTTACCCATCCGAGAAACTAAATATTCCCTTTGTCTTTTAACATCCAATGCTTTCAGTGCCATCATCTACTTTATTAGCAGCTGCTTTTAACTCCTTACTAACATGTCCACACCCATATCATAGTATGGCAGAGTTCTGCACCCTTTCACTTTAATCTCTTTTGGGCGACTGCCCTTAACACAAGCTTAGGTGATCTGCCTATGCCAAAAACAGCATAGCATGCACAAACTCCTTTGGTCTTTCCAGCCATCCACCCTTGCTGCAAACTGGAGGTTTCTTGCAGCAAATTGTTGGAATCACAGAACCTTTCCGGGAACTCCCAAAGTTGTCTCCACAATTGTCACATGGCCTTACAGCGTTTCAGATTTTTAAATCAGATATTAACTTGTCTCCTGGACCTCCACCTTATTTTCTACTGCAGTCATTTTACCCTCTACAGTAACCCCTTTTTGCTGATGTTTTCAATAGAACTAGATGATTTCTTTTTGTGTCAACTCTGGTCCATACAATTCAACCACATAATTCCGGAGGCCTCTCTTTCGTAGCTAATGGTCAGTGTGTTTAGGCGTTCTCAGAGTAATGGCCTCCAGCATTTGAAAAGGGAGGGTGAGTAGAGAAGACTGTCTGGGGTGGCTAATGCAGGGGACCAGAGAAACTGTGCTAAAGACCATCTGCCCTGGCCAACAGAGCTCAAACCCTGTACTTTTCATTCCAGGATGGCCACAACCTGCAGCCCAAATTAAGCTGCAGCTCCCTCAGGGTAATATTTGCGGTGCTTTTTATGTGACATCTTCATGGGCTAAGCAGCAAGGATGATGCTTCCGGTGGCGCTTCCCTGATACCTTCCTGCTTCCTTACAACCATTTTTACCAGTAACCTGAGACTCCTATCTAGAGAATAAACCTCATCCTGTTTCAGCTATACTACTGTCCCCCCTGCATCTTCATTTACCACACTTTACTCTCCCCTGAAATCCTGTTCAGTCCACAGAATCAGATCTCAAACTACCAAAGCTCTGCCCAGGTGACATCATGAAGCCCTAAGTTGATTCCTTGGAGCTGGAGTCTAGGTATGCAAGTCATGTTTCAGTTTTCAAAGAGTTTGAGGTGAACCAACATAGTGAGAAATCAAGCCAAAATGATGGCTTGAGGCACCTGCCCTCTCACTGAATATACCCACAAGCTATAGGGAAACGTTGAATCTATTTATTTCTAACATCTAGCACCCTAAGATCTACATCACTGATCAACTCTATAGGGACCCTGTACACAAAACGATGCATGCAAAAAAAAATCCTAAACAAGCTAGACTTCGGACAGTAAACAGAACAGGCAAACATCCACAGAAAGTGATTTAGTGGAAATCAAAACAGGCCTTTTTTCAGCAATTTTCAGTTGGGTCTGCCACTCTTACATACACTGGAACGGGGCTGACTGTAATGTCAACTCCTTTTTAAAAAAAAAACCAAAGGGCTTTGAATTCACAGAAAGGATATTTGTTAATAAATCCTTTCATTTTCCCTTCAACAAATGGTTAAAGCGGGTTACGGGTAAACAAACAAACACACACACACCCAAACCAACCCGCCTCCCCACTTTACAATAAATTGCTTTAGAAGTCATAAGTGATTTACTTTAATGTTGCAAAGTAAAAATTTTAATAAAGCAAAATATATTTATGAAATGTGTAAATCTGTTTGAAATCCAAGTGTCTTCCTTATAGCCATGGTCGGATTTACCCTGCACTTCGGTGCAGCACCATATACCACCCCAGCCGACTGCCTCGGAGCCAGCATTGGTCTCGCCTTTTTCCCTTAATGACATCTCAAATGCCCTTTAGCCATGCTGCATGGCATCCCGATGCCGTGCAGCGTGGCTAATATTTTAAAAAAAAATAAAAAGCCTTCATCGAGAGCGCTGCATCATTTTGTGAGCGCGTACACTTTTTTTTTTAGTTACTTATTCAAGTTGGATCAATAGCTAAAAATAAAATGCACTTTTTATTTTTTAAGCAGTGGAAGAGGTGGAGGCAAATGAGGAGGAGAGCTAAAGCAACACTGGGCAAGGAGAGGGGTTGGCGGGGGGAGGCCAAGCACCACATAGATGGAAGGAAGGATGCCAAGCAACACAGGTTAGGAATGAAGGGACAGGAAGGGAAGATGGATGGAAGCAATGCAGAGAATACAGAGAGGCAACCTGGAGAATCATATGGGTGAGCACAACAAGGAGGAGGAAGGGAGAAGCATTCAGGCGTCAGAGAGAACACTGAGTGCAGCAAGAGAGATGTACACAAGGGAGATAGCTTTAAAAACATATGCACTCTCGTGGACTGCTTAGAAAAGAAAAAACTTTGCTTGAAAAGCAAGAAATGAAAACAAAGATGCCAGATAATCAAAGCAACGGTAAGGAGATAGTATTCCATGGAAGGGATAAGCACAGAATTGACAAGCTAGGACACAAATAAGAAGCAGGTAAATGATGGAGACAGGAAAGCCAACAAATGCTAAACAATGGGAGGGCTCCACATCGCTCTATGTATTTGGTAAGCCACATGTCTCACAGCAGACACAAGTGAGGGTAGGAATGTGTTAGGGAGGCAATGGATAAGAGAGTTGGACTCGGAATTCAGGTGATGTGGGAAATAAAGAGTCCACCATATGGCCCTGGTACAGCGAGAAAAAAAGGGAGGTATAAGTCAAAGGTCAGTAAAAAGGGGGGAAGCCCCCCGCCAGTCCTCCCACCACCCAAAAAAAAAAAAGTGAGTTGGAGGATCAAAGGAATGGGGTGAGCCAATGCAGAGTCAAATAATCAGTGTGCAGCCATGAACTGCAGACAGGGAAGCTGGAGACAAGTGGGTGGTAAGGAAGAAATTGGGAAGCAGAGAAACAGTCCAGAAAGAAACTGGGAGTGGATGGAAGGGGGGGTGTAGAAGTATGGCAGTCAGAGAACTGGAGAAAGAAGCAGGCCAAAAAATAATGAAAATAAACAAAAAACACCAAATGACCGCACAGATGGATGAAAAAAGTCATGGGTCATACAAAAAGAATGGTGGGATTGGGGAAACCAGAGTGCACTGTGACAAAAGGTTACAGCTAAATACATTAATAAATAATCCCTATATTTACACCACGCTAACTGACAAATATTGTATAAGTGGCCCAAAAAAGTGAATCAAATAAATGTAATCTTCTTTTAGCTGAAATGTGTTTCCTATAAACGCAATGAGCCCATTTTTATTATTGAATATGTTCGGCCTCTGCTGCCTTAAAAACGTCTGTATGCAAGGTCAACTGTCTTGTAAAATTCTCTGTAGTGACTCTGCATGCAACACACTTGAGCCTGTACGGTGTAACTTATCCTAGAGTTTGTGGTAAAATGATAGCCTGCATGGCTGGGAGATTACGGGCGTGCCACCTGTTGTCTTTTCAGAATATTCTTAACCTATCAGTCCTTTTGTGTGCCCTAAAGACTGCTTTGAATAATTATCTTTAGAAACTTGTAGTAGTCACATAAGCAAACCTGTAATGTGAAGCTGAAATCCGAGTTCCTTCGTATTTTAAACTCTTTATAAAGGGACTTCAAGGGAGCGCTTTGAAATCGTGTTGGAAAGCATATCGACGTAGTAACCTACTTTTAGACTCGTGTGGAGTCTCCTTGCACGTATAGAGCATACCACTCATTAAATGTATACCAGTTGAGCGAGGAGTGCAGAAAGCAGAGTTATAAAATAATTCCGTTAATTCCGCAAGTACATTTCTTATATTTCCATCTGTAATGCTCCACTATGCAATTTCTCGTTCACGGAGTTGTCGGATAAAGACCCCAAACTGCGTCAATATTGTGCCAGTACAAAAACAACACAGCTGCCTACACACTGTAGTTTAATAATAGAGCTCCTCAAAATCAACTGCAATTTCCCAACACCCACAGTCGGTCGCCTACATCTAGGGACTAATGTTTAAAACTATTTTCATTACTAATATGTAACGTAATCGTGAATGAGAATAGCAAAAATATCCTCTCATACATAACTACACTGGGGAGGAGGGGGGGAGCTAAGAGCCAAAAGCAAAACATGAGACAGGGTCTTGGCCCGTGTTCAACTGCCTCCTCCTTGCTTTTCCTGCCTCGAGCACTTTTAATGCGACGTGCAAGATGTTCAAAATGAGAACCCCAACCAATAAAGGTGGTTGTTGCCAGATAGAAGTGCTGTAACTAGACAATTTGCAACACTACAGTATATTGCGCTGAGCATGCAGAAACTGATATAAAACCCTTTCAGGTTTTAAGCCATTAAGACATCGCTGTATTCTTAATACACCACTATTCTACCGCAAAATAGATGCACAGCAGCAGAGCGGGTACCAGTTGTATTTTGTTCTCATCAGTTCTACAGGCATATTGTTAACCAACACTAAGATTTCTGTTGAATAAGTGCAATTTAACTTATCGGTTATGTTTACAAGTTTCAGAGCTGCAACTACTACCTCTTCACAAGTAGAATCAGAAATCCCTACCTCATCTATGAGTGCATAGTGATGTAGTTAACATTTTTAGAACTAGGCTTTAAGTATTGGGGAACGTGTTTTCTCCAGGATTGAATACGTTTTTCCAACCAATTCAGTAATGTGAGGCGAGAGAGTTAACTGAACCCAACTGGCAAAGCGGGAGTAATACATGCAGATTTAGGCTCTATACAATCCTATTAACAGGCGAGGCCATATACCTGTCTACTGTAAGAAGAAAAAACACAGTCGGAATGTTTGCAATGAATCAGCACAACATTCAGAGTTTCAAGGCCAAGAACAGGAGAAAAGTAGAATATCTGTTTATCTTAATCTCCTAGCAAGACATTAGAAAGGGGTACAGTCTAACATGTATATCATCTACCTGTAATCATGACAACACCAGCCAAGCTGGGCTAGTACCCTGTAACGGTAAAGTGAATGAACCGGTCTGTAAAACTCAATAAAATACTTTGAAATTAAAAAAAATATATGATCAATGCACCAGACAAGAATAGGCAATAGAAAATTCGACCCAACAGTGCCAGAGAATGTGGCGACAGAGACCATGACTTAAAACTAACAGACAAACAATATGCCTCTAGGACAATAGCCTATACCTAACAGCATCTCACAATACACCCAAACCAAACCAGCAACTGTGTACCTTATAATAGCAATGGATGCCAAAAAAGCACACATTCAATTGCACCTATAAGGGTACATGGCAAAGTCTTTTATAGGAATGCAAGTGACCTGAACAAAGTTGTTTAAGGTATACATTTCTTAAGGAAAGGTGAAAAGGGAGAGTCAAGAGGCATAGAAGCTCGTAATTAGAAGTGGGGCAAAACATAGATTGTAGAAGGCCATGGTAGGTTGTAAACATGAGTAAGACACAGCTGGGAGCAGCTCTCAAACACTTTCCCTCTTTCCTTGGACATCATGTTTGACCCATACCGAAGTATCGCGAGTGCAAGTTTGTGCGCACTTATCTTCCCTCACACTGTTCATTAAACAAATCAGTTGTTCGTGCTAGTTGGTTAAAATCAGTAGCAGTCCTAAACAGAAACTTATGCAACCGAATGCAAGTTTTTTTGCCTGCAAAAAATGCAGCCATTTCACCAGCATACTATTTACTAGATGGGATTTCAACTCACATTTGGAAAGGTTATCAGTGCTACAAGCATCGAGTGCCCCAGTGCAGTGCTCTTCCCGCTTGTCATACAAAGGCCAGAAAAGGGAAACCTACGATAGACATTATAAAAACATGGTCTCAGTTTCACAAGTGGGTTAAAAGGAAAAACAAGACAGTACAAAGGGACTAACAACATGTGCTGGACATTGTGTGGGGCTTGCCATTTATCATTATATATTCCATATTAACTACGAAAGACCAGTAGAAATTAATAGACCCCCATTTCTACAGAATTGGCTCTACAAGAAACCGAAGTGGACTAATCAATAATGTACTGACAAGTTAAAAGTACTTCAATAATCCTACCATTCATCCAACTCGGTTTTGCCACCTTGCAATATTAATTACTCCACAACTCTTTACCTTACAACATAGAGGCAGGCTCCCTGATGACCTCTTGATAAATTCCCTCTTTCGGTTCTTATAACAAACGACAGCATGGGAATGCCCCTTACTGACACCCTTCCTGAGCCTCACCATTCCTGGGTCACGATTGGCTCTTGGGTAACCAAAAGTGGCGAACTGTCAGGACAAGGACCCACTGAACGTTTTGATACAGTACTTCCATCAGAATACAGTGAGGCACATTGTTGAGTGAATGTGCACTAACACGTAATGCCCAAACAAAGAAATACAATAGTGTGTCGGATTGACTGTATACTGAAAAAAGGCCAGCAAGACATGGAAACCAAGAGTTCTGTTGTCATGCTGACAACTTACAGGAGTAGCAAAGGCTTGCTTGAGTTGAGAAGATCATGTGATCCAAGAGGAGAAAGGTTTTACATGCAGGGGCAAATTCTGCACTGTTGATTGGATGTGATGCATGACTTAACAGAAAGTAAACACAGGATCAGATCAGACCAGAAAGTGCCAGGCTGTTCCCTTGGTGTACAATGAGGGCCCGGGTCAATTTTATGCAGACTGGCTCTAGTTAGTCATAATTCAATACGTTTAGGATTAAATATAAATGTGAGACTGTAAAGCCGATTGGCCACCTGAATAACGATACTGCATCCACAATCTAGCAGTTAATACTGCAGTGGACGCTGAAGGAATTAACAGTGTGAGCCGAAATAAAACTTCCTCTATAACTCAAAAAGCATAAGATACTGCTCAACAACCAGTGGCATAACAATAGCCCCTGCAGCCCCCGCAGTGAGGGGGGCCTCCCAGATCTCCAGGAAACCCCACACAGCACTATGCACGGGCAGCAGGTCCCTGGCCTGGGAGCTCCTAACTGGATCCAGAGCATGGGGGGGCCTCTTCCATGCACTTTGCAGGGGGTCCCCTCAAGTTACATTACGCCACAGTCATCAACCATCATGTTCTTCTTCTATGCTTCATCTTTCAACACTGAAACATTTCCATACTAAATGCTGCTGTCCTAGTCAAGAATGCTCAGTGCTGTTTGAAGTATCTACCAGACAATACATTTTCTCTAAATATCGTCAAATTCAACATCAACGTCTAGTGGGGAATGCTGCATTGATGCAGAGTTGCAAAGAACGTGTCTTGCAGTAGCAGCAGAGTAACCTGTGGTAGTGTTAGCCTGTAAGACAAGCTTCTCATACACATGCAAAAGCAACCACAAGGAAGTAAGGACATTTTCCAGAGGCCAATGGAAACATGCACAGCTCCCAAAAAATATGAGCCAACAAGAGTATTAAGAGGCTGGTAGACCTTGAGCAGCAGCATCACATACATGTGGCTTGCCTAGTCAGGCACGTTCCCAACACAAAAATTCTGCCAGGACAAGGAGACCGGTTTTCTCATTCGTGCAATTCCCATCATGTCAAGATGCAAATCACTCTTTTCCTTGCAAGAATAGATTAATGTGTCCGCTTATAGCCCAAGCTCTGACTTCCTTCTTTGCTACAAAACTGTGTGATACTACCAACATGAAATATACTCCCAATGGCCACAATTAAAAGATACTGGTATTAAACTTACAAAATAAAACATCTGGCCAACCTTTCTTAATGCATGTTGCAGGCTTCCCTGCTGAACTCTGTTCAGTTTTACGGTTTAGAAAAGTAAAAAAATAATGATGTATACATGGCTCCAACTGATGGGTTTAGGGTTCCTTCCTTGGGTCTCTAGGACATAGTCTTTCTTTGTCCATTCTCTTGGATATTATCTTTGTTTTTGCAGCAGAGGAGAACGGAATAGATTTGATTTGCCCCTTAAAATAAAAGGGGCAGTCAGAGTGCATGTGTAGCAGCAAGTATCGGCACTCCCATGCATAAACAAGTCAAATATATCAATGTCAATATCCTGCCATCACCCTAAGGGAACAAGCTGCTCAAAAGATGATCATCAACAGTATAGTCTTATCGCCCTACATCTCCCAGCACTCTAGAACAGAGTTCCCAGTGTCTCTAAAAAAGTCTCTTTGCACTTCTAGGATTGTTGAGCCCAGTGGGTCTATATTTGTAGATGAGAATCCTAATTCTTTTGGGCTCCTCTGTACTGATGCAAATTTGTGAACCAACTCATCTACATTGTTGACTGCTGCACTCATTGGTTCCTATGCCTTACAACTCTGCCAATGTGATACAATGAAATCAGTGGAACAGTCTTCCACAGACTCAGTCACAAGAGGGCTAACGCCCTTATGCGGTATCAGAGGTTCTAGATGTGCCTCTACATGGACAATTTCCTACTTTGTTAAAACTATAGCACGAGCTGGATTTCACCCAGGCACAGACTAATATACAAATGCATCCAGAACAAACCATTGCCAAACCCCTGTCGCTTTCAAGCTCAAGGTACCGATTCCAACACTTTAGACCAATTAAGAGATACAAAGTAACTAAGCACCTTCACCAAAATCATTAACCTAGAGATCATGGAGGATATCTTCTATTATTTTTTTAAGGCAGCTCAACTCTCAATTGCTGTATGTTTCTAAAATGGTATGGCTGAAAGCAAAACATCCAAGCACTGTGGTTCCCATACAAGGAAAGCACCAAAATATTTCTTGGTCACTTATTCCAACAATGACTAATTTGGATTCTATCAATCTCCAGTTGACAAAACAGAGAGAAGATTCTATTTAAGGCCAAATTCCTCCACTACCACTCTTTTGGCATCCCGCTCACATTCACATCCTTTATTACTAGAGTTGGAAAAACCTCCCTAAGTGCACATACCAATGAAACAGTGGAAGAGAATTCCTACATTTATCAGTAAAACGTTTGACACACCAGGGAAATCAGTAACATGTCTTAGCTAAAGGTTACGGTTAGTATCTATAGTGAACCATGAGAATAGTGAGTTGCAAATGCACACTCCAAATAAATTACAAGTTTATGCCTTGCCAAGACATATACACCTTCTATAATTTATTTCACTACCATTTCGATCCATTAGTCTAGATAGGTTGAGCCTGTATTTTTCAGAATAGCTTATCAGTGCAAAGGATACTCACAGGAAGGTCCGTTCTCCAAACTGTACAGCTGTTGGTTACGGCGCCTGTTGAGAGCCTAGAGCCAATGAATCCCTCCAAGTAATGCATTTGGGAAGAGATTAACTGCCTTGCAATATTCTTTACCACCATCATTTAGCAGTAGATGGTGAGAGCCTTGTTCTCCTCCTGAATTTCATTAATTCCGCCTAACCTTGGTGCTCCTAAATGCAGGTTGTTTTATTTTCTGTTCTACAGTCCTCACCCCCAATATTATTGTTTGCGCACAACCTAAGCTTTTGACAATTTCATTTCTGGCATATTGCCACTGTATGCACCTAAGACATGCAAAGGGAATGAATCAATATTTCCACATGCCCATCCCCAAACGATTCCCAGTGGTCTATGCCTTGACTTGTGGTTATTTAAGTGGAAGTGAAAGGATTATTCTCCACATGTCAAATCATTTGCTTTTTTGTATTACTATCCTTAGATAGTTCTGAGGGTAGTAGAAACTTTTTTTAATTGAGGGTGAAAATGTAAGGATCACATTTCTGCTTGTTATAGGCAGTACAGAGAGCAGTCTGGAATCATACTATAAGTGAAATATACTGGGAAGAGAAGACCAGGAATTTTACTGCACTTAATATTTATAAATCACGTGACAAACTCTAGTACATTTGTTGCTTACAGATTTAGTGTCACTATCAACGTAAATCGGTGTGGAACAACACTCTACAATAACACGCAGGCAATACACTTTCTATAGAGTAACACTTATAACAAATAAATGTTTCTGAGTGAAAATTGAGCGGTATTTAGTAAATTCACTACCACGAAATCACTATGTCTACCGCTATTAGTAACTTTCTCCAGGTACCCTCAGGGTATACAACTTGGTGCACCAATTCAAATACTCCTCGGGTGTCTCCACACACAAAAAAAACAGAATCAGAAATAAGGAAAAATACCACAATGTAGAACTGTAAACTTTGCAAGGCAGAGGCTAAATAAACCCCTTTGCCTCCAGCATTGGATTTCTACGCCTCTAAAGCTACTACGTCTTAAACTAAACGAATGTTAGCATGAAAACGGTTTCCCTATTTTGGCATGGCATTCCTCTTTAATGTTAATATGTTAATCTTCGTCATCATGGCATTTCAATAACTCCAATGATTGTTATGGTTGAGACTTGTTCAAATGTCTCACAGTTCAAATCACCTTCTAGTGAGTTTAAACTTGGGCTGAAGTCTATCCATAAATCACAATAAAACACAGCTGTCAATAGCATAAAGGGCGGATATTATATTTTGTTAGCTCCCTCTTCGCGTTCCGACTACGTACACCATGAGAAGAAAGGGCACTCACGCATGCTGAACAACACAAAAGCTAAAAAGTGTTATTTACGTGTTTTGTAACGTCGTTGCTGGTAACAATCGGATCATAGAATCAAACTGAACATTTGTGTCCCAACAGTCAACTAAAGTGACCCCCGCCCCATCAAGTCGGGGGTTGCGGTTAACACATTTCTTAAGTCTATGGGTGTTGGGCGAAATGTTGGGGAGTACTTATGAGGGGAGCGGGACGAGGGAGCCCTGGCTAGTGTGTTTTTCCACTCCCCCCTTACCCAATGGCAGACCAGACAATAGGCTGGTGGTTAAGGCGTAAGGCAGTAGCAATATACCTCTTCACATAAAGTGTCGCCACAGGTATGCCGCTGTGAGTCTAATTGTTCCTGATTGGCGCCAGGGCTGGATGTCAGGAGGCACGCCCTTCGTCGCCGACAGCACGCGCTCCGACTGCGAGGGCGCGCGCCTTCACCCACAGCAACTGCTGCCAGCACGCGCCGCTCGGTCTCCACCCCCGCCTCCGAAAACACAGGCGCGCGCTAGCGTGCAGTCTGAGGCGTCCGCCGAATGAACGAGCCTTCTGCAATCCAACCGCCCTCTTCGCCTGTGTCGGCTCGCCCCAGGCTGAGAGGGAGAAGACGGGAGTGAAAGGCAAGAGCGTTTAAACTACTTCACTTCCAATTGCAGCTACAACAGCCTATACACAGCAGCGCCGGAACACTCTTGGCCTAACCTCTGCCACTAAGCGCAGACCTCCACCAATACACCTTCCAACTGTGTGGCGCAGACTTGCAGCCTACCAACCAGCCAAGCGTGACGCTACCACCCTCTACCAAGAGCGCCCAAAACTGTCCAGTTCCACAAAACCGACCGTTGCCAGCAATGCTGAGGTACGCCGCCAGCCTTTGACTACTCAAAAATATATCGAGTACCACATTCTGAATAAACAATTAATTGAAAATAATGCCCAGCCTCCTGACTAAATACCATTTAAAAATGCCAACTGCAGTGTTGCAGATGCGTGCTTTACTACCTTACTAAACCCTCGTCTCAACCGCAAATATAGATCATCCGCAAAACCTACCTCTATTAACAGGCCTGACGTTAACAACTTTATAAAGTTACTTACCATTAGCTAGCATTTACAGACCATCACACAAGAAAACTTAACATCAACGCCTGCAAAACACAAACCACTGCACCCAAGTACCTTCTGCCACCTGCAGATACCGACAAGCAAGCCTCGACCTGGTGCGCATGTATGCAAGTTGACAACTGGGCGGAACTGATCACCATTCTGAGTAATTACCATCAACAAAAGCCCCTCTGCCAGTTATGTATCACCCTCCCCCCACCCAAAAAATATCTGGGCAATCCAACTTGCAAAACATTATTACAAGTAATGTGAACTCGGCCCAAACAAATACACTCTCTTCAGCTGTACAAATGTCCTTTGATGCCTAGCTTTTACCCATAAATGCAAGGCAGCAATGCCCTGAATACTTTCTAGAAACGATTTTAAGTTCAGTGTTAATATGGCACTTTCATTTTACCTTCTACAAAACCTAAAACCACAACAGTATTTTTCGCCACCTAAAAAAAACGAAAAAAATTACATTATCCATCGATACTTGAACACTGGTTATACATTAAAAAAAAATCTTTCACTTTACATTGTTCATTAGGCCATACATAATCTTAAAAATCCACTTCAGAAAAACAACTGTACAGAACATCAATAATGTTTTATCCTCCACAATATAACTGTCCACAAATAAAGAAAAAAAACTGTAGGAGATGCAGCCTCTATTTGGGGCAAGCTGTCCAGCTTTGGATTTCCATGCAAATTAAAACTGCAATGTACGTGGTTCACAAAGCAATAAAAAGATTCCCATTTCTTATTGACTAACTACATTGCGTATCCTGTGTATGTCAATTGACTGGATTTGTTTTTTTAGGCCCCAAGAAGCCACAACTATGGTGTTAGTTGCCCCTTACAAAGGTTATTGACATAATGTACCTACACAGATACCAGCCATCCCGCTAAGCCACCCCTCAACTAGTGGCACACAGGCAACTTTCTCATAAAACATTAATCAGCTACATGGATACGGAGTACCCTTCAAAAAATAACATCCCTTAAACAAACCCATAACCACTAGACAGATTCAGAATAGCCCAAAAAACCTCCTCGACCAGCCACTTGAATAAATTACATCTGAATAAAAGAAACTCTGCCAGATATAAAGAGAGCAAGTAGTGCCCTACAAATCTATTCCAAAGAAAAACCATTATGGGTGTATTGAATCAATTAATCTCGACCTCTGGTAATTACGCTGGGTAAAATCCAGTCCACCGTTTTTTCCTTAACATGCCACTACAGACAGGCAGCAGCCATATGCAAGTCAGCCTTTTTCCTACTCGAATAAGAACATTCCAGTACTACCAGGCATATTCTCTCTGAACAGGAACACAAGCCACTCCAGACCAGTTTCGGCCTCATTGGGCTCATCAGCGGGTGCAGACAGAGTCCTATGGACCAATGAGAATGGAAACCATGTTCGGGCATACTCGTTGTCGTCAGGACATCCCACTGAGGAAATCAAAACGTGAAAGGTGGATTGCTTGCTATAAATTTCTACCAGCACACAGAGGAACTACAGGAAACATCATAAAAGAAACCTCTGTCAGCTATTTGGATATAACTTGTAAACGATATTCCCAAAAATGTAGGAGCACTAGACACTTGATAACCAAAAATCTCACCTCATATTTGCCAGTCATGTGGATCTAACCTAGGAAACACTACATGAAGCTTTACAAACTATAGAGATTAAAGCTAGGGACGAGGACAAAAGCAACCTCTGTCAGCTGCACAGATAACCCTCAAATGCCAACCCAAGAACGACATTTTTGCTTGCTGTACAGGCATGGACCACTGCATAAATTGCCCTGCACTGTGCAGATAATCTATAGAAACCTACAAAACGTGTGCCTGCTGCAAACCTGTGCAAGAGACCACTAAATGAAATGCAAACAATGGCTCTGTGCCACCCCTTTGAAACCTCTGCCAGCTCTGCAAAATCTGGCAGCTCTTAGAGCACTCTGGTCACTATCGTTTACATGCAACACCACGTAACACAACAAACTGTGCCTCAGACATCCAGATGATATATCAAGCCAATACCAACTGTGCAGAGACAACCTGTAGACCAAGGCATAGTATGGCTTGCCGCCTCTGAACAGGAAGCATGTGCAGATCTCTTAAACAATAAAACGTGCATCACGTTACATGTGAATTAACAACCTGCCAGCTGGAAAACAGTGACCAATCCCCCATTTTCAATTTTAAAACCTCCACCATCACAACTTTAACAGGTTGAGCGATTTGATGCTGAAACTTGGGAGTCCTAACCAAAAGTGCCCTACATCTAAACAGCTTGCCTGTACAAAAAACATGCTAAAAGCACATTCTACTACTGTTCCCTCCCATACAATGTGTACCATAGTGTAATTGATTTCCACCGCACAAACAGTTGATAGCTCAAAAAACGAGCCTAGCTGTATATCATAACACATTTGCATCATAATAATGCTACAAAAAAGAGTTACATGTAGGATTTAAAATAACCAACCTTAATTATATGAACCTGGCGTGAGAGCAAGGGCTGTAGAGGTCAGAATCCCCTGCCATGTAACTTTTCCACAAAAACAACATTCACTTTACATAACGGTTAAAAGGCAAAAAAGTACCAAAACATGACTGGACTCAAAACAATGTTCCATTTTAAATATGGAGCGTAAATTGATCAATCCCTCCAAAACTAAACATCTTGAGCACTGTCTCAATTTAAAAATGTTTTCAAAATTGTATTTCAATACACGACCATTAACACAACAACAAAAAAATCATGTTTTTCCCGAAAATAAAGTGATTGGTTCTTTGCTTCTAGCAAAGTGCAGACATACTAATCACGTCTAACACGGCTCAGGAAGCACTCTCAATACAAAAGAAGCCACTATGTACTCCAAACAGGGTGCACTTAATACATGTCACAATATGGCTTCATCTTCCATTTCAACGTGCCTTACTGGAAAAATTGAGACAGATTTAGGGTTTATTTGAACTGAGATGCCAACTCTCAGTGGAAATTTCAGTAAATGTCAGCCTCCCACTAGGGGCACACACTTAAAGCAGACTAAGGGAAGCATGGATTACTGAGTTGACTGCAAACAACAAAAAAAGGTTATGGCTGACAACCTTAAAGTGATCAGGAAGACACTTTGAATTTAAGTAGAGCTTGTCAAAAACAGCAACTGAAGAAACTGGCTCAAGTCCATATAGTTTAAAGTAAAAAATATCAACAAAGTAATAAACCTTTTCGTTATTTGGGCCAACATTCCAAGCAAGTAATTATTCGCCAAATGGGGACCCACTCATCCCACTGAGATGCATTTGGAAGGTATGATCGATAACATTTTCACAGGCCTTTGTTTTAATAACTTATTATCTTTTGTATTGGTTTTTCAGAGGAAATCTGAAAACATCAAGCAAATCAAACGATTCACAAAAAAGAACATTCATAAAATGAGAGGTACAACACTGATCTTTTTATTAACCACAAGTATTACAATTATATTTTCTTCATAAAAACACAACGTCCCATACACACAGTATGTTTCAGTGGAAAAGTGAAGCACTGTCATGTTTATTATCCCACACTCTTCATTTTCAAGTTCAATGATTAGCTGCATAAAGTATACAAGACTGTGCAAAATCCTCAAACAATGCTTCCGTTGTCCAACAAGGGTTGACCATGGTTAAATCGAGGAAGCCATGAGGTAGGTACGAGTTGCATATCAGGGAACTCAATGCAAGCCTCCCTGTATGTATCTGCACTCCCATAAACAATACCACATTTAGGTTGCCTCTGAAAGACAGCCGAGAGACACTTGAACCAAAGGCATTCTGAGAACACAGCAAGGGTTTTGATCCCCAAACAGGCACTGGGTGATAAAAAGATACGATATCACCCACAAACAAAAGCATGAGTACATTTGATCTTCAAGCCCTGGGGCACAGTGGAGAAGCACGCAGCTGAAAGGGAAATATTTCTCTTAGTAATTAAAACATGTCCCTCTTTCAGACGGAAAGAAAAGATATGACATTTGTACTTTTTGGAAATAAGGGGGGGGGGCTCCAGAGGAAAGTCAGCTGTAACGTATGAGGTAGAAAGGTGAAGTAGGCAACAAACATATAATTTTGTTTATCAACCAAGTGTTGGCCTACCATGAAGCAGGAACACTACCAACAGAGAAGTAAATTTTCATTTTCCAGTGATGACCTTACCCCCCCCCCTTTAATGTCCTTAACGCCCATACCCAATAGAAATGTGATCCACAAAGGTCACTATTGACTTGCTTACTTTCCCAAAATGATGACAATCTTTTCAAAATATGCTTAAAGGGATGGCAACAGAGAAGGCAAAATAAACGTAAAAGGGAATTCTAGTACCCATGAAGAAGGGAAGCTGGGGTAGGCAAACCCATGCTTATTTTCCAATGGAGGCTAGTTCCAAAAAAAGAAACGGGGCATCCAAGTAGTAATAAATAATTCAGTAAATTATCAATTCAGTGTTCCCCACAATGACGGTTTGATTTCCACTGGAGGTAGACCAGCACTAAAGGGGACATGGACATATCACATAAGGGTTTTTCAGAACCTCCCAGGACAACCTGTCACCTACCGGCCAAGCGAACTGGAAGGGGATGACCAAAGTGCCTGGATCGTCGCCACTCTTGCCATGGTGTAGGGTGCGGGAAAAATAGATGGAATTGCCCCCAAGTACAGCAGTGGATGTAGCTCCATAAGTGCAAGTCCCCGTGGCAGAGATGGTAGCCTGGTACTCCTTGAGGCATAGCCGCAGGTACGTGTCACACTCATCGCGGCCACAGTCTGGCCTAGGGGAGCCTGCCGGCCGTGTGTCATCACAACATTCTCCGTTCAACAATTCCCCGTTTACATTCCGCACTGAGCCCAGCTGCAGCTCGAAATAACCTGCCGCCTGTGAGACCTAAAAATAAAAGGAGAGGAGACATGTTAGTGCCGAGTCTTTGGAGGGGGCTGAGGATTAAAGCCAGAAAACCAGCAATATCCACCTGAAACCGGTAAGCAAAGCATGGAGAACATGCATCCAAAAGTGGGCATTCTATAGTACTGCATGGAAATACAAAGAGGTGGGGGAGTCAGTCAGCAATCTATTAAACATATTAACGTGAAACCAAAGGCCCATTGGGAGGGGGGGGTGGCTACAACCTCAAAAAGGATTCTATTTCTACTAACACTGAGCGTAGAACATACCGGAGGGTGGATACTTAAAAAAACGAGGCACAGAAGCAGATATATTAAAAATGCCACTGAAGCCAATGTAAGGAAGGAAAACAAGGGAAAATGCAGCAATTGGGTTTTTATTGCACTTTGGCCTAAAATATACATCAGGCATATCAAATAAACTTAAATATGACCGACTGGAAATACATTCAGTTGAAATTGGAAACACGGGGGTGGTGAGGGGCTTTAATACAAGTAAGTGTTAATAAAAAAAACTCACATAGCCATACAGGCTTCCATCAGTAGTTAGCCGTGCAATAACAACATACAAATAAAGGCAAATATTTGTACTTCCACTTCGGTATAGAAGTTCCTGGGGTGCAGGGAATAGCGGACATAAAATGATGAGGGATACTACACCCAATGACCACACTGCCACGTTGTGAGAAAGGTATCATTAAATCAAGGGGAAAACTGCAGAAAATGAATAAGCTACTGGAGCATGGATGAAGCATGGCCAGGCATGTACCTCATACATGGAGAGAAGCAGGGAGACTATGCAGAATGCGCATTTTTTTTAAACAGGGAAGTGCAGGAAGGTCTAATGCACATAAAATACAAATTAAACAAGAATTAGCACTACACATGAAGATGAAAGAGGCAAAGGAACATGAACCATGGGAGGGGTACATCTTACAGTATAAAGGAGGCTGTGAGTCGCTTGCATGCACTCG
Source organism: Lissotriton helveticus (assembly GCF_964261635.1). Taxonomy (NCBI): domain Eukaryota; kingdom Metazoa; phylum Chordata; class Amphibia; order Caudata; family Salamandridae; genus Lissotriton; species Lissotriton helveticus. The sequence goes on from NC_136070.1 coordinate 471,241,832, forward strand.
AGGGCAATGTCTAAGAAGGCCTACACCAAGAAAGCAGTGCAGGCAAGGGGAGGAGGGGTAATTACTACAGCACTACTGCCCTTCCCATGCAATCACATGCCAACAAACGTGTGGTCAAGGTCTCACCAAAAGAGGTATTTTGGAGCTGTGGCGTGTAGACATGCAGGGGCAACCATCTCACAGACAGTACAATCAAGTGATGCCCTCACCAGATAACGCCAACAAAAAATTAATACCTTACAGCATACATGAGCCCTAACTGACTGACCCACACAATAAAACGAGTTTAAATCTGAGCTTTTACATAGAAACTGTCATCACTTCACAAAAAGAGCAATGTAGTGACACTGGTCATTGACACTGATGTGGAGCCTGGGGATTTAGATCCAAACTCAGACAATTCTATATATAAAAAAAAGGTGTCCAGTTATATCCTGTTGGAACACTCCTAGAAATACTAACACACTTACTGTTAAACAAGTTGAGACCATGAACATGAAGAACCCACACTAATCCCAAACCCAAAAAAGGACAGTGGGACCATTTCACTTAAGGAGGAGTAGCAAAAATACCAATAATGTAAAATGAAGTTCAAACACAGTGTATATGCCACGCATATGTTGTAGTACGGGGCGTAAATTAAATTACTAGACGAACTGTGCAAACAAAACATGATGCCAAACAGATGCGTTTTTGGAAGTGGCGGGGGAGGGGGGGTATGAAAGAGGTGACAAATAATGCAGATCATAGTAACAGTACCCCGTGGAGAAGGCACTCCATGTACATCAAAAACCGTCTAATTCATGATACACATTCAAGAAAAAAGAACTATTATTGTAAAGGACTGGGGTGACGAACACAATTAACAGCAGCTACTTTTTCCACTCGAGATTTTAGATGGCATTGTACCTCTTATCTCTTTCCAGCGTGGTCCTTTACTATGGAGAACACTCCCAGCACCTAACAGACACCTGAAGTAGGGCATGAGCTTTCATACAAACACTAGGCTAGAGAATAAATTAGCAGGTGAGGTTTTCGTATTAAGCTGTGCTTATGTGTCTTTAGGAACAATCTTAAACATAGGTTTAAAAAACAAACACAATACATTGCACTGTAACTGCAAACCTCTATTTACATCTCAACTGGTTTATGTGATTTGGATGATAAAAAAATAATATTATTAAATAGACGAAACACTCCCCTACGCAGGTAGGAGCATGCGTTGAGGAAACGTTACATTCTCCTTAAATTTACCATCAGCCACACTCAAAGAAACGTGTCCAAATGGAGGTAACGTAGCACCACGTAAATCGTTTTAAAGCAGCCAGATGCAACGAAAGCTGGGGCTGTGTAAGGCAGAATGCGGGCAGGTGGGAACGAAGGGGGAGGTGTAACCAACTGCTCCCAGTTCCAATCAGGCAGAACAGTGTATTATTAAACAGACAGCCCAATCTGGGCTTAACTCTGATCAGATGCAAGGATCACTCGCAGAGACGCGTGGATTGAAACTGCGCCCCGGAGTGCAGCACAGCGTGCACTTAAAAAGAGCTTAAATATTTTCTACAGCAGAGATAGATAGCCGGGATTGGAAAATCGAACTGGATGTTACACTACGTGCAAGGACGCCTCGTGTCGAAGGCTCGGCGCACTGCGAAGTTTGCAGATGGAGGGTTTCAAACACTATGCTAGCCTACACTCCGATTGGAACTAATGACCGTCCTAAAAAGACCGCTCCATGCACAAGTCCATACGGGATAGCAGGGCATAAAGCCCTTGTGAGGGAGTACCACTGCATTTCGCAAACTTAAATCGTAGACAACTCGTGTATTTAATAATAAGCAGACGTGCATGGGGAGTGCGCTAAGCAACTTGTCCAATCCACTAGAAATATTTTCTCTCGGTGATCAAGGTTCCGGTAAGCCCCCACACCCCAAAAAAATGTTTCACCTCACTATTTTCTTTTTTTCCCGCAAGAACGTCCTCGTTATACACCAGGGACCCAAGTCCGACCCATTGTGGTAGGGAGTCACTCTCTCCTGCATAGACCAGCAGTCTCTCCCTTGGTCGGATCCACCACTTCTGAGTGTTTCCTTCCCTAAGGATTCCTAAATCCTCCCAGTGACCAACTTTCCCTTCCTAGGAACTCTCCCTTACTCTCCAGCGTCCACTGGTCTCATCACTGATCTGTCACCCACACCTCTTGGAGCGGGCTGTCCGCCTCGCATTTCGTGCCTCTATCATTGCCATTCCCTCCTGGGGATCCCCGACGCTCACCTGTATCCAGCCTGCCAAGAGGAGCCCCAAGCGGAGCGCTGCCCCAGCGTGTCCCCCTCCGCTGTGCCACCGCATCGCCGTGTCTGTGCTAGTTCCGAGCCGAGCCCCGGCCTCTGTCCCGGGCTCCGCTGCGGTCACCGTGCTCGCTGCGTAGAGCTGTCAATGACCGCGACTCCCTCGGCTAGAGCAGCACTCAAACCACCCTGACAAGGGGCGGGAGACTGACAGCCCGCGCGACCAATTCTCAGCCCCGCAGCGAGGGCTGGGGTGGGGCCAGCTGATCCAGGCCGAAGGAGGTGTGTCCACTGGGCGGGAACTTCAGCTTCCACCTCTCCAATGCGAGCCGCGAGTCATGACAATGGGCGGAGCCACACCTCCACAGGGTATAAGGGTGTGTCTGGTGAGGGGGGGAGAATTGGTAACCTCGAGAGCGCTTCGTTACAGGGGTTCCTACTTGCATAGCAATCAGGAGGGTAGGACCACCCGATAGGGGCGAGATGGGCGTTCCCAATGAGGTGACATATTGGGTGTGACTGCTTTAAGACTCATTTTAGTATCTGCGCGTGAGGACAGGAAGAAGCATCAATGAAGGCTTCCAAAGAGAGGAGTCCGGACACATGGCCTAGTACCCCTGCACTACCCGATCTTATTACTGTACTGGTGCGCCCTAAGCTCGTCGGGTGTTCACTAACCAGCTTCAAGGTGTGTCAGACAAAAGGAGGGACCTGACGAGGATCACACCCTTATCTGCGCCACAAAGGCAGCCTGGTAGAAGCCGTCTTCAGCACCACTACCCATCGTCCGTTGGGGTTTACTGCCCTGATGCCTTTTTTTGTTGCAATGCACAGAGTTCGAGCCGTCCGCAGTCCACACTGTTTGCAAGGAGCGTTGCACTTGTTGCGTCCTGTTTGTTTCCATGGGCGCCGCGCATCGCATATGTTATCCGTGGAGCTCCCCCTTGAGCCCAGAGAAGGTAGGGGCTGCTGTGACAGGTGTTGGGAGTCCCGTGCACGAAGGGAAGGAGGCCCCTGCCGGCAACCGAGATCTGCTGCGAAGCTGGCTCGTCAAAATTCCTATTCAGATCGGCTTATTTTGAAAAGCTTATCAACTTCGGTTTAAAATGCAAATGAGACGTGAAATCTTTCTCAGTTGCATCTATGATGCTCCAGCTTTCTTAAGTCTGGTGGCGGCTCTTCTGCCATGTATCTTACAGAGGAGTGGGGGAAAGTCCTCGTCAGCCTAATTACTTAATTTAACAAAATGCCCTGGCAAATGGAAGTATGAAATCCCAGCTGAACTTATTAACTAAATAAATTACATTGGGCGAGTTCTTGGTGCCACATACTGAATCTTCGCGGCGCTCTTTCAGATCTGCCAGCTCACTCGGTGCTACCGTGAGGCACACGAGATCTGCTCCCATCATACGGTCACCCCCCGCCCACTCCCCACAGGGTGAGGTTTTTGTTGAAGTTGGCAGGTCTGCTTTTTAAAGAAAGAAAAATTGTGCTTTTGCCCAGTGGCGTTAGGCAAAATGTTAGCCCCTTCAGAATGTGATGAGATACCACAGAGTCTCCCATATATCACAGAAATCCATTCTAAGCAGTACCTACTGATCTTTTTCACCATCTTCTTCACCATTCGTAGCACAATTTGGGCCAAGTGGCCTATGTTTTAACTCCTTATTTGGGATCTCTTGTTTATCCACTTGAACAAGCTGCATAATTCCTAATATCCGTTTTAATTCTCGTGTATGGGTCCAGTGTTGCAAGCTGAAATATCGAGTGCATTTTTTTGTGAAACAGCAGTCAAAGTTGCCCTTTAGTGGAGGATGTCACAATAGGTTTCACCACCCAACCAGATGTCATCAAACAAAGGAGCATTCTAGAATCCCAGCTGTTTGTGATTGTTGGTGTAAGATTACTCTGCATAGATTTCTTGACTCGCTTTTTTCATCTAAGAACAAGAATACAAATTAACTGTGACAGTGTATTTTTTGGACATGGTTTGTGTGGACTTTACTGTGTTAAGAACAAGGGTTGTCTGCTTCAGGAGCTTCATACAGCAAGTTCAGTTTTGCACACAACTGTTTCAGCGACGCAGGTTCATCAATTATAGGCCATCTTTGACTTGTGCCTTCACCATAGACCAAGTATCTGCCGCTAGTTTGTCGCAGCTTGTGCTGGCTCTCCCGGCGCTGCACCTGCTGAGATTACTTCAGCGTCGGGGAAGGACGTATTGTGCTGCTCTGATAATGAGGAGCTCACTCGCTGCCGCAAACCACTGAAGGTTCGCATGCCAGCACATCGGCTCCTCAGAGGACATGGGTGAAGGGGAAAAACAATACCCAACTTCATACCCCGACTTGAACTGGTATTCAACTGAAGAGAGCAGGTAACAACTCTATCTTCAGTACTTTCTGATTCGCATGGGTGGTGCCGCCGACCCGCTCTGCTGCTGGTCGCCATGTTCCCCCCTCCTGGAGCCAGATAATTTGCTGGGGTAATGCGCCTGTTTAAGAGAGATGCAGATACCTTAAATAGCAGTAGGGTGAATGTGAAATGACAGAATATAGCCTGTCACGTCACAAAGGGCTTCTATAATACACTATCTTTCAAAAATGGTTTCATGACGGCTTGACACAGAGGCAGTGGTAGATGGGAGCAGTCAGTACGCCGGTGGGGAGCCTCTGGCTGCAGGAGATGAGACTGCGGGATCTATGGCGAGACACACCCCAGAGTCACAGGATTACGCCTTCTACTCCCACGCACATAAATCATATGCTTGACTACTTTTTGGGCTCCCATAAGGTGCAGGCGGCGACACGCTCAGTGTAGATAGAGCCTCGTTCGTTATCCAGTCACTCTGCGGTCGTGTTGGACCTTGCCCTCCGACATCAAGATCAAGCTGGCGGATGCGTGAAACCCTCCTTCTAAGGCAGGAGATTGTTAAGCAGATAGAGAAGGCAATAGGGGAATACCTGGGGGTCGAGGATACCACAGACAAGCCAATCACTATGGTCTGGGATGCTATGAAAGCGATATTGAAAGTAAAGTATTGTGTTTATCTCTGTGTTGGAGACACTTGAACATTCTAGAGTGTATTATATAATAAATACATGTTTTTATAAATACTTGATATGGTTCTTTTCACTTAATCTATACTATAAGATTGCATTCTAGTAAAAGAAGCTGCTTTACACTCCTGGACTAAGCCTGAAGGCTGTTCTCCACAGCTACCACTTTAGAGAGCTTTCTAACGTTGTCTAAGACCTCTTAAATCACCATAAGTGTTGTCTGGACTGGTGCAAAGTGCCCACTTACATTAGTGGACATCATATATCAGGCCAACCTCCCACAGAGGCCATTTATGCTGTTCTCAGGCAAAAACAAATAGAATTCTTAGAAGGAGCAACATCTTTTGAGGAGACTGTCCTGCATGTCGTCCAGATAGACAATGAGGTACATCCACTGCGCTCAGAGGTGTTCCACTACAGGGTTGAGGACCTTCGTGAAGCACCAAGGTGCGGAGGAGAGCCCGAAGAGCAGAGTCAAAAATGTGAATGTTTGTGGACACCACACAAACTGGAGCAACCGCCAGTGGGGCAGAAAAACTGGAACCATCAGGTAGGCTTCTTTTAGGGCCAGATGGACCATTCAGTCGAAGGGGCGCAAAACATCTCAGAGGAATGTATGCCCTCCATTTTGAAGTGGCAGTAGACCAGCAACTCGTTGAAATCCTGTAGGTTAGCTGGCTGTTGTCCCCCATCTCGTTTGTCCACCAGAAAGAGATTGCTGATAAAAACCGTTGGGACATGTGACCCTTGGAAATATAGCTCCTTTCTCCAGGAGTGCATCGACTTCCGCATCTATGAGTGTCTTCCTGAAGTGAAAATTGTATCAGGCATAAATGGGAGTCCTGTTGAGGGGAGCCATAGTATTCAATCTGAAACCCCTGAACTATCTGCTAGACCCACACATCTGCTGTAAAGGAGCTCCACATGTAGAAAAAATTTGTCAGCCTGACCCCTACATTTCAATGGGAAGAAGTGTAAACACTCACCAGTATTGGAGGAGGAGGTATTGTGTCCCATCAAATTGCATCTTGTGTTTTTTCCACAGATACCCAGAGTATGACCTGACACAAGCAAAAGAGGAGAGAGGCAGAGGTGTTCGTCTGCAGTGGGTCACGTGGATCCAGTTCTTCCATCCCTCAACTTTCACGGCAGTGCAGGTGGCCAGTAACACCTGACGGGGCTGTGTCCAGCGGGGCTCGAGGCTCTTAGTACGTTGAAAGTTGAGAATCAGAACCCAGTCGCCAGGTTGGATAATGTGTCATGGGCCCTTGCTTTTATCAGGTATGGCCTCATGCACCTGGTGGTAAAGAGTACGAAAGGTGTTAGTCAAACTGTACAGTTAATCAGTCAACACAGGGTATTCAACATGAGACAGTTTCTGGGGCTGTGGAACACCCCACACATTGGCAGGCTTCCTGAACACAATCTCATGGGGAGATAGACCTATCCTGGTATGGGCCGTTGTTCTGACAGACAGCAGAGCCAGGGGCAGAGCATCAACCCAAGTGACACCTGTCTATGCTACAATCTTGGCCATTTTAGTCTTTAGGATGCCATTGTCCACCTCCACTAGACCTGCTGATTGGGGGTGGTTAGCTGCATGAAATTTCTGTTTTATACCCAGTGCTGAACAGACATACTCCATTATTTGCGCCGTAAAGTGTGTCCCATTGTCACTCCAGACCAAACGGGGCAAACCGAATCGTGGGAAGTATTCTTTCAATAGTATGTTGGCTGTAGTGATAGCGGTGCAGTCTTTGACAGGGTAGGTCTCCACCCATTGGCTGAAGGTACAGACCACCACCAGGACGTATTTTAAACTGTTACATCTGTCCATCTGGATATAATCCATCTGGATGGCTTCGAAAGGAAAGGTAGGGGGGAGAGAATACTCCTCCAGGGGTTACTGTGCCTTTTCCCGGGTTGTACATAAGGCAATTCATGCATGTTTTGACCATCCTCTCAGCATATGCTGGTATCTTTGAGTTATACCAGGTAGTTCCAGCAACTTGCGTATCCCTTTCGCACTAATGTGAGCAGGGCCATGGGCCATCGTGACTACCGGTAGCACATGACTCGGGCACCATCCATTGTCTCTCCATAGTGATACGGGCCCAACAACCATCTATTTCCTTTACCACTAAATGCTCTGTCCACATCCTCGGCTCCTCATGGGTAGCATGGGACTGAATATCGATCACACTCTGTACTGTATCTTCAACCATGCCCCCCTCTGCCAAACACCTGGCGGGACCTCCCACATACATTCCTTCCTTTTTCTTAAGAGCTGTCTGGCTGGCTGTCTGTTCAGCCAGGGCATTGACTTTTCCAACATCATCCGTCACTTTCTTGTGTGCTTTACATTTTATAATAGCTACCTTTCTGGGAAATGTCAGGGAGTCTAATAATCGGTGAATTAGGGGGCCATGTTGAATTTTCGTCCCATGTGAAGTAAGGAAATTCCTTTCTTTACATAGTCTCCCAAAGTTGTGAGCCACCCCAAAGGCATACCGGCTGTCAGTGTAGATATTAACCGTTATTCCTTTGCTTAACTCACAGGCTCTAGTGAGGGCCACTGCAGCCTGAGCAGAGCACTGCGGAATCTGAGCTGTTTCTACTACTTGCTCCAATGTCGTGAGGGCGTAGGCGACTGATGTGTTACCATCTGGCCCTCTGAGACATGATCCGTCCACATACAGTGTACCTTCTGGGTCTGCTTTCGGGGTATCCTGTAAGTCAACCCGTCCCATCCTCTCCAATTCTGTCCTCAATATACAGTCATGTGGATATAAACGGGCACCCTGAGTATCCAGTGGGAGTAATGTGGCGGGATTCAGTGCAGTGCATCTCTTAATGTTAATGTGGCTGGAAAAGAGTGTCAATTCATATCCTATGAGTCGTGCTGATGGAGCAAGGATTCGCATGTAGAGCGACTTGCTTGTACTCAACCCTCTCTCATAACTCGTAACATAATAATAAACATGTTTTGTGTACTAATAATTGCACCACACAACACAGGGTATTCAACATCAGACAGTTTCTGGGGCTGTGGAACACCCCACACATTGGCAGGCTTCCTGAGCACAATCTCATGGGGAGATAGACCTATCATGGTATGGGCCGTTGTTCTGACAGACAGCAGAGCCAGGGGCAGAGCATCAACCCAAGTGACACCTGTCTCTGCTACAATCTTGGCCATTTTAGTCTTTAGGATGCCATTGTACACCTCCACTAGACCTGCTGATTGGGGGTGGTTAGCTGCATGAAATTTTTGTTTTATACCCAGTGCTGAACAGACATACTCCATTATTTGCACCGTAAAGTGTGTCCCATTGTCACTCCAGACCAAACGGGGCAAACCAGATTGTGGGAAGTATTCTTTCAATAGTATGTTGGCGGTAGTGATAGCGGTGCAGTCTTTGACAGGGTAGGTCTCCACCCATTGGCTAAAGGTACAGACCACCACCAGGACGTATTTTAAACTGTTACATCTGTCCATCTGGATATAATCCATCTGGATGGCTTCGAAAGGAAAGGTAGGGGGAGAGAATCCTCCTCCAGGGGTTACTGTGCCTTTTCCTGGGTTGTACATAAGGCAATTCATGCATGTTTTGACCATCCTCTCAGCATATGCTGGTATCTTTGAGTTATACCAGGTGGGTTCCAGCAACTTGCGTATCCCTTTCGCACTAATGTGAGCAGGGCCATGGCCCATCGTGACTACCGGTAGCACATGACTGTCGGGCAACATCCATTGTCTCTCCATAGTGATACGGGCCCAACAACCATCTATTTCCTTTACCGCTAAATGCTCTGTCCACATCCTCAGCTCCTCAGGGGTAGCATGGGACTGAATATCGATCACACTCTGTACTGTATCTTCAACCATGCCCCCCTCTGCCAAACACCTGCGGGACCTCCCACATACATTCCTTCCTTTTTCTTAAGAGCTGTCTAGCTGTCTGGTCAGCCAGGGCATTGACTTTTCCAACATCATCCGTCACTTTCTTATGTGCTTTAAATTTTATAATAGCTACCTTTCTGGGAAATGTCAGGGAGTCTAATATTCGGTAAATTAGGGGCCATGTTGAATTTTCGTCCCATGTGAAGTAAGGAAATTCCTTTCTTTCCATAGTCTCCCAAAGTTGTGAGCCACCCCAAAGGCATACTGGCTGTCAGTGTAGATATTCCGTTATTCCTTTGCTTTACTCACAGGCTCTAGTGAGGGCCACTAATTCTGCAGCCTGAGCAGAGCACTGCGGAATCTGAGCTGTTTCTACTTCTTGCTCCAATGTCGTGAGGGCGTAGGCGGCTGATGTGTTACCATCTGGTCCTCTGAGACAAGATCGGTCCACATACAGTGAACCTTCTGGGTCTGCTATCGGGGTATCCTGTAAGTCAACCCGTCCCATCGTCTCCTCTTCTGTCCTCAATATACAGTCATGTGGATCTAAACGGGCATCCTGAGTATCCAGTGGGAGTAATGTGGCGGGATTCAGTGCAGTGCATTTCTTAATGTTAATGTGGCTGGAAAAGAGTGTCAATTCATATCCTGTGAGTCGTGCTGATGGAGCATGGATTCGCATGTAGAGCGACTTGCTTGTACTCAACCCTCACGCATAACTCGTAACATAATAATAAACATGTTTTGTGTACTAATAATTGCGCCACACAACGGTACTAGTATCTAGGGGTAGCTTGCTTATGTGTTTGTACTAACTATAATCCACTTGCACTAAAATGGCCCCTGCTACACGGGATTTCCTACTGCGCATGCGTCAGTCATACTCACTTGACATGACGTATTATCTAGCTTGGAGGGAAATTTTTGCTTCTGCGCACTAGAACTAAGATGGCTGCTTTGTGTTACAGCATGCATGAAGCTTGTGCTGCTTTTGCTAAGCTGTTTGTTTTGCCTAAACACTAAACTCAATAGTTAAAATAAAGTATTGGGAATAGAGTAGAGATAAGTGGTATACAGTACATTAATTTATTCTTTGTTCTAAAACTGTTTCTTTTCTATTCTTACATGTATCATAATCTTGGGCCTGGGAGGTGGTATTACTCCATCTTGAAAACCCACACTGCGTATGTCAAACTCCAGAAGGAGCTGAAGTCATTTGACATTTAAGCAATGCCAAGCTTACGGCACACTAGAAGATGTGCCTGGGAACCTAACCCGATGAGCCCAAGCGGAAGACAAACTGTTTACATTGTATTTCTATAAGAACATCCATTGTTGGGTGGAATAAAGATGCATGGGAAAAGTAAATTTGATGGACGGGAACGTTAATAGAATATTCAGGAGAAAAGTTTCATTTTAGTATGGTGTGATGATCTCTTCCCGTCTTTTGTCCAATCAAAATTGGGTATCCTTACACTTGCAACATTGGGGAGTGGTACACTGCCCTGAAAAATAGTATAACTAGAGTAGGCTTAGTTAGTTAATTTGTCTGACTTGTCCGAATAGCTGACCTGTCACTGACCCTACGCACTCAATAGGTGATCGGGAGCAGAGGTGCTGGCAGAGCACTCTGTCAGAAGAATCGATAACCCAATCGGGGTTTGGGAGTTGGGTGCTGGCGAAGCACTCTGTCCGGGGATTTGCTGATGCAGTCGGGGTACAACTGTTAGCTGCAGAGAGGGTCCAACGCAGGCATTTGTCCTTTAGCTGCGGGTGCCGGTTCTAGCCTGAGGTGGTCTTGTCCTGATCCAATTTGATCCGTACTTGTCCTGATTCTGGTCTGCACCTGTTCTTTCCTGTTGGTACCTGCATCTTGGGGTTCTGTCCTTTATCCCAGCCCGTGGCCAGGATTGGTCTTCACACCATTTTAGGTAAATATAATGTGGGTTCGTCATTGTACTGTCTTCCCCTTTTCACCATTCCTATGTTTCAATGCTTAATGAAAGTTTCTTATTTCATCTCACCTTAATCATACTCTTGTTGATTAATCCAGTTTCAATTAATGTAGTATGGACATTGATTTTTAAAGATTTACATAGATAAAGAGTTTAAACTTTTCCTGAGTCTGTGGTTATTATATGAGTGTACATTTTATATTTCTACCAATTATTCTAACACCCTGATCCATTAGGTTTTCAGGTACCGGTGACTAGGATTGGAAAGTCAAATGGTATAGGTCCTGAATGGTTAAACAACATTTGATATGAGTGTAGGTTTTATTTGTCCTTTTGTGTAGTTAAAATGTTAAATGGGCCCAGGTGAGTATGGTAAAAAAACAGGCAGGTGAACCTGCGCTCTATCAGTGCGCTAGTGAGGTACTGTGTCTTGGTGTTATTAAGGAGGATATCCACAGAATGGGGAACCATCAGAGTCAAGGGGGAGTTCATGACGATCCCCGCACTCTGACGGACCAAGAGTGCGGCCGCAGCTGTCGCCCGTAGGCATCCTGGGAGAGCCCTTGCAACAGGATCTATGGTAGCTGAAAAATAGGCACATGGCAGATGGTGACCTCCGAATATCTGGGTCAAGACAGCGCATGCACAGCTGTCTGTCTCATGTACAAAAATAAAAAAATGTTTGTTATAATCAGGAGTACCGAGGACCTGCGCTCGATCAGTTTCTTTTGGGAGCAGAGGTAAGGTTAGGGTTTAGTTAAGATAGGTAGTTAGTTATAGTTAGCTGGTTATTGGAAAAATATATTTGCGTATTTGAAATTGTATTATTGATTATATTGATTTTATTTATTAACCAAAATTGTTTGTACCTGTTATATGTTTTGTCTAGAATCCCCGGGGGCAGAATAGAAGGTGGTAAATGGAAGCCACTCTGTAGTTGAGGTCACTTGTCAGAGGAAGTAAGTGCATGGTTAGGTACAACCGGAAGCACTGTTACGGAATTTTCTGAATACATTTGTGAATAAATGATAGCAAAGAGTTCGCTGGCAAAATTCTAGTGCGATATCACCTGGAAAGGGTCACACTGGAGAAGAAGCAGGTTCGTCTTAGCTTGATTGGCGTCAAGGGGGTTCGCTGGTGAAACTTTGGCCTTATATCACCTAGAAAGGGTAAGACCGAGGGAGTAGCAGGTTCTCCAATGTTTGTATGAAGGGTAGACGGAAGGGATCTACTCGTAGTGTATGAAGAGTAAGCGGAAGGGATTTACTCGTAGTAAGTTCAAAATATCTTTTCTTTGAATTAGGCACTCAGACAAAGTGGCGAATGTATTTATGTTGTAAAATATTGAAAATTGCACTTTAAAAGTAAAAAGAAACAAGTTTCGTATTACCTTGCAAGGGAGGGAGTCAGTTGCGGAGCTGCGCTGACGTCACTTTGAGCCGCGCTGGTACTGGTTGAGACAGCGGGTGTGTAGCTGAGGTAATACTGTAAAGGAGGGGTGAGTGCAGGAGCGTGGGAACTCGTCTCACGGTAAAAGCCGCGCAACTATTGGTTGAGTTGATTTGCATTCAAGGGTTTAATTGGTTGCCGGAAAATAGGAAATGCGCTGGCATTGGTGAAGCATTTTTGTAAACAGACAAGTATTTTTGCAAATTAAAAGTCGAAATTATATGTGGCATTTAGATCCAGGCTTTATAGGCAGGCCCGGACTGACCGTTGCGGGCACCGGGCAATCCCCCGGTGCGCCGCAAGGGTGGGGGCCGGTTGTTGGCCCCTGGGGGCCGTTTTTGTTACAGGGCCGTTTTTGCAGCAAACGGCCCTGTAACAAAAACGGCCGAAAACCGGCCCTGGCAAAGAGCGTGGTCGCACCCCCAATGCCCCCGGGGGGTGGGGGGGCTGGCCGAGCACTTTGCCAGGGCCGGTTTTGGTTCCCAGTCCGGCCCTGTTTATAGGGAATCGACCTGATAGAAAATACCTAGGTTTTGCTAAGGAGCAGATGATAAGAGGTAGACCCTATTTCATGTACGGAGGTGAAAGAAAAACGTTTTTCAAAAGAGTCAAAAATTTCTTTAAAAAGGATAAACCGATTAAAACTAGAGAAGGAATTATTATTCCACCATCAAATACGCCCGCATCATACATGATGATTGAAAAGGGCTATCACACTTGTGTGTGGTTAGAAAACTGTGTAGAATACACCAAAGATGACGGACTTTTGGCATTTCCAGAACATGGTACTTTTAATGGCAGAATTTTGTATAATATGAGAAATCGCATGAATGAATTCGATCCCAGACCAAGATTAACGCAGTAGGAGGCACTGGAGGAATGTGAAATTGAAGCATTTGAGCGAGACAGACCCAGAAATGACAGAGGTTTGAGTAAGTTTTACCCTAAGTTTCCACGTGAGACTAGAGATAAGCAACTGAAACAGTGGAGACAGTCCATGATAGTAGAAGGTTTGTATCCTGTATTTACTCAAGAAAACCTGTCAGGAAGCAAAAGCACAGAGAAAACCAGAAATCTAATGGTTAGTGATAATCCAGAAGACTATTATTTGGAGGATTTGTTCATGAAAAATCCGCCACCATATAATGAGGAACCAAGGACAATTAATCCTAGTGCACCGCTATTAAAACCACCTTTGATTCCACAAGTACTATATGAGACCTCATTAGAAAAGGTACTTCAGGATGGAGAGAAAGAAGCATTAAATAAACAGCGAAGTGAGTTAATTCAGAAAATTTCTCAATTAAATACGAGTCCTGAAGCCCTAACAATTCCGGTAACTATTGGTCCCGTTGTTCCTTTGTACGGAGCTAAACAGTCTAGTACTAAACCTCCTGTTTTAACTACACCTGTAGTGCAGTCAAGAAAAGAGACATTAATTGTGGATGATCAAGCAAGTGAATGTGAGTCGGTAATTTCCCTTATGGATTTACCTATAAAAGAACCTGAAAGGAGCTTGGTTAGAAAAAGTACTCCCAGAAGCTCTAGAGAAGTGCGAATGGAAACACCATCAGGTACAATAAATGCAACGGTCGTTACTCCAGAAGAAATAGAAAGATGGTCCCGAGAAATGGATAATCCAAAAACACAATCAAAGGCATTGGATATATTCAAATTAAGAGTTGAATTAGAAAAAATGATGGCAGGAAATGTGGGTTTGGAAAGATTGAACACACTCAGCGAAGATGAATTGTTGTTTATATATCGAAGTATCACACGGAACACAAGAGTATTTCATGAAAAATTAATGAATATGGCACTTGAAATGGGAATTGATATTGGTAAATCAAAAGTGTTACAAAAACCTTATCAAGCTGAATTTACTGATAAAGATTAAGAAAATATGAATGTGTCAGGAAGGAAAGTGCAGATTAAAGAATTATTATCAATATTGCAAAAATGGGGTGATTTAGAAAGATGGAAAGCCAGATGGGCAAAGGAAAAGGAAGAAGCACAAGGGAAAAGCACTGCATCAGAGTATATGTTGAAAGAAGAAGAGAAAGTGGAAAGATTGTGTCCGATGAGAGAAGTACCAGGTGGAGGTTATGTACATGTTCCATGGTCCCGACAGGATATTTTGTCATTTACAAATGATTTTCCAAAATTGCGAGAAAAACCTGTAGAGTGGTACAGACAAGTCGAAAGATTTGTAAAAGCCTCAAAAGTACTATTAAAAAATTTAGATGGATCATTTGACATTGTTGTTCCTGTCGATTTATGGACAGAATGCAAAATAGCAGTTGATTGGCTAAATGATGAGTACCCTAGAGACCCAAAGACAGGAGCTCCATCAGATGAGGTTATTAAGAAATACAATCAAGTAATGTTGTATTTGAAAGGGAAGGTACCTCCAAAAGAGACCGATTGGACCAGTATAGATAGAACTACGCAAAATAAAGCTGAATCTGTGCATGCATATTATGAACGCCTCTTACAAGTCTTTAAACAATATAGTGGTCTAGAGAACATTGATACCAAAGATTTGACGCATTTCATTTATCAGTTTGTGTCTGGGTTAAGACCAGAAATTTCACAATGGATTAAAGATCATAAGATCTGTTGGCAGGCCAAACCTATTGATGAAATACTGAAATATGCAAAATATTGTGAAGATGAATTAGACAATAAGCGTAAGAATTTGGAAGAAAAAGTCATGTGGGCACAAGTAAAACTAGCAGAGCAGCAGGAACTCCAATTGAATCAGTTGAAAAATAATCAAGCCCAAGGAGATGGAAATAGAGGAAAGCCAAAGGGAAATTATAACATAGATGAAGCTAAGAAAAAAATGTCCATGTCACGGGTGCGGAAAGTTAGGTCATTGGAAAAACGAGTGTAAAGCCATATTGAATAATAATGATACGCAAACTAATCCTTTGAATCCACAGACGCAGAATGAAGTGTCAAAGAAACAATCACAGCAGGTAATACAGAACCAATTACCCCTAGTGCCTATGCCAAATTCTAGGAACAAAGCAAATTATAGTGTGGATACCACAAATTGGGAGGGAAGTGATAGGAGAGATTCAGTGACTTCACAATTTCTTTTGAGTGACACATTTTTTGAAGAGGACACCTACTGAAGGTGCTTGAGAGGGGAGGATGAGGAATGCGTGCTTGGCGAATCCTTGCCGGTAGATCAGTCAGATCCATATATTGAGGGAAAAGTTGAGGGAAATGATGTTACCTTTTTGGTGGACACTGGCGCTACCCGTTCTACTGTGAGAACAGCAGACGTTCCAAACCTACCCCTCTCAGGAGAAGCGATCCAAGTAGTGGGCATTTCTAATAAACAAATTAGTGCCCCAGTTACAGAACCAATGGAAGTTAGAATAGGCAACTTTAAAGAAATGCATACATTTGTTGTGTGTGATTCTAGTCCAGTAAATCTGTTAGGCAGAGACTTGTTGTGCAAAATGAATTGCACCATCTTTTGCACTCCAAATGGTGTTGAAATACAAACCCCAGACGAGGATGGAATATATAAATTAATGTTAGCGAGACAGGAAAATAAAAATAAAACATTGACCATAGAAGATATACCAAAAGAATTACAAGATACTGTGAATCCAAATGTGTGGGATTTTACAGGAAAAGATGTAGGATTAATGGCAAATGTTGATCCAATAAAAGTGACAGTAAAGGAAGGTGCAGTTTACCCAAATACTCAACATTATAAAATGAGCCCAGAAATAAAAGCAGGAGTTGCAGCAGAAATAAAATGGTTGATTGAAACAGGCATTTTGCAAGAAATAATGAGCAGTCCATGTAATTCACCCATAATTGACATAAAGAAACCGAGCGGAAAATATAGGGTCGTACAAGACCTCCGAAATATTAATAAAATTGTTGTCCTGCTGTGCCAAATTCTTCTGTGATTTTATATCAGATACCATGGGCAGCAGGTTGGTTCACTGTGGTCGATTTGTGCCACGCCTTTTTCTCCATACCCTTGCACCCAGACAGCAGATATATTTTTTCTTTTGAATTCGACAGTCATGTCTACGTCTGGAACCGTGTTCCTCAGGGGTACACAGAAAGTCCATCAATTTTTAATCAAATTTTGAAAAAGTGCCTTGAATCTTTGGGGCTGCCTGGCAAATCTGTTCTGGTGCAATACATAGACGACCTTTTAGCGGCATCTCAAACCAAAGACGATTGTGTGGTGGATACAATAGCGTTGTTAAATCATCTGAGTGAAGGAGGACATAAAGTGTCACCTGAAAAGCTACAACTTTGTACCACATCAGTGAAATATCTGGGGCACCAGATAGAAAAAGGTGTCAGAAGGGTTACTTCAGAGAGAATCAGAATAATCAAAAACATGAATTTACCTCAAACTCAGAAAGAAATCTGAATGTTTTTGGGAGTAGTAGGTTACTGCAGGCAATGGATTGTGGGATTTGCAGTCCTAGCAAAACCACTGATACAATTGACAAAGAAAAGAGCAAAAGACCCAGTAGAATGGGATGATGAAAGTATGTCACCTTTCTTAAAATTACGGGATTGTCTGTGTACTGCTTCAGCACTGGGAATGCCTGATTTTTCAAAATACTTTTCACTGTTTTGTGATACACAGGACAATTGTGCACTTTCAGTCCTGACTCAGACTCATGGTCTAATGAGACATCCTGTGGCATATTTTTCTTCCACACTGGATCTAGTAGCATCTGCTTTGCCAGGTTGCTTGAAAGCAGTAGCTGCAACTTGCATGAGTCTTGAACAAAGTGAGTTCATTATTATGGGACATCCAGTAACTGTGTATGTCCCACATGCAGTTGTGATTTTGCTGACCAGAACTAAAACTCAGTATCTAACTCCTAGTCGGCTGACTAAGTATGAAAGAATTCTTGTTGGTGCAGCAAATGTGACCATTTCTAGGTGCAACATTCTGAATCCAGCCACATTGTTGCCTGAGTCACATATTGCAGAAGTCAAAGATGAAGTCAAACACAATTGTATCGACTTGACAGAATATTGTACCAAACCTCGACCAGACATAAGAGAAGAACCATTAATAGATTCAGAACATGAGTTATTTGTAGATGGCTCATGCTTGCGACATGAGGAAGGAGGTCTGAGCGCAGCATATGCGGTTTGTACGTTATGGGGTCCAGTTGAAGCATCCTATTTACCTGGAGTCAAGTCTGCGCAAGTAGCCGAATTAATTGCATTGGCGAAGGCTTGCACAATTGGGAAAAATGTGAAAGTATCAATTTACACTGACAGCCAATATGGCTACGGGGTTGTGCATGATTTTGGCCAACTCTGGATGCAAAGAGAGTGTCTGACTTCACCAGGCACTCCTATTAAAAATGAAAATCTTGTGAAGATTTGCTAAAAGCAACCCAATTGCCAGAAACAGTGGCTGTGGTCAAGTGTGCTGCTCACCAATCTGGAAATGACAAAGTGACCGCAGGTAACCGATATGCTGACCAATTAGCCCAACACTGTGCCAAACATAAAATGGCAATAAATAGAAAAGTTGATACATGCGAAATAGCTGCCAACTTATGTTGTTGCAAGGTGTGAAAACTTGGGAAAAAGTGAGAGATTTGCGGAATGGGGCAGAAACAGAAAAAAAGGGAGAATGGAGAAAGATACGTTGTCAGATAAGGGCTGAAGATGGTGTTATTGTTTACCTCGATGGCAGACCTGTGTTACCAGACTGTATGCTTACTCCTATGGCTAGGATGTATCATGGAGATTCCCACCTAGGACGAGATGCTATGATTCGAATGTTCAGACAATCTTGGCTTAATGCAAAATTCAGGAACATAGCAGAGTGTCTTTGCCAGAGGTGCTTGATGTGCCAGCAAATGAATCCCGGCAAGAGAACAGTAGTTTGTCCTGGGAAGATTGGGAAAGCAGAAGGCAGAAATTGAATTCATCCAGTTACCACCCTTTCGAGGAATGAAATATGTCCTTGTTATTGTCTGCCTATTTTCAAAATGGGTGGAAGCATCCCCTACCAAACGAAACAATAGCATCACTATAGCTAGACTCTTAATCAGAGAGCTGATACCACGTTTCGGTTTTCCAGTAACAATTGAATCAGACCGAGGAAAACATTTTAATAATGAAATAATTGGTCTAATCTGTGAAGCATTCACAATTGAGCAAAAGCTGCACTATACACATCGTCCAGAAGCTTCTGGAGTAGTTGAACAACTGAATGCCACAATCAAATCAAGATTGGGAAAGAAATATGCATCTACAAAATTAGAATGGCCTAATGCTTTACCTCTTGTTCTGATGGGACCCAGAAGTATTCCAGACAAGAAAACAGGCTTGAGTCCTCGTGAAATCCTCATGGGAAGAGCAATGAGGCAAGAATGGGTGCCAGGACACAAATTGATAAATATATCTGATGACTTAGTGCTAGAGTACTGAAAAGAACTGGCTGACCAAGTGCGTTCTATCTCTCACCAGGTTGGAAAAGGCGCTGTCACCAGACAATCAACTCTAGCACATGATCTGATTCCAGGTGACTGGGTAGTGATAAAAGAACATACTCGAGAATCTTGCCTAGCACCAAGGTGGGGAAGGCCACGTCAAGTGATATTGGTCACCACCACAGCTGTCAAATGTGAGGGAATTCCAAACTGGATTCATGCTAGTCACACAAAAAGGGTGACTGAACCTGATGAAACTGAAGCCGAAGGTTGTACAGCTGAAGGGTCTCAAGAAATCGATCCTGAAGTAGCTGATGAACGACCAAGCACTAGTCCGGATGATTGGATTCCAGTAGTTGACATACCTACAAAGATCATAAAAACAAGGAGTCAAACTTATTTAGACATACAGAGTGATAGTGAGGAAGAGCTAGGTCTAGAAGAACGTACTCAGATTACAGAAATCAAAGCCAATGGTAATCTTGAGGAGGACCAGATAAGGAAAGATCAAAATACTCAGACATTCCAGATGCCTGTTAGAGCTCCAGAGTCTGAGGAGGGACAGATAGGTACAAGGGCGGAGGCTCAGGAAGAAGAAGAACAAGAGATCGACATACCTGAGCAGGACCAGATAGGTGTAGAAAAACGTGTTCAGGAAGAAGAAGGTGAACAAAGTCAAAGTCAAATTCAACACACTCCTGAGCAAGGGCAGATTAGCATCCAGGCAGAAGAAACAGAAACAAGACCTGGACCAAGTCAGATAGAGAGGGATACAGAGGACAACATTGAAATAGATGTGCCACAACTGAATGAAAATAAAAGAATATTTAAAGAAGAACAAAGCACAGTGCCAGCTAAAATACTCAGAAAGGAAGATAAGTGGCCTGGTTTTGTCAAAAGACTGAAATTTCGCCTTAAGACAATAAATGAAGAACCAGAACAAGTAAATGAAATATCAAGTCATGCTGGGCCTTCAACAGAGCAACCAAAAAGGAGGAGTCCACGACTGAAAGGATTGAATAAAAAGTTCAGAGACCCTGAATGGACTTACGTCATTCTTGAAGATTTTGAAAACTTAGAGATAAGTGATGAAAGTGATGACGAACTGATTGATGAACTAACAGATGAAGAAGTGAGACCAACTTGAGAAAGTCACAAGCTAAAATATTGTGAAAAATTCTCAAAGAGGGGCTAAGTCTCCTTAGTCAGAAAAATGGCTGATCATACTGTTAATGGTAAACCGAAAAGAAACTGTTTAAAAACATGCTGTAGAATATGCACATGTAGTATAGTGATAGTACTCATAGTATGGTTAGGACTAACAATAGCTATTCCTTACATAATGAGTAGAGACATGAAGAAGAACACTAGTGAGCCTGAAACGATAGACACACCTAGAAAAATAGATACACAAGAAAAAGCACTTAGCGTTAAACAACAAAAGGTAGATTTAGAAGCATCAGATGAGGAAGGATTACATTATACTAAAATTAAGAACCGAACTCACTTAAATGTATTTGCAAATGTATTAGTACACTATGTAGAAGCTATGGAAATAGAAGATTGCTATGTGTGTATGAAATTACCTACATCAGTCATCATTTACCCCTAATATATGGTATTTCCTGTAGTATTTTAGCTAGTTTATTCTATAAGAAAGGACCTTTGCAGTATTACTATTCTAACTCAGGTGTGATATTTTCTGAACTTCCTATACGTAGTAACCTGAATCCTGTACATACTAACAGTGATGTAACACGTTATATTGGTGAATATTTTCTAGCAATAGGTACAATAGATATAGCTGAAGCACACAAGAATAATTTAACATGCTTATTACATGAAAAAGAGAAAATATTTTAAAAAATGGTTGAGAAAAGGAGAGAGAATTTCCAAAGAAAGGCAAATGATAAGAATCATAAAATTCCTAAATGGGCTGAAAATATAGGGTTCACCCCAAATGGCAAGCCTCATGCTGCTATGTTGCTGGATTTTGAAAATAAATGGAAACTCTGTCTCCATAGAGAAAGAACAAGCTATTATAACAATATATTCATTGGTTCCAGTGAGTGTGAACACAATTATAAGGTAATTGGGGGTTGGGGTTTCAAAGATGGAACTGAACCTGTGTTTCCTGGAATTTATTTTATTTGTGGAAACAGAGCATATTACAAACTGCCTGATCATTGGTATGGTAGCTGTTATTTTGGAATACTATTCCCAAAGATATATCATGTAAACAAAATCACTGGAAGCAATGAAGAAACGAATGGATTAATACGTAGCAAAAGAGCTAGTTTTGGAGAAATAGTAGGTGATATATTTAGTGCTTTGATACCTACAGTGGGAGTGGCTCTGAATACGCAGAGAATCTGTAAATTGTCAACAGTAGTGGATCGTTTATCGACCGACACTGCTGGAGGGTTCTTAATGGTCAATGCCTAATTGGTTGCGATCAGATCAATGGTTTTACAAAATCGACTTGCTCTTGATACATTATTAGCAAAAGAGGGTGGAGTCTGTAGAATGTTGAAAGTGCAACATTGTTGCACTTATGTACCTGATAAAAGTGTTGAAATTAAAAGGTATGTAAGAAATATTACCAATTTGGAAAAGGAGCTTAAACCACTAGAGGTTGATAGTGCATGGCAGAGACTTACCGATGGACTCTCTTCTATAGGTAGTTGGCTTTCTAATGTAGGAAAAAGTTTTGTAGGTAGGATATTAATGCCAATGGTGGGAATGGGCCTACTGATTTTAGGGATAATAATTTGTTGTAAATGTCGCAAGCACAAGAAGGCATATACAGTAAACAAGAAAGGGGAAAAGAGAAATATTGATGAAATTGAGTTAGAAGAGTTGAATGGAAATTTATATAAGAAAGTGAAAACCTTTCACACAAACAATGAAAAGAAACCAAACAGAAAGTTTGAAGAGATTGAATTGGGTGAAATGTGAAAGTTGGCATCTGTTTAATTAATTAGTGATGATATAAAATATCATCAAAGAGGGGATAGATGGAGCAAGGATTCGACTTGCTTGTACTCAACCCTCTCTGATAACTTGTAACATAAAAATAAACATGTGTTGTGTACTAATAATTGCACCACACAACGTTACTAGTATCTAGGGGAAGCTTGCTTATGTGTTTGTACTAACTATAATCCGCTTGCACTAAAATGGCCGCTGCTACGCGGGATTTCCTACTATGCATGCGTCTGTCATACTCACGTGACATGACGTATTATCTAGCTTGGAGGGAAACTTTTGCTTCTGCGCACTAGAACTAAGATGGCTGCTTTGTGTTACAGCATGCATGAAGCTTGCACTGCTGCTTTTGCTAAGCTGTTTGTTTTGCCTAAACACTAAACGCAATAGTTAAAATAAAGTAATGGGAATAGGTAGAGATAAGTGGTATACAGTACATTAATTTATTCTTTGTTCTAAAACTGTTTCTTTTCTTTTTCCTATTATGTATCATAATCTTGGGCCTGGGAGGTGCTATTACTCCTTCTTGAAAACCCACACTGCGCATGCCAAACTCCAGAAGGAGCTGAAGTCATTTGACATTAAAGCAATGCCAAGCTTACGGTACACTAGAAGATGCACCTGGGAACCTAACCCGATGACCCCAAGCAGAAGACAAACTGTTTACAGTGTATTTCTATAAGAACATCCATTGTTGGGTGGACTAAAGATGCATGGGCAAATTAAATTTGATGGGCGGGAACGTTAATAGAATATTCAGAAGAAAAGTTTTATTTTAGTATGGTGTGATGATCTCTCTCCGTCTTTTGTCCAATCAAAATTGGGTATCTTTACACTAGCAACATTAGGGGGTTGTACACTGCCCTGAAAAATAGTATAACTAGAGTAGGCTTAGTTAGTTAATTTGTCCGACTTGTCCGAATAGCTGACCTGTCACTGACCCAACGCACGCAATAGGTGATCGGGAGCACAGGTGCTGGCGGAGTACTCTTTCAGAAGAATCAATAACCCAATCGGGGTTTGGGAGTTGGGTGCTGGCGAAGCATTCTGTCCGGGGATTTGCTGACCCAGTCTCAAAGTTCTCAAAGGGACGAAAAGCTGACTGCAGAGAGCAAGGAAGCCAGTCGGGGGGGAATTGAATAATCTATATAAATCTTGCTTAACCGTAGACCATGGGGAAGAAGGGAAGGGGCGGGCAGGGGTAAGGCTGCAGGGATTGTGCGGATGTGGACTCGTGGTCATTCCCTTGGCGAGGACAGGAGTAGTGTGCGCAGTCAGTGTCATAGGCGTCAAAATAAGGGGGATCAGTGTGACGGGGGAACAGTAGGAGGGGCAGTGGGGCAGGAGTGTGCAGCACGGCCGGTGCAGCTGCATGCGGGGCAGGGGGTGTCAGTGCAGGGTACATGGGGGCTTAAGCAGGAGGACTTTCCAACGTGGTATCGAGCAGGGAATCGCCCTCTTCTCCCCCTTCCATAAAGCCTTTTCCTTTCTCTTCCCGGGCCGGGTAGCACTTCTGCATCCGCGCCCAATGTTCCCTAACGGCCATCTCTACAGATTTTTCCATTCGGTCCTGTAAGTGCTCCCTAGCATGGTCAGCCATTGACATCCGCTCCCGCTTTCTTTCTAGTGCCTTTTCCCTCTCGGCTCTCTGCTCAATTTCCTTCCTCCACAACCTGACAGACTCAAACATTGAGGGACAAATCTTCAGTTTTAATAGCTGTTCCTCTAGATTTGCCAGAATTTGCGGCCATTGTAATTCTGAGTCACTTCGTTTAGTGTATTTGGTCCAAAAAGGGGAAAACATTAAAGTAGAAGGACCATGTTTAGTATACATGGTGTGACCAGGGGTCCCCTCTGGAGGAAGCGGACAGGCCGCCTCCAGCTGGGAGTCCTGTGCACACATACAACAACATATTTCTTAAACTTACTACTGGCCGGCATGTTTGTAAACAGATAACAGACAACAGCGGGTTTTTAAAAACTCACCTTGCTGGCTTGGCTTTTGCAAAAGTCAATAGCAGCAGAATCATACAGACTCGTTGGGTGATCAGCCCACCCTTACCTACCAGGGGTAGTTCTCTTCTGCAGACGTAGGGCTGTGTCCTGCTCCAGAATTCACTTTGTAAGGGGACTCCAGCGAGAACGTGGTCATGTGGCTCAGACCGGGTGGGGGGGAACAGCGGGCGAGTCGTTCGGCTACCGGACTGCAAGAATCCCTCGGGTAGGGTACCTTCCGTCAGAGTCTCTCCGTGCACCTCCTCACATCCACCGGGCCTAACCTTCGTGCTCGTGGAGTCCTTATTCAGGCGCCATTTGAAGAACCGTTTTTACCCACTTACTGGGTCTTGGCAGCGGGGGAACCACCCAAGTCTTCCATACCCTCCTTATATAGAAAAAGGAGACACAGGAGCCTTCGTCTGCAGGAGGAACCGAGTTTTATTCTAATAGCCCGGGCTATGGAACAGAGTCTCAAGCTCGTCGTAGACAAGATAGAGGAGACTGCTGCTTTACTCCGCAGCTTACAGGCCTTATATACACATTTCGTACCTTGAGAAACCAGTTAGGATGGGGGCCTGGTGCCCCCGAGTCAGAATGCAGTTACGCCATCCTTTGTTCAGACAGGACAGTGCTGCAACAGATGGTGCAAAAGATTACGGACAGGTCTTGCAAAACAGGATATGCACATGAGTGAACAGACAGATCTTGAACAGCAGAATATGTGAAAGAAACAAGTTCTGCGACGGTGGTGTGACCAAGTCTTGCGAAACAGGGTGGGGGTGTGCAGGAGTTCAGTCTGAGGGTGGTGAGGCCAATTCTTTGTTCCCTTTTTTGAAATTGGCTCAACCACAAAGAGCAGGAAGGACAGGGTGGTCGTGACAGTTAAAGTTTCATCAGACATCAGCAGAAACGACCAGGAGGGTCGTGCAGAGGTGTTTGACACGAAACGGCAATGCAAAAATAATGGAGTCCTGACACAAAATAAATGCAGACAAGAAGGGCACTTTTCCTCAGGTTCGCAAAGAGGGACGGAGCTTGCCAATGGCCTTATCTGGAACCTTGTCCTCTGGAGGGGTATTGAGGGAGCACAGCCAGCCCCTGCCACGACCAGCCCCCTGGAAAACCCAGGGGGTGAAAATCTTCTGGATGGAAGACTGGGCCTTATCGGAGGATGTGAATGTATCCACAAACTTGTCCAGCTCCTTGATAAATGGCTCCCCAAAGAGTCCACCCTGGGCCACCGCTACCGTCTCTGAGGTCGCAAGGTCACCAGGCTTCGGGTCCGCATAAGCAAGGAACTGCGACGTTCCATGGACAGTGCGCAGTTGGCATTACCCAGAAAGATATTTGCACACTGCGCCCAATCCCAAAAAACTTTAGAGGAGATAAGGGAGCCTGAAGACATGGCCTCCTCTGCCATGTCCAAAACTTTAGTAAATTTTAGTAAGGTGCCTGATGGCATCCACCAACTTATCCTGGCATGACCTTCAGGATCTACCTATGCCCTTCTTGGGGTCTTTCATGAATTTCACCAGAAAGGTGGCCATCCTGGGATCGATGTTAGGGGTCAAGGCAACATTACCCTTCACAGTAGGGTGAGAGCATTCAGGCAATAGGCGGCCGCGAGCCTCCTTTTTCTGTGGCTTTCGCAGGCGTCCTGCTACATAATTCACCACCTTCTCCGCCGGGGCCCACTCAGAAGACCGAGAGTGGAGGATGTGGTTGGGGTCCAACATGTACGACCCCAACACGTCTTGGAAGGAGGCCTCAATGGGGTAAGAGACTGGGGAAGGGCGCCAAGACCTGACAAGCCTGTGTCTCGTCAGAGTCTGCATAAGAATCATCATTGAGGTATGGCGAACACAGTTGCGGATGATCCAGGACAGGCCAAGTAGGTGCTAGGGGCGGGATGGGGAAGGAGGGACCTGGGCCAGGAAGGCCCTTTTGAGACATGTGAACACATCATGATCCATCCCAGCCTCATGGCGTCATTTCAGTGGCAATGCATCCAGCCCTGCGAAGATTGAGGGGGGCCAGAAGGCCCGGGGGTGCCTGCAGGCTGGTGGTCTAACTTGTGGGCCTGGGTACATTCAAGCGCGATTTGCTATGCACTGCATTGCTCTAAAAGGCCCATGACCTCTGAGACTGCCCTATAGATAGAGGCATCTACCACCTCATATAACTCATCTTCCCAGGGTAAGAAAGCTAAGGGGTGCCCTTCCATATGCATTCTGTAAAGAGGTCTCTATGACTTGAGCACAAGGGACAGACCAAGAAAAATACCAGCAGGCACAGCACTGCAGCTTTGGTACTCGATGACCAGTAAGGGTATTTGTGTAGGGCAAGCGCACTCTTTGATGGGTCTAAGTCCATGGACAACCCCCATGCGGTTATCTGCTGAGAAAAAGGCTTGGGATTGTGTCCCCAACTGTGGCCTCTTAATGTATACAGACCCTGTGGGACATTGGTAAAAATCAAGCAATACTGACCCAAAAGGGTGTACAGTTTCACCATTTAGCAGCTACAAACCTCGTTTGCATTCCAGGGTGTCTCTCTCCAGGCTTGCAAGCTTCCAGTGGCTACCACAGTGTACAGATCTGAATCCGCTTCTGAGGAGATTTGAAAGCCATGCACTGCGGGCTGGGAGCTGTGCTGATTACAGCACCACCTAGAGGGCGAAGGACTGCACCACGGCAATGCAAACCGCTCAAGAAAGCCATCTACCCTGGAGTGCGACCATGTTCCCGCTGCCCACCAGCCAAGCGAGTGCACTCAAGCAAACAATAAATATCACCCCAATAGCTCCAAAAAATTAAAGCACAATAAAACACATTGTCAGAGAAAGGAAACAAAAACTTTACTTATCTTTGCTACGAGCAGCGAACAAAGAGGCAGTAAAAACACAAACAATGGTCTTATTTGGCATTGCTGGCACCTGATTGGCTATTGTTGTTATCCCATTCCCAAGTGTTTCTGGGAAAGGTAGTTTTTTGTTTGGTGTTTAATGAAATGACTACTGTAAAAATAAAGCGAAGGAAGCAAAACATAATCCTCGCCTAGAATTAGGGAATGAACACCTTTTAGAGTGAATGACCATTTACTGAAATACCTGAAGGTGCACATCACAGTTCAGGACTTGGACATTTTCATAGCATATATTACACCACTCATCATAAGGGTCGAGAAGGAACTTCAGAGGTAGCGAAATGTACATATACTCTGGTTAGGCAAGTTCAAGATTGTGCTGGCTTCAAAACGTGTGTATTTTTGAAGCACTCTCAATGATTAAGGTCTATGATGTGAACAATGCTCAAGTGGGCAGTTGCCTCATGCCTACTACAAACCAGCACAGGTCGCTCTGATCACTGTCCCAGAACATCCCTTGATGAACATTAACCAGTTGAAGAACATGAACTAGCATGCAGTCAGGCTCACCGGAAGACTGTTACCCATACCCATTTCCAACCATGGGAGGCCCACTGGCATGATCATTAATGCCTCATTATGGGAAGGAAATGTTCCAGTGCATCTCACAAAATTAGTTGTTACTCCTTTAATGCAAAAACAGGGCTGAAACCATCTGACTAGAAAAAGTACCACCCCATTGCTCATTCTCCAGCCATATCCTTGCTAATGGGGAAACAGCATTTAGGCTGTCTGTCTGTCTATCCATTTTAGAAATGCAGTCTTCTGGGTAAGAGCATGTTGACTTTCATCCAACACATAGCACTGAATGTGTTTTGTAGCCATTTAACCATATATATATTTGGCAGGATGAGGGACGGTGTGAACCTTGACCTCTCAGTGGCTTCATGGTTAACCAGGATATCCTATTGAGCCATTTAAGCTGCTGGGATAGTCAGACAGGCTTTCAAGTGGTTTGTATCATTTCTTAGCAGCTATGTGTCTCACATCCTCTACCATTCCAGGGATACTTCACTGCAGTGCGGTATTACACAGGGCTCATTGTTGTCTTCCATCTTGTTTAAAATCTGTATCTAGCCACTGTGTGACTTGATATGCTTATTTGAATTTGAAACTTTAGCACATGCTACCGTCAAACACCTACTGTTTAAATTCAACTAGCAGACGTCCACTTTTATTGGACAGCTCTTGCATTCAGCACTGAATGTCCTGTAACGTTTTGTAACTGAATGGTGATAAAACTGAGGTGTTAGTTACTGGTGGGGACCATGCAGTTTGGCCTTCTGATTTTTGACTGGTACTCCTCCCATTCCAAATCCGATGGTCAAAAATCTGGAAGTGACCTTGGATTGTTAGCTGTCTTTTTTACCTCAGATTCAAAAAGTTTGGGCGTCAGGGATAGTCCAGCTTAATATTTTGAGGAAAATCTGTCCAAAATCTATGGATCTGAGCTTGGACAGGTGATGGGATTATGTGTACTTTCTCACCTGGGGGCCTGTAATGTAATTTATCAAGGTTTGCCAGATCAGGTAATTTGGAAACTATAAAGAATCCAGGACATGATGGTGATGAAAGGTCTCAAAAATGTAGATAATGTTTTCCAGACAAAACACAGTTTGTACTGGCTTCCTTTAAAAGCCAAGGTTCCAACTTAAGGCTCTTATTCTAACACATAAACCCTTTTACAAGTCAGGTCAGGGTTTATAAATCACATCCAGTGACACTTTACCAGACTTCTCAGATGTTAAGCTCAAAGGTTTCTTCTCTAAACTTCACTGCATGTCTTGTTTCAATTTTATAAAATGGCATCAGTTTTGGAGCTTACAAGAGCACAGTGACTGCCCTCCTTTTATCCCAAACTCTTCCTGCTCAGGGCTTATTCTTTCTGTTTCTTCTCTTGTGGCTTGTCTTTTGTGTGTTGCTGTTTTTGGGCCTGATGTACAAAGCTTTTTTTAGGTTGCAAACGGCCGATTTGCACAATTGGGAGGTTTCCGATTGAAATTCTTTCTTTTTGTAAGTTACAAAGCCCTAAATGAGTTTGCGTTTCGGTATTAGGAAGGGCATCCTTCCCTAATACCGAATTAGAGTGGTATGTGTGAATGTTTTGTAACCGAAATGTAGTTGCAAAACATTAGCATTTTACTACCTACTTCAAGTAACCATGCCACACTATTACATCGTTTAAAGGGCATGGGCGTGTCGGGCGCGGCCCTGGAATGGCTGACCTCCTTCCAGGACGAGCGCTTTTTCCAGGTGTTTGAGTGTGAGGCAGTTTCCTCTAAGCAACCTCTCAGCTGTGGGGTTCCCCAGGGCTCTTCCCTAAGCCCCACACTTTTTAATGTCTACATGCAACCTCTAGCAGGGATAGTCCATCCCTTCGGTGTGCGTATTGTCACCTACGCGGACGACACCCAACTGGTGGTCTCTTTAGACCACACTGAGGGGTCGTCCAACACCCTGGGCCCCTGTCTAGAGGCTGTAGCTAAGTGGATGCAATCTTCCTGTCTCAGACTTAATGGGGAGAAGACAGAGATTATGCTGCTGGGAAACCTCGCAACGACCACTCTGGCTTCTACCTGGCCCACCTGTCTTGGCTCTCCTCCTTCCCCTAAACCTCAGATAAAGAGTCTTGGAGTCTGGCTTGATAAAGCATTAGATTTCTCTGTTCAGGCCACCAGAACGGCATCCACCTGTATCGGGCTAATGAGAATGCTCCGGAAGGTGCTCCCTTTACTTCCATCCAGGCGAGGAAAATCATGGTCGATGGCCCTGATACTCTCCCGCCTGGATTATGAAAATGCTGTATATCTAGGAACCCCGGCGGCAGTGACTAATAGACTCCAAGTTACTCAAAACTGTGCTGCCCGATTACTATTCAACATTCCCCGTTGGCATTCAGCCAAGGCCTTGAAAGAACTACACTGGCTCCCAGTGGCTGACAGAGTACATTTTAAGGCCATGTGCATTGTGCATAAATTCATCGCACGGGTCCTGCCATCTTGCTCCCCTTGGTTGTACCCTACACTCCCTCCAGAACCCTGCGTTCCAGTGCACTGCATCTAGCCACCACAACTAAAATCAATAAAGCCCGTTGGGGCGGCCGGTCATTCTCGCACATCGCTGCGAGAATGTGGAACTCTCTCCCGCTGAATCTTAGAGAGAACAACAATCTGATGGCTTTTAGGAAAGCTCTGAAAACACACCTGTTTGCAAAAGCGTGTTAACCCATCCCGGCCCTCGCCTTAGTAATCAGTCAAAGCGCTGCGAGGCCTCCGGGTAGTTTCGCGCTATATAAATATAATTTTTCATTTCATTTCATTTCATTTTTCAAGTAAGTGGTAACCCATTTGCAAACCGGAAAGGGTCCCTAAAGGACCCATTCCCCTCTGTGAATGTTTGTAAAAACTTATTTTAACAGCAGTCACTGGTTCGACGGACCTCTGCCTACAAAAGATTTCATTTTACTTTTTGAAATGCATCCCATTTTTCTTTAAGGAAAACCGGCTCCATAAAAAAAAAAACATGGTTTTATTTAAAAGCAATCACAGATATGGTAGTCTACTGACCCCAGCACGCTCTGCATCTCTGTGATTTTAGCAATTCCTAATGGGTTGCAAACTGAGACTTACCTCATGAATATTAATGAGGTAGGTCTATTTGCGACCCACTGGGAATTGTAAATTGTAAGACGCAATAGTACATGGGTGTTAGCGATTACCAAATGGACACTCACAAACATTCACTATTTAGTAATCGCAAATCCAAACCTTTGTACATCTGGCCACAAGTTGTTTCATTCCCAGCACCAAGATGCTCCAGTCTACGTGCGCTTAA
Organism: Lissotriton helveticus; assembly: GCF_964261635.1. Taxonomy (NCBI): domain Eukaryota; kingdom Metazoa; phylum Chordata; class Amphibia; order Caudata; family Salamandridae; genus Lissotriton; species Lissotriton helveticus. The sequence continues at coordinate 471,272,684 of NC_136070.1, forward strand.
TATATTATATTAATATTAATAATATATATCCTGGAGGTTGTTTAAAGGTGTATGCAATGCAGACTCTATAAATGGAGGAGAAATCATGTCTTTTTAAAAACAGAAAATGTACAAAAATGGCTATATTAAGCTAAATTATACTTAGTTTATCCATATTGGAAAGATAAAAAGCTGAATCAACAGTGCCAGGCTTTAAATTTGTGGCCTGCAGGTTGTACATAGATGTCAACAGTGAATGCTTAACTCACTTAGCTTTCTTACAGGCTTCTTTGGCTCAGGAACTGTGGTGTGACGTGTAATGGCACTAGCACCATTCATGGTGGACATATTCTATTGTATACATACTCTACTAAGGGGCTTTGGGTCATACTCTTCTAGCCATCTTTGACTCAGGAAGATTTAATCACTGGCTTGAGCCATTGTCAATCACATTGTGGGTCAGCCTAGACAAGGATTTAGTCTCATCTTTCTTCTGTTGTCTATGTGGGCGTATTGTTCCCCTGCCTTTGGAACACATGAGGGACTATTTTACATCTGAAAAGTATACCTGCTCAGCACACATTTATTTATTTTTCTCATTTACGGATTCCCATCACAAAGCTGTCTTTTTATGAACTCTTTTATATTGTATCTGGCATGTTATATTGACTTTGCCAATGCTTGTTTAAATAGACACTCAATTAATATGGACATTTGCTTTGTATACATTCCCTATATGTAAGTCCCACGGCGGAAGAGTAAAAGAATAGCAACAATATCAATGTGGTTCAATTTATTTTACACGAAGCCATTAGAAACATATACAGTCAGAATACATATCATGAGAAAGTAAATGCTGGATTGCCTACGTTTAGTCGACGATTGGTTCCCACTTGCCGTCCACGTCACACATAAAACTTGGAATGCCGCAGGAGCCATCGGCCCCAAGTGCAGGAGTCCCTGCTGAGCCGAGCAGGACAGCTGCTGCTTTAGCTGACTGCCAGAAGTCAGTAAAGAATTTGGAGAGCCTGTTCAAGTTTTCTTAATAACGCGTCTCCTCCTTCCACAATTTGCCTACAAACGGCGTCTATTTTGTTTTTCCTTGGAGAAGTATGTGACTAACTATAGCCTGGCACAGTGGCGGCCTGACCTCTGCATAGCGCCATGGCGTTTTCAGCACAGGGGCCTGTACAAATCAAGACACGGACAAAAAAGGATCTTTGGGGAGTAAGAACAACCGGCACAGGGCAACTTTTCATAGCAACTGCTGAGATAAAACGACTTCCATGCTGGCCCACCACACATGCACAAAGGATTAGTCGCATTATGCAGGTTTGGGTGCCTTCAAATAGTTTCTAAGAATATGCCTGGTGTCTAATATTTGGGTGCTTTAGTACTTTTCTATAGGAAATTATTTGTAGCAATAAATCTGTTTGCAGCAAGTAAAACTGCTTAGCTCCTCTGATTAATAACGAACATTCTGTTAATGAGACCGTACCAAATTGCTCAAAAGCACACTCAAACTCTACTTAAAAAAAAGTGAACATTTGTTTTTTTGAGTTTTATATAGCGTAAACTTAACCTGAAGGTGTCAGAGCGCTTTAAATGAGCACCATTTGCATTACAGTTGACATATTCATTTCTGTTAGGCAGAGGGAGATTAAGTGATTTGCCCAGAATCACAGGATGTTGAGCGTCCCTGCCAAGACTCAAACCCGGTTACCCCACTTCGAGGTCGACTGCTCTAGCGTTAGGCCACACCCTCTAACATCTTACACATCTTTTTTGTAAATGGAATGTGGGAACATTGGTAACCAGGCAAGAGTCTGTGTATCATAGGGGTATAATAGTCTTGATTCTTGACCAATGTATCAGAAAGAACCTGAGATCGATGGCTGGACTTGAAATTGTGCCAAAATATACATTCAGGTTTATTTTTGGTCGTTAGGTCGAAAATCCATGGAAACAATTATGCCAACCATGAAATGTTAGGCTATAGTTAGAGAGGACCCATCCCTTATAATAGTCAGTTGCTATGATAAGCTGGATTCAAGTCATAACAAATGTGATTATTTTTTAATGTAATTTGAAATCTTTATTAAGTGCTGTGCTGTTAATAGAGACAGCAAAGGACCATATCACCATATCCTTTATTGAGGTTGACACTTTTGTAAAAAATTATATTTGATTGAACAGCAAAAAGATAATCTATCTATCTATCTATCTATCTATCTATCTATCTATCTATCATCCATCCATCCATCCATCCATCCATCCATCCATCCATCCATCCATCCATCTATCTATCTATCTATCTATCTATCTATCTATCTATCTATCTATCTATCTATCTATCTATCTATCTATCTATCTATCTATCTATAATACAGTGACAAACGCCACTGTGTAGATATGGTTCAGACGAACTTTCTAATGAAAAGGCATTTATTGCTTCTTTACTTGTTTGCTTGTATCGTTTGACATATTAATAGATCGGCACCAAATTTGGCCATCTCTAAGGCAAATAACCAAGATTCAGCATGACGTTTTCTTGTAGATCCATGCAGGTAAAAATGTTAGATTGAAGGTGAAAAAAGACGTATATTTAGTTTTGGCTTCTGTGTGAAATTTTGCTCATGCCTACAGCCATAAAGGCTGAAAATATTTACATCACACTCCGCATGAAATTAGAACTTTTGTAAGAAAGTGTGCTTTCATTGATTTGGTTTAAATCTGTTTAGTGTTTCTTTTTTCTTTTTTGAATAAGCATGAAAAAAAGGTGCACAGTGGGCTTTAAAGGTTTAGCACTTGTATATCTTGGCCTTTCTAATTGCTGAGGGTTTGTGGATAGAGTCCACAGATATCCACAAATCCAATAATAAAAAAATAAAGAAATCTGATTGGATGATGGTGGCATTTTTCACTCTCGTCCCTTTAGATCTGTGGCTCCAAACTTAGAACCGTGGATTTCAGTGCTCTGATGGCTGGCCGCAAGAGAAATATTTCTCTTGCAACTGCCATGAGAGAATGCGGGGTACAGTCATCAGATACTGAATTCAAAGGCAATAGAAATGGGAGCACATCCTAACCCCACTGGTCATAGTGGACGGACCATCAACGGGGTCCCTCATGATTTAAATATTTTTTTTAATGGAGTCATTGGGTCTACAGATCCTTTTTGGGATTTGCAATAACCTGACACCTAAAATGCGGGCTGATGTCCACAGTAATGGTCCTGTACCACAGACACCAGGTGTCACTGAAGGTGTCGAGGTACCACAAATCCTGAAAAGGATCCACTGGCTGGGCAAGCTTCATGCCTGAGATCCACAAACAACGTCAAGTTTCTCAAACCCATTCCTCACTATTGGGGCTCCGCAATCATAATTTCGAATTGCCAGACCCCTGGAAGGAGGGACATCGGTCACAGAAGCTTGCCCTAGGTTCGCTGTACCAAACCGAAACCTGCAAATTTGAAAGAAAACAGGGCCTGGCTTAATGCCAAACTCTGTGGAACAACCTGTATGCACAGAAGGGATTGACTATCTACTGCGTGTTGGGCACCGGTCCTGGCAATACCATGTGGCCAATCTCTGTGGCACACAGCAAAAAGCCATACATTGGCTCAATCATGCGAAAGCACTGAAATGTGTCAGTTATGGTATGCAACGCACACCACGAGTCACACTGTGCGCCATGCAGAAAATACAAAATAAAACACCCATTTCCAAATGCCCAGGAAAAAGGATTACAAAGAGGAAAGCACTGTGAGAGGTGTGAGTAATGGCATGCGTTATGTCAATGCCCTATCCTCATTATGGAGACTACTATAGTTGGGTAAGTACTCTCCTAGTCATCAGGTAAACTGCACTGATTTCATTCAATCAAGAGCAATCCTCATCTAAAAATAAAGCTCCCCACTCTGAAGTACCTTGATTGCTTAATACTAGGGATCTACCCAATGAGCCTCCGCTGCCTAAGACCAGGGTACTACAGGGCGTGGACTTAAAACAAGGCACTCGCCAGAAGCGCTGCACAAGCCTAAGTCTACCAGTTGTTAGTACCAAACACCATAATGACTATACTCTTGCAGTTATTACCCTATTAAAGACACTAACATCTCTTCAGGCTGACCTGCTACCAAAACATGAGTTTCAGGTTCATTGGTACCTCATAAAGTTACCAAATCTTTACAGTGCACTTTTTTCAGCTTCCTCTTCGCAACGTTACTAACGCAAGGTGGACAAACCTAATACTGACTACCTGCTTCTGTCATGGTGTCAGGTGTCCACCACCTCCTTCCTATCAAACCCACAAATCTCATGACCCCTTACTGGAAACGCTATTAGATTCTTATTTTAATATTGTGATTAATTTATTGTTGGTTTATACACATGAACTGATATTACGTTTAAATAATTACGAATTGGAACATTTAAAGTTGAAAAGTAGTAAAAATAAACATAAATATATCAGTTTGTTCTCGTTATAGCAATTCAATTCATTGTTTTATCAATTGACATTATTATCTCTTCAAGAAAACCAATTAAAACTAATTCAGATGCCAAACTCATGGGTTAAGTAACAGTAAAAGAACATGAGGGGTAAAGCTCTTAATTTCTAGATTACAAAAACGATGTTGCCTGGAAGGCGTGTCTTTAGGCAGAGCATTTTACCAAATCACTATATTCTGCATCTCATATCCATAGAAAAGTAACAGATGAAAGGTGGAGTGCAATCATTATAACCATCAAGGGGGTCAATTTGTCAGACGTCGTGTCAAACCAATAGGGTGGCAGCCACACTGCTTCTGACCAACCAAAATAAGGGTTCCCTCATCTCCAGTGTGCATTTTTATCCAGAATTGCACCCACCACCACAAAGGTGCAGCCATGTCTTTGTGGCACGTGTGGCATTTTTGTTCCAGAGAAACTAATCCCATAAGTGTTTTCAAGGTAGACAGGATGCACAGAGTTGGCCTTTGCTCTCTGGGACAGGAATATGCTCCCTGGATACCCTTGTGAAGTTTCACTCATTCAAGGTGAAGTGGAGATCCTCCAGGTGGCTAGGATACTCGACCGTATCACTTTTCAGAGGGCGACATGGCTCCTGCTACACTTTTAAGCTGACAACAATTCAGACCCATCATTGAGAAGCTGCGTAAGGGGTGTATTAAATATAGATGGACTTACCCATTTGGCCTTTCATTTGATTATCAGAATAAGCCTCACCACTTTGTGCACCTCCACGACACAGCTGATTTGCTTGGGATCTCTCTTCCTACTCACGAAGAGGCAGGGGAAAGTCAAGGGGAGACACCTACAAGCTCTGCAACTGATTCTACAAAAGAACAATGGCAATTGCAGAAATGTCCAAAACGACAGGCAAAATGCTAATCTACTGTTCGGTCTCCTACATCTCATAGGGTCTCCCGATGTCAACGGCCTTGACATTGAATGCTGAGTCCAACTGCTAGTCGCACTGAGAATTCCTATACATCCTGATATGCCCACTCAAGTGCCTTTTTTCTCTTCTTCCAATTCCCCTTTCCCCTCTGAGATTCCAGCAAAACGTGTGATGCTTTTGCAGTTGTCAGAATCCATGTAGAAAGGTTGGAGCATGGCATTTTATATTTTGCCATTCCTGCTGAATTAATAAGTCTGTTGGTTGCGATACCTTCCCACAGGTTTTTCTTTAAGAAAAATACACCCTAGGCTGTGCAGCATTTTTCCAACAAGCATATTTAATTGTATGCTCTGGCTCTCCCCTCGAAGCTCCAAATATCGAGCTGAATCTTAAAATCAAAGTAAATAATATAGATTTGCAGGTGTAGATCAAATTCTTTTTATTAACGCAACAGTACACTAAGAACGGGAAAATGCCCCAGTAGCAAAACAGGAAGAAAACAGACTAAAATATGTTACTTTTGATTAAATATTATGACACTGGAGCAATGAATATCACAGAGCTGAGAAATCTCTGCCGTCTTTTGTCAGACACTTCATAGTTTATTGCAGAACATAATTTATGTACATTGTAGTCTTGAGTTATAATGGTGGTCAGTCCTTAAGGGGTTACCGTAGTCGAATGTTGTTTCAAGGTTGGCTTCCACACCTATAATACTTCTCAAACTGTGAGAGTGAATCTCCAGTTTCCCCATTTTCCCCTGGGGAGAATATTTCTTTGTGGTCAGGATGGGCACGAGAAGGATGGTCTAATTCCTCTGCCCTGATCCACTGGAAGTAATTGTCTTAAGGCTCTCTGGTGCCCAAGAGTCTTTGTTGAGATTTTCAGCCTGGTACGAAATATCTCTGATTTCCCATCTCTCACTGAAATTCTGAACAACACCAACTGTAATGAACCTTCATCTAGAGGAAGATGATCCCTCCTCTCAGAACTTTAGGTTGCAGGCAAAGGGGTATTGGAGAAGCAATTGAGAGATCCAGAAGCTCTGGAAACCAGAGTTGTGTTTTCCACTTCAAGTCTACCTTCTGCCTTGTGATCTGCGCCAGAGTTCTCAGGATCATCTGAAATAGTGGGAAGGCATAATTCGGAGTTCAGGCCCACCCATGTAGAAATGCATTGGTCACACCACCTTTCGATCTGGATTCCAAGTGAAGAACCTGACTATCTGCCGTTGTGGCAAGACCCAAACAGTCTATCGGCACTGATCCCAGCAGTTCTGCAGAGCTTGCATCTGCCATAACCATACTGTAATCCCTCAGATCCGAGATATGTTGAAATGTTGAGTGCAAATATGTCACTTAAGGACTGATGTAAAACATGACCCAGTCTCTCCAGCAGTTTATGTGCGCAAACCACCCTACATCTCCATCCTGGCCTCTGATGACTAAGGAACTAATGGGTACATTAGGTAGCTATGCAGATTAGTTGGCATTCACTAAACGCATGCAGCAACATACAAGTGCAGCTGATTATCAAATTGTCCAAAACAGTACCTGCCACCAGCGCCAAATTTGTAAAAGAATAAGTACAAGGGCACAACGTTTTGCTGAGAACTCAAAACCGGTGCTATTGAACGTGAGGGGTGCCAAATATCAAGGCATCTTAGTTTTGATTCGACCTCTATGCTCTTTAATCTACGACCAGGCACTCAATGCCTTTTTATCTCACTGTTGCAAGTTATTTTTCATCGCTGCTTTCTTGTCACTGTTTTTCTGTCTTTCTCTTCTTCATTCTTTCTTATGTTTGTGTTTTTATCTCTGTGTTAGAAAGTGGGTTCCTGGTTGGCAGAAGTATGAACCGTGCCCAAGCAGGAACCACAGCCATAGTCAAGGTAAGTGTAGTACTCACTAAAAGTTTACCTATGTTCACCCTCTGGTAGCTGGGTACAGAGCAGTCAGGCTAAACAAAAGAGGCAATGTGTAGGGTATTTGTGTACAAACACACAGTAAGACAATGAAATCACCATAAAAGTGCTCCACACCAGTTTAGAAGAATAGCCCATATTCATCTAAGTAAAACAAGGCCACAATGACAAAAATCCAACGTACACATGTCAAGATATGAATTGTGCAAGATTATATCAAAATGTGGTGCTTAGAAATCAATAGCTCCAACGGGGATATCTGGTCACACTTGACTGGGACACATCCAAAAGTTCAGTCAGACTGCGATGGAGCGAGGGCTGGATACAGGAGTCATGCAGACACACTGACAGCACCTTGGATGCAAGGCATAGAGGCGGTGAGGCGTCACAGATGCAGGTAATATGTCGGTTCCTGAAGGCAGTGCAAGGTGGTTGAAGCTTAAATGCTTGGGGACGATGCGGTGAGCAGAGTTGGTGATGTGTTAGTTGGTGGTGGGAGGCCTCGGTTCCTGAAGTTGACGCGTGTGAATGATGCGTCAATGTCAAGAGCGCAATGCGTTGATTCCGCGATGTCAATGTCGAATCGCTGGGCTGGAGGCGCTGCGTCAGCTGGTAGCCATGCAGGGCCAGGAGTGCAATGGAGTCGGAATGGTGCGTCACAGATTCGGTGAGGCGAGGTTCCAAATGCATGCAGTGGCACTTCTTCGCAGGCGCTGTGGTAAAGTCGGGCTGCGTTGTAGGTCGCGGTCGGTGTATCATGCACTCTGCAAGCCAGGACTGCGGCATTGGTGCAGGCAGCGGTGATGCGTTGATTTCACAGGGACTAGGCATTGCACAAACACCCACCCACCTGAAAGTGTAACATTAGCAAATCGATTGGGTCTGGCTTGCATTGTCAGCTATAAGAAAGACTTATTGTCTTTAACCATGCTTTCTTTTATTATTGATCTACATACACACAAAAAAGTGGCGGTAAAGGTAGTCATAGTGGTAACTGTGGTGGTAATTGCGAAAACAATGGTGTGTGGTCGTATGATACAATATTGAGGTAAAAAATATCAAATATTAATATTACATCCATGGGTGTCCGCAGGGGGGCCAAGGAGGGGCTCTTGCCCCCCCTGGAGCGCCGCTCATTGCCCCCCTCTGTGCAAGCCCATGTGCACAAATGCCTCCCGGAGGGAGGCCTGACGCCGGGGCTCATCCTCAGGCAGGACATCATCCAACCGTCCGCCTTAATTTTAGGCATTGCAGGGCACAGAGCTGTTTCCTGTGAGAGGCCTCAGCTCCCTTATGGGGCCGCCTCACACTCCCCTGTGCACAAGAGCAACCCCACCCCGCCCATTATCATTCTGTGTGGGGCTGATTGCCACATACAGAATGACAATGGGTCAGTCTGGGCTGGCACAGCATGTGGTGGCCTCCTCCAGCCTCGGTCCAGGGCAGGGCATTCTGTCACATGGATGTGCAAAACCGCCCATTCTGCTGCTAGGTAAGAATCCAGTTAGTCAAAGGAAGGCGGTGAAAGAAGTTCAAAGGTAAGGATTATAGTTATAGTATAGCAGCCATTGTTGCTGCTTTTTTATTTTATGCAACTGACAACCATGGACAAAGCCAATAGTTCTGGCTTGTTGTAGGTGTAACGTTACTTGTTCCAAGTGTAACGTTACTTGTTGAATTATATATCTGGATGCAATGACAGAAGCAACAAAAATACCAGTCGGGCGGCACATTATATTAAGCACAGATTTGTAGCTGTGTTTTAAGCCACGCATTTATTACATCAAACACCCTTTTGGAGAGACCACCCTTGTTTTTTCATCCCACTTAACTCTCTGGAAACAACACCATGTCAGTCGCCCCACGTCAAGGCTCTGTGCATCATGCATGACTCATGCCTTCCACTTTTTCAGATTGCCTATGTTTAGGGGCATAGTGAACCCTGCTCCACCCCACCCCTTGCTTTAGGAACTACAGCAAGGGTGGAGTTCTTGATAGGTCTCATAATTATTGTGAAAAGGTGAGTGAGTAAGTAAGTGAAGGGATGGGTGGATGGATGGATGGCTGGATAGATGAGTGAAATGATGGATGGATGGATGGATGAGGAAAGGGTGGATGACGGGCGAGTGAATGGTTGGATGGATGAGTGAAATGATTGATGGATTGATGAATTGATAAGTGAAAGGGTGAATGGATGGACAGATGAGTGAAAGGGTGGATGTAAGGCTGGATGAGTGAGTGAAAGGGCGGGTAGATGGACAAAAGGATGGATCAATGAGTGAAGGAGTGAAAGGGTGGATGGATGAGTGAAAGGATGGATGAATGATAGGTTCAATGGATGGATTCATGAGTGGATGAGTAGATGGATGGGTGGGTGGATGAAAGGATGGATGGCTAAGTGAAAGGGGAATTGAAAGAGGAAGGGGATGGGTAAATGGATGACTGAACGGGTGAATGGCTGGATGGATGAGTTAATGGATGGGTGGGTGGAAGAGTGGATGGATCAGTGTATGGATGATAGGGTGAAAGGGTAGATGGATGGATGATGGATGAGTAAAAGGGTGGATTGAGAGATAGATAAGTGAAATGATGGATGGAAGGAAATGTGATGGATAGGTTTGTAAATGGATGAATATGGACATTGTTGGGCACACAGATGGAAGGACAGAATTAATGGTGAAAGACTGAATGATGGATGAAAGTATGATTACACATTGTATTCCCCATTATCTTAAGCAACATTTCCTAGACATTGACTTTCCCATTTATATGAGTGATTGTCTCTTTATAATATGTGTGTGTTGTAACACACTCCAAAACTCTACCCCACATACTTGGGATGAGTAGCACTATAGAAGAAATTAAATACACATGAGAGAGGGTCTATGCGAAGATGAGGGGCGCCATTGGAGGGTGGTATCAAGGCCAGACTGGCTGGTCCGGGCATCAGGTGTTTTCTCTGGGAGCTGGAAAGATGGTGGCGGTTTTGTTACCACAAAAAGACCTGCACATTTGCTTAAAGCTGCGCGTATACTGACAAACCATGAAGTGCACAATTGTCTCAACCTAATATAAACTTATTTTCACTTGTACTTTAGTGGTTGTCTATTTACTTACTTACATCAGAGAAGGTTGCGCAATAGTAAATGTCTGTAAACCTTACGTTTTGTCCTGAATTTTGACCCGCTGTCCTGAATTTTTGTCCCGAATGTTGACCCTTTGTCCTGAATTTTTACACTCACTGTCCTGAATGTGCACCCATGCCAGTTGGCTTGTAAATCTGCCCTGTAGCGTTCAGCTTTTGAGATGCCAGTGGGGTAATTTTAGGGTTCAGGGTGGCTATGGGTTTTGGGGTGGCAGTGATAATTTTAGGGTTCAAGGTGGGTATGAGTTTTCGGGTGCCAGGGGTAATTTTAGGGTTCAGGGCGGGTATGGGCTTTGGGGTGCCAGGGAAAATGTTAGGGTTCAGGGTGGATATGGGTTTTGGGGTGCCAGGGGTAATTTTAGGGTTCATGGTGGGTATGGGTTTTGGGTTGCAAGGGGGGACATTTTAGGGTTCAGGGCAGGTATAGGTTTTGGGGTTCAAGGGGGACAATTTTAGGTGTCAGGGCGGGTATAGGTTATGGGTTTTGGGGTGCCAGGGGGCTAATTTTACGGATCAGGGAATGTATGAGTTTTAAGGGTCCAGGAGGGTAATATTAGGGTTCATAAGTGTGCTCTAATTGTTGTCCAGTTTCAAATGCAGAATTCACCACTTTTTTTTCTCAGCTTGGCCTGAGCATTACCCGATCCTGATTGTCTGCCATTTTAGCCCTGCCCCTATTGATTAACATTAGCCATGCCCCTTCGTTTGCCAGGTTAGCCCCCCCGGAAAAATGTCTGCGGATGCCCATGATTACATCCACAGTATCAGATGGCTTTATGTCATCAAGATAAGCATATGTAGAGAAATATAGATGAATTATACTTAACTCCACTTACCTTGACAATACATTGATAGTCTAGAGTTTTGAGTACTATAATTGTAGGTCTATCTATCGAATACGATATGGTAAACACCACTGGTGGTGGTGGTGATGGGAAGGTAGAGGTGGTGGTAATGGTGGAGTTGTTATTGATGATTGTGATAATAATGGTTGGAACGGTGATGGTAATGCTGATGATGGTGGTAAGGGTGGTAATGTTAATTGTGGTGGTAGTAGTGGTATTGTTAGTGATAACTCTTATGCTGGTAATGGTGGTATGTTTATAATGCATACATAACATAAAGAATTGAATGTGTGACGGGAGTGTACTTTTTCGATGTTAAGATCCCCTGAACAGCCAATAGAATGCAGTAAGATAAATATTCCTGTGGAACAGAACCACGTTCCTCTGTGTCATATTTTAAAGCATAGCCCAAAAAGTATCTGCCAACTAGCTAAAGCTGGCTATAGCCAGACCTAAAAATTTCAAAATCCTTTGGGACACCGATCCATAAACATAACCCACTACGTAGATCTTTATCTGAATTAACAATGTTACTCTTACATTAGCCAACAAGAACAGCTAGTAAACTAGACATTTAATTAATCCCTTCTAACTAACACAAACAACTATCACAACTGATCTATGGAGATCCAAGAAGTGTATGACGAGAATACCAATATCACTACGATGCACTAGTTAGTATAGGCGGAAGGCACTATGCAAACATGCTGATAACACAGCATAATAACCCTGCCTTCATACAATCAGCCTGGACTCTAGCAAGCGTCAAAGTAAAATTCAATAACTAAGTCCTGACCTAAAGTTGCTATTAGGAACAACCACCCACCCCCCACTCCAAATGTCCAAGTTCAAAAGCTCTGGAATGATAAGCCCAGCGTAGCTTTACCCTCTTTCACAAGGCACTAAAATGACTTCAGCTCCTCTGAGCAGCTGACAGGGCTAGAAGACACACGGTTAGAGCCCATTTCGCTCCCAGCATGCAAGAAACGAGCTATATAAACAAACAGAACACAAATGGCTCAAAGAGTTAAACGCTTGTTGCTGACATCAGCTGTGACTTGCAAATATTATCTAGGGAAAGACCAATTCCGACGTTTATCCTTCTGAGGTTAGTAAACCGAGTACTGGTAAAATTAGTCATTAACGCCTACTTTTTAGAGGGCTAAATAGAGGCAACCCTGCTGTCCAAAGCGCTATATAAAGCATGTTACAAGTTCATTTATACTGACTAGGGAAACAATGAAAAGTCAAAAAGAGAGGCATATTTTAAATCATGTTGGACTTTGGAAGACGTTCACCATGGTAACAAGATATTTAAAGCCGAGATCAGGTTTCCTTTTCAAAGGTGTCCTAAGGTAACAGCATAATAAATAATCATGTTGCCTCTGCAGTCATGTAGAGCACAGGAAGGAGGTATTGAGATTATTTCAGAAGTGGATTACTTTAGGGTCTCAACCGTCCTCGGATGATATATCACAGCAAAGTAGACAGGTGAAGCAGAAAGTGAAATTTAATAGGTTACCAGATGATTCACCCTTGTTTCAATTTCTGGATTGCCAATGGCTTATGACGGGTTATCACTTGCCTTTGCTTCGCTGTCACTTGCCTCTCCTAATATTACCTTTTCTGGAATAATTTTCCCACCTCTTTGCAGATTCTTGTTATGAAACTTCTTTCGAAGTCCTTGGAAATAGACAAAAGACTACCGTTTCCTGATGTCTCAGCAAAGCTGTACATGCTTTCAGTTCTCAAACAAAATTGAAATGGCTTCAGGGACGGTTTTCTGGCTACAAAGCAGGGTAGGCCTTCGTTTTAGCACGGGTTTAGTCATCCCTTGGCCAGGCAGAGTAAGACGAGTGGAGAAAGACTCATGGTTCGCTTTCATAACAATAAATACCATTAATAATTATTACAACATGGTGAGATATACCCTGAATACATATCACAGAAACTGAACACCAGGGCAATAAAAAAAAGAGCCAGAGCGTTTGCACCACTTTGCTGCTTGTGTAATAGGCAATGGAACAAACACAAGTTACTGCAAGGCTAAAGTGGCATGAGACGGTTTCATATTAATTTTGCAGCGTTTACATACTAAGAATAGCAGTGCAAGTGGGACTCTTTATGCCCATTTGGGCCGAAACAGGAGTTTAGTTCCTGCCCAAATTGTTATTCTGAGGGCTGTGATATTAGGGCATGCCACATTACAGCCTATATTACAAATCCATCAGGTCAAAACCAAAAGGGACTTGAATTCAGGTATCACATGCAAAAATGGGTGGGGCAACGCTAATTTCTGTGTGTTATTCCCCATTCCATAGTGAGTATGTATATGATTGCTGATAATCCTAGGATTAATCTGCAGCCTGGAATTGGTGATACGCTCTAATTCCAGGTGCCAACTGCCAAGTTACCGCACCGCGATTACACCCTTCACTTATAATAATGTAGGCCTGGGAAGTGGAGACAGCATGGGGTCTCAATAGGAGTGCTCCGGGTCATACTTCTGAGGTTGTAATAGCCTCATAATCCTTCTGCCTCGGGCTATACTTGTAGAGAAAGGCCCTCTCCTTCGTTATGATAACTCGTGTTCAGGGTCTTTCACAACGGTATAGCCCTGGGCAGCTGGCCTTAAGGCTATTAGAACATTCCACCCACTGAAGGTAGAACGATCTAAATTAAAAACGGAGAAACATGAAGGCAAACGTTGGATGTTGAAGCTCCATGTTTTCCTCTTTCCAAATGTGTAAAATGGGAATATGCTTGAACCAAAACCAGTTAATTCCATTTTTAATATGTGAGTAGCAAAAACATTTCAACATCAGTTTTTTGTTGTTGCTTTTTGCATGCTGTTAATTGAATATGTTAAAATATCTGTGGCAGTCTTGAACATCATTTATAAGAAAGTGTGTTGTTTGGATTTAGCAATGGCTCCTCCATTCAATTTCTTTTCCCTGGGGTCAAAAAGCCTTCTGCCATATGGACTGGGACTGGGACAAAATGTTTTTCCTATACCTGTTACACAAATAGAAAAATAGTGCACATTTCTTATATCCTGTTTTTCGTACCAATGCAAACTTTATGTAAATCACCCTTATAATCACTGTCCATTGCATTTTCAAATCACATAACTGACAACGGAAAGCTTACAGAACAAATGTCGGCTCTCCGTGCAGACACTGGTCGCGAGGCTCGGTTTTGCTGTGAATGTTGTCCAGATCTGCAGACCGTATAGACCGTCTGAAGTTTCACAGGACAAATACACAGCTGCAGTTTTCTAGCCTAATATGGAGACTCCTAGCCCTTTGTTTAAAGACTGTGTAATTTGTGTTTATCTTCATCTTGCGGTAAAAGAAAAGTGCAGATTTTGCTGTGGAGTATTCTCATAAATACAATGGCATTATTGGCATTCCAAGTTGAAGGGATTATCAGAAGAAAACAGACAAAAAGCATATATTTCTTGGTCGCGAAGCATTAGTAAAAAAATGAAGGAAACAAAGTTTTGGAGCAGTCAATAGCTTAATGTTCCAAAGTTTATTGCCTTGTGAAATGGATGTTAAATTCGTTTTTTCGGCATAGATGCTTGATTAAAAGTGGGATTGTTTTTAAATTATTGCCATAAAATCTTACAAGAAGTCCTGAGCTGCCATAAAAACAGAGGTCATTTATGAATCATTAACTACTTCTTTACTGTGTCCCAATTCCTGTCTTTACAATAAGAAATTATACGATCCTAGGCAATTGCCTAGCCTTTGGGTTTAGCTCTTAGAGTAGAAAATGGGTAAGTGAGTGAATAAAAGGGAGGGTGAAATCACAATTTCTTTGCAAAATATAACTTTTTGTGTGAAAATGTTTAGGAAAATATGCTTGTTGTCTGAAATATACTTAAATGGTATTTCACGTGAAAATTTAACGTGTGTACAAAGTTATGCTAGATACCAGATACGCTTTTGTACCGCTTTGTTCGCCATAAGTTGGCAGGGTATGCTCAGACGTGAGTCCCTTGCTCACTTTGCCACTGGATTCAAGCAAGCCTGGCTGAAGACGGCTGAAATGCCAGAAAACGGTCCTAGGAAGCTTGATTCTGGTCCATGGAAAGGCATGGCTTAGCAGTTCGGGCTGGACTGTTCCCATGAGGCGCAGGGTCAGACTGATTTGCATATGGCCATGTCTGAACTGGGTTTGCAGAGTGGGCTAAAGAACAGTGATGGATTAAACCCAGATCTGTTGACTGGGTGTGAGTGTTTGATTGGTTCAGATGCTCCGTCCATCACCACCCCCTTTTGTACCGCTTTCTTTGCCATAAGTTGGCAGGGTATGCTCAGACGTGAGTCCCTTGCTCACTTTGCCACTGGATTCAAGCATGCCTGGATGAAGACTGCTGAAATGCCAGAAACCGGTCCTAGGATGCTTGATTACGGGCCAGGGAAGGCATGGCTTGGCAGTTCGGGCTGGACTGTTCCCATGAGGCACAGGGTCAGACTGATTTGCATATGGCCATGTCTGAACTGGGGTGGCAGAGTGGGCTAAAGAACAGTGATGGATTAAACCCAGATCTGTTGACTGGGTGTGAGTGTCTGATTGGTTCAGATGCTCCGTCCATCACCACCCCCTTTTGTACCGCCCAGATACCAGCAAGAGCCTGGCTCAGGGAGAAAATGTGTCTGAACCACGGTTTTACTATACTTGTGAGATATTTGCTGCTCAACCAGTCTCCTGTGAGTGAAAAGAAAACGTTAAGAAACTTCACAAAATTCATGTTTTGCGAATTTTGTGAGATTCTATCTCATAAAAAAAGGAGGAGGTAGCCTGGCAGAAGGTACATGCATGGGTGGGAAACTCTTCAGCTTTCTCCTCCCACACAACACCTTCCTCCCAGGATGCACAGATCATGCCTCCAAAGGGATAACCTACATCTCAAGGCTGATCAGTGTTTGGTGTGTAGAGGTGCTCTCTCTTCTGATGCAGTGACACATCCGACTGATAGAAGGAAAAGCCACCATCCAACATTAAGCACACAGAAGCCCATGTGTGTTTTGCACGAGTATTAATTATGTCCCCTCTTGGGGTGAGGTCAAGACTGATTTGGATATGGTTGGTGCATGCCATTAATGGCAAGACAAGTTAAAAGTTATACAATGGAACGTGACATGGTTTCTAGTATTTCAGATGAATTCATGTATTTTTGTCCACTAATTTGCGCAGTCTAAATAACTCATAGTAAGTGGTACTGGTATGCTCAGTACAGTAGAACACTTCACCTCACTGATGGTTCCCAATAAGGCTGAAAACATGTGGTGTTACGTTTCTTCCCATTTGGAGGGGGATTTGCCTAGTAGTTTAGACTTGACTGTCCTTTTGGGATGGGTTCAACACTGATTTGCATATGCTTGCCCTTGTTTTTGGTGGCACAGACCTTTCTAAAAAAACGATCAAATAGACCAGGGTAAATGAATCTTAAGCATATTCTTCTATCACATTTGAGTCATCAGACAGGTTGCACCAATCTCCTTTTCCTCCTTTGACTTGTACTTGACGGCTAGTTGACAGTATGCCTTTTTCTGGGACGCTGTTAATTGAATGTGGATCTATATGCAAATTGTAAAGGTTGTGTCCAGATAGGTTATATCTAGAAGGCTTGGTTAACCAATCTGAGTGGTTTGGTGGAACTGGATCTATCCAATACTTGCAGATTTGCCTCCTGGCCATTAAAATTGCATAAAATAACAAAGACCTAGCAGGGTCTACGATGTTACTATTGAGGCAAAAAATTATCAGGGGCAGGTCTATATGGATTGGTACTTTCAAGATGCTCTCAAGGGTCTTCCGCACATTTTCCGCACATTTTCCCAAAAGGAAGAGATGGAGGGGCAGTCCTTAAACATATGTATGTCTGATGCTTCTGCCATCCCGCATTTATTACAAACTTTCACTTTAAAAAATGTTGATAGTCTGAGAGGGGATAAATACGCTCTATGAGCAGTGAACAGATGGTTCCGCTTCAACCAATTAGATTTGACTCATCTGAAAAGGGTTTTTAAATGAATCCTGCCATGAGCCATGAAAGATCACACTGTATGTCCATCTGATCTCCCCATAACTCATTTGCAAGCTTAAAAACCCCATCCACTGCATCTTCATTTGCCCAATACCACACTGAAACCTCTCTTTTCCCCACCAGTCTCACAACTAGCGTTTTTTCCAGGTTACTACCCTTGCCAAATGATGTATTCCGACTGAGCTGGGCTTGTACCCAGCTTTTTAGCTGGATATACTTACATCTAGAGAGACCCGTCCCTACTCTCTCTTTTAATTCTTCCCAGGAGACAAAAGTATCTTCATTAATCAGATCTCCCCATACTGTAATCCCAGCATCTCTCAATGGGGTCGTCAGACTATCCTGGAGGCACTCAGGCGAGCCTGGAGAGTCTCAGAGTGGCGCTAGCTTTGAGAAGTAGTTAGGCCCCACCTTTTTTTTATTATTGTAGCCCAGATTTTTGCTATCAACTGGAGGACCTTAGGTCTGACCTTTTTAAAGAATTTTTGGTCTCCAAACTTAAACATAAATCCTTGTTCTGGTAAACCAGCACCCCTTAACATGGCCCAAAACATATCTCCTCCGCCCCTGTATTGGCAGGCATTTTCAGCAACATTCGTGAATGTGAGAGCTGGAAGGCCCAGGCATAATATTGCAGATTAGGCAGTGCCAGTCCCCCTTTCTCTCTCTTTCGCCTGAGCTTCTTCCAGGCTAACCTAGTCGATCTGTACTTCCAGATAAAGGAGTTTACCTCTTGTTGGAATTTTTCTATCAGAGATTTATCGCAAAACAGAGGGAATGTATTAAAAAGAAATGTGAGCTTAGGCAAGATTGTCATTTTAACCAGATTAACCCACCCCAAGATGGACAATGGGAGGTGAGCCCACAATTTCATCTGTTTCGGACATTCTCTGAAGACTCGATCTAGATTAAATTCCGCAATTTCCCCTACATCCTGTACAATTCTGAACCCCAAATACCGCATGGTGGAACCAACCTGGAATTGTGTACCTCTGATGTTCCATGCCATTATTTCTGTTTTACTGGCGTGGATTTCATATCCCGAAACTTGTCTGAATTCCTCTGCCAGTTTTATAACTGTCGGGAAAGCTGTGTCCAAATCTGCCGTCAGTATCAGGATGTCATCCGCATACAGGGCCACCATCTTCTCCCACTCTCCATATTTAAAAGAAGTAATGTTAGGATCTTCCCTAAGTATCTGTGCGAATGGCTCTATGTACATGTTCAAGAGCAGAGGGGAGAGAGGGCAGCCCTGTCGCGTTCCCCTGGTAATCTTGAAAGCATCAGTCAAAATTCCATTAACCAGTAATCTAGCTGTCAGGGCCTGGTATAGAAGCTGGATGGTATGATGAAATGTATCCCCCAAATAAAATTTTGCCATGACTTCCGACAGGTAGCCCCAATTCACCCTATCAAAAGCCTTGGTTGTGTCTAGGGGCAGGACGGCCAGAGGGTGAGAAAAGGTGGAAGCGATATCAATTGCATCGACCAGATCGTACGTGAGGTCCGCTAGTTGACGTCCTTTGCCAAACCCTTTTTGGTCTGGGTGGGGAATACTACTAGCCACCGCTCCCAACCTATTTGCCAAGATAGAAAAAAAGAGTTTATAATCTGTGTTTAACAGAGATATTGGTCGATATGACCCACAGCTAGTTGGATTCAGTACTTTATCTTATGCACCCACCACGAATCCCACTCAAACAGTTTTTAATTCTTGGTCATGCCATTCTATGTTGCATTTCAACATTTAAGTGGATAATTACTAGCGAATTTTTAAATGTTAACTACAATTCCATTCAGAGTGTGCTTCCATAGCAGTTTACTACTGCTAAACACGAATGCTTCCTAATTATTCCTACTCAAATTTACATCTACAAATTGTCATAGTCATTATCCAGTTTAAGCAGAGAATTTGATCTGGATCATATGTGGCACACCGCTTCAGTGTTCATTTTAAAAATAGGTTGGGGTAATGGTAAACATTTCAATCCATTTATCCTTTTTAATAGAAAGCTAACTACCATTTTAGGTCTGGTCTCTGGACAGCTCTAACTATCTTGCCAGCCTTGTGTTTTCCCCAAAAAACAATCACAATAAAAATACGTTCATATATACATACTTACATACATACATACTTGGGCTTTAAGTCAGCCTTCTTCATCCATTGGTCTATTCAAGTGTCATTTGCATTTTGTTCAGTCCACCACGGGATTCAGAATGTGGCAATGGGTAAACTCACAGCATCCGCTGGCTATCTTGTTCCCTGAGTGACTGCATGTTTCCAGAATACGCAACCACAATGAAGCCAGGCCGGATTGGACAAGAAGAGTCTGCTTGGTCCTGAGGAATACCCAGGACCAAACCACAAATTCATCCAGAGAGATTACCCCGACACCCACTCAGCACACGAGCACTGAACCTGAATGGGGCTGGCTAGCAGGCACACTAAACACAACTAGAAAGTTGCGATGATAAGAAGACAATAAAAGCACACAGGGAGGCAAGTCACTACGAATATGCTCCTGGAGCATCGATGGGCTTGGTAACAAACTGGATGACCCACAGACCCTCTGTATTTATGCTCCTTCCATGTGGTGTTATTGCACGAGATCTGGGTGAATTATTTCATCCCTGCAACTAAAGTTCCAAAACACGGGCACCGGAAAAGAGGGTCTCGCAATCTGTCAACAGCCAATGAAACAGAAGGCAATGAGGAGATTCTGTAACTTGTGGAGCTGACCTTAAAAACATCTGCTGGTCTCCCATGACCATCGCCATAGTAAACATCTATATCCACCCCAGTAAAAAGTGAGACTAGAGCTTTCAGCAACTCTGATGAAAAAGCTTACAAATTTAACAAGTGAGCAAGGTGACATCAATCTCATAGTCTGGTGACCATTGTGAAATACACCACCAAGAAACACTGACAGAGCACAAAAACAAGAAGAAAGGCCAGCTGCTACTAGGGAATCTGGAGCACCTTGGACTTTGAGCCTTGAATGGTCACTTCACAGGGGATAAACCGCCAGGGCTCTCATGGCACTCCAAAGCAGGAGCATCTCTGATAGACTACACCCTGTTATGCTTACCTTTTATGCAACAAGTAATCTCCTTTGGCCTTGACGAGAAGATTTACAGTGATCATCTCCCTCAGGAGATAGTTCTATCAATCTTCCTAGGAGAATATAAGTCCTTACCCAAGCAGCCAACATTATCCTACACAATCAGTAACAAGAGGCTCAAATTTACGCCCTCCTCTTTGCCACTTCTTATCCACGGCGCTACAGAAACACCCCATACGGCACATGTAACACTGGATCCTATGACCAATTGGAAATGCTTCAAAACTAAATTTACTGGTCTCTTTGCAACAACAATAACCGCTAGACTGAAGGGCTACACTCAGAAGGACCCCATACTTAGTACTTGGAAGAAGAACCATAATTTCAGGGAAAGTGCAAGGCGAGTAAACTATCTCTGGAGGGCCTTATGGAGCTCTTGAGAGCAAGGAACGATGCATTCTGGGCAAAATTGCTATTTGTTCTGAAGATAAACAACTCAGTCAGCTTTTGGTGGACTGTGAACAGTATCAACAACACTCTGCCCAGAGTGTCAAGCTCCAACATCTTAAAAACTACCTGAGTCTACTTCTTAACTGGGCTCATCAACCCAATGGGCAATGCTCATCTACAAAACCAGAAGGAGAAACACAGAAGAGATTCAGACTACTATCCATCCACACATTGCCAACTATAAAGCATGTGTATGGGCAAATGGGGATGAGGAGCAATGCACAGGGGATAACAGCTTGATAGGCCCCAGCAAAACAACACTGTCAAGGTTGAAAAATGTCCCTTTGAAATTTCAGCCATTCAGCTGGCCAGAAAGTCAAAAAGAAACTAAACTGTCAACCTGCTCACTTACCAGCCAGAATCAAATATCCAAATGGGATTGCACCAGCAATCTTCAAGGAAGAACCCTACTGCTGGGCAAATCAGTTTGAACCACTCTTTACTTTTTATTTAGATATTGGCAGGGCTCCAGGCTCATGGTGGGGCTAAGTTATCATGCCAATTTATAAAGGGGGAGACATAGGAAAATCTGAGAACTACAGTCTAGTGGTACTGATTGACAATGAAGCACAATATTTCACAAGGACCAATACTGAGGAATTACAGACATGGGCTGAAGAAAATAAAATAATCCCACTGAACCACACTGGCTTTACGAAACAAACAGGGTCAATAACTCGCATCATTGCCCTCTCTCTGCTGGGTGACTTTTCCCACGTCCTACAAACAACCTGTTCATCTGTGTTTTATAGATTATAAATTTGCATTTGACAGAGTAAACCGGAGCAAGCTATGGTCAAAATTCACATAATGGAATGTACCTGGCTATCTTTTAAGGGAACTACAAATGTTGCACACAAACATGTGAATTAGGATTTAATTGGTTGATGACTCTCAGCTGTCCAGGGTCATACCAACAACCAAAGGATTAAAACAGGGCTGCGTGCTGGCGCCGACCCTTTTTTAATTTGTTCCTGTCTGACCTATCCTTTTTTCTAAATAAAATGAACAGTTAAGCCCCAACACTGGGAGGAATTCTACTCTCAAATCTACTATATACCGATGATTTAGTGGTAGCCAGCAGGACAAAGGTAGGGCTGCAACAACTCCTGGATGCAACCTTTG
Source organism: Lissotriton helveticus (assembly GCF_964261635.1). Classification (NCBI taxonomy): domain Eukaryota; kingdom Metazoa; phylum Chordata; class Amphibia; order Caudata; family Salamandridae; genus Lissotriton; species Lissotriton helveticus. Next base: position 471,294,738 of record NC_136070.1, read on the forward strand.
ACTATTCCAATGGAAATGGCCTGACTATAAGCATGAAACAAATGCAAACTTTATTACTCCAAGGAAAAAGACAGAACATCCACAGCTGGTTTCTGGGAAGCAAAAAAAGGTGGAAGCAGCCAACGCGTACAAGTACCTTGAAGTGTTATTCAATCCCAATGGAAGGTTTGCACCCCAAATCAAAGAAATTCAAAGGAAAATCAAAGCATTGGCAGTCGGTTAAGTCTCATTGCATAGGAAGATGAAAGGTCCTTCACTTTCTTCAATCTTGCAAGTGGCACAAGCCAAAGTCCTCCCCACATTGCTTACAGGAGCGAGGCTCTGAGGGGCCAGGACAGCACTGTGTTGCATAACACAGTATGGCAAATCTTCAAGTCCATTTTCCACCTGCCAGCACACACGTCACCTGCACAAATTAGGCTGATGCTCGGCCTAGTAAAACAAACCTCAAGAAACAACTAGGGGCTGGCTCTAATCAGTAAGGCTGAGCCAAGATAATTATAAAACAGAACAGAAGTGCCAATACTGATGTAAACGGTTTAAATGACCAATATTCATCGGAATCCAGAACAGAAATTCAAGAGTGGGAATTGCTAATCAATAGCTTTTTATTTGAAAAAGTTTTTTGAAGGGATATATTTCACAATTTTGATACATAATATAAAAAAAGATTCTGAAAACACACGTGGGACATTGGTATATAACTCTACATACAATCATACGTTCAAGATTACAGACATATCACAACCAACCAAAACACATTCACACAGTCAGGGGAACAACAATTATAATACAATATATATACAGGGTGACTAAAGAAAGAAGCCAAGGTCTGCAAATCTTTTCAATGCTAGTGAGGTACACGATTTTTCTTTAGTACATTCCTATGTCTCTAATAAACAAAATAAAAACTCATTGGGATTACTGCTGCAAGGTGATGTACACATTAGAGCTCAAGGCTGAACTACTTGGGAGCCTGGATGCTCACGCAGACCAAATGTGGCAGGGCCTACGCGTTTCGAATCCCGCAGGAGTTGTTGGGGATTCTCTTCAGGGCCTATTGTAGTATCTGTGAAGAAATGGAAAAGACATAAGTGACGCATATTGGACAGAGGTTTGTTCAACTCAGGACAGCACAAAAAGAACTGCCCAACGATTCAGGGGTCCCTACACTGGCTTACCAAACGTTAGGGGTCCTAGACGTGTAATAGGAACAGAGGCTTTTTCAGGATTTGGCCTAAACCTGAGAATTAAAGAATAGTCAATGTCAGGATATCCAGAAAAAGACTTGATGGGGTCTAGAGAGCTGGAACAATGAAATAACGGGACAACTTTCACGGTATATCGTGGTACTCACCTATTCTAAATGTATACTACTGGAGAAGTATTTTCAATTCAAATCAACCTGTCGGGGAATTTCTTAAGCACCACAGGAAAGGAGGAGATGCCTGCTTGGAAGATTAAAAAATGGAATTATAAGCTGGTATGCAAAATTAAATTAAGGTAAATGAATCAGAAATGCTGTAAAGTGTGAGACACATTTGGTCTGCGTGAGCATCCAGGCTCCCAAGTAGTTCAGCCTTGAGCTCTAATGTGTACATTACCTTGCAGCAGTAATCCCAATGAGTTTTTATTTTGTTTATTAGAGACATAGGAATGTACTAAAGAAAAATCGTGTACCTCACTAGCATTGAAAAGATTTGCAGACCTTGGCTTCTTTCTTTAGTCACCCTGTATATATATTGTATTATAACTGTTGTTCCCCTGACTGTGTGAATGTGTTTTGGTTGGTTGTGATATGTCTGTAATCTTGAACGTATGATTGTATGTAGAGTTATATACCAATGTCCCACGTGTGTTTTCAGAATCTTTTTTTGTATTATGTATCAAAATTGTGAAATATATCCCTTCAAAAAACTTTTTCAAATAAAAAGCTATTGATTAGCAATTCCCACTCTTGAATTTCTGTTCTAGATGCGGATGAATATTGGTCATTTAAACCGTTTACATCAGTATTGGCACTTCTGTTCTGTTTTATAGTAAAACAAACCTGGCCCAGCAGGCTGCCTTCGTGAACTGCTGCCAAGGTTTCAAACTCGCAAAGAAGGGCTCTCTAGGCCACTATCTCTGGCTGGAAATCCAGGGAAGGGGCCATTCACCCATGAGAGTCTTCTTACATTGTCCCTCACTACCCTCAGCCTCTCATCTGTTTGGAACCTCATCCTAAGCCGCAGTGAGCTAAAAAAATAAATAAAACAAACACCCAAACCCTTTCTCTTCTGGAAGACAAGCAATCTATGGCAAATCGGAGTCGTGGATGGCTAACACTCAGCAGCTACACAAAGTTATCTCCTCAAGGCTATTTAGCGATACCTTACAGTAACCACACGAAGGAACAGTTTTTAAAATACAGACTGGAGATACTGCCTGAACGAAAACATTATAGGCCTTGGAGAAGGAAGGAAGGCCAGGAACCTTGCAGGCTATGTGGATAAGCATCAGAGCACATTATTCACGTGTAATGCCTCTGCGAAGCCACCTTGGGGGACCGCTGGAAACTTCTACTCAAAAACTTTAACATGAGGGGGATGGGATCATGCAGAGAGGCAGCTGTAGCTTGCTTAAACCATATGGACTTAAGACTGAACTTTGCATTGGTAAAATTTCTCCGGATAGTTGCGAAAAGGGTATTGGCTATAGAAGGTAACAAAGCAGGTAGGGCCTAGCTGAGCAGGGCGAGACCCAGCTACGATACCTTTCTTATATAACCTGGAGGGGAGGCATGTAGGAACACCTTATATAAAACAAGGCACTTTAATGCATAGGCACACTTGCACCTTACACTGGACGTTCTCCAAATGTTAGAACATTAGTTAGGAAGCCAATAAAGCACTTTGGGCCCGATGTAGGTAATCCCAGATTACCGATTCTTAAATACTGAATCATACCGATTCTGTATTTAAGAACAGGCAAATGGGATGTAGGTAATTTTACCGAAAAAATTACCGAATCGGTAAGTTTAGGTAATTACCGAATCGGTAAATACCGATTCGGTAATTGCCATTCATTCCTATGGGCCTGGAGGCCCATAGGAATGAATGCCATTTACCGAATCGGTATTTACCGATTCGGTAAAAGGGGGAAACATTGAAGGGTGACAGGGTGTCACTTTGACACCCTGTTGCACCCCTCAATTGTGTATGGGTGCACATGTTGCAGACATACATGCCCTAAGGGCATGTATGTCTGCAACATGGCACAGTTGGAAAAGCAAAAAAATATATTTTTCCAAGGTTTTCATTATTTACTACCAACTTGTAGTTGGTAGTAAATAACAAATCCTAAAAGGGGAAAAGCACTCATTTGAGTGCTCCCTACATAGCAAAATCGGTAATTTACCGATTCGGTATTTTAAGGAATCGGTAATTTACTGATTCCCTAAAATACCGATTCGGTAAATTACCGAATCAGTAAAATGCCCACCTACATCTCATTTTCCAAATACCGGTCGGTAACAGCCGAAATTACCGAATTTCGGCTGTTACCGACCGGTATTTGCCTACCTACATCTGGCCCTTTATGCAGAAACAAAAAGTTCCCTTTGCAAATCTGTTGTAGTGCACGTTAAACTAGACCCCTTGCAACAGGATGGACCCATTTGACCAAGTTAAATGGAAATGTTTTGATAGCCAAATGGCACTTTATCACTTTACTCTTGGGACCTCTAACTGCAAGTGTTTGATCCACACTTTAGATACTGCACATCTCCCTGGAGGCAAATCTCACAGCAAACTTGTGGTAGGCAGCGCGGGAAAATTCTGCATTTTATTATTTTGATGATCTAAATTGCACAACCTAAGCAGCCTTCTGACACTTACCCCACAGTTATTGCACTTAGGAATTTGTGAGAACCGCTAGGAACCCACGTTATAAAAACTGTCAATCTTAATTGGTATTATTTTGTACGGTGGCAAGTGGGCAAAGTATTGTGTTTTACAGTATTTTAATCTTACATCCGAAGACCAGGTCACAGTTTTGCACATGAAAGCTTTAAATAGCCTAAAAATGGGTTAATGGCATATCACACGAAGTTTTAATGCTTTGTATTTGATGTGTTTTATTGCTTTGATGGTTATTTGTATTGGAATGGTTTTAGTTACCTACGCAAATAAACCTAAACTTGAAACTATATCACATGTGCACAGTTATCTGAAAAGGAGTGCACTTCAATGCCAGGTCTGGTGTGCCTGGACTGTGGGCCACTCCTTTATCATTTCATTTGTTATATTTTTGTAATTTTTTTGCATATAATATATGTTTAAAAAAATAAATAATTTAAAAAAAAAACACATACCAAGGCCAGACCTCTAGGCTTTGCCAAGGCGTGTTTAAGTATGATGCGATGCTATATATAACAATTTCCTTGGTAGTCAAAACTCTTAATTTTAAGGGTTGTTACATCCCTTTGTGTGTGAAAGTACAGTCTCCTGGAGCTAAACTCTGGAATTGACGACCGGTAGAAAGGTCTTAATTCTACACAGTAGGCAAGTTTCAAAGAAGGCTGTTTGAGTTTTATTTTTATTATTGCCATTGAAGTATACATTTATGTTTCTCTGGATGAAAAGAAACTTGGTGCTTTGTTCACGAGAGAGGGAAGGTTAAACTTTTGTGGTTCTTAGTCACATTCATATTTAAATGTTAAACAGGTCTGAAGTGAGGTGATGGATGTTATTGACTGACAGCAGTTCTCACTAAGAACAGTCAAATGTGTTCGTCAAACCAGAATCCACTGCACACTGCAGCATGGACCTCCCTGCATCCCTTCCTCGGTGCTAATGATCTAGAAAAGCTCATCATCGGAATAAAAAACCAAGGAACTCTCCCTGTCTGGTTTGAGACCACTAATCTCCTGTGGATCCCTCTAACCTGAGATCTCCATCACCTGTTGTACTCAAGGCCAACAGGCTGTGACCATCTGGTGCAGGAGAGGTAGTGGCCCCAGAACTGTATCCCAATGATTCAAAAGTACCCACCTGCAATCTAAGAATTGACAGAGAAGGTGGCATGAAAACAGAGCCAACAGGACGTGAGTTCTTGAGCTCCCGGCCAGACAGCATAAGCAGTCCCATAAAATCCTGCCTGCAAAGTAAAGAAAATCGGCGATCTGGGTGCAGCACTGCAGGAGACATACCTGTTGCAGGGAAAATACAGTGCGGGGCTGATGTTGATTTTTCCTAAACGCAGAGAATGGCACTGGCTGTGGCAGGGTCAGGGCTGACGCCTACGCCACGTTGCAAGGCAGCCCACCATGGCCTTTACCGGATGGAGACGATTGGTCCTTCGATCCTGACCAGTGGTCTCTGCTAGCAGCGGTGGCCTGGACAATGGTGCGATCTGTCCCCGGCTAATCAGGACCACTGTTGGCCTGAGAAGGATAGGTGAACTGGCCTGGCAAGGGCAGGGCTACCTGTCAGCACTGGTCAGGAGCACCAGTAATTGCAGCGTGCCCCCTGCCTTGCTTCCCCAACACGCCTCATGGACTACCCTGTGGGAGAGGTTGTCGGGGGAGAGCGCTGCATCATGTCCCTGGAGGGCTGCCAAGTCTTCGGTGGGTTGCGGAGCGTGTACTCTGCTGGTGCCTGTGCTGCTGCTAAGGTAGCCTTCCCTCTCTCTACCGCACCGCGCTCTCCGGGCCGTGTCCCTGTGGACTGCTGGTGCCACCCCACTTCGGGTGCAGTCAAAAATGGACCTGGGGTTCCTGCTCTCGAGGGAGGCCTCACTGATGCAACTCAGCAGGAGATAATTCCAACAATACACCGTTGGGGAACCGGAGGGTCATGGCCAATAAGGATGGCACCATCCAGTTAGGCGCTACAGAAACACAAGGCCTGGAGCAGAACATTGACATGCATCCATCGGCTGAAGAAACTGATAATGGGGCCCACGTTCCACCTTGGAGACAACTGAATGGGAGACCGGATGCTTGTATTTGTAAGGTAGCATAACTGGAGTTTGCATGGCGAGAGCCTTGGGATGCATGAATGTTGTTGGGAATGATTGCAGAGAGCTTGCATTGGCTGTGCTGTGTGTTCGTATGACATCTAGCTCTCCCGTACTGACCATAGGGTCATGAGACTTTGAATCATAGACTAACTGTAAGGGTGCACGAGAATACCGGAGGAGTGTGCCTTAGGATGATTGGTAATAGTTATGATCCAGGCGGATGAGAATGACTGGCCGGTATGCTGGTCAATGGTGTAAGTTAGCCGGTCCCCGTTGGATGAGCTGGAATGTTTTGCAAGTCCTGATACATGCCTGGGGTGGGCATTGATAGTCACATGGTTGTACTATGTTTTTCCATTGTTTGTACACATTGCATGTTAGGGTTTATGTTTGTGCAGCAGTTGGCAGGGATCCTGACAGGACGGTAAGGAAGAAGGCTAATACCCAAAGTCACGAACAATGACAGGGACTGACCTCAGAATCCTGATATGGAATCTCATGGAATGTCATGGGATTAGGGACATACACCAAGAGGTACAGGGTACACACCTTCCTGAAACAGCAAAAGACCATCATAACATGTGATGTAGCAGGGGAAACAAAATATATTGTGTACCCCATGGAAGTTAATGACCCCATAACCTTAATGATACTAACTGTTTGAACACATGTATTAATCAACAAATGCACCTTTAATAAACAGTATACGTGGGCAACTTGCTGGAATTGCAAATTCTAATTCATTTACAAATGTAAAGCAAAATAACATGAGAAATGTGATTTGCGTAATAAATTGTATGATTTGTGTTGCGTAGGAAATTGTACTGTGGCAAAGAATGTAGATGGTGAGTAAAATGGCTTTAAATGTCTCTTCTGCTAGGTAATACCTAACACGGGTCTTTAGAATGGTGGGTGGTAAACAGAAAGGCTTTTATTCTATGTGTAATTTTTTGGTGTTTATTCTTATATTAGTTTCATTCGGGCCTGCTAGGCCGTGCTTCGAAATTGGCAGTCGGAAATGGATACAGTTGCGTGCGCTGAATAAAATGGCCCTCGCGCATGAACAGAGTGAATGCTCCAGTCATGTGTATACGGCCTGTGCCCATAGTGAGAGATGTCAAGGCCAGCCTGCCCTGCAGCAAGAGTCGTGCCAAGAGTTCAGCATGTATGCATGGGAACGGATGGGAGAATCGAGCTACAGAGGATGAACCAATGTGTGACAATCTGAGTTTGTTACAAAATACATTAACAAGTTGAATTACCTTTGGATATTGTGGATCATGAGAACAACTGTATGCTAGGGGTCTTGGCTCCTCTGTACTCCAGACATTGATGACAGTATGGAGAGAGGCCGAGTGTTTTACACTAGGCTTGGTCGACCCAGTGTCCACACAACTTCACAGGTGTTTGTGCTCTAGATATCGGCAACAGAGAAACCAGTATCCACGCCAAAGAGGATGGCGAGGTTTCCAAGGACCACCCTTGTTCAACCCATTTCAGGGCCCTTTCCAATTTCCACAATATCAATATGGCCCACCACCAATGGGCCCAATGTACCCACAATGGGGGGAAGATCAACCAATCGTTCAACAACAAAATCCACAATCTTTTTTATCGTGGGGCCCAGGATCCAACAGGGGACGGAACAAACGAGGAAACAATGTCACTTGGCAACCAGTGACAGAATCAGACCCCAGAATGCACACCAGGAGCATGACAGCGGGTCAAGCCTCTACCAGCAAGAGAGGAACTTAGTCATAAACATATCCCCGTGGCCACTAACTGAAATACAAGAAAAAGTATTGAATAAAGGCTTAGGCTACGTACCCACGAACAAGCCTGACATTTTCCTTTTACACAAGGAGGTCCAGGATTTTATTAGGACCATCAAACTGAAGGCCTTCTTTCACAATCAAGCACCCAGAGTCGAAACATCCGACACGGGTTTGAAACCAAAATCTTCCTTTACCCCACAGGATAACCAACTTCCAGTTGAAGTCTTGGCTTTTGAGAAAGCTGTAATGTCTGAGCTAGGCAAAGTGGAAACGGACTCTAGGGTTTTTCAAAACATGAGCAGAGCAGAGAACCAAGCTGTGAGAGAATTATCACAAAACAAACTGATCATTATAAAACCCGCGGACAAGGGCGGGGCCGTTGTGATTCAGACAACAACGGCGTACGATCAGGAATGCAGGAGACTCCTCGAAGACAGAAGGAACTATCAGGTTCTGGAAGGGGACCCTACAGAGTCCATACGAATCAGAGTGGGCGCAATGACTGAAGAAGCTCTAAGCCATGATTGGCTAACGAAAAAAGAGGCCCTTTTCTTGACACAAAAAAACCCACGAACACCGTATTTTTATACGATACCCAAAGTTCATAAAAATCTTGAAAATCCCCCTGGTCGCCCCATCGTGTCGGGTATTTCATCAATATTAGAACCCCTCTCCAAGTTCGCAGATGCCTTCTTGAGACCATTGGTACAGGCCACTGATACGTATCTCAAGGATACCAAAGCCATACTCCAACTACTGAAAGACCATCCTTTTGACCCTTCCTCTCAGATCTTACTGAGCCTCGATGTGGAGAGCTTATACACCAGTCTCCCACACGATGAAACCCTCAACATCATTGAGGAAGTTCTATACAGCAAACAATGGCTTTACCACACCCCAAGAGGCGTAGTAATGGAGTGCATCTCGATGGCCCTCACCCAAAACTTTTTTGAGTATGAGGGTACCCTCTATTTACAACGCCATGGGACCAGCATGGGGAGCACCTTTGCTCCTAGTTTGGCTGGTCTCTACGTACACCATCTAGAGACCACCAAAATCCTTCACCAAGACAACCCGTTCAGGAGCAAAATCCTATCCTGGAAACGTTATATTGATGACGTGTTGGTTGTGTGGGAAGGTAACAACCAATCAGTCATGGATTTCATGGAATGGATCAATACCCAAAATGAGTTTTTAAAGTTCACTCATCAAATGTCCAATGAATCGATGGTCTTCCTAGACCTGAATATCTATCATGAAGCTGGCCTCCTAAAGACAGAGACGCACTTCAAACCAACGGCAAGGAACTGCCTCCTTAGGTTCGATAGCTTTCATCCGCGTCACCTAAGAGAGAACCTACCATATGGGCAGTTCCTTCGCCTACGGCGAAACTGCAGCGATGTGGGGAAGTACAAAATCCAGGCTCTGGACCTGAGTAAAAAACTACAACAGAGAAAATACCCAGACAAGATCATTACCCGGGCAATGAAAAGAGCCAGGAACAATAACCGTGAAGCTCTGCTGGATGACAACCCACCAAAAGAGGAATCAGGCAGACCAGTTTGTATCACGACCTACAATCCTGTGTCGAACCAGGTATCCAAACTAATAAACAAACATTGGCGCATCCTGACCAGTGTAAATCTGGATTTGGAAAAACCCATCTTTGCCCATAGAAGGGGAAGAAACCTGAAGGACATTCTGGTCCACACTAGACCGAAAACCAATGCAGTACAGCAAACAAGGCTGAAAGGACTACACGGGCACTACCCATGTGGGAATTGTAATAACTGCCATTTGACCACAAAAAGTCTGACTCTGGAATTCAAGAATGGCGAAAAATGGGAACAACGTGCTGTCACGAATTGCAACAGCCACAATGTGGTATATCTCATCACGTGCCCTTGTGGCAAGGAGTATGTAGGAATGACCACACGTGCAGTGAAAACGAGAATTAACGAACACAAGAGCAATGTAAGGTGCAAAAAACAGACAACAAAAATGGCATCTCATTTTCTTGAAGCACAGCACTGTGTGAATGACATACATTGGACTGTTATTGAGCAGTTACCATCAGAAAGAGGCTTATTTGAGAAAGAACAGAGATGGGTGTTTCGTCTGGGCTCAGACGTGACGGGGTTGAACGACTCCATTCCATGGAGTCAAGTACGCTAGAAAACCCATGAGACCTGCCAAGTACGCCTACTAACGGCCACACGGTATCTACCTGAATGAGCCTAACTCATCACTTAGGTGACCGTGCTGTATAAACTAGATTTATATGGAACAACTGCACCTACAACTCAATGGAGGGTTGTGATCAGAACTCATGTAACTATGTATCAAGTTTCTGAGCCTTTTTTCCCCCTTATATTTATATATATATTTTTTCATTTTTATTTATTATTTTATTCAGGTCAATACCCTGACCAACATTCTCTATTGATTAAGCCATGAGTTGGAACTGTATTGTTATTCATTCCCCTAAGGACTTCTACAAATTACAGTAGCTAAAGACACGATTTCTGTACTGACAGGAGTCTTTTTCTAATAATCCTTCGCGATTGGATCAGTTTGTTTGACCTCATTCGAGCTTTTCCAGTCGTTTATATCCTGTAGCACTCGCCAAAAGTAATCGCTGTAACATCCTCCGGACACTAAGACAGAAACGTCTTCCCTTTGCACATGCGCATCAGCGAGCTGCGATGATACACTACCATCAAACCGCGCATGCGCGGCCGGCCCCCACTACTCCAACGCGCATGCGTGGTCAGACGGGAACACATCCCCGATGCGCGCAGAAGCGACAAAGAGCCCACAAGCATTATACTTTTATGGGCCTGTTCCGTTTTCAATTAGCGGCCAATTGAATCCTTCTAGACTATAAATAACCCTCCCTTTAACTCATAATTCACTCGTCGGAGCCGCGTGAAGAGGGAGGAAGTCAGGAAGCCCTGAGAGTAACCGTGAGTGTGTATGAATGTGTGGATGTGGTGTGTAATACTTTCAACAAAAACGAGGGTTTACATCATGTTGATCCATTTCCTTGAATACCTCACAGGTTGCCTCATCTGGCAGAACGGACCCCCCAACACGCTGTGGCTCATGAGGCCATGTAAACCTCTTTCCATAAGTAAGCAATACATCTGCATTAGGAACTTTACCCTTAGTGGTCCCACCAGATATTATGCCTGATTGTGTGTCCTGTTTCTTGTGTTATTCGTTTTCCTCTTTCTTTTTTCATTTTTCAGGGTTCCTGGACCTTCACTTTTGTTCCTTGTTACCCCCTGTGTATTTACACAGCAAAAAGTTTAAAAAACATGTAATTTCCTGTTTTTTATTTGACTTTTTTGTTTACAGGTGTCTTGAATCGCCATTTGGGCGCAACGGACCTTACTTTAAACATAGATAGGTACATTTTCACCATATCCATTTTTTGTAGAGCACACTTTTATATCTACACACATGTGAGTAAGGTGGGGATAAGTAGTGCACATCCTCGTCCTGAAGAAGGAGTTCTTCAAACTCCGAAACATGTCGACGCACTGACATGGTTGGGTTACCCTAATCAGTAGACCACAACCATCACAGCACTCTTTTAATAATACCAGCCGGAGACCTAATAAATTTTTCTGTACTCACGTGCCAGGTATTTTTTATTTTTTCACCTTCACCTCACCACTCACATTGTTTACCCACACACACCAAACACATAGTTCACCTTAAAGTGCTCCTGCGTAGTCGTGAAGTCGTAGCACGCCGCATTCCGTAGAGGTTTGCGAAGACCCCGATGATGAAGCATGACACCAAGGGGCCTGTTGGTGTGTGAGGGGTATTTTAACAACCCAGGTTGCTCCCCACCATTGTGGTAGCAACCACCTTCCACCTTGTGGATTCCTTTTGTTTATGATATTTACTAGGGGAGACAGAATCCACACCTTCCTCTCCCTCTCCCTCTTTTGTTAAAGATTAACTAGATTTTTAAACAGCATGAGTGTGCTTTTTATCTAGGATGGTATATATTATAGTAACAGGAAGTATAACATAACACACTGGTGTGAAGTAGAGATGGGTAATAACAATAGTTTGAAGAGAGAATTTTTAAGGAGGACAAAACAGAAGTTATATGTTTGGTTTTCCCTACAGAAAATGTACACCTCTGTGGAAGAGTAGAAAGGTGCACCAAAGACTATAAACTTTTTTAACGAAACCCTGAATGCCAAATGACCACAGTGAGAGTCAAGACCATAATAACTAAGGGATCCTGAAGAAGGCCTCATTGACCCAGAGGGCTAATATGGGAGGCCGAAAAATGTTGGTTCTTGCAGCGGGGATATTGGGGCAGTTATCCCTACTGCGTATCCCCGATCTTATTTTAACCTTGCCAAGGAGAACCAAGAATAAAGGTAATTGCAAGGTATCTCCTCAGACAGTTTTGCTCTATTTTTTCTGCACTCGAGATCCCTTCTTTAGGGAACAGTCTTCCCCAGCAATTCATTTATTTTCTTTCTTTTAACTTTCTCCCTCACCACTATTTACTCTTAAAAAAAAAAACAGCGCTCCATCCAGTGTGTTGGTCAGCACCTGGACGTCTGCAGCGGCCCTATGATGAAGCATGCCACTGCATAGTGGGTGAGGTCCGATTTAAGAAAGGTTCCTTTTTAGGTCTCGCCTACACAGCGTGCATTCGCTGCATTGGATGAGACTTCTTGAAATCGATTCGTTTTTGGCCCTAAAACGTGCACGCGTTGCATTGCTTTCAATGGCAACGCGTGCAAGTTTGGCGATTCCCTTGCGGGAGCGAGCAGTGGCGCCATGTGTCAGCAATTATCGTGCGACACTGCTCGCTCCTGCAAGGGAATCGCCCTCCCCCCGCCTGCACTCCACTGTCCGAGGATTTCCGCCTCCCCTTCCCCGCCATTCCTAATGCGCACAGTTAATACTAAAATCATGAGCGTTCAATAAGAAAAGTGCTGTCAAAGTCACAGCTGTCAGATTGCCAACACTAAATTGAAGCTTTGGCACCAACACAAGAGGTGTCACTGCTATTTACAACCTTGGAGGGTACATTCGCCGAATACAAACAGTGGATACCTAAGGAAGAGGATGTAGCAGAGACGGCAAACGTTAGGGTGCAAGGTAAAAAGGAGGCAGCAGGTAATGAAAGCTAATAATAATGGACATTTTATTGACTGCCGATTCATCGCATCCTAATGCATTACTAACAGATTATATTACCGAACGGAGTGGCACTCTTATCAGACTTATAAGGCGGATAGGCCTCTCGAGATTCTATCAAAATGTTGCGCACCCTATTACACACTTTGTTTTAACCATGTGATTTAAAATGCATCTTAATGTACGTATTAACCAAGCTGCCACCGTTGGACATCAGAGGGAAGTCGGCATTCATTTGCTAGCGTTACTGTGAGATGGCAGATAAAGTCATCTGATTGGTTAAAGACGTTGTCTGTCTGCACAAGCCCTGCCTTTTCCTGCTTTGGTTATGTTGAGGGGGGCGCGCCACGAAGAGCTGGTGCCTTCTCCTCAGCGGGTGCTGGCGAGAGGACCCCAGGCATGCGGAGAAGACCCCAGGACATTCTGGCAGGGGAAAGCCAGCAACGCGTGGGCACAAAACACTGAGGAGGACGGGCACTCTTCTGTACTAGCATCTGATGTAGCTCTGTATTATTACATGTTGAACAACTTTGTCGCTGAAGAGAGGGAAATGGGATATATACATAGAGTGCTGCGGAGAGGGCGTTGGTATGGTGCTGAGGGAGGGTGGGCGAGCTTAATAGCCGAGAGAAATTTTATTTCTCCGGGTGTCCGCGAAATAGGATTTCAGCCTTGGTAATGCAGTTTTCTGTAATATATCGGAGGGTGGAGGCATTTTAAACCAGCAGCTGGTGCTTAGAGCCCATGCAGGACAGAGGCATCTGTAGGTAAGTGAGAGGTAGGAGTGAGGGACGGATGTGTATTCGAGCAATAAGCGTGAAGATGGCACAGGGAAGAGGGGATTGGTGGGGTTGTGTCAGCTCACACATCTTTTGCCACCCTAATGCATTTTGAGCGTGGTAGTTCTGGTTTGCTTCCACTGAACCACTTGGACTACCGCACCTAATAAGAATGATGTCTGTGTTAAAAGCCCTTGACTTCAAGTATTCTATGTGGTGAATTAGGGTAAAATTACTATATTTGCAGTTTATAGCCAACATGGTTTGTTAATTTCAACAGTATAAGGTCCCAAAGACCTATTGGCTATGCCAATGCTTGTTTCCCTCTCTCTCTGTCTCTAGTTCTACCAGTAGTATAGACTTTTTGGATATACAGGGAGTAGGAACCGCAGGATTCCAAACCAGGTCTTCACTCTTGGCCCTGTTTTTATAGTCCTTCTCTCTTTATAGAGTCACCATCACTTGGATGGGCCAGCGTACACCGAGCTCGAACACAGGCATAGGCACGTACAGGAGTGGCCACTGGCAGAGGAGACACACATAAAGATGAGCTGGCAGGAAGAGAACGTGGAGGAAGACCTCCAGACTGACGGGACCTATGTGACACACTCCTAGACCTGCAAGTAGACACTGATTCCACTGACAGTGACACCACTGATGGGAGTCTGGGCGATGCATCGACTCCAGGGAGGGGTGGGACTCAGTCTTAAATGTAGTAAAGAGACCTGTTTGTAAGATTGGAGAGCTGCGACAAGCTATAAGTTGGACCTGATGAGAAAGTCGAGTATTGGATGGTCGAAGGTATGCCTTCGCATGTACACCCTGTCATGGATTATGTACACCCTGTCATGGATTATACATCATGCTCCATCAACTGCTGTATTGAGTTTTCTCAAACTGAAAAATAAAGGCTTTAAAATAAAGACAATATTACAATCACAGGTTCAGCACTCATGATAATGTTGAAAATGCAAGTAGAACAATTAATGGTATAGATACAAACATAACTTTATACAAAACCACATTATAATTGATCAATTTAAAAAATCTATGTGCAAGGTAATCCCATTACGAGAAGAATCCGTTAAAAAAGATCCGTAATGGATAACATACAGAAAACCAAAAGTAAAGTATTTCAAATCTAAATGTGAGTACAGTTGAAATACGTATTAGCATACATAGTAAGAGAACTGGAGATAATTGGAGATTTCCGGGACAGACCCAAGAAGAAAATCAATAAAAAGTGAAAGTGCACTTACCCCAAAACTGATTGTATGGTGACCGATGCAAATGTTAGCTATAGCAAGGCAATATTGTGGTAACTACATATAAATAGTTTTTTCACATAATTATTATCAGAGCATGAGGCACAGCACATACCCCAGAACTTAGAGAAAACTAAACCAAGAGAAAATTAACTCATCACACTTCTGTAATCGTAGCTGTTGCCCAATATAGCAACCACCTCGAAAGAGGGAAATCCAGAAGACAGAGGCCTGTCACTGTGCTCACCAAACAAGAGAACTGGAAAGACATTATTAGGGAACAGAATAATGACTGAATGAAACTAAGGAAGTGTAGCAGCCACGTTTGCACAGCATGATTATACCAGAGTGATGGGCACAATCTGTGTAAGCAAAGTTCAAACCAGATTTGTTATGTATATTATTTGATAGTGCATTTGCATGTTTTTAGTTGTGTATTTATCTATGGAAAATGTATCTGTTTGTGTATTCTGTTGTGCAGAATACTGAGTGCCAGCTGGAGCTGGAGTTGAAGTCTCCTTTGATGTCCATTGAGTTTGGTTCTGCGTTAAAGGAGAATGGTTTGATGGTTGGGAAATGGGAGTCAAAAGGTATTGAAGATTTGGAAGAGGTAAGCAAACTTGGAGTTTGAGTCCCGTCTATGACAATGGGATTCAGGGAACGGGCTGTACCCCTTTGCGTGACCCAGAAGATGCCTTTGTACAGATGGCTCCTGTTTGGCTGTTAAAGTATGGAGTACTACTCAAGGCCTTAGGCTTATCGTAAGAAAGGACCAAAGCTCCTGAAAACATAAGCAAGTTTCAAACTCCCTACTTCCTTCATAGAGCTGCAGGTCGAGAATTAGACCTGCTTGCAACTAGGAAACAGGTGAACCATCAGGAATCTATATTCTGGAAGCACTGGAGTTACAGAGTTTTCCCCTTTTTTCAATGATGTAACAGATGCCTCTGGTGGGAATGATTGCATTTTATGGAATGTTTTTAGTGGGGTTAAAGAAAGTGCATATCCTAGCTACTGACTAACAACTACAGAGTGTAGGACGAGAACAGAGTAATCAAAGAGGCAATTTAACACCCTTGTTAGGTGACATGGACAGTAGCAGGAAAAATCAATCTAAATTCCAATGGGAAAAAAAATTAAGAACAGTGTGATAGATACTCACAAGGACTGTCTGAAATTTAGTGTTATGCATTTAGTCAGACAGTGCATTACAAGAGTGACAGTTTCAAGTAGGTGAGTGCTATTTTGATTTATACCAAAACCGGTCTCCAAAAGCTATTGTTAAACAAGTGAACAGTGAAATGAATTATAGTCTTGTCTAAGGCTTGTGCTTATTTACTACAGGTTAAAGATTTAAACCCTGGTCAAGCAAAGTATTTGCTCTTAAGTATCAATTAGTTATACGCTGCAGTTAATCATATGCTTACTCCCCTCGTTAGTGTAGATAGTGTTTTGTTATTAAATGTCATGACAGAGTTACAGCACAATTATGCCTTTCCCTATCACTAAAGTATAGGTTGGGGAGTTACATGTGCGTGCTAAGTGGAGACGGTGAAAGTAACACCAAATATGTTTTATTCCCAGTTAGGTTGAAGAACTTGTAGTATACATTAACTCCCAAGGAGACTTGAGTGAGGCAAAATGGGCCGGAAAAATTCTGGCTCAGGAGATTTCAGCAAAGGTATATTGACCTTAAGCATTGATAACCGAAGTTCAAATGAAATGAAATGCACAAAGCGGCAGAGGATTTCAAGCTCTTCCTGGAGGACATGGCAAACTGGATGAATCACAGTTGCCTCTGGCTGAATGCCAGCAAAACAGATATTCTGACCATTTGGTCCTCGAGGTGGTGGCCGAGCTTGTTGGAATCTCCACCCTCTCCAAGTCAGAAAGTTAAAAATCATGGAGTCGGGTTCGACTCCACTTTATCCTTCTCTGACCAGATCTCAGATCTCAGATCTCACAGGCACCTGTTTCGGGATCTTAAAAATGCTGAAAAAAATCTTAGGACTCATCCCAGACAATGCGAGAAAGACAGTGGTACAGGTACTTGTAACACCCAGGCTGGACCTTTGCAATGTCCTCTATCTGGGGCACCAAAGAGGAGCATTGATATGCTCCAACGGGTGCAAAATGCAGCAGCTCGGATGCTTTTAAACATCCATAGACTATCTCCAACAGGTCGCACTTTGGAGATTCTCCACTGGCACCCTGTTGAGGAGCAGATCTCCTTCAAAGCCTTATACTATTTCCACAGAATACTGCAGGGCAAGGGCCCGGGATAACTACGCCCCATGATACTCTACTGCCAACCCATGCGCAGTCTGAAATGCACTGGAACTGGTCTAATCTGCATTCTTAAATTCAATAGGAAACATTCCGGAGGTAGTTCTTTTAGGTACCTGGCAGCCAAGAGGTGGAATTCTCTGCCTATGTACCTTAGACAGGAGACACTAGAAGCAGCTTTCAGGAAGCAACTTAAAACGTGGCTGCTCAGAAAAAATCTCCCTCCCTAGAGTGTTTCTGTTCACTTGTGCTCATTCATGATCTCAGCCCCGAATGGGACTCTCCGTTTGGAGTAGCCATTGCAATTTATAAACTGCCTTAACATAACATAGGCAAATCAGCTACAGACTGTTGTGTAGTCATGGCCTTGGTTCATTTACTACACAATCAAGTTTCCAATGACCTCCGTAACAAAACAGCACTAAAGGATTGAATACTGCAGCCTTCAAAAACATTGATGAAATGCTTCTAATGGGTCAGTACTGTATCTAGACTGGTAGAACATTGGCCAGCATTCTGTTCTGCACAATAATAATGTTATTTCTTGCGTGGTGCTGAAAGTCACAGTTTTAACATAGCGTTGAAAATATCCGTTCCTTTTACCCAACTTAGTGGCACTCAATTTATCAAATTGTGAAAGTTGAAAGACTGAGATGGCATATCACAGCGGATGTCAGAAGGAAGTGTTTAACTCCATAAACTGTCATGCAGGCATGAACACCATGCCTGGGAAGTAACGTTCAACAGATCTCGTCCAGTGATCAGTAAGTTAAAGTGACCAGTGATCAGTAAGTTGAAGTTACAATTGCGATTTAAGCTCCATATGCATATTGTTAGTTCCAGATAGATGTGTCATATCATGGCAGGATAGGACTATTAGTGTCTCTAAAAGTGAACCAGAGAGAGGCTTCAGTCTTTTGTTGACGGTAACCACCTTAACACCTTAACTGCTTCGCGCCAGTGCGGAACGTTCTATTAAGCGGGCGGGGCCGCGTCGGCCAAAGGACGTGCGCAGCACTATGGAGGTAGTGCTTGCAACGGCCGTTGGCCGCATCCGCAGCGAACGGGTTGAGAGAGATTTGGGGCCAGATGTACGACTCGTTTTTGCATGGGCAAACGCGTTTGCAACCTATTTGCGCATGCAAAAACCTAATGGGCCATCGCCTGGTTAGTGAGTCACAATTTATTTGCGACTCGCTAAATAGGTTTTGCGACTCGCTATTAGGAAGGGGCGTTTCCCTCCTAATAGCGATCGCAAAGCCATGTACCAATGTTTAAAACACTCACAAATTACCACCCTCTTCACCAACTGCCACTACTTCTTTAAGACAGCCAGGCAGTTCTGCAGCAACGGGATTAAGTGTTGTAGAAAAATATGGCACAGGTCTTCGAGAGTCTCCATGTATGTGAGTAAGTGCTGAGAGAGCACAACCCTTACTCTCACTGCAAAACAATGTAAACATCTTACTGTAATCAGGCATTCCTAGTTTAGTGGCACGGTAGAGATACTTTCTGCTCTAGGAAATCTTTTGAGCAATCATTGTCCCCCATCTTTGTGCATTAGTTTCAGTAAAGGCTTGGCCACTAGGGATAAAATGGGTGTCCACTGTCAGCAGTAACCAATCATTCCCATGAGCATTTTGTCCTCTCTCTGCGTTCTGAGTGGACACATCTTCAGAATTGTCTCTATTTTCTCCTGTGACACCTTTCTCATTCCGTATCAATGAGATGTCTCAACTATAGGACTTATTTTTCACAGTATTGCAATTTGCTAGGGTACACCATGTGTCCGTTCTTAGCTAGATGGTTTAAAGGAGAAATTGTGTCCTGTTTACAGGCTACTTGCATACTTTACACCACAAGCAGGTCCTCACTGTACTGTACAAGAACTGAATTGCAAGACATCTGCAGAGTCTCAAGATTCTTTTTAAGATCTGATTAAAGACTGATGGACTTTCTGTATACTCTTGTGGAATTCAGCACCATGACAAAACTCTATTTCTAAACACAGATGAGAACAGAAATTGGCTGTCCTCATGCAACGGAAAAGAGAAAAGGGCCTGACAGAGATCCACAACGGTAACTCGCTCTGCAGTTCAGGTAATATGAAATAGTATTGTTGCTAGATTCTGTACCAAGGGACAACATTGAACAACTATGTGCTAATTTTGAGAAGATCCTCTACAATCCTATGTTTCCCATTGGGCTTATGTAGACATATGATAGGCAAATTGCAAGGACTTTTAACAGTATCTTTCAAAATCCTTTGTTTTAGCATATTTTTAAACACTGCCATTATTCGAGCCACAGTTTTTTCAGTATCTATCAACTCGGGAGGTAAATTCTCTACCGTTCTCACAGGATACATTCCTACATCTGCTTCTTGTCCGGCCATTTTAAAATTCAACATTTTCATCATGCTTTGAAATTCAATACAATCTGGTGTGAGGGAGCGGACCAGTGGCTACTGTAGATGCCGGTTTTCACAAAAGTATGGTGGAAGAGCTACACTTGGGGACCCAGAGTGTAAGTACTTTAAAAGAGGAAGATGTATTGAACCCTACTATAACTAAAACATCAGGCAATAGTCAGCAGGTGGGACTGGGACATGATAGATTATCCTTAAATCAGGATGATACGAATGAGGGAGAACAGCAGACGGGGGAGGAGAGCCAAGGGGGCACACAACGGGTAAAGGCCCCCTGTTTCTAACAATCAAGTCACTACACATGCAAATCTTGAGGTTGAGATAGACCCTAGCGACTGTTTTTGTTCACTCTCTGATGGCCCAGACTGGTCGGCTGACGGCTCAGGATCCTCTATCGCCTCAAGCAAAAACAACAGCGACCCAGATGTGGCTGGAGACTCCCGCTTTATGACAGCACGACGGACCGGGGAAAGAAAACGGGGCATCACATGCAGAGGGCCTCTAGCTTGAAATGGGACTATTCCTTAACCGACTCTGTAAACACCGTCCAAACTACAACACCGCAGGGTGCCCTCAGCTTACATCCCCTGACACTAGAAACCGCACTTCAAACGATTATGTAACACCAGGAAGAGACATGGGCAGATGCCTGCAAAGCCCAGAGTGCAGCAAAGAAAGTACAGGGCGCAGTAAGAAAATTGACTAAAACC
The DNA here is from genome assembly GCF_964261635.1 of Lissotriton helveticus. Classification (NCBI taxonomy): domain Eukaryota; kingdom Metazoa; phylum Chordata; class Amphibia; order Caudata; family Salamandridae; genus Lissotriton; species Lissotriton helveticus. Next base: position 471,315,162 of record NC_136070.1, read on the forward strand.
TGCAATACTGTAGGGGAGCGCCTGGCAGAGCTCATAACCAGAATCAGCAATGTCGAGACAGAGGTGGCCGACAAACTTACACAATCTAAAGATCAAGAGAAGCAGATCACGGATATCAAAATGGAAACTGGAGGACAGTGAGAATTGCCAGCGGCGTAATAACCTGAGGGCCCTGGGGATGCCAGAAGGGAAGGAGTGAACGGATATCAGGAGCTCTATGCTAGATCTCTAACAGCAAGCATTCCCGGAGCTTTTGGACTGGAACTGGCAGCAAGAGGTCCAAAGAGTTCACAGGACACCTTTTACCCTGAGACATCCTGTTAGGGAAGGGGCCAAGCCAAGGGCCGTCCTGTTTGTTTTTGGGAACTTTCTTTTAACCCCTTCGGTGCTGCGCACCATTTTGCCCTGTGCGGGCGATTTAAATAGTGGGCGGGATTCGGATGGCCCCTGGCCATACTCCGCACTCGCCCACCGTGACGCATGATGGCCGGGGGCCGTCAGGCAAACTGAAGGGGTTAAGGCAGGCGTATTTGATAAAGCTAGACCAGAGGCCAGGAGTAATGTAGGTGATGTCTCATTTTTTGTTAGACCGGACTTTTGTCACACCACCGTCGAGAGAAGGTGGCAACTTCAGCAGTTAATTAAACCCTTCCAGGATAAGGGGGCCAATGCATTCGTGAACAATCCAGCTTCGCTTAAAATAGTCTGGAATTGTGCAACAAGGTTTTTTAAGTCAGAGATAAAAGTCAAGGAGTTTTTGACAGGGCTGAAGCCAGAGCACCCTAATGGCTTGGGATAAAATCAGACTAAGGAAAGGTCAGGATCGGATCTTGGTATCTGGGTATTTCTATTCTCAGTCGGCGGGGGCTGCTCTCTGCTTTTCTCTTTTTTTCTGTCTCCCTTACTTTTTTTTCTTTTCTTTTTTCTCCTTACTATTGCACTATAGTATGCATAACAGTTCATGGTGTTGGCAATTCACTTTTCATCTTCCAACAGACCGATGTGCGGTCTGGATTCTTCCTGAAGAGGGGGAGGGCAGGGGAATATGAGGGAAGGGAGGGGCCAGGGTGGGCAGGGGAGAGGGGAGATAAGGGGTTGGGAGGCTAAGGGTTTCTTTGGGTGTGGGCACAGGGGAGAAGCGGGGAACAGTGGGGAAAAAACTCAGAGAGAAAATCAGCAAGGTATCAAAGCAAGATTGTAAACTAACAAGGATAATGACAGAAAATGGAATAAATCGTCCCCTCCAGGGTTGGCGGAAAAGGTTTGAAGTTAAAATTAAGAAGGCTCACTCATTAAGACCAAATGGGTAAGATTAATTTTTGCTCTGTCAACGTAGGGGGCTTAGTGGATAGGAACAAGCAGTCTAGGATTATGAAGATGATAAAATCTATCGCCACGTATATTGTCTGTCTCCAAGAGACGCATATACCATGGGATATCAGGGGGCTAATCACAGCAAAGGGGTGCTCCCTATTGGCCTGTTCTTCTCACAGTTTCAACATCAGAGGGGTGGCCATTTTAGCCAAAAACAGAACAGGATTAGTCAAACTGAGATTGGTTGGTGCCGGTGGAAGATGCGCTTTGGTAGAACTAGAATTGGGAATAATGATAGGTACAGTCTATGGCTCAAATCAGATGAGCCAAAGTTATTAGAGGATTTGGAACTAGAGCTTGCGTCCTGGCCCACCCCCTAATTATGTGTGGGGATTTTATTTATATGTCCCTATAGTAGCCTTTTCCATTAAGGGCTAATATAAATGATCAGTGGTCCATAGGATAACGATGGCTGGTAAACTGGCAAACTCGAGGCTGCCAGCTCCATTGTGGTACAGCCAAAATATCTCATATTTGGTATCAAACAACCTGCCTCATCTCCCCTGACATGAATCTTGTGTCAAGGACGATGTGACATGCACCCAAGTGGCTACCTTAGACGTTGCCCACCTGGTTGCCACAGCCTTTCCTGTGCTCTGGCTGCCAACCCGAAGATGCTGCTGCCAAGACAGGAATCTGATGCCCCTCTGCCAGGAGTAACAAAAATGACCTGGACGAGAAGGAGGTCACACCTGATCGCTAGTGAAGTGGCACATCAAGGTGATGAGCTTCAAAGCCTTCATCACCTGTGATATTCAACCAGGCATCATCCCCATAGAGGAAACAACCTCCCCCCTGTCCCCAGGCACATTTACACCTGGGCAGGTGGGAAAATTCGGTATTCAGAAGGTGTACAAATACGCAGAAGGCTAGCCACACCTCTATGGTGGGCTACCTGGTCTGTACACTAAGCAAGGTATATGCCATTTTAAAAGTGGCAGAATAGAGGGTCTGGGATAGAACGGGTGACACCACCCCAGATGCGGTCACCTCAGGGGCAAATTAGCTGCTGGGACTAGTAGCCCCTTGGCCACTTCGAACCACACCCCTAACGTCCCTAGACCTATGATCTAAGGGGAACCCTTGGCACCAGAACCTCAGTTATGATCTGATTTGCAATAAAGGACACAGAAGAGACCTGCATCTGCGACAACAGGACCTGCACAAACCAAAGGCGTGATACCCTGCACCTTTGGCAACCTTCCTTGAACTGAAATGACTGTGACTTGTCCTGAACCAAATACCTGTTCCTCCAGACAGAGAGACCCCATCGAGAAACTCTAGACTCCCTTGGACTAGTGGCACAAGTCCCCTGCACACCACAGGTAAAAACAAGGTACCAGAACCAAAGAATCTCTGGCCATCGGGCCCTCCGAAAGACCACCCAAAAGTAGATGGTCCAGTGCTTGTGGGAAATGTAGTCCTGACCTCCAGCAAGTTTCAGATAGCTACAGTTTGTCCCCGGACCTCCAAATGTTGAAATAACTTTCAGCTGAGCTTACCACTGCCAAGGCTTGTCGGTGGCCAGTCCGGCAACGACCCCCTTTACTCTACACTGCACCTCGAGGGAACATCGCAACACCTTCATCCAATGCCATTAGTTGGTTTGCTGTCAACTTTTTGCACCCTATTTACACCAGCATTGTGTAAGTAGTAAAACCAGCTCCCCTGCGGCTCCCGCTTCAGCACCAAGGACAGCCAGGACAACTCTGCACCCAGGCTTCTCGAGGTAAAATGGAACTAACTGTCGTGGCCTGGTCCTGGGACCTGCATCACCTTTACCCTCCTTGGGTATTCATGCAACTTGACCTGTAAGTGACTCATTGTCACTAGTGCATTTTACCATTGACCGTAATGGCAATGTTTTGCTTTATTGCAAAGGCAAGCCCGTCTGCGCCCGTCCGCGCCGAGACCGGGCCGAGGGCCATGACCCCTGGTCCAGACGGGACAGCTGAGCACTTTTTCAACTCTGCCACTGATCTCCTACAGTTAAGGTCAGTCCAATGTAGCATCTGTCCCCAATATGATCTTGAGTTCATTTCCCAAACGGCAATCTCTATCTGCCCCAGTTGCGCCTCCCTTTTACCTTTCATTAATAGCAAAGCTCGCACCAAGATAGGTTCCAACAACAAAACCAGGAAAGTGATTATTGCACTTATTAATGCCAGATCTCTGGGAATTAGAACAATTCCCAACAGGTATCAATTAGAGGACAGTTTCAAAGGTGTATGCAATATGCATTACAAAAATGAACAGAAAGGAGTCTCTGCAGTTTTTTGAAAAGGGTATTATTCACCACTTTAAAAGCAAGGCGGGTCTATAGCATAGTAATACAGTTAAGCAGCACTGTACAGATCAAATCGTGTGACAACCCGGTAGCACTTGGTGAAAAGTGATATATACACAGATATATACAGTGGGTGATAGTGATAGTGCAAGTGCTGGGGTGAAACAGCGTGGTCGACGCGTTGTGACAATTGGTGACATTTATAAAAAGTAGTGGCTCCAAGGATCAAGTTGTAATCACTTAAAACAAGAATAGATAAGTTTTTTCAGGAGTACAAAACATAATGGGCGCCATAGAATTTAAGCTGTGTGGTCGACGGCGTTTCGATCCCCTTCAGTCGGGATCGTCATCAGGACTGGGTTGTCGATGAAACAGTGCTGTGGGGGGAAAGGGAGGCTGGTAAGTGGGGTGGCAGGGAGGCGAGCGCGGGGTGGGATAGTGGAAAGAAACGCGACTCTGTATTACATGAAGCGTGTGGGGAAGGGAGCGGGAGGAGCGCAGATTAATGGTCGTAGCCAAGTCAGGAAACTATTGGCTCAAGATATCCAAAGGGTTCAACTGAGGACGCCTAAGGTCCGGGCTAAGTGCAACGACTGCTGTTAATGAGGGCGCTCGGGTTGGAAGCGCAGAAGAAAAGGCGCGCGAGAGCAACATGACAATAAATTAGGGAGGAGTCTGGCAAGGCAATGGCACAGTAGCAGGGAGGGTAAAAGGTCCAATGGCATGCGGGCTCGCTTGGCATAGGACACTTACATGGCCACCCAAGGCAGAGTAGCAAGGGTGGTAATACGGGAGTTCCGTACTGGGTCCGCGGCTGCAGAGGAGAGAATTTTGGTATAATTCAGTAAATTTTATAAAGCATTGGAAGCGGGTATCTGACGCTAGAGGTACCATCTACCCGTTGAGAAAACCAGTGATTACCTGAACGGCAATTCGGAGGGCTTGGTTGAGCGGGAGCAGCCGGCGTCTGTGGAGAAGGAAGACAGAACAGGGGTAAGGGGAGGACAGGGTGCAGTAGGCTGGCGGAGCAAGACAGGATCGCACAAGGAGTACGTGACTAGCAAATTACCTGAATGAATCCGGGCGAAGGGGCGATGAAGACTATCGCAAAGCGCTGGTGCTCGCAATGAATGCAGGAGCTTAGCGCGGCTCAAAGACAGCGACTCGGATAATGGAAACCGAAGGGGGAGGGGGGCGGGGCGGGGGAGTCAGCACTGCGCGCGCACGGGACGGAGGCGGGGCAGGGGGTGTGTCTGTCGGTTGCGGTGGCAATGGCGACAAACAGGAAGAGTAATGGTGGGAGCCAGGGCGTGTGTGTTAGTCAGTAACGCCGAGGCAAGAACCATGGAAACGGTTCAGTACTGGTCATAGCAGAATGCGAGGAAGCTGGGTCAGTGAGAGAGGCGATAGTACGTGTAGTTGGGTTACGTCATCCATAGTTTTAAGGAAATGAACACAATAATGACAATTTTACGGCCACATATTAAACAATTAAGGACAAGGTAGCATATATAATATAATACAATTGGAATTACAATGGTCCGCCCGAGGAGTGGTGCAGTTTACAGCAAAGGAGTATGGGGGGGTTTTGTCTGTAATTTAAAAACTAGGGAAGGATAAGATCAAAAAACCGTTTCCTCCATTACAGGGCAAAAACCATATCGTGTTATTGGGGAACACATTATTTACATAAAGTCCATAATCTGCAAATTCATATTCTGCAAGTTCTAACCACTCTTACCGGTGCATGGCCTGCACAGATACATGAAAGATCCGCCTGTACAATCAAGGGTTACAATAGTAGGCAGAAGGGCAGTGTGGTGTAAAACCGGGGGGTTAATTACATCGAGATCTAGGGGTGGCTCAGTATTAACACATAGTGGGATAGTAGCTTGGTATCCCAATTAGAGCTGGAGGAGCGGAAAGGGCTCAAATGGACAGATAGTGGGAGACTGATATGTTAGGACTATGTAGTATACTAAGTAATATGGTCTGCAGTCTGGGGTTAGGTATCCCTGGGGTCCTAAATGGTTAGAGGACACATTTTAGACAGTGATGGTGTTGTTCCACTCATCAAAAGTATTAAGACCATGATTGACAGAGTCCACTCGTGAAATCCAGTTGCATTCCGCTCTATTCAGAAGGGTAGTCATGTTGCCCCCTCTGATGGGTAGTATGGGTTTTTCAATGACTGTCCATCTCAGGTCTGTGTCAGCATGTGATTTTTCCATAAAATGTGTGACAAGGGGAGCTGTAAGAACCTTGCAGTTGATCCTACTTTTATGCTGGATTATCCTTTGTTTGACCATTTGAGTGGTTTGGCCAATGTAGAGGAGGTCACAGGGACAGCGGATGGCATAGATGACATTTTGGGTTTTGCAGTTAGAGTGGTGTGTGAGTTGGTGGGTTTGTCCATTGTACAAAAATTCTTTTGTATTGGCAGTCAGCTCGCAGACACTGCAGGATTGGCATTTGAAATGTCCAATCACTGGATCCAGGCCCCAGGCGGCAGTGATGGTGTGTCTTTCCGTAGAGGTGGAAGGCCATGTAATGGCTCGTACCAGATGGTTGGCGATGTTGTTGCCCCTTTGGTATGAGAATAGAGGTGGCTCCTTGAATTGTTCTTCAGATCGTAGAATGGGCCAATTTTTCTTAATTATTTTGGAAACTTTGTTGCTGTCAGGGCTGTATACCGAGACAAAGGGGATTCTGGTCATAGTCTTTTTGTTGTTATTTGGTACCAGCAGATCCTCGCGATGATTATACCAGGCCCGTTTCTTGGCTTTTGTGACCAGGCGTCTGGGATAGCCTCTGTTGGTTAGCTTGGTGACCAGTATGTCTGCCTCCCTGAAATAGTCCTTTCGCCATTTGCAGTTTCGGCGAATCCTTAGGAACTGGCCGTAGGGTAGGCCGTCACGTAGGCCTCTGGGGTGGTAACTTGAGTAATGTAATAGAGTGTTACGTTCTGTGGATTTTCGAAAGAGCAATGTACCCAGGGCGCCGTCTTCAGCGTGAATTGTGACATCAAGGAATGGTAGATCATTACTTTTCCATTCACTGGTGAATTTTAAATGTTCCTGTGCAGTATTCAACCAGTCAACAAAGAGTAAAAGAGTGTCTGATGTTCCGTTCCAGATTAACAGGATATCATCTATGTACCGGCGCCACAGATGGATTTGGGGCCGGTACAGATTAATGGAGTTTAGGATCAAAGATTTTTCCATGTCGTGAACAAATATAATAGCAAAGTTAGGGGCGAAGCAAGCGCCCATAGATACTCCTTTTACCCACACCCAAGAACACCAGTCCTGTACGTCCTTCCCAAAATACACAAGGATGCCAGGAATCCCCCTGGACGTCCCATCGTATCTGGATGCGGGTCTATACTGGAACCTCTTGGTAAATATCTAGATTCTATTATCAAAGAATTCGTACCTGTCACAGACACATACATACGTGACACGATGGACCTCATTACCACCATAGAAGACCAACCCTTTGATCAAGAGACCCAGCTGTTGGTGAGTATGGACATCGAGTCTCTTTACACCAACATCCCCCACCGTGAAGGACTCGAGGTAATCAAAAACCTTTTACTTTCCAGACCACAACCCACTCTGATCCCGACTGATTTCATCATGGACCTCCTACGTGTTGCCCTGCAGAATAATGACTTCATGTACAAAAATAGCTACTATCTACAGGTAAAAGGAGTATCTATCGGCGCTTGCTTCGCCCCTAACTTTGCTATTCTATTTGTTCACGACATGGAAAAATCTTTGATCCTAAACTCCATCAATCTGTACCGGCCCCAAATCCATCTGTGGCGCCGGTACATAGATGATATCCTGTTAATCTGGAACGGAACATCAGACACTCTTTTACTCTTTGTTGACTGGTTGAATACTGCACAGGAACATTTAAAATTCACCAGTGAATGGAAAAGTAATGATCTACCATTCCTTGATGTCACAATTCACGCTGAAGACGGCGCCCTGGGTACATTGCTCTTTCGAAAATCCACAGAACGTAACACTCTATTACATTACTCAAGTTACCACCCCAGAGGCCTACGTGACGGCCTACCCTACGGCCAGTTCCTAAGGATTCGCCGAAACTGCAAATGGCGAAAGGACTATTTCAGGGAGGCAGACATACTGGTCACCAAGCTAACCAACAGAGGCTATCCCAGACGCCTGGTCACAAAAGCCAAGAAACGGGCCTGGTATAATCATCGCGAGGATCTGCTGGTACCAAATAACAACAAAAAGACTATGACCAGAATCCCCTTTGTCTCGGTATTCAGCCCTGACAGCAACAAAGTTTCCAAAATAATTAAGAAAAATTGGCCCATTCTACGATCTGAAGAACAATTCAAGGAGCCACCTCTATTCTCATACCAAAGGGGCAACAACATCGCCAACCATCTGGTACGAGCCATTACATGGCCTTCCACCTCTACGGAAAGACACACCATCACTGCCGCCTGGGGCCTGGATCCAGTGATTGGACATTTCAAATGCCAATCCTGCAGTGTCTGCGAGCTGACTGCCAATACAAAAGAATTTTTGTACAATGGACAAACCCACCAACTCACACACCACTCTAACTGCAAAACCCAAAATGTCATCTATGCCATCCGCTGTCCCTGTGACCTCCTCTACATTGGCCAAACCACTCAAATGGTCAAACAAAGGATAATCCAGCATAAAAGTAGGATCAACTGCAAGGTTCTTACAGCTCCCCTTGTCACACATTTTATGGAAAAATCACATGCTGACACAGACCTGAGATGGACAGTCATTGAAAAACCCATACTACTCATCAGAGGGGGCAACATGACTACCCTTCTGAATAGAGCGGAATGCAAATGGATTTCACGAGTGGACTCTGTCAATCATGGTCTTAATACTTTTGATGAGTGGAACAACACCATCACTGTCTAAAATGTGTCCTCTAACCATTTAGGACCCCAGGGATACCTAACCCCAGACTGCAGACCATATTACTTAGTATACTACATAGTCCTAACATATCAGTCTCCCACTATCTGTCCATTTGAGCCCTTTCCGCTCCTCCAGCTCTAATTGGGATACCAAGCTACTATCCCACTATGTGTTAATACTGAGCCACCCCTAGATCTCGATGTAATTAACCCCCCGGTTTTACACCACACTGCCCTTCTGCCTACTATTGTAACCCTTGATTGTACAGGCGGATCTTTCATGTATCTGTAAAGTAAAGTCCACATTTGTAAAGCGCACAATCACCCGTAAGGGTCTCTAGGCGCTGGGGGGCCGTCGGGAAGATTAAGCGAGCTATTGCCCAGAGTCACATGGTGCTGGGCTTACCTGCCGCCGGAGCCGGGGATCTGTGCAGGCCATGCACCGGTAAGAGTGGTTAGAACTTGCAGAATATGAATTTGCAGATTATGGACTTTATGTAAATAATGTCTTCCCCAATAACACAATATGGTTTTTGCCCTGTAATGGAAGAAACGTTTTTTTGATCTTAACCTTCCCTGGTTTTTAAATTACAGACAAAACCCCCCCATACTCCTTTGCTGTAAACTGCACCACTCCTCGGGCGGACCATTGTAATTCCAATTGTATTATATTATATATGCTACCTTGTCCTTAATTGTTTAATATGTGGCCGTAAAATTGTCATTATTGTGTTCATTTCCTTAAAACTATGTATGACGTAACCCAACTACACGTACTATCGCCTCTCTCACTGACCCAGCTTCCTCGCATTCTGCTATGACCAGTACTGAACCGTTTCCATGGTTCTTGCCTCGGCGTTACTGACTAACACACACGCCCTGGCTCCCACCATTACTCTTCCTGTTTGTCGCCGTTGCCACCGCAACCGACAGACACACCCCCTGCCCCGCCTCCGTCCCGTGCGCGCGCAGTGCTGACTCCCCCGCCCCGCCCCCCTCCCCCTTCGGTTTCCATTATCCAAGTCGCTGTCTTTGAGCCGCGCTGAGCTCCTGCATTCATTGCGAGCACCAGCGCTTTGCGATAGTCTTCATCGCCCCTTCGCCCGGATTCATTCAGGTAATTTGCTAGTCACGTACTCCTTGTGCGATCCTGTCTTGCTCCGCCAGCCTACTGCACCCTGTCCTCCCCTTACCCCTGTTCTGTCTTCCTTCTCCACAGACGCCGGCTGCTCCCGCTGAACCAAGCCCTCCGAATTGCCGTTCAGGTAATCACTGGCTTTCTCAACGGGTAGATGGTACCTCTAGCGTCAGATACCCGCTTCCAATGCTTTATAAAATTTACTGAATTATACCAAAATTCTCTCCTCTGCAGCCGCTGACCCAGTACGGAACTCCCGTATTACCACCCTTGCTACTCTGCCTTGGGTGGCCATGTAAGTGTCCTATGCCAAGCGAGCCCGCATGCCATTGGACCTTTTACCCTCCCTGCTACTGTGCCATTGCCTTGCCAGACTCCTCCCTAATTTATTGTCATGTTGCTCTCGCGCGCCTATTCTTCTGCGCTTCCAACCCGAGCGCCCTCATTAACAGCAGTCGTTGCACTTAGCCCGGACCTTAGGCGTCCTCAGTTGAACCCTTTGGATATCTTGAGCCAATAGTTTCCTGACTTGGCTACGACCATTAATCTGCGCTCCTCCCGCCCCCTTCCCCACACGCTTCATGTAATACAGAGTCGCGTTTCTTTCCACTATCCCACCCCGCGCTCGCCTCCCTGCCACCCCACTTACCAGCCTCCCTTTCCCCCCACAGCACTGTTTCATCGACAACCCAGTCCTGATGACGATCCCGACTGACGGGGATCGAAACGCCGTCGACCACACAGCTTAAATTCTATGGCGCCCATTATGTTTTGTACTCCTGAAAAAACTTATCTATTCTTGTTTTAAGTGATTACAACTTGATCCTTGGAGCCACTACTTTTTATAAATTTCACCAATTGTCACAACGCGCCGACCACGCTGTTTCACCCCAGCACTTGCACTATCACTATCACCCACTGTATATATCTGTGTATATATCACTTTTCACCAAGTGCTACCGGGTTGTCACACGATTTGATCTGTACAGTGCTGCTTAACTGTATTACTATGCTATAGACCCGCCTTGCTCTTAAAGTGGTGAATAATACCCTTTTCAAAAAACTGCAGAGACTCCTTTCTGTTCATTTTTGTAATGCATATTGCATACACCTTTGAAACTGTCCTCTAATTGATACCTGTTGGGAATTGTTCTAATTTACAGTATATACCCATCCCAACGTGGTCTATGGGTCTCCTCCTGTTATTCTTACACAGATCTCTGGGAAGGCACAGGCAGGAAATTCAAGATCTGATTCTAGACAAGAACATAGACACATTATTTATCACTGAGACCTGGATGGATGCCGAATCAGACCCAGATCTGGTGGTTGCTGTACCGCAGGGATATACGGTACATCGACTAGATAGACAGGGAAAGAAAGGAGGAGGATTAGCGGTTATCACTCGAAATAGCTTCTCAGTCAGAATATTCCCAATTCTGTCCACAAGCTGTGAAGCTTTTCAATTCACCATTAAGGTGACTCCCTCATACAATCTTAAGGGAGTACTTATGTATAGACCGCCTGGTCCTCGCTCTGTTTTTTTGGCCAATCTTAATTCATTGATCAAATCACTGGTGACCGAGGACTCCTTCATAGTATTGGGGGATTTGAATTTCCATTTAGAGAAGAGGGATGATGCTGACTCCCAAGCCCTAATGGATGACCTGGAAAGTTTGGGGCTGGTTCAATTGGTTAATGCTCCTACACATGAGGCCGGCCACACTTTGGATGGCATTTTTTCCAATATATTTGGGATAACAGTTCAGGATATCCTGCCCCTTACATGGTCTGATCATCATGCCATTCTCTGTGTTCTTCCCATCACTAACACTCCTTCAGTTAGACAGGCCCACTTAAATCAAGAGCCTTTTAAAGTATGGAAAGACTTAGATAATGTAGCTCTTACAGAGTTGCTGATCAAGACCCGCCCTATTATATCCACGGATGCTAACTTAGCCGCCAAACAGTTTTCAGATTGGATAGGGAATGCAATGGATTTATTGGTTCCATCCAAAACCATTTCAAGAAATAGAAAGGTGCCTTCGGCTCCGTGGTTCACAGAAGAACTCAGGAGACAAAAACAAGAATGCAGAAAGCATGAAAGAGACTGGCACAGGTCTTATGATCAGGTCAGTAAACTACATTATAAGGAGACACAGCTTATCTAAAAAAATTATTACAGAGACCAAAAATAAGTTTTTGGGAGATCAAATCGATAATGCTAAGAACTCCAGCAAACAGCTATATGATGTAGTGAAACAACTGGCTGGGAAGTTCTCAGATATAGCTCCCATTCCATCGCAGGCCCTCTGTGATTCTTTGGCTAATTTCTTCTTTGCCAAAGTCAATGACATTTACTCAGAGTTTTCTGTTAAGGATACACCGGTCCCTCTAGCGACATACATTAACCCTCCTGCCTGCTCACTAGTTCAATTTGAAGCACTGGAGGAGGAACAAACTAGGGACATCATGCAGTCTATAAAAACAGGATCGCCTTGGATCCGTGCCCCCCCAAAGTTTATCTGCCGGTAATTGATTCCATCAGCAAAGTTATCACACAAGTCTGCAATGTGATACTGACGTCAGGGATATACCCGAACATGCTGAAAAATACTCTTTTAAAACCGCTCCTTAAAAACCATCTTTAGACAAGGACCTGCTGAAGAATTACAGGCCGATAGCTAGTCTGCCCTTTCTAGCCAAAGTGCTCGAAAAGGCAATGAATGTTCAGTTGTCCAACTATATCCAGCAAAACAATCTGCTAGATGATTCACAGTTTGGGTTTTGCAAGCTCCATGGCACTGAGACGGCCCTTATTAAAGCCGCTGATGATATTAGAACCATCAGAGACCATGGAGGGACAGCAGTTCTTATAATGCTGGACCTATCGGTGGCCTTCGACACGGTCAATCATTCTATCTTGACTGACCGTGTCGGAAATCTGGGCATTTTATCTAGCGCAAAAGACCTGCTTGCCTCGTTTTTGTCCAGCAGAACACAAGCTGTAACACTGGGACCATTTAAATCGCCGGAACTCGCTCTACCCTGTGGAGTTCCCCAAGGCTCATCTCTAAGTCCGACACTTTTTAATATCTATGTGTCAGATTTAGCAAGAGTTATTAAAACCTACCAGATGAGCCTTACCTCCTATGCTGATGATACCCAGCTGGTGCTCGCTATTAACAACGATGGAGAACAGGTAGCGGCACGTTTCCAAGAAGGTATGTCAGCAATTAAAGACTGGATGAATGCCAACTGCCTTAGGCTGAACTCCGAGAAGACGGAGGTAGTCATTTTTGGGAAGATCTCCCCACAATGGTCATCAGTGTGGTGGCCCCCTTCCTTAGGAGCCTTACCAACGCCATCCGCAAGGGTCAGAAATCTGGGAATTGTCTTTGATGAGAAGCTTAATTTTGCGGCACATGCTAATCAAACAGTGGCAAATGCTCATCATAAACTCAGACTTATAAGAAAGATTATCCCATTTCTCTCAGAAAGCGCTGGATAAACTGTGGTGAGCACACTTGTGCTTTCTTCTTTAGATTACTGTAATGGCTTATTTGCCAATGCGCAAGCCCGGGTAATCTCCAAACTACAAATGATTCAGAACGCGGCAGCAAGATTACTCTCTAGGACCCCTAAATTTAAACCGATCAGTCAAACAATCAGAAGTTACCATTGGCTAACAATTAAAAACCGGATTCAATTTAAATCACTCTGTCTCACTTTCAAAGCGATCCATAACCAAGGGACGAAGTTTCTCCAAGAGCAGCTTTCGACCTACCGTCCGTCCAGACAACTTAGATCGACGGCGCTGCATCAATTAGTGGTACCTCGTACTAGGACGGTCACCGGGGAGATAGGCGCTTTACGGTGACAGCAGCCAGACTCTGGAACCCTCTTCCATTAACAATTAGATCGAGTCAATCCCTTCTCCAGTTCAGGAAATTGTTGAAGACGTGGTTGTTCAACTAGTAACGAGTCTGCTTCCTCCTTTAGTGATATGCTGCCACCTCTCAGAAACCCTAAGTGAAATCTTAGCGCCAAGACGCCCACGGGCATAGGTATGTGCTTTACAAATTGTATTAATAAATAAATAAATAAATATTGTTTTGCCCGGATTTAAATTTTGCTTCTAATATCCATAACTCTGCTTATACATATCCGATTGGCTTCATTTTGGTGTCTAAATTTATATAGAAATCTGCTTTATTTTTATAAATTGGTGTCGGATTTCTTTTGAGTAGTGTCAATTACTTATCGTCCATGTTGGTACTCTGAAATGCTTAACACATGTTCCTCTAGTAAAGCCTAACTACTCTTTGTAACTCTACCAGGACTGAGCTAAAGATTTATTATTGGGAAATCAAGAAACATCTTTGGGGTATAGTGAGAGTACTGCAAAGTGAAGCCTAACCATCATTTCCACATAACACTCTACCATCCTACAGATATATTTTAGTTTGCAGGGTTATGAAGGTCATTAGGCTGCATAGAACACTCAGACCAAAATATAATTATTTGTGGGTTGTAACTTAATATTTAAGAAATTGGAAGACTAGCTCTCTAATAGGTTTTTGTCTTTAGAACAGTTATCAAGTACGTTGGCAACTTTCGGGAGAGTTTCAGGTTAAAGATTTAGAGGTAAGTAATCGATTTTTAACCCAGGTGAGGTGTTGTTTCAGATTTCACAAAGAACAAAAACGATGTCATCAACCACTTTCTATCCTCATTTCGATGAACATCCAAAGTTGTGAGTAGTGATCTGTTTGAAAACATATGAGAGTAAAATGAAGGCATTTTGTAGAGATGGATTGAAGCAGTTGTTAATATCTTATGTATGACCATATAATCCTGTTAGATCTGTGACTATAGCACATTGGGCCAGGTTTCTATGTGGAAAGCAGGTGTTAGAGCACATTCTGTCAAAGGAGCAATGGCATGCAAACCGTTGTGCTCAGTGTGCTGAATGGAAGAGATTTTGAAAGCTGCTGATTGGTTGAAATCTGGGGTCTTTGCAAGATTTCATTTGAAACCTGTTGAGCATATATCTTATCTATGTATCCATAGCTTTAAACATGCATAATGCTAGCCTCCGGAATCGACGTGAAATTTAGATTCTCTTAATGTTGTGATAGGAGATTGCAACATGATTAAAATAATTTTTGTTTTTTTACAGAGACTCAATAATTATGGTGCAGTGCAATTTTGACTACACCTTTAAACGTCACAATTTCATAATGTACATGTGCCCTTAGCACGTTTGTCGTGTGGTCTAACAATATTTAAATAAGTGTTGAACTTGACATTAGTGCATTTACTGTAGAACTAGTAAATTTACTTATACGGGTGCCTTAATCTGTATTAAACGAGATATAAAAAAAACATCCTTACTTAGTAGATATGTACTCACTATAAAGATGAAATAAATGACATTTTCTGTGTAGATAATTGACTGAAAGCATCCTCCTATATGTAGAATGGGATTACAGTAGAAATGACAAACATTTATGTAATGTGAGAACTAATGTTTCATATATTGCCCTAAAATGTTGTTTATAGACACACTTATATGCATACCTTTAAGATTTTACTGTATGCCACATGTAATATGCATCTAATGTATTGACATTTTACATTTACTTGTGTTTAAACATGCACATGCATATTAAATGTGCACTCCTGCTTTAACACGTTACGCTGACATTTTAGGCCTACAATTCCCCATGCTGCATTAAACACTGTTTTCTATTTTCTACTAACATGACTTTTCTTGCCGGTATTCACAAGCATTGTTAGTTTGAACGTAGATACATTACTGTACTAGTGATAAAGAGAGAGAGCCTGAGAAGAAGACCTTGTTGAAACAACACGGAGATCCAGTGCGTTAACTGAAAGGTCTATTTAGCAATGTTACCACCTAACCTGAGTGTGAGAGGAGAATGTCGTTCTCATGTCCTGTGTTGGATACTTTGCGAATGTTGCAGTCTGCAATGTAAGAAGGGAGAAAGATAATGGACCCCTGATGATGCAAACAGAGGGGTGTTATCTGAACATTTTTAGGGTGAATAACTGGAGTCTACGCTGTCTGATACTGGAGCACTTTTTCTTTGGACTTTGAGAGGTTCAGACCTCTATGCTTCCTTTAATTCTTTCCTAAGTGTGGCTTAGGCTAACACTTACTTCCCTGACCCAAGAAGACTCTCGATTGAGTTTCTGCAATGTTGACACCTTCCTGCTTAATTTCCTGCCCTGAACTTCTTGATTTTTGAGGATTCTTTAGACTATAGAACCGTCTTTTTACCTTGGACTTTACTTTAGATAATTTGATTCTTAATTTTTAATAATCCTCCTTAACCATATTTACAGATTCCTGGTCTCTAGTGTGTAGTCAAATGGCTAACGCTGTTAGCTAAATTTGATTTTTGTAATGTTAACTCCCATCACCTTTCAGTCAGGGAGAAAGGTCTATCGGAGGACCATAGGTTAAGAAAGCGGGCCAAGAGACTGCTGGATCAATTACAAAAGGAGATGTAGAAGTTGGATCTTTTGAGATGTCATGTTAATGTTTCAGCTTGTTTGGATGGCAGTCCGAGAGCAGATGTAAAGAACAAGATGGCTGCTGTGCCAGGGTTTGCAAAAACTGATATGCTCTGATTTTGGAATGTTTAGTGTGGCTGATAAGTTTGCTTTAAATGGATGCCGTGGAGTAGCAATAAAGAGTTTATGCATAATTCCCGCCACTGTGTCTTTAATGAAATCCAGATTCTCCCATCATAATATTTGGAGAATCTACATTTCTTGCAAATATCTTCGGGAAAAATATGTGTGGCAGAATGAAACGGACTGAGTCATACATTGATCTGTCTGCCTTTCTAGTTCGCTCTTTGAGTTTTTAGACTACCTTACCATTTTAGTTTGTAGTATATAGTAACATGGTATGGGATCTCTAGATAATTCATCTTTAAACAAAAGAGTATATGAGGCAGGAGCGAACCTGCCTAATTTCTTTTAGTTTTTGCACTCTTTTACCAGTCTTTATTTGCATGTCAAAAAGTGTCACACAGGTACATGGTAAGGGATGTTCAGTCGATTCATCTCTAATATATAATCTTAAATATCATCAGAGGTGATCACCAAAACATTCTAGTCAGATTTAGGAGCAAGGTGTTTAAATGTTGCAATGTAGGATCTTCCCTACAAATTGCCCTGTTATAGCTCCAGTAATACATCTTCGAATGCATCCACCACCTGTCAGACCTCAAAGGTTAATTTGAGTTCT
The DNA here is from genome assembly GCF_964261635.1 of Lissotriton helveticus. Taxonomy (NCBI): domain Eukaryota; kingdom Metazoa; phylum Chordata; class Amphibia; order Caudata; family Salamandridae; genus Lissotriton; species Lissotriton helveticus. The sequence goes on from NC_136070.1 coordinate 471,332,191, forward strand.
TTTTCAACTGCCTTGACAGATACAAACAAGGCAAGGTGTGGGTTTACAGACACGGGGGTAGCAAATAAAGCTGTGTCCCTCGCCAAGTTTCAGAGTACATAGGCAGTTTTTTATAAAAACTAATATCAATGCGGATACCACCTCATCTTTACAGCCCTGCATTGTTCATTCCAAGCAGAAACAGAGCTCCAGCTCATCAATAGGCTCATACAATAATCACAAAGTTCAAAATGCAGAAAACATTTCTATTGAGAAATCTCTGGCAGGACCTATCACTGTGAACAAATGTCAGTGGCTCCTTTAAGAGCCCAGGAAGTGTTATAGGAGAGTGACACAAGATTAGCAAAGTGAGAGGCCTATCAAGGCTCTATTCTTGGTCAATGTATTAAGGTTGTGGTCCAGAAAAAAATAGCAGCCTGTTCTTTCCTCATTTTACCTCTTGTTTCTTGCACGGTTGCCTGCAGAACATGCTCCATCTATTTTGGGAAATGCAGCAGTCGCATTATTGCACCACATTATCCCTACATAGGATCCCTCAGCTTTTGGGTGAGCCTATGGCTTTCTCCACAATGACCTCTGTTTAAAGCCTCAGTAAATCCATCAACACCTCTTTCATCCTCTCAGGAAGCATTTCAGAAAGTTTTTCCTTTCTCCAAATATTGTTTTATTGTTTATTTTATTTCTGAGGCTAAATCGACCGTTTTCATGAATACTCCACTCTTTGACAGGACTGTTAATTCAAGAACGCGGTCTCAAGCATAGGGTGTCTAATACAGCCGCGCTAATGCCTAGTGAAGCGAGGGCTGATACGCGGCACACGTTGGTGCGCTATGCGCATGCGCGCATGACTAGTGATGACTCGCGCGGGCATGCGCTGATGATTAGTGTTCACCCCGTGATGAAAACAGCCGCGCATGACTTCGCTACAAACCCTGCAGTAGTTTCATTGCGCGCATGCGTTTTTTACGTTACGAGCGAGCAGCCGACGGGCAGTTAAACCAATTATCCTCTTCAATGAGTGAATTAACCCTGATTGGTTGGGCTATTTAAAGGCGGGTCCCTGATCCGGTCGGTACCTCCACTTCCTCTCGGACGCCTGAGAGAGGTACCGACGGACAGGTAAGCCCTCCCCCATGTTAATCGATCAGTCTGATAGCTTAAAATTCGAGGCGCGAAGCTCCCTGTAGGGAGTCACTGCTTGCCCCACTTCTAGACTTTTAAAATTGTTTAAAAAAACTTTTAAAATTGTTTGTGGCATATCACCATCAGCATGTCTATTTCCTGGGAGGTTGTTCCATGGTCTCTGATATGCAGGTCCACAGCTAATGGGTTTGATAAACAACTGTTGTAACTAGTAGCAGAAGGCACTTAATTTTATTAAATATTTGCTTTCTTATATATCTTAGAGCGGGGCCTCACATTCCCGAGCGGTTGCTGGGCGAGGTGAGGTCTATCTCCTCGCAATGTGTGGTGAGTATTCACAGGTATGGAGCATGTTCTGTGAATGAGTAAATTGACTCAAATCTGTTAAAAAGGGTACTTCTGACCCCCCTTTTTTTGAATGTGTGGTGTGCACAGCTTGTTGTGAGTATTTGGTATATATTTTCTAAAAAAAGCACATTGTCTTTTTTCCAGGATTATAAAAGAAAATTCTTCTTACCCATGGACATTGGGGCTCCAAGTTCGTGGTAGTTATTTGCATTTCTAATCACTTTATTCACTTTTTTGTCATTTATGCACTTGAGTGTCAGTAGCTTAAACATCCAGGTCCTGACGAAAGCCTGACAATTTGTCCTGAAGGCTGAAACATGTTGACCACCTGCACAGCGCCACAGTGTAGTTATTAGTTTCAACTACCCGGCGTGTTTTTAACATTAACACTCAGACTTCCCTTAATAAAATGTTTTTGTCTGAGTCGCTAATTTTAATTCTTTCACCACAGCACTGCACTTACACTTCCATCACTATCCTATGAGCAGCAGTTTGGCAAGAGTGTATCATTTTCATCCACTCCCGCACCATCAGCTGATGGTTTGGGCGGTTGAGTCGGGTGTTTTTACAAATATCCCATATGATGAGATTCCGCCAACAATAGGGTGGTTTGATGGGAATATCTCAGCCTACTGCAGCTCTTGTATCTACCTGTTCTCACAGTTATCTGTGCTACCACACACCCTAGACCTTTCATTCTCCTTGGTACTTTGGCTGTTGTTTTAGGAGATGGGATGATAGGTCTCTAAACACATCTCCTCTGACCCATTACATAGATTTTTTGTTTTATAGTTCTAGAGCAACTACGTTGCGGGTCATTCTATGGTGTGATCTAAATTCATTTCACCCTTATTCGCTCTTCTTACCTATTGCTGTGACTTGCTGATTAGACCATGGCCGACTTTATGGGGCTGGCTTTTGATGATGAGGTGATGAATTCCATCTTAGAAGACAACCCTAGCTTGCTAGACTCTTTACCTGACATGACGGTCGCTAAAAAAGACGATTGGTTGACGCTACTTAATTTAAAGAAAAATCTCTCCCGTATCTCCATACACGGGATAATAATGGCCGAGTATCTTCGTGGCAAATGCTCTCCGACTGGCCTCATTGTGACTAACACCCCACGCCTTTTTTTTACAAATAAGGACTTTCTGCGTGATTGGTCACTCATCGCATGGCGATGTACGCGAGACTGGCTGATTTTGATAATTAACACGGCCAAGAAAACAGCTGATAGCATCCTCATAGAAATACAGTTGTTAGAAGGTCAGATCAAGACCACACTTACTACCCCCATTTTTAAGAAACAATTGGATGAGACTAACAAGATCAGCAAAGATTACAATGACAATATTCTTTTTTCCAAACTTGAGAAATGTAAAAAAGATCTGGCTCGGTTCTCGATGACTAAAATCTTCCCCTATACTAGCGATGATTGGGTAGCCCCTGATTTCAATAACAAAGGTAGACGTTACGGCTCCAATTATTCTTCCTCGGTATCGGATCCAGATTCAGACTCTGATAATTCAGGGGCAGGAGTACCACAATTCAAGAGAGGTGGACAACAAAGAGGCTCTAGCAGAAGGAGAGGCAACAGAGGGTTCTATCAGAATCAAGCACAGTGGTGGCCACCAAATCCATGGGGTTTTCAACCACCTTTCACCCATCCAATGTCTGCTTTTCCGCCACATCCCCAATTCTATCAAGACCCGTCTTTTTTAGGACAGGGACGAGGCCACAATTATGGGAGAAGGAGAGGACAACAGCAGGTCCATTGGGAGACAGACCAAACCTTCCCCCAGACCAGGAGCCGCAGAGCTGCCCAGGCAGCCCAAGCAACACCAACAACGACAGGAACTTAATAGTCAATCTAAGTTCCCGAGAACTCTCAACAGATGAAGTATCTGTATTGGGAAAAGGCTTAGGCTTTGTCCCCACGAATAAGGGAGACGCCTTTGAGACACGTCGTGAACTTGAAAGATTTTTCAGGAAAGTGCGTCTACATTTCTTTTTCAAAAAAGATAAAACTGATTCCATTGAGAGACAAGAACAACTTACTAACACAGGTCTACGCCCTAAATCTGTCTTCACACCATCAGTACATCAGGTTCCTTCTAAGGTGGTCACGTTTGAACAGGTTGTGACCCATGATGTTATGGCCCTTTTTGAGAGTGAACATCATCATTTTCAAAACCTGTCTAATAAAGAAAAAGTTGCTATGGCCCGCCTTTCATCCGAACAAACCATCATTGTCAAACCGGCGGATAAAGGCGGTGCCATTGTCATTTTAGACACAGTTTCCTACCGACAAGAGTGTTTAAGGCAACTTAACAACATTGATTCATACCAACGTGTTGCCATTGATCCCACTCCCCGCCTACTTACTGAAATCAAAACCTTAGTAGAGGAAGCGAGTTCAGAGGGGTGGATCACTCCACAGGAAGCCAAATTTTTGATAACAGACAAGCCGGTGATGCCTGGCTTTTATTGCCTACCAAAGATTCATAAACCTACACGGCCTCCACCTGGTCGTCCCATCATCTCCGGCATTGGCTCTCTTTTAGAGCCATTGTCCACCTTTGTGGACTTCTTCCTACGACCCCTTGTTAAGGAGATGCCGACCTATCTGCAAGACACGGCCGATGTTCTGAGACTGCTGCCACAAGTGGGGTTCGACATCGACACTGACCTACTGGTCAGTTTCGATGTCGAGTCCCTCTATACTTGTATTCCACAGGCAGAGACCTTGGAAGCCATTAGATCCCTCCTTGCCAGACGTGATCTACAAAGCATCACACCGGTGAGCTTCATTATGGAGTGTGCCAGGTTGGCAATGATGGAGAACCATTTTATATTTGAGGACCAGATCTACCTCCAGACTTCTGGCACCTCCATGGGCAGCATTTTTGCCCCCAGCCTCGCCAACCTCTACGTTCATCTTTTTGAGCAGAACATCGTGCTCAACCACAGCAACCCACATTTTCATCAGGTGTTGCTGTGGAAACGGTATATAGATGACATTCTCGTGGTTTGGCGCGGCACAATTTCTGAAGTTGAATCCTTCCACAACTGGTTGAACCATCAGAATCAATATTTAAAGTTCACCATTGAGTGTAGTAAACAGCAGCTACCCTTTCTTGACATTCTAATCTTTCCACAAGATGGCAAATTGGCATGCGAACTCTATAAAAAACCTATGGCAAAGAATTCGCTCTTGTCATACACCAGCCACCATCCGCGAGCCTTACGGGATAATCTCCCTGTGGGACAATTCCTCAGAATCCGCAGAAATTGTTCATCAAGAATCTTGTTTGATAAACATGCTCGGATTCTATCGAGAAACTTAGAGGATCGGCAGTATCCAAGACATCTTGTACAAAGGGCGTGGAAACGTGCCTTTAATAATAACAGAGATGCTCTATTGGAAATTAAATCTATCAAAGAGCCTCTTGACAGACTCACATTTGTTAGCACGTTTAGCGTCCTGTCAAACAAAATTCAGAAAACCGTGCAGAAACACTGGGGCATTCTGAACACAGCCGAAACTACTATTACTCCACCACTATTTTCGTTTAAAAGGGCTCGGAATATTAGAGACAGTCTGGTACATACAAGGCCAAGATTCAGAATACCTGAACCCCACAATACACTCTGGAACACTCAACCAGTACGAGGCCATTTACCATATGGTTCCTGCAGTGCATGCCCACAAACCTATAAAACAGATCAAGTCGATATAGGCACTGGGAGACCTTGGTTTCTTCGCAAACACACCAACTGCAACACGGAAGGGGTGATATATCTGATCACCTGTCCATGTTCTCTCCAGTACATTGGACATACAACACGAAAAATGAAGGTCCGCATTAGCGAACACAAGAGCACTATCAGGTGCCACAAGCAATCGACCTGCCTTACTAATCACTTCTTGGAAAAGAAGCATCGAGCGGAAGACCTCAAGTGGGTAATTTTAGAACATCCCTATATCCCACCGCATATCAGTGACAAAACGAAGTTTCTGTTTGTCAAAGAACAGAAATGGGTGTTCAGGCTTCGGAGTGACAGTAGAGGGTTGAACGACTCCATTCCTTGGATTTCAATCTAACCAACATATGGCTGAACTGCATCTAAGTGACCTATTGACATAACATCTATACCCCACCATTGGTCTTCAATCATAAACCATCTATTTCATCAGGGGATAGTTACACTTGATCATTTTATGGCATACTTGCAGCACCTACCATCATGCACATTTTTTAGCAAGTATTTCTAAACATATACATGGAATCATAATTTGTTAACTGCTCATTGTAGAAATGTAACCGACTGTCCTTATGAAAACCCAACTTAACGAGAGTATCATCGATGTATGAATGATGATTTGAGTTTAGGGTGCTAGGTTTACCCTGCCTCCACTACATACGATCATTCTGTGGCATACCCATAGTATGCAACATTATTTAACATCATGCCTTCTCCAAACCACGAATTACATACAGGAAATACTAAGTTTTTCCTTTCTCCAAATATTGTTTTATTGTTTATTTTATTTCTGAGGCTAAATCGACCGTTTTCATGAATACTCCACTCTTTGACAGGACTGTTAATTCAAGAACGCGGTCTCAAGCATAGGGTGTCTAATACAGCCGCGCTAATGCCTAGTGAAGCGAGGGCTGATATGCGGCACACGTTGGTGCGCTATGCGCATGCGCGCATGACTAGTGATGACTCGCGCGGGCATGCGCTGATGATTAGTGTTCACCCCGTGATGAAAACAGCCGCGCATGACTTCGCTACAAACCCTGCAGTAGTTTCATTGCGCGCATGCGTTTTTTACGTTACGAGCGAGCAGCCGACGGGCAGTTAAACCAATTATCCTCTTCAATGAGTGAATTAACCCTGATTGGTTGGGCTATTTAAAGGCGGGTCCCTGATCCGGTCGGTACCGCCACTTCCTCTCGGACGCCTGAGAGAGGTACCGACGGACAGGTAAGCCCTCCCCCATGTTAATCGATCAGTCTGATAGCTTAAAATTCGAGGCGCGAAGCTCCCTGTAGGGAGTCACTGCTTGCCCCACTTCTAGACTTTTAAAATTGTTTAAAAAAACTTTTAAAATTGTTTGGGGCATATCACCATCAGCATGTCTATTTCCTGGGAGGTTCATATGCAGGTCCACAGCTAATGGGTTTGATAAACAACTGTTGTAACTAGTAGCAGAAGGCACTTAATTTTATTCAATATTTGCTTTCTTATATATCTTAGAGCGGGCCTCACATTCCCGAGCGGTTGCCGGGCGAGGTGAGGTCTATCTCCTCGCAATGCGTGGTGAGTATTCACAGGTATGGAGCACGTTCTGTGAATGAGTAAATTGACTCAAATCTGTTAAAAAGGGTACTTCTGACCCCCCTTTTTTTGAATGTGTGGTGTGCACAGCTTGTTGTGAGTATTTGGTATATATTTTCTAAAAAAAGCACATTGTCTTTTTTCCAGGATTATAAAAGAAAATTCTTCTTACCCATGGACATTGGGGCTCCAAGTTCGTGGTAGTTATTTGCATTTCTAATCACTTTATTCACTTTTTTGTCATTTATGCACTTGAGTGTCAGTAGCTTAAACATCCAGGTCCTGACGAAAGCCTGACAATTTGTCCTGAAGGCTGAAACATGTTGACCACCTGCACAGCGCCACAGTGTAGTTATTAGTTTCAACTACCCGGCGTGTTTTTAACATTAACACTCAGACTTCCCTTAATAAAATGTTTTTGTCTGAGTCGCTAATTTTAATTCTTTCACCACAGCACTGCACTTACACTTCCATCACTATCCTATGAGCAGCAGTTTGGCAAGAGTGTATCATTTTCATCCACTCCCGCACCATCAGCTGATGGTTTGGGCGGTTGAGTCGGGTGTTTTTACAAATATCCCATATGATGAGATTCCGCCAACAATAGGGTGGTTTGATGGGAATATCTCAGCCTACTGCAGCTCCTGTATCTACCTGTTCTCACAGTTATTTGTGCTACCACACACCCTAGACCTTTCATTCTCCTTGGTACTTTGGCATTTGAGAAACAACCTCGACTTGCTGAACAGTCTAATGCAGCTGTTACTCTGAATGTTAAGTGTCTCCATCATGTCCTCAGAGGCATCCTTTATGTCTTTATTATTTACCCTTCCAATTTTCACCAATGTCGTTGCCTTCTGATTGACAGTCAAAACCCTGACAGGTAGACAGACCCTCCAACTTGCTCTACAAGCTGCACCACATGCTAAATGCTTGACCATAGATTTGATTGCGCCTGTTTATTCCCACATATCAGCATGGAAAGCATTGATAGATTGAAAATGCGTGGTTTCTCATCATGCAACAACACAGGCTTTTAAGAACAGAGCCGTGGCTCCCATCCGTGTTCCTAAGTGGTTAAAAAAGCTCTTTTATTTTCTTCTTTCCACTCATGATCAGTATTGGTTTGCAAAGACATTTATTGGCGGGTCACACTTTGTAACTGTGCTTCTGTCCAGATGGAAATGCTGAACTCCAGGATATCCTTCAGGAACACCCAAAAGAGATAGCAGTCTGGGACAAATTCCTTGATGCAGCTCCTCTGCCAGCCCCCAAACACTAATGCCTCAGCGGTATCCATAAATTGTATTTGACAACGGTTAACAAGTATTTGATATTTGTGGAAATCTCTTACAATTTTTTTTTATAAGTTAATAGTTGTGTTGTTTTTTTTTACAAGAGAAACATGTTTGGGGGACTGTCTCCCCGCCCTGCATAAAAGATGGAAAGATCAACTGTTTGCAACATCGTATTCGGGGTTTGCATGGGGAACCTTGATCTGGATGGCTCCTGGGGTGCTTTTCAGCATAGAGGCCATGCAGTGGACACTAAAGGCGAGTTTGTGATCCTGTCCGGGGTGTTGGATGGACGAGATTCCTGCCTTTTTTCCGTATATGCACCCAATGTGGATGATCCACGGTATTTTACTGAGGTGGCAAAGGTGTTGGCCCCATACCTAACTAATGAGATACTGCTCACCAGCGAATGTAACAGTGTTCTAGATGCAACATGAGACAGCGAACCTCCTAAGTCACATACGGAACCCCACATGACATCACAGTTGCAGACACTAATGCGGGTCATTGGGTTATTGTATATATTCGGGAAAGACACACGAACTCTAGAACATTTTCCTGCTAGACGCCGGCAGCGGGTACATACAGTAGACTAGCTTACTGCCTAGTGACCTCAGGCCTTGCGGTCCTTACCTGTGAGGTGACGTACTTGGCGAGGTATATATCTGACCACTTACCCCTGTTGGTCTCCCTGGCGAGTGGACAGTCGCACCCAGCGGTGCCGTTGTGGCACCTGTGAGCGGAGGCACTGACAGACCCGGCTTCCTGGGTCACATTCCGGTAGGTGCTTGATCCTTGTTTCCAAGAAAACTGGGGAAGCTCTAGCAGTAGGGTTCACGATTGGGAAGCCTCGAAAGTGATACTTAGGGGAGTGTGTATGAATACAATATATGAGGTGCGCTAACAGTTGATGCGTGACCTGAACCAAGATGAAACAAACTATTAGAAGTAGAAAAGACACTCCTGACACGACCCCTATGACTAGAAGAATGGTGCCAATTACGGGGTGTGGTCCTTGATGACTGGCACAGAATGGAAAAGTACACTCACAAAGCCCACAGATAGAGACTCCACGCTGAAGGGGCTAAAACAGGTGCGCTACTAGCGAGACTAGTGAGGAAACAAGATAACTAAGAACCCATCTTGACGTTGCATGACCCAACAGGCACATTAGTAACATCACAATCGGCTATAAACTAATTGCTACGTTCACATCTTACTGATGTATATGCGGAGGGACGACGGAGACGCACCATAATGGGGCAGACTTTTTAGAAGGGTTAGATCTGTGTAGTAAATGTCCTCTCCACTGTTCTTCACTAGATAGACTGTATTATGACTTCTGTGACATCATAGAATGCCTGGGTGACTCTCTGGCTCACAGGGTCTCTCTCTACCTGACTGTGGCAGTTGGTCAACTCAGGCTGAGCTGTTAACAGCTGGCTCCTGGTGGGGTTTTACTTCTGTACTTATTATCTTGGAAGGAACTTACAATAAAGGATCTTCACTTGCACAGTGGTCTGTGCATCTTCCTTTACTACAATTTGGCGACGATTTAAAGAGGATGAACCTGCATGTGCACTAAGGTCAAAGGTCAACTAAGGATCTAACAACTACAAGTTAAGGAACTTAAACTTCGAATTTGAAACAAAAAGCTAATGCCCAGCTGACCCCACCAGTGTCCTGTTCCACCTGGACAGCCAGCACCCTGGGCGTGTGTCCTCACTTTGAAGTCTGCTTGTGTTTGGACAGCCTACAACCTGGTCGTGGGTGATTTTTTCTCTCTCTCATGTCATCTGGAAGATTTTCTGAGGGACCGATTGTGTGTAGCAATTGCTCCTGCCTGTGTCTGCCGTGTGTGTAGAAGCGGGCTTACTAGACTGAACATCACATGTACCCCACACATTGGAATCAGACATCGGTCTACTGAGAGACGTTACATCAATTTCACTGCTCTGGCAGCACTATCCAGGTGAACGTTGTTAGCGCATTCAAGCGGGCGCTTACTGAAGGGAGTCTTAGAGCTGTGCCGTACATTTTTCAGGAGGGCAACGGCTCTTTTTCTGGCTGGGACGAACTTTGGCATATCACTCTCTATCTGAACTTTTTTGCGTCTTGGTGGAAGTCGGACTGTATTTTCCCAGTGAGTGAGGGACATTTCGGTGTGTTTTGCGCACTCGCAACATGTTTTGGCAGTGACAATTAACCGCTACATTTTAAACGAGCCACTGTTTCTTGCAAAGTTCGTCAACTCACCGTCTGTTGTGTTTGTGACGGTTGGCCAGCAGAGCGTTGAAATGACGTTTTTGGAATTCATCTGCGTGTTAGTAAAGGTCTTCGCTCCTGTGACCCTTGTGACGTCTGAAGTCACAGTTCTACCCTTCCAGCAATAGCGCTGTGACCGTCCTGAGCTTCTCAGAAGCGGTCGCTCCCCTCGCTGATCCCTGCTCATCCACCTGGTATTGTAGCGCTCACTGCCAGACTGCTGATTGCCATCTATCACGCTCTGCTTGAATTTTGTGTCATCGTAGCGCTTACTGCCTGACTCGCTCGCACTGCTGAATATTCAGTTATAATAGCGCTTTACTGTTAGACCGTGCTTTGTTATTTACTGTGCCATTGTGTATCACTCGCTTTGCCTGCTCTGACCATTGTTGCCTGACTGTGCTGCCCAGTTCATAGCGCTTGTAAGGTCGTGCCCCAATCTCGTCCTGTTTCGCTTTTGGCTTGCTGCCATTTTGTTGTTTGTTGTTGTGCCTCCCAGCCCGGCTCTCCACCCCGCTCCCGCCTCCCAGCTGCTCCTCCCTCCCACAGAAAGTGTAGGCTCTACCCTTCCAGCAATAGCGCTGTGACCGTCCTGAGCTTCTCAGAAGCGGTCGCTCCCCTCGCTGATCCCTGCTCATCCACCTGGTATCGTAGCGCTCACTGCCAGACTGCTGGTTGCCATCTATCACACTCTGCTTGAATTTTGTGTCATCGTAGCGCTTACTGCCTGACTCGCTCGCACTGCTGAATATTCAGCTATAATAGCGCTTTACTGTTAGACCGTGCTTTGTTATTTACTGTGCCATTGTGTATCACTCGCTTTGCCTGCTCTGATCATTGTTGCCTGACTGTGCTGCCCAGTTCATAGCGCTTGTAAGGTCGTGCCCCAATCTCGTCCTGTTTCGCTTTTGGCTTGCTGCCATTTTGTTGTTTGTTGTTGTGCCTCCCAGCCCGGCTCTCCACCCCGCTCCCGCCTCCCAGCTGCTCCTCCCTCCCACAGAAAGTGTAGGCTCTACCCTTCCAGCAATAGCGCTGTGACCGTCCTGAGCTTCTCAGAAGCGGTCGTTCCCCTCGCTGATCCCTGCTCATCCACCTGGTATTGTAGCGCTCACTGCCAGACTGCTGATTGCCATCTATCACGCTCTGCTTGAATTTTGTGTCATCGTAGCGCTTACTGCCTGACTCGCTCGTACTGCTGAATATTCAGTTATAATAGCGCTTTACTGTTAGACCGTGCTTTGTTATTTACTGTGCCATTGTGTATCAATCGCTTTGCCTGCTCTGACCATTGTTGCCTGACTGTGCTGCCCAGTTCATAGCGCTTGTAAGGTTGTGCCCCAATCTTGTCCTGTTTCGCTTTTGGCTTGCTGCCATTTTGTTGTTTGTTGTTGTGCCTCCCAGCCCGGCTCTCCACCCCGCTCCCGCCTCCCAGCTGCTCCTCCCTCACCCCACCCCCCTCCACTATCCTCTTATGACAGATGCTGTTGCGCGCAGCGTTCACGCGCAGCGAACGCGCCCCATGCACGCCGAAGGTGCGCCGAAGGGAAGCCCGTCTACGCCCTTCCGCGCCGGGACCGCGCCCAGCGCCATACCCCCTGGCCCCCACAAAATCCACCCCGCCCGCATAATGTACAACGCCGCTACCCTCTCTGCACTTAACCCCGGCCGACTCCCAATCTGCTACCAAGCCGCCCCAGGACACACCCATGGACCCTTCACCTGCCACTCCTGCAAGTTCGACTGCACTAAGACCCACAGCAAATCCACATACTCCAAACAGAGCTCTAACACCAACCACCTGAAGTGCATCCTGCTCAACACCCGCTCGGTCCACAGACACGCCATTGAACTCTGGAACCTACTCGACACCACATCGCCGGACGTCGCCTTCCTTACAGAAACCTGGATGAACACCTCATCAACGCCCGACATCGCCATAGCCATCCCAGACGGCTACAAAATCATCCGAAAGGACCGCACCAAGCGAACAGGAGGAGGAATCGCCATCGTCCACAAGAACACCATCCACATCACAACCAGCTCCGAAGACAACCTAACAACCGCCGAACACCTTCACTTCCAGATCCACACCGACCCCCAGACCACACTCAGAGGCACCCTCATCTATAGACCACCCGGTCCCCGCACACAATTCAGCGAAGACATCACCGACTTCATCAGCCCTCACACCCTCCCCTCTGAGGACTACATTCTACTGGGAGACCTCAACTTCCACCTGGAAAAGAACAACAACAGCAACACCACCACCCTCTTGGACAACCTCGCCAATCTCGGACTCAAACAGCTTGTTGACACCCCCACCCACTCTGCCGGGCACACGCTCGACCCAATCTTCACCTCCAGCAAGCACATCTCCTTTAATCACACCACAGCTCTCCATTGGACGGACCACAGCTGCGTTCACTTCAACTTCAAAAAGACTACGACCCATAACCACCCACAACCAATTCCACGGAGAAACTGGAACAAAATTACCTCCGACCAACTCTTCACATCGCTTCACCAAAACCCTCCTGCAAAATCATCGGACCCAAACCAAGCAGCCACCAACCTCACACAATGGATCACCCACAGCGCTGACGAATTAGCACCCTTGAAAAACCATCAAATCAAGCAAGGCAGCAAAAAAGCCCCATGGTTTAATGATGACCTTAAGAAATCCAAGAAGATCTGCCGCCCCCTCGAGAAAGCGTGGCGAAAAAACCCAACCTCTGACAACCTGGCCACCTTCAAGAACGCCACCCGCAAACACCACCAACTGATCCGATCCACCAAGAAATCATCATTCAAGGATCGACTCGACAACAACGCCCGCAACAGCAAAGAACTATTCAACATCGTCAAAGAGTTTACCTACCCCACCGCCGGCACCAATGACATCACTCCCTCCCAAGACCTCTGCGACTCTCTAGCCTCGTTTTTCCACAACAAAATCGCTGACATACATAACAGCTTTGGAGACCAGTCCACCCCATCCACCTCCGAACTTGAACCCCCCCCCAACAACCTTTGCGCCTGGAACCCAATCACCACCGGAGACACCATCCGCCTGATGAACACCATTCACTCAGGATCACCAACCGACCCATGTCCCCACCACATTTTCAACAAAGCAATCTCCATTATTGCACCCCATCTCCGAGACGTCATCAACTGCTCCCTCAACTCCGCTACCTTCCCGGAAAGCTGGAAACATGCCGAACTCAGCGCCCTCTTGAAGAAACCTACAGCAGACCCCACTGAACTTAAGAACTACCGCCCCATTTCGCTCCTCCCATTCCCTGCCAAAGTCATTGAGAAAACCGTCAACAGTCAACTCGCCACCTTCCTCGAATCCAACAAATCCCTCGACCCTTCACAGTCCGGCTTCCGAGCCAAACACAGCACCGAGACCGCCCTCATCGCAGCAACATTCGAACCCTGCTGGACAACGGAGAAACGGCTGCCCTCATCCTACTGGACCTCTCCGCAGCCTTCGACACAGTCTGTCATAGCACCTTTATACAACGCCTCAGCAACGTCGGAATACAAGGAAAAGCATTGGACTGGATAATCTCGTTCCTCTCCGGAAGAACCCAGAGAGTCTGCCTCCCCCCTTTCAGATCAGAGGCCACAGAAGTCATCTGCGGGGTACCCCAAGGATCTTCACTCAGTCCCACCCTCTTCAACATATACATGAGTCCCCTCGCATCCATTGCGCGCCAACACAACCTCAACATTATCTCCTACGCAGACGACACCCAGCTGATCCTCTCCCTCACCAAAGACCCAAACACCGCCAAAACCAACCTACACGAAGGGATGAAAGAAGTAGCCGAATGGATGAAGAACAGCCGTCTAAAACTGAACTCGGACAAAACGGAAGTCCTCATCTTAGGAACGTCCCCCTCCACCTGGGACGATTCATGGTGGCCACCGGCCCTGGGAAACGCACCCATACCAACGGACCACGCACGTAACCTGGGCTTCATCCTAGACTCCTCCCTTTCGATGACCAGACAAGTCAACGCCGTCTCATCATCATGCTTCAACATCCTAAGAATGCTCAAAAAAATCTTCCGCTGGATCCCCACCGAAACAAGAAAGACAGTCACCCATGCACTGGTCACAAGTCGACTGGACTACGGAAACACCCTTTATGCCGGAACCACAGCCAAACTACAGAAAAAACTCCAACGCCTCAGCCAGACTCATCCTTGACATTCCCCGCAAAGCTCACATTTCCGGGCACCTGAAAGACCTCCACTGGCTCCCCGTCAACAAGAGAATAACGTTCCGCCTTCTCACCCACGCACACAAAGCCCTCTACGACCTAGGTCCCGAATACCTCAACATGCGCCTGTCCTTTTACACCCCCACCCGCAAACTTCGATCGTCCAATCAAGCCCTCGCCGCAATCCCACGCATCCAAAGATACACCATGGGGGGAAAATCCTTCTCCTACTTAGCGGCCAAGACCTGGAATTCTCTCCCCACCCACCTCCGCCTTACACAGAACCACCTCTCCTTCAGAAAACAACTAAAAACTTGGATATTTGATAAATAAAGCTCCCCCCTCCCTCAAACGCCTTGAGACCCTCTGGGTGAGTAGTGCGCTATACAAATTTAAACTTGAACTTGAACTTGATTCTCACGCTGTTTACGCCGCTACGCTCGATGTGGCGACCATTTTGTTTTCGACTCAGTTACCACGACAACAATTTATATGCCAGTCTCTTGACAGTTTCAGTGGCATGCCAAAGGGGAAGATTTTGTCACAACGGAGGATGGTTAGTTTGTCAGCGGCAAGCGGTTGGTGAGAAATGGAACTCGTTTGTCCACTTCACAGTTTTTTTTGACTATTCAGTTTTTGAACATTTCAAGCCTTCGAAGTACACTGCACTTTTGCTGTTTGTCACTATCAAGAGGAGATGTCGATGAGAATCCAGGTTAGAGATCGCTCACCGGAGCTAACATTATTAATGTATTTGTGTAACAATTATCACTGCATATTATTTAACACGGTTTTGTTCTGTTTAAGAGTATGAGTTATAGTCAATGCCCATCCATATTGTCAGGGTTGGTATCCTGAAGTGTACCCTATCTAGGGGAGGTGGTGTCTGTGTGGGTAGTCCATGCCCCGTGTAGTGGTGTTTGCGAGTAGTCCACGCTCCATTTTTATTCCAAGGGTTATTGTCCTTACCCTGCGGTGTACCCTTTTCAGGGGATGTTGAGTGTTTATGGGTAGTCCATGCCCCATGTAGTTGTGTTTGCGGGTAGTCCATGCCCCATGTAGTGGTGTGTGTGGGTAGTCCTTGCCCCATATTTATTTCCAGAGTTATTGTCCTTACTCTGTGGTGTACCCTTTTCAGGGGATGTTGGGTATTTGCGGGTATGAGTGTTTACGGGTAGTACATTCCCTATGTAGTTGTGTTTGCGGGTAGTCCATGCCCCATGTAGTGGTGTGTGCGGGTAGTCCTTGCCCCATTTTTATTTCCAGAGTTATTGCCCTTACTCTGTGGTGTACCCTTTTCAGGGGATGTCGGGTAATCCATGTCCCATTTTTGTTTCCAGGACCACTGTCCTGCGGTGTACCCTTCTCAGGGGTGGTTGAGTGTTTGCGGGAAGTCCATGCCCCATTTTTGTTCCCAGGACCACTGTCCTGCGGTGTACCCTTCTTAGGGGAGGTTGAGTGTTTGCGGGTAGACCATGCCCCATGTTTGTTCCCAGGACCATTGTCCTGTGGTGTACCCTTCTCAGGGGAGGTTGAGTCTTTGTGGGTAGTCCACGCCCCATTTTTGGTTCGCAGGATTACTGTCCTACGGTGTACTCTTTTCAGGGGAGGTTGATGTTTGCGGGTAGTCCATTCCTCATACTTTGCGCTGTCCCCTGCTTTTTGTGGAGACTGTTTCTGCACTATGTTCTGGTCTAAGTCTATCTTCTTGTAACTCGTGGCCAGGGTTTCATGTTGGTAAGACTTTGAGCTGTGAATTTATCATATCTTTAGTGTCAGCACGTCTTTATCAGGGGAAGCTCTAGTTCTTTGAAAAGATTGTTTTTCTTAGGTGAATTAAGGGGTTTGCTCACTTTTGGTGTACCCATGTGTGTGGGGAGGTTTTGAGTGTGACCACTTAGCTTAGCTGCTTTGGTTCGTTAAGGGAGGGAGATAAGGCATATAGTATTAAATTTACTTTTCTTTGTTCACATTTCTGCTAATGATACCTCAGGCTAATGTTATCTTTGAACATCTCATTTGGTTCATTCTTGTACTTTTCTGCTGATGTTGCATTTGAGGTATTTTGCCTATTGTGTTCTCGTTCTGTTCCTATTCCATAAGGGAAGAGGGTGTGTAGTAAATGTCCTCTCCACTGTTCTTCACTAGATAGACTGTACTATGTCATCTGTGACATCATAGAATGCCTGGGTGACTCTCTAGCTCACAGTGTCTCTCTCTACCTGACTGTGGCAGATGGTTAACTCAGGCTGAGCTGCTAACAGCTGGCTCCTGGTGGGGTTTTACTTCTGTACTTATTATCTTGGAAAGAACTTACAATAAAGGATCTTACATACACAGAGGACTGTGCATCTTCCTTTACTACAATTTGGCAACGATTCTCAAAAGGATGAACCTACGCGTGAACTAAGGAGAAAGTCTACTTAAGGAACTAAGCAAGTAAAAGGAATGAACTTAAGAAATCAAGAATTTTAAAGAGACTTCAAATTCAGACTAAAGGTAACGCCCTGCTGACCCCACCAGTGTCCTGTTCCACCTGTACAGCCTGCACCCAGGGTGTGTGTTTCACTTTGATGTCTGCTGTTAGCCTGTGTGTGAAGTGTTCTAGTGGACTGTTTGCCTACTGGATGTTATCAACTGTCTCCGCAGAAAACTCCTTGGTAGCTGTTGTCACTTTACATTAATCAGTGATTATTCACTGCTTTGTGACCGTTTTCAAAGTGCCTGCTGTCACCCCACTCCTGCCTTTGAAATGTTATCAAGCGACTTCCCTGAGGCCTGTGGTGTGTGTTTATTTCGTGGCCTTCGTTTGGTGAGGGAAGCGTCAAGCTTTTCATCCACTATCTCTGTTTTGGATCCGCGCCTCTGCTGAGCATTCACAGTGTTGCAAGAGACACGAGAGAGCGTTTCTTGTTCACCTACCTCACTCTTCAAGTTTGACGTTTGTATCGAACTGCGGTGCTCTGCCCTCGTCTCTTTCTTTCTGCCGTCTGATGACGTTGTAGAATGTCGTGGGGGAGTTGGTGAATGCCTTGATGACGTCTGACTGCTCTTCGAATCTTCACGTCTGAGAACGTTCTTCAAGCTCCAACCCTGTCTACGCGACGTAACGTGAGAAATGGCTAGAAAACGTCACTACGTGTTGAGAAGCCATTTTTGTTGCTCTGGTAACCAGTTCACCTTTGACAACGCAACTTTCTCCGACGATGCATATGTCTTTTGCGCATTCAAATTGTGCTCATTTCTAGTCGGCGATATCTAACTTGAATATACGGCGTGGTATGTAATTTGATTTTACCGCGTTTTCATTTCAACGCTCTGAGGAGATTCACACACGCTGCTATTTTGAACACGGCAAACTTATTTTTGGCCAAGTACTTTTTGGCAACACGTTTTCTTCCTATGTGGACAGACTCGTCTCTCCAAGTCTTAATGGCTGGTGCTGTTGGTAAGAGGAGGACGTCACGAAGAGGTAACAAATCTTTGTCTACAGAACAGATGCGAGATCCTGGATGAACTTCTAAACGTTGTGACTCTTCATTTTAAAAAAAACGCTGTTCAGCGATTGCTCATGGAAACATTTCCTTTATTTTGTTGTTTGCTGGCAGCAGCATTAAGTCTTGTGTATATGAGGAGAAAGTTTGACTGGGGTCTTACAATTAATATTTGTCTGCAATGTCTATTTTTCATTTCGTTTGTGTGTGAAGTGTTGTGGTATTTTCTTGTTGACATTTGCGAAAATAGTTAGTGACCTAGTGCTCTTAATCTGTCTTCAGACAAAGTGGTGTTTTAAGGGTCAGTACCCTTACGTCTTAGCTGTCCTCGTTTTTATTCATTCATTTTGTCAGGGTTAGTATCCTGAAGTGTACCCTATCTAGGGGAGGTGTGTCTGTGTGGGTAGTCCATGCCCCGTGTAGTGGTGTTTGCGGGTAGTCCATGCCCAATGTAGTGTTGCTTGTGGGTTGTCCATGCCCCATTTTTGTTCCCAGGTTTATTTTCCTGTGGTGTACCCTACTCAGGGGAGATTGTGTATTTGTGGGTAGTCCATGCCCCATGTAGTGGTGTTTGCGGGTAGTCCATGCCCCATATTGTGGTGTTTGTGGGTAGTCCATGCCCCATTTTTGTTCCCAGGTTTATTTTCCTGTGGTGTACCCTACTATGGGGAGATTGTGTATTTGTGGGTAGTCCATGCCCCATGTAATGGTGTTTGCGGGTAGTCCATGCCCCATATTGTGGTGTTTGTGGGTAGTCCATGCCCCATTTTTGTTCCCAGGTTTATTTTCCTGTGGTGTACCCTACTCAGGGGAGATTGTGTATTTGTGGGTAGTCCATGCCCCATGTAGTGGTGTTTACGGGTAGTCCATGCCCCATTTTTATTCCCAGGGTTACTATCCTGTGGTGTACCCTTTTCAGGGGAGGATGACTGTTTGTGGGTAGTCCATGCCCCATTTTTGTTCCCAGGGTTACTATCCTGCGGTGTACTCTTTACAGGGGTGGTTGAGTGTTTGCGGGTAGTCCATTCATCATACTCTGCACTGTCCCCTGCTTTTGGTGAGACTGTTTGTGCACTATGTTCTGGTCGAAGTCTACCTTCTTGTAACTCGTGGCCAGGGTTTCATGTTGGTAAGACTTTGAGCTGTGAATTTATTATATGTTTAGTCTCAGCATGTCTTTATCAGGGGAAGTTCTTGTTCTTTGATAAGATTGTTTTCTTCTGTGAATTTTTGTGATAGGGGTTTGCTCTCTTAGGGTTGTCTTGAGTGAATTTTACCCCTATTGTGTCTCTCTCTAGCATCTCCGTCTACTCTCACTTTTGTTCTAGGGTCTTTACCCTGTGGTGTACCCATGTGTGGGGAGTTTATAAGTGTGACCACTTAGCTTAGCTGCTTTAGTTCGTTAAGGGAGGGGAATGAGGCATATAGTATTACAATTTAGTTTTCTTTGTTCATATTTCTGCTAATGATACCTCATGCTAATATTATCTCTGAACATCTCATTTGGCTCATTCTTGTACTTTCCTGCTGATGTTGCATTTGAGGTATTTTGCCTATTGTGTTCTCTGTTCTGTTCCTATTCCATAAGGAAAGAGGATGTGTAGTAAATGTCCTCTCCACTGTTCTTCACTAGATAGACTGTATTATGACTTCTGTGACATCATAGAATGCCTGGGTGACTCTCTGGCTCTTACGGTCTCTCTCTACCTGACTGTGGCAGTTGGTCAACTCAGGCTGAGCTGTTAACAGCTGGCTCCTGGTGGGGTTTTACTTCTGTACTTATTATCTTGGAAGGAACTTACAATAAAGGATCTTAACTTACACAGTGCACTGTGCATCTTCCTTTACTACAATCTGCTCTTTCTGAGACCGAAAGATAGGGTCACCATTGAGACTCAATAGGGAAGAGATTCTTGCCTCAATGAAGAACCAGAAGCCAGCAAAAACACCTGGGGTGATGGCCTCCCCACCTAATTTTCTCATAAATACGCCAATCTGGTCGCCGACAGATTGCTGGAGGTATATGATGAGGCATTCAGGTTGGGGCGCCTCCCAGACACTAAGCCTGAGGCACTAGTGGTAATGGTGTCCAAACTGGGTAAAGCAGTAGAGGTGAGATCTTACAGGCCGCTCGCGATGTTAAATGTTGATACCAAAATATTAAGCGGCCTGCTGGCATCCCGAATGCTTCCCTATCTGCCCGCACTCATACACAGCGATCAGTGCGGGTCCATCTCTGAGAGGAGCATTCATTGGGAGGATTCATTTGCACTGGGTACAGGACAGTATTTACAGTACATATTTCTGTACTGTATTTACAGAAAATGCACTCTCTCAGACTTTGAATAGACTGTTGGACTGTTGGACATGATTGGGGGCCGGAGACTGATCACACATCTATACAGGGCGATTCAGGAAGATTCCCGGATGACCAACCCTAGACTGCATGCCAGATCGGAGGTCAATATAACATCACGTGACTGGGGCAGGTGCAAGTGCACGAGGAGACGAGCACAGTTAGCTCTAACGCCGGTTTTAAACTACAATACAATATAATTACGTAGACCAAGTGTACCTTACCCCTCAGACCTTACATGCTATCTACCCTACAAGGCCGAATGGGTGTCTACATTGCAGAATGCCAGAGGCTGACTTTTTACATATAGTATGGCACTGTGTAAACATCGTACCTTTTGGAGGGAGGTCCTGATGACTTTAAAAAGAGCCACCGACTAGGAATTTTTTGATTGAGTGCTATTTGTGTCCCTCCTGAGGCGGAAGCCGGGAGGTTGTGCTGCTGTGTTATTTTAACTGTATTTGGAACCTTAAAAAAATCGAAAAATCGGCGTTTTTTAAACTTTGCTGCTACAACTCCCCATCAGCTTGATTTAATAAGCTCTTTCTGCTGACCCCATTCCCCCTCTTCCTTATTGCCCTGGGCCACTCCCAGCCGAGTATCGACGCTGTGGAGTTGGTCTCAGGTTTAGACAAGCGGCGGCCATATTGGGTGTGTGTCCAATGCCCAGCGCTCTAGTCGCTTATAAAAGGGGTCCCCCGAGCCTGCTGCCTGTTTGATTGAGTGCTATTTGTGTCCCTCCTGAGGCGGAAGCCGGGAGGTTGTGCTGCTGTATTATTTTAACTGTATTTGGAACCTTAAAAAATCGAAAAATCGGCGTTTTTTAAACTTTGCTGCTACAACTCCCCATCAGCTTGATTTAATAAGCTCTTTCTGCTGCCCCATTCCCCCTCTTCCTTATTGCCCTGGGCCACTCCCAGCCGAGTATCGACGCTGTGGAGTTGGTCCCAGGTTTAGACAAGCGGCGGCCATATTGGGTGTGTGTCCAATCCCCAGCGCTCTAGTCGCGCATAAAAGGGGACGGTCATGCATCCGCGCAGCGGACGCGGGCAGCGGACGCGCCGGACCTGCGCTGGAGTCGTGCCAGAGTCCTGCCCGCCTGCGCCCGTCAGCGCCAAGGAGGCGCTGGAGGCCACCTCCCCCTGTGTTTACTCTTCTCATGTACTTAGGGATCTGGAGTGTGTATCTGTCACACTACCCCCACGGACATCGGACACTATCTCGGCCCTTGGTATTGCACGGTATGTACCCCCTTCCCCCCCTTGCACTGAACAGCCATCTGATCCCAGTGTAATTGAAACACGTATCCGGGTTCTATACCTAAATACATGCTCACTGGTCAAGCATCAGATTGATCTCTTTCTCCTCCTCACCGATGAAAAACCTGATATTCTTTTACTTACCGAGACCTGGCTGAATGATGATTCTCTCCCCGACATCTTAGCTGCTCTGCCCACCGATTACTACCTGCTCAATGCGAATCGACCTTCTGGGCGTGCCGGTGGTGGGGTGGCAGCTGTCATCCGCAAGGAGCTTAAATTTACTTCCACGTCTTCTTTCACTCTCACTGACGTGGACAATCTCATCATCAAGCTAGAGACTGGAGAGGGCGTTCTTACCATTATCATCCTTTATCGCCCTCCCTACCCTATGCCTTTGTTCCCTGCTGCCCTCAGTGAACAGCTAGCCAACCTACTTACGTCATCTGCTCGAGTCGCCATTTTCGGCGACTTCAACTATTGGTATAACTAGACCGGAGGTGGCATCGCCATCGTCCACAGGAACACCATCCGCATCACGACCGACGCCAACGACTCCTTCGCAGCAGCCGAACATCTCCACTTCCAGATTCACACCGACCCTAAGACGACCCTCAGAGGCACTCTCGTGTACAGACGCCCGGGACCACGCACACAATTCAGCGAAGACATCACAGACTTCATCAGCCCGCACGCCCTCTCCTCCACTGACTACATCCTCCTCGGGGACCTCAACTTCCACCTGGAGAACAACAAGGACCGCAACACCACAGCCCCGCTGGAAAACCTCGCCAACCTCGGACTCAAGCAACTGGTCAACACCCCCACCCACTACGCCGGCCACACGCTTGATCCCGTCTTCTCTTCCAGCAAGTATATCACCTTCAGCCACGCCACCGGACTCCACTGGACCGACCACAGCTGCGTCCACTTCAGCTTCAAAAGATCCACGACCCACCACCACCCGCAACAGGTACCTCACAGGAATTGGAGCAAGATCACCGCAGACCAGCTCACCACCTCCCTCAGCCAGAGCCCACCCGCCAACACAACGGACCCCAACGAAGCAGCCTGCAACTTCACACAGTGGCTGACCGCCTGCGCCGACGACCTCGCGCCACTAAAGAACCCTCCCAGCAGACCCAGAAGCAAGAAGGCATCCTGGTTCACCGACGACCTCAAGGACTCCAAGAAGACCTGCCGCACCCTCGAGAAAGCCTGGCTCCTCGACCGGACCACCGACAACATGACCACCCTCAAACATGCTACCCGCAAGCACCACCAGCTCATCCGCACCACCAAGAAGAAATCCCTGAAGGAACGACTGGACAACAACGCCCACGACAGCAAAGAGCTCTTCACTATCGTCAAGGAGTTCTCCAACCCCAGCACCGGCACCAACGACATCACTCCATCACAAGACCTCTGCGACTCCCTCGCCTCGTTCTTCCACCGCAAGATCGCCGACATCCACAACAGCTTCGGCGCCCCACCCACGCACCCAACCGTCGAACCAACACCCCCCACCGCGACCCTTCGCACCTGGACCACGGTGACCACCGAAGACACAGCCCGCACGATGAACACCATCCACTCCGGATCACCGACCGACCCCTGCCCACACCACGTCTTCAACAAGGCCGACTCCACCATCGCACCCCAACTCCGGAACATCATCAACGCCTCCTTCAACACCGCCACCATCCCGGAGAGCTGGAAGCACGCCGAGATCAGCGCCCTCCTGAAGAAACCTACAGCGGACCCCACCGATCTCAAAAACTTCCGCCCCATCTCGCTCCTCCCTTTTCCTGCTAAAGTCATCGAGAAGATCGTCAACAGACAGCTGACCGCCTTCCTCGAGATGAACGGATCCCTCGACCCCTCGCAGTCCGGCTTCAGAGCCAACCACAGCACCGAGACCGCCCTCATCGCAGCCACCGACGACATCCGGACCCTGCTCGACAAGGGGGAAACAGTGGCCCTCATCCTCCTGGACCTCTCCGCTGCATTCGACACGGTCTGCCACCGCACCCTAGTCCAGCGCCTCAGCAACATCGGTATCCAAGAGAAGGCACTGGAGTGGATCATCTCGTTCCTCTCCGGAAGAACACAAAGAGTCCGCCTCCCCCCGTTTCGCTCCGAGGCCACCGAAGTCATCTGCGGCGTCCCGCAAGGATCTTCACTCAGCCCCACCCTCTTCAACATCTACATGAAACCTCTCGCAGCCATCGCACGCCAGCACAACCTCAACATCATCTCTTACGCCGACGACACCCAGCTGATCCTCTCCCTCACCAGAGACCCCGACACCGCCAGAACCCGCCTACACGAAGGGATGAAAGACGTCGCCGGGTGGATGAAGGACAGCCGCCTGAAACTGAACTCAGACAAGACGGAAGTCCTCATCCTGGGATCTTCGCCCTCCGCCTGGGACGACTCCTGGTGGCCGCCAGCCCTGGGCACCGCACCCAAGCCAACCGACCACGCACGCAACCTGGGCTTCATCCTGGACCCCTCCCTCTTGATGACCAGACAAGTCAACGCCGTCTCCTCATCGCGCTTCAACACCCTGCGTATGCTTCGCAAGATCTTCCGCTGGATCCCGACCGAGACCAGGAAGACTGTCACCCAGGCACTCGTCACCAGCCGACTGGACTACGGAAACGCCCTCTATGCCGGAACCACAGCCAAGCTACAGAAAAGACTCCAGCGCATCCAGAATGCCTCCGCCCGACTCATCCTGGATGTCCCCCGACGCAGCCACATCTCCAGCCACCTGAGGAACCTGCACTGGCTCCCCGTCGACAAGAGGATCACGTTCCGGCTCCTCACCCACGCACACAAGTCTCTCCACAACCTGGGCCCCAAGTCCTCAACGACCGCCTGACCTTCTACATGCCCACCCGCCAGCTACGGTCCACCAGCCTCGCCCTCGCAGCCGTACCACGCATCCGAAGAGCCACCGCCGGAGGAAGATCCTTCTCTTACCTGGCTGCCAAGACTTGGAACTCCCTCCCCATCCACCTTCGGCTGACCCAGGACCATCTCGCTTTCAGGAAACAACTCAAGACCTGGCTGTTCGAGCAGTAGCATACCCCTCCCCCCAAGCGCCTTGAGACCCTCCCGGGTGAGTAGTGTGCTATACAAATGGCATGATTGATTGATTGATTATAACGATAAGGAAGCTGGCCCTCATGCGGCCGAGCTATTTGAAGTCCTCACCAGCTTCAATATGAACCAACACATATAGATCACATCTGGACTCATAACCTCATTCTCTCCTATCCTGTGATCACCCCCTGTATATGGTCCGACCATTATTTGATCGACACAGCGATCACAGTCAGAGGTTGTAGTAAGGCCCCTCCTATGGCCGGCGGGACTGCCCGGAAGTGGAGCACTCTTGACTCTCAGGCATTCCTCTCATTCTTGGCTGAGACTCGTCCTTCGCTATCTAAAACTGCGACTGTCCACTCTCTGGAGGAAGATCTCACTGGCTGGATCACCAAAGCTAGTGATCGCTTTGCCCCCCCCTCCAGCTTTCCCCGTTCTCGGCACAGTAGGTCCCACAAGTGGTTCAACTCCACCCTAAAAGCTCAGCAACTCGAACTACGCCAAACGGAGCGTAGGTGGAGACGCAATTATCTGTCTATTGACAGAGAGCTATATATCGCTGCGAGAAAAAAATGTAAAGATGCTATCATTGCAGCGAAAGCTCTCCACATTTCAGAAAGGATCCTCACCGCTCATAACAAATCCCAGGAAATCTTTTCAATCATGAGGGAGCTCACGTCTGATGCAAGGACTCTTCCGTCTCAGACCCCGACGCAGGAATCTTGTAATGCATTAAATAATTTCTTTATCGAAAAAATTGCCAAGATCAAGAATACGATTCCTTCAGTCCTCCCTGATGACATGCCAGCTTCCCCCCCTGAAAACCCGCTCTCCTTGCTTTCCTTCCCTGCCCTTGACCCCAGCACTCTGGCCAAACTCGCTGCTCGAGTCAAATCTGGCTCACCCAATGACTGTTGTCCTCCCTCTGTTTTCCGCGACATCTGCCTGTCCATACCGGACTGCATCTTGCCCTTATTAAATGCCTCATTGGAGACAGGAGTAGTACCCAATTCCTTCAAGGAGGCTGTCCTTGTGCCCTTACTGAAGAAGCCGGGAGCTGACCCGGACGACCTCGCCAACTATCGGCCTATTTCTCTCTTGCCCTACCTATCCATACTCCTGGAGGCACATGTCACTAGCTGCTTATCTGAATTCATCGAGCGCTCTAACTTCCTCGAACCTAACCAGGCTGGGTTCAGATCAGCCCATTCCACCGAGGCTGTGATCCTGGCAGTCATGGATATGCTTAGGGCTAATGCCGATAAAGGGACTTCACAGGCGCTTGTCTTGTTGGACCTGTCGGCTGCGTTCGACACGGTGGACCATAACATCCTTATCCACCGTGCCGAGCAAGCCGGCATCCAGGGCCTGGCTTCTGCCTGGCTCAAATCCTTCCTGTCGGGCAGAATGCAGGCGGTCCGGCTTGGCCCCTTCACAGCCGCACAGGTCCCATCTATCTGCGGAGTGCCTCAGGGATCTTCCCTGTCCCCTTTGCTTTTTAATCTCTATCTTCAACCGCTTATCTTTTCCTTGAAGAGGTGGAATATCACCGTATTCAACTATACAGACGATCTGCAAATCATCTTTCCGCTTAACACCCCCAATGCAGCCCTCGATTGTCAAGCAGTGATGCTACACATCCAACACTGGATGAACTCCCACCAGCTTAAATTGAACCCGGGGAAGACCGAGTTAATCCTTCCAGGAAACAGTCTTACTCACTGGGGCCCACAGTTCTGGCCAACTGAGCTCGGCTCCCCGCCCGCCCCGGCTAAGTCAGCAAAGAGCCTTGGGCTTATAATTGACTCTGATCTTTCTCTTAAGCCTCAGATTGGTGCGGTGGTGTCCTCATGCATGTTCCAGCTCAGAAAGATCAGAAAGTTTCCCATCTCTTGACACCAGAGGCCCTGATACAAGTCCTGATTGCCCTGGTGCTCTCCTGCTTGGATTTTTCAAACTCCCTGTACTACGGCCTACCTAAATTCCTCCTTAGTTGGCTCCAGATTGTACTGAACCAAGCGGCAAGGCTGGCCTATAAAACCCCGAAGTGGCAATCTGCGAGACCTCTACTTCACAGACTCCACTGGCTGCCGGTGGAGCAGAGGACTGCTTTCAAGATCGGCTGCTTGACCTTCAAAGCTGTGTTCGGGACCTCCCCTGCCTTTCTCAAATCACTGGTCATCCCCTACCGTCCGGTACGTAATCTCCGTTCCTCCAATCGCCTCTTGCTAGCTGTCCCTGCTACCAAAATTTTAAAAACCAGCGGTCGGAGATTTGCCTACCTAGCCCCCGTCCTCTGGAACCAGTTACCTCTCCCTCTTAAATCTGCCAATTCCCTTCTGGCTTTTAGAAAACTTTTGAAAACTCACCTCTTTACACAGACTGGCTAGACCCTCGTCTCTCCATCTCACCGGCACTCAGCCAGCGCCAGGAAACCTTTCGGTGTCAGTGCGCTTTATAAGTCTCCCCTAAGATAAGATAAGATAAGAGTTTGAGGGTACTGACGGGGAAGTACTGTTGGGCCTTCTTCCCGCCCCTGTTAACACTTTTGCCGTGGCGCTAATTCGGCCGTGGCGTGGTCAGGGATAGGGAGTGGACAAGGCGCTACCTTATCCACGCCGTCATGAGCCATGGGCGTCGTGTGCTCATGACGGCGTGGAGCCGTCATGACCCCGCCCACTCACTAATTCGCCCACACAGGCGTGGGCGAGCGGCAGTTGCATGACGGCTCCACGCCGTCATGAGCACACGACGCCCATGGCTCATGACGACATGGACCGTCATGAGCATGGAAAGGGTTAGAAACAAACGTGCCGTAAATTCCTAATGTTGGGGCTATTGTTTGCTAAGAGGCGAATTGCTATCAAATAGCTCAAGTGGGCATTAGGCACGACGAGAAACTGTAGGATGGTACACAAACGTGGGGGCTGTTGGATTTGCGTGAGGAAGGGGGGAACACTGAACTGTGAAAATGAGGATGAATGATGAATGGTAAAACTGTACCACGTGCACTATTCTGCATTTCTGTGCTGTAATACCTTGACTGCCATCCAGAATCCAGACTGTAAAAATAGGAAGAATGCCGACTGTATTAAGCGATGCACCCTTGTCATGCACATATGTCTAGTTCTAAAGTACATCTGCAATGTTATTACACCTGAACTGCATCGAAGGGGAGGGGAGAGGAAGAACTGAGTTTGTATTAAAATGTTCATGATATGACAGCATATCAGTGCCATGTCAATGGGACCTCATATTGTTTAAACAAAAGCAGTATATCCCTAAACCCCAGCTCAACACATCACAGTCCCAACATGCCCACCAACCTCAGAGGTAGACTAGCTGACACCAGCAGCTGCTCCTAAGACGAGAAGCACAAAACAACAAACAATACCACACTTGGGCCAAACTCCCTTTAAGGGAAATCTTAGAATTTACAACAACAGGAACCACATAAGCATGGACCGGGAAGTGGAAGGTGATGACAAACCTTGAAGGTCTGGGACCTACCTCAAGTGTGACTCTAATAAATTGTAAAAATCTTTCATAATTTATTTTATAACGTGTGTCTAAAGCGCCTGTTTAACCGTGGGCATCTTGGTGCTGAATTACAGGTGTTTATTATTATCCAACTCAATGCTACTTATTTTAGCAACCTCAGAAAGATGAAAGGCTGAGTGGACCAACCCGGATTTGAACCTGTGACCATGAGGTCAAACACAGGCCCCTACAGTGGGTGCCTTAGTGCACTAAGCCACCAGACTTATAGAAATCATAAGGTTCGAGAGAACAGGACACCTTACTAAGGAGAATCCCATTGTAATCCAATTTTATAAACCTCTCCCGACTCCTTATTCTCCAACTTTAAACTCATGGGAATTGAGGCTGCAATGAAAGTGGAAGGAAAAATAAAAATCTCACCTTCGTTTATCCATGCCCATCATCAAGTGTAAAGACGTTTTTGGAAGCACTTAACTAACCTTGAAAACACTGATCTCATTTGCACATCCCTGGCCAAGAAGAGAGTGTCTGGACACAGTAGGTACTTCGCTCCCAAAGATTCAATTGGCTGGTTCTTAAGCTATAGATGGTTATAGACAGATTTTTTTCCCTCCCAATTTTGACACGTTTTTTTCAAATGAAGTCAAAAGAAAACTAAAACATGGGATAAATGAATTAATCGATCCAGATAGACCAATGAGAGGCATGGGAATAGAATTGTTGACAACAAAAAGGAACTTCTGATTGGCCTAGGTGAAGGCCACCTGGCAGTACTAATTCTTCTGCACCTGTACTCTGCATGTGATACATAAGAACCGTGCAGGCTCATAGAATGGATGGGAACCACAGACATAATCTTTGACTAAAGTACATTGGGGCATATCAGCAACAACCGGCGATAATTATCGCTAAGCCCACTTAGCGCTAGGATAATTATCTCCGGCTATCGCCGAATTTTATCGTTGAGATAGCGTGCTATTAGCAACGCTTATCTCAAAAGCGATAAAATTGCAGGCGCAAGCTTCCAATTGTGCGATTATCGCTGGAAATACAGCGAAAACTGCACAACGTTTGGCGATAGCTTGCTGATAGGGCAGGGCAGCCTCAGCCATGATATCCACCATCCATAGGATATCATGGCTACGTCAAACTAAAAGTAGGCGCAAGGAAAGTAGCGATAACAAAGGTTAGCGCTACTTTTCTTATCGCTATGCTTGTTAGTGTGCCCATTGAAAATTGGAGAAATGTCAGTTAGCGACATTTCTCCAGTTATTATGAGCTGGAACGACCACTTTGCATCTTACTAGAGATGCAAAGGTGAGCGTTATGTGAAAGGTCCATAAAGCAAGGATTCACGCGGTAGCGTGACCTTGCTAATATAGCTATAAAATTACCGCCGCTTTTTGGCCGAAAACGGCCGCAAAAGCGGCGATAATTTTTTACCGCCGCCTTGTTGATATGCCCCATTGTTCCTCCACAGCTGTAGTAATATAATTAGAATAGGGTGTGTCAAGTCCATCAACTGGAAAGTGGCATGTGGTGTGCCCAAGACCACACTGCTGCTGTGAGATACTAAGGGACTTTGATAATGAACATCACAGACCGTCTAAAGCACACTTTTTGTTAGATGAAGGAAAGCATCTTTTACCTCTACTAATACCGCCAATCCCGTGCAACTGCTGTTGATCGTACTACCAATTGCTGATCTAAAGCATCAATCCAACACATTTTGCTATTCAATGTATGTATAACTCACCGAAGTGGGCATGTTAGCACTAATTAATCTGCTGTACACTGGACAAAAGCTACCTTTAAATACGTGAGTTCTAAATGTGGCCTTTTACCAACCTCAGAACCATGGTTGGTGAAGATGGTCACATTTTTAGGCAAGGGTACAAGCAGATTTAGTCAGAGCTCATGTCAACATAAAAAGAATAGACCAGCAACAATAACCGTGTGGGACTTTCCATCAGCCCTCTTCAGCCATTGCCTTGTTTGGATGAACCCCATTACGGCTTTGGTGTGATGATGGGGCCTTTATGTTTTTTATCACCCCACAGCATTTAAGTTTACATTGTGCAATTACTATTTCCATAGGTGAATGAAAAATAGTAGTTTCTGTCTGTGATTGCAGCTGCTCCCTACATTCTGGCTATTCTTCCCTTGTATCAGTATTCCAAACATTGAGGCTCAGGAGAAAGCTTGAACTTAGTTGAGCAGGCAAAGAAAGTGTCTACTGGTTACTGTACTGGTCAGGGAGATGTGAAGAGCAAACTGAGGGCCATATTACCTAGGCAGGCGAAATTAAATTATCGATGTTTTTGCGGCCGTTTTTGGCCGCAAAGCGGTGATAATTTCATCGCCCTATTAGCAAGCTGTCACTAACATCAGTTAGCGGCAGCTTTTAGGTGATAGCGAGCGGTTTGGGGCCCGCTTTGCATGTCAGCGATATTTATCGCTAATGACATGCAAAGTGGGCGTAGCCAACCTGTTAGTGACTGAAAGCAGTCGCTAACATGACTATCGCCTATCATCAACACAGGCGTAGCGATTAAAATATTTGTGCTAAGCGCGAATATCGCCAAACCCTAACGCCTGCTCAGACCACTTCTTAGCCTGTATATCCAATGGGAGGTGGATATTCAGGTTAAGTCCCTATTAGAGATAATGGCTGAATATCGCTGAATTTCCAGCGATATTCACGCATTTCGCTGCTATCGCCGGATATTTTATCGCTTTGAAGATAAACGTTACTAATAGCATGTTATCTCTGCGATAAAATCCGGCGATGCGCGACGATAAAACAAATGTCGCTAAGCTTATTTAGCGAGAAATATAGCTAGTTGTTGATAATATGCCCCTGAGTTCAGAATCCAGCATGCAGTATTATTGGGAGTAAGGTAAGCATGATGAACTTGTGTAAATTGGTGTCGGTAGGTGTGTTGGTCTGTACCTGTGCATCAGTATGACCTATCTTTTATTATAAAGTTAATTAAAACCGTAACATACAAACGCATTGATACTTAATTAAAACAGGGATTACAAATTGAAAACACATCATAAAAGCAAGCAGTGCAAGATAAGAAACAATTCCAAAGCAGCATTTCTGATTGATGGCAAGTATGTCAAAATAAGCCGTTTAGCGCCAGAAGGAAAGTGCAGAGTGCAAAAGGCAATAACAGAATGTCCTTAGGTTTATTGCAGATGCTGGTGCCTAGCTTTCAGCAAAGTCCATTTGTGCAATAGCAATATAAGAAAGAACGTGCGATTGCTTCGACCGCTCTTCCTGAACTATCTCTGAAGGTGCGCTGTTAGACCCTACAAGTTGATCAGATTTGACCCCCTGAAGCCCGTCTCATGTTCTTTATCTATTTCTTAATGCTGAGCTGTGTGCAGTGCAGTTAAAACAATGTTAATAAACTTCCCAGCCCTTGCTAGAACTTGAGCAGAATTGTTGCTAAAGCACAAATCAGACGCGGATGTATGACGTTATAACGCATACTTTTACTCCGCAGACCATTACAACGCGACTTTTACTCCGCATACCGTTACAACGCATAGCGCCTTGGGGCGCTGGATAGTGGTAAGTATAATTTACTATTCTAACTCCAGTCCCCGTGGACCCTAGGGAAGGTGTTGGATAGTAAATTATACTTATTCCCTATCCTAGAGCGCCCCCCAGCGCAATGCGTTGTAATGGTATGCGGAGTAATGGTCGCGTTGTAATGGGTCTGCGGAGTAAAAGATCCGTTGTAACGGGTGTATACCATCAGACGCTTCCCTGCAGTGCCTAAGTAACTTGTCCCAATAGACTAGGCGGAAAGGTCAGCGACGGTCATTAGAAAGATGAGGACAACAGCACAGCAGATGTATCCAGGACTCGTGTGGATAATTACAAAGCCTACGTGTTATCTGTCCGTTCCTCCGAGCCCAAAGCAGATTAAAGTCATAGATTGTAAGGGATAACAGCCTCATATAAGTAATTTTGTTGCGTGTCTGTGGTTGAAGGGAGTAATTAAAGTATGGTTGGGGTTTCCCCTTGATATACGAGGCATCCAGAGCTGTGAAGAGTGTTTTTTCGGAAGCCGTGCAATGTCTCTCTCAAATGACACTAAGGTAATTTAGTTTTTTATTGTTTTTTTCCACAGTGACAGGGGAATGGTTGGGTTAATCAGCTTTGTGGTTTCAATCTTCAGTGTGGAGATGACCAAGTGCAGCTGTCTGTACCAGGGGGAGAGTTTGTCCGTGAATATAGATTGAAGTTTTTCTTTCAGGGTTTGAGCTGAGGCGCTCAGAGTATAGATATAAAATGTCATTATATTGCCTAAGCAGTGAAGGTCTGCACTTGCCAGACCCAGCTCGAGCCTCAACCTGGCCCTCCTTGCATGCTGGGGAGCGGAAAGTATTTTCTTATAGGCCATTGTTTGATAATCGCAAGGAATGTATTAATTTTGCCTGGAAAAGCCAGGTGGCCACAAGATTGGCTTGGCGGTGAGGCTGTGCAAGTGCCGATTCAGGCGCCTCACACTACTCTCCAAGACAAAATTTTCTTTCTTTGATATTTCCCAAAAATCATGACTTCAGTTTTTGACTCACTCATCAAGAGTTCATGTTGTACATGTTAAGGGCAGTCAGTGCCCTTTGTAGTCCCGTTCTTGTATGGTCCATAATGACAATGTCATCTGCTTATTGCATGTTCTGGAGTCGCACAACGCCCAATTTTGGGGCAAGTTTGCTCGTGCCAGTGCTTTAAGCAAGTCAGCAGTGTAAAGGTTTAAAAGTAGCAGAGCTAATACGCAGCCTTTTTTAGGCCATTTTCGGTTTACATTTTTGCAGATGCTGTTGTGGCACTGGTTTAAATCCTTATCCAGGGGTTCTGATATAGTGGCATTAGTGCAGAGAGAAGTGTGGAGGGTATCCCCCAAGAATTTAGTTTATTCCATAGTACCCCTGGATCAACTCCAACAAACGCTGTGCTATAGTCCACAAAGCAGCAGAATATGGGTAGATGGTTACCCAGAGTGGCTCTCCGGGACAAGAAGGCCAGCACTTTTTATGTTGTCTGTTTTGGAGCAGCCCGATCTAAAGCCTGACTGGGTACTGGGGAGGATACTATTTTCTGTGACCCAATTTTCTAGTTCAGCCAGCAGGACACGGGTGTAGGCCTTGGCTTCGATGTCCAGTAACACTATTAGCCTGTAGTTGGCCGGGTTTGAGCGGTTGCCAAGTAGATGGAATAGTGGCTGTAAGAAAGGCTTGTTTAAAGAGCAGTGTAAGGATCTCTGCCCAAAGGGATCGATTTGATTTAAAGGCTGCAGCGGGTATTCCTTTGGGCCCAGGCGTGCTGTCGTTCCTCATACGACTAATGATTTTAATTACATCGGCTTCTTGAATATCCGGACCCTATGGGCTTTCGAGATTTGGTGTCTGGGAAGAGTGGAGTGCTTGCGGCTCCCCTGTCCCGCCGCTATAGAGCTGTTTGATGTGGTTCACCCAGACATTCTCAGTTACCCCATTCTCCTTAGACTGGCCGCTATTGCTGACTTGATTGATATGTTTCCAGAATGGAGCTGGATTTTTTTCTTTAAGAAGGAAGAAACTTCTGAGCCAGGCGTTCTCTATTCGTTTAGTGCATTGCTCCCATGCCTGTTTCTTATAGACAGCTCAAATGGATCCAATGGCAGCACCCTGCAATGCTTTATCCCCTCTTTGCTTTGCATTTAAGGCCTTTTGAAGCTTCCATTTACTTTCCAGTGTTTCCTTATTCAAGAGCCGGTTTGGCTGACTAGTGTCCGATATTCCACCCAGCGCCCAATGCAAGTCCGTGAGGAGGGTGGGCCAGTAATCTAGCAGGGCCTGTGGGCCGAATAAGGTTTTTAATTGTTCCTTTTTAGTTGTCCATGTGGACAATTTTGTGCCAAGATTAATGGTCCATTTTATCCAGCGGGGGACTTTATTGTATTCTTCGCCTGTGGATTCACCTACAGGTGTAAACTTGCAGGATTCAGCAGTGGAAAGACTAAAGGATGCTTTAAAGGGCCTATGATCGCTCTCTGCTGGGTTATCAATATCAAAGTCATGCAGATGTAAAGCTAGTGTACAACTGAAGAATAAATAGTCAATTGTGGAAATGTTCCTACATGTGGGAGCGGGCCCATGTCTGATCCTTTGCTTTCTTAAGGTTGTGAGTGGATAATATGGCGCAGGAGTCAAATAAGGCTTGCAGGCCAGCGCCCTCTTTAAGTTGTTTGTTATCCTTTCCTGTCTTACCAAGCGATCTATTATTAAAATCCCCAACTATCAGTGGATTGTGATAAGGGTATTTGATGAGAAGATCTCCAGTGATGGCTGCCTGGCATCGAGTGCTTGATTTCCCTGGTGCAGAACTGGATTGACAAAGCAGTTAAGTAATAGCAATCGGAGTGGTTTATGATGTTTTTTTATTCCATTGATAAGTAGTGCTTGAATTCCAGGTGAAAGGGGTACGAGCGTAGTGACTTCCAACCTTCGGGGGTGCTTGATTTAGACAGAGAGACCCATTGGCCGCCCAAAAATATTGCGTCTTGAAGCTGGGACATGGATTTTAAAGTACCCGGAGAGAGTTGTAGTAAACGTTGCCCATTTCTCCTGGAGGCAAATTATGTCGCTGCTGTGAAGGTGCTCCAAGGCAGATTCTGTCTTGATCAGTTTCTAAAGACCAGCGACGTTCCAAGACATAATCTTTAGGTGATTATATTACTTGTTCAATATGTAGTCTGTATTGCCTCTGAGGGTTTTAGGAGTGCCGTCGAGCCGAGTGATGGCCGCACTGGGCCTGATGCCCGAGTTGGTTGTTGGGGTCCTGTTTGCTAGTGGAGACTATTCTTTGATTTGTGGAGCAAGTGATCCTCAAAAGTTCATGTTGGGAGAAGGTGGTTGGGGGGTTGTTGCCTGAGCGGATGTAATCAGTGCTTTTTGAGATGGAATAGGTTGATGAATGTAAGGGTTTCATGACTAAAATAAGAGGATATCTGTCTTGAGGTAAGTGCTTAATATCAATGCCCCAATCCGCCAGTTGACTGGCTTCGCGCAGCATTGCTGTCTGGTGTGACTGCTGGTATAGACCAACCACTGTGACTTAATCATGGGAACCCCCGGGCAGGCTTTGGAATGTAACACAGGCAACATCTGCCGAACTTATGTGCTCCAATGATGGTATATGAGTGGGCTTAGACTGAGTTGTTATTGTATGGACTGCCACCTTCTCCTTGTCAGGAAGGGAGGCGGAGGGGGCATTGGGGGAGATTGTCCCTCGGGCGGATCATCCGCTAAGCCCGTAATTGATGTTATTTTGCTGAGTCGTGAGTAGTTTGATGCCATTGCCCTGTCCCTCTTTCCTGGTGTCTTTGCTGTACAAATGGGATAAAGCTTAACGGGACCAGTGTCTGACTCAGTTGTGTATGCACGAGTAAGGAGGTTCGCCGCTCGATTTTTGGCTTTCGCCCTTTTTTGTGATTTCCTCCATTTTTTCTTTGCTTTCCTAGAGAGTGAGCCTTCCTTCTGCTTAATCTCTGCCTGGAGTGCCATCAGGTTCTTCTGCTATTTGGCAGCTAGTTGGAGGGCAAAGAGCAGCAGGTATGGGCCCCGTTGGGGGTGCTAAGCTTGAGACAGTAGGTGATGGCAGATGTAATGTTTTGGTTAATCTTGCAGGTGGGTCTTCAGGTAAGTTAACTTGATTATTGATAGGTTCAGTATTTGATTCAAGTTTGATTGAAGTCAATTGTGGGGTTGTCCCGGGTGGGGGGGCCCTTGTAACCTGAATTGAATCTGCTAAGGTGGTCAGGACCGCAGGAAGGTTTGCCCACTGATCCACGATGGCCGCACATGAACATGAGCAATTCGTTTGCGAAATATGGATCAAGTTTGTAATATGGTCCATTTTTTCTTTCAAGTCCGCCAAGCACAAGGCTAGTGAGTGCAAGAGATCAATTTGCAGGTCCATCTTGGAGGATTGCCAAAGTAAGGCCTTATATATTGTGGAATAGTTAGTTTAGGGGACTTGGAGGTGGCCGTGAATCTTGAGATTTCTATGTTTTGAGAAGAACTGTGGTAATGGTTTGTTCCGCTAGAAGGTCTGTACAGCTGTGGGGTAGACTCCAAGGTTGGTTTGATTTTAGTTTCAAGTTACTGTAGAAATAATTATGAAAGTTTCCCAGCTCTTGTGTTTTTGTAACAGCGGAGGAACCTGCGGCAGCGGTCAAAACAGGATGCTGCTGGATGGGTGAATGTGCTGGATGGGTGAATGAGGTTGATGTATTTGTGCCTCAATTATTGTAGATCTTCCTGGTGCACATGAAGCTAATTTGGGGCTGTCAGTGAAAGATGAAGAAGGGCCATTGGCATTAGGGACAAGGTCTGGCCCTGAGGGCAATTGAGTGAGATTGTTGACATCCTCCATGTTTGGACAAGAAAGAGAGGGGCATTTTGTCTCCATAGGACATAAGTCCTGGGAACTTGTTAAAGAGGAGGAGGGGTCTTCCTTGATGCCTAAGTTTTTTCTTAGGTGGTCTGCACTACCAGTGGTTGAGACTCCATTTAAGGACTTGAGAAGCGGGTATTTCGTTATCCGGCCAGCGTTGGCGATTTTTTGGTTATTCTGTGTCTTAAGGAGCCCTGAGAGTCCTGAACACTTGTGCGTGTTGTGCTGGAATTGTTAGTTTGGTAGCCCTGCTGAGCCTACACCTCTGTTGGCATGGACAGCCGACCTTGACTTAGTGACTGGATTCCTTTTTATCATCTTGGGGCAATACATTGTAATATGCAGCGCGACGCACGATGTGCGCTGCAAATGTGCAAGTGAGTGAATAGAGAGCCACTCTTTGTAGGAGAGATTCCTCCTGCAGACAGCAAGCGTGCTGGCTAGAAGGCACACGCTGCTTTGTCTCTTGGTGACCGACTATGCCTTAAGAAGGCTGGGACAGACTCTGAGAGAAGAGGAAGAGGATGGAGGGTGGTGCTGATGGGGCGTGCGGGTGATAGCTGCTCACTACATATCACTTTTCGCACGCAGCCGTCTCCAGCACCAGGGAGCACAACTCACCAGCTCGCCCCAATTTACTAGGGTTGTTGGCACTCCCCCGATCCCCACTCACTGTTACCTTTGCTGCTCCCGACCGTAGATGTGCTGTTTCCACGAGGACTCCTCACCACACTACCTTACAGGGGCTGCTCAGGGGTGCTGCTGGCTGCTGATTCGACGTAGGATGTGGGTCAGTAGTGAGAATAGACCCGCAGGGTGTGCCATGGGGCGGTCCTAGTGTAGGAGCAAGTGGGGCTCACTGCAGGAGCTCACAAGCCGCACCTGGCGCTAGCCGGGGAGCCTTTGTGGGTTTCCTGGAGCTCTCACTTGTGGGCAGCCAATTACGGCTGCCGCGCTTGCTCAATTTGCACTCCACGGGGACTGCTCTTGCCCCCTAGCCTCCCCTAGCAGCCAGACAGTCCTCTGGAATCCTGCAGTAACTGCAATGGCTGCAGCAGTGGTTTTTGTGAGGCGTCCAAAAGGCGGGTTGCGTCTGGCGGTGCGGAATGCCTGTTGCCTTTCGGTCTGGTTTGCTGGAATGTGTGTAGGGCGGTTCAGTGACTTAATATAGAGGGACATAATATAGAATGCCCAGAATATCGACTCCAAAATATCGAAGTACAGAATATAGAATCCCTATCTACAAACAGGTAAGTACTAAAATATCGAATCCAAAATATAGACTGTTAAAATATAGTTAACTAAAATATCACATTTTTTAAATGTATTAAAAATAATATAAAATGAATTAAATATTCAAAGCAATTAAATAAAACATACTTAAAATAATGTAAAAAAGCTTAAAATGTCAAAATAATAAATGTAATGTAAAAAAAAGTAGACAATTTGTTGGATAGTGAGAGGGTAAAAATTACTATTCCCACTCCAGTGAGTGCTATAGTAGGGAAAGCATTGGATAGCGTAGGGGTAAAAATTACTATTCCCACTCCAGAGAGTGCAACAGTAGGGAAAGTAATGATTTAATATTAAAATTAAATTAAATTAATTATCAATACCAATACAAAATTCATTAAAAAGAATTACCAATTAATAAAAATTAATTACCAATTAATATCATTAATTATCAATTAATAACAATTACCAATCAATAATTATCAATTAATTATCAATACATATAAATAAAAATAAATATTTACTTTATTACAATTAAATTACTTCCCACCCTATTCCCCTATAAACCCACAACCCGCTCCAGATAAATAATACAATTAACATAATTATCAACTAATCAATTAATAAAAATTAATTACCAATTAATAATTATCAATACATATAAATAATATTGATATTTAATTTACTATAATTAAATTACTTCCCACCCTATTCCCCTATAAACCCGCACCCCGCTACGGAATTAAATTATGCAAAAATGAAATTACATAACATTCATTACTTTAAAAAAATTAAACATACATTACAAAATTAATACATAATTTTAACATATATACTACCATACATAACACTAAAAAATGTTTGATATTATGGAAATCGATATTTTGAATTCCATATTATGGAAATCGATATTTCCTACCCCAAATTCGATATTCTGACTAACTATATTTTGTTAATTCGATATTCTGTCTGTAGTGTCCTGCCAGGACACAGTCTAGTTGTTTCTAAGTGTAACCCTACATTGAACACCCACCCACCACAGACGTCACTGGGTCAGGTGACGCTGTTAATAAAAGACCCCGAGCGCACGTGCTCGCGGCCAGAATTACCATCCATAAGCTGGTGTCTGTGTCACACTTATTTCATCATGCGGGCCTAGGCCCCCCATCATTACACTGTCCTATCTATATTTTGGAGTCGATATTCTGTCCATTCTATATTTTGGATTCTATATTTTGATCATTTACCGTGTAGGGCATCTGCTGGGCGCTGCCCTCAGACTCTACCCCTCCAATGACTTGTGTGAGGCACACGTCTCATCCCGCCAGCCTCCCATCTGCAGGCCATCAAAGCAAGAGAGAGGTGCAGTAAGGCTGGTTGCGGCTGGCAACAGTGCGGCCGCGGGCCTCCTGGGGAGCAAGCTGCGTCAACCTACTCTGCTCCGATGGAGGAATCGCAGCGCCCACACCGCTCGCAACCGCAGCTCTCGGCGTCTGATGCTGCTCTGCACTGCTCTTGCCCATTCTCGCGATAGCCACCTATTGGACTCTTGTGACCTGAATTTTTCCCTATTGTCACACTCATCGAACATCAGTATGTGCTGCATAAAAGCTGAACCTACTGGCTTTGTCAATTTTTCTTGTACTGCCTTTTCTGTGGCAGCGCATTCGCAAAGCGGAAATTCACCAGATATATTTTACAGAGTCCCTCAGCGTGCAAGTACATAGCTCAGATCTAATATGGATTTCAGCGTCTTCTCCCCTCCCTGCATTTGCGCACTGTTGAGATGAATCAGTCATCAACCAAAATGGCTTGTGGCAAGAAGATATGCGCTAGTGACGTGTCACATTTGTACTACTGTTATAGAATGTATGCATTTAACACTATGCATATCCAGAAGAACTTTTAGCCACTTGAAAGCAGAAAATCGGCAAATACCTTCATGCCATTAATCTTGCATGGGCAAAATTGGCTAAACGAGAAAAACGCTAAAAATAGACATTTGCAGCTTGCGTCGCGGGATATGTTTAGCATGTTTCAAAGCAGAACATTGCACAGCTGCCTATATTTTCTGGCAGGCCTTGAAACAAACATAAGGCAGCTGCAAAATGTTAACACCCAGAGCCTATAGCCGTTTCCTTGCTCTTGATAATGCACCCCCCCTCCTGCACGGATTGTAAAGTCCTTCCTCCATGGTGATTGTGTTTCCTCTGGCATCTTTCTGTTTTCTTCGACGAAAACCAGCGAGATCTACAATTCTTCAAGAACGGAGCACGTTTTGCCTTTTATGGAATGCTGGATCAGCTTACAACTACCACTTTAAACAAAAGTCTGCCATTTGAGCCATTTTAAGTGCTGCATGATCTGACCTTATGCTTAGACTTAACACCAAATATGCTATCTTCACCGCAGCGAAAAAGGTGTTATTTCGTAGACACTATAAATACGAAAGGTTAGGTCAGCTTAAAGTAAAATATATAAGGAGATTCATATGGTGATACTGCTGCAACCCAAAAAACAGATATGAGATATACAAAAAGTACAAAATAGGTATAACAGACATGAAAATAAAAATCTCAAAAATAGCTTGTGTAACCAGAAGCTTGAACTTAGGAAACGTGTTGCAAATATTCTAGTAGGCATGTCGCTGAATATGTTCACTTTTATTTAAATAAAACGAAATCCAATGTGCGGGAGGTTTTGAATTTTGTATAATTAGGGCAATTAAAATATTTAAAAAACACGCTAATAAAGTACTGTCTGTACTGGGTATGTAGATGTAAATAATAGTAGAAATGTCCTTGCGGATAAATAGAAAAATATTATATTAATACCAAGCAATTTACAATACTGCCCATTTTGTGCAGGAATCAATATGAGTAAACACTTTTACAAAACGATCTGCATCTGAGAATGCATTTTATATGCATGCATTCTGACATTCATTATTGGCATGCATGGCATTGTCACTGTTGCCCACAAAAGACTGCGGGTCTCATTTATGAAAAGTGTTGCTTCGCTGCAACAAAACAGCGATGCAACACTTTTCACTGCAACCTCCTTTCGACACCATGGATGGCCCGTGTTTACTGTGCGGCGCTCCATGTCGCAAGGAGTGACAGATGCGTCAGGAATCCTGACGTATTTGTAGGCGCAAAAGTCATGCATTGCTGGAGTTGTGTCTCAAGCATGACGCAACTCCAGCAATGCATAGGGGAGGACAATTCCTATAGCACTGCGACACGCTTACGGCTTCTATGAGGAAGGCGTAAGGTTCTGAGGCAGTGGCGTCCTAGAAGTGGCGCAGTGAAATCGGATAGATTTTGCTGCGCCACTTCTACAAGGTTTTCTTGCAGGGGAACGCCCACCCTGCATACGCAGGTATAATGTAGCACAGGGGTTTACAAAGTGCCACATCTGCCTAGATGTGTCAATTTGTAAATGTGGCACATTGTTTACGCTGCTGGCACTGCGTCACGAAAAGTGATGCAATGGCGGCGCAAAAGTGGCACAAGGGGCTCAAAAATAAGCCCCAACAATTCTGAATGTGGACACCGATGGACAGTATGCCAATCTGGTCTCTCACATGGTCAGATTCCCTTCCAATCTACTGTGCTGTAGAAAAGGAAGTCTACAGCCACACATAAGCAGTAACCAGGTCGTGAGGTGTTTGTGTGATAGGGTAACACATTCTATTACCACAAAATGCACTTACCTCCGGATCTCATGATGATGATGATGATGATGATAATGATTATGATGCACTCCATGCTCTTCCACACTACTCTTATAGTACCCAACTGTAAGAAATTGGGAACTAGTTGGGAGGGGTTAAACCCTTCTAAAGCAGCAACCACAATTCTTCTCATGGTGAAGTCACAAGCAAACACTAAATTAACCTGTCCTCAACCCTCCGGTAGCTTGGCACAGAGAAGTCAGGCTTAACTCAGAGGCAATGTGTAAAGAGTTTGTGCAACATTTCAAACAGCAACATAGTGAGAACACATCACAAAAGGAGCCCACAACAGATTTAGAAAAATAGAGTAGTTTTTTATAAATAAAACAAGACCAAAATAACAAATGTCCAAGTAAGTAGAACTAAAGATGTTCAGTTTTACAGTTTTTTGTAAAAATAGCTCCAAAAGGTGTAAAGTGGCAACTATGGGTATCTGGTTGCGCAAGATTGGAACAAAGTCACAAGTTCAGGCCAACTGCAATGGAGCACGTCCGGCTACAGTGACCCAGTAAGCCTGCTGAACAGAGTACCTTGAATCCTGGGTTGCGGAGCGTTGCGAGGATCCACAAAGATGCGTCGCACAGCGAAAGTGATAAATTGGTTCTGAGATACAGCCAGGCTGCAGTGGGAGGACTTGCGTTGTTGCTGAGGGCTTGCACTGTCGAGGCGATGTGTCAATTTCAAGGAACTTGAGACAGTGATGTGAAGTCTGTCATCGTTGTTGAGGCTGCAGTCGATGAGGAATGTGAGTGCCTGTGGCAAGGATGCATCCTGCAGTGGCGGTTCCGATGTGACGATGTGCTATAATGCAACACAGGTATTTACAGCAGTTAAGATCCATGCAGTAACGGTGATGTGTTGGTTCTGCTAGGGGTTGTGCCGTGCAGCAGAGGAGATGCGTTGGTTCCGCTGGGTTCACAGAGGATGACAGTGCACCTTAGGCCCACTTCTAGGGGTCCATGACTGGAGTGGCACCACTTAGCAGTGTAGACTCACAGGTGGCACAGTTCAGGTACAAGAGCAAGATTGTTGGAAGCCTATTGTTTCCCTGAAGCTTCAGATCAGGAAGCCAGTCAGCTAGCCCTTGGAGTCCCTCTGGGATTCTGGGTTCAATAGATTTATTTATTTATATAACTTATAAAGCGCGCTATCACCAAAAAGGCATCCTGGCGCTGTTGACTCAAGATAAGAAAGGACAAGAAGATGGAGCGGGGCTGACATCCGACTAGGTTTTAGGAAACAACCAGGTTTTAAGTCTCCTTCTGAAGACACACAGATGTTATGTTATGTTATGTTATAGATTGTTTATATAGCGCCTATCACCGCCGGTCTCTAAGCGCTTAACAGAAGAACATAACACACTGGTACCCCGAAACCCTCAGCTGTTCCACCGCCTAAACTGGAATCAGTGCCTTTCTGAATAGATGGGTTTTCAGTTTTTTTCTAAAGGGTAGTAGCTGTGATTCTTCCTTCAGAATGGCCGGGAGCTCATTCCACAATTGCGGGAGGAGCACAGATAGGGCCCTGCCTCCTCTGGTGTTTAGTTTGAACCTGGGTTGAATCAAATTGGACGTTTTTCCTGAGCGCAGAGGTCTCCCAGGAACATACCTCTTCAAACGTTGCTTAATGTACTCTGGGGCTTTCCCAAAGAGTGCTTTATGGGCCACACAGAGACACTTGAACTGAACTCGAAATTTTACTGGAAGCCAATGCAACTTCTGAAGCAGAGGAGTTGAGTGCGAGTTTCTGGGCAGGGAGTAGATCAGCCTTGCAGCGTCGTTCTGTAGTACCTGCAGCTTCCTCAACAGCTTCTGTGGCAGGCCGAGATATAAGGCGTTGCCATAATCAAGTCTCGAGATAACTGTGGCAGATACGATCGATTGCAGGGTGGAGGAAGATAAGATGGAGACTAGCTTTCGTAATTGCCTCAACACCCCTCTGCAAGATCCGACCACAGCTGAAACTTGAGGAGCCATCGAGAGGTCTCCATCGATCCTCAGCCCCAGGAGTTTAACCACTGACCCAGGAGAGGGAGTGGCTCCTAACTCTGGGGGCCAATACAGGTCGTTCCAGGGATTCTCTCGGTTGCAGATCACCAGCACCTCCGTTTTATCAGCGTTCACTTTCAACAGATTGTTAGTCATCCAGTTGACCGTGAAACTAACACTAACTAGTCACTAACTTGTCTTAGCTCC
The DNA here is from genome assembly GCF_964261635.1 of Lissotriton helveticus. Taxonomy (NCBI): domain Eukaryota; kingdom Metazoa; phylum Chordata; class Amphibia; order Caudata; family Salamandridae; genus Lissotriton; species Lissotriton helveticus. The sequence goes on from NC_136070.1 coordinate 471,376,171, forward strand.
AACGGGAGTTGATTCCAAAGTTTGGCAGCAGCGCACCCAAAGGTTCGACCACCTACCCCGACTTTCCTAAATCTGGGAGTTATCACAAGTCTTGCCAAAGAAGAGCGAAGGCATCTCGCAGGAGCATACCACTCAAACTTTCTCTGTATAGACACAGGCCCCACCCTATGCAAGGCTTTAAACACTATACAGAGAGACTTGAACTGGACTCTTTGTCTAAGCGGAAGCCAGTGTAATTCTGCCAAAGCCGCTGAAGAGGCAGGTCTTCTAGGCCACCCTAAGGCCAATTTGGCAGCAGTAGACTGAATCCTCTGGAACCTGTCAAACAAAAATTTAGGAGACTCGAGAAACAAAGCATTACAATAATCAAGTCTGCTAAGAATAGTGCTGCGAACTATCAAAGCCCGAGCATAAGATGGAAGCAAAGGGAGGATCTTCCGCAGAGACCTGATAATAGCCAGACAGAAGGCCACAGTTTTCATGACCTGTGATTCCAGAGTAAGTTTGAAATCAAACAGAATGGCAAGATTATGGACCTTCTTCAGAGGTTGAACCATGAACGAGGTAGTGGCCGGCCAGAAATTACATGGCAAGACAGAGAGAATTCTGTCCCTTGGACAGTAGAGCACCTCAGTCTTATCTGCATTTAATTGCAACGAGTTCTCTTTCAGCCAGGTGGCCGTAACACGCAGGCAGTCATGAAACACTTCTGTCAATATTGATTTATCTCCCTCAAGAAAGAAGATCAACTGCATGTCATCAGCATAATTAACGATGTTAATGTTATGCTTTTTGATGACAGCAATCAGAGGTTTCATGTAGATGTTGAATAAAATAGGGCTGATAGCCGAGCCCTGTGGTACCCCATGCGAGATGTTTGAGTAGGTAGATTGAAAAGGGGGGAGGGATACTGCTTGCTGTCTATGCCCTAAAAATGCCCGAAACCACCTCAGAACTGTTCCCCTCACCCCAACCTCACTCAGTCTCTTCAGCAGGATCCCATGGTTGACCGTGTCAAAAGCGGCAGACAGGTCGAGCAAAACCAGCACCGCTGCCTGCCCCCTGTCTGCTCGCATCCTAAGTTCATCCATCACGGTCACAAGAGCCGTTTCAGTTCCATGGGCCGGCCGAAAGCCAAACTGCACCTCCTCCAGCAAGTTGTGTTGTTCCAAAAACTTGGACAGAGTGCTGCTCACCTCTCGGTCCACGATTTTGGCTGAAAAAGGCAGGAGAGAGATAGGCCTAATGTTCTTAAGACACTCCGGGTCGAGCAAAGGCTTCTTTAACAGGGGTGTCACCACTGCTTGTTTCCACCGGGCCGGAACCACACCACTAGACAGAGACTGATTGCAGATCAGTCGAAGAGTGGGGAACAGCTCTGCCTTAAATTCATTCCAAATTTTATGGGGCACAGGATCAAGCGGGGACCCTGAGTGGACACCACTGGTTACCTTATTAAAGTCCTCCAATCCTAGAGGCACAAACTCAGAAAGGCAGTTAAGGATTTCGCCTTCTGCACAGACAGCCAAAGCCTCCGCCTCAGTATCAACCCTATCATCACAGCCGATAGTCTCTGTTTCTGCCCCCCCGAGGATTGTTGACCACCTCCCAGATCCTCCATAATAGTGTTAATTTTATCATGGAAGAACCTAGCTAGGTCCTCACGAAGCTCTTGGGAGGAAGGCATCACGTTCTTAGCGCAGTCGGGCTGGTCAAGCTATTTAAAATATTAAAAATACTTCTCGAGCTGTTAGGGGCCTTAAGTATCAAGGAAGAAAAATAATCCGCCTTAGCCATATTAATCGCTTTCTTATATCCCGCAATCTAAGACTTCCACATAGTCTTATCGCTGTAGTGATGAGGTCCAGTCTTTCTCACCCATGCATGAGGGCAGCAGTCAGCAGGTCGGCACATTAAGGCAGCAGTTGCGCAAGGCAGAAGTCCAGGAGGGCAGCAGTCCAGCAGACTAGCAGTTCTTCAGCAGCACAGCAGTCCTGCTTCATGGCACAGTATCCATAGGTTTAGAAGTATACTGAGTTGGGGACTGAGGTCCAGTATTTATACCCAATTGTGCCTTGAAGTGGTGTGGAAGCTTCTAGAGGTTTCTCTTTGAAGACCCCAGGATCCTGCCTTCCCTGCCCTGGTTCCAGACTAACTACAGGGGTTGTGCAGCCCTTTGTGTGGAGGCAGGGCACAGCCTATTCAAGTGTAAGTCAGGCTGGGTCCAACTCTGCCCTCCTACCCTGTCAGTTTTGGCCTGACTAGGCACACTTAAGCTCTCTATTGTGTGTGGTCGTCTAGGAGGAATATACAAAGCCCAACAGTCAGCTACACCCAGTCATGGGACTAGAGACAGGCTACAGGAACTAAATGGCTAAGGCAGAAAAAAGCCAACTTTCTATAAGTGGCATTTTCAAAATTGTAATCTAAAATCTGACTTCACCATACGTTTTGCGTTTTCATTACAATTCAAAAGACAGCAAACATGAATTGGTTTCCTGCTCCCCTTTGGAAATTACAGCTTATAAAATGTAATAAGGTAACTTCAAGGTTATCCTATGGGAAGGGTAGGCCTTGCAGTAGTGAAAAACGATTGTAAGAGTTTTCCACTACCAGGACATGTAAAACGTAAAAGGACATGTCCAACTTTTTTAATACAATGAACCCTGCTTACTGGGCAGTCTAGGGTATACACTAGGGGTGACTTATATGTACTAAAAATGAAGGTTTGGGCCTGGCAAAAGGTCTATTTTGCCAGTTCGACATGGCTGTTTAAAAACTGCACACACAGGCTGCCATGGCAGGCCTGAGACGTGTTTAAAGGGCTATATATGTGGGTGGCACAACCAGTGCTGCAGACCCACAAGTAGCATTTAATTTACATACCCATGGCACATGTAATGCCACTGTACTAGGATCTTACAAGTAAATTAAATATGCCAATAGGGATAAGCAGTGTTACCATATTTTAAGGAAGGAGCAAATGCACTTTGTCATTGGTTAGCAATAAAGTGTGCGTAGTCCTAAGGCCAGCAAAAACGAGATCCGCAAAAATGGTGGAGGAAGGCAAAGGGTTTCTGGGAAGACCACAGTAAGGCTAACAGATCTAACACCAACGAGCTCCAGATACCCTTAAACAGCAATTCAAGCCATGGCTTGATAACATTACTTCATTTATACCATAATAAGCACTGATAGCAAAGTACCATTTATCCAAATCCCTAATTTTCACAACTTCTCCCAGAGTTGCATTGCTATTTTATTTATTTATCTAGTTAGTTTTTATGTAACATAAACTATGCCTCAGTAGGCTTTTGAGCAAAGTAAACAAGGGTGAGCTTGAGGTATGTAGGAGTGCTGGGTAACACAACAGGCAAAAGCATCATAAAAGAGTGCATGATAAAGCATAGTACAATCCAAGAATAAGAGACAGAAAGGAACATACCAATGCTTTTGAGTTATGTTCAGGTGATTTATCAGAGCAAGTATAACAATTGGACTGTACTGGGTCTACTACTGTACAGACAAAGAGCTAAGATTCATCTTGGGATTATTCAGCATTTGGTAGTTTTCTACATGGACCAGTTAGTTAAGGGATGAGACAGATCAGTCAAAGGTGGGTGGATGTGTGCTGAGAGTGTGGGAGATACCTAGCGATAGGGATAAGCAAGGGCAGTGGTCTGACCAACGGAAATTTGGAACACCCAATCTCTCCAGTGAGAAGATATATGAAAAATAATTCATTTGTCAGTTTGACCAGCACAAACATACAAGAGAGGAAACTCACAAAAAGGAAAACCCCAACAACATCTGGTGACCATGTATCTTGCATCAGCTGTCACAAGGCTTCTTGTAACTTGCCATTTGGCCTTTGTGTTTATTCTTATCACTGAGTGTTCCCACTCACCTTATCCAGACTGTTAAAATTCTGGTTAGACACAGTCTTCAGTCTTATGTCACTGGACTTATATTTGGTTTATCTGGAAATCTAAGTGCAAAAGTACTACCTCAGACTTACCTTGTCACTTGACATGCCCATACACGTGCACTAGAGGATCAGCCTCATCTGGGTCCTTGGTCTCAATAGCAGTTCCATAAAAGTACACAGTAATTGTTTTCTCACTATTTCTAAGATATTACCTACTTCCATTGATGTAAATTATTTTGATGTTTTTCCATAATCACTTGAAATTATTACTGTTTTAATTTTATATATACATTATGTTTTTATACTATGTGTGCTGTGAAATTAAGATTTAGTGTTTTCATTTACACTTGGTTTTGGTCTTTAACATTATTTATCTCTTAACTATCACCATTTGAACTATTTTCACCGTACACAGTCCTTTCATATCTGGTATTAGTATTTGAATCATTGCCAAACTGATAAGTCCTGATTTAGATTATCCTGTTCGACATTTGCCACTGCCAAATGGGCAAATTGACAGAGAAGGGGATAATGAAGTTCTCTGCTTAATCTTGCAAGGCACATCTGATAAACAGGCAAGGGCTGCCTTCGGGGTTCTTGGGAGGGGCTGCCAAGGGGTTTGTTTTTTACTTTCTCAGCGGGAGCCATGATTCCCTAGGTGACCTGGCTGGGCGGTTATGCACATGAGGCTTCTAGTAGTACAAGATTCCTCAGTGCAATCAGTGCTTCTCTTTTCTTTTTTTTGGAGTAAGAAGAAATATTTAGCTGCACCAATCTACATTGCATGTAACTAAGGCCCCAGTTCCCTCACTCCTTTGAGGCTTATAATTCAAACATGTGGATAGAAAGTCTTAGCCCATCTACCCTCAAACCATATGGTTTACCAATCCATTAAAGGGGTACATCATGTATCCAGTATTCGAGAGGTATGATCTCACACATCTCTGCGACTCTGAATTCCGGGGTACCTCCCACTGTTCTCAGTGCCATTAATTTGACAGTGACCCACCTGCAGAATTCCTCAGTCCATTCAGCGATCCTATTAGCTGACATCAATTTCCATATCATGGCAATTCTGTGTTTTACAAGGAAGAACACCTAGTATAGGCTCTCGGAATCTAGCTTTTGGGTCACTCAGAAACTCAAGTAGGCACACCACAGGTCAATACAAATTCATCCTACCTATGAAAGTGGAGACACTACCACCAACTGCATCCCCAAAGACTCAGACAAAGGCGCATTCACAACATCATGAAGAAAGTAGTATTTTTGGCAGCACCATTGGGGCAGATCCCTGAATGAGAGAAATATCCTGGATAGACGAGCACGCAACAGAAAGGTGTAATAAAGGCAGTTGATTTGTGTTTAAACTGCAATAAACAGGATGGGCAAACACCTTCCTCTAGTCTTCCTCCACAATGTGTGTTCCCTTATCAAACATCTACCACCTATAGCTATAAAATCCAGCATGAGAATCTGCATTGTCAACATTTACTGGTATAAAAGTGCAACAGCTCTTTCCAGTTCCCAGGGACATAAAGGTCAGGTCTAGCATGCCCTAGTCCTATGTTAAGTTGACTGCAGATGTCAGAAGCCCATAAACCAAGAACTGACCAACAGGGATGTCAATATCCTAATTCTAGCAAAGATATTCAGAACCTCAGAACTTTAGAAACAACCAACACATATAACTCCAGCGTGTGTTAAAGAATACCATGAAAAAGGCCTCCAAATACCCAGATATAGCTTCAACAGACTTGAATGTCTTTAATGAAAGGCCCCATTTACACAATCTGCACTAGGTTCACATTTTGTACCAGGACACGACAGCTATTGATATGAAATCAAATAAATGAACTGTTCACTCCAACAAGGTAAAACACTTTGGGGCATATTCACAAAGAAATGAAGCAGCGTTATATTCACAAGAATATGGCACACGTTTGTGTTTTCCCTTGCACCTTTGCTAAAAAAACTGCCTAGCATCAACGCAGACACCCTTGCGCCATGGTGCAAGGGTACCTGCATTGCAGGAATGCTTGTTTATGTGCAGGAAGGGACACCTTCCTGCACATAACAAACATTAAAGATGATTTGCTCCTTCTAGGTGTGCTGCAGAATGCAGCACACATAGAAAGAAAAAAAACCAAGAAGAAATAAAAGTATTTCTCCTCGTTGCACCACTCTAATGCCTGCTTTTCAGTGGCGTTAGTTTTTGGCACTGTCTCAGATTTACAGATCCTTGTCACTCTGGGGTAGTGTCAAAAAGCATTGCGGTGGAATGCCCACAGCAACACCCATTGCACGCCCCTTTCACGCAGACACCTGACTGAGGTTCCCGGTCCAAGTTGAAGTTAAGTCTTTTCTTGTGATATCAGTTCCTATTTGAATCATATATAAAGGAGGCATTTACGAGGGAAGGATGCATCATAATGCATAATGCATTTCCATTGCAACCTTGATGTTTACTTCTTTGCAGCTGGATTTCCCTTTGGATTTTCTCCTGGAATTTTTGTGTGGCTCTTTCACCTTCCTTGATATCAGGGTTGTATTCTGTGCCCAGCTTAGCAGCTATTACTAATACATTACTCTTTATCTTCAATCAAGAACTATAAGATTGCAAAGGAGGTTTTTTACCCTTGTGCTTTTTTTCCTAATAATTGGGATCGCCGTAAGGAGACACAGGACACCACTCACGTGTATATCTAAGATCAGGGTGACACCCCTACTGGAAGGAATCACCCTTACCCATAGCAATCAAGAAGTAGAGTTAACAAATCTACTCAAGGTCCAGTCCATGACAAGATGATCCAGTCTCCATCCTGAAAACTGAGTTGTGCTTGTCCTGTTCTGAAGTAAATGTATGATTCTTTCCAGGGTTGAAGTAGGAGGGAGAATGTGCATGTCTGTGGGTGCTCCCAAACTTCCATAGCAAACCATGACTTGGAATACCCACTTCCTACCACTTAAGTCAGATGTATGTGTATGGACATTACTCCCTTGTGGAGATCTCAGCCCTTGTAAATGGGTTTATGCTTATCCAGCATCCTATTGGGAATTTCTTGCACACGTAAAAAGGTACATTTGGTCGTAAACATAGGTTTCCAGTTGCAACCAAATTTATCTTTGTGAATAGACAACAAAATGTTTATTTTTAATAAAACACTGCCTATAGTTAGTTGTAGTCATTTTAACATCAGTTTTTGATTGATCCATTGTGAGTTAATGTAATTAATAAAAGTCACATCTTTTTCCAAAACAAAAATATGACCTGGGTAGAAAAGTCCGTGAAATACAGAAAGCCAAGAGGATTATTTGTGTATATTTCCATATGTCCAAACAGAGGAGATAAATGGAAGTCCATGTCAATATATGTATACCTATAAACCTTATGACTTAATTATCGTTCAACCTAAATAGATTTTCTGCCCCCTCTCCAACCTAAACAATAAATTCATGCATATCTCCGTAGAATTAGAATGTCTTATACACATGATTAGTAAGCAGGGGGACCTTTGTCTCATCTATAACTGATACATATTTCTGAACAGTGTGACATTATCTTCTCTGTTTTCATAATACACATGCCTTGGAGTTATTAGAACAAGCATTGTATTATGCCTTGAGACCCTCACAGGTGAGTAGTTTTGTGAATGAGTATGAACAACCTTCTTTAGTTGCTTGTTAGTAATTGGTACAAAATCACTCTATCAAAGTTTTTGGGAAAATTAGTAGCACATGAGAATACTATTCTGGGTCTAAACCAGCCATTCAAAATATTTGTCAAAAATTATTTTGCTAATAAATGATAATACAACAATGAAAGTGATAGTGGGGCCTGGTCCTAGTCTTTTGACGGCTTGACACAATACCTTATATTCAGTGCCCTGTAAAATGTTTGTTTAGTTTGTTCTTTAATTATATTTTAGTCCAGGCACTTATATTGTCCCAGTTGGACTATGCAAATGCAGTTTATTTGGGTGCTCCACAAGGAACTACGAAGATACTGCAGATTGTCCAGAACTGTGCAGCTCGCCTGCTTATGAATATTCCCAAACGAAGCTCAGCCAGACCTGCCCTTAGCTTGCTGCATTGGCTCCCTATCCAGGATAGAACTAGGTTTAAGGCTATGTGCCTTGTTCATAAATCTATTTCCAGTTAGGGCCCTCCGCTCTTCCAATCAATGGTGCAATTATATCGCCCTAATAGGACTCTGAGATCCAATAACAAATGACTACTCGCAGATCCCAGGATCAAGCGGTCATGAACTGGAGGTCGGCGGTTTTCATACAACGCTGCCAAGCTTTGGAATCAGCTTCCCAACTATCTACATCTGGAATCTAGCTACCTTAAATTCAGGAAGCAGCTTAAAACTTTTCTCTTTCCGTGATCAGTTCTTTGTTTGCAAGGTGTTACAATAAGCGCTGGGGGGCCCTTGGGTAGCCATGCGCTATATAAGTGGATATTCAATTCAATTTAATTCAATAATAGAAAGTGATTCAGTGCTCCTTTTAGAGGATATTCAATGCACTTAGGGAATAGAACACTTATGACAATGGACATTGAGAATCACTACTATTACCAGAGCACAATCTTTTTTTTTTTTTTTTAAATTAACCTTTGTTTTCTCATCAAAAATGCTACAGTTTTATTTAATATTTTTACTTTTGTAAAGATCCTAGTTTTTACTTTCACCTTGCTGGGAAATAAATATGTAATTTAAAATACTTAAGGGCATTTTGCCTAGAGTTTAAAAAATAATTTTCTTAACTTTCATGAATGGGACAGGTCCTGTAATTCTTTTTACTTGATCAATTTGGTTCTATTCTGGCATTCAATATGTCCATTCAGTACACTATCAAATCTAAGCAGCATTCACTATGTTGACCACTAAAAATCTTCATTTTCTTCATTCATGTGATGCTTTTGACTATCCCTGCTGCATAAATAAATCTAAGTAGTGACCGAATCGGAGGATTACTTGAGTGACCTGTCATGATCCTCAAGGTGCTGCTGCTTCATTGGCTGCAGAGATGGCTATACTGAAGATAGTGGTGGATCAGCATGTGTGTACTGATTGAGGTGTCTTGGGCTGTGTCTTAGATGAGTGGAGAGGAGCAGAGGCACATCTGCAAGATTACTAAAGCCCTTAGTGGAAGTTGCTTGTGTATAGACAGATTCATCCATCTACTTTAACTATTCTGGTTTAATCTTCTCAAAGATATGGATGAGCTTAGAACAATCAAAAGATTCACCTATGCGACCGTGGTTCCCTTTCTGGACCTCTGGAGGGCTGCACTATAGGCCAAAGCACCATACTGAATTTGTGTACATAATAATAACTAACACCAGCTTCATTGTCCTTAACCACTAGACATTTTCTCGGATTGATGATTTGCCAATTTTCTCGGTAAGATTTCATGTTCTTGGAAGATGAGGTTGTAGACAAGTGGTACAAACGTGAACCGGATTGTCAGCTTGTGACTGTGTGCTGGGTAAATCTCTGGCCTGCTATCTAATCTAGGGCCTACTCTCCCATCTTGCATTAAGTGATTAGGGATCTGGAGACATGATAACAGATCAGGAACAATTTTATAGGTGGTCTTTCAACCAGGACCTTTAAATCTCCAGCAGGTAATATTTTCTAAGATCATTAACCAAAGTGCTAAATGAGTAATGTTTTGCATGGATAACAAATCAAGACTGATTTTCTCTCCCATGTGCAGTTGGTTGAAAATCGCCCTGTGAATGCTGATCTGAGTTCCAGGATATATGTAAACAAAGCTTCATACTATCTAGATAGCATATAAAATATATATCGACAGATACCTGTCAATAACAGGTTTTGTTTTCAAGGTGACATCAAATGATCAGATTGACAATGACAACAATTGTGAAGCTTGTGCTATCTATAATGTCACTGATAAACCTGAAGTTGAAAGCTCTGTTTTTTGCAATTACACTTGTATAATTTAATGCTGTCTATGGTCCTGAATTCTCTTTGCTTGGATCAGCTGCACAGGCTTAGGGGTGTCATAGGAAAGCCTTGCACACCATAACTTTGCTTTGCACTTGCACACGCCAACTAGGAAATACGTTTTTTTCTCTCAGTGAGAGGTTTGGAGTAATAGTAACAAAATATAATGACGTTGTGCCACACGGTGTCAGACACTATTGTACTATTTTCTATTAAAAAAACAACAACAATCCGAGTGAGAATTCATCATGTTGAAATCCATCATATGGATGTGTAGGCCCTTCACCCACCTAGTGTGACTTTCATCAGTTGGCCACTAGATCTGGCACTGGAAAATACTTGTTATGCATGTATATAATTCTCATCCTTAGCTTTCACTATTCCTAACCTGAAGGGTATTGGATAACTAACATCTAGTGGTCTCCAAATAAGTAAACATGTTTAGAAGCAACCCGTAAAGCATTTCATTCCTGTCTCCTCTGCAGAGGGGTAAAAACTACAATTAGGAGCTCTTTCGCACCTTTAAAATGTCAACAGTTTTTTTTGCCTATTTATTTTCTTTTCTGGAAAAGATCGTAAAAATACATTTGGCCTATTATCACATAAATGCTGCATTAACAGTCTGTCAACTTCTTCTGAAAACATACAACACGTATTAGATATAACATCATCGTTCTTTAATGATCTGCATAGCATCATACAAAAAGGCTGACAGAGATACCACTAGTTGGTGTAATAACTATTCCACTAATAATTAAAAACTCCTCTGAAAAATGGTAGACCGCATGCACCATGAACATATTGAGTACTTCACATTACTCCACTCGTTTAGAAGAGCTAATTCACATGGCATTACCACCCTTCTTACTATATTATATATGGTGAAAGACCAACACCCCAGTCTGTGGACCACTTTACATGTTGTATTGCATTTTTCTCTCTGCAAGACTCACCAACATGAGTATTCCATACAAGAGTCCAGGGGTGCTGATTAATAGAGTCTCCAGACTATGCTAATAGAGAGAGTTCATATCAGGTCGTTAACATGCCAAAATGAATCACTTAGCAGGTATTGTGTAATGAAGTGATATTTACGCTCACCGTTTGCAGTGAAAAATATTGAAGGCATTATGTTATTTGGCATCAGCTCAAGCAGTGTTCCCTACGCTGCACACCCACGTGCACCTATATTACTAATGGCACTATCTATCCAGTTATTAAGCTCAATGATCCACATGTGTAAGAATAATACCCCAATATGGTTCCAGAACTACATGCATTTTACAGGTAAGGCCTGTTACATTAGGAGTGCTCAGAGAGAGAGATATTGTCTAAAGCCAAGCCCATATTGGCGTACGGAAGCGAGACAAGATGGCCACTTGGTAGAGCTTCTCCGAGATGCTGAGGAAATTTTTTATTAGAGGAATGGCTTTCCAGACACGCATCACTCCAGAAGGTCAAAAATGCTGTCAGAACCATCAGGAAGCAGCTGGGTAAGTTTGTAGACAATCGCATGAGGCACTCATACACACTAAACAACCAGTGACCAGTTTTGGATGACAAAAAGAACTGGACAATTCACAAAAATAAAGACCACAATGTTACATTATCAGAAGGGCACGGAAATACACTGCTTATTGACATACTAACGCAGACAATGAGACCTTCCTGCCTTTGTGCTTCATTCTTTCTTGTAACTGGCTTCTTCTCAGTCTGCCTCTTATAAAATACCCTACTCATCTTTACACCTTAACCGCCACATGAACCTTCTGCATACTTATTTCTAACATGGAATATTTACTTTGAACTCTTCAATTTCTTTTTGTATGATTTACGCATAAATGCTACTCCAATTTGGCCTCAGGTTTTTAGGACTCCTGATATAGACCCCTACTACTCCATCCGCTGATTCAAAACTAGTCACGTTGAATTCCCCGGTGGAGTCATTTCTTTCCGCCAGCCAACTGATTAATTTACTACAATGGAAACTCCATATTTGTCCAAATGTTTTGCCTCCTTTACTTCTAATGCCAACTGCTGTAAAGAATCTGGTGGAAATGCAAATAAGAGAGTTAAGAAAGATACAACATCCCCTACTAATCACCACTACTTCTAATGCTGGAGGACATTATGGATGAACATAAGCATATGAAACTATTTGTAGTGGAGACAAATATTGCACTTCAGGGAATTGAATAGAAACGGTCTAATCTTGGTTCTAGGCTTACTGAAGTTGAACAATGAGTCAGCGGTGCTCAGGACGTCATTGCCAAAATGGGCTACTTGACTAAGGAAGTCACTCTACTTAAAAAACAAACAGAAGATTTAGAAAATAGCAATAGACTCAAGAATCTGCACATCTGTGTCATTCCTTAAGGTTCTGTAGGGCCTAAAATGATTAAGTTTCTAAAGCTTTACATTCCAAGGATTGTCAGCTTATACACATCCGTCGAACTTAATGTCCAAAGGAGCACATCGCATTGCAGTGTTAATAGCTTCTACGTCTACCAGACCAACAAGTAATATTGCACTTTTTCAACAATACGCTGGCCTAATGATTAAATTAAAATATTTATAAAGCGCATGGCTGCCTTGGCAAAGAGACGTCCCAGTGCTGGAGCAGGACAAGGCGGAAAGCATAAGCAGGGGTTTGATCGGAGAGAAGAGCCAGGTTTTCACGTGGCGTCTAAAGGTCTTGTGATCCGGTTCGGCGCGAATGTGAAAGTGAAGAGAGTTCCAGAGAGCGGGTGCCAGTCGTCTAAAGGATCGGCCGCCAGATCTCGCTTTTTGTATACGAGGAGTACATGCAGACACTGGTTTGCTGATCCCAGCGCGCGCAATGGAGTGTACAAGGTGCACAGATCATTAAGAATGTCTGGGGCTATTCTTGTCAGTATCTTGTGCATGGTGCAGAGCGTCTTGAAGCTCACCCGCTGTTCGATAGGCAGCCAGTGAAGACGATAGAGAAGGTTAGAGGCGTGGCGGAATTTCGGGAGGGCAAAGAAGGCGGGTGCTGCCGCATTCTGGACCCGCTGCACTCTCTTAGTCACGAATTTATTAGATCCGAGGAAGAGCACATTGCAGTAGTCCAGGCGGGCCAGGATAGAAGCTTGAATAATAAACTAGCGTGTTTGGGCATCAAATAGCCCCAAAATCGGTCTCAGGCCACGTAGCAACCCAAAGCATTTACCAGCCACTGATTTAGAATGTATTTCAAGATTAAGATCTTTATCCAGTATGAAACCTACAATTTTTACCATGGGTTTAGGATCTGAGGGGCTACCCAGTGCCGAAGGCCACCATTCATTTGTCCAGAGATGAGAGTCTCTGCCCACCAGAAGGATTTCTGATTTGGTGGAGTTTAATTGCAGACATTTGGCTGTCATCCATTCTGAAATGGCAGAGATATCTTCTTTGAATTTTTGTTTGTCTTGAGTGGGATTTTTGGAAAAGGCGATCACCAGTTGGGTGTCGTCGGCATATGACACCAGGGAGATTCCTCCTGCCTTAGCCATCCTGGCCTGAGGGCTCATATAAATGTTAAAGAGCATAGGGCTCAATGCGGAGCCATGGGGAACCCCACAACGGAGCGGGTGGACATGAGAGGAGAATGGGGGAGATGTCACTTGAAAGGTCCAATCAGACAAGAAGGAGGAGAGCCAAGCCAATACAGTATTTCCAAGTTCCATCTCCTCCAGCCAGAGGAGCAGGATTTCATGTGAGACTGTGTCAAATGCCGCGCTTAGATCCAGCAGCACCAAGGCTGAGGTGCTGCCAGCATCTAGCGCAGATTTGAGGTGTTCTACCACAGCTAACAGGGCCGACTCAGTGCTTTACCGTGGTCGGAAACCGTTCTGTGGGCTGTCAAGAATATTATTTGTTTCTAAGAATTGCGTAAGCGCGGAGTTCACATGTGCTTCCACGATCTTAGAAAGAAACTGGAGTAGTGAAATTGGACTGTAGTTTTCCGATTTGGAGCAGTCAAGAGTAGATGTTTTGAGCTGGGGGACCACTTTAGCATGCTTTCATGACTTGGGCACTATCGCAGTGGAGAGGGATAGATTAAGTAACTCCAGGCATGCAGGTAGGAGATCAGATTGAATTTTCCTGAAAGCCTCTGGTTTTAGAGGATCATCAGGGGATCCAGATTTGATTTTAGCCACTAGTCTCTTTAGTTCATTAAAGGGAATAGGGGGAAATGATGCAAGAAGGGTAGATTCAGGGCCGAGATAAGTGTCCCTTCTGCAGACACTGAGGGAAGTATTATGCCCAAACTTCAGATAAATGTCTTCCACTTTCTTCAGAAAGAAGGTCGCCAGCTCCTCACAGTGTTGATTAGAGGAGATAGTATTGCCATATTCTGCTGGTGGAGTGGTCAGCTCATTTAGCAGCGGGAATATCGTTTTACTACGGTTAGTACTAGTGGAGATCAGACTGGAATAGTGTGCTGCTCTGGTTTTGCGCAGCATCTTATGGTATAATTTGATAGCTATTCTGTATAATGTTTTGGCCTCAAGGTCATATGATTTTCTCCAGGATCTTTTCAAAATTTTACAGTTTCTTCTAGCCAGCGTAAGTTCTTCGTTAAACCACGCATTGGCTCGAGTGCTTTTGGAATGGGTAAGTTTGATGGGAATGCACGTGTCTAGGGCTTGGATAATCCATTTTTGAAAGAGGGCATCAGCCTCTTCCACATTGTTTGATATTATCAGAGGTTTTGCGTTTAGAGCTGCAAGCAAATCTGCTTGATCAAGTTTGTGCCACAGCCGTTTAAGTGAGGGCTGCTGGTTGGGCAGAGATTTAGCACCAACTAACATTAGCTGCATCGGAACGAGGAAATGATCTGTCCAGATCATAGGGTGCGGAGTAAACACTTCCAATGACTCTAGATTGGAAAATACAGGGTCTAGGAGATGTCCTGCTCTATGTGTCGAACTAGGGTTCAGTTGAGTCAGCTGACAAGCTGCCAGGTCCCCAATAAAACTGAGAATCTCTGGGGAGTCATGCAATTCTAGGTGACGGTTTAGATCGCCTATGATATTAAAGTTGGCGGTTTGTAGGGCTAGAGCTGTCACCATATTTATCAGGGCTTCTCTGAAGCATTTAGATGGACGAAAGATGATAAGGCCAGAGAAGGTGAAGTTAGCACTTAGTGCGATTTTAAAGAGTGCGCTCTCACAATCAGGGAGGTCTAAGGGAGACAGACTACAAGAGTTGACTGATTTATATATAATCGCGATACCAGCTCCTCTCCCTCCAGTTCTGTCTATACTCCGTATAGCGTAACCTGTAGGAAGGGCGAGAGCAGGTATGGTCACGGACGACGCACATAGCCACGTTTCCGTTAACAAGAGAATCTCAGGTGAGTGTTCTTGGAGAAGATCTAAAACTTCCGCATTGTGTTTAGTCAGAGAGCAACAATTAATGCTCAAAAAGGTATATGATGACATCATAGGACCACATAGTATAGATTGCTTCACGGGAACCAGTCTAAACGTGGAGTGCTCACAGGTCGGAGGGCACTCATCTGGGGCCCAACTATGAGTCCCACACGTTTCTTCACTATATAGGGCCCTTAATTCTTCCCCAGAGTAGCAGAGTCTTTGAGCATTAAGAGAGGCAGGGTCCCTGGCTCCTGGCGACACCCAGGCGCGGATGGGCGCGGACGGGCGCGGATGGGCGCAGACGGGCTTGCCTTTGGTGCTCCTTCGGTGCGCCAGAGGCGTGCCCACTGCGCGCGTCGGCTGTGAGTCCTTGCGCCAGTGTGCATTTGAGCCTCGGGTAGCTCAACAGGCTCTGCCAGTGCTGCCCGCTGATTGGCTAACAACCAACCAATCAGCGTGGTAGCCTAAGAATATCAGGAAATGAAAGCAGCCACACAAAAGAACCAACAGTGTGTGGGCAAGGTAATGCAAAGTTCTTTTCCAAAGTGAAGGGTGCAGTTTGGCAGAATTGTGAGTTCAATTTTAAAAGAATAAAAGCAATTTCTCATAAATATATCAGCCACGCGTCCTAGCACCAGCGAGCATTTAAAGCCTCGGGGAGCGCGACATGCTCCTCCTGTGCTGCCTGCTGATTGGCTAAGAACCAACCAATCAGCGTGGTAGCCTAAGAAAGTCAGGAAATGAAAGCAGCCACACGAAAGAACCAACAGCGTGCGGGCAAGGTAATGCAAAGTTTGGCAGAATTGTGAGTGCAATTTTAAAAGAATAAAAGCAATTTCTCATAAATTGTTCCCCCAACAATTCCCCAGTTACAGTCACTGCAATATCAGCCACACGTCCTAGCGCCAGCAAGCTTCGGGGTGCTCAACAGGCTCCATCCGTACGGCCCGCCTATTGGCTAAGAACCAACCAATCAGCGTGGTGGCCTACGAAAGTCAAGAAATGAAAGCAGCCACACGAAAGAACCAACAGCGTGTGGACAAGGTAAAGCAAAGTTCTTTTCCAAAGTGAAGGGTGCAGTTTGGCAGAATTGTGAGTGCAATTTTAAAAGAATGAAAGCAATTTCTCATAAATTGTTCCCCCAGCAAATCCCCAGTTACAGTCACCTCAATATCAGCTGCTAAATAATGTAAACATATGCTATAATCTGGACATAATATCTTCTTCAGCCAAGATGTAGCCAGGGTCACATCCACTCGAAGGAAAGTATTTTTGGACTTACGGCCAGCCTAAAGATCCATCAATGCTCAATATGGCCGTACATATTCTTGTTTCTTCAAGGTTACTTACAAGGACAAAACAACTACTTTTGAAAACCCAGCAGATCTGAGAAAGTTGATACACACCCACAAGGGAGAAAATAGGGAAATTGATCTGGTTTCTATGGATCTCTTAATCTCTAATTCACTGCTTGCAGGTTCCCAGTTATTTCTGGACTAATGAATCAAGAGGTTATGTCCTCCATTGTTTCCTTGTTCTCGTGTTAAGTCCTGTCATCATTTCGTTGTTCCTTTTCTTGTCGGCAAGTCTGAACATTATTTGTTAGTTTTGTTTTTCTCTATTCATTCTCTATTACTTTTTTTCTCTTAGGTGTTTTATTACGGTCTATTTCTCTGAGGTTTGCTTCTGGTTGGCCTCTGCTCTCTCGTTCCACTCCCATCCATCAAGAATACCCTTTTTCTTTTGCTGACATTCATGACTAAAGTCATTTGACTTTTCTGCAATTTTTTATTTCTTTTATTACTGGGAAGCTTTTGATCTCCCTATTTGCCTTTTTTCCTATAGCTCCTTCACTTTCTTCATTTTCTCCTTGTCCTCTCAACCTCTTTTCTACATCTTAATGTAGCTTTTATATCAGTATGGAGCCTCGTATGGTTAAATTGCCACCAGTTTTCACCTTACCAACCCTCTTAAGGTTTCTGTTGCCCATACTATATGTTCAGTTATGTTTTGTTGTCTAATCATCTTCGTACGCATCTCAAATGAATACTTTACGCATAATTTCTTGGAACATCAAAGGCCCATGCAATCCCGTTAAAAAACATAGGTGCTGACTTACCTCTCAAAACTAAACTGCCAAATCACTCTCTTATAGGAAACACAACTTAAAGAACAGGACATTGATTCCTTATGGAGCTATTGAGTTGGATATGGTTTTGTTCCCCTGCTGTTCATAACAAAAATGGTGTAAAAATCCTGGTTCACAAATCCTTACCTATTCAATTTATGAACAAAGTGAAAGATGATGCAGGTAGATGGATCTTACTGATTATTAAGATTAACAACACCCAGTTTTCTCTATAATGTGTATGCTCCTACAGGAGTCGATCCACATTTCTGGGATAATTTTTCTTCCCTGTTATAATCGTGTCCATTTGATAATTTTATAGTGGGAGGAGATTGTAATCGGTTAGTGAACCTTTTCCTAAACCGTCATTCTCAGACCAGATACATCCCCACTAAAATGCAGAAAGCATTTCAGAAATCAATAGCATCCAGGGAGTTAGTCGATGTTTCCCATCCTGATGTTTTGGAATTTACTTTTTTTTCCCTGTTCACCACTCACATTCCAGAATACACTATTTATTTCTTACACACAATGTTCTCCAGTTTATGTTGCATGCAGAAATAGGATGTATCCATCTTTCTGATCACACCCCAGTCATAATTGATTTGGACATTCCTACAGACACTCCCCAATTCAATAGGTGGAGATTCAATAATGCCCTATTACAAAACAAGCAGTTTACTGTGCAATTTACAGTTTTTTTAATGAATTCTTTACGGTTAACCTACTTTTGGACACTCAGAGACATTGTATATGGGATGCTTTTGAAGCGACAAAAAAAGGCTCTATTATAGATTACGTCGCAATCAAAAAGAAAAAAGTCCTTAAAAAATCCTCAAAGTTGGTAAAACAAATTAAAACCCTTTAACACAAATATGTTTCCTCTAATAAAACAAACACCTTGTCCAGTTTGATTTAAGCTACAATACAATATAATAAATTATCTTGCAATAGTGCTTGCAGCACTTTACTTAAAATAAATGCTAAATTGCTCAGCGGCCAAAATAAAAGTTGGCAGAGTACTGGCAATTATCTAAAAATTAAGAAGCAAAACTCCAAGATAACTGTCATCACTGATAACCATGGGGTCAGACATACTAGTGATTCCAAGGTAGTAGAATTTTTTCCCAATCGATCCCTAAACCAGTTGATCATATGGTAGATCTTTCTTCTTTAGATACTGCAATATCCGAGACGGAGATCAAAAAAGCCATCACCAAACTTTCACAGGATAAAGCTCCTGGCCCAGATGGATTTTCGGTTCAGTTCTATTCTCAATTTGCACATCATATAATTCCAAAATTATTATTTTTAATTAAGTATTTTCTAAATGAAGAATTAACGCAAGGCATGTTTTCTCAGGCTCAGTTATGCCTGCTTCTTAAGGACAAAGACCGATCCATCTGTGGAACTTATGGACCTACTGCCTTCATTAATACCAATTGTAAGATCTTTGCTAAAGTACTTGCTCTGCGCCTAAACCAAGTAATTTCTGACCTAATCAGTAAACAACGGTCAGGATTTGTGAGGGGAAGGTACATCTCTGACAACTCTAGAACCTTTCTCAACATTATTCATATGGCCTCGAAATCTACTGCTCCCTTAGCTGCCATAACCTTAGATGCTGAAAAAAACTTTAACACTATAATTGGGATTTCGTATTTGGAGCTTTGAAATGGCACAGCTTTAGCCCCCACATCCGCAAATATACTCGCCTATTTTACTCTGCACCCTCCACTTCTATTTTCATTAATAACAAGCAGTCACAGTATTTTCCTCTGCACAGAGCTACCAGACATGGTTACCCATTATCTCCTCTTTTATTTATTTTATCTCTAGAACCCCTCTTGGGAAAAATCCGCTTTTCCTTTTTCAAACACAAAGATATTGAGGTTAAATGTACGGACTTTGTGGATGATATTTTGCTATTCATCTTAGATCCTCAAACTACTATCTCTGATTTCTTTTGTTTATTAAATAAATATTCAGCTGTATCAGGATATAAACTTAATATAGAAAAATCAGAAGTTATGCCTTTAAATAAATATTGTTTTCATGACATGTTTAAAGACAGTGGCTTTACCTGGAACTCTAAAAGTATCAAATGTTTAGGAATGTTATATTCTAACACCAATAAAGATGCTGTTAAAATTAATTTCAGCAAAGTTAAATCCAAACTTTCAAATAGTCCGACAGCTGGTCCCTCCTATATTTGTTGTGGTGGGAAAGACTAACTACAATTAAAATGATGATGATGCTAAAAATTAATTTCCATTTGTCCATGTGTCAAAAAAAGTGTTGCTCCGGTGACAAAAGGGGCTTGCATATATGCCCAGAGTGTTCTTAAACTGTGAAAGGTTCCTTGTTAAAGTAATTTCATCAAATCCATTAGGAGGCCTATGACTACACTGTAAGGCCTTTCACTTTTTTTGAGAATCCCATCTGCACTTGTCAGGATTACTATCGAAGGAGTTCTTGTGTAGAGTGATTCCACATCGAGAATGATAAATACCTCTCTGGGTGGATCAAATGGCACTTCCCCAACACCACTACATCCTTTGAGCTAACTTGTCCCTGTAATGTGTAGTCATGTTTTCTTACTTCGGGTCATCAAACCCAGGTGAGGACAATAATAAGCCAGAAAGGAGACTAATGGATACCAAACCACCTTCATCAGAAGTCACTAAACCAACTTGGAAAGATTAAGAATAACTGTCAAGGATTCTAGCATGCCCTTAATTTTTATATATCCCAATGAAGGTCCTAGAACTGGAGTGTTCTTCAGTGAATTGCTGCACATTGTTTGCTGCTTCTTCCCTTCTCCCTATCATTGTTTGATTCCTCGTGGTAATGGGAACCTGATTGCTGTTCTTTTGACTTGCATTTTTTAATTGCCTATTTTTCTTTATTCCAAGTGACTGCCACAAAATCACCTTCTGAGAGCCCTAAATAATGGAATGCTAAACTTGGTTTCAAAATACCCTCCATTTGCAAGCATGTAAGTGTCTGCTCTGACCTGGCACATGCCTGTCTTGGATGCTTAGGGGCATATTTACAAGGGGATTTTGCCACTGGAACATCACTTTTTTTGACCTTCCGGTGGTGCAATGCCCTGCACCATATTTACAAAGTAGCATTAAGCCACTTTTTGTGGCTTAACGCCGCTTTCTAAATATGGGACCCTTTCACGCAGGTAACTATGTGAATGGGGTCTGCAATGGGTGTTGCTGTCAAACACTCATTGCAACACTTATTGCTTTTTCACGCTGCCCCAGATTTACAAGGAGGTTTAATTCTGAGGAAGCGTCAAAAACGAATGCCATGCAATAGCAGATGTTGGAATGGCGCAATGAGGATAAATACTTTTATTTCTCCTCGTTTTTCCTTTTTCTACGTGTGCTGTGGAAGCACACATCATTCCTTCATTTATATTTTTGAGTAAGTCTATGTCGGATTTTTATCGTTTTGGTCTTGTTTTACAGAGATAAATATTGGCTAATTTCGAAAACCAGTGTGGTGTCCTTTTGCAGTGTTTTCACTGTATTACTATGTGTTCTTATTAAATGCTTCACACATTGCCTCTAAGATAAGCCTGGATGCTCTTGCCAAGCTACCAAGGGGGTGAGCAGGAGTTAGTTTAGCAGTGTATCCCCCTTACCCTGACTAGGAGAAAGGGTCCCTACTTCGACAAGATGCAAACCATTGCCAACTAGAGACCCCCATTTCTACTATCCACGATCCATCATTTATTTGTAAATATGCCCCTTAGCTTGGTGGTGAGGAGAGTGCAGTCAACCCAGTAAGAGAGGAAGATTTCAGTCCCTCCCCATTTTCTACACCAGACAAGCCACATAGCTTTTATAATTTAAAGTGACCATCTTTGAAGCACCATCTCACTCACCCTCCGTTATGATAGATTTCTTCAGGTTCTCCAGTAAGTCCTTGCCTAACAGGAAGCCTAGTGATCATTTTCACCATGTACAGCCACTTCCATGCCATCAGAATACATAATTGACCCAGGGAGCAAAAGGCACAACTTGATCCCAGGGTGTTTACTGCTGTAATACATTGAAGAAAGTTTAATATTTTGGTAGAGGGACAACAGGGGTGTGTGGGTACCAAGGTGTCTGTTGCAGGTGTTGACACTCCCTAATATCCCAATATGTGACTAGTAGTTAATATACATTAATGAGGCCTGCCTATTTGTCAAATGCGTCACTCCTTCACTGTACACCTCTCCAAACACTAAAGAGGTCAGTATTCAGTTCCTTGTCCTTTGGGATCCTCTCTCAAAGCATTCATTACCTCAGTTATCCAAGTCAAATTAACACATATCCACTTGTAAGCACCGAGATTTACCCCGTCACACTCATGCAGAAAGGCATGTTTGCATCTCGTAAAACATCAAGTGCTAGAGTGAAAGGTGCTTACTAAAGTTGGACTCGGGCATATGTAAGAGGAAGTGGCGGAGTGAGGCGTTAGCTGTCATGGCTTAACGCCTCACTCCGCTACTTCTGAAACGCAAGGCTGCACCATATTTACAAGGATATGGTGCAGTCTTGAGTTTCCCCCTGTGCTGGTGCTACACTTAGCAGTGTAGCGCAAACGCAGGCACCCTTGTACCATAGTGCAAGGCTGTCTGCGTGCAGGGGAGAATTGTTTATGTGGAGGGAGGTGTCCCTTCCTACGCATAAACAATCGTCAAATTCTATTTTGTCACTTTTATGTGTGCTGCTTCATGCAGCACACATGCAAGTTACAAAATGGCATTTATTTTTAACAGATTGTTTATGTACAGGAAGGAGGACCTTCTTGTACATAAACAATCCATGGCAGTTTGCTTTTTCCATGTGTGCTGCCACAAGGCAGCACACATGGAAAAAGCAGAAAACAAGGAGAAATAATGCATTTCTCCTCGTTTCGACAAGTTAAGACCAGGTTTTCCCTGGTCTTAATTTTGGCACTGCCTCCTATGTATGCTACCCCTGGACATAGGGGGCAGCGTCAAAATCAGTGGGTGTTGCGGTGGAACGCCCACCGCAAATCCACTGCCCACCCTTTCACGCTAACCATAGAGTGAAAGGGGGCCTTATTAACAAAGCAGCGTGAAGCCACGTTAAGTGGCTTAACGCTGCCTTGTAAATAAGGTTAAGCCCCTATTGCCACCACAAAGTCGGAAAAAAATGACGCTGTGGTGGTGATAGGGGCTTGTACATATGCCCCACAGAGTCCTTCTAAGGACAGAAGATGGTCACTTGCTTGTCAGAATCCTGAGTAAATCCATCTTTTATGTGCAATGCATTATCCACAATTTACTTACAGAATTTGCAGCCTACAAAAGGTCCACTTTTAGAGAGCTATTTCCCATTTTCCACTTAATGCACTAAACATTTTCAGTTCAATCGGCAGCCTTAAGAACTTTCCACCAAATAAAAGACACTTACCATGCCAAGATCCATTACATGCTTAAATGTGGCTCAGTGAGCAAGACGCATCCATTACTCCGTTCACTACATGCTCGAGATGTGGCCAGTAAACACACCTGCCTAGCAGTTCATGTTGATACACCCAGAGCGTGAGTCACTGTGACTACGTTCAGGAGCAATTAATCAAATAATACAAATGTGTCAGTCTGTTACTGTGGATTCAACCCAAGCACAAAGAGACGGCACATGCTGGCTGTGTTCACATGACACACCTTGCTTCTCAGTGCCTGAGGATTTCACAATAAAGTAGATCGACAAGATAAAAAAAAAATCAATGACACAGGGAAGAAAGGAAAACAGATTTCCTGATCAGACTGTAGGAAGGCAATAGTTTGCTGAATTTAATAATGAAGTGTAAATAATAAGCATTTTCCACAGAATCAACTAGTAAATAGGCCTGGGTGATTTTTTTATGACGCTCAGGTAAGCTCCTATAATGTCCAATTATTAAATTTCGCATTTTTTGTGGTTCGGCTTTTATGCATATTTTCCCCTGTAGGAGATTGGTTTTAGCAGAAATGTCTGATAAGAACTATTTAGACCAACCTGTTCTGTGGCCGCAAAACATGTTCCGCTCGAACGAATCTCCCGCTGGTATCTTGTGTGAGATTTGTAAGTGAGATATGCCCTCACAGACAGTTTTCGCAGGATACCTGCCAAGTGTGCTTCTCATAATGCAGGTAATATAGCAAACTTTTTAGTTCCTTTACTAACTTAGAGTGGTCTGTTCTAGTCCAAGGCAAAGAGTTAATACAT
Source organism: Lissotriton helveticus (assembly GCF_964261635.1). Classification (NCBI taxonomy): domain Eukaryota; kingdom Metazoa; phylum Chordata; class Amphibia; order Caudata; family Salamandridae; genus Lissotriton; species Lissotriton helveticus. The sequence continues at coordinate 471,399,830 of NC_136070.1, forward strand.
ACTGAATTTGGAGTCAAATCTTCTCACCGTAAACCTTGCACGGGCGTAACGCAGGCCCCTGCAATAAGGGGGCAACTTTCAGGAGGCTCCCAATTTAGTCTAAACCTTTACTTATAGTATCTGTGAGACATGAGTGTTTAAGGGCCCCCTCACCACATTGTGCAGGGGGCCGCCATCATTTTTGCGTTATACCTCTGAAGCCTTGGTAGATCTCTTGTTTGCTTTATTTTTACTTCTCTTTCTCTTCCTCGATACTTTCTTCTCTCTTTTTTCTTCCTTTCTCTCTTTATCCTGCTGATTGATTTATACAAGTGATACAACTGATTCTCTCGTATTGCTTTTTCCACCATATTAATTGATATGTCGGTGATATATATGACATTGATTATATCTATACTGATGAATGCTTATTTATGTATTTATTTATTGTGTAACTCTCTTTTTGGTTGTATTGCTTATTATGGTATTTTAATTGTTTATATTTCTTCTCTCAAACTAATAAAGTTATTAGAACAAAAAAAGACTTGGTAGATCTAGGTGAAATTCAGCCAACCTCCCAGGCCACAAACCAATTTCTTTTTACATTATGTAACCCAGTTGCGTTTAAAAAAAACCTAGGTCTCTTGAAGAAAGCTTTGTTGAACCACCTCATTTGGAGGCAAGTTTAACAGGTTTTCGCAAACCGTTGACCTGATCAGATATGTCACTTTCTCACGTGCCCATTTCATAGCTCCAGGAGACATCCACAGAAAGTCAAAAAGAAGAGGAAACTTCAGAGGCCTGCTCCTCTCTAACCTTCCTCCGGGGCTGGATGATAACTGTAGAAATAGGATATACACCGCAAAAAGCTTGTATTACCAGGGAAGAAACTGTTAACTTTGAAAGAAGGTTTTAATAATAAAAGTAGCAGGATGGATTGCTTAGCTTGTGAAGATTTGTATTCAGAAGCATATGTGGCTTTGGTTCAGTCTAGGGCAATAGTAATCCACGTGAGGGCTATTTGGTGGACTAAGCGGAAAATGTTTATTAGTCTCAGTCCAGTTCACTGTAGGTGTGGTGCCAACAACAACACACAAAACCCCAATCACAGTCATTTCCTTAGCATAAATGTTAGTCATTACTTTGTGTGCAATTACATTGCAGTATATTGCATCGCTGTAAGAACATTGTGATTACTTTTACATTGCAGTTTGGATAATGTGCATTATTTCTAAACATCTAAACGGGAACAACTCAGAGTTCTCGGCTTCTTTTTTCATAAATTATGCTGCTCTCTAAGCTTGAAAGGTTATTGTTTTGACTTATACTGGGTGCTTTCTTGTGTCTGTACAAAGCTAAACTTCTCAGAAGATCTATAAAGATAGCGTAGGACTTGTCAGGGGTTGCTTTTCTTCATTCCAGGTTGGCTTGGATGGTATTTTACCAATCCAAAGCTGTAAAACTGTGCCTGGAGTGGTAAGAGGCTTTTGGCATTTTACAGCTCGGCGTAGATGAAACTGTGCTAATCCTATGCTTAAAGACTTTGCAATAGAAATGGCAAAATACTTTGTCCCTTTCTAGCTCAGCGTGGATGTCACTGTGCTAATCCTATGCTGAAAACTTTGCCAGAAAAACATGCATTTGAGGTGAACAGATTCAGAGTGTCGCTGGTGTTATAGGGTGATCCATACAGGAACTGCTCTCCACCTAAACTTGGGAACTTCACAAAGTTCTCTGCTTCTTTTTTGCATATTTTATGCAGCACTGTAAGCCTGAAAGGATATTGTTGAGACGTATTCTGTATGCTCCCTTGTGTCTGGACAAAGCTAAAACCCTCTGAAGAGTTATAATGATAACATAACACGTGTCAGGGGTTGTTTTTTATTCATTCCAGGTAGGCTTGGATGGTATTTTACCAATCCAAAGCTGTAATACTGTGCCTGGAGTGGTAAAAGGCTTTTCTTTTTTACAGCTCAGCGTGGTTGCCACTGTGCTAATCCAATGCTTAAAGACTTTGCTGTAGACATGGCAAAATACTGTGTCCCTTTTTAGCCTGGCGTGGATGGCACTGTGCTAATCCTATGCTTAAAAACTTTGCTAGAAAAACAGACATTTGAGGTGAGCACATTCAGAGTGTCACTGGGGTTATAGGGTGCTCTGTACAGGAACAGCTCTCCACCTAAACCAGGGAGCATCCCAGAGTTCTCTGCTTCTTTTTTGCATAATTTATGTAGCACTCTAAGCCTGAAAGGATGAGCGAGAGAGAAATATATCTTTCTCTCTCAGTGAATATATATATATTAACTAAATAAAGCAAAGGTTAAAGTGACGTTATAATTAGGTGTTTAAACAAAATAAAAATAACATTTAAACAACCCCAAAAAACGTTGAGATTCACCAGTTATACTGTACTTAGCTAACTATAATTTGCACCTCTACCATGCTCTGCTTATGACCTCACATATTACATTACTCTTGACATGTTAAATTACATCATTGATTATATCACTGATGACATCTCAAATGATGTTTCAACACTCAACTCTAATGTCACTTTGGTTTTTGGTGAATTTCAGTTTTTTTTAACATAAGTTAGGATCTTATTACAATACTGTAATACTCTGACAACCCTAAAAAGGATTGAACACCTTCTCTCTTAGTGGAGCTGGTAGGTGCATAATAGTATTCTTCAGTTTTTCTTAGTTTGATCCCCTCACCAGGTATAACATGTCCCAAATATGTGACTTCAGAAAGGCATACACACCATTTGCTGAGTTTCAATGTTATTCCTTTCTCCTCAAAGACTTCCAAAACTTCTTTGACCTTGCTCATGTGATCTTCCAATGTCTGACTAAATATTAGAACATCATCCTTTTTCATTGCTGTGAACAAACCAGACATGAGCCTCTGAAAAACAGACGCTGCTGAGCAAAGTCCAAATGACACCCTGTTACAATGGAAAACACAAAATGGTTTATGAATGCTGTGAGGTTCTTGGGGTACTCACTAAGGAATAAATTATGGTAAGCCGACGCGAGATCAAGAGTAGAGAAAAACTTTGCATTACCCAACATTGACCTAATTTCCATAATATTGAGCAATGGAAATGTATCCTCCTCTAGCTCCCTATTGAGATTTTTTAGGTCTATACACATACTTATATCTCCAGAAGCTTTGGTTGCCATAACCATTGGTGCAACCTGCTGTGAAGCCTCTTATTCATTCAGTTAGGCCCTTTTTCTATACTCCATGCACTCTATGGGTGTATTTCTCACCTTGAAAACCACCGAAATGCATTGGGTTTCACAATGATGTGATGAGTGTACCCTTTCAAACAACCAACTTTGTCAGGAAAATACTTTAGGGAACTCTTCAAAAAAACATTAGACATGGTCTCCACAGCTCTGACCTGCACTTGGGGAGTGAGTTTGGTATCCAAATATATGCCCAACATGCCAGCTTAAAAAGGTGTCACCTTTCACAGAAACTTACACATTTCCTCAGCACAATTCCCTCTAAATTCAAATTTGGCTTCAAAATATCCAATTAACTCTATGGGTTTGCCATCATTTCTGTAAGGTGTTACATCAGGCTGGAACAGATCGACTTTACCTTTGAAACAACGACCATAATCCTTGGCAGACACCAGAGATAACCTTGCCTCAGAAGTCCATCATCATGGATACACATATCTCATTAACATATACTACATCTGCTGGATTTCACATTGTGAATTCAAAATGCATTTAACATCAATCACTATCTGTAGCACAATATCAATAACTTCTACTTCATTATTTTTTTCCTGGGAAAAGAGGACTTACAACAAGTGTCCCTTTCTTCCGCATGACCTGCATGTGACACATATGGCAGGGCAATCCTTGCTGTTGGCTAAATGATTAGGATTACTTCATCTTAAACAAACTATTTTGGATTTAACCACATTTTCCTGTCTTCTGGGTACAATGTTACCTGTTTTAACTTCAGCTACTGTATCTTTGGAGTTTTGTAAATTACGTATGCACGTCTAAAAGTGTTCTATCTTTTTGGCATTTTCCAAAAACTACAGAGAGAGAAGGATCATTCTTTGACCACAAAACTTCCCGGACCTTGTCACCAAATTGATCTCCAGTCCTTTCCTCTTTATTTTTCCCAAAATCACATTTTGAGGCTAACTTCCTAATAGCTGAGACTAATTCTTCTACTGACTTCCCCTCTTCTTGTTTCCGCTTTCCAAGAGAGAACCTTTGCAGTATTATTGACACTTTGGGAAAAAATGTAAATCCAATGCTTTAAGACTCCGGTGCGTTCTGGGTGCAGATGACAGAATGCTGCTCTGCAAAACTGCAAGGTTAACAAAAGGAATGGCGGGGTAAATCATAAGGAGTATCCAAATGCAGCAACATCCAGTGAATTTCCAGAGAAGAGAGCGGTTAATACCTGAAAGGAAGTCTTTGTGATGAGGTCAGAAGACCAAGCCCAATGTAGATTGAAGAGTGTGTTGAAGTTTCTTTTGGCATAGATGGGTTGACCAAGTTATCGCCAGACTCAGGGCGTAATGAGATGTAGTTTATTCTGAGGAACAAAAACTCCAGCCATAGGTAACCGAATAACAGTTCAGCTCTCTGCTAAGAATCATTGTCACATTTCAAATCACATTATTCTATATAGAATCAGAAGTAAAAGAGCCTACCAACATTAATATAAAAGAGGGAAAAGGGAATACCTCAATAGAAGAACATGAAAATAGCATATGTACCTAACTATAACGTCACTTTAAACATTGATTTTTTTCAGCAAATTTCTGGTGTTCATATTCAAACTTGAGCATAAGTCAAACTCTTTCTTGCAACCTGTGGCCAACATCCCTGATGTGCCCGGCCTTTGCCTGTGTACTTCGCAGGGTTGGCCTCACTGCCCAGCCTCTGGCCAGGACCTGCACCCTACATCACCTTGGAGGGTGAATGGCTGCCGGGCGTGACTGCCTGCCAGGCTCTGTGCCCAACTCCCCTCTGGACAGCCAATCCTCCCCGGGTGGTCCATACTCCCACGAGTAGCCAACTGGCCCCAAATCCCCCCTCCTCACTTCACCCTTGTCCTGAAATTGTGGCCGCAACATTTACTTTCATGTTTCATATAAATCTAAGGCACTCCCAATTAGACAAATCCCACAAAAAGGTGCCATAATTATTACAAATTTATTGTAATGTATCTAATATTAATTCATTATTGATTGTACACACAAAACTCATTTAGAAAACAAAGTTTCAAGATGATATTACAAGTATAGTACAAAGAGAAGGCATTGGAATAAGTACTGTGTACTTTGATCGGACATTATATAGGAAAAGACCATTCTCTTTTTTATTTGTCTTCCATCTTTTCGCTGATCTATATATACATTGTTAAACTGTATAAGCTCTTTATATCGCTGCTATATTGGGCTGCATCTAACAGATCAGTACAATGGTCCTCTGCCTTCACTTAATTCTCTTAATTACTCACGCACAACTACACCGTGGCTACTGCCATGTAACATATATACTTTAAGGGGCATATTTAACAAATATTCATGCAGCCGCGTGAAAGGGAACGGGTAGGAATGCACTGTGCTTAACAATATACAGCGCATTATATCGCCTTGTTTGGCTTGATAATTCAGACTTAGGTTTTGCCTCGCCCTTGCGCCGCCTTGCGTGGTGCAAGGGCGACACAAAACCTTCATAAATATGCCCCATTGTTCATATCTGTATAAACCATGGGGTATATTTATGAGGAGGTTTGCGTTACGTTTGTACCATTCAATTTGATACATGCGCAATACAAAGCCACTTTGCGTGATTCTGAGTTGCTTCAAAAATCTGGAGTAACGCAAATCGCTACATTGTGTTACTCTGCCCTGGGAAGGCATTCCAAGGGTGTTGCGTGGGCGTTCCCATGCAACACCCATGGTTTTTGATGCATTTCCAGATTTACTAGGACTGGTAAACCTGAGAATGTGCCAAAATGTTACATCCGCTCAGAGACGCAATGAGGAGAAATACCTCTATTTCTCCTAGTTTCTTCCTCTTTCTATATGTGATGCAGACTGCAGCACACATAGAAAAAGGAATGTGCCTCCCAGTACTGTTTTTGTGCAAGAAGGTGCTCCTTCCTGCACAAAAACAATCCTGCATGCAATACAGGAACCCTGGGTGCTTGAGTTGGCGCTAGGCTGCCGAAACAGAACCGGCACATGAGAAAGGACAGGAATGTGTCGTATTGCCTTAAATACAGCACATTCTTGCCCTTTCCCTGTCACGCAGTGCAGCGCAGCAAGGTTACTTTGCCTCGCTGTGCTGCGTGACTTAAATGAGCCCCCAATGTTTTGTCACTTAGAACCATTACGATGCAACATACCACCATTTGAATGTACTAAAACTAACCCTTGATGTATTTATTGTGATGTTAAAAGTCAATATACTTTCTGCACCAGCTTTAGTGCTGGTGGCGCCTTGTGTGACACTCTTTTTTGGCGACCACCCACCAATGACGTCCTTCTCCATGGATTCCCTCTTTACGACCCCTCAACAATGCTCTTCATCTAAACAGTACCTCCAGCCCCGCTTCTCAACACTCCAATGCCAAACGTGTTGCAGATATTGAAGCTTAGACAACAGTCCAAACTGAATGGCTATATGAGATGGAACAGGATGGATCCAAAACCCAACTTTCACCCAACGAGAAATCACTTGGATTCACCCTGGACACCCAGCTCACCCTCAAGGAACACAAGATGGCTTTGGAACAGATGTCTCTTCTAAAGAAAGTGAAACCATTCTACCCAGAAACTGACTTTAGAATGACCCATTCAAACTATCATTCTCTTGCAACTGGACTGCTGTAACACTTTGCTCCATGGCCTTCTACTCTCACCAGGAAATGAAGAAATATGACAACATAAACTCACACTTATGACATCTCCTCTGGTTCCCCTTGTCATCTCTTATCATCTTCATACCCAGATGCATCATGTACAAAGCCGGCATGACCACAAATCAAGATCACTATCTCTGATGGCTGAAGTTACTTCTGCAGCCATGACACTAGCAGACCAGAGGCAAAGAAGTGTAAAACTATCTAAATCTTCATCCAATTTAGGAAAGAGCTGACAACGCAGCTACTTCACAGTGCAATAACAGATCACTTCTGTTCTCAGAATCCACCCCTCTCATTCATTTATTGACTGTAGCTTTGCCTTTGAGTATATCACTCAGCTTTCAGCTTTGTTTTGACTAGGTGTGCACTGTACAAATACAACATACTTATATACAATAGTGGCTGCTCTAACAAACATTGTAGAAAGTTTGGAATAGAATCATCGTTCCCATAAAATTCTATACAGGATGAGGGTAATTGGCCCTGTGACATCCCACTTTTGCCAGACCATTATTGTAGGTCACCACTTACCCTATAAATATTAAATTGTCCAAACTAGATCACAAGAATAAAGTGCTGGTATGCTGAAGACTGCACTACATTATAAAAATAAAGGAGAAAAGAAACAAGAAGAATATTGTTCTTTCTAATTAATTAAGCCAGTGGGAAGGTGCTAAAATATTGTCTTTGGGAGCCTTTTATAAGGGATGCTACAGTTGAGCACAAGGGTACATATCCATAGTTTTCTGAGGAATGTTAAATAGAAAAGAGCGCTGTCCGCAAGTGTTTTTTGGTGACCGTTATAGATTGATATAGGTAGCTAATGTGGTCCTAGTAATTGAGTAGATTTGAGTTTAATCTAATAACATTTTTGTGGCTTGCATGGAGAAATGAATTCACTCATGGATAGCTGAAGATAACATATTGGTTTTCATTGTTGATATTATTGAGTAAGACCATTTTAGGATAGATTGTAACTGAGTGTCAGTTGGAAAATATTTAGGGGCTCATTTATGAGAAAGTCACACAGTGCAGCACAGCAAGTCACCTTGCTACGCTGTACTGTGTGACAGGGAAAGGGCAGGAATGTGTTGTATGTAAGGCAATATGTAGGGCAATACAGTGCATTCCTACCCTTTCCCATGCTCTAGGACCCTTTTTGGCAGTCTAGTGCCAATGCAGACACCCATGCGTGGCGCAAATGCAATACAAACCTCCCCATAAATATACCCCTTAGGTTCTGATTTAGAGTTTGGCAGATAGTTACTACATCACAAACATGATGGATATCCTGTCTGTGCCACTGGAGATGATGCACTTGAAATACAGGTGATGGGATATCCGTCACGTTTGTGACAGAATAATCCCATGGACATCATTTAGGGGTTGCCAGCTGCTTCAGAGCCTGCAAAGGAAGCAGCAGGAATCGAGGACCAGGCATTTTTATTCCTCTCTCTTTATAGGAACTCTTCTAAAGGCAGCTGGGCACAGAGCAAAATTGAAATATTTCAATATTTCAACTTGTCAGAACAGCTAAGTTGTTGCTTAGCAACACCTTTTGAGGCTTCCAGACTCCACCAAGCACGTGTGTGCTTGGCCTGCAGGCTGTGGATTTTGGTGTGCTTCTAGACTGGCCTGTACTGCTTTCCAGTGTTGCTGGACTCCAGATTTCTTTCTGGTATGTGACCTGCACTTTTGCAGAATGAAGCATTTTTGCAACCTGCCAGGAATCACAGGCTTGCAGTCCCAGTAAGTGGTTTTATTTTACTCTTTGTTTAATTTGTTTAATATTTTGCAAACCAATGTGTGATTATCTTCCTCCTATAGCATTACATATCTGCCAAGTGATCTGTCAGCTTGATTGTGAAAATGTATGACATTTCAATGCCTTTATGATCCTTTAGTTGCTTGGTACTGTTAGGGCACAAACTATGCACCCATAAACTTTGGTATCCAGTGGTACCACTTCACCAGTACCATGCAATTTTGAGTTAAACCCCTTGGAATGGAGAATAATTGTGCGCATCCAAAATGACGTGTCAGAATTCTGCACACCTTAAGAGAGGTGTAACACACATTTAACAGCTGCTCTGAGAAGCTGAAAAATACATGCAGGGGCTTCAGTGGGGGGCGTAGGGGGGGGCCATGAGGTGATGAGAAGGGTGGGAGGGGAAAAGGAAGATGCTGGTTTGTGGGAGACCGTTACATGCTTCCTCCACACTTTGCTTGAGAGTGAGACAGGGCCGGGAAATTTTTCCAGGCTGCAATGCAGTCCATTACCCCCAGGTCCCTTATGTCCTCGTCCCATTCATTAACAAGTGGAGATAACCATCTCCCGACAGAAAAAAAGAGCGGAGGCATGCTGGGACCCTAATACTGCCCCTCCCACCGGGAGTACATAAGCAGTACTTACCCAGCATTCCGTCTGTACAACCAAGCCCAGACAGGAAGGCCGGCCGCCCGGGAGGGAGGGAGGGGCGCATGAATGGGACGAGGACAAAGGGACCTGGGGTAATGAAGATTACCGGTAAGTAATGGAACATTACCCCCAGGTCCCTTATGTCCTCGTCCCATTCATTAACAAGTGGAGAATACCAAAGCAGAAAACCGGCCTACCGCACCCAGAAGCACACCCAGGAAACCACAACAAAAGCAGCAACCCAAGGGAGCACCGAGAAGGAGGAAAGGAAACCGCAGGAAACAACCGAGCCGCAGCCCAGGACAGCAGGGCCAAAACAAGGACCGGAGACAACCCAAAACACAGAAGGCCAGGGCTCCAACAAGGAGGCCGCCAACCAGAGAAACCCGGGACCGAGCAACCGGAACCAAGACCCAAAGGACACAGCCAAGCAACCCACCAGACAAGGCCGCCCAGCCTGAACCAAGGTGAAGGCCACAGGACACGCCAGCCACAAAGGCACAGACCAAAAAAGGATGAGGAAGGACAGGCCAGAAACAGGCCCACCCCACCAAACCGAATGACGTGGCACCAGAGACAGGGAAGGGAAAAACACCCAAAAACCCAGGAGGTTAAAAACCCCACAGGGAAGGAGGCCACCAACCAAAACAGGAAGGCCACCGAACCCAAAACAGCAGGGGAAGGCAAGGCAAACCCAAAGACCATTGGCCAGAGACGTCCCCGGAAGCACCAGCAGTACTTACCCAGCATTCCTTCTGTTCTTTTTTCTGTCTGTCGACAGACATTTGCATTGGTTGCTGGTGCTGCTCCTGCTGGGCTTGGGTGGCTTCCCTTGTTTGGATCGCCCGTCCGGCTGCCTGGCTGTGCGGTCGGGGTGTTTGCTGTCCTGCCTCCTGGCCTGCTGGGCTTGCTGGGAGGCTGGTTTCTTCCTGTTCCTGGCTTTCTGGATGCGGGCCGGCCCTTTGCGGCTGGTGCACCGGCCTCCGGGTCTCTTCCAGGTCAGGGGGCGCGTCTTCCTGGTTCCTGGATGCAGGGGAGACGCGCTGCGTTTGCCTCCGGCTGGCTGACCGGCCCTGGCGTGGTTCTTGTGGAGCGCCTTGGGCTGGTGGGGAGGGGGGCCCTTGTTTGGGTCACGGCCTCTCTCCCGGGTAAGTCCCGCGTTGCGGTTTCACTTTACCCTTCTTTGCATCTTTTTGCATTGTGTGCTGTGGGCTGCCTTTGTTGGTGCTGGGCCTGCTCCTCTGCGCTGCTGGGTCTCATGCCGGCTGTTCGTGTTCCTGGATTGCCCGGGGGCCCTCGGCTTCCTATGCTTCTGGCGGGGCCCCCGTGACTGTCTGGGCGTTTCTCTCTTTCCGCAGTTTTGGAGAGTGTGTCAGGCCTGTTGGCGCTGTTTGGTGTGCGTTGGGCTGGCCTTCTCTTAGTCCCTGTATGGTTTCAGTTGCTCTCCTGCTTCCTTGCATCCGTCGTGCTCTCGGGTGTGCGGTGGTGCTTTGGGTCCTTTTCGCGTTGCTGTGTATGGCCTTGTTTGGTTGGTCACAGCGCCAGGAACGTGATTTGACTCTGTTGGTTGGTCAAGGCTCCGTGGAAGGGTTTTGCTACTGTGCCTGGTTCCTTGTGCTCTTCTGTGAGGTTGCCTGGTGTTGCGGTGGCTGTTTTTGAGGGGGCTCCTGGGGTTTGCTGGGGTTTGTCCCTGGGGCCTCTTGCTTGCGATGCCTGCGCTCTGCCGCTTCGCTGCTTCCGCGCTTGTGTCCGCGCCTCCGTGTCCTGGTGCTGCCCCGTTGGGCTCCCCTGGCTGCTCCTGGGATTTCTTGCCCTGGTCGTGAGCCTTGGGTTGAGTCTCTCTTCTGGTGTGTGGCATTCTGTTGGCTCCCCTGGTGGGGGCTTCCTATGGGGGCTCCTCTCCTCCTCTCTGGTTGCCTTGGTGCTCTTCCTCCTGGGGCTCTCTGCCCTTGCCCCCGCCTTCGTGGCTTGGGTGTCTGGTCCGGGGTCTGTTTGGGTGGACTCGCTTTCTCTGCTTTTTTTGTGGTGCCCTTGTCCTTGCGGGTCGGGGGCTGTGTTTGCACTGGGTTTTCCTGTCTGGGCTGCTTTCCTCCGGGCTGGCCTGCTGCGTTGCTCTCCCGGGGTCGGGGTGCGTTGGAGGCTGTGCTTTCTGCTGGGTCGCTTGGAGTGCTGGGGTGTGCCCGGTCGCCCTCCCGAGGTTGGTGGGTGCCTGGTTCTGCTCTCGGAGTGCTTCGGGGTTTCTTTTTCCCCGGTCTTTCCTCTTCTCTGGCTCCCCTTACCTGTGGGCTGGGGGCTGGAGGGGGTCTCCTGCTCTCGTACTCCTTGCTTTCCGTGGCTGGCCTCTGGTTCGGGGCGCTGGCCTGTTTCCAGGTTCGGTGCTCTTTGGCCTCCGCTGCCCCTCGGTTGCCTTTGGCATTGGCGCTGGCTTCCTTGGCCTGGGATTGTGGGTTTTGGTTCCCTTCTGCGGTGCCTCCTTTCTGTGCTCCTCTCCCTTGGTCGGGCTGGTGGGTGTTTCTGTTGCTGGGCTTCTCCCTTGGTTCGCTACCTTCTGGTGGTGCCTCTGCTCCTGGCCTCTCGTGCTCCTATGTTTTCTTTCGGGCGCTTTTTGGGGGGGGGGATCCTCCTCTCCCTGGCGTGAGTTGGCTGCTTTTCTGTGTTGTTGGCCTTCGCTCTTTTGGTTTGGTGGCCTGCCTAAGTTTGGCGTGGGTTCCTGTCGCCTCTGCGGTGGCTGTTTCCCTTTTTTCCTGGCCCCGTGTGTGCTTGCTCCTGGGGTTCCCAATGTTGTTGGGGTCTCTCCTGCCTGCTTGCTTCCGCCTTGCCCTTTGCGGCTTGTGTTTCGGGGTCGCCTTTCGCTTCCTCAGCGGCGGTTGTTGGGGTTGCGCTTCTGTTTCCCCTTCTCCCGGTTCCTCTGCGGCTCCCTGCCCCAGGCTGCTGGTGGGTCGGTGTTCCGGCTTCTGGGGGGCTGTATGGGGTTGGGTCCTGTGGGCTCCCTTGGTTTTCTGTTCCCTACCGCGGGTTTTTCCCGCTTTTCTTTGTGTTCCTCTGCATGCCTCCTTCTCGGGTGGCGGCCTTGTCTCCGCTGCGGGCTGGCTGTTGTTTTGTGGCCTGTGCTCCGCTTGCTTGCTGGCTCTGCGCCTCCGCTTCCTGGCTTTGGCTTGGTTGGTCGGGGTGTGGGGCGCGGGGGCTCCTGGTTCGTGCCTTTGTTTCTCCCGTCCCTTGGGGGCGCCTGGTCCTTGTTCGGCCTCCTGGTGTCCTTCCTGGTGCTCTCAGGGGTGTTCTGCCTGCACCTCGGTGGTTCATCCTGCCTTGGATGTGGCTGTTCTGTTCTCCTTTGCTCCGGCCTGGGGCTTCGTGTGTTGTCCCGGGGCCTTCTTTGTGCTTGGTTGCTTTGGGGTCAGGCCGCTTCTGGTCTTCCTTGCTCTTGCCCTGGCTTTCCCTGTGCCTGCCTTTGGCTTGCTTTGGGTGCTTCCTGCCTGCCCCTCCTGGGGCTGCCTTTGTTCCTGTCTGGTTTGTTCCAGGTTGGGGCCTCCTGTGGGTGCCTGGTGCGGCTTCTCTGGCTGCTGTTGTTGGGCGCCTGCTCTTCCTGTCCGTGGTGCTTCCCGCTCGCCAGGTTGTTTTTCTGGTGGTGGTTCGCCTTTTGGGCCCTGAGGTTTGTGCCTCTGCTTTTTGTGCCTGGCTGTCGTTTGCTGTTTGCCTTGTCCTTGGCGGGGCGCCTGTTTTCCCCTCTTTGGGTCTCCGGTTCTCCCGGTTGGGGGCCTGTAGCCATGCTCCCGTTCTGCTCTGGCTGGGTGTCTGCTGGGGCTTTCTGCTCCTGCGTGTGGTCTTCTTTTTGGGCTCTACATCCTTGCATGGGCTCTCTTTGGTGTCCTGGCGGGGCGCTCTGCTGTTGTGGCCACTTCCTGGTGGGTTCTTCGGGGCCTTTTCCTGACGGCGGTTCTCTTCCCGGTCTTCTTTCGCCTGGGTTGGGGCCTTTTTGGGTTCCTGTGGCTCCGGTGGTCTGCTGGCTTCCTGCTTGTTCTGGTTGTCCTCGGGCTGTGCCTCCTGGGCTTCCTGGCTGTTTTTGCCTGCTCTGGGGAGTGTTTTCTGGTGCGTTTCCTGGTTTTGGTGTCCTGGTTCGCCTCTGGCTCCCTTGCTGCTCCTGGCTTGGTTCCCGCCCCGTCCGGCTGCCTGACTGTGCGGTCGGGGTGTTTGCTGTCCTGCCTCCTGGCCTGCCGGGCTTGCTGGGTGGCTGGTTTCTTCGTGTCCCTGGCTTTGTGGTTGCGGGCCTCCGTGGTGTTCTTGCCTCGGTGGGGTCCTCCCTCCTGGTGCGGGTTTTCTAGGGTCTCCTGCTGCCTGACCCTCTGCTTCTCTCCTTCCTCCCGCTTCCGCTTTGGCGGTTGTCTTTGTTTCGTTCCGGCCTTCTGTGTGGTCGGGCGGTGGTGTGCTGGGGGTTGCCTGTTCTTCCCTGCCCTTTTGCTGTGGCCTGGGCTTTGAGTGGGCTCCCTCCAGGGTTTTGTTGGGCCTGCGGGTCCGGCTACGTGGTCCGGTTGCTTGGCTCTGGTCCTGGCTTCCTGGTTCCTTTGGCGTTTGTTGCCCTGGTTTCTCCTTTTTTCTGGGCCCCTCTCCGGCTTTGCTGGTGTCGGGCCTTGTGGGCTTTTGGTCTGGGTGCTGTGCGCCCTGTTGCTGTTTGTTTTTCGGCTGCTCCTGCCCGTGCTGTCTGCTTGGCCTGGGTGTGGGGTGCTTGTGCGGTCCTCTGCCGTGTGGGCGCCTGTTTTTTTCTGCCCTCTGGGCCTGGTGTGGGGGCGGCTGGGTATTTCCCGGTTGCTCTGGCCCCCGGTCCTGTTGGTTTCCCTTCCCTTTGGGGTTCAGGGTTTCTGTGGGCTTTGGCCGGTTGCTCTGTCCCCGCCCTTGTTGGGCTTGTTCGTTTTTCCGGTCTTGTTGGCCTTTCCTTTGTTGGTCGGCTTCGGCTGGTGCTTCCGGGGACGTCTCTGGCCTATGGTCTTTGGGTTTGCCTTGCCTTCCCCTGCTGTTTTGGGTTCGGTGGCCTTCCTGTTTTGGTTGGTGGCCTCCTTCCCTGTGGGGTTTTTATCCTCCTGGGTTTTTGGGTGTTTTTCCCTTCCCTGTCTCTGGTGCCGCGTCATTCGGTTTGGTGGGGTGGGCCTGTTTCTGGCCTGTCCTTCCTCATCCTTTTTTGGTCCGTGCCTTTGTGGCTGGCGTGTCCTGTGGCCTTCACCTTGGTTCGGGGCTGGGCGGCCTTGTCTGGTGGGTTGCTTGGCTGTGTCCTTTGGGTCTTGGTTCCGGTTGCTCGGTCCCGGGTTTCTCTGGTTGGCGGCCTCCTTGTTGGAGCCCTGGCCTTCTGTGTTTTGGGTTGTCTCCGGTCCTTGTTTTGGCCCTGCTGTCCTGGGCTGCGGCTCGGTTGTTTCCTGTGGTTTCCTTTCCTCCTTCTCGGTGCTCCCTTGGGTTGCTGCTTTTGTTGTGGTTTCCTGGGTGTGCTTCTGGGTGCGGTAGGCCGGTTTTCTGCTTTGGTATTCTCCACTTGTTAATGAATGGGACGAGGACATAAGGGACCTGGGGGTAATGTTCCATTACTTACCGGTAATCTTCATTACCCCAGGTCCCGTTGTCCTCGTCCCATTCATGCGCCCCTCCCTCCCTCCCGGGCGGCCGGCCTTCCTGTCTGGGCTTGGTTGTACAGACGGAATGCTGGGTAAGTACTGCTTATGTACTCCCGGTGGGAGGGGCAGTATTAGGGTCCCAGCATGCCTCTGCTCTTTTTTTCTGTTGGGAGATGGTTATCTCCACTTGTTAATGAATGGGACGAGGACAACGGGACCTGGGGTAATGAAGATTACCGGTAAGTAATGGAACATTCCTAATGCAATTTTACCAGCAGGATTTTCCATCTGGTAAAATACAGTTTGAAGTCCCATCATATGGTAAATCCAGGTGTAGAAACAACAGCCTCCTCATGATCGAGTGGAGGGAATTCCACACAGGAAATCTGCTCAGCTCAAACCAGTCAGGGCCTTTTAGTAGCAATTAATCACTCAGGTGTGAGAAGTTGTGAGGAGGCTCTAAAAACGTTGTTTTTATAACTGTGATAGCTTCCTTAATTGAAATGTTAGTAAGTATTGTTTTAAAAATTAAGGGGGGGAAGAAAAACAGAACCTCAACAACTTGACTTTCTTGTGACCTCCTAGGCAGCCTGCATTCTTAAGCAACCCGCCCTCCTTAATTAGCTGATAAATTATTTATATAGCACGAAATGTAGGCCTTAAGGCTTCATGATGGCAAAACAATGCTCCTGTTTTCCTGCAAATCGAAATCCCTCCTTTGGGGGGCAGGCCTTTTGGTGACGGGGAATACCAATTGAGATACTTTTCAGCAGGGTTTCCTTTAACCGCATAAGAGTTGATTACATTTCTAAGCCCTTAACCCCTTCGATGCTGATGACGGAGCGGTTCCGTCATCAGCATCGGTTGGGCTGTGCTGATGACGGAACCGCTCCGTCATCAGTACAGCCATCGGGGGGAGCGCTGTCGCTCCCCCCCTGGGGGTCCGATCGTGGTTGTTTTAGGGGGGGTGGCAGCGGAAGACTTCGCGCTGCTCCCCCCGGCCCCCCCGCACTTCCTGGTGACGTCAGCGCGCTGTCGCGCACGCCGACGTCATCAGGAAGTGCTGGACGCGCTGGAAGCCATTTCTTTCCAGCGCGTCCAGCTGCAAGGTAGGTTTTTTGGTCTCCGGTGGGGCGGGGGGGCCATTTCTCGGTGCCTTGAGGCATCGGGGGGGGAGGAAACACTGTTTCCTCTCCCCTGATGTCCCAATGCAGGGCATTCCTGGTTCAGGATCGCGCACAGCGTCGCGATCCTGCACCAGTAATGCCCCCACTAGACACCAGGGATGTTTTTGTTTGGAAAGGAAGCGACCCCTTGGGCAAGGGTCGCTTCCAGGGGCGAATTTGATGTTTTCAGACTTTTCTGCCCCCCCTGGGTCGACATCGGTCGCTTTAGCGAGCGATCTCGACCCAGGGGGGGCAGAAAAGCCCACTAGACACCAGGGATTGTTTTTGTTTGAAAAGGAAGCGACCCCTTGGGCAAGGGTCGCTTCCAGGGGCAAATTTTTTATAATTCAGACTTTTCTGCCCCCCCTGGGTCGACATCGCTCGTTTTAGCGAGCGATCTCGACCCAGGGGGGGCAGAAAAGCCCACTAGACACCAGGGATTTATTTATAATTGTAAAGGAAGTGACCCCTTGGGCAAGGGTCGCTTCCAGGGGCGAATTTTATGTTTTCAGACTTTTCTGCCCCCCCTGGGTCGACATCGGTCGCTTTAGCGAGCGATCTCGACCCAGGGGGGGCAGAAAAGCCCACTAGACACCAGGGATTGTTTTTGTTTGAAAAGGAAGCGACCCCTTGGGCAAGGGTCGCTTCCAGGGGCACATTTTTTATAATTCAGACTTTTCTGCCCCCCCTGGGTCGACATCGCTTGTTTTAGCGAGCGATCTCGACCCAGGGGGGGCAGAAAAGCCCACTAGACACCAGGGATTTATTTATAATTGTAAAGGAAGCGACCCCTTGGGGAAGGGTCGCTTCCTAGGGCCATCATTTTTCAATCCAGACTTTTCTGTCCCCCCTGGGGGCAGATCGCCCATGTTAGCGCGTGATCTGGACCCAGGGGGGGGCAGAAAAGCCCACTAGACACCAGGGATTTATTACTAATTGTAAAGGAAGCGACCCCTTGGGGAAGGGTCGCTTCCTAGTGGCCCATACATTTTTTTAGACTTGTCTGCCGCCCCTGGGGGCAGATCACCCATTTTTTGGGCCACATCTGGACCCAGGGGGGGTAGAAAAGCCCACTAGACACCAGGGATTTTAGTATATTTATAAAGGAAGCGACCCCTTGGGCAAGGGTCGCTTCCAGGGGGCATTATAAATATTGTAGACTATTCTGCCCCCCCCCCTTTTACAGTTTCTGGTCCCAGGGGGGGGGATAGAAAAGCCCACTGTACTCCAGGTTTTTGTTTTTTATAGGGAGCGACCCCTTGGCCAAGGGTTGCTTCCTTGGGCCCATTTGTTTTCAGTATGTTCTGCCGTGTCTTTATTTGGCCTCTCTGCCCTCCGTACGGTTGCTTCCAGGGGGCCCACGTTTATAATGATTTATAATCTTCCCCCCTTGGGGACAGACACCCCATTTGTGACATACCCTGTGACATAGCATGTTGTGATGTGTGTTGTTTTTGTTTCTTCTAATGTGTTTTTTTTTTCTCTTTAGATTGTTGCAGTGTGCGGTTCTGTTACTGGTGGTTCTGTTGTGCTGCTGTTTCTGTAGTTGCATGTGTTTGGTAAGAGACCTTTTTTTTGTTCAATTGTAATGTAATTGTTTATTTTGCAAAGTGTGTAGTAATACGAGTATGTGTTGTTGCTGTTTGTTGTGATTGTAAAACATGTTTTGCATTTGTTTTTGATGTGTCCTTCTGTAGATGTAAGTTTTTCTTCTTCTTTCTAGTGGGATATCGTTGCCTATTTGCTGTGTCTTTGCAGAGTAGGTGCTGGTGAGTGTAGTTGTGTCTTGTAAGTGAATTGTATATTTTTTCTAAATCTATTTTTTGGTGAAAAAGTCTTACATTTTTATCTTACTTTGCGCAGTGTTGGGGTTGTTGAGTTGTTTGTGCAGACTCCTTTATTTGTAAGGATAATGGCTAGCCGCCGGATTACTGCTCAGCAAGTTGTTGGAATGCTTTTTGATTCTTCCTCTGACCATGGTCCAGAGTCTGACTCTGATTCTGAGCCAGAGGTGGGAGGTGAAGATTCAGGTAGTGAGTTTTCTCTACGCATGGCTTCATCTGATGATGAAGACACTTTGAGTGCTGATGAAGCTACTTTTGGTGTGGATGATGTGCCTGTGGTTGGGGAGGACATTGCTGTGTTTACGGTTTTGGAGGACATGGTTGTGCCTGTGGTTGCGGAGGACAGTGATGTGCCAATTGTGCGGCAAGAGACATCTGGGCTGCAGCCTGGGGCTGCTAGACTTCCAGTTGGTGTTGTGAGACAAGAGTTAGCTGGGCGGCAGCCTGCGGCTGCAAGACTTGACGATGAAAGTTCCGACCTCTGGGTTGCACCAGGCATGGTGCAGCCGGCATTGCCTGAATTTACTGGTGTTCCAGGGTGTAGGGTGAACACTGAAAACTTTTTGCCTATTGATTTTTTCAAGTTGTTTATGGATGATGTGTTTTTGGCAGAGATTGTAGAGCAGACTAATTTGTATGCTGAAATTTTTTTGAGGGTGAACAGTGCCAGCCTTAAGCCCCACGCTAGAGCTACCCGGTGGACTCCCACCAATTTGGAGGAGATGAAAAAGCTTTTGGGTTTAACTCTTTTGATGGGCTTGCTTAGGAAACCATCAATGGCTTCATATTGGTCTACTAGTCCCTTGATGGCAACAGCTATATTTTCGGCAGTCATGACTCGTGATAGGTATTTGCTTCTGCTGCGGATGATGCATTTTGTTGACAATAGTCTTGCTTTGCCACGAGATCACCCTGATTGTGACCGTCTTTTCAAGATTCGGCCTGTCATTGATCATTTGGTTGATCGATTTTCTGAGATCTTTTATCCTGGGAAAGAAATTGCAGTGGATGAGTCTTTGCTATTGTTCAAGGGCCGCTTGGTATTTCGGCAATACATTCCTAGTAAGAGGGCACGCTATGGAATCAAACTGTATATGCTGTGTGACAGTGAGACTGGATATGTCTCTAATTTCAGGGTGTACACTGGTAAGGAATCCAGGATTAACCCCCCTGGTTGTCCGTCGACTTTTGGAGTGACTGAGAAAATTGTGTGGGAACTTGGTCGTGGATTTTTTAACAAAGGCCATCATTTGTATGTCGATAACTTCTACACTGGTGTGCGGTTGTTCAGGGAATTGGCCAAAGTGGACACTGTTGTTTGTGGCACAATCCGCTCAAACCGTAAAGGTTTCCCAAAAGAACTTGTTTGTCGAAAGCTTGCTCGGGGACAGTGCAGTGCTTTGCGTTGTGAGGAGCTTCTAGCTGTCAAGTTTACAGACAGGAGAGATGTCTACATGTTGACTACAATACATGATGAAAGCACTGAACCGCGGAATGTTTGGGGTCAGGTTGCAGAAGTGCGCAAACCTGTGTGCATACTGGACTACAATAAGTACATGGGTGGTGTTGACAGAGTTGATCAGAGGTTGGAACCGTATGCTGCTCTTCGTAAGGCTTACATTTGGTACAAGAAGTTGGCTATCCATCTTTTCCACTTGGCAACCTTTAATGCTTTTATTGTGTTCCAGAAATCTTGTCCCCAGTCAAAGTTGACTTTTGTAAAGTTTCAGGAGTCTGTAATAGGCAGCCTTGTTTTAGTGGAACAGGCAAGTGTTCCTAGAGTTGGAGTGGTGGAGGATGTTGCCAGATTGAAAGATCGCCACTTTCCTGATACAATTCCTCCTACAACCTCAAAAGACTTTCCCAGTCGGAGATGTAGAGTCTGTTGGCGAAGAGGTTTGCGGAAGGAGGTTCGCATGTACTGCCCCGACTGCCCTTCAAACCCCGGGCTGTGTGTACCTGCTTGTTTTAGATTGTACCACACGCAAAAGAATTTTTGGGAGTATCAATGAGTGGTAAAGTGAACTGGTTGGTCTTTATTCTGTAATAGTTATTGTTCAGTTTCAAAGTTTGTATTTGTGTATTCTTTTTAGATTTAGTTGTCGAGTTAGTAGATTTGTATCAATTTGCAATTTGTTTTTGTTTCTCTTTTATTTTCAAAAAAAACTAAAGTATGATGTTGGTTTGCGTGTAGTGTCCATTGTCTGACTGTGTGCATGGTTTGGCGCTTGACTGCCGGTGTCTGTGGACTGGTGCTTGTCTGGCGGTGTCTGCGGACTGGTGCTTGACTGGCGGTGTGCGTGGTCTGGTGTTTGGTTGGCGGTGTGCGTGCTCTTGCGCTTGCCTGGTGTTGTGTTTGGATTTGTCTTTGGCTGGTGGTGTTCGTGGAGTGGTGCTTGACTGGTGGTGTGTGTGGAGGGGCGCTTGGCTGGTGGTGTGCATGGAGTGGTACTTGGCTGTCTGTGCACGGAGTGGTGCTTGGCTGGCGGTGTGTGTGGAGTGGTGCTTGGCTGGTGGTGTGTGTGGAGTGGTGCTTGGCTGGACGGTGTGCGTGGAGTGGTACTTGGCTGTCTGTGCACGGAGTGGTGCTTGGCTGGCGGTGTGTGTGGAGTGGTGCTTGGCTGGCGGTGTGTGTGGAGTGGCGCTTGGCTGGACGGTGTGCGTGGAGTGGTACTTGGCTGTCTGTGCACGGAGTGGTGCTTGGCTGGTGTTGTGTTTGTGGAGTGGCGCTTGGCTGGTGGTGTGTGTGGAGGGGCGCTTGGCTGGTGGTGTGCATGGAGTGGTACTTGGCTGTCTGTGCACGGAGTGGTGCTTGGCTGGCGGTGTGTGTGGAGTGGTGCTTGGCTGGCGGTGTGTGTGGAGTGGCGCTTGGCTGGACGGTGTGCATGGAGTGGTACTTGGCTGTCTGTGCACGGAGTGGTGCTTGGCTGGCGGTGTGTGTGGAGTGGTGCTTGGCTGGCGGTGTGTGTGGAGTGGCGCTTGGCTGGTCGGTGTGCGTGGAGTGGCGCTTGGCTGGACGGTGTGCGTGGAGTGGTACTTGGCTGTCTGTGCACGGAGTGGTGCTTGGCTGGCGGTGTGTGTGGAGTGGTGCTTGGCTGGCGGTGTGTGTGGAGTGGCGCTTGGCTGGACGGTGTGCGTGGAGTGGTACTTGGCTGTCTGTGCACGGAGTGGTGCTTGGCTGGCGGTGTGTGTGGAGTGGTGCTTGGCTGGCGGTGTGTGTGGAGTGGCGCTTGGCTGGACGGTGTGCGTAGAGTGGTACTTGGCTGGCTGTGCACGGAGAGGTGCTTGGCTGGTGTTGTGTTTGTGGAGTGGCGCTTGGCTGGTGGTGTGTGTGGAGGGGCGCTTGGCTGGTGGTGTGCATGGAGTGGTACTTGGCTGTATGTGCACGGAGTGGTGCTTGGCTGGCGGTGTGTGTGGAGTGGTGCTTGGCTGGCGGTGTGTGTGGAGTGGCGCTTGGCTGGACGGTGTGCGTGGAGTGGTACTTGGCTGTCTGTGCACGGAGTGGTGCTTGGCTGGTGTTGTGTTTGTGGAGTGGCGCTTGGCTGGTGGTGTGTGTGGAGGGGCGCTTGGCTGGTGGTGTGCATGGAGTGGTACTTGGCTGTCTGTGCACGGAGTGGTGCTTGGCTGGCGGTGTGTGTGGAGTGGTGCTTGGCTGGCGGTGTGTGTGGAGTGGCGCTTGGCTGGACGGTGTGCATGGAGTGGTACTTGGCTGTCTGTGCACGGAGTGGTGCTTGGCTGGCGGTGTGTGTGGAGTGGTGCTTGGCTGGCGGTGTGTGTGGAGTGGCGCTTGGCTGGTCGGTGTGCGTGGAGTGGCGCTTGGCTGGACGGTGTGCGTGGAGTGGTACTTGGCTGTCTGTGCACGGAGTGGTGCTTGGCTGGCGGTGTGTGTGGAGTGGTGCTTGGCTGGCGGTGTGTGTGGAGTGGCGCTTGGCTGGACGGTGTGCGTGGAGTGGTACTTGGCTGTCTGTGCACGGAGTGGTGCTTGGCTGGCGGTGTGTGTGGAGTGGTGCTTGGCTGGACGGTGTGCGTAGAGTGGTACTTGGCTGGCTGTGCACGGAGAGGTGCTTGGCTGGTGTTGTGTTTGTGGAGTGGCGCTTGGCTGGTGGTGTGTGTGGAGGGGCGCTTGGCTGGTGGTGTGCATGGAGTGGTACTTGGCTGTCTGTGCACGGAGTGGTGCTTGGCTGGCGGTGTGTGTGGAGTGGCGCTTGGCTGGTGGTGTGCGTGGAGTGATGCTTGGCTGGTGGTGTGTGTGGAGTGGTACTTGGCTGTCGGTGTGTGCTGAGTGGGGTTTGGCTGGCGGTGTGCATGGTCTGGTGCTTGGATGGTGGTGTGGGTGGACTGGCGCTCGGCAGGCGGTGTGTGAGTAGTTACTTTCTGTTGGTCACTATACACACTGCTAGTTGAGTGACACTCCAAACAGTCCATCATTTTGTGTAGTTGCAGTGTCCGAAATGTGGGCGTGTGAAAGTGATGGGCCCTTGAATGGCGCTGTTTGCTGGTGTGAGTGTTGGAATGTGATGGGTCCGCGGCTGGCGGTGTGAATGTTTTGTATGTGTCACGCGTACGAAAGGTGTATGAATGGCCTGTAAAGCGGTTGGTGCCTTGACGTGGCTTTATAGCTCACGAGCTGAGAGTCAGTGGTTCAGTTTATCATACTTTCAATTATACACAGTGTATTTCATTTTTGTGAAATTACTTGCGTATACAATTGTATGTACTGAATCATCACTCACCCTCGTGCCAAATCCAACCAGTATGTGTGTGTGCTTGCGGATTAGATGGGTGTGTAGTAATAATTTTTTTTTCTCTTTCTGCAGTAGGGAAACCTACCAATCCAACACATTTCTGAAAAGTAGACACCCGGGGGCTTCCAAGGAGGTATGGCTTGCGTGGATCCTCCAACGTTCCTTTACCCAGAATCCCTTGCAAACCTCATTTTTTGCTTGGAAAAAATCAGTTTTTTCACACGTTTTAGTGTGGGAAAGCGTGGCATCACTGGGCTCACACAAATTACCTCCCACCCAGCGTTCCCCAAGGTCTCCCAATAAAAATGGTACCTCACTTGCGTGGGTAGGCATAGCGGCTGCTTTAGGAAAAGGCCCAATTCATACTGTGGAGACCAAAACATTACCTTTAGCCAAATAATCGTATTTTTTGAGGGGGTCACCTGAGCTTTTGGCCCGGGGCTTGGCAGGCATCTTTGGAAACTACCAAACCCAAACAGTTCTGAGAACTAGATACCCGGGGGAGTCCAGGGAGGTATGGCATGCGTGGGTCCCCCAATGTTTTCCTACCCAGAAACCCCTGCAAACCTGACATTTTGGTCAAAAAACCCACTTTTCCATACTTTTTTGGGTGGGATCTCGCTGCCGGAACAAATGTCCTACCACCCAGTGTTTCCCTTGTTCTCCCGAGTAAAATGATACCTCACTTGTGTGGGTGGGCCAAAGGCATGTGACTCAGGCTGGGGTGCTTAATTTGTAAAACTTAAATATGACTAAAAACTACTTTTTTCAAAATTCATTTTTGGCGTGTTCTGCTTTGGGGCACCCACACAAGTGAGGTATCCTTTTACTCGGGAGAACAAGGGGAACGCAGGGTGGTAGGACATTTTTGCCGGCACGGCGATCCCACGCCAAAAAGTTTGGAAAAGTGCTATTTTTACCTAATTTTAAGGTTTGCAAGGAGTTCTGGGTAGGAAAACATTGGGGGACCCACGCATGCCATACCTCCCTGGACTCCCCCGGGTGTCTAGTTTTCAGAACTGTTTGGGTTTGCTACTTTGCAAAGAATACCACCGAGCCCCGGGCCACAAACTCAGATGCCCCCCCCCAAATTCAAGGTAGTTTTGCAATAAGGTAATGTAAATTCACCACCGTACGATTTGAACCGTTTCCTGTTGCAGCCACTATGCCTACCAACGCAAGTGAGGTACCATTTTTTTCGGGATACCTGGGGGCATGCTGGGTGGGTGGAAATTTGTTGATCCACGCAGATTCCAGAACTTTCCACCACAGAAATGTGAGGAAAATGTGTTTTTTTGGTCAACTTTTTATGTTTGCAAGGGATTCTGGGTAACAAAACCTGGGGGTAGGCAGACCAGTCACCCCATCCTGAATTGCCCTGGGTGTCTAGTTTTCAAAAATGTATAGGGTTGCTATATTTCCCTAGGTGCTGGCAGAGCTACAGCGCAAAAACAAAAGGTAGTCTTTTTGTCCGAATCGTGCTAAATTTCACTGGGAATTTGAGGTGCGACCATGCTGCATTTTGCGCTGTTTCATGTCGCAGCCACTATGCCTACCCACGCAAGTGAGGTACCATTTTATTCGGGAGACCTGGGGGCATGCTGGGTGGGTGGAAATTTGTTGATCCACGCAGATTCCAGAACTTTCCACCACAGAAATGTGAGGAAAATGTGTTTTTTGGTCAAATTTTTATGTTTGCAAGGGATTCTGGGTAACAAAACCTGGGGGTAGGCAGACGAGTCACCCCATCCTGAATTGCCCTGGGTGTCTAGTTTTCAAAAATGTATAGGGTTGCTAGATTTCCCTAGGCGCTGGCAGAGCTACGGCGCAAAAACAAAAGGTAGTCTTTTTGTCCGAATCGTGCTAAATTTCACTGGGAATTTGAGGTGCGACCATGCTGCGTTTTGCGCTGTTTCATGTCGCAGCCACTATGCCTACCCACGCAAGTGAGGTACAATTTTTTTCGGGAGACCTGGGGGCATGCTGGGTGGGTGGAAATGTGTTGATCCACGCAGATTCCAGAACTTTCCACCACAGAAATGTGAGGAAAATGTGTTTTTTTGGTCAAATTTTTATGTTTGCAAGGGATTCTGGGTAACAAAACCTGGGGGTAGGCAGACGAGTCACCCCATCCTGAATTGCCCTGGGTGTCTAGTTTTCAAAAATGTATAGGGTTGCTAGATTTCCCTAGGTGCTGGCAGAGCTAAGGCGCAAAAACAAAAGGTAGTCTTTTTGTCCGAATCGTCCTAAATTTCACTGGGAATTTGAGGTGCGACCATGCTGCGTTTTGCGCTGTTTCATGTCGCAGCCACTATGCCTACCCACGCAAGTGAGGTACCATTTCTTTTGGGAGACCTGGGGGCACGCTGGGTGGGTGGAAATTTGTTGATCCACGCAGATTCCAGAACTTTCCACCACAGAAATGTGAGGAAAATGTGTTTTTTTGGTCAAATTTTTATGTTTGCAAGGGATTCTGGGTAACAAAACCTGGGGGTAGGCAGACGAGTCACCCCATCCTAATTTGCCCTGGGTATCTAGTTTTCAAAAATGTATAGGGTTGCTAGATTTCCTTAGGTGCTGGCAGAGCTACGGCGCAAAAACAAAAGGTAGTCTTTTTGTTCGAATCGTGCTAAATTTCACTGGGAATTTGAGGTGCGACCATGCTGCGTTTTGCGCTGTTTCATGTCGCAGCCACTATGCCTACCCACGCAAGTGAGGTACCATTTTTTTCGGGAGACCTGGGGGCACGCTGGGTGGGTGGAAATTTGTTGATCCACGCAGATTCCAGAACTTTCCACCACAGAAATGTGAGGAAAATGTGTTTTTTTGGTCAAATTTTTATGTTTGCAAGGGATTCTGGGTAACAAAACCTGGGGGTAGGCAGACGAGTCACCCCATCCTGAATTGCCCTGGGTGTCTAGTTTACAAAAATGTATAGGGTTGCTAGATTTCCCTAGGTGCTGGCAGAGCTACGGCGCAAAAACAAAAGGTAGTCTTTTTGTCCGAATCGTGCTAAATTTCACTGGGAATTTGAGGTGCGACCATGCTGCGTTTTGCGCTGTTTCATGTCGCAGCCACTATGCCTACCCACGCAAGTGAGGTACCATTTTTTTCGGGAGACCTGGGGGCACGCTAGGTGGGTGGAAATTTGTTGATCCACGCAGATTCCAGAACTTTCCACCACAGAAATGTGAGGAAAATGTGTTTTTTTGGTCAAATTTTTATGTTTGCAAGGGATTCTGGGTAACAAAACCTGGGGGTAGGCAGACGAGTCACCCCATCCTGAATTGCCCTGTGTGTCTAGTTTTCAAAAATGTATAGGGTTGCTAGATTTCCCTAGGTGCTGGCAGAGCTACGGCGCAAAAACAAAAGGTAGACTTTTTGTCCGAATCGTGCTAAATTTCACTGGGAATTTGAGATGCGACCATGCTGCGTTTTGCGCTGTTTCATGTCGCAGCCACTATGCCTACCCACGCAAGTGAGGTACCATTTTTTTCGGGAGACCTGGGGGCATGCTGGGTGGGTGGAAATTTGTTGATCCACGCAGATTCCAGAACTTTCCACCACAGAAATGTGAGGAAAATGTGTTTTTTTGGTCAAATTTGTATGTTTGCAAGGGATTCTGGGTAACAAAACCTGGAGGTAGGCAGACGAGTCACCCCATCCTGAATTGCCCTGGGTGTCTAGTTTTTAAAAATGTATAGGGTTGCTAGATTTCCCTAGGTGCTGGCAGAGCTACGGCGCAAAAACAAAAGGTAGTCTTTTTGTCCGAATCGTGCTAAATTTCACTGGGAAATTGAGGTGCGACCATGCTGCGTTTTGTGCTGTTTCATGTCGCAGCCACTATGCCTACCCACGCAAGTGAGGTACCATTTTTTTCGGGAGACCTGGGGGCATGCTGGGTGGGTGGAAATTTGTTGATCCATGCAGATTCCAGAACTTTCCACCACAGAAATGTGAGGAAAATGTGTTTTTTTGGTCAAATGTTTATGTTTGCAAGGGATTCTGGGTAACAAAACCTGGGGGTAGGCAGACGAGTCACCCCATCCTGAAATGCCCTGGGTGTCTAGTTTTCAAAAATGTATAGGGTTGCTAGATTTCCCTAGGTGCTGGCAGAGCTACGGCGCAAAAACAAAAGGTAGTCTTTTTGTCCGAAACGTGCTAAATTTCACTGGGAAATTGAGGTGCGACCATGCTGCGTTTTGCGCTGTTTCATGTCGCAGCCACTATGCCTACCCACGCAAGTGAGGTACCATTTTTTTCCGTAGACCTGGGGGCACGCTGGGTGGGTGGAAATTTGTTGATCCACGCAGATTCCAGAACTTTCCACCACAGAAATGTGAGGAAAATGTGTTTTTGTGGTCAAATTTTTATGTTTGCAAGGGATTCTGGGTAACAAAACCTGGGGGTAGGCAGACGAGTCACCCCATCCTGAATTGCCCTGCGTGTCTACTTTTCAAAAATGTATAGGGTTGCTAGATTTCCCTAGGTGCAGGCAGAGCTACGGCGCAAAAACAAAAGGTAGCCTTTTTGTCCGAATCGTGCTAAATTTCACTGGGAAATTGAGGTGCGACCATGCTGCGTTTTGCGCTGTTTCATGTCGCAGCCACTATGCCTACCCACGCAAGTGAGGTACCATTTTTTTTGGGAGACCTGGGGGCACGCTGGGTGGGTGGAAATTTGTTTATCCACGCAGATTCCAGAACTTTCCACCACAGAAATGTGAGGAAAATTTGTTTTTTGGGTCAAATTTTTATGTTTGCAAGGGATTCTGGGTAACAAAACCTGGGGGTAGGCAGACGAGTCACCCCATCATGAATTTCCCTGGGTGTCTAGTTTCCAAAAATGTATAGGTTTGCTAGGTTTCCCTAGGTACTGGCTGAGCTACGGCTCAAAAACAAAAGGTAGTTTCTTTGTCCAAAGAACGTAAAATTTCACTGGGAAATTGAGGTGCGACCACGTTGCATTTTGTGCCGTTTCCTGTCGTAGGCACAAGGCCGACCCACACAAGTGAGGTACCGTTTTTATCGGGAGACCTGGGGGAACGCTGGGTGGGTGTAAATTTGTTGATCCACGTAGATTCCAGAACTTTCCACCACAGAAATGTGAGGAAAATGTGTTTATTTTGTCAAAATCTTAGCTTTGCAAGGGATTGTGGGTAACAAAACCTGGTGGTAGGCAGTCGAGTCAACCCATCCTAAATTCCCCTGGGTTTCTACTTTTCAAAAATGTATAGGTTTGCTAGGTTTCCCTAGGTGCCGGCAGAGCTAGGGTGCAAAAACTACAGGTAGGCACTTTGCCAAATAAGGGTCAATTTGTAACTGCAAAATTTAGGTGTGACCACGTTGCATTTTGCGCCGTTTCCTGTCGCAGGCACAAGGCCGACCCACACAAGTGAGGTACCGTTTTTATCGGGACACTTGGGGTAATTCAGATTTGTAAATCAACTGTTATTACCAATTGACCTTTCATGCATTTCTCCCTTTCAATGAAAGACATTGTGTAAAAAAAAAATCTTTATGAAAAATGACCAATAATTCTCATGCTAGTATGAGTATTCCCAACTTTGAAAATGTGCAATTATATACTGTTTCTGAACTCTATAATTTGTACCCAATTCAGAAATACATAGGTGTCTTTCATACAGATTATTCCATGTATACATTTTCCAAGACAAAGTGCACTATACCCAGTAAATGAAAAAATACCATTGCAAGTTGCTGCTCAGTTTTTGGATCTGGGTTCGTCGGGTTCTTGATGAAACTACAAGTCCTATATATCCCCACAACCAGGAAGGTCTAACAAATGTAACGGTATATTGCTTTCCAAGAGCTGTCAAAATTAGAAAAAGTTATAGGTGAAAACGTTGAGACAAAAGGCTGTTTTTTTCAACAAAATTTCAAATATTCCAATATCTAACTGTTAGTTTCTATAACGAAACCTTCATGGATTTAGACAAATGACCCCTTTCTGAATTCAGAATTTTGTCTACGTTTCGAAAATGTAAAGCTTTCCAGGATCCATTATTGCTTTCAAACTCATTTCTACCATTAACTGGAAGGAGGTGGAAAGCTCTAAAAATAGCAAAAATAGGCTATGTCCCAGAAAAATGGCAAAACTGAGTGAAAAATTTCGGTTCTCTGACAAAAGTCTGTCAGTCCCTGAAAGCTGAGAAAATGGAGATTTCAGCCCCTAAACCCTTTTGTGATACTATTTTCAGGGAAAAACCCAGAGGCTTTCATTTGCAGCCCGTTTTTCCCATTGTTCAGAAAAAAACAAAAAAATCACTATATTTTGGTTAATTTCTGGGACCCCTCCAAGGGAATCCACAAACCCTGGGCGCCTTTAGAATCCACATGATGTTGGAAGAAAAGGACGCAAATTTGGCGTGGATACCTTATGTGGTCAAAAAGTTACAAGGGCCTAAGCGCGCACTACTCCAAAACGCCAAAAAAAGGCTTAGCACAGGAGGGGAAAAGGCCTAGCAGCGAAGGGGTTAATTGCAAGTCCAAAAGAGAGCTGCCAAAGCAATATGGGAGATTACTGCGAGGTCAGGAAGACTTTCCATGGATGTCTTTAAAGGTACCCTTGCGAACCCTGGCATGCCTCTTGTAGCCCCTGAGATGCAAAAGTAGTGCCATGAGCATAAAGAAAGCAGGGCTCTAATCAGTCCTGTGTACTTTCCAGTGCACCACCCAAACTGGAACATTTTAATTTATTAGACTGTCCAACAAACTACAAAAATTATTACTTTGTAAAATAGACATTCTGAAACGCAGGACACAAATTAATTACTTAATATGATGCCGTCATGCAAAGGTGTAACAAACATCTCTACAGTTGCCCCCAAGGTGCTAGTTACCATGGTTTTGTTGCCCTTTTGCTGCAAAAACGAAGAGCACTTTTAAAAACAGGACACAGGGAGGGCTGCACACAGCGTTACAAGGAAGGTATAGAGCCTTTCTGAGGTGTAGCCAATAACCCACTTGCATGGACAGTGCGTTTTAACTTTCTCTGCTGCCCGGAGATGAACGAAATTCCAGCAAGAAAATTATTTGAGGGTCTTATTGCAAGTCCCATGGTAATCCCTATAGTGCCAGTAGCAGCAGTAACTTGCCTATTTGGAGTTAGAAGATATGTGGTAACTCAACGAAGCCGGTACATTTGACTTGGATATTTCAGCCACTGATAATAGCTGAAATTACTTTGTGAAATTTTGTATAGAAATAGGGAATTACAAGGTGAAGAGAGTGTAATATTGCTGATTTCCTGCGTAATTCCTCATTTCTGAAGGTATCCTCAGTCTACACCTTGTAATGCCCAGTATTTGCACCCACCCCACGGATCTACCTGTGCACAGGTTATCTGTAATTCTGAGATCCTGGGAGCATAATGCCCTGAATCTATGGCTTGCCTTTGATGTGTGTGGGGGGTGCATGAAGTGCAACAAACCCAGACCATTCCATGGAGAGTGTCCATGAGATGGTGAGGCATCCTTGCTGACATCTTTCCCCAGACCACAGTTCCATCTGCGGATGTCAAGCTTTTAATTTCCTAGAGTATTGTGAGATGAAACAGGAGCAAGAGTGAACTGAGATGAAAACTAGGAAAGGTGGCGGTAAGAGGGGACTTACTGAACAAGCAGCATGACAGAGGAAGAAGGAATATGGAAGATTGATGTCAGTGAAGGGAAACTGCCTTTACAATGTGGGCATTACAACATAATGCCTTTACCGGGCATCAGTTACCATGCAATGTCTTTACCATACATTACCTTTACAACGCAAGCAGATCCACAAATATTTCTTACAGCACTTACTTTTACATCACAAGGCAATTATATGTAAGGTAATTGTATGTGTTATATATATATATATTTATGGATTAGGGTTGGGTAGCATTATTGGGTCATAATAGTGTTTAGGGTTTAGGGTTTAAGGGTGTGTTGGGGTATATAGGTGTTTTTAGGATTTAGGTGTGGCTATGGGATGGTAAAGTTAATTAAAAAAGGGGGGCCTGGGGGATTCCAGCCAATTAAAAAAATGTGTATATATACATATGTGTATATACACATACATACATACATATATATATATACATATACACACACAACAAACACACACACACACACATTATATACATATATAGGGTATATAGGGATTTTGCTTATCTTGCATTGTAAAGGCATGCGTGGTAATGGCATATGTATGGTAAAAGTTGCGTTGTAAAAAGCAATGCGTAGTAAAGGTATTACGTGGTAATGGATGCATGGTAAATGCATATGTTGTAAATTCATACGTTGTTAAGTCATACAACTGTCAGAGAATGGTTGAGGTAGGTGGGATGGTGGGGCAGGTATAGTAGATGATTAGAGAGAGGGTGAATCAAGCGATGATTACTATTAATTGTCGAAGATAAGGGGGAAGATTGTATGGGAGTGAACTGAGAGAACCCAAGACAGCTGGTCTAATGGAGAAGGGAATGGTGGTGATAATGAGACAGTTGGGGCTAGGAGGGAAAATTAGAAAGATGTAGGTGAACGTGAAATATGGCGAGAGAGAATTGAGCAAATTAGAGTGATGAAGCTGGAAGTAAGGGGCACATTCTGAACCCAAATTAAAGCACAGGGTGTGCAGAGAAAGAAGAGTGAAAACCTGTCAGATACAGAGGTGAGAGAATAAGAGGGAGATATGATGGGAAACAGGTGAACAATAGAAATGAGAACTGGTAGTGGGAGGGAACAGGAAAGATAACTGTGAGAATAAGAGAAAGAGTTGCTTATAAACATGTGGTGAAGAGGTGAACTGGGAGAGAAGAACACATCACAGGGTGATGTAGAAAAACATAAAGAGTATGAAAAGTAAAGTTGAAGGTTAGAGGAAGATGGGAAGGAAGGTGATAAGAAGATTGCAGCTATGGAGGTGAGAGGGATCCTGAGGCAGAGCTGTGAGAGGTAGAGCTGGGGAAAGGAAGAGGCATGGGATGATCTGACAAAGGTATGAATGGTATATTTATTTTGTTAATGTTCCACTAATTGTAGAATTTTTACCTTTAGTGATGTACTTCCTGTGACATCACCAGGGTCAAAGGTCGCATAGCAGCACTGCCAAGAAGACACCATAGGCCACATAATGTCACTTCCTGTGATGTAACTGGGATCAAAGGGCATGTATTGTCACTTCCGCTACCCCTGGAATTTTTGTGAATCTACGTCCATAAGTAATCGGGTCACCGAACTCTAAATTGAGCCCATAGTTCTTTAGTGGAGTGCCGCTCAATAGAAGTCTTGAGAAAGCCCCAGTCAAGATGGCAATGAGGGTGAAACACATGTTGGAAATAAACTTACAAGACCTCATTTACAAGTGCATTGGTCACTTTTTATGATGATCCGGTGGCTCAGGCTACTCAATCATATCTATGAGGCGGCGCAAAGCCACCCTGTGTGGCTTTGCATGGCCTCATAGATATGGAGTAAGGAAAGGCAGTGCAAAGCGCTGCCTTTTCTTACTCGACGTCAAAGAGGCGTTCCATGGGTGTTGCTGTGGGTGTTGCCACTCCACACCTATGGAATCTGACACTACACCAGATTTACACCAACATTAAAACCTGGGGCAGCACCAAAAACGTGTGCCTCCGCAGAGCAGGCATAATCAGGAGAAATATTTACATTTCTCCTTGTTTTTAACTCTTGCCACGTGTGCCGCATTCTGCAGCACACATAAAATAAGGAAAACGCATCTCAAAATTGTTTTTGTGCTGGAAGATGCCCTTTACCGCACAAAAACAATCATGCCAACACAAAGCTCCTTGCACCGTGGTGCAAGGGAGCCTGCGTTGGCACTCGACTGCAAATTGTGAGCTAGCTGAAAGGACAGGCATGCACTGTATCTTGTAAATACGGTGCAATCCAGATTTTTGGAATTGGCGTAGGGCAGCACAACAAAATGACTTGCGGCACTGACCTACGCCAATTCTTTGAAATGAGGCCCACAGTGTGATGTGAAAGCAAAACAGGATGTTCACCTTCTGGAAATAAACATTAGTTTGTTAATCAAAGAAAGCAACTTGCAGGACAATAGGGAATTTAAGGGGCATATGGAAGGATCCCCAGGCAATGGGGGCACTTAAGGCTATTTCAGTAAGGGGTTACTGGTCGCTATTAGTGGGCCTGAGAGAAATGTTCCCCTTTGTCCTTCTCCCCAGTTTTATTTTTGGGGAAGGGGAGTTTACTTCCCGAACAAACAGCCATGCCCCTTGCACATAGAAAAAAACATGGCAGCCTTTTAATCCCAATGCGTTGAGTCATAATTCTGCATGAAAGTATGTCATATAAGAATCGACAATAAGAGGGTGTTTGAGGTTTCAGGTAAAATATAAATCGGTAGCTGGAGTCCTCCTCATCCACTAATGAAAAGGTATATATTTGGAATTTGGTCTCTCTTAGTGGTGGTGCCCTTAGTAGGGTGACCAGAGCTTGAGAACCAAAAACAGGGACATTTTGTAAAAATAGAAGAAGGACTACCATTTTTCATCCACGGAATGGCGCAGAAATGACAGCTCTCATCAACATAAGATCACAGAAGATGCATTAAAGAAAATAAATAAAATGTAATTTCTACAACCAACAGCATGACACCTAGTCAACAGATCTGGGTTTAATCCATCACCTTCTTTAGCCCACTCTGCCACCCCAGTTCAGACAAGGCCATATGCAAATCAATCTGACCCTGTGCCTCATGGGAACAGTCCAGCCCGAACTGCTGAGCCATGCCTTCCCTGGACCGGAAACAAGCTTCCTAGGACCGGTTTCTGGCATTACAGCCGTCTTCAGCCAGGCTTGCTTGAATCCAGTGGCAAAGTGAGCAAGTGACTCACGTCTGAGCCTACCCTGCCAACTTATGCCGAACAAAGCGGTACAAAAGGGGGTGATGATGGACGGAGCATCTGAACCAATCAAACACTCACACCCAGTCAACAGATCTGGGTTTAATCCATCACCGTTCTTTAGCCCCCTCTCCAACCCCAGTTCAGACAAGGCCATATGCAAATCAGTCTGACCCTGTGCCTCATGGGAACAGTCCAGCCCGAACTGCCGAGCCATGCCTTCCCTGGACCGGAAACAAGCTTCCTAGGACCGGTTTCTGGCAGTACAGCCGTCTTCAGCCAGGCTTGCTTGAATCCAGTGGCAAAGTGAGCAAGGGACTCACGTCTGAGCATACCCTGCCAACTTATGGCGAACAAAGCAGTACAAAAGGGGGTGATGATGGACGGAGCATCTGAACCAATCAAACACTCACACCTAGTCAACAGATCTGGGTTTAATCCATCACCGTTCTTTAGCCCACTCTGCCACCCCAGTTCAGACAAGGCCATATGCAAATCAGTCTGACCCTGTGCCTCATGGGAACAGTCCAGCCCGAACTGCCAAGCCATGCCTTCCCTGGACCGGAAACAAGCTTCCTAGGACCGGTTTCTGGCATTACAGCCGTCTTCAGCCAGACTTGCTTGAATCCAGTGGCAAAGTTAGCAAGGGACTCACGTCTCAGCATACCCTGCCAATTTATGGCGAACAAAGCGGTACAAAAGGGGGTGATGATGGACGGAGCATCTGAACCAATCAAACACCCACACACACCCAGTCAACACATCTGGGTTTAATCCATCACCGTTCTTTAGCCCACTCTGCCACCCCAGTTCAGACAAGGCCATATGCAAATCAGTCTGACCCTGTGCCTCATGGGAACAGTCCAGCCCGAACTGCCAAGCAATGCCTTCCCTGGACCGGAAACAAGCTTCCTAGGACCGGTCTCTGGTCTGGCGGTACAGCCGTCTTCAGCCAGGTTTGCTTGAATCCAGTGGCAAAGTGAGCAAGGGACTCACGTCTGAGCATACCCTGCCAACTTATGGCGAAGAAAGCGGTACAAAAGGGGGTGATGATGGACGGAGCATCTGAACCAATCAAACCTTTTGAGCGTTGTAAGTCTTACGACCGGGGAGGCTTTCTTGGCTTCCTAGCGGCTTCCAAAAAGACATGTTTAATTCCCTCTGCTCTATATTCTACACAAGCCCAGAAGGATGGGTTGTACTTGTGCATCCTTCTTTTGGTATGGCTATTGACGGTTCAAAGACTTTTCACCGTCCGCACTGGATTTCATAACTGGTCTATGCTACGTTGTGCTGCCTGGTTTCAAGGCAGCCCGTATGTAATGTGGAACATGTTTATGCACAGAGTTTAGAACGTCTGGCACTAAGTAAACATCATAATCTCAAACATTTATGTTGCAACACTGAAGCCCGATTTCACCAGGACACTTAATGGGGGTCTGTCAATTTTAAAATGGCTCCTTCATAACTTCTGCTCAGGAAAGGTTAAGAGAGCATTCTCTTTTAATATAGGGAAGAGTAAACCTACTGAAATTCTTCTGGTATCTGGGGCTTGTGGGTGGTTACTTGGATAAGATGTTTCATTTGTTGTGTCTGCTAATATGGCAGTACTAGGGCTGGTAATAACTTGTTTATGGAGTGATTGCTACCACATTTTCTGCAGTTTTGGAATACTTTAAATAGCAGATGTTATCAACCTCCTAAGAATTAAACACCATAGTGGCCACACAAAGTGTGACTTCGTCTCACAAGCAACCCCCCCCCCCCCCGTCCCAGCCTCTAGCTTTGACCTTTTAAAAATTAATTCAGTGCAGTGTATGTCAGGGTGAACTGCTGTATGGTTGAACAGGTGTTTTCATACCTGATCTCTCATTACAACTTTGAAAAGAGAAGTGCTAAGCATTAACCCTAACATTTCTGAAAAGTTGTAAATAAGGAGAATGAAAAATATATCCTAATTGAAGGCATAGGTTTAGCACTTTATTGATTTTTTTCTCAATATTTCCTTCTTCTAAGATTGCTAAAGACTTTTCTTTTGGGTAGTATAAACTCCTAGTGGACTAGCCAACCACTGTGTTACATTTTAAATTCTGAGTTTGTGTTTCTCTGGACCAAGCACATCCAAACTAAAATGCTTACTAGAATGAATGACATGCAACGCCTAAATGTTGTAGTAGCCCTCATTGCCTTATGTAACATTTTCTATACATTGATGTCATCTTGCACGATTCAGTGTCCCTCAATAATAAGTTTGTGCAATTTAAAAAGCTTTAACGTCCTCAATGGGGCAAGTAATTGTATATACGAAATGAAACAAAATAAATGTGAGTAAGGGGCTATGGAGAGATGAGGGGCACGACTGAGGCTTATAGTGAGAGAATCAGCTGAGAAGAAGGTCTTTTTGGGAAGGGGCGCTCACAAAGATTGTTGTACAGGGGTTGCCAGCAAAACTAAAAACAGCCCTACCCTCATATGCTTTAAAGCCCTTCTTAAGACAGTACTTAAAGTGTTGTTGCAACAACACCACAGGCAACATGCCACATTGTTCACGAGGCATCGCACACCATCTGCCCTCAGGCCTACCCAAGTAGTATATCTGTGAGGGGATGCTAAATCCCATTTTTTTAAACAGCCAGGGCATGTGTAAGATGTAACCCATCAACCCTAGATGAGCATCAAACTCCGTTAGATAGTTTTGTTGCAACATGGAGTCGCAATTGCTTGTGTAACCCTCCGGTTCAGTCTCAGGACTTAGACTCAAGATGGACGGGGTGGGGGAAGCCAAGTGTATCTGAACAGTTGACAGAAAATCAAGAGGGTGTGGCTTTAACTACGTCTACTATGATGATGACAATGTCCTCTCTCCTCGTGACGCCATTTTAACTACAATTCCTGTCACGGTCACTTTCCTGCTGGAGATAATTATATTAATACCATTATTATCTGACTGTTGTCACATTTCCTTCTGTTAGACAATACGAAGCATCTCTTTAAATCTTAGCTACGTGTCAAGTCTTAATTCTGGAAAAGGATATGCAATAAAAACACATTGTGGTGAATGGCTTATTTTACACATCCAGTCAAGACGCTCTGGAAGACCGACTTCCGGGTCCCGGAAGTTGGCCCCTTCCCGTTACAAGTCCAGTGTTCCCCACCTGCAGCACGGCCGCCGGTAAAATCGGCAGCAGGAAGTTTCCCTCATTTCCTAATACCGGCTGTTCCATACAAAATAATTCACTATACAGCTATGAGTAATAGAAATGCTTTTCACATGCCAAGGACATGGAGATGTTTAGTTTGCCAAGAATAGTTATATTTGTCTGAGACATATCCTCTCTAGATGTTAAAATGTATTTTTTTTGTATTTCTTAAATAGGGAAACACTACCTTTCTGTTGAGATCTCTTTGGCAATTTCCTGTAAAAATCTTTTTCTCGCAGTTTTTACATTGTAATCTCTGCTCTTGTCCTTCTGTGACTTATTGCACCTTTTTTAGCGCAGTCTACCTACGTGGTCCTTACGTTGATCTTATGGAGACCTCAAGGCGAGCCACCGAGTATTTAGCTTTTTCCTAATGTGGGGCATCTGATAACATTTGGTAATGAATTCCAGATAGCGTGTACAAACCATAAGCGCTGGAAGTAGTGGTGGACGGGCGTAGGGGGGCTGCAACACCCCCAAAATAGCAAGGCTGGAGTTCTTAAGGTAAATGAGCATTAAACATGGCTTTAC
Source organism: Lissotriton helveticus (assembly GCF_964261635.1). Lineage (NCBI taxonomy): Eukaryota > Metazoa > Chordata > Amphibia > Caudata > Salamandridae > Lissotriton > Lissotriton helveticus. The sequence continues at coordinate 471,437,110 of NC_136070.1, forward strand.
ATTTTGTTTCTATCTAGTCAGACTTGTTCTATATTCAAAGATAGAGGTCATTAACCAGTCTAGTCCTCTGACAAATTGCTGCTTCTTCTTTTAACACGGAGATAGGTGCTTACGTTTCTTTCTCTGACTGCAACTTGAGAGCATTTTGTAAAGTGAACTATGTGACAATCTTGGCTGGTGTGAATGAAACAACAATATTTAAATAACTATAAATGAAGTCTACACATATTTCAATATAAAAAGAAAAGCACAAATGAAGCACTTAAAAAAATCCCCTGGTGTGATGGAATCAAGGATTTTATTAGGATCAAAGCAAATCAAGACACTTTACTTGGTGATGTGCAAATGACAAATATTTGCTGAAACCCAGGGACTTATTTACAAGCCCCTATCGCCCATGTGGTGGCTATAAGGGCTTTGTCTCATTTACAAGGCAACATTAAGCCACTTAACGTGGCTTAACGCAGCCTTGTAAATAAGGCACCCTTTCACGCTGCACTTAGCGTTAAAGAGGAGGGAAACGGGTGTTGCGGTGGGCATTCCACTGTTAAAAAGGGTGACACTACCAACCAGAATATAAGATCCTTAAGTATTGCCCGGCGGTGTCGCCTCTTGAACCCACAAAGAAGTTAAACTATTGAAGAGGCAGGCGCTGGAGACTGGAAGGCAGGAAACAAGGTTTTTATTCTCTCCGGAGGAGAACACAGCAAAACGGACAGCAGGTATCGTTCTGAGGTGCTCTAACTTATGTTTGAGGCCTGGCCCCTTATATACAGTGTTTGCGGTTTTTATTACAGTTTACATACATATGATAAAGCTTTGATGTACGGAAAGACATTCCCGGAATCCCCCCCTTCGGGCCCGTTCCCACACACATTTACAGTTGAAGTCCCCACCCTAGTCACAACAGGTGATGAGTATCGCACAGCTGGATATTCCGCCGATTCATGGAATGTGGGGGTCGATCGGATCTCATGGGGAGGGGGCTTTGATCACCCCGGGGATCCTTTGATGGGGGAAGCTTTCTATTGTGCGGGGAGGGGCAAGGAATAGTATCGGCAGAGCTGGGTGTCGGCCTGGGAACGGGGAAGACAAACGGGCACACGGGGAAAGGGGTTTGCATCTAAGGGCCGGGGATCATGAAAGGGAAGAAGGGAGGTGTCGCGCTGGGAACAGGATGAGGGCCTGGGGCAGAGTAGCGCCGAAGAGGGGTTTATGATTCAAGGCAGGTGCAAGCAGGGGGTTGGTCAGCGTGCAGGCTTAGTGAGGGCGAAGGGCTATGTCAGGGGTCAGCGGCATGCAAAAGGGTTCGTTCTGATCAGGGCATCCTAAAATGGCGGGTGCGCACGACAAAAGTGTGGCATCAGGGGAAGAGGCAAGATGGCGCAGATAATGTTCACCAAACCGTACTAATTTTCAACAGTCCTCCCTTTAACATATTCAAGACATCTTGCTGGTTCATTTTCTACTCGGTTCTATTGTGGTGGGCATGAGAAAGAAAGCAGTAGGAACCCTAGATGAAAGAGTTGTAAACGATACATTTTAAGATTTCTAGTTTTAAGAGGCGGACCTATTGATGAACTTTGGTAAACTTGTTCAGCGGGAAAGTCATAGAAATGCAATACAAAAACTATTCCGTAGCGAGAGCAGCGAGTACATTTCATAATGTGAACTGATAAGTTATTACATATATCATATTCGGATTGGAGCATGATCAATACAATGGCGGCTGGGAGAGAAACGAGACGTGGCAGAAATGATCGGGAATGTTCGAGGTTTAGTAAGCTTTCAGCAACTCTTCGTCTTCCGTTGGCACTGTGGAGCACCGGCGGTGGAGCTACGAGTCCAGCTCTATTCTAAGTTCCGTGTTGCAGGGCTCGACCTTTTCCTCGCGTTTCTGGCCAAGAAAGGTCTTTCTCGCCCGGTGTCCCTTTAGATCAACAGTCAAAAGTTCAGGTGGAAGAAGAGTGTACAAAATAGTCCATAGGGTAGGTCGGAGAAAAAGGGGGATGGAGCGAGGCCAAATCAGAAACAAACTAGGGGAACGAGAGATTTCAGATGGGCGGGCTCATGACCGAGTCTAGAGAGCGGGGACCTTTCGGCACACATTCGAACATGGAGCAGGGGCATCAGGTTAGCCCTTTCTTCTCATTTTGTTGGAGACAGTGCCTCGTCCTGTAGCTCTGTTCTGTCGCGGTCTCGCCTTGGCCCATGCCGCAGACGTTCCATAGTCCGTAGTCAGGCCACGTGCTCCCACATCCGGTCCTTCTTTCCTCCGACAGCCGTACCCTTGAAGGAGTTTGAAAAGACAGTTTTTAGAGATTTGGTAGAGGAAAGTAACCACATAAGTCTATTTCTCTCCCAGCTCCAGGCAAATGAAGATAGGAACGTTCGCTATACATATAAATGATCGATGGTGGACCTGCTGGGTTTACTATGGCTTTCTTTCACAACTGTTTAATGTAGTCACGACAGGTCATCTAATGGGGGCCCACCTCTGTAATGTAAGCCGGGCAATGCTAATAAGAAGTGGTGTGAGCTAACCGCATGGTACTAATAGGCTTCTCGCTGAGGGACGAACATAGACTAAACATTTTTCGTATTGTCAATGCATCCTGCCCTTTAACTAAACATTTTCACTTTCGGCAAGGCTCATGGTAATGGGTTTCTCTGCTCCAGTTTAATCTTTAACTTTGTAAAACATCATTCTGGTCCCTATGCAGCCTCTCGCGGCCGGATTACTAAATTAGAGAAGACTGGGGTCTCATCGGAAGACATCTAGGTACATAGAAAACTGTGATGGGGGGGGCATCATCTCATTCTGGGTTATAGGGGTACTGTCGGCTGAGGCCATAGTTCAGTTGGTGAGCATTCAGTGGCATTTCTCGAATTTTCAAACTCTGAAATTTGTATATATATAAAAATCATTTCTAGGAGCCACAGCTGGCCTGGGCGAGTCGCGAGTCGACCCACCCCTTACAATCGGGGGATGAAGGATAGTGATCGGGGAGGGGGGGGGCAACTGAACGCAATACTAGGTGCGTCCTGAGACGATGGGGGGGGGTTTCGGCTACCTTTATGGTTTTGGGTATCGCGACAATTTGGGACGGGGAAGGTCGCGTATTCTGAGGCCCTTTATTATAACACAGGAGCCGCTGACTTGTAGTTCCCTTATTGCGGGTCAGATTAGGGAACCTCAGTCATCTTACCTGTCCTTTCCCTTACGGCCCAACCTCGGTTTCATCGACTTTTAGCAGGAAAGGAGAGGTAATGACACGGTCTCATGGGGATGGTACTAAAGGCAAGTTTTGTGCAAATACTGACGGTATTTGAAGCCAATTGGGTGGTGTGCTAGGGGTGGCATTCTGCCAATTTCGGGGCTAATCGCTCGGAAGAGTGGGAGTGCGAAAGAGAGAGAGAGAGAGAGAGAGAGAGAGAGAGAGAGAGAGAGAGAGAGAGAGAGAGAGGGAGAGAGAGAGAGAGAGAGAGAGAGAGAGAGAGAGAGAGAGAGAGAGAGAGAGAGTGGGTGCAACAGCAGGCTAAATAGTACACGTGCGACAGAGAGGGTGGCAGTGTATTCAAGAAAAGCTATTTAGTGCATTACACAGTAAAGGGCATTCACGGGTCTGCGTTAGAATCTTGTAATCATGCAGTTTGAGCATTAGACAGGGTAGAGGGGACGTGCCTTGAGAAAAAGGAAAGAAGAAAGGAGGTACCATTTTGTCGCACTTTCTCGCATTCTCGGTCCTTCGACCAGTTGGGTCAATGCCTCAGACACACACACACATTCTCTCATAGTTTCGCATCGTACGTGACATGGGTTCATTCGTCCGGTCTGGTTTAAGGGTGATCACTTTTTGTCAGGTCATGCTAATTTTTCGGGTTTGTTCGATACGTGAGTAGTTTGTAGACGTGTTTAGGCACCACCTTGCAGCGCTAGTCTGCTTCGTGTATTAGACATGGCAAGGCTTCAGATCTTCGCCACACCTCGGCTGTAATCTCTGATGTAACCTGCAGAGGGAGGAAAAAGGGGGGGGGGGAGGGGAACAGCATTCGCGCATATTCAAATACATGGATTCAAGAGTCCTTTACTTACCTCTTACTCGGCTTTCCTCCTCGGGGCAGAGTCCCCGGGGATATGGTTCCTGGAGTCGGGGGGGGGGGGGGGCAGTGTGTCCATATAGGCCGTGTGCGGGGAACCGTAAAAAGGAAACCAGAGGTGCTTAGTGCGAGGTATCTAGTTGGTAGGTGCATCTAGCTATCGGGGTCCTTAAATCTCCTCCAACGCTGTGACATTCTGCGGTTCATTAGTTCTTTGGTCAACTCTGTTCCCTAGTACCTTCGAGCGTTGTACTTCATAATATTTACATCATTTCATTTCACCCTTCTTTTACATTCCCCATTTACACCGTTCGTTTTACCCATCCTTGGAAGTCGAGGTCTTCCTCCATGCGAGAGTTCATGACTCAGTCGCGTACTTTGAAGGCAGAGTGTCGTGTTGTCGATCCGATCCGACCTCCAGGGCTGGGCAACCATCTTCTTTCAACCTTAAAGAGAGAGCAGAGTAGGGTGCACAGAAAAGAACTTTCCCACCGATCCCACATTTTTTAAATAAAACATGCAATACCCGTCCATAGTTTCGAAAACCTTTATTTTGCAAAATCATTTCAGCACGTGGATTATGAGGGTGCGGTCGTATTTGGCCGGACGTGGCAATTGCTAAAGTGCGTACAGTGGGGGGGGGGGGGGGGGGTCGCTTTGCAGCAATAAAAACATTGGAAAGTTTTATTCATTCATTTGTAAGAAACTAAAACGTTTATTAATTGGCTGGGGGTTCGGGGGCATTTATTTCATAATTTAGAAGCATAGTCAGAATAGTTGCAATCAGATTTCCTATATGCATACCATATGTGTGCGTTATAAATGGGGTTATACATCAGCTATAAAAATATAATACACCGTACATTTGTAATCAACATTTTTAACGGGATCCTTTCGAAATGTTAGTCGGGTGAGCTCTCCTTGTCTTTTCTAGCCAAGTGTACAAAGGATCATATAAGTCTCAGAGCATCAAGTTTGTATTAGTGCGAAGGAACACCACGAGGTGTTCGCAAGTTCCTATTGATACCAGCGCCATTTTGGGCGGGGCCGGTTCAGTCCGGAAGTAGCATCAGGGGGAAATGTTTCCCATAACTGGCAGTTGGACCAGAGTCCTTTTCGGCAGTTCTAGAATTCATGCTAACAGAAGGAGTGGCAATGTCATGCCCGTTTCGTTAGTGATCAAGGCAGCCGTCCCTTACCGGAAGCCTGCAGGGGCCGAAGGCTCCGCCGGGGACCTTTGTAGAATCTTCAAGGCTGCGGAGATGCTGTCGGAGATGGGGGCTCGTGCCCCAGTGGGCAAGTGTCCGAGTTATATTGCTGGTCAAAGTTACTCTAGCGGCCGAGGCCCGCCTTCCAGCGGACCCAGACACCATTTTTTTTTTGAGGCCCTACAGGGGCCACTCTCGTCGAGTTTGCAAGAGTAGAAGAGATCCTTCGGAGTGAAAGGAAGAGGTCTCTGTTTTGTGAAAGCAGGACGTTCGGCTGGGGTGCAGCTGTGATGCCCCCACCTGGGGGGGCGAGGGAGACTCGTTCGCGCCGTCTCCTTCTTCCGGTGCACCCCATGCTGCTCTTTTTCATCGGCCCGCACGAAGGTCTCTCCCCATCCGGTGCTCCCCAAGTCGTGTGCTCAGTGCTGTGGGAGTGTGGCCACCTGTGGCGCGCATTCGGCGCGGCACGAGTATCGGTGCAGTCATTGCAGGTTCGGTGTTCCGAAAATATGGCCACCATTGCACGTTCGGTGCTGCGCAAGTATTGGGGCACCATCGCCTGGTTGGGGATGTTCGGCGTTGGGCCGGGGGCTGGGAGACCTCCTATCCGTGGAGGTGGGAGAGGCTCGTCCGCGTCGCCTCTCCCTCCCAGCCCAACTTGGACAAATTGTTGTGGAGGTACGTGCAGGACATCCCGCCGTCCAGAGCTGCTGCGGCTGTTACGGAAGGGAAAAGGAAGAGGTGCCTCGTTCTTCTCTGGACACGTGGCGGGACTACTTAAGACTATCCAGGCCCGTTGCGGCTGGCCGAGGAGACATGTGGCGGGACTACCTACAACTGCCCAGGCTGCTGGCTCCTGCCTCTCCTCCGGCTCTCCCATACGTTAAGATTTCCTGACCAAGAGTTGGCAGCAGGGCCCGCCTTATATGGGTTGCCGCTGGTTGGGCGTAGCCGTAACCCTACCCTACTTTGGAAGGTTCCAGAATGTGGGGGGGGCGAATGTTCTATTGACTTTCATGTTCTACAGTTTACCGTTCTTGTTTTTCTAGCGTTATTGTGTTTTCCCTTGCCTGTTATGTTAAAATAAAAGTTCGTGTTTATCAGTGGCTTACTGATTTCGTTTCCCATTTCTTTCTTTCCAGGTTGTTTCATGCTAAAATTTCTATTAACATAGTTTATGTAACATGGAAGCACGTGCAGGGGGATGACGCAGATTCATATATTACGTACACACAAACTCAGACGGGGGGTAGTAGAAAAGTATGACACGCAAGATCCGAAGACAAACATTAAACAGTGATTATTTGGCCAAAATTATCCTTTTCCGTCTGTTAACTTAGAACTAGGCTGGGTTCCCGTTTTTATATTGTCCGACCTAGGAAAACTCGAACATGCCGCTGAAATCGTTCTGGCGGAACCTGTGCCATCGGGCGTAATCAAACGTGGTGGTTCTATCTGGTCTGTCCGTGCGAGTCGGATTCTTCTTTGTCTCGCGCTTTTTCTCATTCTGCTGGCCCGTCATTCCTGTCGGCCCTTTGCCTTTACTCATGCTCAGTAGAGTCGGGCATTGGGCTTTCCAGTGTCCGACATATCTACAAAAAGCGCATTGGTCTGGCCCTAAGTCTGGCCGTCTTTTGCGTAGTGTCGGGGGATAACTTTTGGGTAGTGGTGTCCCGGGGTTGTCCTGTCGGTATATTTCTCTACCTGGTTTGTCCTCGTCTTTTCTCTGTCGTTGCATAGCCTCTCTGCACCACATACCGAGACTGTCGAGCATAATAGGCGTTGTCTTATTATTGCGAAGGGCTATTTCCAACGTTTCTATTTTATCAAGGTCAAAGGATCCTGCCAGTGGCCACTGTTTGTCTTGACTTTCTTTGGTATACCTGTGCCACAATTTATTATAGGCTATGGTAACTAATCCATAGTTTATGAACATGTCCTTATTAGGGGTGCCTTCTAGTGGAGCTATATGGTCCACCTCTAATACACGGTCCGGGCTGAACCAATTATCAATCAATGGGGAGAAGACAGACATGACGGCTCGTAACGAGGGACTAAAAAGTCAGCACTGCCTGTCTTATCACTAGGTGCAAAGATTAGACAGAATATTCCTGTTCTTCGTTGTTTGCAGGCAGTGAATACCTCATGAACAAAAAAATAAAAAGTAACCAATAACGAGGAGCAATCAAACAATCAAATAAATAAATAAGATAGAGAAAGGACAATGGGGAGAGTAAGTAGGGCGCAAAAGTCTGCGTCCTCTACCCTTTCACTAACCGCAAAGAGGAATCTGTTGTTTCCGGTTTGCAGACAGAGAATCTCCAGAAGACAATCTGCGAACAGTAGTTCGGGGTTAAAGAACCCAGTTAATCAGTGAGGGAGAGGGGAGTCTCCCAAAAACCGTTAGGAAATAATAGAGTCAGTGGGGAAGAAAGATAGGCGCGACGGTTACGTTACCTATCCTTCACTGTTTGCAAAAGAGAAGGAGCCTACTGTTTCTCCGTGTGCAGACAGTGATTCTCCAAAATAAGTTAACAAAGAGTAATACTAGTATATATTGTAAACAATCAAGCAATCAATTATTTTCGCACTCCGTCGTGTTTACACGACCTTACCCGGACCGTATGGACAGTTTCTTGTCTTCCGAATCCAGCGCCCGTTCGTCCTCTTTTTCTCATATTTCTCACGGCACTCCTAATGGTCCCCAGTCAGGACCGTAGATCACTCGAGAGAGGTCTGTTCGGAACTAGTGAAGTTCGGATGATCGGCTGCCAGACGAGGGTCTATTGGGCAAGAGCTCTCCCGATCGTTGCAGTCGTTCACTCTGTCGTCGGGACCTCTCCCACTGGATCCACGAGTCGCTGATGGGCCCCACGCTTGGGACGCCAATTGTTAAAAAGGGTGACACTACCAACCAGAATATAAGATCCTTAAGTATTGCCCGGCGGTGTCGCCTCTTGAACCCACAAAGAAGTTAAACTATTGAAGAGGCAGGCGCTGGAGACTGGAAGGCAGGAAACAAGGTTTTTATTCTCTCCGGAGGAGAACACAGCAAAACGGACAGCAGGTATCGTTCTGAGGTGCTCTAACTTATGTTTGAGGCCTGGCCCCTTATATACAGTGTTTGCGGTTTTTATTACAGTTTACATACATATGATAAAGCTTTGATGTACGGAAAGACATTCCCGGAATCCCCCCCTTCGGGCCCGTTCCCACACACATTTACAGTTGAAGTCCCCACCCTAGTCACAACAGGTGATGAGTATCGCACAGCTGGATATTCCGCCGATTCATGGAATGTGGGGGTCGATCGGATCTCATGGGGAGGGGGCTTTGATCACCCCGGGGATCCTTTGATGGGGGAAGCTTTCTATTGTGCGGGGAGGGACAAGGAATAGTATCGGCAGAGCTGGGTGTCGGCCTGGGAACGGGGAAGACAAACGGGCACACGGGGAAAGGGGTTTGCATCTAAGGGCCGGGGATCATGAAAGGGAAGAAGGGAGGTGTCGCGCTGGGAACAGGATGAGGGCCTGGGGCAGAGCAGCGCCGAAGAGGGGTTTATGATTCAAGGCAGGTGCAAGCAGGGGGTTGGTCAGCGTGCAGGCTTAGTGAGGGCGAAGGGCTATGTCAGGGGTCAGCGGCATGCAAAAGGGTTCGTTCTGATCAGGGCATCTTAAAATGGCGGGTGCGCACGACAAAAGTGTGGCATCAGGGGAAGAGGCAAGATGGCGCAGATAATGTTCACCAAACCGTACTAATTTTCAACACCACCGCAACACACATTGATTTTGACCCTACCCCTATTTACAAGTGTTGCTTAAATAGGAGGCAGCGCCAAAATTAAGACCAGGGAAAACCTGGTCTTAAACAGGCGAAATAAGGAGAAATGCTTTATTTCTCCTCGTTTTTGCTGTTTCCATGTGAGGTGCATTATGCAGCACACATGAAAACATCAAAATGCCTTTGATGGTTGATGTGCAGGAAGGTTCCTGCACATAAACAATTTTAAAAAAATGACGTTTTGCAACTTCTATGTGTGCTGTATTAAGCAGCATACATAAAAGTTACAAAACGTCATCTAAGGATTGTTTATGTGCAGGAATGGAGACCCTCCTGCACATAAACAATTTTCCGCTGAACTCAGACACTCTTGCACTATGGTGCAAGTTGCCTGATTTGGCACTAGGCTTCTATGTTTAGTGTCATCGCAGATATGGTGCAGCCCTGCGTTTCTGATGCAGGGTAGTGGGGAAGTAAACCAGGAAGGATAATGCAGCACTCTGTCACTTTGTTGTAAATATGCCTCCCAGTTTCAACACATTATCATATGGTCGCTGCATAGCTTTACAAATTAAACTGTTTGCGCAAAGGTGTTGGGTATTTCAGTTGAAAATATAGTGTCTGTAAATGACAATGTACTACCACACCATGCTTTAGTAATATATTGTGACAATGTGCTTTTAAATGCACTACAGTTACATACGACACCCTTATCACTCTCCTGCTGAATGGACGTGGCTCTTTTGGGACACTTGTTCCTTGTGTGATGCTTGGATTTTTCGGAATCCTGATGCGTTCATTGATGTAACATTGATGGAATCACCCCAGTTGCAAATTTGTTCCAGCACCATTAGTATACAGCGTAAGAGAGTCTACTACAGGAAGTAGTGGCGTAGCCAATGTGCAATGGGCCTTAGTTCAAGTAAGGAACTGGGTCCCCTGGCTCTGTTTTAACTTTGATATACAACAATTCAGCGTTCAGCAGTTCGGATTACCAAATAGGCAAAGTGGGTTCAAACATTTGGGCCCCACTCCTTTTCTGACATAGGATCAGTATAATATTAATTTGATCTTGAAAAAAAATTGCCACCCAGCTTTCTTAAATATTGTTTCCAAATGATAGAAAATAATGAATCAACTCAAAGAAACAAAAACTTTACATTAAAGACCCTGTAGAGAAAATACTGTATTAATGGAATGTACCCATTAACAACCTAAAGTACATAAACCAGAGACATCAGTTTCACATAAGAGTTTGTCTCTTAAAAGCTCATCTTCTGAAAGCTGACAGTTTGTAAAACAATCCAGTGCACTGGTTATTAGGAGATAATTTGCTTGGGGGCCCCCGAAATTTCAAATGCCTAGGAGTCTCCACAGGGTTTGGTCGTGCACTGGTGTTCAGGAAGCCCATCAGACCTCTGGGTCTGGTGTCATTGCAGCTTCAGTATTAATGGTAGCTACACCCTGTCAAGAAGACAGCTTAACCCTTACTGCACACGTCCCGACCTAGCAGGTAAGACAATATCCTATTGGGTAAGATCATGCCTGCCATCCATTCACCATGTCCATTGAATACTGTAATTTATATATATCAAGCTGAGTTGGGTACGTTGTTTGCTGTTGCTGCACACTTATTTCAGAGACTCCTGGACTCCTGCATGTTCCTTACACGAAGAAAGACTGAGTACTGATCCCAAAGCTTAATATTTAAAGTATGGGTTTTGAAAACTGTAGGGTCCTCTCAATCTCTCTTAGAAAACTAGAAAGAATTAGTTGCATTTGTGTTTTTTGATTAGCTACTGTGGCTATACAACACTTCTACCGCCCAGAAGATTCTGGAATTATGGGGATTTACTTTTTGGGGATCAATAAGGAGGCTCTGTAAGTTAAGTACTTTCTTAAAATTCATATGCATGAAGTGTCATGATTTTAAACCCTTGTAGGGCTAACAAAGCCTTTTGAGGTTGATAAAACTGTTGTTTCTAAATGTCTCACAATCGGCAAGAACTACATTGTTACATTTTATATAAAAATAAGGTAATTTATTTTTTGGACAAAGTGCTACGGGGGTAAGAATAATCTATAATAGGGAATCACCGGTACAGGCAATGCAGGCTACTTGGATCATGAGGACGTGGGTTCTGATGGTGGGATTGTATATAAACAACTTCATGTGAGTGGTCAATGGGGGAGGGAAAGAAACAAGCACTGGCAAAACCAACAGGTCTGGCTTGAATTTTGAGTTCTGATTAAAACATTTAAAAAGGCAGATGCAGTGAACAAGCAAAACAAAAGCATTAAAAAAACTTCTGCAGCGATGAAATAAAAGAAAAACAATTATTTTTGTAATGCAATACATCTAAAAAGTAAATGATTTACTGTGCGGTGATTCAGTGTACCTTTGAGACATAAACTAGTCCCTTACGCATTGCAGAGCAAGAACTCCATATCAGGGGAAATGATACACTTAACACTCGATAGCATGAGCTGAGAGAGAAATGCTCCTCTAGGTTGAGCCATAGGTCACTATTTGTGTACTTTAAAGCAATGGCAACAAAAGGTTGGTAAGGACAGAACAAATCAAAATCACATAACTAAAGAAAACAAATGTGTGCAAGCAAGCAGCTCATTTGCAGGTGCCTGTGTACAAACAGAGGTGTACAGGTGGGTGAAAAAAGATAGATTGAGATGTGGCCCAAGCGATTGCCAGTGGCTGAGATTAAATCAAGCATTCCATCCATCACTTTATTGTTTTTGCAAGAAAGCACATGAGACATTCAAATAAAGATCTGGTCACTGGGAAGTGAGTATGAGTTAGCCACATAGTGAAAAGCATAATTCTTAAAGGTCATGGAGACATGGGCTTTGATTCACCAAAATATCAAGGGTAGCAGAAGTAACATAGCATATCCGTTGACCTTAATGACATCATAGATAGTGGCTTCATATCACTCTGACTCTGATTTTTTCCAGGAAGGCGTGCCACAAGACCCTACCATCACAATTGAGGGTTTGCGTTGGACAAGTATTCCAGACTAAACGCTGCTTTGCATTATTTTGTAGCAACGGGGCATTTTATTAATGGTGCCAGGCATTCCCATGCAACGTCCCATGGGTTTAGACACAAGTCCCTCTCTACAAAGATTGATAGTCATGAATGTATGCTAAAATCTTACGCGTTCTCCAGGCAGGCATAATAAGATTTTTTTTATCATTTTTGCCCGTTTTCCAACTTTGCATGTGTGATGCATTGTGTAGCACGATTACAAAGTAGGAAAAGCCTCAAAGCATAGTTTTTGGACTGGAAGGTAACCCTTCCAGTATAAAACCTTTGCTTGAGAGAACGCACACACCCATGCACTATGGCACAAGGGTGTATGCATTGGAGCATGGCTGACAAAAGTGCAACAGCGCATGGGGAGACGAAAACATGCACCATATTGTATGCATTTCCAGCATATAGTATCAAATATGGTGCTGTTTTTCTCTTTCCCTTTGATGCAAGGCAGAGCAACAACTTTGGTGCAGCAAAGCCTTGCGTCAAAGTAGAGTAAATCTTGGCCTCAGTCTCACACAATCTCACTCACTACCTGTCAAAAGACTCGCACTCACAAGCTTACACATACAGATACACTTGCTCATGCATACGCACGCTCTCGCTCACTCAAACAGACTCTCACACAAAAGCTCTCATACAACATGCATTTAAAACAATTTTCCCTTACCACAGCTGCCATCAAGCTAGAAAATGTGCTCCATTTTTTATTACACTAATATTGAATAAACATTATTCACTGTTAGTATAATAATAAACGGGCAGACAAGAAGGAAGGCAAACCACCGCTGTGTTTTTGGCACTGACTTTGCCACCTCTGAGGCCATGGGTTGCAAAGGCAATGCCAGGGTCGCAAGGGCAAGCTGGGGGTTGCAACTTCGACCCCTGGTGACCCCAAAACGACAGAAGTAAACCACATTGGTTTACAGGCCAGAGTCTCCATTGCCTTGAAGACCCTCAACCATGTTTTCACTACCAGTGGCTTATATTATCACTGCTGGTGTGATATTGAGGGTAGTATCATCATTAGGTCTTTCACTTGAGTGTCCTGTACTCCAAGGGATAATGTCCTCCAACAGGAGGAAGACTGTCTGGGTGTTGACAGTGTCAAGATCTAGGAAGTGTGTCGAAAACGTATCTTCTACCCTATGGGTAAGATTTATTAAAATTGAGGATTGGGAGAAAGCTAAAAACAAAGCGGTGTTGGACAGATGGGCTATTTATTTGGAGCACCTAGTGGTTGGGTGATCATGTTTCTGCTAGGCATTTAACTGGGCAAGGCATAGCACAGAGCCAGTTGTAGTGACCATCCTCGATAAACTTACACCTACAAGTGATTGAAGTATTAAAGTTATTCTGCTTTTATTGGTTCTCACGACTAAAAACAAGCTGTCCTTCTGCCTCAAACACTGTCCAACACAATCGACATTGGTTTGTTTCTGCTAGTTTTATTCCTGCAGTAAACACATGGTATGCAGTGTGAATTGTCTTCTGCTTCCATCAATAATGCATCATCTTTCAATCACTTTTTTACTAAACATGTATATCTATATTTTTGATAAATGAGTTGCTATAATTGTTCTTCACAATTTCCACTCTTTTTAAGAGCCCTCTAGACTGTTTTTTTCTGTGGCATTTCTCATTTTGAGGAAGAGTGGAATTTCTATGCAAATATTTCTGCTGAATGCATTCTATATATTTTTTTAAAGATCATTAATCACACTTCACTCTTGAAATGTTCAGTCTTTAGTAGCTGCGGGCCTTTTCCCTCCAGACTGTGTTATCTTTTGTACATGTGGGCTTTCTTATGTGGTCAAGTATAGCAGGAGGCTTGTGTTATATGACCTGTCTAGTTAGTCATTTTCTCTGAGGTTGATGCCTTAATGTAATCTCAGACTGTTTAGTCTTAAAGTGAATACTATTATTCTTATTATATATTCATGTATAACTTTTGTTTATTTGTGCATTTCAAGAAGCACTTCAGTCATGTGTGATGTCTTGTGCAATATTTCTTGCTACTCCTCTTTTAATGTTTTGTATATATTTGACTCCTTTTTCTAGCCTTCTGCTTTGTTTACTCCTCTCTCATTTCGCATACGTTATGCCATTTTTCCAAAGTAAAATGTTCCCTATTGGAACTGATTGAATCTGAACATGTATCAAGCCAAAATTGTGTTGGAGGCATGGGCGTGGGGCTGGACCACTTCTGAGATCTGTAAAATGGCAATTCACAGGTTCAAATCCAGTCACCGAGGTCAATTCATCCTTTAATCTTTCAAAAGTAACAAAAAACAGTTGTAAAATGTTGTATGTAAAGCAAGGTTGGTCTAACTGCCAGATGGAGAATAGAGGTTCATATTACAACGGAATGACACTGTTTCGTCAACCGAAGTGTTAATCTTTTGTTCACTGATCTAATTTATTTATTTAGCTGTTTATTCATTTATTTATCTATTTATAAAGAACAGACTATCGCAGAAGTGCATCATGGCGATGGAGCCTCCGCCTCACACACAGTAGACAGGCACAGAAAATAAATCAAACTGATCATAAGTTAACAGAAAGGGCATGTTTTTGCCAGAGATGGACAGAAAGTTTTATTTTTTTTATTAACTTTTATTTATTGCATTTCTACAGTTCAATAAAACATGTTGCAATCAAAAATGGACAGAAATTTGAGTTAAAATTATGCGGAGTCGTTGTAGAGGGTGCAGAGTAGACCTAATGCTCGACCAAGTAGGAATGGCAACAAAGAATATTGCTCTTTGGCCTCTAAATTATTTGTATAGTGCTCCTCAAAATACTTGGCTGCAGACTATGGTGGTAAAATAGTGAAATAGGGTTGATGAAGAAAACCATTTTAGTTGAAAAATGTAAAGTGTAAGAAATAATTCAATATAAGAGATACAGTAGTATTTCCTTTTACTTCATCAGTATCCCACAAATGGTAAAAAGGGTCTGACATGGCTACATTTAATAGATTAATTTGATTTTAGGATTATACAGAAAACGGCATAACAACAGTAACAGTTTTATAGAGTTTGAATATATAAACAAGACATGTACAATTAAAACAAAATAATAAATATTGATAAGGGGTATGATATGCAGTTGTTGTACTACCAATATTATATATGCCTAGACGAGTACAGTATATTGATAAATTAATATACTGCACTCTTGAAATCAACAAACATGATACAATGGAGAAAGAAAAAAGGATTAGAGTAGAAAGAAGAAATATAACAACAAAGAGGAAGAACAAGTGAAAAATGGATATCCAGGCATACATAAAAGCAAGTATCAAAAGTCTAGAATAGATTTTATTATAGGAATAATATATCTGATAATATATTAAAATAGCATCAAGTAGTCTTGAATCCTTTCCAACTTTACATTTAAATTCCCTTATTTTTATTTGTTTGAAAGGGTAATTATTTTAACTTGTTGTAACTGAACAAGCAGCTTATTAAAACGCGCACTACATAGAATTTCATATGCTAATTAAAAGCTTTCCGTTTACAATTAAGAACAGCATTTATGTAAATAACAGCACCAGTAATCTAGGAGATTCTTCATCAGTATGATTGCTTTCAGCGTTGTGAATAAATGACAATGTTTTGCTCAAGCAACATACAACATAATCAGCCACAGTGGTAAGAGTACTATCGGCACAAATGAAAGCAAGGAAAATTGGCCTGGATGCTTGTTGCCTACTAAAATACAACAACAATCAGGTGTCAGTGGTCCCTGTCTGCACTTGCTGCACCCTTAATTGGCTTTATCACATAAAGTGACCACTGCAAGTACTAACCTAAGAAACAGGATCTACCACTCAGAGGCGTAACATAGGTCCCACAGCCCCTGCGGTGCAGGGGGGGCCGCAGTTCCAGGGGGCCCCCTCAGCACAGCACAGTACACTGGCCTGAGAGCTCCTGACAGACTCTAGAGGGGGGCCCACCATGTACGTTTGCTTGGACCCCCTCAATTTTGGTTACGCCACTGCTACCACCGTTTTTGGACTGACTGGTATCTTTCATTATTGAAGACCTGGAGCGGCACTATTTTACCATCTTACACAGTGGTAAGTAGTTTCTTTTATTATTGGAACTCTAAAGGCATGTGCTGCGTTTGGCTGGAAATGTAGAGACATTTATTGACATATAAAAATAGAATGTAACATAATAATATTAACCCGTTGGCTGCTGCTGTCGGCCAACGGACGTCGCGAGCACTACCTTGGTAGTGCTGCGCAAGTCCGTTGGACGACTCGGCCCCGCCAGTTTCTCAGAACGTTCTGCACTGGCGCGGAACGTTCAGCGCACCCAACGGGTTAACATACGCGGATCAACATAGACATTCAAAATATAACAAGGCACAGCACAACAAAACTTTAAAAACAGAAAGCAGCACAGTAAAACATTACATAACCTAAAAATACGAAAAAACTAAAGAACACATCACCAGCAAAACAAGATGTCAAACAAAAAATATGCACAAACATTCTTCTTACACTGTACCACCTCTAAAAACGTGCTTTCATAATTCACTAGTCTAAAGAGTTTGCACTTAATTACCACCAAGGACAGGCAATAGCGCCAGTCAAAAATGTTTTGTGGTCTGTTTCCATTTCTCGGCTCCTTCGTCCAACACAGCAGTGTGGGTGGAGGGTTCAGGAGAGAGGTTTAAAAGGATGGAATCAGCAAGTAAAATTCCACTGCAGTCATATCAGTTCTGGTTTTTCATTATGAAGCTGGCAAAACAAACTAAGTAGCAATGTCAAAGTAAATTGCTTGGTCACCTCAGGCCAAAAGGCAAAAGTTCACACCTGCACTTGCTGGAGCCATGGCACAGACGGGGCATTCAACTCTGTGAGCTGCCAAGCTGTCATTTAGATAACACGAGAAAACGTTGTCCAGTCTAGTTGCTGGATGTTAAACAACCTGGGGCAGTTATTGAACAAGATAATCATATCAAGGCATGTCACTTAGACGCCCTTAATGAGTGAGAGACAAATATGACGTGAAATCGCAGGTGTCAGAGTTACACGCCCTGAGCTCCCTCCACATAGTCAGACAGGGATCAGCGCCCTAGGGCAATTTTGTTAAAAGGTGCAAAAGAGCAACTACCTACACGAGCAGTGTTTTGGGTCATGAGAAGCAGTAGATCCTTTTATATGTGGTGATTTAACTAAGACTAGTAATGTCAACAGACAGAAGGACAGATAATTAAATTCCGGGTTCCTCAACAACTGATCTATTCAGTAAAGGGAAAATATTACGGTGTTTTTCAGTAACCCTACATGTTGTTATATTGTATTGGTAACAGTATCACACTTTCTTAACCCGTTCAAGGGACAGGGAGTTTTCTTGATGGTCGAGAAAGTAGCTTCTGCTTTGTACCTTTTGTACTGTGCGCCATACCCTTGAGGTCTTGAAGCTCTCTGATTTCGATTGGGGCCCGGAGCGCCCTTTCAAAAGTGCGTTGTTGGAAGTGTGTTGATTGTAGGTTGGTCATATTGGGTGAGGTGCGTGTGGTTTGAAAACGCGGTATAATTATGGTATAGAGAATAGCTGGCCATAATCATGATGTGTTGCGGAGTGGGTTAGAATATATGCAGTTTCACATTGAGGTATTTACCATCTATACAGATGAACTATGTCATATGCAGAAACCACCATTAAGGTGTATCAGTGGTGCCCATCAGGGTATATACTACATGGAACCCACCCGGAAGAAGCTAAAGACCCTACCCACTGTAGACTCTGTTAAGCCACCAAGGGAGAAACTATATGGAGTCGATCCAGTAGTCATAGGAGTTCACTCAGTGGAGCTTCTATTAAGCGATCAAGAATTATTATGTGGAATCCACCCGGGAGCGACAGAGGACCAAATCCTCTGGATTCACTGTTAACTGTTAACTGTTAACTATTAGCTCTAGAATTACCACAGTTATCCAAGTAACAGATGGAGCGATCAAAGGAACCATAACTGATTTAATGAGCCATTCGCAGTTTCACTGACCTGTAGTCCACCCAGAAGTGTGAGGATCTCAAATCCACAGGAGGCACTATTGATCTACAAGTGAGTATTACATGGAGTCCAGCCAAGAGTGTGAGAACCCCAACCCCACTGGAGACACTGTCTAGCCAAATGTGAGTCCATCGGGAGTGACAGAGGCCAGTGCTGGCGATCCACACAGTACATGACTACTGTACCTAAGTCTAGAGTCCACAACAGAGCATTAAAGATGCTCCTCAATGTATCAGCAGCCACTGTAGTATTGGGTCCCTCCAATAGAAGATGTCATTCAACCCACGGGAGAGGGAGTTAACAGAGGAACTGTAGGTGAACACCGTCAAATGGTGATCCCGTGAGTAGAATGTTGACTTGATATCCAAAAAGGGGAAAGAACAAGGGGGAAGTTCAAGGAAAGGTAGAAACTAAGGAGAAAGCATGAATAATAGCTCTCTGCCCTTCCAGGTCCTAGCAATCCCCGCCAGAGAAGATGTCACAGGAAGATGACCTTAAACTTTACCTGTTACTAGGGTAGAATGCCCTAAGACCAAAAGATAGAGGTAAAGGATGTCAATCAGCTGAGTCCGAAGTTGGGGATGAATGATGGCAAAACAATCACGACTCAGTGGCCCTCCCGGAGTCCCAGTGATGCTGCGGGGGTAGGAGGGCAAGCCTACTTTGTAACAGCACCAAGTACCTGTAATGGAAAACAGGCCTGAGAAACCAAAGGTGGCAGATTCAACAAACATTTAGATTTGCAATTAGGCAATTTCAATGTTTTCCAAAAACATCTCTGGTTGCACTGCAAATTGATGGAACAAGTACAGCCTAATTGGGGGGTAATTCCTTGTTGTACATGTCTATGAACATTGCCTAGCCTGATGGTTTTGCAAATATGTAGAGCCCACTATAGTAGTGGTGCCAATTCTGTGTTCACGCAGACTTTATCACTAGCATGGGGCAATCTGCAGCAGCTCTCGGCTTTCTTTTCAGATGCAACATCTTCCCAGTGATAAAGTAATGCGCAGATGATAGGGGCTTCCTGGTTATTGCTAAAGGGCAGTTACTACCATTGTAAAATAGATCACTACTGACTGAGCAGTATATAATTGATATTAACGGATGACATACGGATGACTTCCATGTTGCCGGGACAGATACAAGAAATTACCTTTCATTTGGAAATTTCTCTTTGACTCTTGGTTCATCTACATCTAGAGGAGCTTGTATCATACCACACTGTCTGTACACGACCCTATGTTTGAAGCTTCTCCTATTTTCCCTTCACTTCCTGTCTTATTGTCATGAAAGAAGCAATGTCTAGTGTCCATACAAAAGGTAAGGCTGCCCTTAGGCCCTTGCTGATCCTGTAAGAGGTTTCTAAGTACACAACAGGGCATATTCTCAAGGAGCTATCGCCGAGTTAATGGAACTTTATCGCCGCCAAAGTAGCGATAAATTTATCGCCCCATTCACAAGCTGTTGCTAACAGCCCATATCACCAGTTTACCTGCGATAGCAGCCGCAAAAAACATTGCCACAGATGACCCCCGCAACTATGGCTGAGATGCAGAGTAGGCGTTCCCAAGCAAAAAGCTGCAAAAAACACCACTCCTCAACATTCTCAATGACCAGCCAGATCGGCGATAAGAACAAAAAACATGCGATAAGGCACGTTAACAGCAGGAAACTAACACCTGCTTTGACCTGGTGTAAAGTCGGACCACAGCCTGCATCACAAACGGGAGCCAAGGCCAGAGCCACACCTGAAGAACAACAGATGTCATGGAGCCACTGATTATGCAGCCCGGACACCCAAGAGGGCCACAACACCCCCAGGACACCACCCTCCCCGGGCCCCCATCACCGGACGAAGACATGTCAACTACACTTATTCATGTACCAAATATTCCGCCTGATTTCGCACAATCACATCTGGTTACATGTATGTGTCGACACAAAAATGAGCATCACACATTCACCTTCGAAGCAACAAATGAAAATGTATTAAATCAAACACAGAGCAGAAATGGAGACACATGGTGGCACCCCTCAGGACACTCCATAGGTCACAGCCTGCAAGACGAATACCATGATGAGAAGGTGTGTCTTGCACACATCAAGGGACAGAGAGAGAGGGAAGGAGAGAGAGAGGGAGAGAGAGATAGACGGACAGAGAGGGGGAGAGAGAGAGAGACAGATGGACAGAGAGGGGGCGAGAGATAGACAGACAGAGAGGGGGAGAGAGACACAGAGAAAAGAAGAGAGAGACAGGGAGAGAGAGTGCCAATACTGCGCACCCAGACCACAATTCTCACCTGCTGCCACCGGTGTATCTCCCACCACGTGCCGGTATGTAGTGCAGTTCACCAGGTCCCACATCTGAAACAGATCCATCATCTGGAACAGAGTCCAGATACATGAATGGCAAAGTACATACAATTGCACGTGACATCATCGCCTGTCCTCCCCAGCGTACCCAGGCAGCTGCACCCCAGCCCCTCCCGCCACCCAGCGGTGCATGCCCGTCCCTGCGCACCCAGGCAGCTGTACCCCAGCCCCTCCCACCGCCCAGCGGTGCATGCCCGCCCCTGCACACCCAGGCAGCTGCACCCCAGCCCCTCCTGCCGCCCAGCGGTGCATGCCCATCCCTGCGCACCCAGGCCTCACTGCTCACCTTCCGCCACCGGCGTGTAGAAATTAGGGCTCACCACATGCCAGTGCAAGCCCCAAGCCCTGGGCCCACGGACATAGCACCCTCCACATCATGCAGCTCTGCTCTGCGGGCCCACAGGTCTCACATTTGGTGCTGGGTCTTGATTTCTCCATGGAAGAGGACATACCAGTGCACCCGGCATCATCGCAGGCTGCACACCTGCTCAGCCTCATAGGTACCACTAACTCTGTGATCCAGGAGGCGACGCCACACGGCCGTAGGCCCGTGCTGCCCACTGGCTCAGGCCTACACTGCGGTCCAGCAGGGCACACAAAACTTGAGCCGTCTGGACCGTCAGGATGGGGCATCATCGCAGGCTGCAAACCCGCTCAGCACTTAAGGTGCCCCAACCTCAGTGCACCGAAAGTCACCGTCCCGTGGCGGTGTGCCTGTGCCGGCCGCAGTGCATCCGGTGCCACCAAGTCTGTGCCCCACTAGTCATGGACCCTCTATGATTGGGTATCGTGGTGCGGACGCCATCATGTCACCTCCAGGCCTGTGGAATGTGATGTCGCAGACACCTGGGCCCCCATGCCTACATGCACACCACACGGATACAGCCCATGAGAGGTTAGAAATGGCATCGAGCACGTGCGCCCGGCCCTTTTTATTGGCACGGTCACATGGGCTGTGACGCGTATGCAGGATGGGTGTGGTGTGGGTGTAAACCAGCCGTGAGGGAGTGGCTGTGGCATGCTGACAACTAGACCTGTGAGCAGCAGATCACTACAGAGAAGTCCTGGAACATGTAGAGTTGTTGTCCCCCCTGGAGCATAAGCGTAGTGGGCTGGCCTGGCGTATGCTAGTCCAGCGTAAGGGTTTGAACAGTGACCCCGGGGCTCTGGGCGTTGTTCAGTACGGGGCTGGACAAGGAAGTAACAAATGCGCGTGTCGCTGTTGTTGCATCTTGGCCACCCGGACAACATTCAGCAATGTGTCACCCTGTGTCCCAAGTCCAACGACATGAGCTACATGGACAAAGGAGGAATTCACTGACCCTACATTCATCAATACTACCACACTTGAAAGATCATAGTCACAACACATCTGTGTGTTTCAGAATGTTTAATGCACATTCAGTGGTGCATCTGGAGCAGTACAGGGCAATGCAAACCCCACTTTACAATGTTGGCCCGTGGAGGGCCAGCCAGAGTCCTTCAGGGAATGACAAGTCCAAAGGAAGAGGAACAGTTCAGTCTGCAGTCTGTTTGCTGTGTCATTGGCGATCAAACAGAATATGGCAGTCTATTGCAAGGTCCAAGCTGAGTGTCGCAGAGTGTATTGGGGGACAGTGGAAGGTGATGATACAGAGGGCAGAACCAAGCTGAAATCGGCCATATGGCGGAGATAAATGCTACTGCGTCCTTCTTTCCACAATGGCAGATTCATCTACATCTTCGTCCTCTGCTGTTCCATGTGTCTCATGTGTGGGTGATGCTGGCCTTTCTCCAGAACTGTATGGCAGTGACACCTCAGGGGCCGGAGGTGGAATGTCTGCTGCACTGTGTGGCACTGACACTTCAGGGGTTGAGATGTGGATGGAGTGGTAGCAGCAGCATGCAGCAGCGCCAGGCCTTGTGGCAGCAATGCCATGAGGATGTTTTTGAGGTCATTTGAGAACCCAGCTACCACTCGCTGGTGTGCAGCTGTGGCAGGCGCTCTTTCCGCATTGGCCCGCTCCATGGTTTCCATGTGCGTCCGCATGTTTCCCACCTCCCGGGCAAGCTCAATGAAGCCACTCTGACTAGTCAGTCATTCTTGTCTCTGAGTCAGGACTCTGGCGATGTCAGCCGTGGTGCATAGGAGAGCATGGAGCAGACTGTGGGGGTCTGTTAGGGACTATGAGTGATCCCTGATGGGACTTAGACACCCACGTATGGCATCTAGTTTGTCTGTCATGCAGTCGAAGCTCACCCGCACCTGTTCAGCCAGCTGCTCCTGGCATCCCAACACACAGCGTTGGAAGGACGTGTGTTCTTCGTGGGGGTCCTGGGAGGCAGCTGTGGTGGTGGGTGCTGCCTGCTGTATGGTCTGTGCAGGGGGTGATGTGTCCTGGTTGCAGCTAGCCTGCCCTGCACCTGGAGGTGGGCTGCTGAGGCTGTCAATGAACTCTTGGAGGGCGTCGGAGTCAAAGCTGTGGTGGTCCTCTTCGTCATCAGAGAAGAGAGGTTTGGGTTGCTCTGCAGGAAGTTTGCCCCTCTGAAATGTGAAGGTGAGATGCAGTTTAACAATGTGTTTACATGTGTGTTGTCGCATTGTACATGTTTATATACAGACTGCATGACTGTGTACATCGTGGCTGTTTGAGAGGAGCTGACTATTTGATGGGGGACAGTGGACGTTTCGACAACAGACGTGTGTGTGTTTGTACTTGTACAGTCATCCCTACAATACCACTTGTGATTGGCCTGTGTCTACACCCAGTCGGCACCAGTTGTGTCCTGTGTTCTGTTGTGGACGTGTTGCGGTTTTTGCCACATTGCTGTCAGTGTTGCTGTGCTCTGCATGTCATGTGTGTGTGCTGCATTTCGGGGGTGTGGCCCCTGCTGCTCTGTTTTGCTGCCCCTTATACCTTTTCTGCTGTGTGCCTTTGACTTCTGTGCTTATACAGTGCTGAGATGCTGCATAGTTGGGTACATTGGTCTCTTGGTGGGAGTTGGGGTCTGGGGCATGGTTTTTCTGCAGATGTGCTCAGCTCAATTGTGCATGTGTGCCATTGTGTCCATCTCCCCCCGTGCCCCCAGTCCCTGATCGTTACTCACCCTGCTGATGTTGTGTCCTGTCATGTTGAGCAATATCCGGTCCCCCAACTCCTGTCACCGTCTCCCCACTGATGACTGTGAACATCATTTCCTCCATGTCATCCAGCTCCTCCTGTGGCGCAGGACTCCCACCTCCAGTCTGCATTGCTGCCTTTCGGTTGTTGCCGAGTTCATTTTTGGTTGCCAATGACACAGTGGAGGTGATGAACAGTTGTTGATGGTATTTGACCCGTTATCAGGATCCTGTTTTCCTCTGGACTGAAGCGCTTCTTCCTACTCTTCTTCTCCTTGGCCTTCCCCGACCCGAGGTCCCAGGCAGGTCCTCCGGTGGGCTTGTGGGGTTCTGGTTCTCCGCTGTACTTGCTCCGGCAACATCCATTGTGCTTCGCTGTTGTTTGGCATTTGTTTGTCAGTTTTTCCACTTTTATGGTGATTTTTCCCACCTGACCCGTGTGGATTACAGGCCTGTTGCTGGTTTTCGCTGATTTTAGTATCTTGATTGGCCCCATCGCAGCTTTTTTGCATTTCGCATTTTTGCAGTGTGGCATTGATTTTAACGCGGTCAGTAGACCCGTTATCTGGAGCCTATCGCATGGTACCGCCGTGTTCAGAATGCTTGGTTAACACGGCGTAATTTTCCCATGATAGACTGTTGGAAGTTGTGTTAAGTAACTTTTGCAATGGTTATCACACATTCTTGAGAATATGCCCCAACGTGCTAAATCTTATCTCATTTAACCCCCCCTTTCCCTGAATCAGGTTTTATCAGCTAACGTTCCTCGTACCTAGCATCTGACATTCAATACCCTTGCTGCGATATTGTGATCCTGCCCAGCTGTTTAGTGCAAGTCAATTTTCTACTGTTAAATCCACACACAAAAATGGGACTGCCAGTATTCATTTCAGCCCTGGCTGAGAAATACCTGTCCCAGCGTGGGTTGACAGATGCAAACACTCCCTTGTATAGACCAGCAAAGAATGGGATAACATCAGTATACAAATTGTTCCAACCGGACTGCGTACCCTAGGCCTTAACCTGTGTAGTCAATTCTTGCTGCTATCTCTATAACCATCTTCTGCTTATGTCCCCACCTCACTGGTAATTCCAAATTACATCTCAATCAATCAATCAGGATTTGTAGAGTGTGGCTGCTTCACCCATTAGGGTCTCGAGGGGCTGTTGGATAATTCTACCTGTTCCTCTATTGGTTGAACAATCTTGCCTTGAAGTCCTTCCAGAACTGCTGGAGTGATGGTGATGCTTTGAGGTGCAGGGGGATGTCGTTCCAGGTCTTGGCTGCGAGAAAGGAGAAGAAACGGCATCCGCTGTTTGTCATACAGCAATGGGTGGCAGCTAGGGCGAGAGATCCGGATTTGAGTTTCCTGGTGGGCAGGTGAAACGTCATGTGTTGGTTAAGGTAGGCAGGACTTTGTTGTGTAGTGCCTTGTATGTGTGGGTGAGTAGCTTGGACTGGCGTCTGGCTTCCGATCTGCTGGAGCCTGTTGATCAGTGTGTGGTGGGATACGGTGTCAAAGGCTGCTGAGAGGTCAAGGAGGATGAGGGCCCAAAGAAATATGGTTCAATAATCGCTCAACAAACTGAAAAATGCATAGGGTTGTAATTCAATTTATAATTCAATTCAATTTATTTGAATATGATTTGGAACTCGATTGAGATCCACATATACTTACAACAAAATTATATGTACACATTGAAGCAACATAAAAACCAAAAAATACATTCATATTTATACAAGATTCGTAACTATTAATATAATTCCAAAAAACATTTGAAAAAGTTAAAAATTCTGAAGCAAAACATTTCATTGGGAGGATTGAGAATAGCATTGCAGAAAGATTTAGCAGAAGAAATGTTTACCTGTAAACAAATAGGTCTCACCCATTTACGACGGTGGACCATTAGTGCAGGGCATACAAATAAGATATGGGTAATGTCCTGAATTAAGTTGTCATTGCCGCATAAATTGCATTTGTCAGAACAACCATGCCATCTAGCTAATAATTTATTTAGGGGCATGAGATCATGTCTCAAAAGAAACCAAAAGCGGCGCAATCCGTGAGGGAGGATCCAAGATGCATAAGGTTGTATCTGTTTAAATATGTAAGAATTAACAACCTCTTTAACACCTTTTTTTAGGATGAGGACATCTCTATTTCTCCGAAAGCTTAACTCCCAGGTTGCCCGTTTTAAAGACAACTTTAGTTGATATGGAGTTAGTGAAAAGAGGGATTAATTCGTCCAATTCTAGTAAGGTCACTGCCCTTCTAAAGTTCTTTATAAGTAGAGAGTGTTCCTTCATAGGGCCTAATAATTCCTTTTTAATCAACGATCTCAAAGTTGCCGATTTGCCCATGGCTAAATGGAAGACCCAACGTATGACTCCTGCCAAAGCCTGAACCCAACTGCCCCGTATACCGAATTCTAGCCTAAGGGATTCTACTCTACAAGCATTATTAACCGACAGTAAATGGCGCAAGAGACTACCCTCGATGGTATCTAGGAAACCCCATTGACTCAAATCTATTAACTCAATGCCGTGGAGCAGAGAAGCTGGAATTTTTGCTCGAAAGGCCTCTAGTAGATGGGCAAAATGTCGTCTGCCGGTAGCCTTATAGAGAGCACTCAGTCCATTTCCCTGGGACTTTGCTTTCCTTATATTATTATCTATATGGGGCTTAGGGCTCAGGTTACTGCATACTATTTTCCCCAAGAAAACATAGGATTTTACAATATCTAGTTTCTCGCTGCCTAAAAACCAACTGAAATTTCCAGATTTCGATTTTCTCTTCCCTGTAATACACATTACCTTGCTTTTTTACATATTGATCTTCAGGAAATGGGAACCAGCGAAAAGATGTAATGCATGCAGTCGATTATTCAGACCCCTCGGGGTAAGATCTAAAAGAAGAATATCGTCTGCATACATTAGGCATGCAACCGGTTTGTCCCCTAAAGTGGGAGCTATTCCTTCGCTAAGGGATAGAAACTGAGGTAGGTCACAAGTATAAAGAGAGAACAACAAAGGTGCCAATAAACAGCCCTGTTTAAGATCATTAGCTGAGGGAATTGCTTGGGATAGGCCTCTCTCTCCACCTAACAGTACCTTACACCAGGTATCAGAGTGGAGTTCCTGGATTAGGTTTAACATCCTAACTGGCATACCCAAAGAAATTAATTTCTTCCACAGCAAAGGACGGTCGTGGAGAAATCGATAAAGGCCGCATAAACCCCCCCTCCACGGACCCTGATATATTTGTCAATTATTACTTGGAGAGCAGTTAAGTTATCCAGGGTACCATGATTTTTTCAAAAACCTGTCTGTTCTAAGGGAAGTACGTTTGTGTGTTCCACCCAATCATTAATTTGTTTCAGGAGACATCTCGCAAACACTTTGCCAATTGCATCCAAAAGGGCAATTTGGCGGTAGTTTTGGGGAGATAATACGTCTCCCTTTTTAAAAAGGGGTACTAAGATACTCCCTTTCCACGAAGGGGGAATCTTTCCAGTAGAAAAACAAGTATTAAACAAAGGGCATAACAATTTGCTCCATTTCATGCTGCTTTGTTTTAAAACTGAGATAGGAAGTTCATCTGGGCCCATTGCCCCAGATGAGCGCATTTCCTTTATTGCTATTTCAATGTCCCTTTCGCATAAAGGGGCTAAAGGCTGGTCACTCTCTTTAAAACCTGTTGGTAAGACCATTGCTCCATTATTTGCATAAAGGGTAGAGACATAATCCACCCAGGATTTTTCTTCAATGGGAATAGGGAGTGGTCTAGTTCTTGAGCCACAGCCCTCACCTATAAGGGACCAGAACTTTCTCATTTCTCCTTTGAAGGCCGCCTCTCTTAATTTTATCCAAATGGCATCCTCACATTCTTTCCTAAATTTTACTTGTTGCCTTTTCCTCCTTCTTTTTAATAAAGTTATCTTATGTGATCCTTCTGCCGTTTTACATAAGTAGTGTGCCCTTACTAATTTATTTATTTCTTTATTGAGTAACTGTAGGGGGCAAGAGGGTGTTTTGAAGCACCTTTTCTTTTTTGGTTTTTTAGCTACCAATATCACTAGTTTCATGAGATCCTGAAAGCACGCAATTTCAGAACCATGCCACATAGCAAGTTCGTTAATTGCTGCATCAAGAACTTTCTCCAGATCTTGTTCTGCTTTTGAGTTCCAATAACATCTACCTGATTTCACTCCAAAACTTACCAGGTCGCCATTTAGTGACCATACGTCAGCTTTTGGTGGATTTATATTCATACTGAGAAAAAGAAGTTTATGGTCGCTGAGAACCGTTTCAATAACCCTCAGATCCTTTAGTAGAGCGAAGGTGGAATTCTCAACTATTACATAGTCTAGTATAGAGTCTCCCTGATGGGATTTATGAGTAAAATTTGCAGGGGAATCAGATGAAAGCCTTCCGTTTGCTATGATTCCGTCCGTAACGGACAGCTCTTTAAGAAGTATCTTCCCTCTCATATTAGTTTTAATTTTCTCAGGGAAGAGAGCTTGAGGGATATGAAGAGATTCTTCTTTAAATTTATCGCAGAACAGGGTCAAGCTTAAATTGGAAATTTTACAATTCAGATCCCCTACTAAAATTATATAAGGGGTGGGAGAATTTACCCTATGGCTCTCAATATAGACAAATACCTTTTTTAGAATTTCATTGAAACTAGCTTCAGGGGGAATATAGGCATTGATCAACACTATGGGTTTAGATACATCGACATTATCCTGGCCAAATAGCGTTATAGCCTGAAAGAGGTTACAAGAGTCCAGATAGTGTGAGAAATTCCATTTTATCCGATTGGATAGCAAACAGGCAATTCCTCCCCTAGAATGACCTCTCCTGGACGGGAGAGCAGGACCTTCTAGTACAAAATAGTCTCTTCCAATTTGATGTTTTTCCGAGCACCAGGTCTCCTGGAGACAGATCACACTGGCTTTTGAAGACTTAAGGAATTGAATTTTTTCTGGGCAGTTCTTTAACCCTGCACAATTCCAAGATATTAGAGATAAGTCATCGCTAAAGAAGAGGCTTGGGCGGGTACTCAATAGTCAATTTTTTAGACAGAACACTTGGTAACCAGTTCCAACGAAGGGTTTCATCTAGTACCCTAACTTGAGGGGGAATAGGAGGGTTAGGGTAGGATACAGAACGATGATCTTTGGACAGGCAAATTTTCAAATCATCGAACCCACGGGAATTTTGTACATTTCTGGGCACAACCTGTAAGCGATGTAAAATGGACCCTAGGGCCCCTAAAGACATAACAGGTCCCGGAGACAGGAGGTTCCCCCAAACGGGCATAACGTCAATCCCTCTACTCTGGAATTCTTCAGACCGTTGTAAAATTAAATTTACCACTAGTTTGGAGTAGAATTTTACCCTCGTTAAGTTTCTACCCTCTGTCTTCAGAATCCGAACTAGGTCTATATCTGCAGTTTGAAGCAGTTTCAACCCTGCTGATTCATGGAAATATTTAAGAAGTAATGATCTATTTAGTATACAATCGGCATCAAAGAGGGGAAGGAAATCCAGAATAAGGGTATCGACAAACTCCTCTGTGGGAGATTCCAGGGGTACTTGGCAAACTACCACTCCTTCCCTTTTATCGGAATAGGGACTTGCTAAGGGATTAAGAGCGGAGGGTGCGGGGCGAGTAGACAAGAACTCATTTTTTTGGGGAATTGATATTAGCAAATCCCCATTTACCATAGGGGACTCTCCTAGAGAGTTGGGAATGCAGGGAAGAGAGTCAGAGCTCAATAAACTCGGAGCCGCGGGAATTGAAATGTCCACAGCTGTATTACCTTCCTCACCTACATCCTTCGATACCAACTTGGAAGCCTGGAATGATTCTTGATTTTAAATCATTTCCAGGTTTGCTCTCCAAAGGATTTTTCTCCGTCTATTCTTTTCAATTCTTCTAATTTGTCTTCTCTTTTTTGTCCCATTCTTCTTAACTTTCCCTAAATTCTCCTTTTTTCTGTCACCTTCTTGTTCTTGAATCAGCTTATCGCCCCCAATAAGCAGTTTATTGAAGATCGGAAATAATTCTTTATCTATGTTTGGTTCCTTTTCATGCTGCACTTCAACTAACAAGGGTCGGTCTATGTCATTTTTTGTCCCCATTTCATGTGAAACCTCTACCACAGGATCTATGTCCGCTACACAGTTTAAAATGGGGGTTTTCAGGGGGAGGACAAATTTTACCCCGCCGTACGAGGGATGAGAAATAGAGGGGAACCCGTCATCCTGCAAACGAATTTCTTGATCTACAGGGACATCTTTCACAGTATCCGAAACGAGACTCGGTTTTACCTCTGATTTATTGCATAACAAGGTCTTCAATATTTGGGTTACTGTTTCCAAAACGCAATCAGAACCCCCAACAAATTTCTCTAGTAGTACCAAAATGGATGAAAGCAGATGTTCAAGGGAGGCTAAGCAGTCGGAGACTGGTTTATCCAATCTAGGGGGATCCTTAGCATCACAACCTGTTATATTAAGATTGAAATTCATAGAGGTATCTAACTGTGAGATATGCGAGGGAGTACTGCTATAAAGATGGAGGACAGGTGCAACTGGAGTTGTTGGAGTTTTATGTAAGTCCCTCATCTTAACAGAGTCCACCTCGATATATCTTCTACAGAGATCCAAATCCAAGTCAGAAGAAGAGGCTAGGACACTATTATTCCCTTCTTTAGATGGTAGAGGGCTTGCTTCATATCTTTCGGGAGGAGGCTCCCTAGTTCTAGGGAGAGGGACATGGACAGACACCACCTCCCTTTTTTCAACAACTTTCGGGGAGGTTTGAAACACAAGAGAAGAAGAAGAAGAAGAATGATTATTTGGATTATGTATAGAAGGAGACACATGATCAGACAATAAAACCATATCATCTCTTAATGTGGCTGGAGGGGAAGCCCCCTTTTCTATATTATTCTTGTGGACCAAAACCTCAGTACACAGTCCCATTCGGAAAGAGGAGTTTTTTTCCGATTCGTCATTGGATGGATCAACATTTGGCGCTCTATTTTTTCCCCGCTCCCAAAGATTAAATAACTGGCCAGTACCCTTAAGTTGTACAGCATGATTGTCCTTATTTCGAAGGGGGTTCGATTTTGTTTTTGAACACGACCTCCCAACCAGTAGTCTTCCGGATCTGAGTTTTTTGGCCGTCATTTCCAATGGAACTCAAAGATAACAAGGGTATTAGAAACAATCAACAAAACACAATGCAAACTGTGGGGGACACTGGAGGGCTTAGGAGAAAAATAAAGGGGTTCAGCCGTCTTCAGCCGTCTTCAGCCTCTGATGGCCTCAGATGGCCCGCCCTTTGCCCGGGCTTAGCCCCGGGCTCGGACCCGCGCGCGTCCCGCGTGCGCGTTATCCCTAAGCAGCTATATAACGGGAGGAGGGGCGGGAAGAGGACCAGCTGCGGCGAGACTACAGGCGCAGCGCCCGCTGGTCCTCGCAGTCCCGCAGGGGAGGGAACACTCCACTCGGCTCCTCCAGAAGATGATAAGTCCGTCCAACAAAGTTCTCTTCGAGCGGCGCCCGCGAAGCGGGGGCCGCGAGCAGTGGGAAGTGAGACCGGCAATCAGGAAGCACTACCGCTTCGTCACTCCGTTAGGCAGCAGCAGTATGATAAGGCAAGACCCAGCCTTCCAGATAATAAGTCCAGGCGGGAGGGGGGCAGGAAGAGGACCAGCTGCGGCGAGACTACAGGCGCAGCGCCCGCTGGTCCTCGCAGTCCCGCAGGGGAGGGAACACTCCACTCGGCTCCTCCAGAAGATGATAAGTCCGTCCAACAAAGTTTTCTTCGAGCGGCGCCCGCGAAGCGGGGGCCGCGGGCAGTGGGAAGTGAGACCGGCAATCAGGAAGCACTACCGCTTCGTCACTCCGTTAGGCAGCACTCCAAACCCCACTAACACGGAGCTGCGAAGCGAGGAGAAGATGTGTCTTTTTTTTTTTTGCCCCTCCCACTATATTCTTCTTACGGACAGGCAAACAAATGTCCTTCGTCTCAGATATGTCGCCAGCTCCAGCACATTATGTCCCCTCACACAGCCTCCCCACCATGGCGTCGCACTTTACGGGAACTGTTACCTCACAGGTTTGTCCCCACAGGATTAACTGGTCTTCTTTGCTCTCCTAAAGAGTATTAACAAAAGTTTTGCTCTAAGGCTCACTGAGGCTCGCTGTGCGTGGCTCACCCGGGCTCCCACGGCTGTTGCTGCTTTCAGCTGCTTCCACTAAGCCTCCGCCAGTCCGTCACTCCAAATAGCTGTTGGTGATCCCGTTAGTGATCCCGTTAGTAATACCCACTCAGCATATAGCAGTTCACAGCCCCATGCCGCCCAGAAGAAGATTGCAGCTCCCGCCGCACTAGAGCACTGCACTGCCGCACCTAGAGGCACCGAATGGGCTCCAAAGTGCTCCGGATTGCAGCGACCGGCACCTGCTAAACCAATTGGGCCCCTGCTGCACCTAGGGGCACTTGGGGTCACCTGGGGGGCTCCCGCCGCTCCAGATAGCGGTTCGTGCCTCCAGCCGCCCGAGAAAAATGTTTGTGGCTCCCGCCGCACTGAATCACTGCACGGCCGCACTAAAAGCAATTATGCGGCTCCCAACTGCTCCCAACTGCTCCAAACGCCGCGATGCAGAGCTTGCGACTGGCAGCTCGCCTCTCTCCAGGAGCGGCTACGTTAGAAGGGAGTTGCTGCAGCAGGGGTGCTCGGCTCACGGTGTGTGGGGGAGTCCCAGGGGTGCAAAGGAAAGCATTCACCCCCGGCCGCACAAGCCGCTACACCAGTAGGTTCGGTGTCTCAGACGCCCGTCGTTGTCGGTGTTGCAGTAGAAAGAGGACTCCGCATAGGGTTGTAGGGTTTAGCCAGTGTAGGTTAGAGAGCAAGATGGCTCACACAATCATGGAAATCTGCTCCATGATCTGGATCCTGCCAGAGTTGTTGTCCAAAAAATAAAACTGTTGTGTGAGGCAGCATTCGAAGATCAGAAGATGTGATAGTTAAAGTGATCTAGACATTGTGGCCATATACCAGAGAGCTAGAAGAAGAGCTGGCACCCACTCTTCCATCCTAAACCTGTGGAAATAGGGATGCAATCAAGAATGTACCATCACTCTGAGATTGTAACAAGAAAACTGATACAATATGCCCAGGAAAGTATGCATGCATCAGCAAACACAAAACAAGTGGGAATAGTCTGAGAATCCCAACTCTGACGTGGAACTAGAGATGGAAGAGAAGAACCATATCAATAAGAAGCAAATAATAATACAAACAAAAATAAGACTTGGAAACACCCTAAAGATTTCCTAAGTAAAAGGCTATGCTACCTGGACCCAGTGAATATCATCAGTGTGGCAAGCACATTATCAGTTAGGGCAGACAGAGGATGTACTGAGTAGTAGATGGAAAACCAGAGCTGAATACCAGCACTTGAGGTAAGGAAAAGGAACAGCTGCCAAAGAGAAGAAAACTGCAGGGTAACATGGTAATTTCACTTAGACGAAAGAGCTCTGCAACAGACCCAAGAGTGAAATATTCAACTGGAAAGCTACACCAAGGATGTGAAATCATGGTGCTGTTCCATTAAATGGCAAAAACCCACTGCTATCTTTATAAACTGTGATACTTCCCTGTCTGTCGATACTTCCATGGACTCTTAATCCAAACTCTATTCTTATTCAGGCTCCTCTCTCTCGCTCTGACTTGGCACCTTGCACTATAGCGGAGACTAACCCTTTCATCCCTACTATTAAATTTGACTCCCTGCCCTTGTCCTCCTTCAGTCTCAGTCTTCCAGTCTCCCTTGTCCTCCTTCAGTCTCTGGAACAGCTGACTCCTACCTTGTGTCTGCATTTGATAGAATTATCAATTTCTACACAACCCTCAACTGATCCTTCTATTTGGAAGTAGGCTATCATAGTCCTACTCATGAAACTGTCTCTCAATCCTAACATTCCTGCCAACTATCAGCCTATTTCTTTACTCCCTTTTCCAGACAATATTCTTTAAAAAGTTATGACATCTCAGATCTCTGATTAACTTGAAACTAACATCCGACTCAACTCATACCAGTCGGGTTTCGTCCATTACATAGCATTAAAACAAATCATGTAGCTGTCACTGATAACCCAAAGACTTTGCTGGACTTAGGGGGCACTGCTGCAATGACTTAGATTTCTCGTCAGCCTCCATCAAGGCTTGCCATTCATTCTTCTTAAGTGTATGTTGTATCTTGGCATATTCCAGTCTGATTTTAATAGTTCTCAGCCTACTTGTTCATGAAAAGCAAGTCGATGTCCCTTACCCTCTAATGTTCTGAAATGGTCCACTACCACAAGGTGTGCCACAAGACCCCACCCTTAGCCCCTCTCGTCCTACTCTCTAGTCAAAAATCTGTTTCTCCTTTTCCAGCTTGAATTCCAAATTGTCTGCTGCTCGCTTTGTCGTGCTTCAGTCGCGCAGAAAAGTCCTGCTTTTCTTGCCAGTATCTTTCTGTAAGATGATGGTCCAGGCTTTGATAACATCTCACTCAACAACAGGAATGCCTTCAATCTATGCTTCTCCTCAACATTCCTTATCATCACTTCATATTAGGACATTCAGGTGCACTCCACTGACTGCCTAATGCAAATCTCTCCAAATTTAAAACCCTGCATATGACGTATAGAGCCTTTTACAAATGAGATCCTATGCAACCTTGCCTCTCCTTACATCTCTGCTCGGAATCTTCTCTCTGCTAATGAAAGTTAAGCTATTATTCTTTGGACTAGAAAGGCTAAACAAGGTGGTTAGTGTTGGACCTGGCCCTTTCTGCAGGGTCTCCCCCAACAATATTTTGCCTTTCTCCTCCCCTATTTGCTGAAATCGTTTTTTTCTGGCTCTAAGACTCTAGGAACATTACCACTATAAACCAGTGCAAAAGTGCACGTGCTCTTGCCCTAAAACATGGTAACATTGGCTTGTCCACAATTGGTATATTTAATTTACGTTTAAGTCCTAGTAAAGTGCACCTTTTTAAAACATAGAAGTCAATCCTAAGGTAAGCCTAGGGCAGCCCCAAGGGCAGGGTACAGTGTATTTAAAAGAAGGACATGTGCTTTTAAGTTTTACATATCCTTGTTGTGAAAAAAAATCTTATATTTGTTTTTCACTACTGCAAGGCCTATCCATCCACTAGGCTAGCATTCAGATTACCTTATGACACTTTATAAGTGTAATTTCCAATTGGGAAAATACAGTTTTTTCAAGTAAAAATGGTATCTATGGACTGAAAACCATAACTTTCTGTAAAGTTAGATTTTAAGTTGCAAATCTAAAAATGACACTTTTAGAAAGTTGGCACTTTCTTACTTTAACCATTCTGTTCCTTCAGCCGGTTTCTGTATACAAGCTTGGGGTGGGTGACAGCTGGGCTGTGTGCATTCCCTCCAGACAGCCACTCACAAAGGGAGCTTAGGTGTGACTGATGTGTATTACACATCCTGATGGGCCATCCTGGGCAGTATTGGCGGGAGGAACCGACACTTACACCTGAATAGGCAGCGCCTGTTCACACACAAAGGGCTGCATATCCCTATGTAGTTTGAAGCTAGGGCAAGAAAGGAAAGGACTCTATGCACTTCAAGGCCCCTCTTTGAAGCGACCCATACTTCAAGGGCACCGCTGGGTATAAGAACTGGACTTCTCACTTTACCAATCTCAGTACACTTCTGGACCTGTGGATACTCTGCCAGACAGAAGTATTGCTTTGCTGCTGAAGGACTGTCACTTTGCTGGACTGCTGCTCTGGCAGAACTGCTTTTCTGCTGTGGCTGCATGCCTGCTGTCCTCTTCCTGGGTGAGAAGGACTGGACCTACACCACTTGAACCTAGAGTGGCTCAAGGACTTACCTGCTTGTCTCCTGTTCTAAAGACTCAGGGACATAAAAGAGTTCTAGCAACCTATAACAGCACCTGGACTCTGCCATCTGTGAGTCTT
Source organism: Lissotriton helveticus (assembly GCF_964261635.1). Classification (NCBI taxonomy): domain Eukaryota; kingdom Metazoa; phylum Chordata; class Amphibia; order Caudata; family Salamandridae; genus Lissotriton; species Lissotriton helveticus. Next base: position 471,472,794 of record NC_136070.1, read on the forward strand.
ACCCTGCCAAGTGGTGCCAATCAACTCCTGGGCCCTTGGAAGTAGATTTTCTGTGCTGCATCTTCAAAATCCATGCATCGCCATAGTTGCACCAGTCAGAACAGATGCATCTCCTTTGGCCCTGGTGCATCGCCTGCTTCAAGGACATGCATTACCTACTGCGCGGTATGACGACGGTATGACGATGACGCATCGTCTATATCCAGTGCTGCTCGATGACTACGCATCGCCCACAAATCCTAAGGATCGTAACTGATGCATCGCCACTCTGCTCCTCACATCTCGCTCTCGATGTCGATGCATCCTCCAACCAAATTAATTTTTCAACAGGAAAAGATTGGTCCCTGTATTCGACCTATGCTCCATCGCAGTTGGCCTGAAAGTTTGGATTTGACCCAGTCAGGCGTAAGCAGACAGCCCCGGTTGGTGCTTTATGCTTTTAAGCACTACAACAATTGAAGATATTCTTTAAAAATTCATAAATCAATTTCTACTTTTTGGATTTGTATTGTTTTGGTCTTGTTTTGTTCAATAGATAAAGCTCTATTTTTCGATCCAGATGTGGTGTATTTTTATGTGGTTTATTTTGCTGTTTTACTGTTTTAAGTATTGCACAAATACTTTAGACATGGTCTCTTAAATTAAGCCTAACTGTTCTGTGCCAAGCTACCAAAGGGTGAGCACAGGTTAATTTAGGGTGTTTATCTCACTTACTCTGACTGGGATTGTGGTCACTACTTGGATAGGATGCATACCTATGCCAACTAGAGTCCCAAATTCTCACAGTGGGTCTTTCAGTTTTCCGGCTCTTAATCTCTGGAATAAACTTCCCCTGGACAAACAGAGCTCTTCATCTGTACACATATTTAGAAATTCAAAACGTCTTTTGGGTCTAGGACAGTCTTTACAGTTCAGCACCTGGATGTCTCTTTGTAGGTAACCACTCTACTTCAATATAAACATAAAACTGATTAAAACTTTGAAATTGAACATGACGTAACCATGTGAGAGGATAAAAAGGAGGGAGCATCAGCAACACATTTAGATCAGGCCAATAAAAGTGTTTCTTTATTGTTTCCCAAATTTGCATCTGTGGTTGTGTGTTTGGGCGAGTGGTTGAGTGTGATAATGAGGGGGAGACGCATCGCGTGTGTTGTTTGCTGGCAGGAGCCAGCCGGAGCAAAATCGAACAGTAGAGTGTCCGCCCCAGGAGCAGCCAGGGCGAAGAGCAGCCATCAAGGCCCGCCCCCTTGACCCGCGGGGGATTTAAAAGCTTCTCACGTCTCCCGCTTCGTGGGAGACGCATCACGTGTGTTGTTTGCTGGCAGGAGCCAGCGGGGGCAAAATCGAACAGTGGAGTGTCCGCCCCAGGAGCAGCCAGGGCGAAGAGCGGCCATCAAGCCCCGCCCCCTTGACCCGCGGGGGATTTAAAAGCTGCATTGCGTGTAATGTTTGCTGGCAGGAGCCAGCGGGGGCAAAATCAAACAGTGGTGTGTCTGCCCCAGGGGCAGCCAGGGCGAACAGCGGCCATCAAGCCCTGCCCCATTGACCCGCAGGGGATTTAAAAGCTTCTTGCGCCTCCCACTTCGTGGCAGACGCATCGCGTGTGTTGTTTGCTGGCAGGAGCCAGCGGGGGCAAAATCGAACAGTGGAGTGTCCGCCCCAGGAGCAGCCAGGGCGAAGAGCGGCCATCAAGCCCCGCCCACTTGACACGTGGGGGTACTTAACTAAATAAGACTCTCCCGTCCCGCGGGACGCGCGTGGGCGCACGCCGGGCTAAGGAGGCCGGGCCGGGCCCCCCCTCTGAGAAGAGTCCCAGGAACACTGAGAGGGAGCAAGGAAATTACCGCCAGCCGGAACGGAAGTGAGTTACTACAGTGGGAGAATTGTAGAACTGAGCAGGCACCCCGAGACTCTTTGCCATTTTTTGACAGGGCAGCGGACTGTGTCAGTTCTAGTGCTGGTATTGGAATAGTGGGGGTGGCTTGGAACAGTTTTTCTGAAGATAATTGTGGGTTGTGTGCTTAGAAATTGGTGTTAAGCCTTACATTATTTGCTAACTAGTTTTTTTTTGTTTTTTTTAAGTACTCAATACATAATGCCTGACTCTGTACAAACAAGGTCTTCTAAACTAAGCTCCAACAACCCACCTAAATCCCGCCCTGTGACTAAACCAAAGGGAACCCCTCCCCTTATACCTGCACAGCCTACCGCTATTGATAGAATGCTGCGCAAGTTTAAGTTTAAGTTTAAAATATTTATCAAGCGCAACATACACCTGGGCGGTTTCTTGGCGCTAAGATAGCAGGCAGCCAGCTGGGCAAAATCAGTCGCTAAGACATAGACTGAAAAGGCGAGCGGAGCTTAAGAAAGAAGAGCCTGAGTGAATAAAAAAGTCTTCAAAGCTTTGCGGAAGCTGGAATACTGGGTGAGGGACCTAAGGTGGAAGGGGAGAGAATTCCAGAACATGGGGGCAAGAGTGGAGAATTTAGAGCCGCCCTGTTTTTGTTTCCGGTAGCGAGGGACTGCTAAAAGAAGTTGTGTCGAGGAGCGGAGGTCTCTGCCAGGGACATAAGCTTTGATGGCTGAAGATATGAAGAGAGGGGCCAGGCCCGTCCTGGCCTGAAACGCCATGCAGCCTAATTTGAACAAGGCGCGTTCCCGCACGGGGAGCCAGTGGAGGGTCTTCAAGAGGGGAGAGGTATGATGAAATTTGGGGAGACCGAAGGCAAGGTGGGCCGCCTGGTTCTGCACCAGTTGCAGTTTACGCAGGCTGTACTGAGGGATGCCATTGAACAGGATGTTCCCGTAGTCCAGGCGGGACAGGACCAGTGCGGACATAATTAGTTTAAGTGCAGAGAAAGAAAAGAAACAAGAGATAGAGCGGATAGTGTGGAGAGTAAGAAAGCAGGAAGAAACCACCGAACCAATCTGGGAGTGCATAGTGAGTTTGTCATTTAGCTTGATGCCAAGAGTCTTAACAGAGGGAAGCTATAGACAAGGTTTCTAACGAAATCGAGCGGACCGAGAGGCGAATATCTTTAACCCCGCAATTGGACCTTTTCTCCCTGACCCAGGAATCGGAGATTGAGGTGGTAATGACACCCCCAATTATTTCATTAACAACCCCTGTCTCAGACATTTCGGGTGCCCGGATTTGGAACAACAATGATCTAGAGACAAGTGGAGTGGGGGGTAATGCCACTAAGAAAAAGGGGTGTAGTAAAAAGAAACCCAGACTGAAGAAAGGTAAAATTACAACGGCCCCAAACGCCCTAACTACTGTGGTAACAGGGGAAAACAAGGGGCATACACCAAACCAACAAGTACCCCCGAGTTGGGTGTCCCAAATAATTAGTGACCTTCAGAACCACTTTGAGCAGCTCATTAACACCCAGATGAAATTAATCATGAGAAGGCTAGACAAAGTGGTTACCCTAGTAAAGACGAAGGGGTGGGTACGGGTAGTATTTTGCCCCCTTTACCACTGGCTAATCCTATTGTTGCGAAGGTAATCATTACGAACCCGCCAGCGGTGCATCCGAGCGAACCTCTAGCTGGGAAAACGCCTGTTAATATAGGCCCTTTACAGTCCTCATCTAATTATCAATCACACACTAGTAGTGTCCCTAATGGACACATCTTGAGCTCTGGTGAAGTAATACACGCGCCACCAACAACTTTGTTACGTCCACCCCAATCGAAAGAGACACTGACCAAAGGGCCAGTTAATCTATTACCCTGTATAAAGTTACCCCCAGAAGCAGACCCATATGTTATTATCCTCACTGGGGTCCCAGAGTTGAAGCCTGGCCAGACAAAAGTATATGATGAACTCAAGAATAAAGTGATGTTTTGGCTAAATAGGAATAGGCCACTATCAAAGAATGTACAGGGGGAAATTTTGTTGGTGCGGAGGGTGAGTTGGTTGGGTAATAGGCAGAAGGATGGTACCGGGGATTGTGTGGTGATAAATTTTAGTGACCGTAGAGCTGTAGACCACATACTTAGCTGGGGTCTGGCTAGCCAAGCAAGCATCATTAGATCTATGCCACTTGGCTTCTTCTATCCAAAGGGAGCCTTAGGCCTTGGCCAAGACACCACCAGTCAAAGCAGATGGGATAATCTCCCGGGGGGGAAGGGCCAATATCACCCAATGACACGTGCTTTGTACGAAAACCGGGGTGCGCTAAATTTGAGAAACAGATTTGATCCCCTTACTTCTTTAGAGGAGTTGGATTGACAGAAGAGTGTTGGAGTCCCTCCTAAATCCTACCCCCTTGAAAAGTGCAGTACCTATGTAATTTCCCCTCTCAGATTTTCACCTCATCATCAGGTAATGAACACGTCTTTCACCAAAGATGTGGAGATCCGGGATAGGACCCTTGGCAAACCCACTATAACTATCCCTGTTCTAGCAAATTTGGAGTGCAGGCAGGTTAGGCCAGCATGGAGTGAGGACCCATTGGGATCGGATTGTATCTCTCAGCAGCCTCATGACCCAGACGTTCTATATAATAGGCCTGGGCCGAATGAGGATCAAAATAATGAAGGGACATTCAATCATAACCCAGTTATACCCTACCCTAAGGAGAGATTAACGCAGGAGGGACTCAGCCTGATTTCATGGAATATAGCCTGGCTGTCATCCAAATTTGACAATCAGGAATGGAGGCAGTACATTACCAGGTTCCAGGTAATTTGCTTGCAGGAAACCTGGGCAGTGGACTGTAGCCCCTTTTATTTAGCGGGGTATAAGTGCTTCTCCGTGTCTGCACATAAGTCAGCTTTGGGAAGAGCCATGGGAGGGTTACTTATATATGTGGATCTGCAGTTAGAAGGTGTGTGGACTAACCTAGATTGGAACTCTAATAATATGCAGGCCCTTGGGTTTCACACACATGGGTTAAATGTGATCCTGATTAACCTGTATAATGCAGTGGCAGTGAAGGGGAAGGGTTCTGTAATAGGCGAACTAGACAAGAAATTAACCGCAGAGATTGCCTTGAAGAAGGGAGCAGTAGCCCCGTGTGTGGTGTTAGTGGGTGACCTGAATTGCCACCTGTGCCCGAATCTTATCTTAATGGCAATTGGTCCCGTTGTAGGGTGGGAAAAGGTCCGCACTTTGAACATTCTATGGAAGGGACGGGAACTAGATAGGGTTTTGAAAAGTCATGCTTTAGTGCACACACTCAACCTGGTGGTCCCAGAAGATGGAGGTGAGGTTAACCCAACATTCAAGGGCAGAGGGTGTCGTTCCTTTATCGATTATGTGGTAGTTTCATGTCTGTTTAAGGACTGGATAAGGGGGGCTAAGATCGAATGGAGCATATTTAGCGATCATAACCCTCTAGTTTTGATTATAAAAGATCGGTCCCCCAGATGTGTAAGGAGAGGCGTGGTGGCCGATAGTAGCCAGAGGGTAATGGACCAGGGGAGACGACTTAGATGGGCAAAATTGGATGGGGATGTCTTTTATAAATCCCTAATGGAGAAAGGCACCGTGGAGATAGGGGTGTGTCTGGATTTATCGGTGGATGGACCTGCGGTGGTTAAAGCTTTTGAGGCAATGGCGCATCTGATAGATGGGCTGTTAAAGTCAACTCCACATGGGAAAGTTAACAGCACCCCTAGCTGGTTTGATAAAGATTGCTCTAGGGCCCAGAAAGAGCTAAATATTAGCCTGAAAAACATCCCAAGGGACAAGACGCGAATTGCTCAGTGTAGGTGCGCATACAGAAAGGCGATTAAAAACAGGAAACTCACCCTACAATCACAAGCTTGGGAAGACTTCAGGGGCGCAGCAGAAAGAAGGGACAGCAGTGCGTTCTGGAAAATAATAAATAACCCATGTTTCCAGGATGCTAATGCTCCAGAAGTTGGCACATCCATCCTCCCAGGACAATGGTTTGACCGCTTTAAAAGCTTATATAATCATACCACCGTGAATAATCAGGATGACGGGAAGGGCTGCCCGTGGGTTACGTCAACTGAATTCACGTTGGATGAAATCGTAGTGGGTATTAAAGGTCTAAAAAAAAATAAAGCCCCAGGCCCAGACGGCATTCCACCAGACCTTTATTTAAGCAACGTAGAATTATGGACCCCCATATTCACAAGAGTACTAAATGCAGCTGTTGCAACCGGCCTACCGCGTTCTTGGTCAACGGCAACAATTGTCCCTATTTTTAAAAAGGGAATAGAGACAATCCCAAGTGCTACCGTCCCATATCGCTGATTGATGTTACGGCTAAAGTTCTGGGTCGAGTGGTTTTAACGTGCCTTATGGACTGGGCCGACGAACATCAAATTATTACTGACACACAGTACGGGTTCAGGGCAGGAAGATCCACAACGGACCAGTGCCTGAACCTGTATCTATTGGTGGCCAAATACACCCTAGCTAGCAACGAGGCAGTTTATTTAGTGTTTATGGACCTCACTGCAGCCTTTGACCATGTTAAGAGAGAGAAGCTGTGGGCCCTGATGATTAGATTAGGAGTTGACCAGGGCCTGGTCAACATTCTGAGAGCCCTTCATTGGAATACTTCTACTAATGTGCGTTTTAATCTCGAAGGGGGCATCTTTCCCTTGTACTAGTGGTGTAAGACAGGGATGTATTTTGGCCCGGTTCCTGTTCTCCTTATACATCAATAATCTAGACCAGGCACTAGGCACATTGAAAGTAGACTCCCCAAGAGTTGGTTCCTGTTCGGTCCCAGTGCTTTTGTACGCCGATGACGCGGTTCTCTTAGCCCGCACCCCTAAGGGGCTTCAGCGCCTGATAGATGGGTTCGTCAGCTTTATGGATACACTAGACTTATCGGCTAACTTAACTAAATCTTATGTTATGCTGGCCGGATCCAAACCTTGCAAGAAGTTTTCTTACAAAATAGGCACACACAAAATGGAGCAGGTACAAACCTTCTCATACCTGGGTATGCTATTTGATGGATTTTTAAATTTTAAACTTTTAGCTAAAGAGCGGTGTTCCAAATTAGTGGCCTCTACTGGGTCCATACTGAAGTACGGACGCAGATTGGGCCGGTGGTCCCCGGAACAGGTAATGAATCTGTACAGCTCAATCTGTTGCTCCAAAGTGGTATATGGATCTGAAGTTTGGGGTTTTGTAAATACTAATCAGATTCAGATAGAAGAGAACAAATACCTGAGAAAGGTACTCAAGACCCCACAAAGCACACCCGCCTATATTACCCATGAGGAGTTAGACAGGGTGTATATTGAGGACCTGATTAAGGCTAGACCCCTTATGGGGTGTAATGTTAGGTAAGTGCATGAATGGATGAATGACTGAATGCATGGATAAATACTGAGTAACAATTCATAGATGGCTATATGGCTGAATGCATGAGTGTATTGATGCAATTGACAATCAGTGAAGAATAGATTGTCGTTTTCCTATAACCTGTGACAGATAACACTTTCCCACTCTACTCCACCAACATTCATCCTCAATTAAGCAAAGAAGACCTAAAATGGAGGGGCTAAGTAAATTGAGGTTTGCAAAGCCCCTCTTCTCCACAGTGTATCTATGCATCTATTTCCTCATGATGTGCTTTCTATTCATGGAATGTATTTATGCAGCTGTTTTCCCTGATAAAATTGAATTGGTTGCATTGATGTATGTCTGGATTAATTGGTGAGTGGATAGATTAATGTGAGAGTTCTTGGTGGTTGATAACATATAATTAACAACATTATGGATTTACCCCAAAGGCAGACACCATTTTTCCAAGAAAAAATGATTGGTGTTCTTAAAAATATAATTTTCAAAAATATTAATGGACACACTTGTATGGCCAAAAGATGGCAGCTGGCTAGTAGCATAGCAAGAGCTTACCCACTTCCCATCGATGCCCTTACCTAGATGATTGTAGTCATCAGCTACCCCCTCTCCCCAAAACAGTCCGGGAATCCTATAAGGAATATGTGCAATATAAAAGCTGACATCATTATAAGATAAAGCACGGTCTATATGCTCGTGCCTGTACTGATATTTACCGTTCTCCTTTTTTATTGTAAGGTCTGTTTATTGAAAATAAAGCGAAATCAAAGGCCAAACAAATTGAGGACACATATCCCTGTAAGAGAAGCATCAAAATAAGTTCACGTTCCATGTTACACAGTGAAACATCATAATAAAAAACACAAGAAGCATAGTCTAAACTATGCAAAATATCACCAATGCTTCCATTGCGTGGTATGTCAAAGTAGAGGAAAACACGGCATGCTGTACCCCCAGACTTCAATCAGCTTAACAGTATACCCATTTCCAGTGGAGTATATAGAGATAGACCGGGAGAACAAGAGGTACTCCATAAGCTGGATGTCAAGTGGGATTCTATCATTGACACATCAATAAAATCGTTGGGAACGTGCTATGCATAACATCACACTGTTCTCCTTTTATCTGAAGTGTGCTTCATAGGATTCACCTTATGTGCTGCCTGCAGACAACAAGGTGCTGCACTGAAACAATGGGGGAGGGGCTAAACCAGAGGAAATATCAATCTCTAACCGCATTGGGTTAGTCGTCTGGTCAGAAACCCGCAATCCTGGTGGAGGCAAATAAGGAGGCTGAGAAAGCGCAAAACACTCACCAGATGCAGGTCTGCACGAGCATGGACAATGGTGCCATTTAAGAGATAAACCACACTCACCCACAGGTTCTTCAGTAAACAGCAATGACTCCTGGGTCATTAAAGACATAGTCAGCACTGTCGGTGATTCAGACAAGGCTGCCAAGAGAGGGCTTGAAGAAACCTGGATGGATATGACTGATGAGAAGAGTTGCAGTATTTTTGCCAGCAAGGATATTTTGATTGAAACTTGCCTGAATCATTTTGTAATCGAGCCAATGCTGTCTCAATTACAGGAGAGCTCTGTTTATTAAACAAACAATAGAACTATCCAAAAGCTTTCATGTATGGAATGAAGTGGTCAATGCTGTAAAACGGATTGAATGTATAGAGACATAACTGAAGTAGCTAAATTGAGTTATCCTTACCCTGTTTTCCATCTTGAGAATAAAGCTCAAGATGTCTAATGACTAAATATAATGTGGCTCCATAACTAACTATGTAGACACAGTGATTATAAGACCTTAAACCCATAAGGCAAGTTCTTAAGAACTCTGATCATAACACTGGGGTAAAGAAAGAAAAAGGGAAGAATTATCATATGAATACTAAAGAGAGACCACAATAAGCTCAAAATATGAATACAAGCATGAAGACAAATCACTTACACAGTATTAATGCAGAATTGACCAAGACTAATAATTAGAACCACAGGTTAAATAATGTTAAAAAACACTGATAGCCAGTCTCACCAAGCAAAATTATAGCTGGAATCATAGGTACAAAGAAGTGATAACAGTCAGACATGACAAACAATGTGCCATGACAGTCTTCAACAAGCTAGGGAGACATTGGTCAATGACATAAGAAGTTGTGCAAAATAGGTACTAGCTAACAACCAGTGGCCAATTCTGCGACTGGTAAAAAATAGACAGGAGCCCACTCTGTCTAATATATATCACCCTTTACGAATGATTAGGGAGGAGAGAATGACTCTAAGGAGACCACTACGAAGTTAAACGGTAATAGGTAAACATTTAAAAAATATATTAATTTAAAAACAGAATTAGGGATATCTTTGGTTGTATCACACAGTTAGAACAAGTAATAGAAAAAATTGAAGAATCTACTGCAAGAATCAATTAACAGGTGTCTAAATAAGGTAGTATGCTGCAGTATCTCAAGGTAACAACAGAGGATTTGGAGAATAGATTACTCCAGAATAATGTATGCACTCTTGACATTAAAGAAGGAATTGAAGGGAAAGATGCAAACTAAGTTTATAGTGGAACTCTTTTGGAAGTAATTTCCTGATCTCGCTCACTGGAACTTTTGATGCACAAATACAGCAAGCACACCATTACCCATTCCAGTGAAATACTCATAGGCAACTTTATTTTGTGACGAGAAACATTCCCTAGGACAAAACTGATTTCTCCAGCAACAATAGTGGTTATAATCTTTTTTGTATGATGAGATTTTTATAACTCAGCTGAACGTAGATGGAAACTCCAAAAACTAGTAGCACCTCTATAGGATGTGGGAGCAGTTGCTCACCTGCAGGAACCATGTAGGTTAAAACAATTATGAATGGAAGAACCTATTTCATAAATAATGAATCGAGGGTTCAAGATTTAGTTGAAATGGCCAACCAGTTCTAAGGCAGGCAATCGGAAAGAGACAATGACACTCAAAAGTACACATTAGCACAAATATCTTATGTTAAGTATTATTGTACATTAATGTTATACATTAATTTTCAATATAGAACAAAATAAAAGAAATGCTACAGCACTACTACCTAAATGTTAAATGAAATACCTCAATTCTTTTCTAATGGGAGTGTGTTGCAGTTCCAGTTGTTGTCCATGTGTGGTGCTGGACTTACTTCAGCTCTAAGTTAGAGTAGTTTACTGCCATTTTGGTTTCCTTTTGGCTGCTGTGATAATAGAAGTGCAGTTTGTGAATAGTACTGGGCTTACCCTTTTGTGGGTGGGACCATGTTCCTTCCAGACCCCCCAACCCTCCCTAAACTCCTCCTTACTCTTCCCTAAACTTCTCCTATTTAGTAGTAAATGTACCTCTTTTTCCAGCCCTTTTCCCCATCACTACCACATTTACTACTAAGTAGTGAACTTATATGTGAGAGGATCTCCCCACAGAAAAGATAGGAGAGGTGAAGGTAGGGAGTTGCACTTGTAGATATGTGAATAGCATTTTGAAGTTCTACTGTAGCACTACTTTACATACTACAAAATGCAGTTTGTGAACCAAGTACATAATCTTTCACCTCTTTTGGAAACAAACAAGGTTTTATTGGACAATTTCGACAAAGTTGTGACCATAGTAAGTGTTTGATTCTAATCTTTTGTCATAGACTCTAAAATGGCCTACCTATTATTGTTCCTTGTCTTTTTCTTCATTACTGAATAATCTTCCTGTGGTAATCCTTAGCCTTTAATTTCACAGCAAGATCATGATATTGAGTCTAAGGTTTCCATCTTGGAACATACTGCATACTCTTTGAAACTGTCCAAAAGGAAGGTTCTCTTATAAGGGGTGAATTCTTATTTGTAGACTTATGCTATCGTTTGTTTACTAACCTTCCATCTTACACTTTAATGAGGAGGTCTAGAAATGGAATTAGTTAGCTCTCAATGTGTTGGGTGAATTTCAAACTGGTGATCTTTTCCATTTTAGTACCTCTTAAATAGTTCCCCTTCCTTCTTATGGAGCAAACCCGGACTTAAGTTATCTGTGTCAACACAGCTTACATGTTGCATCCTAATAACTGGTTCCTCCTTCCTGGCTACATAGTACCAGCTGTCAGACACTAGACCGTATGACCTTCTTCGTAACAATAGGAAAAGAAAATAGAAATCTCTGACACTTCAAGGTGCAAAGCAATGAAGTCTCCAAACTATGGAATGGGTCTTTTAAAGAAATTAGAAAAGCAGCCAGGGTTCTGAAAGATGTACTGCTAATGCTCTTGAAAGAATAAACACCCAACTAATTAACCCTAGAGCTACCATCTTGCAGAATAGATAGGGTCTCGATTTTACACTGGCTGCAAACTTTGGTGTCTCAGCTATTGTAGGAGTTAAGTATATTGTAGATATATAAATATACCAAATAACTTTTTGGAAACACACCAGCAATTTACTAGCATTCAAATGAGTGTTTAGGATTTACATATAGTCAATTGTGATTTTGAATGGTGGGGCCTATGGTCTGGGTTACAAAGTGTATTTGGAGATTGAGGCAAGAAAATGTAAAACGTTATTCTCATCATTAATGTTATATTTCTTCTCTTTCTGTTCTTGTGCATGTCTGTATTGCCTCAATAAAAAAGGCTGTTTTAGAGGCAAGTAAGCCTCCACTAGTCTCCCTCTGACACTTCTTGATGACTATGATAAAGATAATTTACAGGATAGGAAAGATGATATAGGGCAAGAAGTGTTTCATTTAATGGCTCTTGGACTATATTCAGGTATTTTGGGTCGAATTGGTGAATATTGCAAAAGGTAGTGGTGAAAAACTACTTCTGAATTGTCCTGTATAATGCTTGACATTTGAAACCTAAAAATGCCACGTTTTCTTGACAATGCAGGAATCTGTTAACTGGAAGTTCCCATCATGAGAGCCATGATGTGGAGCGCATTTGGCACGTGAGGTTTGATTTTTCAAAAACGGATGCATTTCTAGATACTTTGTTCATATGCTGATACTTTCAAAGTTTATCTGCTCTCAGTTTTAATGAGCTATGGCAGATTTTAGTAACTTCTGTAATAGGGTATAGATGTGTGCATTGCCTGCCCTCAGGGAGCTCAACTCCTTGGATTATTCGAGGGTGGGAGGGGGGTCCCTTGCTTTTTTTTCTGTGATTCAGAGATTTTTGTACATAAAATTTCAGTCTCATCTGAAACCTGAAGCTGAAGATTTCTTGCACAATCTCTTGCCACAAACCGATACAGGGTATATCACAGTCAGCTAGCCTGCACTGACTACTGTGTTGCTGACACAGATCACATGCCATATAAAGATAGGTAGGTTGGTTTCACCCTAAAATGCAATGGTGTTTTTTTTATTTGAATTTTTTTTTGAAGATTTTAATACATAACATACGGTTGGCAGATATACATGAGCTGAGAATATTCTGTACATAATATACTGTCACAGCGATGCATAGTGGCAAGTACAGTTGATGTTTTGTAATCAACAGAGAGCTCAACAATGTGATACTGTCTCTGTTGCGCAACTGTGAGGAGAAAAAGCAATAAAAATAGAAGAAAGTATGAAAGAGAGTAGAAAAGAAAGCAAAAAGATACTGTCTAGAGATAGAGGTGATTACTCAACCTTAGTTTGATGGTGGACAGGAACAAATTGTCAAAACTTATCAGGTAGTGTCAGTGATGTATTGTTATAGAATGTAAAAGACACACGTATGAACCAGTGCGAGGATGTGTAGATAAGCTGGATAGAACAGGTGTAGACAACACTTCTCATGGGGGATTAATTTCTTCAAGGTTTTTCCATAGGGCATTATGACCCGAGATCCAGGGGTATTTTGTGGAGAGGATAGAACGTGTGCCTATCTTGTATCTCAATCATTTCCACCATGTGTTGGAGGCATTCCCCAATGACTTCCAAGAGGCGAGGATGGTCTTGTGGGTGAGGGTGAATTGTAAGTCAACTAGTAATACATCGTCATGATGTAGGCCCATCGTGTGGGAGGGGGTTAAAGGCGCCACAAACTGAAAATTAAAATGCCCTCTTTTTAAAAGTGTTCCAACGGCCCAAAAAATTGAGTCTGACAAATGTGCACCCAGAACAAGAGCCTAGACTAGGCATCTCTCTGAGGGAAGATCTGAACCTATCCAATGATCTGTTCTCTGTTTTTCCTGCTGCTTGGTTATAGAAATCGAAATTCCAATCATGGCTCCAATAAAACAAGAATCATATTCATTTTCTGGTTTAGATAAAGTAATACTCTTGGTAGCTCCATTCTGAGAATTTAAAACCCTGGAGTTTTAAACAGCTAGAGGAGGGACAGATGTAGCTGGCACGCCAAGTAGTAAGAGTTGAGGAGTTTTCCTCAACCCAGTTGGGCGTTCTCCGAGATGGCATGGCTTGGCATGACTAATGAGAGGTTTACTAAGACAATCTGCAGGAGAACACACACAGCTTGCCTTTTGATTCTGCTGAACATAACAAAATGGCAATAACTATAATAATAACAATCATGCTACTTCAAATAATAATAATAATTATAATGATAGTAGTATACAAAATGATAAACAGTGAGCAATCTCTCTACTTAGTAGATGTTGAAAACATCAAGAACCAGATTAACAGGCATTCACTCAACACAATGTTGTGTAAATTCAGCAGCACTAATGGCAAAAGGGGAAGAAATTGGTCAGCTGCAGATTTTTCATGAGTCACTGCTGATGATATCACCAGCCGCGCTTGCACTAAAAAGCTGTTTTAGCTTCTCACTAGTTATTGCACTATGACACAAAGGTGATCCAGCAATGCTTTGAGTGAGAACTGTACTAGAGACACGTGCTCAAGTACACATTTCAAGGTAAGCGTATCCGCTCAAGGGTCAGCCGCGTAAAATGTGTAATTTTTCTATAATTATACATCTTATGCATAGGATTATCATGCAATAGTCCACTTGCCACCTTGTTTGCACCAAGTTTCCTTAGGCAATCAGGCAAAACCAGGTCATGCTATTTAGTAGACATAGCTGTGCAGTAAAACCTATGGGTGCTTAGGCTATTCCTACCCCATTACACCCTATTTGCATAGATTACAAGGACTTGCAATTGTGACGTAGTGTTCAGGTCAATTTTCGATGCAAAAGAGTTTTTTTGCACACAAGTTGCTCGGTGCTGCCGTTTGTGCTGATTTAGACTGCGAAGCACTGTCATGTGTCACACAAGCATCTGTGCAAACCTTTAGTAAATCTGACCTTAAACTGAGAATGCAGATGCTAAATCAGTTGGGCATGGTTGGGGCTCAAAGAGTTGAAAGAGCTCAAAGAGCTCACAGCTCGATGCTGTGAATTAAACTTCTTTCCTGTAACTATGTAGACAAGAGAACTGATATAGGAGAATTGTGTGGCGTGCAAGCAACAAACGTGATGCACTCATTATTCACTTCGAAATAGAAACTGATGGGGCTGTGAAACCTGCCTTGTGATTGGACAGGCGTTGCAGTCTTACTAAAGGGTGACAGTCTCTAAAAGTCACTGTCTCTTTATTGGCCTGCATTAGCTGGTTCGTCGCTCATTAATTTCGGTCAAATTTGAACCTCGCATTGGCAACTAAAAATGCTTCCAGTAAATAATATTGTGTCTAGAAGATCAGCAAACCAATCTTTAAATTCCATGGTGAAAGGCATTTTCTATGGTTTAATTTCTCCCATTAGAACTTTACATTAGATAGAACAGTTGAATTTCAACTATCGTTGCTGTAAAATATAAGTTGAAATATTCAAATTGGGCCTCTGATGGCTATTCTGGCCTTCTCACTAGTTGTGGTGGGAAAGCGGGCAGTTTGGTTGGAAGACGTTTTTCCAAAGTAGCTGAAACTTTACATGGACAGCAGATGGCTTTCTCCAGCTAAGATTGGAAAATTGTCCACGCCTCACTTTCAGTGGATTCGTGTAACTTCAAAGAGAGGTTTTAAGTTTGGCTGGACATTCTTCTCCCTCTACATGGCACCTCAGAATGGCCTCACACCTTCTCTATAGCCTCCTTTCATGAAGGAATGGATGTGACTTTTAGACTGCAGAAGCGACCCGAAAGTTACCCCTGTGCCTTCGAGGATAGGATGGGGGGCAGAATGAAAAGAGTAAATGGAGGATCAAAACCTACATCTTGAGCCTCTTCTGAAAGTCAAGAGGTAACATTATTCAAAGGAGCTGCTTTAAGAAATGACTGTGCTCTCCAAAAGTGGTGTTGCGTGTGTGTGGTTGGAGCAAATGCTAGAATTGTGCTGCTGCATCCTTTATTATGGGCATAGACGTCATAACGCAGGACATCTGTCAAAAAGCTGCAGATATCCTGTCTGCTCAACCCGCAGTTCGCACTCTCTCTTTAGAATCAGGTTAAGCCCCATGTTTCCGTCACCTATGCTGGATCCACTGTTGGAAACCTTTAACTGATGGCCCATCTGTCACTGGAAAAGAAGCAGCTCCCCCTTCTTTTCATGTTCGAATCCACCGCCCTGGCCAGACGGTGATCATCCCCAGCTGCACGCTTCAACTCTGCAAAATTTCTTTATATCAGATTATACCTTGCTGTGCGAGCTCCTCATTTCTTTGAGACCATCTGTCACTGGGTCATAGAACCTGATGAAGACAGGTTTACAATCTGCTGTTGTGGTGGTTCTACCTCCCTTGTCATACTAAGACATCCGCAATAGTGGGGGACTCTCTGTTGCAAAGTCGCTGAACCTACTGTGGAAATAGTGTTTTGGAAGAGTAACGCCCTGGCAGAAAATCTGTCCACCAAACGTCTCCCTTAAAGAATATCCACCAACAAATATCAGCCTTGGAAAGGGATACCCAAAATGAAGGTACATTGTTAGTGGTTACATATATTCCTTATCAAACAGTGGCGTAAGACAAAATGATGGGGCCCCTTGCAGAATCTGATGAGGGGCCCCTGAGTCTCCCATATCTCAAAGATATTGAATGACTAAATGCCCCCCCTTGACGCGTTGGGGGCCATCTGTAGGGTGGGGCCCACCCGTGTTGCACCCCATATCTAACAAATAAAGGTCACCTCCTTTGCAAGTTAGGTACACTACATTTTTAACTTTACTTGAATGTCTGACATCTTACCACAGTGGAATTTCACAAGGGTAATTCCCAGTGCCGGTTCTAAGATTTTCGTGGCCCTGGGCAAGGGGGAATGTGCGAGGCTCCTCTAATTTACATAAGTGACACCTTCTGGGCTGGGGAAGCTTCTTTGTGCATAAGACCCCTCCTGGGCCGCAGCTCAAGCACCTCTTTTATAGCTCAGACCGGGCTGAAGGTGTGAGAATTGATTGGGCTGAGAGTTCAAACTGTGCGGGCCCTAGAGTGCTGACAATACGCATCCTGCAGTGTCTCTGAATGGGCAGCCCGAGAGGTGTACCCCCGCCCTAGGCCTTCCCACGCCATCTCTCAGAGGCCCAGGGAGAGGATCCCCTCCCATGGACCCAATTGTATAGAGACACCTTTCTTTCAATTGGATCGGCAGGGGTACATGAGGACTGGGGAGGAGGGGGGGGTGTTGCAATTGTGCGGGGCGCCATGCTGGTAGGCTGAGTGGGAGGCCCTGGGCAGCTGCCCACACTGCACATGCCTAGCGCCAGCCCTGGTAACTCCGCCAAACATGGCTGCGAATAGTACCACAAGTACAGCTTTGTGACTGGTGCTTTAGCCAATGGATCATTCTGCAGTAACGGAAACATGATAAATAAATCTCTCCTAGTCTAACCACATTTTCAAAGATGCAAACATACCTTACACTGTCTTTCAAACATCTGCAAGGCAATATTTGCACAAGTTCCCACACATCCGCAACTCATGATTTGCACAAGTGTAAACAAGCCTCAGTTTGATCTCCTGAACAATTCGTTCCCATGTTCGCATCTCTTGTGTCAAAACTGTGAAAGCTGCAGACTGGCTCTTTAGTCATCATAAAATTGCTTTTACAGAACAAGCCTTCAAACAGCGCAACCGAGTGCGGCTACACAGAACACAGTGACATCATTCATTCCATTACTTTTAATGGGTTAGCCCTTTCGCTCCCACCTGGCATGGAGAACTGCTATATATAGCAGGCTCGGCTGGCTCCAGCAGACTCATCCCATTGTCATGCAGCTGATCTTTACAGGAGCCCTGCTGATTTCTCGCACCACTCATTTATGAAATGTACATTTATCAGGCAAGAATCTATGCAAATGCACTGCCACCCTATAACTATATCCTTGCCCGTAAAATAAAAATAAAGTTGTTTAAAAAACAGACAAAGTGATTGATATTCTGCCCAGAATACGTAATTGAAATACATTGAAAGCTCTGTGACAAATGTAAAGTGCATGTCTGCCAGTGTAGCATTAAAATCATGTTTTTCCCTGGGGATGAAGCAAAGTCACATTTATTTTCATACTGACTGAATTCAATATACAAAGTGATCTCTTGGAAACAAGTGCAGAGCTATTGCTCTAGTTAAGTCTGGACCAGCTTAGTTATTTGCAGAGGGCAGCAGCACACACGCGGGGGCTATGTATAGGATGAAGATGATGCAAGCCTCTGTTTTGCCTCTGCTGAGTGCCATGGGAGGGAAAAGGAGTGTGGCCTGTGGGGGTACCTAGATGCTTGCCTTTCCTTCCTTCCTGGGGCCGCAGTTCAGTGGGAGTCAAGGAGACAGACGTACTTGCTGTGATGCATGCAGGTGTATTTCACAAGCTTGATTGACCTCCATGCATTTATTTTTTTTAAATATCTTTATTTGCATTTTGTCAAACAAACAGAGTGAAGTGGACATAAATGGAGGGGAGAGGAAAGGTAAGGGGGAAAGGGGAGACTGGTAATTGATTTTGTAGGGATGGGAGAATAGGCAGGTAACCAGTACAGGCACAGGAAAAGGCCAGCAGTCATTTCTAGTGCAGTGGCTAACCGTAATGTACATTAAGTCCATGTGGTCAGCTGCTGATCACAGAGTGCATATTTGACGTTGCAACTAACAGAGGGACCACTTTTTAGTACCCATATAAATCAGAGAAAATGACCCATCCTATCTCAACTTTACACATCCATGACTGTACCTGACTATATAGCTCCGTGCTAAATTTTGGCAAAATCAGATACAATTTGTTACTCATATAAATCTTACAATTAAACATAAAAACAAACAAAGAAAAACGTCGTCACATCGTCACGTCCTAGTTAGTGTGCATAGAGTAAATATGTCTTCTAAGTAGCCATACTGAAGTATATGGGACCCCCTTCCTCTTGGTGATTAAGAGAATTAGCAATTGTATCATCGCTACCTTGGCTCATGGAGAGTTCAGGCATGCCTGAGTCCGCCAGGACGGGGCAGGTATCGTGAGCCGGCACCCGATTTGGGATCCCAACAAGGTGTGGGCCCCTGCGCCTTAAGCTCATGGAGGAGCAGTAGGGCTCTTTTTAGGTCTTGAATACTTGGGGAGGTGTTTAGCCACGACTTAAACCATTTAGGATTTAGTGGCGACTCTCTAACCCTCCCCCCTCACCCCCCTCGAGATAATTTAGAGGGCTAATGTTACCCCTCTCTCACTTTTCACGATCGTGCTTCACTTTACTTTATTAATTGTTTTGGTCCTGAAGAAACGCCAGGGATCCTTTGGACCAACAAAGGCGTGAAACATGTCGACCTGACCAGGTACCAGGGCACATTACGCCTATTGTGGTAACACCGAACCTACAGGTTCTTTTACTGTACCAAGGGTACCTTTTCATTAAAGACTCCTTAGGTATACCCTTAGGTATTTTTAAAACTCACTGCACGCACAATTACACCCTATTCTTAGGACTCCACCCACACACCCACATGCACCAGAAGGCAGTTGTCTCAAAAGATCTCCGCTAAAGCGACCCTTCGGGGGACCCGTAGGGCATTGCACCGCCGGCCCGACGAGGAACAACCGCCCGATGATGAAGCATGACATCATTTGGGGTGTGTGAGGGCAACAAGAGACAAAATTTGTCTTGTCCAACACTGCCCCCCACTCTCTACACTTAGTCCGCGACCTAAAACGCTCCCTTCCCTTTCTCTTCTCTATTTGGAACAGTACCCCTTTGTGGTAAACTATGCCTGAGTCCACCACACCATCCACATCATGTCTCTCAACCTTCTGGGAGGAGCTGCGCCCCCCTCCCCGTCCGTACGCGTCAGGTCCATCAGTATAGCATCCTATAGATGGGCAATAGGGTACTTACGCAGTCCTGCTATTTCCTACCTGTGTAATGACGTGCTTTCCGCTTGCACCTATACTTAAAGAGAGTTCCTTCATCCGGCCATTGCAGGGGTGCCGGCATGCTTCCAACCTTTAGTGATTAACCTATTAGCTACAATGAGGCCCAGGTCAATGAATGATGTGACTCTGTGCTTCTTTGGTCTAGGATATAAACCCAGCATGCACACATCCCATGTCTGTGGTAATGTCCTTTCAGTGCACGCCTCATGTTAACCTCCCGCCAGTATGCGTGTAAAGAAGGACATGTCCACAGCATATGCAGAAAGACCGGGTTCACCTGCAGACAGCAGGGACATGCTGATGTATTCATGTGAAAGTATGCATTTATTTTATCAGGGGAAAGATATGCCCTATGTACAATATATGTCTGTATGAGCCTGAATCTGAAATTGCGTGGTATATTCATGGGGGTGGCTGATATCTGGGTCCATGCGCTGTCTATCCATGGGGTGCTTCTGTCTGCTTCCCACTTAACACGGAGTGACGTCAGTGGTTGCACAATATGTGTAAGCAATGCTTCCGCCAACCAGTGGATAATGAGGGACCCCTTGACTGACCTCCATGCAGCTGGCATTTGGTGCTGTTTAATCCCCAGCACACCATTCCTGTTGTAAGCTTCGTAGTGCCTACCATTTGGACTCTGGTGTAGCTAGTTCAAGGCTGGATAGGCCACTCTGGCATTTTCTTGGTGGGCTATAAGCCATGTGGCTTTTTTCTGAGCTGGATGCATTGTCATGAGACAACCACACCACAATGACCCCATTTTAATGATAGGCTCTAGCACTCTGTAACTGTTTTGAACATTTTTCCTATGGCTAGTTTTGATGTATCGCCTGTCCCTGTTCATTGGTGATCGATTTCTTTCGAGTCATCAGTTAATACCATTTCCAAAATGGAGACAACTGCAGCCTGTGGTTCTACAGCATCCCTGATCTTTGTGCCAAGCTTGTCGTTGGTGCAACATTATCTGTTCAGTAGCTTCCGGTGACGAAGAGGCGGTCGACTCATTCAGTGTGTGCATTGTCATGAGGCTCAGACTCAGTTCATATGGTGGCTGTGCTGATTGATCGGACGGGTTATGCGAAGACATAGATTTTATATCTCTGTGTATCACATACTGCCTGATCTTTATCAATATTTGTGAACATCATAATGTATTATATTTATTAGACTGATTAAATGATAGAGATTGGATAACAGCATTATTGTATGTATGATCATATTTTTTAACACATATATATGCTATATATATTTTGTAAAAAATAGAAACAAAAAACCTTTTTTATACTGATTTGATTCATGTGCATTAGAGTGCTCTAGACTACTATATAATGATGGAGTACGCACTTTTGTGCAGCAGTGTTGTCTGATGAAACAATTTTCGTTATTATGACTGACCACTTTTGCGGAGGGTTTGTGCAGGTTGGGTATTTCACTGCTTCAGATTGTAATAGTCCCGATTCATATGGTGGTTTGCCCCCAGAGAAAATGCTGATTCTTTGCTGTCCATAGCCAACCACTTCAGGGTTCTGCAGCTTTCCATGTGATTATGGAGTGGTCTATATTGCTGATTTTCTAATTGAATTCAAATAGCAAAATCTATTAGTGTGCAATGACAATTTGGTGATTTGAAATGTCTTTCCATGTCCAGTTCCCAAAGGAGGGTCCCATGGGAAGCAGGGGCGCAGCCTAGTCTTTAATACAGGACGAATGACATGGCAGGACAGGTTAGGAGTGTGGTGGGCGGGGGAGGGGACTATAGGAGGATTATATAGGAGCGCAGAGAGAGGGTCAGCCTCTCTCTGGCTCATGCCTCTTGAGCGTCAGACGTTTTCTGTTGGGCGTTGTCGGGAAGAGAAATTTGCTTTAGGCCTTCGTCACCTGATGGCGGAGGAGGCGGAAGCGGTATGCGACGCTTTGTGCAACCCTTGGTGTGGCAGGCAAAGCAGATCTGCTGGGGCCTGGGTTCCTGGATGAGGCCTGGGTGGGCATGTCCCGCCCCTCAAGGGCAGCTTCAGGTGCCATTTTGGTGGCGGTGTCGTCAACGCCGAAAGGTAAGGCGGGCAGAAAGGGAGAGGCTGGGTGGGGATGCAGCTTTTCCCTTGCAGCCACTCAGTACCTGCTCTGCAGGAGGCAGAGCAGACAGCCGGCACCCGCCCGACGGGCCGCTCTGGATGCCGGCCCGACGGAACATGTTGGGCAGCATCAGGCTGGGGCCCAGACAGGACCGAGTACCCCGGTCAGAGGGATGGCCGGGGCCTCTGACCTGGGTTTGGTGATCTGCCAAGAGGGGCCTTAGGGGCATTCATGGCAGCCCAAGGTGGCTGGGACTGTCAGGGGGGGCTCGAGGGAAAGGGAAAAAGGAAGGTATCCTTCCTGAGAGCCAGGCAGTCAAAGAGTCTAAGAAGTGGCATAGCAGTGAATCCCTAGAGGGCAACAGGTCAGGCACTCAGGCTCGTGTCCAAGCCTACACTATGTAGGGGCCACTATATTGCACCACACAAGAGGGGCAGGGGAACACTCCAGTGAGAAGATGGCAGGGGTTGACTTAGAGTGAAGGATCAGAGATCAGCGCAGGCTGGTCAAAGAGACAGAAGAGTGGTGGGGTAAGTTTTGCAGGGAGAGGAGAGCAACAAAGTCAGGAAAGAATGTCTGGGGAGCCTCCGGTGGGGGGATGTTAGGGGGATGGCAAGGGGTTCAGGGTGCTGGGCCTGGGTACCAGGGGAGGACCAAGGTGGACATGTCTCAGAAGGGGCTCTTAGGACCTGGGGGGCTGTCAGCACAAGGGGACCGCATGGTTGGAGCAGCCATGCGGGGAGCAGAGGGGCAATGTGGGCAAGTGAGGCTTGCAGACAGTTAGAGAACCCAGTGGGGCACATAACGGCACCTGGATATTGGGCTGATGCAATAAGGGGGTCGTCGGCTGCCCTCCCTACAGCGTGGGATTGGATGCCTCACATGGGGGAGCCCCCATCCCTTCTGGGTGGGCACATGCTGGAAGATTGAGTGTATTTTATAAAGGAGCGGTCTGAGAGTGGGTTGTGTGACCAAGGGGACACTTTGGAGCTGGATTATGAGGAAGATATTGATGATGGGCGGTTGTTCGAGGCATAAGCCAAGAGGTGTGGGGGCACAACAACCTCTCCAGTTGGTATTTTGCAGAAGTCAAGTAAGGACCCTGTAGCTGGTGCCGGACGGTGTTGACCACTTGAAGGTCCAGCAGGCAGAAGCACGAAGGGCCACTCAGGGGAAGGGTGATTGGGGGGGGCTGTCTGGGAGCCTCAGCAAACAGGCTTGAGAGTGAAGGAATGTAAATCTGTGGGGGTTGGTGATGGGAGAATTGATGGGGAGGAAGTTCCGACCCAGTTAGGGGTTTCTGTAGATGGTAAAAAGGTGGCTGCCAAAAGACGGCAGTGCACGGGCGGAGATTTCTAAGACCTCTGAGAAAGTGGCAGAGGTGGGGGAGAAAGAGGACACAGAGGAGAGAACCCATGAGAAGAGGTTACCCTACATGGGGCTGGCTATGACCCTGGACACCCATGGATGTATGACGTTACAACTCATACTTTTACAACGCATGCCATTACAACGAATTTTTTACAACGCAAAAACTTTTACAACGCATGTATTTACAACGCATGTTTTTACAACGCAGGTACCTTTACAACGCATACCATTACAACGTAAGTATTGGTAAGTATATATTATTATTTTTTTATTTAAAATAATTGAAAATAATTTAATTTAATTTAATTTAATTTAATTTAATTGATTTAATTTAAATTTAATTTTATTTTTACCTTATACCCCTGTACCCCAAAAACCCAAAACTGACCCTGAACCCTAAAAATACCCCTGTACCCCAAAAACCCAAAACTGACCCTGAACCCTAAAAATACCCCTGTACCCCAAAAACCCCAAACTGACCCTGAACCCTAAAAATACCCCTTTACCCAAAACTGAAAACTGACCCTGAACCCTAAAAATACCCCTTTACCCAAAAACTAAAAACTGACCCTGAACCCTAAAAATACCCCTTTACCCAAAAACTGAAAACTGACCCTGAACCCTAAAAATACCCCTTTACCCAAAAACTGAAAACTGACCCTGAACCCTAAAAATACCCCTTTACCCAAAAACTGAAAACTGACCCTGAACCCTAAAAATACCCCTTTACCCAAAAACTGAAAACTGACCCTGAACCCTAAAAATGCCCCTTTACCCAAAAACTGAAAACTGACCCTGAACCCTAAAAATACCCCTTTACCCAAAAACTGAAAACTGACCCTGAACCCTAAAAATACCCCTTTACCCAAAAACTGAAAACTGACCCTGAACCCTAAAAATGCCCCTTTACCCAAAAACTGAAAACTGACCCTGAACCCTAAAAATACCCCTTAAAAAACCCAAACATATAAAATGTAAAATATAATTACCAATACTTACGTTGTAATGGTATGCGTTGTAAAGGTACCTGCGTTGTAAAAACATGCGTTGTAAATACATGCGTTGTAATGGTTTTTGCGTTGTAAAAGTTTCGTTGTAATGGTAGTGCGTTGTAAAAGTTGCGTTGTAATGGTTGTTTCCCGACACCCATGTATCTGATAAGACCAAAAAGCGGATTTGGAGGCAAAGGTACGTGGATGGGTTTAAATTTTTACACAGGGACATTCAGGCCAAGGAGGGATCAAATGAAGAGGAATGGGAATTGGCCAGACGGCCAAAGAGTGGCCATTAGTATGGATAACTGGACGTCGCTTTCCTGATCTTTGCCAACATTGACTGTGAAAAGTATGAGGATAGGGCCATTGCCTTATTCAAATACATGGGCATATTCTGTAAAGCGCAAATGTTTTTGGGAGGGTTCGTCTGGCTTAGTTACTATGGGGAGTTTAGTGCACGGGTTAGCCTCAACCCAGAGAATCCTTGGGTAGGATGTAGATTCTAAGTTGTGGATGCAATGGATGTCCTGGACCAAGTCTACGGCCTCGATCCATACAGTGAGTGGCCTGCCCATTACATAAAGCTTTTTTTGCCCTGTCTCGCCCACCACGGGGCAGGAACACCCCCCAAAGACCACAGGCTTGAATGTTGGAGCATCTTGGAATTTTACCAGTGTTCTAAATGCTGTGGAAGTCACCCCGTCACACAGTGTTTCACACTGGCGAGCCCCTCCGAGCAATGGAGAGAAGCCAGGGGAAAGGGAGTTCAGGGCCCTCCTGGGCCAAAGGGCTCCTATGCTAATTAGGCTGGGAGTGTTACTGCCATGGCTGGATCTTTATCCTGACAGGGAAGCAGCTTTGAGATTGGAGTGGGGTTTCGGGAAGGCTTCAGGGTGGGGTACCAAGGACCCAAAGCTAAGAGGTGGGCCGACAATTTGCGGTCTGCAAAGGGAGGTTGCTGATGGCAGAATTGTGGGTCCTTTCCAAGACTTGCCACTGTCTGATTTGATTGAATCCCCACTGGGTATGGTACCCAAGAAACAAGCTGGGGAATTTTGTTTAATTCATCATTTGTCATTGTCTAAAGGGTCCTCGGTGAATGACTTTATCGCCACTGAAGATACGATGGTGGAGTATGCTTCTGTTGATGATGCGAACCGATTGATCAGAGCGTGTAGAAGAGGGTCAGAGCTGGATAAATGTGACATCAAGTCGGCGTTCCGGCTTTTGCCTATTCACCCGGAGGAGTTCACATTATAGGGGATGCAGTTGAATGGGTAGATTTACGTTGACAGAGTGCTTCCCATGGGTTGTGCCATCTCCTGTGCCCTCTTTGAGACGTTCAGTACCTTCCTGCAGTGGGTCTTTGTGAGGGATAGCAGACATTGTAGCATATCTCACTACCTGGACGCCTTCTTTTTGTTGGAAAGCGGTGTTCGGAGACTGCCTCAGAGCTCTGAGGCATTTTGAGGTCATGGTGACAGTTTTGGGATGTCGTTGGTGCCTGAAAAAACAGTGGATCCCTCCCCAGTTTTGACTTTCTTGGGCATTGAGCTGGATACGGTTCACCTGATGGCCAGGCTGCCCAGGGCCAAGGTGCTGGAGATCCACGCATTCCTTGAGGAGGTGTTGGGAGTGAGAGGATTTATTTTATTATTTTTTTTTTTTTTTGGGTTAAAAACTTTTATTGAGCAATCAGAGAAGAGTTACAAAGATGGGCCTACAACCACACGGGCTGGCCGCTAACAGCAAAGCACAACGTAAGAAGCATACGATCTCTCCCGTGGTCAGACATAAGTCAAACTCCAACTGTTACTCAAATTATCGGATAGGACACAACAATTTTCCCTTTTATACATATAAAAACAACGAACTACAAAAAGGCGAATGCATACTAATCAAAGTCAGCCCAGAAGGCGGAGGGGAAGCTAACAATCAGGAACACAAAAGCACAATCAATGGGACTTGGCAAGGTGGGGGGGGGACCGCGGGGAGGATAGGAAAATCACAGAACAGCATGAGAGATTTCGGGAACATCAGCCTAGGGAGACAGGGTAACATCGGGTGCGTCAACAAAGGGAGGAGTACAAATATTCCCACGATAGTCGTTCCACTGACCCCAAATCTTTGTCCACGCCCTGGGCCTGCCCCTAGCTACATAGACGGTCTTCTCGCGGAACATGGACCAATCCATGTTATCCTCCCACACCGAAGCATCGGGAGGTTTAGAGGCGCCCCAGAGTTGCGCAATGTCCCGCTTTGCGACCATGTATCCCAAGGTCGCCCATCTAGTTTGGGCCACAGAATAGTCGGTGGGTTCCCACACGTTCAACAGACACCGTCGGGCCTCAGGCCGCAGGGCAATTCCAGTCACAGCAGTCATCACCGCAAGCACATCAGTCCAGTAGGCCGCCACCGCAGGGCACTCCAAAATAATATGCAGAAATGTAGCACTCATCCCACAACCACGTTTGCATAAACCATCCGGGGAAAAACCCATCACTACCAGACGCGGACCAGTTACATACACCCGGTGGAGGATCTTAAGCTGAACCAAGCGGAGACGGGCGGGGATGGCGACCTCTTTCGGAGAAGAGAGTGCCGATTGCCAATCTTCGTCATCCAAGTCCAGCCCGTCACCGACCCAAACCTCCCTAAGTCGGAACAGTAAGTCAGCGCGATTATTAATCAGTTGGGAGTGAGAGGATTGGAGCACAGGGCTGTGCAGAAGCTGCTGGGTTTCCTGAACTTTGCCTGTGAGGAAGTGTGGGGTGTCCAGACGTTTTGCAGAAGATTGGGTTTGGCCATGTCAGGGGCTTTTCTGCCGCATCACAGGATATGGATTTCCATGGGGTTGTAGTGTAGTTCCTATATTCCCAATAGGCTCTGCGCATTGGAATAACATAACCAATAGTTTAGACGTAGGACTGAGGTCGACTAGGTCTCTATTGAATATGTTAGACTTAATTATGAATGCCAGCTAGCTCAGAGGTCACTAGAAACTTTCTCGAGTAAACAAGAAGGTGTTAACTTCCCTGAATAGACAAGAAGGGATTCGTTTCTGACAACCGCATAAACATGACAACTTTGCTCCCTCCAGAATAAGGAGTATATCTCCAGAGTCGCGGAAACAATAGATAACTATTTCACTCAGTGAATCGTGCATACTTAGTTTCACCAGAAGCGCAGAGAAATAGAGAGACTGGCGTTTTCAATAAAAGTGGTTATTTATTGAACAGTCTTCTTTCTCATGCAAGAGAAGTGAGTTGCCACAATTGCAATACTTGTCATAAAGTAAAGTGCGTACAGTAAAAGGAGTATTATGAAATAATACTGTAAAAGCATGGTACGGTTTCTAAGCCATACCGTGTTTAAAATAGATAAAATATATACATATATAAAATCATTGACTAAACGTACTCAACTGGTGCTTCTAAGATACGCCTACCCTGGTGTACCTAACCTAAGCCTAGTACGTGGGAAGGAAGTAAGTGAGCTGTAGTTTAAGTTAAGATAGTTTTTGCCAAGAATCTGAATCAAGAATTCTCTAAGGGTCTAATCAGCTCCATACCTTGTTTATAGAATGAAGGAGGTCTTGTATCTCGTTCTCAGGACTCGATCTCCCAGCAACCCGCAAGGGTGACTGGAAACACTGGAGCTGGATTTCTCGGCAGGAGAAAAGACAGCGTCTCTCTCAGTGCGTCAATGGGAGGGTCTGCTTCCTTCGGCACTTGCCTCAGCAGGGCGTCTGGCAAGTAGATAGCTGATCTGCTCCAAACCACTGTGCGTTTGCTAGGGAAGCTGTTGGTATATTTATACCTGGAAGGTGCAGAGTTTGACGTAAGGTTGGACATAAGACGTCACTAAGAACTTACAGTTCTTTCAGGACTCCAGGAGTTCTTGGACAAATCAAAACAGAAGCAGGGGGAATTCCCGGGCTGCTGGAGGCTTGGTTTGTTTAAGAACGCGTTGTACTTTCTAGGAGTCTATGGGAGTAGCCTTGCCGTATTTGGACTGCATTGGCTATGACTAAACATGGATATGATTCTTATGCCTTTATAAGGATATGATTTGTTATAATCACATAAGGGCATAAATTGGGAATATTTAAATAGGGTCCTAGAAACGTTCACAACAGGGTGAGGGCGGACATGCAGGCAAGTCCTTTTGCAAGATTTCAATGGGGTCTAAATGCACTTTCTTTAGGAGTACAGATTATTTTGGATGCTGCAGGAGCGCATGGCTTTTGTCTTTTCTGGAATGGACGCTGGCGCGTTTTATCTGGCCGGGTACATGCTTGGCCCAAGGGCGGAATATTGCCTTTTTGGAGTGCTTTCCGCTTCTGGTAGCACTGTCATTCTATGAGGAAGAATTTGCTAACAGGACAGTCCTTTTCATGAGGACAATATGACTGTGGTGGACTTGGTTAACAGGCAGAAGGCAAGATATTTGAGGGTGTTGCTCTTGTTGTGCTTACAGCTGAACATGGTTTTTAAGGCCAAGCCTGTACCCGGGGGTCAACAACTCTATCGCTGATTCCTTCTCTCGTTCACACTGGCAGCATTTTTGTAGCCTGGCACCGGGAGCGGTGGCCCACAAGACATCAGTCCGGGCGGACATCTGGAAGTGAGGGGCATGGGAGCATTAAGGCTGGCCGAAAAATCTTTAGGTGAGTCCACCAGTAGGAGTTATCAGCTGGCTTGGAGTGAATTTGTATCTTTTGAGGGCCATCCCTGGAGCTTGTCATGTATGGACTGGGTGGACCAGGAAAGGATGGTCATGAGTTTTGTTTTTGATTGACCGAGGTTTGTCACCTGCCACAATCGCGGGTAAACTGGCTTGTTTATCTTTGTATGTGAATCTATATTGGTTTTTTGATCCCACGCAGGATGACATGTTGGGGAATGTTTTGAAAGTTTGGGGCAGAGAGAGGTTGGAAGGGGGCACAATTGAGGGAGGCAATTACGTTTGATTTGTTGCTTGATCTGCTGCAGGTCTTGCCTGAGTGTTGTGTTTTTCGTGTTGAGATTGCTCTGTTTCGTCGGAGCATAATATGGATGTTTTTCAGTGCCTTTAGGGTGTCAGAGCTTTTGGGTTTGAAGTCAGAGATGGGTGTGCTGTTTGGGGACGTGCGTTTGGAAGGAGGAAGTTTGGGTATTTGACTGCGAAAATCAAATCACAATTAGAAAGGGGCTTGAAAGGGGCATGCCAACTAATCGCGGATCATTATGACATATACAAATGCTTCGGGATCCCAATTGCAGTAGCGCACTACTGCTCATTTACCAGCTCCTCAAAGGAGGTGATAACTTATCTGCAAGGGGGAAGGTGTCCTTTTTAGACACCTTCCCCTCTGTAAATAGCATTGGTAGCCTTCTACCCCCACTGTTTTCCCAAACTGAAAACTTTGTTTTTTAAAACAGCACCAATTTGTATAAAGAATATGGGCTTCTTTATAAAAAGTATTTCCCATTTGGAAATGCAGACCCAGTGATGGTGATCTCCTATGCCATGCAGGCCACCATCCCTGTGTTTGCAGCTAATCAGAGGGTTTGCAAATAATGACCTGCTTAATGTGTATTCATTAGGCAAGTGGTTCTGTGCCCCACTTTGACTGGAGATTTGCAGTAAGACCCATGCATTCATAAGTAGTAACACCTGGGCAATACTAATTCACATCACTTCAACAAATGTGGTAAATATTTAATTTGTGATCATTGTTTGAACAAGCATTGGCAAAGCCAAGCAGTCTCCTTTGTGACACCTTGGAGGTATTATCACAGTTTGCTTTTCCTAGAGGTGGCTGCCGTGAATGCGCATGGAAGTGTGACATTCATGCATGCGCTGCAGCAATCACTGGATGATTTTTCTTAAGAACAAAAGATAAACAATTTCAAGATGGCCACCACTAAATGGATCATACAAAGAGCTGTGTGTGACTGTGGGCTGTAGTTCAATTAAAAGTTGAGTCCTCATCTTGTTTTATCTGTTTCATAGTTCTGACGGGAATTTTCAATTTGCTTCAAGCTAAAGACGGGGCATCCATTAATGGGTTTATTGATGTATTAGATTTTCTACAGGGACAGAGCAAAGTGCAACAGGTGTATTGTGTGTTTTTTTTTTTTTTAGAAAACATGGAATTTGAGGAGTTATGTCACAATATGAGGCAGGAGGATAGTGTATACG
This sequence comes from Lissotriton helveticus, assembly GCF_964261635.1. Taxonomy (NCBI): domain Eukaryota; kingdom Metazoa; phylum Chordata; class Amphibia; order Caudata; family Salamandridae; genus Lissotriton; species Lissotriton helveticus. Next base: position 471,503,040 of record NC_136070.1, read on the forward strand.
TGAAACGTTCTCCCTGCGCAACATCAGAACATAAAGGCATAAATAACATATACCTGTACAGGTAAAGGTGACTGACATCACTGCTTAGGCCAAGATAAAGGTAGGGACCAAATATGGTCTGGGCTATTATGACTTAGAAGGGAGGGAATGTTCTGGATGGGCTTGACTTCTTTTATTCTTTGTGAAATGTTTGGGGTGCAATTCAAATAAACAAATCATAAAGCTACACTCACAAAGTCACACCTTCACTTGAATGCTGATAGATGACTTTTGGGTATTTACAATAATTTCCAGTCCCAAATTTCAAGGTGTACTTCAAGAATATTTTTGTGAGTTTTCGCATGAACCTATCCATTTCCACCTTCATTATTGTATGTGTCGTACAATTACCTGTGATGAAATACCATTGTCTATGTAACATCCCTTTTTTTGTCTCCACTGGAACAATATTTAACCTTGTGGAAAAATCACTTTTACACCGCTAGCAATTGTTGGGGTGTTCCATTCTTCTTCCCACTCTAGAAAGGAATTTACTCCTGTGGTTGGGCTGGAGCACATCTGCTCATTTCTAAAATAGGAAGCTGTCACAGATGAATCTGAAATTACCCACAGACTCGATAATCTGTGGGTGTTCCCAAATTTACTATGGAAAATTCTGCTGTTGAACACCCACCCCCGACTACTTTTGATTCTCACATAACATTCTACCATCGTGGCGTAGGGTAGTTAGGCATCAACAAAATGATTTACAGAGCAAGGTCACCCCTTGTGATTAATTGCATTCCTAAATCCAGCCAATTCCTCCTGCAATGTTTATGTTTGTATGCAGGAGCACAAAACTAGCAAATAGAACAAAAAGATTTCAAGGGCCTACCCAAATACAAATGTATATATTGATGGAAGACTCCAGTAAATTAAATAACACATATGCATTTTGGGGCACGGTATCAAGTTATTTTCACAAAGGTAAAACTCACCAACAGCAAAGTATATTATATTTCCTAGAAAAATGATATTGCCTAGAAAAATATTCAGAAACCAAGGCAGTGTCTTCGTTAAGTCGAGTATACTCCAGTTTGTTTGACTATCTCAAGTGCGTCACAGCTCTCCATTTTAGCTCAAATCTGTGGATAGGGTGCAGTGGACAGTGCTGGCAGGGCCGAGTGCGAATGTAAACTCCCCGGGGCCTAGTGGAAGTTAATTTTATTCCATAGTACAGTATGTCTGTAGCCCTTTCTAAATATAACCGCAGGGATAAGCATGCAGCGGTTTCCTATTACAGCCGCTCGCTGGGATATTGTTGCTCGCTGTGCACGGAGGAAAATCAATGCACCGAGCTTCAGAGGCCTGAGCAGCAATAGGAGCAAACCTTTGGGCGGCCTTCATTTCCAGTCAAAGCCACGCCCCTCCTACGCACATTTTGGAATCAGATATACTCTTTTAACAAGAAACGCAGCGAGCAATGCATCCGATCTGGTCGCCAATGGGCTGCGCAGACAGCGAGGCATTTGGAAACATGGAGACGCGGACACTGTACTTGTGTGTGGCGTTCCGACCAATTCACATAAAACTTTCAGTTACCTCCCGCCAGATTTCATGGAGTAACCCAAGTGCGGTCTGTAGCAGGGGGCGCATTAGTCTGTAATCCTGCCCGCTCACATTTTACACCCATCCATTCACGAGCTGAAGGAACATGTCTGCCGGCTAAGCTTGGCAGTAGTACTCTAGTTACTGCCACTCCTACTTCAGATTGTGAGCAGGGCGCCACCTGGTGGTAGGGATGACACCCGTCTATGGAAGATGAAAAAAAATGTAAGCCTTGGGACTGTTCATGGCCATCTCTACAGTTTTGGAGTACCACTAAATTAGGGTGACCAGATGTTGAAAACCGGAAAACAGGACATTTAGCAAGCATAGATAAAGGATTACACTTTTACACTAGCCGAGGGGCACAGAATGACTTAAATGACAGTGCACATCAACATAGAAACCATGGCTTTAAGTGGGATGAGAAAACTGGGGGGTCTCTCAAGGGGGCGGGGCAAATGTAATTAAGGGCGTGGCTTAAACATTTAATCTAAAAGTTTGTGCTTAGCATAGTGTGCCGCCCGACTGGTATTTTGCTGTTTCTGTCATTGCATCCAGATGTTTGATACAACAAGTAACATCACAAGTCAGGACTATTGGCTTTGTCAATGGCTGTTAGTTGCATAAGATAAATAAGCAGTAACTATGGTTTGTATATAATATTGATAAAGCTTTCACATAAAGCCCTGGTGACACCACAACAATGTTGCTGCTCCTGAGATTAAAAAAGAAAAGGGAAATCCAGAGAGAAAAGTACTCTCTTTAAAGGATTTCCCTTCCCCTATACAGCTCGAAAAAAACAGACCTCCTGAGCCAGGGCACAAAACAGAGCCCGATAGAGACCCGTTTGGAGGCCTCCTTAAAAAAAACTGCTGGTGCTCAGACCGGTGAGACCCGGCCTACTTAAAGGCCTGATAAAAACACAGACAATGGAGCACTGAGGAACTAAATTAAAAGCCAAACACAGCCCCATAGGGGTTATTTAAAGTGCGCAGAGAATATCTGCAAACTCGTCCTGCCTTTGATCACATAAAAACCTGCCTCCCTATGTTTTCAGTCGATCTTCTGTTAAAAAATGGAACATGAGCTAAATTTCTCAAAATATGACGGAACAGCTAGTGAAAACACAGGACTGTACTGGCAAACCCGGGATGCCTGGACACCCTACACTAAATAGGAGCTGCAAAATATACATGATAAGAGCATAACTATGGTCTTCACGGATGACATCAAAACACTACCAACATAGGCCACTGTACAGCACATTCTCTTTCAACCACATAACTTCCATGCACTGCAATGCAATCTCTGACAGAAGTTCTTTCTTTGCCAATATATTTAATTTTGCTCTACTTTTTTTTAATCAAGAGCGTGTCATAGGTAGAGCAACAAGTTTACTTTTTGATTTTTTGGATTCCCATTTGTATGTATTTATTGATTTGGGTGATTTATGATGTGCTACATGTCTCATAGGTCACTGCAGAGTAGAAACAAGGAAATAAATAAGCATTTGCAATGCAATAGGTCTCAAATTTACGAGAGTTTGAGCAATGCCAATGCCTTTTATCTATGTATTCTTTTTAAAACAGAAAATACAAGGCATTGTAATTTACAATGGCAATAGCTTAAACTCTTGCAAATGTGAGACCTACAGCTATTTGAAAAAGTAGTGCTCAGAGGCTGTAATTGAAGCCTACTGAGTAACAACACTCGTAACAGGGGGTGTCGCCATGGGAGGTTACAAAGTGAGACAAGGCGGTACTAAGGAGGGACTACTAAGCCTATTGACCAATAAACAGCCACAGTTTACAGTGGACAATGACATATGCAAATGAAAAATATGGGCAGAGAGTGGGCGGAGCTTCAAGTCCCTACCTGAATACAGCACGCCTCGCAGAGCAGCGCATGGCCTGCCCAGGTCGGACCTAAAAATAGCACTGACAGTTCTCAGAGAGTTAGAGTCCAGCCAGACACATGGAGTGAACCTACATCTTTTATTCGGTGACCATTCCGAATATATATTTGACTTAATTGACATCCATGGTAAAAAATATTGTTCTTCATGTAATGAGTTTTGAAAAACAAGAGCCAGATGCTAAGGTCCTAATTTCGAGTTTGAGGATAATCACAATCCCTTTGGAAGGAGTAGTTTGTGCAGGCATTCGAGTTTTGAAAAATAATCTTCACACCCCACACTTTTACCTTAATAGATTTTAGTGACTCAAATCTGTTGCAATTTATCAGGGGAAAGGCCCAGAAAAAAGGTCAAACATGCTGAGTTTGGTGCTTTATATAACTATTCCTCATGTTATGCCTCATTTCCAAGTGAGTACATTGAAACAGAAGATATTTACCAAAGGAGTAAATACCTGAACATTGGGTAATGGACTTCATTGGGTGCAGTAAACACCTCACTCTTTTCCTACTTAATCCGAATCAGGTCACCACTGAAAGTTTGATCTCCGAGGCATCAGCCATCTTAATGCACTTTACAAGATGAATGGTCATCAGTAAAGCTGAAATCAATAACTACACCTTCTCCTGAAAGTTTGAAATCCAAAGGAGTCATGAACTTCCTACTTTACCACCTTGTGCAGAGGGGAATGGGGGGGGGGGGGGGTTCCACAGGGAGTGTGCCAACTTAAAACCTTTAAAATGGTTTACGTTTACTTTGATTTTGATCGGAGACTCTGGCCTGAAGAGCATTATGCCTGGCTGGGTGGAATGATGGAAAGAGGTGTGGATTGAAATAAGAAAGATGGGTGGATGAAAAAAGTTAGGATGATGGATTGATGGAAAGAAGTAAGGATGGATAGAAGTAGCGATGGATAGAGAGAAGATGGATGGATGAAGGGGCGGATGACCACAATGATAGGTGAATTATGAGAGAAAAAAGGAGGGTTTGTGGGTGAATGGGTGAGCATGTTCCCTCAGAATGTAGGTGTATAAGGCACGATCGTTTTGGCCACCCTGTTTTCATGATTTCGCAAAAACAATCAAGTGCAGATCTCACCCGCCTCACTCACTCATTGTCATTTGGGATAGGGCCCCAAGTGGGGGCATTTTATTTTCCTGACGACTGACTCCCTTGTTGCAGAGAGAAACATTTCAGAGCACCTGGGTAGAACTTGAGCGGACACAAGCTCTTTGAAAAACTGGGACTCAAGTGTGTATTTGCAAAAGGCTGTCTCTTTGAGCCGTAGTATCAATAACCCACGTATTCCATAGGAAGGACAGGGGGACACACAGGTGCACGTACCACCACAGCGCAAATCATCGACATGCCGTCGCCTGGTTAAAAATGACGCAACGAACACGCCTACACCAAGCACACAAACAATCAGAGACTTGCCAGGTCCATTAATCTTCGCCAAAGGGATCTGCGCGGCAATTGTTTGGCCCAACTGTGTGTCTGTCATACGCACAAAATGATTCTGACCGCGTGTGTATTTTCTTTTGAATGGGAGTTACGCGCCGTTGATGGGTTTTTAATCACCAAAAAAGGCCCCGGTGTTTGTCTTGTGAAAATCTGTTTACAAGGTGTACGCGAAATTCTTCTGAGGAAAGTCTTCAAATCCCAGAGTCAACACGCGCCGGCCCCCTCCTCAGTCCCAAAGCACCCCCGTGCACTGCTGGCATCTCGCTTCTGTTTGCAGTGCGCTGGGTGTAGTGAAGGAATGTTTCACGGGGCCTTGCCGCCCTGAAAGCCTGCCTTCACCCAGCCACGAGGATGCAATTCACTGAAGACCTTGGCCAAAAGCAAACAATTGCCTCATGTGGCAGCAGGTGCAAATGAGATGCGTCCATGATAAGGCTGTAGTAAAGTGACGCCTTTCATTCCGAGTGCGTTTCTGTTATTGGTGTTTGTTGAGAGATTGCTTCAAGGTGTGGCGTCCTCAGGAGAAGGGGGTGCAAGGGGGCCACGCATGAAGCTATGGTCAAGGCCGAATTGGGGAACCAAAAGCAGCCTTGGCAAAAATGCTCAAACCAATCCCGTTTCCCTTTTCTTCTCCTTCAAATGCTCCCTTTACAACCATGCTTTCTCTCTCGCCTTCTCCCTCTTTGATCACTTTCTTTCTATCGTCTTCTTCGTGATCGCTTTATCTCTATCTGCCCCTTCCCTCCTTCTCTTTCCCTCTCTCTCTTGAAGCCTCCTCATGCTGTTGCAATAAACCTCAGGGAGCTGGGGAAAGTAACAGCCGCACCAAGAGCTTTCAAAACTGGTCCCAAGTGGTTCCAGCCCACCAGGGAAATGCCCGGTGGACTAAAAGGCCTCTCTGGCCCTGGCAATGGAGCTTGATACTTACCTAACCAGGGCCCATACTTACACAATTTCACAAGGGTACTCTTGCAACGCACTGTGACACTAAAGATAGCATCAATTTACTAACCTGTGTAAAGGTCATAGAGCCCAGTTGAAGGGACACTTTTCACAACTGGCACAGAGGAATAAGACCCTTTGATATATCAGGCCATTGATGCACAGAGGTATATTGCATTGAGTTGCCTGTGTGCATGTGCACACTTAGCTAAATATGAGTCCAGATTTGTAACTGTTTGTGGGGCATTCCCAGTTTTTTCTAGGACAGAAAATGCACCATCCTTGCAATGTGATGGAAAATATTTGTTCTCAAAAATATCTGCAACGTTAGGAAACTCAACAAGGGGTCTGTTTCTTCAAAAAAACTGAATCTATACCCGAAGGGTTACTTATTTGCTTGGGTGCAGACGCAGACATTTTTTAGGTCACAAATAGAAGCCTGCCATAGTCGCAGGTTACCAACAGTACTCCTCAAAACATTTTTGGGTTCCCCAATATGTGCATGAAAAGATAGATCCTCGTGTAATTATACATAGCATACACTTACAGAAGTGAAAAGAACGTCGCACCAGTGTACTTGCTCTATCATTTTTTTCCCCATATGGAATATATTGTTCCCTGCGGAGACACCGCCTAAATCCACACCAATTTACAGGTATTGACTTCCAGTTTTCCGGAAATGACTTTCATAGGAGTACATTTTTAACTCCTTCCAGGGTATAAAGGTTTGTACGTAGATAAGTTAATGAAAAAAACACAAACTCACAATGTTGTGGCACTAGAACTACCCAGGCATCCCTCAGGTAGAGATAACCTCTTTGGCTTCCTGTATCCAGTATGGGATTGTACTTTGCTTCACGTCTTCCACAGGGTCACTAGAATTATGCAGCACAGGAGGTCCAAATTATGCAGCTGGGTTGACTAGAATATGCAGCAAGAAAGGAAACATATTTAGCATAATGCTTCACATTTGGAAACAGTATTACTTCACTGTGTTGTCATTTTTATATGTTAACACTGTATCGGAAAGGCCCATTAATAAATACAGCAATCAGCAACTGAAAGGTGACAAAAAGCTTGAAACTGTGCAGCAACATGTGTGGAAGTGTTTTTAGTAACATTTGATCTGTTTGAGCTAGAATCTTTTTTTGGTAAAATGTGATGAAGTGTGACAAATCCATAATTATGCGTAAAAAAATGCCACAGAATCACATATTTCTAGTGGCCCTAGTCTTCCAGCCTCTGCCATCTCTAAGTTGAATGAGGTCTTAAAGTAGCTTGATGCTGTTATGTGCGGGTCAGTGGCGGCTCCTCTGCTAAGGCAGAAGAGCGTCGCCCAACAGTTTTACGCAGTGTAATAAAAGGAAAAATAATATGATAATAACTCAATGCTATTATCTTTTTATTTGTTCCTGCTACGGTGTCTTGTAGGGGAAGTGTGGAGAGCAGGGAGGAGGAGTGGTATGCATTCTGTGAGTGCGCAGTGACTGATTGGCTGGCCCTATTGGGCCGGCCAATCAGTCATGCATACTTTGCATGTCCTTCACCCAGGCTGCATTACAGCCTGGGTGGAGAACATGCCCAGGCTCCGATTCCCTAGCTGAGCGCCGAACTACGGCACTCAGACCAATCATAATGCTGAATTGCAGTGTTGTGATTGGCTATGGGGAGCCTGGGAGCCCGGGTGCTTCCTGCTTCCTGTTTACACAGAAGAAGCCAGGAAGAGGACAGAATTTATTTTTTAATGCAAATCATGATTTGTTGTGGTAAGTTGTATAAAGGAAAGCGGAGCCACTAGCTCTAGGGAGCGTACCATAGGTGGTACTTGGGCTTTCCCATGCAACCACCCATTGGTTTTTATGCAAATCCATTCCTACTAACATTTCTAGACATGTATTTGCACCAAAAAAAGATGCGTCCTTGAGGCAGGTGTAACAGTGGAGACAGATTTAAAAGTGTGCACATTTTTCCAACTTTGCATGTGTGCTGCACTGTACCACACATATTGTAAGTGAGAAAAGTACTGAAACTTTGTTTAGTTTTTGTACTGGAAGGGTCTCTTTCTAATCCAAAAACTATGCTTGACTGAGCACATACACCCTTGCTCTATGGTGCATGGGTGTGTGAATTGGCCACACCCCATGTGTGTGACCTGTATACCTTTTCAGCTGGCCTATCAGACGGCCAGACCTTGTTGCTGCTTGTCTCCTACAGTAGGACAGCACCTACCTCATACCCTACACCAACAATAGGCCATCCCTGGGACTATAGAGACTTGCAAGGCCCTTTACCCATTTCAGCTAGGGAAGCCAGGAACTTGCCTCCTTTTATTTTGCAGTTTTATATAGCACAAACTTGGACTAATATATTAGAGCTCTTTACATGAGCACCAGATTACATTACACATTTTTAGGCTCAGGGTGTTTAAGCGATTTACCCAAAGTCATAAGATATTGAGCTGAGGAAGGGATTGAAACCTGATTTCCCAGTTTCAAGGTCTGCAGCTCTGACCACCAGGCCAAATCTCCTTCCTAAATGCTTTCACATTTAGCCAACACTATTGCATCATGAACGCCACGCCCACACACATTCCATCCTGTTGGTTCAATTATTTCTTAGGTTTAAAAAAAAAAATGTAGTATTATAATACAACACTTTTTTTGCACTGCATACATCCTGAGAGATTGATTCAGCATTTTTAAACTTAAAAAACATAACATTTGGTATTAACTAGTTGGGTCCGTTTTGGGGAAGCCAAACTTGAAAGGGGTGGAGGAAAGAGGAATATACGAGCGGAAAACATAATTAGACAAATGAAGGAATGGAGGAGGTGCTAGTTAGGGGGGCATGAGTAAGTAGTGTGAGGCCAGATCCTAATGTTTACCCAGATCCACCACGTGTCTTGTTCTCTATCAAAGGAGGACACAGGAGGAGTGAACTGTTGTGAGATGATAGAGGGTACTCTGCTATATGCTCTTGGAATTGTATTAGCATGGTGTCCCAGGCGGCTGCTACGAGACGTTTTGCTAACCTTCAGAAAGAATGTCATATATTTCCTATATTCCAAACTGCGCTGGGGAGAGTCCTATGTGGAACGCGGTGTGCTCACCCTCAGAAGGACAGATAATCCACCCTGGGAGGGAGCACATACCCCATAAACTGTACTATTTTGAGGTCCAACTGTATTTATATGGCATTTCTTCTTCCTACCCTTTCCCACAAGCTTTCTTGTCAATACTGGGTGCCCTACAAAAGGTTTTTCAACATAGATGCTGTGTGGTTGCCAGCCTGACCATGTCACCATCCTTCGCCCTTATCCTTCCTGGCGGCAAGACAACTTTAGGATGGGATTGAGATATGGATCCATCTTTCCGCATCCGCTGTGCAACTATCCAGTGACCTTTATTATTCCTGTAAGGGCCACCAACCCTACAACCTCCCAACAACCATCTTCAGCATCCAGTTTCTACCTCAACCCTAAGCTCAACGTTTGGTCACAAACAGACCTAACCTTGTGGTATGTAGATTAGCAAGGCAGGTTCACACACGCATTTAACCCATGTGAAGCTCATGTGGGTGGGGGTGCTGCCGTGCTTTAGGAGAAATGAAGCAGGAATGATGCAGATACCATGCACTTTTATTATTTGACTGGTAAAAAAAAGACGAAACGTATAGGACGAAGGCTCCAAGCAGTGATATTAAAGTAGTGTTTTTAACGAGAGCTCAAAGACAGACCAGCGACACCTGGGAGGCACAGCAACGCTCCTGCCCTCCCATCATGCCAGAAGGCCTCAAGCTCATAAGGAATACAGAGGTGGGAGCATCCAGCTCTAAGGCTAAAGTAAACACACGTCGTCCAATACCAAAGGCACATCACCTATGAAAATTCCCAGTCCATACAGCCTTCCTGCAGATTTCTATTGAGAAAAGCGACCATAAACGAAAGACCTAGGCTTAACACGTAGCGAAAACATTTTTTTACCAGGATATAATAAAGCACAAAATATTTTTTTAATATAACGCCAGCGCCACTTAACTTTACATGTTAGTTTGAAACATTGTCCGCAATCACAGACACTCTGTTGAGGCTTGAAAGTGTGATGTATTCGCACGCTAGTGAAAGCTTAACGTTGCAATAAAAAACGTGAGTGAAAATAAGTATTACTAAACTTTATTGGTAATTAATGGTTGGGTTTTTCGTGTTTATGCAAAAATGTACTAATGTATTTGTGGGATCCATGGATGATAAAAAAACTCTCTCTGTTGAATGTTTCACGGATGATTTTACTTTCCAATCCATCATTAAACAAGCCGAATGCATGTCTGGGTCTAATTTCACCACACAGGCAGACCTTTTCAAGGTTTGTGAATCAGACGACTACAGGCTATACCTATCCTCAACGATTTCCCTATCATCACAAAAAGACAGTATATGTCTGAATTCCTAAGTGTTTAGTGCACCAAAGAGTCCAGCAATGAACGTTGTTCATAGCCAAAGTTGAAAGGGCGCTCCCAGAAACCACAGTCTCGTCTCCAGGGATGCAGAATCACATTCACTTCGGGAAAGAAGCAAGGGACAAGCTGCAGCCTGTACCTGCTGAGGCAGCCAAAGGTGGCAGAGTGAGCATTCCCGCATTAATCACAGCCCAGACTGACTCAAGATGCTGGAAACATTTACAAAAAAAAGGATCATCTAAACTGTGGGAACAAATGAACACTTGGCTCTTTTCATGTTACAGGAATTCGTGAGGTTTACACCTTAGTTTTTTGTATAGTTCGGTATGCGTGAGTGGTTGAATTATTGTCATAAGAGAGTGATGCAATTCATTTAAAAGAAAACATATTAAAGAGGTTTGGCCAAGGCCCTTCCATCCAAGGGACACATAATATCAACTTTAATAAGATATTCACGCCGAATGAGTTGAGTTCAAAGATGGCGACTTGGAATGGCTCCAACGTTGGCCCAAGAGATCTGTACACGTGGCAGGTTTTTGTGATAACTACTTACATTGTAAATGATTCCAAATTTAGAGCTATTATATGTACGATTTTCTCATGTGGGTAGCCTGAAAATGTGGCCTGGATCTCAACATGAGGACTGTTAGAAATGGGGTTTCTATTGGCAGAAGTATGCATCCTGTCCAAGCAAGAACCACAATCTTAGTCATAGTAAGTGTTATACACAGTAAAAGTTTACCTGTGCTCACCCTCTGGTAGCTTGGCACAGAGCAGTCGGGATAAACTAAAGAGGCAATGTGTAAAGGATTTGTACACACACATACACACATGCACAGTAACACAATGAAAACACCACAAAAGTAGTTCACACCAGTTTAGAGGAAAATAGCCAAAATTTATCTGAGTAAAACAAAATCAAAACGATAACAATCCAAAATAAACAAGTCAAGATATGAGTTTTTCAAGATTAATTCAAAATGCAGTGCTTTGAAATAAATAGCTCCAACTGGGACTATCTGGTCACGCTTGACCCAAGCAAATCCAATAGTTAGGCATAACTATGATGGAGTGTGGGGCAGATATAGGAGTCAAGCAGACCCGCTGACAGTACCTTGAAAGTGCTGATGCTCCGGCACAATGTGTTAAAATACAGATGTGATAAGTCGCTGTTGCTGCATTTGTTCCAAGGTCAGGCAAAGTCGTTGATGCATCGATGTCAGGAGCACTGAGAGTTGGTTCCGATGTGTTAATGTTGACCCGCTGGGATGAAGACAATGTGTTGGTTTAAAGCCACGCAGGGCATGGAATGCATCAGAGTTGGGGAGAGGTCATCGAAGACGTCAGCGATGCGTTGTCTGAGACTCATACCTTTGAAGTAGGAAGTCTTTAAAGGAAGGTCTGTGTAGTGCACAAGACCCTGCCCCTCCTTACCCTGACTCCAAACATAGTACAGTGTAAATCTTTCTGTGGGGTCAGGACAGCCCTATTCAGGTGCAAGTGTCAGCTCCTCACTCTAGCTTAGGAAGACCCGTCAGCTTAGTGATGGGGCATAAGGATTTGCAGGGCACACCTCATCTACCTTTGTGTGTGACTGTCTAGAGTGAATTCATGAAGCCCCAACTGTCATCCAACCCAGACATATATTCTAGGAACAGGCAGAGGCACAGAATGGTTAAAGTGAAAACATGTAACTTTTTAAAAGTGTAATAGCAACAAGGGGTTTGGCCGTAGGCAGCAGGACAGGACAGTATACTTCACAAAGAGAAGAGATGTTCCAGCCATCACATTCAAATGCTGTTGAACCAATTTAACAGACTAAAGACTATCAATTCAATTGATCTGGGCTTCAAGCATTTATTTGCTACTTTATTCTGTTAACCTTAATCCACATTTTATCATGGGTCAGGTAAGTGCGGATACGTTTAAATTAGAACAAATTATGCATATTAAAGCAATAAATAAGACAAAGACATACAGGCTTTGTGATGAGGTAATGTGATGCAACAAAAAAAGCATGAAGAATGATACACAACAATATTATCTAAACAATATATCACCAGTCTAACTTCACAAAAGTAGCAGGTACTAGGACATCCTTTAACATCCACATTGTGTAACAGATTTAAAAAGCTGCTACCAACGCATTTCGATTCCCAAGCTGGTTTGCGGGATTCTCTTCAGATCAAATAGAAGAATAGTTTTGCATGTTGACGGCAAGAAGAGCCAATTTAGTGTGTAGATGGCACAATCTAAAATGAAAGTGAACCCACCATCAGCCATCAACATAAATTGGTGAATGTTGATACTCTGCAGCTCCAGGATTGGTTGCAATCACGTTGCACAAGGGAGGAAGTCTTTCACGTTCCTGCTGCCTTCTGGAGTCACCACCAAGGAGAGAGACACTGAACGTGGCTCCGGGCAACATATACCGGGAGTTTTTTAGGCATCGCGCGCACCATATTTTAATGTTGCCGACCGCCACTGAATGTATATTTACCATTGTCAATAGGCCATTTAAGTAACCAGTTTCAGATTTTCATATGCAGGACTGAGGAAATGTGTTTTTTAATGACAATCCCTTTTTTACTGGACTCCACTGATTTTTGCCTTGCCATCTCGTGGCAAAAACTTCCGCAGGACCCACTTGGTTGTTTCCCCTTGAATCACGAAAGAAATCCCACCGCCACGATAAAAACTCATTGTTGCAGGCCTGCATTTTCTGCCCAGAGACTGTCGCCAACCCAACCCCCGTTCTCTGCAGCTCCTCCGAAAGTCACATGACCCTCACCCCGAGTTAATGAATCATTCTTCCTCTCCTGCTCTCAGCCTGATAACACATCCTCGTCACCTTGATCAGGTTATCTGGACAATGGTCTGACTGCTGAACTTTCATCCAGACAATCGAAGAATGGTTCGTAAAGCCGGGGCTTTTTGATCAAGGCGGCTGGGCAAAGAGACCTGAGGAAACCAAGGCCCGATCAAAGCAGAACCAACATTTGAATGTGTGCTTTTCTTAGATCAGGTCACTAGCTGCAAACACCACCTGGATTCAGTTAATTAATAATAAACACTGCTATGATTGAACAATGGTCTTGCAGCCAAAAGGCTGGAGTATGAAATGTATAAAAGGCTTGTTAGCTACGGATTTAAGTAGCAGCCTCCTCTGTCTTGTCATTGACTAGCTTTGGACTCTGTTCCATAGCCCGGGCTATTGAAATAAATCTGGGTTCCTCCTGCAGATGAAGGCTCATGTGTCTCCTTTTACTACGTATGAAGGGTATGGGAGATTTGAGCGGTTCCCCCGCTGCCGAGACCCTGTGAGTGAGTTAATCCGGTTCTTCAAATGGCGCCCGAACAGGGACTCCACGAGTACGGAGGTCAGGCCAGGTGGATGTGAGGAGGTGCACAGAGAGACTCTGACGGAGGCGCCCTACCCAAGGATTCTCGTTATATTCCGGTAGACCCGACGACTCACCCGGTGTTCCTTCCCACCCGGTCTGGGCCACTTGACCGCCTTCTCGCTGGAGTCCCCTAGCAAATAATTTCTGGAACAGGACACAGCCCTACGTCTGCAGAAGAGAACTACCCCTGTAAGGTAAGGGTGGACTGATCATCCACCAAGTCTGTCTGTTATTGACTTTCGCAAAAGACAATTTGTTATTGACTTTTGCCAAAGCCAAGCAAGCGAGGTAAAGCTTTTAAAAACCCGCTGGTGTCTGTTCTGTATGAAAACTGTATGAATAATTGTCCTTTGCAAAAGACAAGCAAGCGAGGTGAGTTTTAGGAACCCGCTGGTGTCTGATATCTGTTTTTAAGCATGCCGGTCAGTAGTAAGTTCAAGAGGTTCTGTTGTTGTATGTGTACCCAGGACTCCTAGCTGGAAGAAGCCTGCTCGCTTCCTCCAGAAGGAACTCCTCGCCATGCTATGTATATTAAATATGGCTCTGCTGCCATAATGTTTTCCTCGTTGTGGGTGAAATACACCAAGAAAAGAAGCGCGGAGTTACAGTGGCCATTTTTTGGCTCCTTTGATTCCCAAGTCCTTGCAAACTTAGAGGAACAATTAATTATAAGAAAAACACGCCCGCCCATGTTTGAGTCTGTTCGATTTTGGAGAAAAGAGGTAGAATAGAATCACGAAAGAAATCCCACCACCACGATAAAAACTCATTTTTGCAGGCCTGCATTTTCTGCCCAGAGACTGTCGCCAACCCAACCCCCGTTCTCTGCAGCTCCTCAGAAAGTCACATGACCCTCACCCGAGTTAATGAATCATTCTTCCTCTCCTGCTCCCAGCCTGATTACACATCCTCGTCACCTTGATCAGGTTATCTGGACAATTGTCTGACTGCTGAACTTTCATCCAGACAATCGAATAATGGTTCGTAAAGCCGGGGATTTTTGATCAAGGCGGCTGGGCAAAGAGACCTGAGGAAACCAAGCCCCGATCAAAGCAGAACCAACATTTGACTGTGTGCTTTTCCTTGATCAGGTCACTACCTGCAAACATCACCTGGATCCAGTTAATCAGTAATAAACACTGCTATGATTGAACAATGGTCTTGCAGCCAAAAGGCTGGAGTATGAAATGTATAAAAGGCTTGTTAGCTACGGATTTAAGTAGCAGGCTCCTCTGTCTTGTCATTGACTAGCTTTAGACTCTGTTCCATAGCCCGGGCTATTGAAATAAATCTGGGTTCCTCCTGCAGACGAATGCTCCTGTGTCTCCTTTTACTACGTATGAAGGGTATGGGAGATTTGAGCGGTTCCCCCGCTGGCGAGACCCTGTAAGTGGGTTAATCCGGTTCTTCAGGACGATGGATTAAAATTTCATATACTAAACACGTCAGTGTGCTCCCAAATTCCATGTTCTTTGTTTCTCTTTAAGTAGAAGTTCTTTGTTTTTGACTTGTCGCTCACTTGGATGTTGCATCCTTCTGGTTCATACTCACCAACTTCCTGTGTCCTATATGTGTGAGCCTGTACTTTATGTTGTACGGTGCTTACATTTAGAGTTACATACAGAATTATCGTAATTGTACACATAGTTACTACTCAACTTTGGGGAAGTCTCCCTACGTGTGGAATCACAAGGCCTCCCAATTTGTTGCAGTTCAGCTTCCTCTTGTGCTATCTTGCTCAAACACAGGAGACACTGCATCCAGGATGTAATTAAGATGCAAGGATGTTGAAAGCAGCAGCCTATTATTCAGATGGAAACTGAAAATTCTCACTTTCTGTGAGAAGTTGGAATTCTGGTTAATGCTAGCCATGTTGTCATACTAAAATGCTCAGCTGATGTCGAATAGTTTTCAGCTGCACTTTTATACCCACAGAAAGCAACTGCTATATGGACAGAAAGTCACTGGTTTGGGCAGAAGTTTTGTTTTAACCTGGGGAACACTGTTGATGACGAATGCACTTTTGTGAGATTTTGTGGCACATTCTATCACTCTTTCCTGTGCTGTGATTTGTTTCTGGACACAAGCCCATTGACACGTAGGAAGTTGAGTTGCAGAGTACTGAGGGGAACATTGTATGTAACTTTCTGGTCTTAAAACCCGCTCCTCCTTTAGTAAATCAATGAGGAGTGGGCTAGTCACCTAGCATAAAGTAACATGGCACAAGCATTTCTATTACTGTATGTATTTTTGGTTAAAGGATTATGAACATGTTTGCCTGTGTAGAAGCAACTGGAGTGGAAGAGCAGTAACTGGCTAACACACCACAAACAAAGGGTTGACTATATGCACTTAGAATAAGCAGTCGAATTTTGATGATGAGGTGACAGATGAACAGATGGAAAAGACAGTGAGAGACGTCCTGAGATGGCCTTCGTTAAGGAACCTGTACCACGCCTGTTCGCAAACCCAATATTAGAGAGGAACCTCCCAACCTGGAAGGTAAGAAGATTATATCATTATAATTGGTTAACAACCAAAATAACAACAAACCACCATCCCATAATCTACGAGCCTCCCAAAGGACAATGCTTGTTGGAAATGATTTAGAACTCTTGTGGCTAGATGAGAATTAAGGAAATATCCCTTAAATAAAGAGGCCTGCCCCTCATAAGAACAGTCCAGCCCGAAATGCCAAGCTGGGTCCTCCCTGGACCGGAAACAAGCATCCTGGGCATGCCCACCCCACTTAGGGCAGGGTCAAGACTGATTTCCATATGGCTGAATCCAAACCAGGGTGACGTAGTGAGCAAAAGAACAATGAATTTATCCCAGATCTCTTGACTGGGGGTGAATGTTTGATTCATTCAGCATTCCATCCATCATTTGTTGCCGCAGCACTTTTGACCCGAAGTGGGATTGGTATGCCCAGACGTGGGTCCCTTGCTTGCTGTGCCACTGGATTCAAGCTAGCCTGGCTGATGAGGGGTGTTACTCCAAAACCGGTCCCAGTATGCTTGTTTTCGGTCCAGAGAGGACCCGGCTTGGCAGTTCGGGCAGGACTGTTCCTATGAGAAACAGGGTCAAAAGTGATTTGCATATGACTGGGTTCAAACTGGGGTGAAGAAGTGAGCAAAAGAACAATGGATTTAAATCAGATCTCTTAACTGGTGATGAATATTTGATTCATTCAGCATTCCGTACATCATTTGTTGCCATAGCACAGCATATGAAGTGGGGGCATGGGTCTGCGGGGTGTACTGATTGGATGGGATTCGTCAGGGAGGTGGTTTCATCATTCGAGAGGGTCTTGCAGTTGCTTATCTGCTGTTTGGCAATGAGGGAGGGGTCTTGCTACTCAGGGGAGTTTGTATCGGTATGCTATGTGTTGAATGTGTTGTACATCTTTGCAATCTTCTGTTTGAAGAAGTTTGAGAGGTCGTTCCAGAGTGCTTCAGATGGGATCATGTCGCAGTTGGCATCTGTGGTACTGGAGAACTCCTTGACGATGGTAACGAGGTTCTTGACCCTGATAACGCCTGAGACCACAAGTTTAGAAGTATTGCATAAATATGCACTATTACACAGTAATATAAACTCTTACCCTTC
Source organism: Lissotriton helveticus (assembly GCF_964261635.1). Lineage (NCBI taxonomy): Eukaryota > Metazoa > Chordata > Amphibia > Caudata > Salamandridae > Lissotriton > Lissotriton helveticus. Next base: position 471,520,416 of record NC_136070.1, read on the forward strand.
ATTTCGAATTGACCTATCATAGCCCAATTGGATGCAACTACATTGGTAGAGGTCACTAGCCCAGCAGCATTTTCTCTCCTTACTTAGCTGGTAAAGGCGTACCTTTACACACTCATACAGCTTTTTAACATTGGACCACTACAGTATGGCTGTGCTTGTTTTCTCCATATGATCTTTAAGAAAAAGTGAAAAACCCTTCTCTTCTAGTAGTTGCCCTGGTTTATGTCTCCTTTTCCAAAGTACGCTCTGTGACACTCTGTCGAGTATCTGCGCGCAATATAAATATATATAACATAACGTATAGAGGCTACTTCAAAATCGCTAAGAATAGTCTTGACAAAGTCTTTTTGGCTGAAACACATAATGACTATTTCCAATGTGACAGATATCTAATACTTTTGATGCTTACTCATGGGAATCAATAATTGTCTAATGCATGCATTGAATAGATCTTCATGTAACCTGAAGGCAATAGGTTTGAAAAATGAGAGCCATTGAGTTAGGAACATCTCCCATTCCGCTCCTCCACTTTTACGACTCTCTTGCAAATTCCTTTTCTACCTTCCATATTGTCAGACGGGTGGGAATACCGAGACTGTTCCTGAGGATATCATGGATGAACTCCCGTGGTATATTCAGGGGAACAGAGCCTGCAGCATTCATTCCCCTCTTCTTTATTTTCAATGGCCTGGCTCAAGTCAGGCAATCACTCATCAGACACTTCCAGTTCTGCGGGCTGACAGGAAATAGGAGGTGCCCACCCTAGAGAGCACAGAAGCTGATCCCTTTAAATGGAAGCTACCAGGAAGTTCGGGAAAACACACCTATGAAGAAGTTGTCCTTCTGGAGTGTCCGGTGGATAGAGGAAGTAAAGTTGAAAGTCCACGGGTGATCAGCTGGAGTCAGGAGGAGAAAACGGCTGACAAGGTTGTAACAGGCGACGCTAGAGTACGGCCAGTGGAGGTGACCTGAGAAGAAGTCAGAGTAGCAAAGTCCGGAGGCCACCGACCACACAAGGCACCCATTCAAGCAGGGCCGGATTGGAAACTTAAAACAGCCCTGGCAAAAATGTACATTTCAGCCCACATGGGCAGACGTGCCTAGAACAAGACAACTCTTTCAAGTTGCGACCGCGATCGGTAATGAGCACGATCATTCCTAGAGGCTAAAACCGGCCTCCAAGGGTCAATACCGGCCTCCTGGGGCTCCAGCCTCCCGGGGAATTGCCTGCTTGCCTGACTGGCCAGTCCGGCCTTGCATTCAAGCCCCTGGAGGAGTGTGGCTATCCCAAGTACGGACTTGTATCCTGGGGCGGTATGGGAGGATGTTACCGCAAGTCAGGAGGGAGTTGGGCACTTTACACTGCCTTTAGTCGCTGGTTCCTCGACCGCACTAGTTTAGGTCCCAACACATTTCTACTGTTTCATTTATTTCAAAGAGCCCCAGGTCATCACATAGGTTAAGACTTCAAGCGCTGGGTGATGTGATATGTTTCTATTTGATTTTCTTATTTTCCTTATGTTCCTAAATGTAGCTAAAGCTGTAAACAACTAGAACGGACCGCCTAGAGAAGAACCGGGTTCCTCCTGGAGCTATTACCCCCCTCTCTTTTACGAAACCGATGGAGACAAACAACATATGCTTGATCTATGAGCACTTGGTTTTGGGATTGCTGAAAAATAAAGCAAACCTCGGTGATAATATCTTCCTCTCCCCCTTCCTTTATTTTGAGGATTGTGGTCATAATATCTCAAAGGATATACATGACATTTTTCTCCTTCCTCCGAGTGCTGAGCGTCATCCCGGAAGTCCCGAGTCCCTAGCATCTAAAAGAAAAGAAACACGTATAAGAACATCATCATGCCCTAAATGTACCTATGCAAATAAAAAAGCACTATAAACCAAGCCTTCGAATCTGAGTCTTAAATCCCGCTTGCGCTACACATATTTAACTCAGCCTCTCTCTCGTTTCCTCTTGACCACCTGATGCACGAGTTTGCCCTGAATTATTTTATATTGCCTATTATACAGAATTTGTTGACCTTCTCAATACTTGTTTAGAAGACCCTAGTCTAGTCCTGTCAGTTTATTTCATTCTATTTCTTTAAATACCTGTGATGGCTGTTATTGCATCATAACACTGTCCACCTCCAAACTTCTCCCCCAGTGTAAAGCACTGTGACACCACCTGGTAGAGAGCGCTACAATGTGTACAATGTGTTATTTACACAAATTAGTGCTACTAAATTAATTAGATATTATCTCAGGCAATACAGCTTCATAAGTTGATACTTTTAATTGGATAATAACAGCGCAGTTTGATTAATTGCTTAGCCACTTATGAATATAATGCCAGTATTAATGCAACGAAGACAACCAATTCACCAAACAAATAATACTTAAGAAGAATATAACACATATAATTATTACCTATATCAATAATGCAACATTATCTATTTAATTGTGGAAAAATGTTGTAACTTGCTGGCTCATTAAGATTTGAACAACACAATTACCTACATTATGATGCAAGCTATGATTCTGATTGCCCCAAGGGCATAGAGGCCCAATCCGATCCAGGAATACAATGTGTTTGCTGTAAAAAAAAAAAAGCCTTATGAAATTTAGCAGATGCTAAAAACGCCCACTGAAACCGCTGTTATCGTTTTCAGATTTTAATTGAAATAACAGATCATATTTCTTCTTCGCATTTGGCAACGAGCAATGAATCATCAGTGAATGTTAGTTCCCGTAAATATTTTTTAAATAACAAATATGGTGTTTTATCAAAACAGTTGTGAAAATACATCCTACTTAATCCGGAATCGTATACCCATTTCCTTTTTATTTACAAACAGGCATAATTAGGATTTCCACAAACTGAGGAGAGTTTCAATGTTAAGACCCTCTTGTGAAATTTATAGACCGCCTTTTCTTTTTGTAGGTGTACCACATTCTGGAATTCGATATAGGTGTTTTAAAACTTTCAGGCTAGTTCATTCAATATTGTAGCTTTTTTTTAGTTGTAAATAACAGCTTTTAAAGATTCTATGATTCCTTTGTTAATTGACCTAAAAGGAACAAGTCCTCGGCTATGACTGCTCCTCTGCAAGGAAAGTATTACATACTCATAATGGGTCAAGTATACCTTGTCTCTGTGTTGTAAGTGTACGATTTGTTATGTGTGTGTGTGTAATCTGACATATTTACTACTCAATTATTAGTTGATATTGGTTTCGTTCATTGTCCTTTTACTTTTCAGCTATGCTTTTTTACTGTCATGCCTGTATGTCTTTACGCTGTTTACTGAAGAACACACCCCTTGCTGTAAATGTGGCCTTTTGTTCACAGCATCCTGCTGTGCTTTGTAGAATCGTGTAGGGCACGCCCTTGTGCAGCCCTCTGATCTCAGCTAAATACCAAGAAAGCTAGGCCAGGAATTTAAGAGTCACTTCTGCCAGATGACTGGACAGACTCATCAGAAGTAGGAGGAGACCTCATGATCCATGCTCTCTCTTTGAATCCTTCCCTTTCTGGTCACAGGATGCGGTGTGAAGAAAGAAACACTGCCCCAGCATCTGGGGGAAAGGGTGGGGTCAAAGTACCTTCCAGTGTCTTATTGGTCTAGTCCTCCTATTCTGGTTATCTAGACACGTGATCATTTTGCAAGGGCAAGGCTGGCTGGAGCTGTGAGCTGCCGTCCGCTGATCACGTGAACTGATGTTGCTTACATAACACAGATTTCACAAGCCAGAGGGTTTGACTGTGTGTGGTGCATGTGTGAGTGTGTATGTCTGTGTAGGGTTAAGTGAAAGCCATACCAGTAGTATCCGGAAGGCATAATGGTAGCCCTGGCATTTTTCTTTATTCAAATTTTAATACGTGGTATTCTGTAATCCCTGTATAAAGGTCAGTGTCTAATTTATTTAGAATCAGCGACCTGTGATGCATCCAGGCGTGACAGGAGATGTCTGCTGATGCACTGAACAGCTTGCAGAAGAGATTAAAACTGCTGGGAATCAGCTGGTACAAGAGGTCAGGAACACCATCCGAATACACTGAGGCGACGCAGCTGATACGAAGAGTCTGGTAAGGAGCGAGGACACCAGAGCAGTAGGTAAAGTTAAAGGGGCTATATGGCCTGTCCGCGTAGCTTCCCCAGTATAACAGTAAGAGGCCATAACCAGACCACTATATGACAACTGCTACAAGATCAGCTTCAAAATTGCAGAACGATGGGCCACAATCAAACAGTGTACAAAAAAATGAGCTAGAAAGGAGTAGTAGTGAATAGCAAGGAAAGCGCGTATGTAGGTGACCATTGGACAAATTCTACATGTCCAAGAGTAAAGTAAAGTAAAAAGATTACCTGAGGTGTCCAGTGTAAAACAGTAACCGATGCAAGGCCTTCTATCTAAGAAGGTCCCACATGGATCCAAGACACATGTTCAGAGCCTAGAGAACTCTATTCACTCATCTGAGGTCATGGTGGCCAAGCTTCAGACAAACGCAGTGAGGGATGTGGTATGGTGCACCATCCCCTCCACAGAAGACAGCTTGACACCAGTGCTATGAAGAAGTAAAAATCCAGTATGACAGAGAACAATTTGTTTATTAAACAGTATACCAAGCATGGTTAGCCTGTTTCATAGCTGAGTACTCCGTGTCATCTCATAGAACCATAGCAACAGGGTCTATCAACATTCTTGGACAAGGAGGGCAGTGGCGAGAGAAAGAGTGTGTGTGAGTGTGCGCGTGTGTGTGAGAGAGAGAAGTGAAGGATGGGTTCTGGAAAAAGTGAGTAGGATATAATTATAACAAATGGAAAGCATCTTTAGAAGGGTAAGCATGTTGCAGTTTACAAAGATAGACGAAAAGATCCAATATACAGAGAGAGGTTAAACAATGAAACAAAATAAGGAGAAAGGAGTGTAAAGACATGTTTATCCCGGGTCAATGTAAGAGGTTCTGTAGCACATGCTGTTAATCTGGCAGCCTGGGGTAGGGTTAGAACTTCAGGTTCTGAAACAGGAAGAAAGAAGTTTAGATTCAGAAAACAAGATGAATAAAATTCAGATGAGCATTCCACAAATGAATAAATGTCAGCGGAGTAATATGAGATGAAATCTGGAGTAAAAACGCAGGAATGTTTAAACGTTTAGAAATACAGCTGTTAGCAAAGTTGTCAGTAGTACAAGAGAAAGAGAGTGGATAGGAGGAGATAATAACAAATTAAGAGTGGAGAAAAGTTGACATGAGACACAAGTTTAGTCCTAAATACATTTTTTAAGATACGCTTCTATAGCTGATCTATGCATTAGCTCATATACCTGCTGTGAGCTTACAGAAACAAGATAGATAGTCAAGAGAGCAAAGCTCACCTCAGAAACATTAAAAACGACCATTACTAAGAAGATCAGATAGCTCACGTGTAAACCAGGATTAAGGTTCCCCTATGTCGGTATATAAGGTTCAGTGGGGCACAAGAGTCAAAAAATGAATAGCAGTACATGAAAAAGTACAAGAGATTCAGAGTTGAGAGAGAGCAGAGGAAAGTCTTATATTGGTGGTAGGAGGTTATAACTAGCGGAGGAAAGATAAGCAGGAGAGATGTTCTTTACGTTCTGATGGACAAATATAGGGGGAGAGGCGGCAGAAGAGAAGAAAAGTGGAGGAAAGAGAAAGAGCTTACAGGGAAGTCAGTAAACTACAGAAAATTGAGAAGACTTAATTGTTGTAGAATAGAATATCTGATCTAGCCCACCTCCCTCGATGTGAGTGGGGGATGCAAGGTAAAAGGAGTAAACCAAAAGACTCAGTGAGGATGCCAAAAGAAGACTTAAGGTCTGATTTAGCCCTTGGTAGTTGTACCCTGTCTGTCAGGGCGTGGAAGACTTAAAGTTTTGGGTTCACCACATTTTGAGTTTACCACCAGTCCTGCGGTGATCTTTCTGCATTCACAAGGGCTATCGGCATTGCAGCTCATGGGAAGGCACTGAAAGTTTTGTATGAATCCACCTTTTTATACACATGCACCCAAATCAGGACTCTGCTTCTTAAAAACAAAAAAATGAAAGTCTCCACACCCTGAGACTTATTCACTGGATATCAAGTAGGCTTTTGACATCTTGGGTTGGTGGTACCTTTTTGCACTGTTACGCAAGTTTGGGCTAGGCCCCAGATCTTTAGGCTGAGAAACTTCTTTATTCTTTTCCAATGGTTGGAGTGTGAATGGCTAAAATTGTGTCTAACCCATTACGGTTAGGCAGAGGAAAGCTACAGAGATATCGCCTATTATTTCCATGCTCGCTATGGAGCTGCTGACGTGCACTGGCATGCACATTACATCCTAAGGGTACAGGCTGGGTAGTAAAAGTCGCAGGGAGGTGGCACATTGTATCTTTGTACACAGATGATGCCTTATTTTATCACTGTGATCATGGCAATAACCTACAGCATCTGAGAGATCTATTGGAGGAATTTGGCAGAGTCTCAAGCCTTAAGATAAACTGGAACAAATATTGCTTGCAAATCTTGTTTGTTCCGACTGACTAAATTGCTTGATGAGAAGCATGCCATGTTACCTGGTACTTCCCTTTTGCGGAAATTCAACACTATCAAATATCTAGGTTTTTGCATATATCGTGTTGAGAAAGATCTAGTGGATGAGAACCTCGGACTAGCATTGGCCTCTATGAGACAGTGGATTCCTTTTTGGTGTACGCTTCTCCTGTTGCCCAGGGGAAGCATTACATACACTGGTGCTTCCCAAGCTACTTTATTTCTTTGTAGCAATTCCAGTGGTACTTGGTAGGGGCTTCTGCCAGGGGCTCTAGTCACAGCGAATCCCATTAATATGGGACAAAGGTAGGCACAGTGTTCCTATATCCACATTATTTGGATTGGGGGCTTCTAATTATGAGCTCTCTTATGCTGCTGCTCAGTGTCAGTAGCCAGCATAGTGGCTAGGTAATGACCATGGTCAGGAGCTGGGGGACCGGTTTGTGGACACACAGAAAGGGGGGGTGCTGAAGTGGGTATTGCAGTCAGTTTGAGCTTATTTAATGGCAAAGGTAATGTTTTTCTGAGGGTTATTAAATAGAGTTGGCGAACATACATTTATTCTAGAGGCAGACAGACACCCTTTAGGTATAGCCTTCCTCTATGAGCACTGCCTGGATGCACAGGATTATTGGCATCATACAATGTAAGGCCCTGGAAGGAAGCTGAGCTCAGCACTTGGGTGAATTTGTGCATGGCGGGATTCTTAGGTCCTTCAATGATATGATGAAGTCTAATGGCCTGGCTCATGAGATCTTCTTCTATACTCAGCAATGAGGTGCCAGTTCTATTTGAAGTGTACTATAACCCAGATGTCCCTGAAACCTTTTCTGTACATACCTCTTACACACTTTTAAGGCAGAAGACCAGTGACATACTTATACAGAGCATTGCAGCACCATGGGGGTTGAGGGTAACAACATTCAAGGCATGATGAGAGGCCTGTACTGGACTGGAATTGGGAAAAGAATCTGGCCTAACAGCTAGGGCAGTCGATCTCAAATCTGGGGAACCGGGTCCGAATCTCTGCAATGATGCTCAACATCCTGAGATTCTGGGCAAATCACTTATTCTCTCTGTCCCTAAAAAAATGAATGTGTCCTTGTATAACGCAACAGGTGCTCGTGAAGCGCTCTGATACCTTTGGGTCAAGTTTGCACTATATAAAACTCAGAGAGAAAAAAATGACGGGTGCCAACTGGGAGCAGTGTTTACAAACTGGTAAAACATTTCTAAAAATGCAAGATGAATATATACATAATTGAGTTATTTGCACCGTACTTATTTGACACCTTGGTGGATTGGATGGATGTTCCCAGGTGCTTCTCACACGCCCTAGAAGCACCAAGGTAGAGACTGATTTTTACCACATGTTGTGGCCATGCCCGACCATTGGTAATTATTGGGAGGAAGTGATGTTACATATCTCTGACATCACAAGAAGACGGTTGCTTAAGGAGGCTACACACTGCTTGTTGGAGTTGACAACACGTACAAAAATGAGAAAATAAGTTAATAGGCTCATAGATCTTGCTTTGATGCTTGCCTAATGACACGTCGCTATATTCTCATAATCCTCTTTGGCACCGCTAGTGGGGTTATGCCTCAGAGACCTAAAGCCAATTATATATGGCTAGTAATGTCCCAGAATTAAGTGAAGAAAGAATCCCTATGTGGCAGGTAGCAAAAGAACTAATCCTCTTATGCTCCATTGAAAATGTGAAGAACACCATTAGGAAGTTAAATCTAACCCGTGCTGCAGGGCCAGATAACTTACCTGAAGTTATAATTAAAACAGAGCTAAACTGGTGGGCCCAATTTTTTTCTAAGATGTTTACCATCGTACTAGTCTCAGGTACTATCCCAAAATCATGGAGGGGAGTGGTAATCAGACCTTTACACAAAAAAGGGGACAGAAAGGACCGAAAGAATTATAAATTAATCAATCTGCTAGATATTGGTGTGAAAGTGTTCTCCAAAATAATTCTGGGCAAACTGAAGGACAGGGTTGAGTTACATGCGATTGTCCCTGTGGAACAAGGAGGGGCACTCAACCCTCTATCATTGCTTTGCCTTGTGGGCTTTAGCTCGGAAGTCGGTAGAACAGCAAGGTAAATTATACTGCTATTTTGTTGACGTCCGGGCTGCATTTGATCTAGTAGCTAGAGAACGCCTATGGGAGATGCTAGTAAGATATAATATTCCTGAAGAACTCCTAGTAGTCATCCAAGAGCTGCATAGTGAGAATTGGGCACAGGTTATTAAAGATACACTAGGGGGTTTGATACATGAGATAGCAATCAATAACGGCCTAAGACAGGGCTGCGTATTGGCACCTCTCCTTTTTTTTCAACTTTTCTTGCTGATCTGCCTTCCTTTTTAATGACTAAAAGAGGTGCAAGCCCAAAGGTAAATGGGAAGCATTCGTCCTCCTTACTGTATGCAGATGATCTTGTTATTCTCGATCAAACAGAACTAGGTCTGCAAAGAAATTAAAATGCATTTGATACATATTGTACATCAAAACACCTAACAGTAAATATGGAAAAAACAAAAATATTGTGCTTTGGAAAGAGAGACAAAAAATGCAGTTGGTTCCTGGGGAAAACACAATTAGAAGTTGTTAATGAATACAAATACCTGGGAATATGGTTTGATAAATCCTTAAATTGGGGCATGCACTTACAGGCCCAGAAAACAAAAGGCTTAGCTTCAGTTTGCGGGTTGAAAGAAATTTAACAATATTTATGGAGGTATTTTATTTTTATTTATTTATTTTCAAAGTTTTATATAGCGCGAACAAGATCTTCACAGATATCAGAGCGCTTTACATAGAGGGGTACATGAGGGAACATATTCAAACAATAAATCACTAGATCATACAGTACAAATAGGTGGCTACAAAGCCCATCACGAGAGTAATAAGACAGCTCATACAAATCAGTGAATGGGTCAAACATGTAGTACAGATCGGTGCAGGGTGTTAACAGAGTTCGAGATAGTAGATCAAGTGTATTTAGCCATGAGGATAGCTTTTACTTCCTTTTTAAATAGTGTAGTGGAGGAGATAAGCCTGGTTTCGGGAGGGAGTGAGTTCCAAATCCTAGGCGCCAATCCGGAGAAGGAGCGCTTGTATGTTTTTTCCTTCCTGAATCTTCGAGGTTTCAGCAGAAGATTCTTTGTGCCTCTAGTGTTTCTAATACCCCCAGAGATTGTCAGTTTCTGAGCGAGGTAGCCGGGTGAGTTTAGGTGTACCGCCTTGTGTGTCATGCAGGCGATTTTCAGATGTATTCTGGCTTCAAAAGGCAGCCAGTTCAGGGATTTCAAGTCGGGGGTAATATGGGAGTGCTTTTTTGACCCAGTGATGAGTCTCGCTGCAGCATTCAGAGAAGCTCTTAGTGGTGCGGTAGTAGTTAGGGGGAGTCCGCAGAGGGCGGTGCTGCCGTATTCAATACGTGGGATGACTAGCGCTTGTACTGCTGTTTGGAAGTCTTTGGCTGGGAGGTAGGGTTTAAGTTTCCTCAGAGTATTGATCTGGAAGTTCGCTCCCTTTGTTGCCTTGCTGATATGTTGCTGCATGTTGAGGTTGGTGTCAAGTGTTATGCCTAAGGATTTTGCTGAATCCACTATGGTCGGTTGGACATTGAGAGCTGTTAGGTGCTTAAGCCATGTTTGTGTGGTAGATATTTTCGTGGGAGGTGAGATCAGAAGGAACTCAGTCTTCATAGCGTTGAGTTTGAGGTGGTTATCAGCCAACCAAGATTGGGTGCTTCTGATCGTTGAGTTCAGACGCAAGATGTCTTTGGGGGATTGTAGCTTGAGATATAGCTGAGTGTCATCGGCGTACATGTGAAAGTTTACGTTGGATGCATGTAGCAGGGAGGTGAGAGGTTCCATGACTAGGTTGAACAAAGTTGGGGATAGAGAGGATCCTTGGGGGACGCCTAGCGTTACAGGTATTGGCGAGGACATCAGGTTATTGCTCTTGAATTTCTGCGACCTGTTGTGAAGAAAGGAAGTGAACCACTTGAGGACAGTTCCAGATAAACCCATTCTTGTGTTTAGTAGTTCTAGTAGATTCTCATGTTTAACGGTGTCGAATGCTGAAGAGAGATCTAGTAGGATGAGGAGGCAGGTGTCGTTTTGGTCTAGCATTTGAAGTGCGTCGTCAATTATGTGAGTCATGGCAGTTTCTGTGCTGTGTCCTGCTCGGAAGCCTGACTGGTGGGTGTTGAGGAGATCAAATTGCTCAATGTGTTTAGTCAATTGTAGTTGTGCGCATTTTTCCAACAGTTTGGCGAGAGTAGGAATATTGGTGATGGGACGGTAATTGTTGAGATCAGAGGGGTCAGCTGTGGGTTTTTTTAGTAGAGGTGTGACCTGACCAACTTTGAGGGAGTCAGGTATGCTTCCTTGTTGGAGAGAACTGTTGATAATTTTTGTCCAGAGAGGGAGAAGCAAAGGGGTAAAGTCTTTTACTGCGGAGGCAGGGAGGGGGTCCGTGAGGTGATTGGAAGGTTTCAGGGTGCTGAGCAGTTTGCCAATTTCTTCTTCCGAGTATGTGCCGAAGGTTGACCATGTAGCATTGTTTTTTGGTTCAGTGGGTGCTAGGCATTGGGGTTTGGAGTAGAGGCTTGCGTCCATGAGGAGATCGTTTTTTATTTTGTCAGTTTTTTGGATGAAGAAAGCAGCGAAGTCTTCACAGGAGGGTGCCTCATGCCCCGTGTTGAGCGGTTGGGGTTGTTCCTTGGATTGTAGTCTGATTAGCTCAAACAGTTTTCTTGGGCGGTTTTTTGCTTGGTCGAGTTGGAGGCTGAAGAAGTCTGATTTTGAGCGTTTTATTTTCCTGAAGTAGGCGTTTCTCTTTTTCTTCAGCTCTTTTAGGTGCATTGCAGAGGGAGCTGATCTCCAGGTACGCTCTGCCCTTCGCATGTCTCGTCTATCCTCATTGAGACTCCCGTCGTACCATGGTTTGGAGATTTTAGTAGAGACTCTTTTCAGCTCCATAGGAGCAGCCTCATTGATTATAGAGGTCATAGTGTTGAGGTAGTGGTCCGTCAGAGTTTGTACGTCTGTAACGCCTGTCGGAGGCAGTAGGAGGTTGCAACTGTTGGGGGGCAAAGAGCCTGGGTTGAGCTTTTTCAAGTCTCTTTTCCAGACTTTGGGCTTGGAGAGTTGAGCCGGGTTAACTTTGACTTTTTCATTGATAAAAAATGTGACAATATGATGATCTGACCAGTCACAGGGTTGGATGGACTCGAGTTGGATAGAGTCCTCTTTGGAGATGATCAGGTCGAGGGTAGAACCTTTCTCGTGGGTCGGGCTGTTGCATATTTGGGTGAGGTTAAGGGCATCGAGGACATTTTTTAGACTATTTACCACTGCGTCGTTGCGATCGTTCCAGTGGAGGTTGAAGTCACCAAGGTATATTTGGGTGAGTTGCCGTCCGGAATTAGTTGAGATCAACTCCATTATTTCTTGGGAGAAGGTTAAGTTGTCCCTGGGTGGGTGGTAAATGCTGTGGAGCGAGCATATCGGCTTGCCCTCACTAATAATGTCAAGGCATATGTATTCCCAGGATGTTGGGGATGTTAGGGAGGAGGAATTGACTTTTTGAACAGAGAGGTTGTTCCTGTAGATGCATGCGATTCCACCACCTATTTTGCCTGTTCTGTCGAGCCTGATAATGTGGTAGTCGGGAGGAACCAAGATGTCCATTATAGGTGTCGAAGATTCAGTTAGCCAGGTTTCAATCAAGATGATTAGGTCAAGGTCCCGCGATAAGAGGAGGTCAGCAATGGCGGAGGAATGTTTCTTGGCTGATCTGCAGTTGAGAAGAGTGCATTTGAGACGGGGTGTGTTGGGGGTGGTAGATGGTTCCAGAGAGAGAGGGATTTTTCTCAGGTTATTGGGGATGGAGAATCTGCTGTTTAGTGTGGGTGGTCTAAGGGGATTTGATTGTATCGAGGGAATGTTGAGGTGTGGGGTGGTTGTGTTATTTTGGGGGGTTGGGTCATAGGAGCGGAGAAGGGTGAGCGTGTCGAGGTCAGAAGAAGAGTTATTTTGGGGGGTTGGGTCATAGGAGCGGAGAAGGGTGAGTGTGTCGAGGTCAGAAGAAGAGTTGTGGGTGCGGCGAGGGCGGTTGTTGCGATTACGACCAGGGATTGAGGTCGGATTGGGGGATAGCTGAGTGAGAGAGTTAGTCGGAAGGGTGGGGGATAAGTTGGGCGGGGAGGTGTAGTTGCGTGAGACGTTGCGGGGGTGATGCGGGGGCCGACGGCAGTTGCTGCGCCTATGAGCCCGGTGTGGGGCGTGTTGAGTGCGGGAGTCAGCCGGCGGAGTAGGGGACAGTTTGGGAGGGAATGTTGAGGTGGGTGAGAGGTGTATAGGGTGTGTAGAGAGTAGTTCTTTGATGATGTGTATGTCTTCTTTGATCTGAGTGAGGGTGGCCATGATGTATTCCATCGTGGGGGAGGTGGTGGGGGTGGATGTGGCAGTCAGGAGTGATTGGTTGACAATGGCATTGGTGGTAGGCGGGGGGGTCAGGGTGTAGTCTGTGAGACTGATAGCCGTAGTGGGGGTGTAGGGAGGATAGTGGGGGCTGAGAGTAGGAGGGGAAGCGGCATTGGAGATGGTCCTGTTGAGGGGAGGGGGAGTTAAATTATGGGGGGAGGTATGTTCTGCGAAGTTGGTTAGTGGGTAATGGGGACTGAGAGTGGGGGGGGATAAAGGGGGGGATTTGTCGGGGTGCGTGTTCTGGTGCTGGACAAATTTTGGTGTGTTAAGGGTGGGAGCTATGCTGTCAGCGGTGAGCGGGGTGTTAGTGCTCGCTGTAGGTGTGATAGGAGTGTTGAAGGTATGTGTGGAGGTCCGCGAGTTGGTAGAAGGGGCGGTGGTGTGAGTGGTGTATGGGGGGGAGCGATCTGTGTCTGTGCTTGAGGGCTGAATTGGGATAGTGGGGTTGTGGGTGGGGGATGGGAGGTCAGGGGTGGTAGGTGTGCCCCTGATTGAGGAGTGTGTGGCTGTGAGGTCATGGTTGGTGGGACTGGAGGAGATATGAGTGTTGGTCTGTGGATTGGAGAGGTGTTCTTTGAACGTGGGGAACAAGTTGTCTAGCAGTTCCAGGTTCCTGTCTGTAGCTTGTGCTAGGACAATCCCGTTATTGTAGATTGTGATGGTGGCTATGCCTGGAAAGACTAGGGATGGTGTGATGGAGAGAGTTAGGCTATGAGGGGATTTTCTGGTGGAGGAGACGGTGAGTAGGATGAGGAACGCTATGTCACACAGACCCATGTTGAAGGCCTTCAATGCAATGATCCCTCCTAAAATGCAATATGGAGCAGAATTTGGTGTTTAGGGGGAAATGCTCTTGGGACAGTGAGGGAGTGAAATGTCTAAAACCACTGTTGTCATTGCCCAGCTCATCAATGATACAGGCCATTAGGTTAGAACTAGAATTGTTAAACTAAAATCGTCAGTGAGGTTGATCCTTACCTGTTCCTCCTCCGGGAGAAACAGAACATGATGATAGGAGAGCGATGAAATCATGATTATTATTCTCTCGGCAGCTTTGGTGCTTAACAACCGCCTTAGTTTTCCTGTCTGATTCACACTGGCGATCACAAAAAAAAAAAAGAACTAGACTTGTTAGCATGGAACATACAGGTTCAAGTAAATTTATGTAGATTTTGGAAACGGCTAGGGTCAGGAGAAGAGGAGAAAGTATCACGTTGGTGTATGAGGGAGATTCAACAGAGTGAATTGAAGTGGGCGAAAGCAACAAGAAAGAAACTCCACTCCATCTGTGACAATTTAAAGGTGAAAATTGACCCTGTGTCGTTACTTATTGATGAACGGAAGAGTGTTCTAAAATCCTTGGGGAAGGAAAAGTCTAGACAAATTGATATGGATTATCTGAAACAAAAAGAGTCTGTGTATTTTATGTTAAATAGCTGGAGAAATGATAACTGGTACCCGTATTTAGACACCTTACCAAATCAATGGTTGAGAATGGAATTGTTAAAGATGAGAGTAGGCATTAATCCGGCATGTGCAAATGAGAAAACAAAAAGTATATTAATGGATGGTGATGGTAAATGTACATGGGGGATGGGCATAAAATGTTCCTGTGTACATATCTTAATGGATTGTCAAAAATTGTTAACTCTACGTCAATTGTTTAGACGGCCAGTTTTCTTAAAATATAGTATAAGGTCAAGGATGCAAGCAATTGAGCTCCTTATTGATATGCAGTTCCTTGACATTGCAATTGCATTGGCGAAGTTTATCCTAGCCGCAAAGAGATTCCTAATGGAATAGGAAATAAAAGAGTGGACCAGGGAGTGACAAATAGAGTCTAATTGGACAGTTTTAGTTGTTTAACGTAGTGACTAAACGTTGGACCTTTACGCATCTGGATCTTGCTCACAGTAATTGACACTAGGGAAACAAGTTTTTACAAGACAAAGAAATAATGAATTTGTAATAGTCCTCTAATCCAGTTTTATGGTTCTTTTATAGAATTTTAACTTATTGTATTTTGAGCTGTTTTATAGTGTTTTTATGTAGTTTAAAGACCAATGGTCATAATAAACATATTTTTGACTTGACTTGACCTAAAAAAAAAATGGGCTGGCCCTAAAATGGACATGCTGACGCTTTGCACACTGGGATGGATATCTAGAAAAAGTAGAAACGAAAACAGACGAATGGTCACCTTGAAGCACGTGTGGCTGCTCGATGGCTAATGGGTGGGCAGGTGGTACTCTCAATTATAACATAACATAACATAGATACATTTTGCCATTGCCGTGGATGGATGCCACATTCTCATAGGTCTTACAGCATGCATTCCATAAGCAGTGCTGAGCTTCATTTGATATCAGAACCCCGATCTCTAGCTAGTCATACTCTTTGTTTTATGGAATTATTTATATCTTTTGCGCATTATGAGGAAAAAAAATCAGTAAGCTCATAAATGCATGCCCATTCATACCAGCATTCTTACACTCATGCAATAACTGTTGCTCCTGGAAAGGCACTGTCAAACCTATTTAAAATTAAGAAAGAAATACTAAGAAGAAATGTATCTTCTGCTAATATTGTTTGCTGTGAATCACTCCAGTTCCCTTATGGCTAGGTTTGAGCTAGATTAAGTAAATAAATAAAATGAATAAATAACTTGATGTTTGATAGATAATTCATGAAGGGTTTATGTCAGTAGTGTAGTGTTAGTATGGTTGTTATTTTATGGCCCTCCTGGAAGCATTTAATTATCTATACTGATGAAGCTCTGTATGGCATTTTTATCGCCAGTACAGCTGTCTGAAAGCTGAGCCTGTAAGTCTGGTGCACACTAAGATATGTATGCTGTGTGAACTTATAAGGTCTCTGTAACGTTAGGTCTGTATATATAATCTAAGCCCAGGATAGCTGACTGATAGCTCTGCTGTCTATGGGTAACTTTTAATTTTCCCACACTTTCCCTTCCAAGTACATTTGCAGTTGTATAACATGTATGGCTACGAATCTACTTGGAAAGGGCAGGATGAAGAGAAGAATGTATAAGTGAAGATATGTGCTAGAATATATACATCTAGATAGGATTTCAAGATGTGTCATTTCTTTTATTGGAAACCTTCCTTAAATCTATGCAACTGGAGTGTTTCAAACCCTTTGTAGTTATTAGGTTAGTTTCTGATCAGTGGGTCTGTCACCTTTTGCGTTACAAGCATGGGAGAAAGAGTTGCATCTCCCAGAAATATGAGCATCGATATATTAGTTGCTTAATTTGACTGATAAGCATTTGGTTTAATTAGGCTTTCTGAGCACTATGGGCAGTTTCTGGCCTTCCCACTGTGTCTGGAGCACTCACTGTACACATGGCTGCCTTACAACTCATGCCATTCAACCCTGCCAAGCTCCATTGTTGTACAAAAGTACAGTAAGAGCTGTACATTTGGAGAAGTGTTGAGCAAACACTTGAGATTCATTGGACATTTGAAATTGATCTGTGCTTTATGTACTTCGCCTAGAGAGGAAAGGGAAGTTGGTGATGGCAGGATGCTGATACATTACAACTGTTTTGTTTGAGATCATTCACTTGGAAGCAGGTGACTTGTTTGCACTCTTAGTATAAATTACTTGTTGACATCACTGCTTTATAAACTCTTAGTCTGTTACAAGCTGCACAGGTCACGTGACTTCTGACAGTCAGTTCACATCATTTTCAGGAGGTATGGTTTTTGCTGGTGCTGGATATAGCTTCCGTCTCTTCCATTTCACTCTGTCCTTAGTTTATCCTTTAGTAATTTTCTTGATAACAAAAATAATATGAAATGTAATTGGTGTTTGAACTTTGGATGTATGAAACCTTTGTGGAGAAAGAGTACAGGATCTTTGGTAAACTGATGAAAGCTTGGTTAATGCACCACATTTGTCTTATTTCATTGTCAGTGACAATTCATCCTCATTATTTGGCATTTTTATAGGCATTTTCAAACTATTCTCAAGAACAAAGACCCTGTATTTCATAAAAATGGCAGTCAACACATCTTTGTCTTGTCATAGAATGGGTTATGTACTTGCATTCCATAGCTGTACCATATCGCTTCGGAGACAAGAAAGTACTTTCCATTAGCCAGCTATCACTACTGTAGTCTTTGTTACCAAACACGGTGCTGGTCAAAGGAATCGCATGCAATCTTCCTCTTTCTATTCTCGATGGATGGCAAATTAACTTATCAGGCTCTGGGTTGAGGCCTAATCCAAATTAGGGCACTACAATAATATCGGATTATGATCTATTATGCTAGATATTCTGATTTATATACAACTCCTATATATTTTAGTAGACATATTGTTAGGTAATTTCTCCTTCAACTTCAAAATAACTTTATTTGGTTCAAGCGGACCATAAAAGTGTACCATACGTACATAAAACTGTAAGAGAATTTCAGGTCCGGTTTGTACAATAATATGAATAAGATCACCAAAAGCCCATGATACATAAATTTGAGGCAATTTACAACTTACTTAAACAAGCATTGGTATAGCCAATAGGTCTCGCCTTTGGGACCTTAGAACTGTTTAACCATGCAACAGTTAATGTTGTTGCAACGAGGATATTGTGTTGCATAACTAAATACTTATAAGGTCCCAGAAGGGAGACCTATTGACTATGCCAAAGCTTGGTTTTTTCCTTACATAACCTATATTGAAAAAATAGACCTGGCCCTTTCAGATAGCTAGGACCTGGAAGACGAATTCAGGTCCTACATATACTAGATGGAAAATACAGGTGTCATACTGGCTTACAGCGGAAGAAGAGGCACATTTAAGGGAAGAGGCGTATGGGCAACACAGACGGCCCAGCCACTTTCTGAAGTCGCCCAAAGCTTTACAGAATATTCTAACCCTCTAAGGGCTCACTGTGAGTCTTCCGCTTAGGCCCTAAAAAATGTCCAAGATGTTCAAGGTGGCCCCCCAACCTGAAGAGATATGGATGGGCTGGAGCTCCCTTAAGCACCTGCTACTGTAACTGGCCAGTTAATCACTATCATTACTCTCCAGGCAACTTAACCCTTGAAACAGTCAGAATAATACATATCTGTGCATGTGTTTGTTTATTTTCACAAATGTTTGTGTGTAAATCAAGAACCTCGACTCCATAATGTATATGTGTAGATCGATTGCAAATGTATGACATATGAATAAATATACTACTATGCATGCATACCATATAATTTCATGGCAATAAAAAGAGGTTTAAAAAAACATACTCACTGCGCTCCTGGTCAAAAAGCCCCCTATGGTTTCCTAGAAATATGCACTACACAGAACCAACAACCGAAGCATTACCAGTAATCTGTTTTTGCTACCCAACTGGCTGAAGTATTGAATACATTATACATCTAGAAAAACTAGATATTTCTAAAAGGGGAGAATTATTTCTGGTTCTATGAAGACCCTCCGCCTTCTTCTCAAAAGCATCGATATACATTAGGTCACACAGTGTGACTCTATGCATATTGGTAAAATAATGTACTTCTCTTCACTTACACACTGAAAGGAACCTCCTCCACAAATCTCCGGGGTCAGTGCTTGAAATGGAAAAATAGAAGTGCCAGTACTCTGTATTAGAGTACCTGCTTGTTCCTGAGATGTGCCGGTACTCTCCAATTAGACGTACTACATTTCTCTTGAGAAGTGCTGGTACTCTCCCTCTCACAATAAAAAAATGCAGGTACTCAGTACCAGACAGGACTGACCCATTTAAAGCTGACCCATTTAAAGCACTGTCAGGGGTGTAGAGGCCTCCTCTTTCACATACCACATAAACGCCAGAGAGCTACACATAAATTGGATCAGGCTAGTAAACAAGCAGAACCCGTGGAGCGATGGCTTGTGAAGAAATGCACAGAAATGCAAATGGCAGACTTGCCCAGGTTGCTTTGGATTTAGTTAAATTAGTCCAGAAACACCACTGGTATGCAGTGGTGCACTGATCCCAGCACCTGTTGATTTGTTCCCTAAAGGCAAATTTTCAAGTACAACCTTTGGTGACACGCCTTGTTGCCATTTAGGTGTTTTCCCAGGCATAATAGCAGAGCAAACATTCTGAGGTGAAAGTGTGATGCATCAACACTCACTTCTAGACAGTTGCAGATTCATTAAGGTGAAAGTACAACCCTAAATTGTTGTATTTCACAATATCATGGTTCTATATCAATCGGACAATGCGAGCAGTGCGACTTACCATACTTCACTGCTCACGGAGCGTGGCAGAGATTTTTGGGCACTTAGCCGAGTTCCACGGAGCAGAACTCCGCCCAGGTCAATTTAACTGGCACCATGACGCCCAGTTGGTCTACTCAATCTCCTAGTTTGCTTATCAAATTTCAATTCCGTGCATAAGACCTCTCTTCCTCCAACCCATGTGCAGCAGTCTCCCTGCCCAATTCCTATATGCACTACCCCTCTTGGCTTCAGACTCCAGCCTTGCATGCTTGTATAAACTATGGTGTGAAACCATCACCTGTCCTGGATTTTTAACCAACAGCTGATTGCAATAGGTGTAGTTAGTATGTATGTATGTGCTTATAAATCCCAGCATCTCTAGGGAGTTGCTGATTAAAAAGGCAGTACTAGAATAAAGTGTCAGGCAATATGTGGGGCCAGTCGACAACTATGAATGTGCTGCATGATGTGTCTGCGCACGACTCCAATATACCCCAACTCAATTAGTTGCTCCCTTCTTAGACCTGGTATGCAGGAGGTACTCCTCGAATTTAACACCGATATGTTTTACCTAATCGTAAGCATCATGCTCCCCCCTCCACACTACCCCACATAGCCATAGCCACTATTTATCTAGAGACATAGCATCTAACTCCCCAGTTTGTAAATCCCATTAGAATGACGCATCCATATTTCACCTTCTTGTATGCCTCCTAATTCCACCCAAACAGAAGGGAAGACGCATTAATCAATCAAGACAATGCGTACCCTCCCACACAAAAAATGTAATGATTTACCCCGGACACGCTGCTATACAGGCTCCCAGAACTCGCCTTCCATCCCACCTCGCATGCGCTCTCCACCCAGAAACACGCTTGTAAGAGGATCTACTCCACAAATTCTCACCTGGGTACTGCTGGCTCTCCAGTGTGCCCCCAGGATGGAGCTCCCCCTGCCGCTGAAGCTCCGGTTCTCTTGCAGAAGAGCTTCTGCAGCAGGGTGGGAGCCATGTCTGCAAATGTTCATAAGGTAGGGCGTGCAGGCTGCCCCTGCACATGAAGCATGCCCCCGCCAGGCGCACGGTCACGTGTAAATGGCTTACAGTAATATTTTTGTTTATTAGGCAGAAATAAGTAAATCAGAGTATATTTTACACGCCATAGGCTATGGCGTATGGAAGTGATTGTCTACCCGGTGTGTGTAGAGACGGGCACATTCTTCCACACGGTATGCAAGGGACTACAGATGAAGAACATGAAAAACCAGCGCGCGCACCTCGCCCGGCAGCAGGGGGAGCCTGCGCGATTCACTTGCGGGAGCGATAATTGCTACCATATGGCGGCGATCGCTCCCGCAAGTGAATCTCCACACATGCAGGCGTTGCTATTGAAGGCAATGGAACCCGTGCACGTTTTTGGCTGAAAAGCCAAAGCGATTGGAAAAGGTCTTTTTGCCTATGAGACCTAAAAACTAATCCTACATGCTCATTGCCCTGATCCCACATACTCAAAGCTCTGCACTACAGGCTTTTGTACCGACAATCAGATTCCATCATACCAGTACATATAAAAAATTCAAAAAACAATTAAAAACACTGATTTATCTATTGCAATTCATAACGTTTTCTTATTGACAATGACATTCTGATATAGTTAGATACGGCAGTGCAAATAGAAGCGATAGACAGAGTGTAAAAAATTAAAACCATACCGGTAGGTACAAGGGCGGATATCTCTCAAGAGTGGGTTTAGGAATCGTGCCCTTGGCTCTTTGTAGAGTGTGCAAAACAGCATAAAGGGCAAAGTGCTTTGTGCTGCTAAATTTGCGCATGGACAAGCGGTGAGTTTATCGCTCCTACCTGACTGTTTAGGGAAAGCCACTAGAAAGTGCAAAGTACATAGGCAAAATCTGGTCATAAGATAATGAGTCTGTGCATTAATAGTAAAGGACAGATACCATTGCTGTTGTGTGGGGTACAGTCCTCTTCTTCTTCTGAACCTTTACAGAATAAGTCATTCATAACAATTAAAGTACATTAACAGACTGCGTAGGGTGTATGCGCCAAATATTTTAACAAGGTCTTTTCAAAGCCAGATCTGTTTTAATTCTCTGTGCCAATAGTTCTGGCAGTGGAACTTTTTATGATCTTGCGGTTAATTGATTGAATTGCTTATGAAAGGTGTTGTTGTTTTTAAGAACTTTTCAGTTAGATTCATTTGGATTTAACAGTTTCAACCTTAATATCTCTTAGGTTCTTTAGTATTCAGCGTCTGACTGGGTTAGAGGTTATCCTCTGCTTATGTTTTCTCTTCACCAAAATACATTCTCATCTGGGACATCATAAGGATTTGGGGGCCCTGAGCCAAACCTATTGTGGGGTCCCTGTTCCTAATAACTTTGAATTTATGGTCCATTTTCAGCTAAATCACACTGATTGATCATACCATAAAATGTAAGCAATATTAAAAGAAAGAAGAAAAATGATAGACAATTGCCTACCGGTTAACATCCCTCCTTTCTTGAGTTGCCCTTGGACTGCTTTGATCCACATCAGCACACTGAGAAGCATGAAAGTAGACAATGTGGCAGCCTGTATGTGGCAGTGGTATACTTGCCAACATTTTATGACCAAAAGACGTAGAGGTAGGTGTTTCAGCTTGACCATTCAGATAAATTAATGAGGAGCTGTGTCGTGATAAATAACAAGGGACCCTCTTGAAAGGTGGGTTCTTGGGTCAGAACCCACTTTGCCCATACCTTAAAACATTTCTGCTTATCATGGGGTTTTGGCCGCTGATGAGTGGCACTTCATCCCACCAGGCCAATAGAGGCTTATCGGCATCTTCTGGCATGGAGGATGCACTTACCGCAGAGCTGAAAGCCAGTGCACCATGTTTGTTTGCTTGTTTCACATTCATTTTTAGTATGTCACGGCAAACAGGGAGTTTGTTTGTAGAAATCAACAAATCAATGGTCTTCACACACAGGGAGTTTTCTTACTAAACATACGGGCAACTGATTTCTGTTCCTTATCCCAGATTGTAACACTCATATTGCAGTCCTCGACATGGAAATCAAGTGGTGGTGGTGGCTGCTACCAGTTTTTCCAGCAGGCTTGTGGCAGACAGATCAATGAGTCAGAGGTTTCCGCTGGCATAGCCAACTGAGACTGCACCAGCAGTAACCTTGTTGGTTCCCTTCCTCTAATTGGTGCATGAGAAACATCAGGGTGGAGAATGGGCGTCCACCATTTTTTAATAGATATCCAACATCCGCTGACTTGTAATCACCCCCTATATTTTTCTTGTTCACATTACAAAGTAAATTTCCAAGTTACCATGGTGGCTGCAATGATTTTGCAAATTCAATCCTCCACAGGATATAGTTGTAAAGTGGCCAAATTGTGGCACAAACTTGCCTACAAAATTTCAGTGTGATGTGCTGAATTAATGAATGGATAATATGCAGTTGTTTTGTTTTCACTTGTTAACCACTGGCAGACAATGAAGGACAAAGAGGCTGCTTAAATCAGAAGGGGTCTCAGGAGAAACGGATGACCAGACTCTGGACCAAGCTCTACTCTCAATGCACACAGTTTAGAAGTTTGTTGTTGGTTGGCCCCACTGAGGAACTTAGTTGCAGAAGTATAGCAAAGACCCAGAGAGTTACTAGTGTTTTATATTTAAAAAATATTATATTCACCTTTTTTCATTTTAAATGTGCTCAATATATCTTCATCATCAATACTCAATATAGCATTCCCATTGGATTTGCTCAGCATTGCAGTTTAGCACTATATTCCATACTACTCTTTAAAGTACAAGAGACACAGCAGTTATAGAGAAAGATTTCAATTGGCTTAAGTGTCCCACAAAGAGCTGTCCAAATGACATTTCGAATAACTGTGGAAAAGGGATTTGAGACAGTAGATATGCCACTTGCTCATTAACAGTACTGCTCAGTTGTACCTGACTACACTCGTGAAGAGATGTGTCTGTTAGCCGTTACGGATGCCTGCATGGGGATACACCTCTGTGAGACATAGGCAAGGTACAGTCTAAGATTGGGGCATGAGGTTCAATTATATGGATCCACTTGTGAAGATGAATGTTTGAAAGAAGCAAGGGTATGTCACATCTGTGATGCATGACAGGGATTTAGCCACCAGTATAGTTTTCCAAATTTAATGGGGAGTATAAATGATGTTTTAATTTTTTTTTTATATGTCGTTACTATTAGTTTATTTGACTGTGATTTTAAAACAAAGTTGAGGCACTCTTTTAAGAGAGAGGAAGATAAAGCTGGAGACTGGGTAGCATTACAATAGTACAAAATAAGGAGGACACATCACAGTAGTAGGCATTAAAGAAAAAAAATATACAAATCATACAATAAAACATTATACATGTTAACCATTACCAAAAAGGGGATTCCCTTTATTTATTCTAATTTGCCATGTCCTGTTTGACCATTTACAGTTTATGTTCTTGTTGTCTAGTACGGCAAACATTCAGCCCTTGTAATGTAAGATCACGAGTTCAGTCAAAGATTTCCATAAAGCTAACCAGGAAAGCATTGTGATTCTTAAGATGAAAAAACAAGCATTGGAAGTGCAATAGGTCTCGGATTTATATGAGTTTAAGCTAATGGCATTGTAAATGGCAATGTCTTTTCGCCATGTGTTGTGGAGTGTACGCATGTGGTGTGTAGTGGAATTATGTGGGTTGGATTTGAATTGTACCAATGGTGGCATGCTGCGCTTTAGATGAATATGTTTAAAAGTAAAGTGTGCCATACTGTGATTGCTACAATATTTAATTGAGGATGCGTTAACAATTGATGTGTGTACTAATGGCTGGTGGTGTGTGTGCCTGTAGAAATTGTGCACTGATGGCTGGTTGTGTGTGTGCCTGGTAAAAGCGTGCACTGCTGGCTGGAGGTGTGTGTGCCTGGTGGAAGTGTGCACTGACAACTGGTGGTGTGTGTACCTGGTGAAAGCGTGCACAGACGGCTGGTGGTGTGTGTAACTGGTGAAAGCGTGCACAGACGGCTGGTGGTGTGTGTGCCTGGTGAAAGCGTGCAATGACGGCTGGTGTTGTATGTGCCTGGTGAAAGCGTGCACTGACGGCTGGTGGTGTGTGTTCCTGATAAAAGCGTGCAGTGACGGCTGGTGTTGTGTGTGCCTGTGGAAAGTGTGCACCGACGGCTGGTGGTGTGTGCATGTGCCTGGTGAAAGTGTGGTGGTGAGTGTGTGGTGGTGAGTGTGTGTGTGGTGTTGTGTGTGTGGTGTTGTGTGTGTGGTGGTGTGTGGTGTTGTGTGGTGTGTGTATGTGTGTGTGGTGTTGTGTGTGTGGTGTGTGGTGTTATGTGTGTGGTCTTATGTATGTAGTGTTATGTGTGTGGTGTTGTGTGTGTGGTGCTGTGTGTATCTAGTGTTGTGTGTGTGGTGTGTGTGTGTGTGGTGTGTATGTGGTCTTATGTATGTAGTGTTATGTGTGTGGTGTGTGTGTGTGTGTGTGTATCTAGTGTTGTGTGTGTGTGGTGTGTGTGTGTGGTGTGTGTGTGGTGTTGTGTGGTGTGTGTATGTGTGTGTGGTGTTGTGTGTGTGGTGTGTGGTGTTATGTGTGTGGTTTTATGTATCTAGTGTTATGTGTGTGGTGTTGTGTGTGTGTGGTGTTGTGTGTATCTAGTGTTGTGTGTGTGTGTGGTGTGTGTGTGTGTGTGTGGTTTGTATGTGGTCCTATGTATGTAGTGTTATGTGTGTGGTGTTGTGTGTGTGGTGTTGTTGTGGTGTGTGTGTGTGGTGTGTGCCTTGCAGTGATGCGCCGAGTGCTTTTATTAGATTCACATTATCCCTGCAGAAAAGTGCTGCCATAGACTGAATATGTAAATGATGGTATTGCCGAAAAGTGGTAATATGCTCGTATTGTAACCATGATAGACTCCCAGAAACATTCTGATATGGTACTATAAGATGCATGTCGATACTGTAGAGAAGTGCTGATACTTGTTGGATAAAGTTCCACCTGGCATAAATGTTCCAAGTCATGCAAGAATTTGGGACTGCATGGGGAAGTTTCTGTATTAGTTTATAGAAGGCCTAAGTGAAATGCCATAACTCTTCAGTAAATTCCTGGTATGCGTCATCAGTGGATTGCTACCGCGTAACTGTCCAGTAAACCCCGACCGTTGTGATCTACTGCAGTCTCGCAGTGCTTTAAACAGCCAGGCACTATCTGGTACTGAGTACCTGTAATTACTTGAAAGCGAGAGTTACCTGCACTTCTCAGCACCGTTATGAATATTAAAATATATTTAATCGGAGGATACCACCACAGCTCAGGAGAAAACAGGTACTCTGGATACCTAGTACCAGCACTTCTGTACTTCAATTGAAAGCCCGACAAGTTCTGACGGAACTTCGGGGGAAAGTGCAACCTGGAATACAAAATCGCACACTCCGGGTGAAACTGAGCAAAACATGAATACTGACGAAGACAGGGGCAATTACACGAAATTTCAAGTAGGAGGTCGTATGAGGGAGGTGAAGCGCAGAACAAGCCTGCTACTATATACTGTAACAGACATGTAGGGCAGACACAGATCCACCTCTCACCCCTTAACAGTGTCCGCCAGGCGCAGTCACTCGTATATTACACTTGCTGTCACGGTGATGCACAGCTGTAACTCCGTAAACAGATGGGCTTGGTGCCACAACGCTGGTCCTCATAGTATCGACCTAGAAGGATGAAATTTGCTGCCGGCCCTGCTGCATACAAAGCTGTGACCTGTCGGTCCATACATGATTCCGCAGCAGTTGCATTCACCCACAGAGTTCGGCTGCGCTACTTTTAGAAACAGAGAACAAATGTTCCTCTTCCCAGACCAGTGGGCACTCGGCTGCGTTTTCCAGTGACCCCAGTGCACCAGTCTGGTTCCTTTTTTTTTTTTTTTTTGTTCAAGACGTTTATTGAGTACTGTCAAGGGTACACAGCGCAATGCCCACAACCCGGAGGCTGGCCGCTATCGGTGCAATCAGCAGTAAAAGTAATGACAATCATAAATCAGCATAAACAGTTCTATAGAGATAGATCATCAACTTATTGACAAGTACAAATGTATTATAAGCATATCAATTCGTCTTGCATTTTTTAAAAACATTTTATAGTAACGTAAACATGTGCAATCACCCAGTTCCATAAAGAGAGGGGCATGTGTGCAGCCGGATGGCGTGACTACCTCCAACTCCATCATGAAATGTGATTGAGAAAGGGAGTAGCAAAGTAATATCGTGCAGTACATGGAATGAGGTACACAAGCAGGCCGTACTCAGTCATCTTGTCGCGTGATCTGACCAGCGGATCCCTTACGGCCAAGGCAAAGAGCAGTTATCACTATAACACCACCCACCGAGGTAAGGCGATAAGTGGGGCAGCGAAGGGGCACAATGATTGGGGGGCACTGGGCGAGGGGGGGAGGGGGGGCCACGACAGCAGCAACGGAACTCACAGTTACTTGATACATCCCCACATCTCCCCATGTTTAGTGAACATCAGAGCAACCTCCCAGCATTCAAACCTTAATCCTCATCAGCCAGCGGGGAGTTCGTTATCAAATAGCAATGTAATGGGGCCCATATGTCAGTGGGTCTGGAAGTGGGGGGTAGCAGTTCAGCGTATATGTGTAATTGTTCCTGGCAGTACACCATGTCCCGCATCCACTCCTTAAATTTGGGCGCCCTTCCTCTTCCCCACCTGCAGGCTACTCTACGTTTGGCCAATAGCAGGGCCATTGCTACATATTTGCGGTGGGCCGCCTGGAGTGGTTCGACATAGCCCAGCAGAGCCAACACCGGAGACGGCTCCACTGTCACATTTATCATCTTGGCGAGTGCCTGAAAGACCTGATCCCAGTAGTGGTGTACTTGAGCACAGTCCCACGCAAGATGCAGGAAATCTGCCCCCGGAGCCCCGCACCTGTCACAAGTGTCAGTAGAGCGCAGCTGAAATCTGTGCAGACGCGCAGGCGTATAATATAATCTGTGAACGAATTTATAGTGTATGATCCTGTACCTACTGCTGGAGGAGATGCGTTCCGTTTGCTGCAGACAAAATGTCCATTGTGTATCAGTAAGGGGTATGGATAGTTCCTGGTCCCACCGCTCCCTAGCGGGCAACACAGCGTATTACACATTGGCACGGATCGATCTATAAAGGGTGGAGACAAGCCCGTTGGGGTTATCAAGTTGAAGTATATGTTGTAAAGGGAGTAACACAGGAGGTTCGTGTGGGAAATCAGGCGTAATAGCCTGCAAACCATGTCTGAGTCGTATATAATAAAAGACCTCTAGTGGCATCGGTTGTATCCCTTCATAGAGTTGGTCCTTGGTGCGGAAAGTACCATCTCTGTACAGGTCACCCCATGTTTGAACATGGATTTTTGTCAATAGCCTTTGAAAGCCAGCTTCCCGTAGGAGTGGCAGTTGTGGGTGGTACGACAGGGGCAGTAGGGGGGCATATAGCAGCGGTAGATCAAGTTTCGCGCTAATATAATTCCACGCCGTTACTGTACTGAGGACTGTGTTTGGGGTCTTGTCTCTACCCTCTACTGGGGAGTAAAGTGCTCCCTCGATCGGTGTCGGGTGCGCTAGCCAGTGTTCAGCCGCCAACTGTGGCATGTATTTAGGTTGTCGCACCCAGAAATAAGCGAAGTGGGCCTGGGCAGTTCGGTAGTAAAGCTTGAAATCAGGAATCCCGAAACCACCCTGCGAGTACGGCCTGGTGAGGACCTCCCATTTAAGCCTGGGCGTTTTCCCACCCCAGACCAGCCTGAGCATCTCCGAACGCAGCAGCTTAAAAAAGAACGCACCGGGATGAAATGGTATATTCAGAAATAAATACAGAAGTTGAGGGAGTATTACCATCTTGACTAGTGAGGCCCTCCCGGCCATAGACAGGGGAAGGGTTATCCATCGGGAAATATTGTCACCGATTTTGTCCATCACCTTGCCATAATTGGCACGAATGAGCGCCTCCCTATCCCTTTCTACTTGTATACCCAGGTATTTGAAGTCCCCCTCGCACCAGGTAAGTGGATATTCCATTGGAAATTTATGTGTAGAGGCAGTGAGTGGAAAGATACACGATTTATTCCAGTTAATCTGCACTCCAGAGAGGGCCCCAAATCGGACGAACTCTCTGAGCATGGGGTGTAGATTCTCATCCGGGTGACGAATATAGAGTGTAATATCATCCGCATACATTGAGACGAGAATCTGCCGTTGAAAGCACCGTAGGGCACGATCCCGATGATGTTGGCGAAGCTTAGCAGCGAGGGGTTCCGTGGCTATGGCAAACAGGAGCGGGGATAGGGGGCAACCTTGCCTAGTCCCCCTGGAGACAGGGAATTCTGGGGATAACTGCCCGTTAATAAGCACTCTGGCTATCGGACGTGTATACAGCAATCTGATCCAAGAGATGAAAATAATAGGAAAGCCCATTCGCTCAAGCACACGGAATACATAATCCCACTCGAGGGAGTCGAACGCCTTAGTGGCATCCAAGAAGATGGCCGCCATTGGCAAGTCCTCATGGACAGAATCATAGACCGAGAAGAAGGTGTGGAGGTTGTGTGACGTCGCTCTGCCTGGGACAAACCCAGCTTGATCCGGAAGTATGAGGTTCGGTAGTAGGAGACTTATGCGCGTCGCAATCAATTTAGAGAGGATCTTCACGTCGCAAGTTAATAGCGACAAGGGTCTATAGGAATCGCAGCGGGAAGCGGGTTTCCCAGGCTTAAGCAGGGACGTGATGAGAGCAGTTCTCATGGAAGCGGGGAGGTGACCAACCTCCAACGCATCCTCATATACTTCACGCAGAACCGGCGCCATGAAATCTATATACGTCTTATAAAATTCTATGGGGATGCCATCTAGCCCAGTGGCTCTGCCCGATCGCATATGCATGATGGCGTCCCTGACCTCCCCCAGTTCAAAGGGGGCACTCAAGAACGCCCGTTGGGAGTCGCTCAGCCATCCCAACGATACATCTGCCAGGTATTCCTCCAGTGTCAGCTCCCCCGTTCTGGTTGATGTGTAAAGTGCACTATAGTGTCTTACAAACTCATTAAGTATTTGCGTGGAATCTCTAAGTAACAACCCTTCAGCAGTCTCCAACTCAAGTATGACAGTGGGCGAGCGCATAAGTTTAACTGTAGTGGCCAAAGCCTTCCCAGGTCTCTCGCCCTCTCCATACCGTCGTGCCACCCAGTGTTTGTGTCTGAATTTCACCTCCCGGGCAGCCTCATCTGTATACTCCGATATCCTTTCCCGTATCTCAGCCAAGGTGTCGCCACCCGGGTTCGCTCTGAGGGCCTCTTCTGCTCGCCTAAGGTCCGTTTCCAGGGCCCTCAATCTGTTCAGGATGCTCTTGAGTACCCCCGAGCCCTTCGAAATGCAGAAGCCTCTAAGCGTGACTTTGAATGCATCCCATATAGTTTCAACAGCACAACCGGAGTCCTTATTGCGTTTAAAGAAGTCTAGACATTCCTCTCTAAGCTCTTCCTGGAATGCCATATCTAGGAGCATCGAGGGTTGCATGCGCCACGCTGTGACAGGGGGGCCCAATTCAGCACCTTTCAATGTAATAAGAACCGGAGAATGATCAGAATATGTTCTGGGGAGGTGCGCTGCGTGTATCAGTGACGTGTAGAGGAGGGACGTCAGGAGTATGTAGTCAAGTCTGGCCCATGATTTTGCCTGCGCGGTAAAGTGAGTGCCTTCCCCCTTCGGCCCACAGTGAGAGCGCCATGCATCTATAAGATGGTTGTCGTCAACAGTCGCACGGAGGACTTCCCTCCCATTCGTGTAATGATGTGGGGCGGGGTGTGATCTGTCCAAGGCGGGGTTCAAAGTCAAGTTGAAATCACCCCCCCATATTATGTGTGCGACCCCGTCTCAACTATCGCTGCCCACAAGGCGGTGAAGTAGTGCGGATCATCTACATTAGGTCCGTAACAACAGGCGAGCGTCACCGTCACACGTCCCAGCCTACCCCACATTAAGCAGTATCTCCCCTGAGGGTCAGTACGCGAGCCTGCTAGGTAAAAGGGCGTTTTCTTTTTGATCAGAATATCTGTACCACGTGCATAGGAGGAATATGAGGAGAAGGCAGTATACGAGGCCCACCTGCTACCAAAGGAGTGTGGTCTAGTAGGTGCAAAATGCGTTTCCTGTAGGAAAGCAATATGGATTTTATGGCGATCCAGGTATCCCAGTATCTGTCTTCTCTTTCTGTGGTCCCCGAGCCCTCTCACGTTCCACGTGAGCACATTCAGGTATGTGTCCCCCATGGGTGCAGTTTGAGACATATATTAGGAATCAATACATCCATCAAGGCGTAATCCCTATCAATAGATTGCATAACCAACTTAAATCTCGCCCACTTTTCAATACCCAGGGGGAATGGGAGCCGCCTCCTGGGAGCACCTCCCCCGATACCTTCACTGCGTGTTAGTAACTCACACTTCACATATCTCAAAAGAGTCCCATCTCTCTCTTGGCCGCCAGCCAGCCGCCTCTCAGCGTGATATCTAAGCAATCTTACAAGAACTGGTGCACAAGTTATGAACTGAAACTCAACAAGTTTGATACCTTTCTCACAAATTGTGATCCAAAAACAAACAGGTGTACCAACTCGATCTCGCCTCCCCCCCTCTCCCCCCCAAGAAACCCCAACGAAAGTACACTGCGTGTAGAACTACCAGTGGCATCAAACAGCAAATCAGTGACCCTGCATCCATCCGGCGCCACAAAAGTGAGCCACATTGCGCCAGCTGCATTTCCCTCACGCACAGTCTCTCGCCCGCCACCCCCCTCCCACTGAAGCGTCCCCAACTCGCCAGCATCCCACGACCGCCCCCCACCCATACAGTAACCAAAACAGTGAAACAGCAAAAGAGCAAAAGTCAAGGTCTTTGGGGTATACCCAATAGGGGCCATCAGAGGTGCACTTCCTACCACCCCCATTCCTCCCGCTCCCTGGAAGTCCTCACTTAGCGTCTTTGTCCGGAAGGGAGAAGGAGTAGGGAGGGTGGGGGCCTGGCATACATTACCACCTGCCGTCCAGCACCCGCCTTCGGGACCCCAGGAGCCAGTCGTAACCACCGCACACAGTGATATCCTTCGCCATGTAGCAAGACAGCAGTGATAATTCAGTAGATCAGAAACTCACAACAATACAGGACCAGTGATCAGTCATTCAGAACCCGAATCATGTAGCCCTTCAGCTGCCGCAGGTCGCTTATCTCTTTTAGGCAAAGCTTTAATATACTCTTCAACCTGTTGGGGATTGAGAAAGAAATGCTGCGTGCCTTGGTGGGTCACTCGCAGTTTGGCCGGGTACAGAAGTGCATAATCAATGTTCAGGTCACAAAGTTTTCTCTTAACAGTAAGGAACTTCCGCCGCTGCTCCTGAACCATCGGGGTGAAATCCGGATATATAGAGAAGGGCACTCCATCATATGAGAGGTTCTGGTTTGCCCTGGCCGCTCGCAACGCCGCATCTCGATCCCGATAGTTGAGCAAGCGCGCAATAATGGGCCGCGGTGGGGTACCAGGCTTGGGCTGGGGACCAAGCGAGCGGTGGGCGCGTTCCACAATAAATTGGTTCGAGAGAGCTTCCTCTCCTACTGCTGCTGTAAGTAGCTTTTCAATGTATAGCTCCATCTTCCCGGTGTTGGTCGATTCTGGAATGCCTGTGACGCGTATGTTGTTCCTTCGGCTTCTCGCTTCCAACTCCTCATTTTTGGCGGCGATCACCCGCAGCACATTATCCATTCTGGAGAGTCGCGTAGTATGCGCCGCCGTGGTGTCATCATTGTCTGAAATTCGGCGCTCCACCTCCGTAATACGCTCCTCGTGGACATCCAGTTTCTGGGCTATGCCATCCATTCTAGCGGACAACCTATCCACTTTGTCTACCACTGTGGCAAAGCCCTGGCGCATCTCTTGCAGCATCGTGGCGATGTCGGGGGCTGCGTGGGCCGAGGTGGACACCTCCGCTGCCGGGCTCTGAGGCTGCCTGCCGTCGCCCGTTTGTCTAGTCATTTTCTTTTGCGTCGCAGGTTCAAACTGCAGCTTGGGTTGTCTGTTATCCGGTTTCCCCATAGTGGCAAGGAGAAGGGCCGCTTTCTAGCGCTACGCACACCTTGGCCTGCGGAATGTGAGGTGAAGAGTCCCGTGCACTGTGGATGTGGCGCAATCACTTAGGGTCAACACTCCCCTCGGGTCTCAATGATATCAGCGCAGAGTCGGCAGATGGCCACTGTGGGGGTCCAAGGGCAGTGAAGCGAGGAGCAGGGCAGATATTGTTCATAGGGCTCCAGGCACTCAAGTCAAACGTGTTGCCGCTAGGCCCCCAAAACCGGCAAATAAGTAGCGCCCTGAGGCTCTTCACAGGATGATAGGCACCGCGGGGTGCGCCTGCCTCCGCAGCGCAAGTCTGGAGGGAAGGCAGGAGCAGGGATCTCAGGTTTGTCTGCACATATAAGGAGCACAGGCAGGCCGGGGCTCGGAATTCCCTCAGGGGGGGGCAGCAGCAGGCCGATTGCAGCGCTACGCGCTCGCGCCTGTCGAAAATGCAGTGCAGAGGCCACCGGGGCAGAGTAGCTTCAAAGGGGTTCAGGAGCCCCCCCTCAGGCGTCGCCATCCCCACTCGCCGAATGCCTCTTACCGGTACTCCCGCCTATGCCAGCTAGTGTCCGTCTCCGCCACCGAGAGGAGCAGCGCTGCCCGCTTGTGCCTTGCTGGCCTGCGCGCCTCGTGGTGATCCCCGGGCTTGCGTGGTTTCTGCAGCCGCCGCCTGGCTTCACTCTGTCAGCACGCTCCCCGGCTCGCCAGTCAACTGGCGCTATCTCCGCGATCACAGTTGGTAGAAGTCCCAAACTTGCACCGAGTGTGCAGTGTCACCTGTCGCTCCTCCGTGGGAAGTTTCAGGCGGGTGGGCGCAGAAATGGAGGATCAATGTAGGATAGGGATGCCAGGTTGCTGGAGCCTCACTGAAGCGCGGCCATTCAGCCCATGCGCCCTCTAGCGCCCCCACCAGTCTGGTTCCTATTTGGCTGTACATGGCAGGTGGGGCGCAGAGAAGGCAGGAACTGGGAGCCTGGCACTGCACTGCACCCGGGTCCCTGCTAGCAGCCACACTTGAGCACCGCTGAACAGAGGCGAGCACGGACTCGCGCAGAAGGAGGGCTCAGCTGTAAACTTGGGTTTTCTGGTCGTTTCCGGCCAATCCGCAAGAGCTTCGCTGGCGCCAAAGAATTCACGTGTAGATTTTTTTCCCCTCAGAATTCCTTAGTGCTTTAACCAACTGAGCATCCTTCCTAGCCATAAAAAACAAGAACGCGGCGCCCCCAGGACGACAAAACAGCGTCCGGGCCTGCCCCGAAGACAACAACAACAACAAAAACAAGAAATGCTGAAACAACACCAAAAGCGAAAGAAAGTAAATAACAAGCACAACGAGAGGGGGGGCGGAGGGGCGTATGGGCAGCACAACCTTCTTCCAGCGGTGGTCGGGGGAAATGGCAAAACAAAAGTGCCGGCAAGAAAAAAAAGAAGTAAACGCCCACCTCCGAATGACGATGAAAAAGGGGCGGGACTTAAAAAAAGAGACAGAAACGCCCACGAATCACATCAAGGCGGGGAAAATAGTAATTGACACACATCTCTTCCAATGGCTAGCCTCCATTTACGAAGGTAGCCAATGGAAGAGAGAGGTGTGATAAAGCCCCACTGTTGAAGTCATGAAATCTCGGCTCCGCCCCCCACTGCTTCGCAGTGAGACGGTAGCCTCGACCTAAAAATGTTAAAAACAGATTCTCTCACAAAGGGAGAAACACTGGTTTCTGGTTTGGGTTTATTCAAATAGACACAGAAGTAGAGTTAATTTCGTGCACCATAAGGTCACGTGCCTCATGGTGCCATCATCATGGTCCCTAGAAACTGTGGGAATCTCACAAAGTAAAGGAACCGCTGTTACCATCTGCCCTCACATCCTTAATGTCAACCTGGATGTTTTCCGGGAACTGCAGATCTGTAGATACTGCTGCGATTCACTCGTCCTGTTGAGCCAGTCCTGAGGAGGTCAAACACCTCCTTAACAAAATTTCTGGACAAAGATTGACTCATTCAACTTTACTATGTTTAAGAGAAGAGCTCACAGGATCTCAGTTACCTCACCTCTTTTCTTACATACTGAAGGATTAATGGCAGCCATAGTCTGTCCCCCCCCAGCGCCAATATGAAACAACAAGCTTCCACATGAGTATTACTTTGGAAGCCATCAGCCAGAGAAGACTAGCCCCTCCTGCGACTGTGTGACTGCCAAAGGGAGAAGAGATGGTGGAGAAGAAAGGGGTGTCTGGACGGCATTTCATTTTATTTTTTGACTTGGTTCAAATATTTTGAAAGGTTTCTATTACAACTTTATGGGGAAATATATGCTTCTAGTCTCTGTGTGTTCGACTTTATCCTCTTTTAGAGGCACAGTCAGTTTCAGTATATATTACTGTGTGTGTGTTATCTCTTCTTCTATACCAAATGCTTCTGCTCCCCTGTGGCAATTTCTCCTCTTTATCTTGGATTTCATTTGCTCTCTTGGTTATAGTGTTCCTGTCTTGTCTCTACTATCCACTCGCATGTGGCCCTCCTTTCCTGAACCTTTCTCGTGCCTTCTTCAAGCAGACTTCGAATTGTGTCCTCACTTATCTTCAACATGTTTGTTAATATATCAGTTGGGTACGCGTGGTCTTCTCTTATTTCCCGTTTTGATACTTCGTTTTCCCGCTGCAGAAAAGGGCAGAGGAGAGGTATAGAGTGTTTATTAAAGGGACGGTTCTGACATTAGTTTTCCCTACCACATGTACACCGACATTTTCATGCAGGGAAGGACGTCATTGTTGTTTTCACAGTGGTTGCATCCTAGATGCTGGTGTACCTGGACGACAGATGAACTTCCTGTTGACTGTGGCAACAAGATGAGCTTCACATGATGCCTAAGAGATCTGATAAATACAAACTATTTTATTAAAAAAAAGTATGGAAACAAATAGGCTCATAATGGGGAAAAAAGCAAACGAGGGGGAAACTTACCTGCAATGTTAATAATTCTCCGCAGGATGTTGTTTTTGATTGATATTCAAATTCTTTATTTTTCTCACACTGATTCTACAAGGAGTCATTGGTCTGATTCAGAGGATGGCGTAGTGGGACATCCACCAAAAGCAGATATCCCAATCACCATTATCCTCTCCATGGGATCCCATTTTAAAGGGCAGTGAGAGGGGGTGTTTCTGATGGCTTAGTTGACAAAGCTACACCACTCATTAGGTAGCCATGATGAAGATGGACATATATTTGGTCGGCCACACAGTTTAGGGTGGTCCTTCCAATGCAACTTTTGATGGCATTTCTCCTTTAAGAAACAACCATTCAAACTATCACAGTCTCACACAAAAATCCATATTCAATCATTAGAACATGAACATCATATAGTGGGTAGCTGGGGGATGCATTGGGTTATTAACTGGGGTCACACTGAGAGTCATTTTTTATTAGGACTCATGGACTTGCACTAGTTTTATCCTGACCCTTTCCCTGAACCTGTTACCAAGGGGGCTTCTTCTATGGATTGAGACAGTGTGGGTCATGTAATTGTTGCTATATGCTGTGCGATTAAAACCCAATGAAATTTGTTTAAAAAAAAAATGAACATCATATAATTTTTGGGCATGAAACACATTCGTAAATATTCCTAGCAGTACTAGGCCCACTTGTATTGTTATATCAATAGCAGGGACGGGGCAAGAGGGGGGATGCAGCCTGCATGGAGAACAGGGGAGTGCGCATAACTAGTTTGGGAGGCCCAAGAGGGCCGACCAAACAGTCAATGTGCACTCAGGAGTGGGCAAACTACTCCTCCCCTGCCCTGCTGCTCCGTATGCAGAGTGGCCCGCCCACCCGCCCACCGGCAAAAAAAACACATTAAATGGAATAACTAAAAGTTAATACCATTTTATGTTTTTGCTTCTCGCACTGCGAAAAAGCAGTGGGGCAACGCTCCTCTGCCATAGGAGCCGCCCCTGATCAATAGTATGCACACTGTGGACAATTCCTAATCTACCTCCCCAAGTTGGAGAGCACACCCATATCAAAATTATATACATACATGAAAGTAGAACACTTTTTAGCAGCACCGCGGGCCGGGCCACGCGGGAAAACCAGATGTCAAATTAATTGTGCTTTTGGCAAACAATCAATGTATTAGTAGCTCCAATGGTCAGTGTCGTGAATCCCAGGCAGTCTGCACACAATATTTCCCTGTCACACACACCCACTTCACACTGCTTCATGGGGCGCCAGGTATCAGCCAGTCCGTATGGCATGCACTTATCCACACATACACACTAAGCACCCTAAAGCTGTGCCACTGGTACCCAGCAGATCAGTGGTTCACCCTTTGTAGACTCCATGGCCCAAGTCTCCCTTCACCCTCTGTTTCATCCCGATTGTTTTATACCCCAAACAGAAGATTACCAACCCTGCCCCCTGCACGTGGCTAAAGTCACACTGTTTGGGTCTTCGGGAAGCAGGTGGGAATATGTAGCAGTTTTAGTTAGGAGGTTGATGTAAACAAGGGAGAGTTTATCAGCCACTCGGGAGTTCTCCCACAGGTCTCAAAACACACACAAAGGAGTCACACAGTCTCTTTACCCGCTTCCGAAGTGTTTCATAAGAGTTCCTTCATCCCAGTCAATCTCTCTCGCTACTACCTGGCGCCATGATGTTTTTGGGTGGGGCCAAGTGTGGAGAGGGCAGGTTGGTCTGCCGCAATGAGGTCAGCAAGATAACAACCGATCAATGGGGAGTACCACAGGGGAGCCTTTTGATAGGATGCGGCACCCTGATTGATACAAAATGATCCAGGTTGTGCCCAGGCAATTCGGGCATAGCACCTGGTATGAGCCGCACCAGCCCCTTCAGATATCAAATACGATGAGCTGCAAATTTCACACCTCCCATGAAATGAGGCACCATGACCGTTGCATGATGATACAGGCGTAAATTCATCAGAGCCACATGAGGTAGAATGAGCCACTGCTACGGGTTAACCCCCACCTCCGAGGGTCTCACCCTATGAATCGGACACTGCACGCAATGAGCATGCAGTCGGTGTTGCACAAGAGAGGTGGCAAGATCGATGAAATGAGAGGCGGTGGTCGCTGGGGTACAGGGGATCTACGAGGCCCCTCTGGTTTTAAAAGTATGAGCCCCAGGGAGGTGGTGGCCCCTGGGGTGGCAGGGGAGGCCGTACAGGCCTCCTCTGCATTACATTTACATAAAGCCCCGGGGAGGCACCCATCGCAAAATTAAAAAGAAGTGCTCCAGGAGGTAGCGGTCCCCAGGGCTTTTACAAAGCCTTTGGGGGTGCATGTGCCCCTCTCGGTTTATTTAAAAAAGCCTGCATTGAGGTTCCGAGATTCTGGACCCGTTCAATAAAGGTTGTCATATCATGACGAATCTGGTATCAGCAGACCGAGAATGGCGAGTATATTATGTACAAGTGTTTTCGCCATGTTCGAGCGATGGATTCATTATGAAATAAGGGATTCCGTTCTGAACCCTCGGGTTCCATTTTGTGTGCGGCAGCCATTTTGTGGTTGCCCTCACATAGGCCAATGACTACGGCCGAACGAGTTCTTGAGACACGTACACCTTTAGCTGACTCTTGTGTGACCTGGGCAAGCTGACTTCGTTGCCCGAAGCCAAAGTTGTTAGGCCAGTTCTTTTCCCAGTAGCTGATCAAGATTAGCGATCAAAGCACAGGACATTGTTGACCTTTTATTACACACAACTATGTCTTATTTTACTTGCACCTGTCTCTTCTGCTTTCTTTATGGCCTGTTTACGATGGGGAGGTGACCGATTTTATGATGGGTTTCGATCGACTTGTCCGATGGAGAATGTTGGGTTCGACCAATAATTAATGGTGGGCTGGACAATGAAATGTGGGTTTGTCACGCAATGCTTTTGTCGTATACACATGGGATTGGTTGGTTGTAAATAAGGAATGTTTGCCTGAAGCACAATATTTTGTATAAAAAGGGTTGACTGGCTTTGTAAAGTTGAGCAGTCTCCCACGAATATACGTCATTGTACTTCGTGGACTTCTGTTACTGGTTGCAGCCAATAAATTTGATCTTTGACGCCACCTAGAAGAGTCCCGTATCTCTGTAAGCCGAGACAGGGGAATCCGAAGACTTCGGGCGTTATCCCTGGCACCGCTGGGTTCTAAAAACCCGGTTCTTCACTTGGCGCCCAACGTGGGGCGACTTCAGCGGTACCGGTCCAAGCCTGAAGATCGTGAGGAGCTTCGTGTGAAAATTCTGGAGGAAGGCCAACCACTTCATCGACCCCTGTATGTCGTCGTGGTCCGAAAGTCTTTGCTGCGAGGTTCCCCGCTTTCCGACGGCTACGAAGGACTGCTGCCCTGACTGTCGCCCTGTCTTGAGCCCTTAGACGATTTGTAGAGCAAGACGATAGACGGGTCTTCTGGTGACGTCATCGATACCTTCAGTTAAGTATGAGTGGAGCGTCTCCCAGTCTTTAGTTTTGGGTATCCCCTTGGGATCTTTGATTTGGAACTTGCAAGTACCAAAGCCGAGGGACTCGTGTATTCACGAGACTATCGTATTCGATAATCCTTTGAAGTTTGAAGCTAGACTAGTGAGCGAAGATGCCTGGTCTTAGCAGACTTGGAAATTTGTTTTGTTGTGGTCGACATAGGGACTCCCGATTGGAAGATTCGTGTCCGGTTCCTCCAATTGGAACTCCAACATACGAGCTATACATAAAACATGGCGTGGGTCCTATCACGTATAATGAGGTGTGGATCCGCTACACTAGGAAGGACGGTGTTTTAAAGTGGCCCCAATATGGTAGCTACGACACCGAGATTTTAGA
Organism: Lissotriton helveticus; assembly: GCF_964261635.1. Taxonomy (NCBI): domain Eukaryota; kingdom Metazoa; phylum Chordata; class Amphibia; order Caudata; family Salamandridae; genus Lissotriton; species Lissotriton helveticus. Next base: position 471,559,738 of record NC_136070.1, read on the forward strand.
TAATCTAGAAGTTAGACTCTTCAAGAAGAAAGCCCGGCCGGCGATGTTTGACTCTTTCCGCCTATGGCGAAAGGAAGCCAAACAGAGAGAAATTAAATTAGCGAAGATGAATAAAAGAGGAAAAGGTATTTCGATAATGCAGGCTGCTATACAATTTAAAGATAACGAAGAGGAACAAGCGAGTGAGCAGTTGCACAGGCAACGTAAACTGGTGATTGATAAGTGTTATCCAGCTTTGCCGCTTCTTCAGCAAGACGTAGCGAAGGAACTTGAGAAAGATCCTTTAATGTCACAGTTGTTGAGATCACCACCCCCTTATATGCAGAGTGCTACAGCACCTCCGCAACATTTAGTTGCACAACCTCCGGTTGTTATGCCTCCTGTTATTCCACAGCCACAACCTCCTCTTCAGTTGGCTCCTACTCCTTTGGTGCAGCCTCCTCAAGGCCTGTCACCGACTTTGATACCTGCTCCGCCTTTACTTCCTACGACTTTTACGCCTGCTCTCGCTGCTTCTTCTGTTCCTGCTCCTACATTAACCTTTTCTCAATCTGCTTTATCTCCTGTTCTGTCGACTTCTCCTTCTGTTCGACAGAGAATGACTGATACTGTTACCAGTCTTTTATCTCCTTTCTTTGGGTCATTAAGTATGACCCCTGTCTCAGAGCGTAAACAGTTGCGTAGTCAACTGCCTGATTCTAGAGAGCGGGAAGTATTGGGTCATATGGCGCATAAATGGGTTACTCGCCCTTTAAGATATGATGTAGATTCTGTCATGCATGTCTTCCGTCAATGGGAAGCACCGAAGCAGAGGTATGTTTTTGATAAGATGTGTACTTTCCTTCGTGAGGAATGGGAAGATGGTGATTTGGGACAGACTCCGTCTGAGTTGTCCCGTGTACAGTCTGAGTTTGCGAAGGGAACTATAGTGGGTTTCGATGTTGAGAAAGCGGTTGCGACATTATTGTCGTTTAGAAATGAGGATCCTTCTCAGTCGTTGTTTGAGCCTGATCCTTCTGTTAGGAGAAAGGTGCAACAATATCCAATGAGAGAAGTTCCCCCAGTTTGGAAAGAAGGGGATCCAGCACCTAATCCACCTGTTCAGCCTTATTTTCAGCGTGTTTGGGTACATGTTCCATGGAAGCGAGCTGAAGTTTTGGCTCTTAAGCAGACCTTACCTGACCCCCGTAAAAATCCTGCAGGGTACTATAAGGAATTATCGCAGACTGCAGACTCCTGTATTATGAATTTAGCTGATATAGACATGTTGTTTGGGAATGTTGTCCCACAGCCTTTATGGAGATTGATTCGTCATACGGATCATGCGCAAGAGCTAGGTGATACCTGGGTTAATATTGCTGCTGCAGATGCGCTACAAGTTGGTGGTTCTAAACCTGAGCCTTTAGTAGCAGAACTCCCTGGTAAGATTGTTACTTATATGAAGACTTTAATGCCGGCTATGCGAGTAAATTGGGATAAATTGTCTGCGTGCAAGCAGAAAAAGGACGAAAATGTGTCTGACTTCTTTACCAGGTTTGAAGAGACATTTATTGACCATAGTGGTCAAGATATGAGTACCGAAGGTGGCCAACGGTTGTTTGTTGATAAGTTGGTGTATAACTTGCTTCCCGAGTTGTGTAAGAAGTTGAAGGATTCAGAGAGTTCTTGGGCCGTTTCCTCATCAGCACAGATATTGGCTACTGCACAGTACTACGAAAATAGAGATAAGGATGAGAAGGAAAGAGCAGAGAAGAAGACTAAAGAGTTGAAGACAAAGGTGCTTTTACAGCAGGCGTATCCGCCTCGTAGTAGCCAGCGTGATTATCAGCCGCCTCAGCAGTTTCAGAGGAACTTGCAAAGGTTCGAGTCTCCTCAATCGCGTTTTCTTGTAGGCCGTAATCAGTGTGCATATTGTAAGGAAGAAGGTCATTTTAAAAGTAGTTGTCCGGTTTTGCTACAGCGCGGGAATGGTGTTTTTGGTGTGAGAGGTCGAGGTGTTCAGCAAGCTCCTAGAGGTAGGGGACGTGGAAGTTTCCCTCAGAATGTACGTTCCTCAACAGAGTACGATGAATTGCTTTGATCAGCAGAATGGTGCGGCTGGTAGGACGACTCAGTACTATGCTGACGACTACTACGTCGAAGGTGAGAATGTGGATGACAATGATTGCTAGGACAGCCATAGACAAAGAGAGGGAGTTGTTTCAGTTCCATTAGATCAGAGTGGACCTTATGTTGAGGTGATTACATCAGGTGTGTCAGAGCCTTTTCTGTTGGATACTGGTGCTACGAAGAGTTCTATTATGCACTCTAAACTCCCTGGCGCACCTTTGTCTGGCAAAATGAATGTTTCAGTAGGTTTTTCTGGCGCCCCGGTAAGGAATCCGATTTCTAGTCCTTTGTCTCTTTCTGTTGGACCTTGTGAATTGGAAGCACCCCTCATTTTGACGACAGGTTGTGGGGAGAATTTGTTGGGATTGGATTTGTTAAAGAGATTGTATGCCACGCTACAGTGTTCTCCTTCAGGAGTACAACTTACATTAGGTAAGAGAGTGATCTCTCCGATGTATTTGTCGAGAGACCGACTCCCAGTTGAATTGTCCTCTCTGCCTGATACTCTTTGGGCTACTAGTCCTAATGATGTGGGTCTCCTAGAGATTCCGCCATATGTTGTGACGCTGAAAGCGAATGTTAGACTGCCACGTATTCCACAGTACAGGATTTCTAGTGATGGTGAAAGAGCATTGCTAGCGATCATTTATGATCTGATTGAGAAAGATGTGATTGAGGAAACGAGAGGTAATGTGTGCAATAGTCCGGTTTTGCCCGTCTTGAAATGCACTGACTGTTCTCAGCCACCTGTATATAGGTTCGTGATTGATCTTAGAGAGGTGAACAAGATTGTGGTGCCACAATTTCCTGTTGTTCCGGATATTACTACTTTACTGACAATGATTCCAGCTTCGGCTGCTTGGTTCTCGGTGATTGATTTGAAGAATGCTTTCTTCAGCATCCCGATTGCCGAAGAGAGTAGGGATATTTTCGGCTTCTCTTTAGGAGGTCGAAGCTTCCGGTTTAAGAGAGCTCCTCAAGGCTATTGTGAGAGTCCATCGATCTATAGTCAGGCTTTGAAGACACAACTTGATACGATTGTTTTACCTGATGGTGCTGCTCTTGTTCAGTACGTCGATGATTTGTTAGTGGCTACGGATACTGAGGAGATTTGTAAAGAAGCTACTTTGTCATTGTTGCGTCATTTGTCTGACTTCCATCATAAAGTGTCCCTTTCGAAGTTGCAATATTGTCGACAAGAAGTGACCTACTTAGGTCATCTCTTATCGAAGGAGGGAAGAAGATTGACCCTAGAGCGAATCCAAGCAATTGCGAGAATGAGTGTGCCAACCACACAGAGAGAAGTGCGTGCCTTTTTGGGTATTACGTCATACTGTAGACAGTGGATCCCGAATTTTTCGCTTCTTGCGAAACCTTTGATAGCCCTTACTGTTAAGGATACCCTGAATCCTATTCCTTGGACTGATGAATGCCAAAAGAGTTTTTCTGAATTACGAGATGCATTGTGTTCGGCTCCTGTGTTGGGTACCCCCGACTACAGTAAGCCTTTTACACTCTATGTCCACGAGAGAGAAGGATGTGCGTTGTCAGTGTTGACACAGTCTTTTGGGGACAAGCAGCGTCCAGGTGCGTATTTCTCGTCGACTTTGGATTCGGTAGCTAGAGCGTTGCCGAGTTGTTTGAGAGCAACAGCAGCAGCGGCTGTTTCCATTCGACAGTCTGCTGGTTTGGTGATGGATAATACGTTGATTGTGATGGTTCCACATGCAGTGGATACGTTGTTAAATAGAACCAAGACACAGCATTTAACTAGTGCTCGATTGTCAGGTTATGAGTTGACACTCTTAGCGAGTCATGTGCATATAAAAAGATGCAACACGTTGAATCCAGCCACGTTGTTGCCGACTTCAGTGGAGACAGACGTTTCTGAGCAGCATGATTGCTTTCTGAGGACAGAGGAAGAAACGAAAGGGAGAATAGACCTTAGGGATACTCCTCTTGCGGAATGTGATGGTACCTTATGGGTGGATGGTTCGTGTTTTAAGCTTCCGAATGGTGATACGACTGCGGCATATGCTGTTACGACTTTGCATACGGTTGTTGAAGCTGCACGTATCCCACATAATTCAGCCCAAGCAGCGGAGTTGATTGCTTTAACGAGAGCGTGTGTGTTGTCAAAAGGGAAGCGAGTGACTGTATATACTGACAGCCAGTATGCATTTGGTGTGGCGCACAGTTTTGGACGATTGTGGAAGGAACGTGGGTTCCTTACGTCTCATGGAACTAAGATACAGCATGGTCAGTTGGTGAATGAGCTTCTTGAGTCACTGACCCTGCCGTTGCAAGTTGCGATCGTGAAGTGCAGCGCACATAAGAAGGTTACTGATGATGTTGGTCGTGGTAATGCGTTTGCGGATGAAGTTGCGAAAGAAACGGCAAGAGATGTGATGGGTCGAATGTATGTGATGGGTCCGGCGAGATGGGTTCCGGATAGAGGAATGTTTGAAGACACGGTAGAGAGTGTGAAGTCAATTCAAGCTGAAGCTGCAGAGAAAGAGTTGAGTGTATGGAGAGAGAGTACGGGTAGATTGGATTTGAATGGTTGTTGGGTTGAGTTGTCAGAGCATCAGCGATGGTTGTTACCCGATGCGTACGTGCTTGCAGTGGTTACGATGGTGTATGGGATGGCTCGTATCAGTGTGAAAGGGATTTGTAAGTTGTTGGCTCCAGTATGGCAAAATGCTGGAATTCCTATGTGTGCAGAGAATGTGGTTAAGAATTGTATGGTTTGTTTGAGATACAATCCTGGCAAGGGAACTCCAACTCCAGCTGGTCATTTTGCTCCTCCGACGTATCCGTTTGAGGTTTTGCAGCTAGATTTTATCCACATGGAGAGATGCAACAACCTGAAATACGTGCTCGTGGTTGTTTGTGCCTTTTCGAGATGGGTTGAAGCATATCCCCTGAAAGATAATACTGCCTTATCCACAGCTAAAACACTAGTCTAAGAGTTCTTTCCTAGGTTTGGCTTGCCGAGAATGGTCTGGAGTGATAATGGGAGTGAATTTGTGGGTCAAGTGATGAAGAGAGTGTGTGTAGGGTTAGGGATCCGCCAGAAATTCCATGCTGCAAATCATCCCCAATCAGCTGGTCTAGTGGAGTGCTATAATGGCACTCTCAAATTGAAACTTGCCAAGATACAGGCGAGCTCTGGTCTTAAATGGCCTGATGCTTTGCCATTAGCACTTTTGTCGACAAGGATGACTGTGCATTCACGAATGGGACTTAGTCCCTATGAAGTTGTTTTCGGTCGCCCGGCAAACATATGGGGAGTGCCGAGGCCGACACAATTTAGTGAGATTGAACATCCTATACTGCTTGACTATCTGTATGATTTGACGGCTAAATTGCGTGTCTTACACCAACAGGTTCACGATACACTGCCTCAGGCTTCTGAAGATCCAGGACATGTCATCGATCCTGGTTCATGGGTATTAGTCAAGAACTTCCAGCGAACAAAGAACGATCAGCCCCGCTGTATTGGCCCCTACTTGGTCCTGTTATCGACACGATCTGCAGTACGAGTGCAAGGAAGGAAGCGCTGGATCCACGGCATACACTGTAAGAGGGTGCCTTTGCCTCTGCCGTATGACCGGTGGATCCAGGAGGGTATTCCTGATTCTGAGACTGAGACTGTGTCTCGTTTTCTGCCTTTTAGCGATGGACGTTTAATGGGGACAAGTTCTGAGCGTGAAAGCGACAATCTTTTGCAAGCAGCTGTGCCATCATCAGTTCGATTGGACACTACTGAGCCTGACCTTTTGTTTCGGGATGAGACATTACCTGGAAAAAGCCGTTATAATTTGAGATCGAGAACTATGGACAAATAAAATTCTTTTCTTTGATATTTTTAAAAGTTCAGCTCTCCCATCTGAGAAACTGTTTTGACCGATTTTTGTTTTTCGAGCCGCCATCCGGGTTCAGCTGTAGGGTCGCGGTGTCAAATCTTTGGAGTGCAAGCCGAAGACACAAGGTCGACGGTTCTGGTTGGTCCTTGGGCATTTCCCTGGACTGACAGGCGCATTCCTTAGCACGGAACACCCTACCTCCGCGAGCAGCAAGGTTAGAGGATGGAGTTTTTCGAGATGGAGAGACCTGTTGAAGAAGAAAGTTTCAAAAGCAGAAGGGGTAAAATAATGAGCAGAAAATGTTTTTGATATTGTGTCTTTTCATGATGCTTAGCCTAATGATGTTTTTAATGGGATATGTTATATTCTCTTTTCAAGTGACGTTTGCACCCACTACACAACCCATGCCTCCTTCTACTGTTTCCTCGCATTCTTTTCACCCTCTGCCCGAACATGAGTCCATTAGGAGATTAGAGTTCGTTAATAACTCTTTTGTACAGCTTTTGCACCAGCACCAATTAGTAGTGAACACGACTAACTGTTGGGTATGTGGTCTTATGCCCCATACTGCTGAAAAAGGTATTCCGTACCTGGTCTTGCCGTTTAGTTATAATGGTTCTGTGTGGGCATACAGAACGATGTTTATTTACGCCCGTGAAGCCTACCCCCTACGTTCAGTGAAGGACAATCCGAAGAATAGTGCTCTAGTTAAGGGAATAGTGGATATGATTAGAGGAATAGATTCCTATGAGACTATCCCGAAAGATGAGACACTAGCGTACATTAGATGGAACGTAACTGGATATGGAGCGAGTCTGAGTGAGAAACAGCAAGCTAAAAGATCCTCTCCGATTTGGATTGTACCCCATCAGGGTCATCTATGTCTGCAAGGTAATGGCAAGAATCTGAGAGCTTAGTTAGGGAAGAGTATCTGCACTGAGACGTATGTCTTTGCGTCCCAGACTTCCCCATTGTTTTTAGCAGCTAAGGGTACCTACTTCGTCTGTCACGATAGAGCGTACACATGGTTGCCCCCTGATTTCTCGGGCACATGTTTTGTCTCGTTCCTGTTGCCTCCTACCTATACAGCTGCGGCAGATTACCACAAGATGAGAGTTCCTAGAGGTGTATTCAGTGAGGAAGATACTGCAGGACAAGAATTAGGTGATTTCATGAAGGGTTTTCTGCCGTTTTGGGGACCGATGGTTAACAGCAGGAACATACGGAAATTGACGAGGGTGGTCGAGTCCACCATAGTTGAAACTGCAGGTGCCCTTAGTAACTTGACTGCTGAGCTCCAGTCGGATCGCCTTATGACTCTGCAGAACAGAGTTGCATTAGATGTCATATTAGCAGATAGAGGAGGGGTATGTAAATTGATCCAATCGAGTTGCTGTGTTTTCATTCCAGACAATGCTCCGACAGTGTACCAAGCCATTTCCAAGCTACACAAGATCTCTGAGTCCATACATGTGGACGAAGGAGATTGGTCGTTAATGGGATGGTTTTGGGGATTGTTATCCAGATGGTGATGGTAGATTCTGATGGTCATTGGGATGATCTTAGCCATCCTTTTTCTGTTCTGTCTGTGTGTACAGTGTGCTCCTGCTATATGTGGCCTCTGTGCTACTTCGTGTGCGAGGAGACCTGTATCAAAAGACGTGCTAAGTAATAGGATGATGCTACAGCAACATCTTGATGATCTGATGAGTATAGACCTGGATTCCGATTAGCGTGAGTTTGGGTTATTGCCTATGTAAGGGCAAAAGGAGGGTCTGAGGTTCCGAGATTCTGGACCCGTTCAATAAAGGTTGTCGTATCATGACGAATCTGGTATCAGCAGACCGAGAATGGCGAGTATATTATGTACGAGTGTTTTCGCCATGTTCGAGCGATGGATTCATTATGAAATAAGGGATTCCGTTCTGAACCCTCTGGTTCCATTTTGTGTGCGGCAGCCATTTTGTGGTTGCCCTCACATAGGCCGATGACTACGGCCGAACGAGTTCTTGAGACACGTACACCTTTAGCTGACTCTTGTGTGACCTGGGCAAGCTGACTTCGTTGCCCGAAGCCAAACTTGTTAGGCCAGTTCTTTTCCCAGTAGCTGATCAAGATTAGCGATCAAAGCACAGGACATTGTTAACCTTTTATTACACACATCTATGTCTTATTTTACTTGCACCTGTCTCTTCTCCTTTCTTTATGGCCTGTTTACGATGGGGAGGTGACCGATTTTATGATGGGTTTCGATCGACTTGTCCGATGGAGAATGTTGGGTTCGACCAATAATTAATGGTGGGCTGGACAATGAAATGTGGGTTCGTCACGCAATGCTTTTGTCGTATACACATGGGATTGGTTGGTTGTAAATAAGGAATGTTTGCCTGAAGCACAATATTTTGTATAATAAGGGTTGACTGGCTTTGTAAAGTTGAGCAGTCTCCTATGAATATACGTCATTGTACTTCGTGGACTTCTGTTACTGGTTGCAGCCAATAAATCTGATCTTTGACGCCACCTAGAAGAGTCCCGTATCTCTGTAAGCCGAGACAGGGGAATCCGAAGACTTCGGGCGTTATCCCTGGCGCCGCTGGGTTCTAAAAACCCGGTTCTTCAGCATGCCTCCAGAATTTTGTCCACGTGAGGGTTTCCTTGAAAACAAAATGGAACCCAACGCTTCTTTTTTTCCAATTTTGCTGCAAATTCACCCACTAATTAGTTGCAAAATTGATTTTAAAAAAATGGTTTTAACCCTCAGTGGGTGCCCATAGGACCCCACCACCAGCTCTAGGGGGTCAGGGTAGTCCTAGTCTGCCCACCTTTCTTAATCTTTTAAATTTTTTGTGGGTCTCAGCTCAAGCTAAGTCACAAGATGGCTGCCAACACTTCCTGGTTGAAGTGTTGGCAGCCAATCAGATTACAGCACACAGATTGTCGGATCTGCTGGTAATCCACATCTCTATATGTACAAATCTGTTTCCAGTTAATAGCTCCCAAACTACTGAATGAATTTACACCAAATGACAAAAAAGCATGATCCGCTTACCAAGATCTAGCTTCCTGCCAAATCTGGTGAAATTCTGTCCTGCTGTCCGGGCTTTAGGCTTGTTCAAAGGTCCTATGGGAATTTACATGGACAAAACCCATTTTGGCACCCCACATTTTTCTTTTCCCCCACTTGACGCACCACCCCGAAACTTTCCAGACAGCACCTGAAGTACTGAGCACATTTTGGGGGAAATTTCATGGAGATTCATCGACCGACGCCAAAGATATAGGCAACTGAAAATCACCTTTTTGATAGAAAATCACCTCCAGTAGGTTTATATATAGATAGATGTAGATATAGATATAGGTATATAGATATATATATATACACACACAAACATTTATACTCACCTTTAATAGACTTGCCATGCGTGGTGAAGTCATGAGTGGTAAAGGCATATGCGTGGTAAACATTTTCTTGTTAAAAAATGCATGGTAAAGGCACTATGTGGTAATTTCCAAGTTGTAAAGGCTGCTTCCCTGCAGAAGCAATGTTTGTGGTAATATCAGAGTAATCAAGGGTATAATCTGTTCTACCAGACCGTAAATAGTCCAACAAACAGCCAAAACAATGGCCCGCACACTGGCCTGTCACACCAGCTCTTCTGGCACTGCCAGGTTGCCTATAGTCCATTCCTACCCTGTTTGCATGAACCTGCAGAACGAAGGCACGCCCCTCTCTGTGCAGCCTGGATCGCTGCTACCCTAACCCTTAATAAATGGTTACATTTTTGGTGAAAACCTTCTCTATAACTTCATCACTGGGTTGTGTGCCCTTGATACGTCGTGTAGCCCTGTCAATTCCAATTTCATTGCTGTCAAGTGTTAGAGATCCCTGCTAAGAGCCTATAGTATCTAGGAGAAACACAAAGACAGAAAACCCCTTGGTGTCCGAGGCAACACCACTGCACATTATCAAATTGGCAGGAAACAGTGCACATTGCAACAGTGGTGGCCCAATTAAATCGCACCCCTGTAGAGTTTCCTTTCATGCCACCGGGGTAGTTCTTCATTCGCTTCAGAATTATCACAATTAAAAATCGATATATTCTATTCATGAGATTGCTAAATGCTGTGTTTCCCATATGGCTTCCTGATGCATTGAACCTTATGTGCAAGCCACTTGGAAACAGTTCATTCCGTTGACGTTTCTATAGCGCTTTCTTTCCTACTTCGGCTTGTGAGGCTCAAAGCGCTATCATATAGTGCAAACAACAAGTTTTGCTCCCATTATATTTGTCTTTTTTCAGTTTTATATAGATCAATCTTGGACCAATGATATTAGAGAGCTTTATCTGAAGCCAGATGTTTTAGAGGAGAAACAGACATTATATAATGTTTAGCTACTTGGAGGTTGTGCGATTTGCCCAGGATCACAGGCTATAGAGCCGAGGCCGGGATTCGAAGCTTTTCGCCCAGTTCTAAGGCTGTCAGCTCTCCCCCACTCACTTTAAACATGTTAAAACGAATGTACTAATAAATGCAGAAGTCCCCTCCTTAATTACTGTTCTTATCTCAAGCCAGGTCTGCAAGTAACTCCCTTTCCCAAACAAGATGAATCTATTGTCTGGCCGAGCCAATAAACCTGTCCAAAAATACATCCCGGCCTCCTGGCCACTAGTTCTTAAATTCTTATCAGAGAGATTTCAGTCATTAGAGTGTCCTTCGCTATCAATCTGTAATCCAGGGATTAGACTTCTGTTTTCTCTCAATTAACAATGTCCTTAAAATGGAAGGCGTAATCCCAGCTCCGGCCCCGCGTCCGAGACGTGGCCTGTCGTCTATAAACGCAGAGGAGACATTCGAAGGCTAATTCTGTCCTATTTATATATGGCATCCTCGCCCTGCCACACGAATTCTTTCCTCCCATTGAACTGTAATGGGTGGCCGCAAAGGCATGCAAAATGGGGCAAATTCGGTGAAGGGGATTTTGCCAAGTAAAGGAAGGAGACGTTTATTGGTACAAATTGCACTTTGCACTGCTTTTCGACCCTTTGTGTCAATAGGGCATTACATGGGTGGTACTTGGGCATTACAGCGCAAGCAGTCACAGCTTTTGACACAAAGTCCAACCTACTAATATTGTCGGGCTTTGGATAAAAAATATACACTTCATTTATGCTTAAATGGAGAGTTTAATCAAATATGTGCTGTTCTCCAGATTCCAGTCCATGTGGTCCAATGTGCCCTCAGTTAGCACAGTGATGTTGATTTTGCGTCTGACGGCTTTACCCTTCTTGTAACTGGTCAACACCACAATCCCTTTTATCATAACCTTCTAGTCTCTTCATTCTGTGACCTGTATGGGTAAGCCTCTTACAGTGACAGGCGCAAACAAGAATTGGCAAAGCGAATAGGTCTCGCCTGTGCAAGGGCTATTTGCGTTGGCAATGTGTTTTAGCCATTATGTACATCAGTGTGGCTGCTCTTTAGCATGGCTACAAGTTAGAGGCATGGGGTGGTGTAGATTGGAGTAGAGTGGAATGGGGTATATTGGGGTAGAGTGGAATGTGGTAGATTGGTGTAGAGTGGAGTGGGGGGTACAGTGGGATAGAATGGATTGGGGTAGATTGGAGTGAGGCGGAGTGGGGTAGATTGGCCTGGGGAGTTGGGTAGCTCGGCATGGTAGATTGGAGTGGGGTACATGAAATTGTGTTAGATTGGAGTGGAATGGAGTAGATTGGGGTGGTTTGGAGTAGATTGGAGAGGAGTAGATAGGAGTAGGGGAAATCGGGGCAGATTGGGGTATTGTGGAGTGGGATATATTGGGATATATTCGAGTGGAGTGCAGTAGACTGGGGAAGAGTGGAGTTGGGTGGTTTGCGGTAGTTTAGAGTGGGGGTATACTGGAGTGGATTAGGGTAGATTGGAGTGGGGTAGATTAGGTGGATTACAGTAGAGTTGAATGCAGTGGGTTAGATTAGGCTAGTTTGGAGTGGGGTAGATTGGGGTAGAGAGGTGTGGGGTAGATTGGGGATGGAGTAGAAAGGGGTAGTGTGGGTAGACTAGAGTGGGGAAGATTGGAGTGCAGGGGTGGACCTAAATTCAATTGGGGTAGCTTGAGGTGAAGTTAAGTAGTTTGGAGTGGGGTACACTGGGTGGATTACAGTTGAATGGAGTGGGTTAGATAAGTTAGTTTGGAGTCGGGTAGATTGGGGTAGAGAGGTGTGGGCTAGATTGGGAAGGGGTAGTGTGGGTAGATTAGAGTGGGGAAGATTGGAGTGCAGGGGTGGGCCTACATTCAATTGGGGTAGCCTGAGGTGAAGTTAAGTAGATGGGGGGGGGGGGGGGGCGGAGCTTGCCAGCGTTGATGGCGGACGCCTGAAGGGAGAGCTCTGAGCCATCACCCTGAATATCCGTAATTAATCCTATCACTGCTGAGCCTTGAAGTCACCAAAGGCGTTGACTGACTCCCGGAATCTACCGAAAGCAGCGACGACGTTTTCCGCAGCTTCCTAGCCGCCTGAGAGGAGGGCAAGTGGAGGCGCTCCTCTGTCTGCGCCTGTCCCCCCCTCTCATTATTATTTGGCCGCCTGAAGTGCTGTGGGGCGGTAATAAGCACCGGGGTACGAGCCGTGAGCTTTGCCACTGGTGGAGCACTCCTGCTCTGGCCCAGGTTCTATATCACCCCACCTGACGCGCTGAGGGGGCGGTGAGAGGCCCGCATCTGGAGAGCAGAGAGGCCGTGTCACGATTGCTGGGGGGGCACGGGCCTGCAGCCGGCATCATAATCGTCTTCGGCTACCTGGGGGAGCCTAGTGGATCCCAGGGCTGCTGGGCGGCCGGCACCCCCCCCTCTCTGCGTGCTATCCTGTGGGCACTGACTGCTGGCCCCATGGTCCGCTTATTTAGCGGAAGAGCGCGGGGAGTTTACATTGATCTACGATCTTTTTGGGACTACGCTATCGGGCAATGAGCAAAGTTCTGAGGAGCGAGTGGACTTGCTATTCCTGAACGCCGGTTGTGCGCCCCCCCATCTGCACGGTGTGCAACCTGGGGTCTCCTTACGGTACCGGCCCCACGCTTCCCTGCTTGTGCCTGAGGCTGGCTTGTGCCTGAGGCTGGGAGGAGCTGTGACTGCCTGCTGGTGCGGAAAACTTGCCTGATAGACGGCGGCTACTGCCTGCATAGGGCCCACGGGAGGCGAGAGCGACACTCTTTTTGGTCTGGTGGAGAGCCATTGATCATAGCGGTGGAGTGACCAGGCGGTAGGCCAGCGGCAGGAAATCTGCACTAGATCTGGTCACAGAAGACCCACGGAGGAGTCCTTCAGCATATCTGCGGTCCAGGGCAACATGGGCAAGGGAGACAAGACACAAACTAAGCTCCCTTTTCAACAGCGCCGAGCAAAGCCCCCGGAGGCGCGAGAGTCTACGCCTACGCAGCAGGATAAAGGTCCGGAGAGCTCGTTTGATTCAGACATCAAGGAGCTACTGGTCACCATGGAGAAGGGCCTACAGGACAGCATGGCGTCGATAGGTACGAAGCTTGATGCCCTCACTTATCGAATGGACCGGATGTCCGAAAGAGTAGATAAGCCCACAGAGAGATTGGACATGTCGGAGAGACGCCTGACCGAAGTGGAGGAGGCTCAAATGGAGTTGGATAAAGATCGCAAGCAGATTGGCAAGCTCCTGCAGGTAATACAAGATAAGTCAGAGGATTTGGAAGCCCGCTCTCGGCGATCTAATATACGAATCACAGGCGTCTCGGAGATGACTCACACCGGGAAAATGGAGCTGTTTGTAGAGAAACTGCTTACCACGCTACTGGGAGATGATGTCTTCTCGCCCATGTTCATAGTTGAGAGAGCGCACCGCACGCTGGGCCCACGTCCGCGCCTGGGAGCCCCCCCCGAGGCCAATCATTGCTAAACTTCTAAATTACAGGGACAGAGACACTGCGTTGAGATTGGCCAGAGAGAAGGGACGGCTACAATTTGAAGAGGCAACAATCTCCCTATACCCGACTTCACGGCGAAAGTGCAGGAGGAACGAAGGCACTTTGCTCCCTATAAACAGCAACTCCGTGACTTGGGGCTAGATTACGCTATGCTGTATCCGGCGAAGCTGCGCATCAACCGCCAGGGACACTCCCATATTTTCACCGACCCAAAAGACCTACAAAAGGCCCTGAAAACGTGGACTAAAGAGCAGAGGAACAGTCCCAGGAGCCAGACTGATGAACGAGAACCTGCAAGCGGCCTGGATGAGCAAGAATAGGGCTGCTGCATCATCGATGTGTCCCTGCCATTTGGTAAGATGAGATAAGACCTGGACCTTGATGGGGAGCTGAGCTCAGCTTGGCGGAGCCTCCGGCACTCTAGGTCACAGGCAGCGGACACGTCCCTAGGAGAACACGAGAGCTGAGATGCCCCCGAGGACTGGTGAGATCTTTCCAAGTTATCTTCTCTTTTATGCAAGCTAGTGACTGAAATTAACGGACGCTGAGATGGCTCACAATTCCTGGTTGTAAGCTGCTGTCATGCGCTTCACCTGGGGGCGGGATGGGGGAGATAGTTACACAGTTGTTGGGAGATTATTAAATGCTGTGCAGTAGATCACTGCCTAAGGCTCGAGTGAAATGAAACTTGAGTGGTGATGGCGCTGGGGGCTTTACTGGGTCAAGACTTCGCATGCACATGTTACCGGTACTATTGCTGGAGACCTCTGCCCTAGCGCTGTACGCTCTAACGGGTCCCGTGAGGGACTATTTGGGTGTCTGGGGAGTTTGGGGGGGAAAGTTCATTCATGCTAGGCCGCGTTGGGGATGGTCTGCTGTGGGTGGTGGGGGGACTCACGGTAAGTGGGAAGTGTTATTGTGTTGGTATTTCTGAACAGTGTTCCTTACCTCGATGGTCACGAAGAGTTCTCTATAGAATGGCCCAAGTCCGAGATGCACCCTGCTCCTTAGGATGGCTCACTAAATTGTTTCCCTTCTGCAAACCTGGCTATACTACCACGCTGCACTACACGGCCCCATGGCCACTGTAACGAAAGTGCAGGAGACGGCACAGTCTGCCTCAATCTGCGCCCTTACATGGAATGTCAGGGGGTTGAACGATTTCAGAAAACTAAGGAAAGTATTGGGGTACCTAAAACGACACAATATAGACATAGCGCTGCTGCAGGAAACACATTTGCCACTCACTAGCAGAATGCTACACAGCAGAGGCCTGGAGGGGAACATTGCCGCGGCCGGGTTCACCACCCACGCTAGGGGGGTTATCACTTTGGTCAACCCGGGCTCAAAAATTCCCATACAGACGCTCAGCGCAGACACAGAAGGCAGATACGTCATAGCGTCCTGTAAGGGAGTGGGGCTGGACTTGCTAGTTGTAAATGCATACGGTCCCAATTATGACTCTCCTGAGTTCTACGAAACATTGGCTGCTAAGATCGGAACATATGGCAGGCCCCACGTGATATGGGGAGGGGACTTCAACTTGACACTTAATCCAGATCTGGACAGGTCCACAGGCCCACCTCGCAGGCCGTCGGCGGCGGCACAGATGCTGATAGCTAGACTTCTTGTGTTGGACATGGATGATGTGTGGAGAAGTAGGAATGCGGGGCGAGGCGTATATACACATTACTCGGCTTACCATGAAGTGCACACTAGAATCGATGCCGAGAAAGGGGGGTCCCAGTTAACACACACAAAATTGTTTGCAATACACACAAGTTAGTCCAAATATATAGACAAAAGAGTCAATCTGCTAACATTGTTTTTAATTACAATGAAGCTAAGCCAACCATTAGGGCAACAATTCATGATACAATACTTCAAAATGTTGTTATAGTGCCCTGGAAAGGGGGAGGGGAGATGTGCAGTGAGTGTAAGAGAGGGTAAGTGACATAGAAAAAAAGGCTGGAAGGCCACACAGTAATAGATAAACAAATACTTTAACTTAAATATATATGACCATAGGTTCAAATATAACACTATAGAGTAACATGCTTCATAAGTGTAATTAATAACACAAATGTTGGAGTGAAGCTGAAAACACAGGGAAATAGCCGACGTTTCGACCCCTTTATGGAAGCAGGCTTGAATTGATCCCTTGCAGTGGGGTCTTCTTCAGGACAAGAGACAGGGACACAGACCTATTTAGTACATAAATTGACAATTAGGGTCGCCTCCTAAATAAATAGATAATTAAAAACTAAGCACATCAAAATTAAAGAAAACAAGACATACCAAGGATGCTCGTTTTCAGGGGCGGAGAAAGAACTAACACTCCCACAGGACAAACTCGGGGAGGTAGGGCCTGGAATCCTGGACCAACCTCTGGTCTCAGAAATGATTACAGTGAATGGATGGGAAATTCGTATTGAAGAGAGGCGTCGTTCTGGATAGGGAAGAAATAATGAATTAAGTAAGCCAATGCCAAACAATTAGGATGGTAAAAAGCGTGTCTGGATCAGAATCAGTGAACTTACAATGTGCGCCATGTTGTAATTCCCAGGTATGATCACGATTGGTGTGGGACACTTGAAAAAGTGTACTTCCAAGGAAAACCACCGAATCACATCAATGTGTAGATGGATGAGAAATAAATCGGGCAACTGTGGGTCTCTGGAAGGGAACAATGAGACCGTCACCGACTATAGCAAGCGTCAGGGAACTCCTAACTATTCAAACAATTCAATTAAGTAGGAGCGGCGCCTACCGGTTGCCAATGGAATAGAGTCGGGCACCAAGATATTCGTCTTGTACACTGCAAAATCTTTGTATTCAATCAAGCATCTGTATGAAATACACGAAAAAAGGGTTCTGCGTAAAAATCCACTCGTATCAGTAGTTATCTAGTGTCAAAGTAAGGGGCCATGAAGTTAAGGACGTACCTGATGCGTAGTTTCTTGTTAAGAATTCAGGCCATAACTGCGTAACGGAGTTCGCCGGACAGCTCAAAGCTTTCAAGTGCGATCACATGATATTGAGTGGCATGGAAATAGAGGAAGGCAAATGTGTATTTCAAATACGATGTATAGTAGCGCCCATCGTTGGATGGTTAGTGCATCAAGTCAAAGAGTACGCCGGAATGCCTCCTAATATGTTCACCGGTGATATATGTCCGGCCAAAATTACTGAGAGGCAGATTACCAGGTGGCATCGTAATACTATCATTGAGGGGCATGTAAAAAATATGAAAAATGTAGTTACATGCAGCGATCTATGATCAATCATAACTGGGTGACTGACAAATCAAAAGTAAAAGAACATCAGTGTGCATTCTAATACGTTAATGATGGGTAATAAAAAAGGGGGGGAACAGAATCCCAAAAGGTGTCTAACTACTTTCGTTGAGATGCATATGCGAATTCGTAGAATGCGCCAATCTGTAATCAATACATAAAATTACCAACTCATTATGAATAGCACAGTAGATCAGTTTGGTTGTTCCTAAAGACATACATTGTAAAATCAAATCACAAATGTCGATTTGGATTTAGACACATTAAGAGAGACGACAATGTATGGCGTAACTGTCACAAAACGGTATAAACCACCGCATGCATGGTTACCAAATCTAGGTGTTAAGATACATTTCACATGAGACAATGATATCATACATTTGACACCCAATAAAACCCATCGTCACGTGTTGATGTTGAAAAATGGCGTACCTGTCACAAGACGGTAAAGGCCAATGCATCTAATATTACCATTTGATGATATTCCCACATAGTTTATGCACACAACCTAGGATAGCACAGCTTCACCCCCCAATATACAGAGATCACACCGTTATTAGGAACGAAAGAGAGATGGTGTATTCTATATTACAGAGTTGCAGTAAGTCAGAACACTCTAATTGAGCAGAGCCAGCTGGGAAAAGGAACTGTCATGTTCATTAAGGCCATTGCTGATGGAATCAAAGCGAAACATCCATTTAAGCTCCCTTACATTGAGGATGTCTGCGATGTTACCACCTCTAGGGCCCAATGACACCTGTTCTAAAATGACCCACTTGAGAGCTTCTGGAGGGTGCGGGGCAGACTTGAAATGTTGCACAAGAGGTGCACCCTGGACTTCACAGCGGATCTTGCTCATGTGCTGTAAAATTCTGACCTTGGCTTTCTGTTGGGTCTAGCCAATATATATCAAATCACACAGACACACAATGGCATAAATGATGTTAGCTGAATTGCAATTAGTATGAGATCTCATAGATGTTTTAATGTTGAGATGCTGGTTTGCCACCTCGGGGATCAACCGCTGTATTAAACACTGTAAAGTCCTATCGCGCACGCTGTCAGATCATTCCCCAGTACTACTGGTAATAGAGGCCCCTGTCAGGAAGATCCCCCCTTTTACGTGGCGCTTTCCCCCCTACTCGCTCCTAGACCCAGTTTTCCGCGGAGAACTAGCGGAGTCGATTGAAATATTCTTCGAAAAGAATGTAGGTTCAGTGGAGGACTTTCAGACCGTATGGGAGGCGTTTAAAGTCTACATACGAGGCATTGCGATGTCTAAACACTCCATTGTTCTGAAAGCGATATGAAGCAGGCTAGCTGAGCTAGAAAATCAGTTACAAGCCCTAGAGGAGCAGCAGCGGAATCGACCCGACAAGGCCACGGAGGAGAAAATCAAGCGTCTCCTAGTGGAGTTTCATGAAGAAGCGGACAGGGAGATTAAGCACTAGGGCAAATATGCCACGGCCCGCACATACGGTGAAGGGGAAAGGCCTGGATCAGTACTGGCTAACATCCTTAAAGGCAGAAGGGGGAAGCCGCTGGTCTCGGAATTGAGAGATGTAGATGGTTGCAGAGCCACGGATGAGGCAGATATAGCATCTATCTTTAGAGATTATTACTCATAGTTGTACTCCTCGAAGAGCGGGGACCTGTTGGCTGAAATCCTAGATTACCTGGAGCATATGAAGCTCCCGTTCCTCTCTAACTCTCAAAGGGAATTCCTTATGTATCCTATACAACAGGACGAAATTAGAGACGCTCTGGACTCAATGAGATCGGGCAGCGCTCCGGGTATTGACGTTCTGACGGTTGAATTTTATAAAGCTTTTCAGGAGCAGCTACTGCCACATATCTCCACGCTAATGAGCGACATTTGTATCCAGGGAAATATGCCTTGTTCAATGAGGGAGGCGATGATTGTCACCATTCTCAAGCCGTGCAAGACACACGACGAGTGCGCATCATATCGACCGCTGTCGTTGCTCAACGTAGATACTAAGCTCTATGCTAAAGTACTGGCGACTAGATTAGCACGACTGGCCCCAGAATTAGTGGCCCCAGAACAGGCTGGGTTTATACCCAGCAGGAACTTGACGTACAATATTAGGACGGTCCTAGGAACTATTCAGCATGTGAAGCGGGACGTATCGGCAGTGGCTGTTTTCCTTGACATGGAAAAGGCGTTCGACTCGGTGGAATGGCCGTTTCTGCTCCAGGTATTACGACGGATGGGACTTGGGGAGCCCTGCCTGCAAATGGTGGGAGCCATTTTCGTCGGACCTTCGGCTAGAGTGCGAGTTGGCAACGCGATCTCGGAACCCCTCCACATAGGCAGGGGAACTCGTCAGGGGTGCCCCCTGTCCCCCTTGTTATATGCATTAGCGGCAGAGCCGTTGGCTTGCGCGCTGAGAGAATACCACGGACACGAGGGCGTACGTTTCCCGACCTACAAAATAGCAGTGTCCATGTATGCAGACGATACGCTGTTATATGCGCACGACCCCGCAACAACTCTACCCCCGCTTCTGAGGGAGGTTGTACGCTTTGGTGCGCTCTCTGGCCTTAAAGTCAACTGGGCAAAATCCGTTGTGCTACCGCTGAAGCCTGTGACAAGACAGGTGGAGACGGAGTACCCTCTACTGTGGACCGAAGACCCGATCAGGTACCTGGGGATACAAATTCACACAGATTCAGACCTGCTCATTAGCCAAAACTACGGTAGAGCGGTCAGCAAGTTGGAAGATGATATAGCACTCGGGAGCAAATTGCCTCTTACGCTCATGGGCCGCATAGCCGTTATGAAGATGGTGGTACTACCGCAGTTCTTGTTCCTCTTCAACGCCCTCCCAATAGTGCTATCTAAGGCCTTTTTTCAGCGGCTGACGAGTCTTATGATTAGTTTAGCATGGGCGGGAAAGCAGCCGAGAGTCAAGTGGTCGACACTTACTTTGCCCTACAACTTGGGAGGCTTGGCGGCCCCAGACCTTGAACTTTATTACAGAACAGCTCAAGCGTCGCACCTTCACACCTGTATCCATGGAGACAGGATGATCCCGCATATCCGCATGGAGCGACTATTCGCGCGCCCATGGCCTCTCCCAGCCACGATTTGCATGCCGCTGGATCGTCAAACAGGAGTACTGGACTCCATTACTGCTACCAACCACGCATGGCACTCGCTCCTGCAACGGCAGGGAGGAGCGCTACTATACTCGCCAGAGATGCCGCTGGAATGGATGCTCTGGCTCCCACCCATGGCCGAGAAGGGGGTAACTAGAGAGCTGGCGAAACTAGGTCTCGGTAGAGCGGGCGATCTGTTTCAGGATGGCGTGGCTAAGGATTGGGATCAGGTGCGAGGGGATTGCAATGAGACCCCTCTGCTGCAACGCTTTCAATTTCACAGGACGCCGAGTGCTCTTTCGGACTGCTCGGTCCGGATATGGCAGAACCCCCAGACGTCCCTGAACTGACATATATCATCAAAAACAAGGAGCCTCAGAAGCTCCTCACGAATCTCTACAGAGTGGCTAGGTCGCAAGGAGAGCACCAGCTAATGAAAGCGAGACTGGCATGGCAGAGAGACCTGGAAACTACGTTAGATGATGCGACTTGGCGGTACTGCTGTGACAGCACAAAACGGATATCGCTTAATGGCAAGCACAGACTGATCCACTTTAAGTTCCTGCAGAGGGTGTATTACACCCCGGAGAGGCTCTATAGATACGGCCTGCGGCAAACGGCACAATGTGAACGCTGCCACGCTGCTGACGCTGACTTCCTGCACTTGGCATGGATCTGCCCCGGGATACAGTCATTCTGGTGCGATATCTTTTCGGAAATGAGCAAAATCCTGGAAGTGGACATGTCCCCAGACCCGGGCTTGGCGCTCATTGGCAACTCCAGGCGGCTCCCAGTCACGCTTCGCAGACTTACGGATATTGGGATGTTGATGGCTAGAAGAGTGGTAGCTCATTGTTGGATGAGAGGTCCACTCCCAACCAAAACCAGATGGGCACGGGACAGGTTATACTGTAGCACACAAGCGGAACACTATAGTCAATTGCTGCCCCCCAAAAGTCGCCCTAAAAAATTTTGGGCACTGTACCAAACTTACCTCACAGGGAGGCTGTGGGAGGACTCTGAAAGCCCGGAAAAGGAGATCCCAAGTTGAGGGGCAAACAATGGCTCGATACTGGACTTCTGTACGTGGTAAAGTAAGATGTGCACACGCCCCAGAGAGTGTGGTGAGGAGAGTGATGGAGACATGGAGTGCAGTGGGAGATGAGCGAAAATGCGAGATGGCACTGTAACATACATGGCCCACATCCGGCTTAGCTGGGACACAACACCTGGGACAGACATTCTGGAAGACCTAACTTAGAGGGGACGCAGACACTGTTAAGGGACACACTGGGGACAGGTGTAGCTGAGGCACGAGGCTAGGCACCACACTGACGGACATAAATGCGCAACACATGATGAACACAAGGGTGGAGGGGTAGGGGGTAGGGTCACTGATCGAATTGGGGGTTAGTATTTGTTAACTTAGGGCACGAACTCTTAGGTCTTGACAATTAGCAGCGGAGATATAGGGGGGGGGAGAACAGGGACGAACTGGTGAATAAACTTTAGAAAATGCACATGACAACTGAACCCTGCTCTATTGGCGGTGATGACTGGGTACTGGTCAATTGCTGCCAGTAATACGCCGCCGAACCCCCGGGTTGTCGGCTGATGGGCTGTGTATAAGCACGTTCGCTGTTTACTTGACATATCTATCATGCGGCCAGCCCAAGGGGTTGTAGGCCCGAGGCTGTAAGATTTAAGTTCGTGGCAATAAAATTTTTTTTTTTTTTTAAAGTAGATTGGGGTGGGGTAGACTGGAGTGGAGTGTGGTAGACTGGAGTGGGGCAGTGTGGAGTGCAGGAGGTAGACTGGAGTGGGGTAGATTGGAGTGGGATAGATCTGGGTAGAGTGGAATGGGATATATTGAGGTAGATTGAAGTGAGTAGATTAGAGTGGAGGGGGCTGGATTTGAGTGGAGTGGGTACACTGGAGTGGAGGGGAGTATAGTGGAGGGGAGTAGACTGAAGTGGAATAGATTGGGCGGATTAAAGTAGGGTAAAGTGGAGTGAAGTGGAGTCAATTGGAGTGGAGTGTGGGATGGGGTAGACTGGAGTGGAGATGGGTAGACTGAATTGGAGAGGGGTAGATTGGGTGGATTATAGTTGGGTAGAATGGAATGGAGTGGGGGTAGATTGGCATACTTTGGAGTAAGGTAGATTAGGGTATAGTGGAGTGGGGTAGACTGGGGGAGTGGGGTAGAATAGGATGGGTTGGGGTAGATGGGGTAAACTGGAGTGGATTGGACAAGATTGGAGTAAATTGGAGTGGAGTGGATTGGAGTGAGGGTGTGGGGTAGATTGAATTGGGGAGAAGTGGAGTAGATTTAGGTGGAGTGGGATAGACTGGAGTGGGATATATTGGGGTAGACTGGAGTGGGGCAGATTGGGGAAGAGTGGAGTTCAGTGAATTGGGGTGGGATGGAGAGGAAAGGATTGGAGTGGGATAGTTCGGGTGGAGTGGGGTAAAGTGGAGTAGGGTAGATTGGAGTGGGATAGATTGGGTGAATTATGGTAGGGTAGACTGGAGTGAAGTGGGGTTGAGTGGAGTGGAGTGGGGTAGATTGGAATGAGATGGACAGGAGTGGGGTAGCTTGCAGTGGGGTAGAGTGGGCTAGATTGAAGTGGAGTAGATTGGGGTTGATTAGAGTATGATATATTGGAGTGGGGCTGATAGGATTGGGTAGATTGGAATAGGGTAGTTTGGGCTGGAGTGAAGTAGGGTCGATTGGAGTGGGTTCGATTGGACTGGAGTAGGGTAGATTTGGGTGGAATGTGGTATATTGGAGTGAAGTGGGGTAGATTGGAGTGAAGTGGGATGGGGTGTGGTAGATTGGATTAGAGTTGGGTAGATTGAGTGGATTGGAGTGAATAGATTGGAGTGGGAGAGATTGGAGTGGGGTGGGGGTGAGTGGAGTTGGATACATTGGAGTTGAGTCACGATTGGAATGAAGTGAGATAGGTTGGGGAAGAGTGGAGTGGGGTAGAATGGAGTGGAATGACATATACGAGGGTGGAGTGGAGTGGTTTGGTTTGGATAGATTAGAGTAGGGTACATTTGAATTGAGTGGGATGAATTGAAGAGGGATGATTGGAGTGAGGTAGTTGGAGTGGAGTTGGTTGGATTGTAGTGGGGTACAGTGGGGTGGGGTAGATTGCAGTGGAGTAGAGTGAAGTAGATAGGGGAGATTGGAATGGGATAGATTTAGGTGAGGTAGATTGGGGAGCTGTAGATTTGAGCAGGGGGCATTGGGGTGAAGTGGAGCGGGGTAGTTTGAGTGGAGTGTGCTGGATTGGAGTGGGGTACAGTGGATGAAGTGGGGTAGATCAGGGTTGAGTGGAGTGTGGGAGAGTGGGGTGGGGTGGATTGGAGCAGTGCTTAATTTGAGTCTGTGGTTTCCGCTGCTCAGTGCTTGCACTTAATTGTCAGCATCGGGGCCCCGGCACAAATTTGTTTGAAAATTAAGCACTGGATTGGAGTGTGGTAGTTTGGAGTGGACTGGGGCAGTTAGCACTAGACTGGAGTGGGGTAGATTATGGTAGATTAGAGTGGGGTAGATTGTGGTGGAGCGGGTTAGGTTAGAATAGAGTGGGGTATTAGAGTGGAGAGGAGTTGGATAGATTTAAGTAGAGTTTGGAATGTAATGGGGTAAATTGGAATGGTGTGTGGTAAACTGGACATGGGTAAATTGAAGTGGAGTCAGGTAGACTGGCATGGGGTACATTGGAGTAGAGTGGATTGGGGTAGATTGGAGTGCGGTAGAGTGGGGTGAGATATATTGGAGTGGAGTGGGGTAGATTGGAGTGTGGAAGATTGTAGTGGAGTCGGGTAGGCTGGATCATAGTGGAGTGCATTGGGGTAGATTGGAGTGGAGTGGGTTAGAGAGGGGTAGAGTGAGGTGGGGTGCATTGGAGTGGAGTTGGTAAATTGGGTTCGGGCAGATTGGAGAGGGGCAGACTATAATGGCGTGGTGTAGATTGGGTGGAGTGCACTGAGATAGATTGGGTGGATTGGACTGAGGTAGATTGGAGTGGAGTGGGGTACATTGGAGAGAGTGGGTTATATTGGAGTGGAGGGGCATAAACGGTGTGGAATGGAGGGGAGGGGCATAGAGTGGAGTGGCGTGTTCTGTTGTGGGGTGAGTGGCATAGAGTGGAGGGGTATAGAGTTGAGTGGAGTGTTGTAGAATGGAGTGGAGTGGTGTAGTGTGGAGTATGCATGGTGGAGTAGTGCACTGCCATTACAGACAAGACATTTTCAATTGAAATGGCCATTACATTTGCATCGAAATACAGTTTTACTGCACAAAAACGATAATCAATGCAAATGTCATCACCAAGTATATTGATGTGTTTTGATCGTTTTCAAATATTTTTTCAGCCATATTTATGAATTACAAATAAAATGTGCTTCATTTGTACTAATGCTGATATATTCTGAAACAACAGCACCGTTTTTTTGTTGAGTGCTAGAAAAAAAACATTCTACACCCTCTGCTCTTGCATGAATTCTCAGCAGGTTTGTCACATAAATTCTCTTACTTTGAAGTCAGACAAAGAAAAGTAAACACCAAGCTCCCTCACTTGACATTTGGCCTCTATCTTTGAATGCACAGCAAATGTGACAAAATCAGAACAAGATTCATGGGCCTGTTTACACAGAGCGAGTTTGTGGAAGAATACAGTAAACAAGGTGTCGGCAATGGGAGGGACAAACTCAAGCTGGACAACCTAAAACAAATTAAAGCCTTCAAACAGAAAGCCAGAAAATGTGAGTTAACCACAAAGCCAATGGTAAGCAATGGGCAGAATGCATTTCTAGGCCAGCTTTCTGAATGTTCCCAAGATGTTCAGCTGTGCTGTCTGTCAGGCTTTGATCTGGAAATAGAGCAGTCCTCAATCACAGTTCTTATATTGTCTATGTGAAATAAAATGGATTGCCAATTTTCAAAGTTTGATTACAGACCATTTCTTGAAATCGATATATTACACAGGTGCAGCTACGTCTTTGTAATTATGGTTATGACATCACAACATAAAGAATCCCAGGTTTGTACTCTTAATAACTTTTACCCTCCTCTAACAATTTACACCAAAACTGTATTCAAAATTCAACCCGTTAGCATGCCATGTATGGGGCAGTTTGGTCAGTGTATTTAGTAGTTATAAAGACGAGACTCAAAGTCTGAGGCTTTTCCAAAATAACCTTGGTTTTCCCATATATATTCTCTAAGTATCTCAAAAACCGCAGAATAAAAGTACATCATATTTTAATGGCACTGCGGCATTTCCATTATTTCGTGTCTCTCTTACTTAGCTAAATTTTCACCCATCTGTTTTGGTCAGATAGTCAACATTCTAAGCATCAGTGCCTATGCTCAAGTGCTTTATCTTCTTTGAAAAAGAGCATTATCACCAGAAAAACACTGATAATCATTTGCAAACAATGCAAAATGAGAACAAATAAACAAGATGCAGCAATATACATGTTTGGATGGACTAATATGCAGATCTTTCACAAACCTTTTGTACAGGCATGGAGGTGATCAAAAGATTAAAAAAACCTTAATACCCATCCCTTCTGGTGTGGCTTAGAACCATGGTGACACAAAGGTTAAAAAACACAAAACAAAATCCTGGACTTGTCAATTGTTATGGATGAATATCTTACCCACCTCCTTTTTTAGGTTGAGCCTAGGGCAACGCGCATGCGCTACTCTATGGGGAGGCCACTTGGAATCCCTCCAGACTTTCTCTAAACTTGTGCATGTGTTTTGTTATTTTCCACACATTCTATTGGCCTTTGCGTGTGGCTTTCAGTAATGAAAGTACGCAAATGGCCAAAGACGGGCGCATGTCCTGCCTTTTCTGTAAACGTTCACTCCCATGGCCTTTGTGTCTTGGGAGCAAGCAGCGGCGCGCAGGGTGCCAGCTGCATTCCTGGATTATGTTACTAATTAACACAGAGCGGTCGCTTTCACTTTCACGACCGCACTTGTTTCAAAGGTCGGCGCATGCTCGGGACCTATTCGCTCTTCCTTAACCTGCAGGGTTTTATGAATAGTCATTATTATTGTGGCAATATTTTAACCTCTATGAAGAAGGTCAAAGTTTTTAAGAAGGCAAGTTACAACAGCGAGTTAAACGCTCATTAATGATATCAGATTGTATCTAGAGGTCGGGAGTATGATTTCAAGAAAGACTAACTCAGCCTTAACTCTTCCAAGGTGGGTAAAGATGCACCATTAAATTGGTACGGATGCTACACTCTTGCTGATGTAAGCGCGTTACAAACCAACGGCACACAAATTAAACACGAACATGTATTACTACAATCTATAGAGTTAAACTTCCACTCTGGAATCTCTTGCCTGCTTTGGGCCTGCTGCCCGAGATGGTTATGCTTCGATGGCTCACAGGTATGTGAACTTTAGACCTCGACGGCTAATCTGTGCGTAAATCAGCACTGCGCCGCAGCTCCCAGGTCACCTTCCCCTTGCCAGCAGGAATTCGTCTGTACATGGGGATCCTCCCTGGTCACCTGACCAGCACATCCACCAGCTCGCTGTTTGCTCCTCGCTTTGCCTTCCTGGCTGTACAAAAAGTGCAGGCCCCATTTCCTGAAACTAACAAATTCAGGAATTGCTCCTGCATTTCAGAAGACAGGGCTGGTTCCATTCTCCAAGTCTGAAGTATCCACTGTTAAGGAGGCCCGAGAAGCATTACATTCATGTAATATAGCAGAAGTACCAGGCAGGACACAAGTCATAAACAAGCATTTGCAATGCAATAGGTCTCGCATTTACGCGAGTTTCAGCTATTGACATTGCAGATGGCAATGCCTTTTATTTTTGTTTTCTATTTTAAAACATAAATAAAAGGCATTGTCATTTACAATGCCAATGGCTTAAACTTGTTTAAATGCGAGACCTATTGCATTGCAAATGCTTGTTAATGTATATCCGCTGTGCTCAAGGGTGGTACATTTATGTTTCTTTCCCTTTCAGGCTCGCTTAAGGGGTGCAGTGGGGAAAAATATGTGTCCACCCACTGGCCCCGCTTAAGCGTTGGAAGGCAATATTTGTTTTCTACATTGAAAGATAATAACTGCCCCAGTGCTATCTCACTGTCCTGGCCACAAGTCCTGGTGGATTGGGTATAGCCTCCCAAGCACCATGCCAAAGGTCAGGAATTAATTTGGCTAATAAACAAATGGGCACCCTGGACAGCTGAGTGCTGCCCCCCTTGAGGTGTTTTCTCACCTCCCACCCTGACCAAATTTGAAAAAGATGCTATTTGCTGAACCCTCTCCCTAGCCCATGAGTAGTAAGGTTGTTTTTTTATTTTCCACATGTGCTGCTACATTTGTTCAATGCCGGTGTGGAAAAGAAAATCCACCTACCACCCCTTGGCAATGCAGGGGGGAAATAGTCCCCTGTGTTGGGTTTAATTAAAGAAGAGGATTGTATCCAAAAGATTTGTAGCAGATGCTGAGAGAATATTTGAAGGATCACAACAGTTTCTCAGCACTTAGAAGAAGGGCACATTTCCATGTCTTCAATGCTCACAGTGTTCAGATGAAATTAGAAACGAGCACATACCAACCCCAGGAACAGGAGGGAAGATAAAATGTAAACAGTTCACACAATATGATATTAGTCATTGTATCTCACTGAACAAACACACTTAATGACTATAAACACAGAAAAAGCAGTACAAATTCCAAGGTGAGTTGGGCAGAACATAAAGGTAATGTCAATTCGATCCAATAAACCAAAGTAACACTACAATTTCCAGAAAAAACCTGATTCTAAGTCAAATAGGATTCTAAATAATTGAACAAATCACAAACCTGTATGGAGGAGGCAAGCGTGACCTTTTGGATTAAGTTTCTTGGAACAATGGAACCACATGTATCAAAGGACAGAATTGACGTGTTTTTGTCAGCGATGATAAAAGAAATGGGAAATTATTATGACAGTCATCAAATTTATTGGAGACATAAGATAATTAATAATATACCAAATGTTTACATTGTAAATAACTGAGCATTTGAGAAAAATGATGAAGGGAATAGAGTTTTTTCGGCAAACGTTTTTGTCTCAGATATTGTGAAAGACCCTTTGAGTATCTTCAAATTGCCTCACCGTTTGGGACTTTGTAAACACTTACTAAGATATTTCAATAGCATGCAGTTTGTTTATATGATGACTACTCTCTCAACCTAAATATTTGTTTTAGGAATAGCTGAGAAACTTTCTCAAAGTGTACTGTGATGTAATGAAAGATTCACACTATCAACATGATATGGTATAAAGTATTGAATTAAAACGCAAAGTAATTCTAAAAAGTAAGAAACAAAAAATTAAATGGATGAACATTGAACAATTCATTGCATTGAACAATTCATTTCATTCAAGCTTAAAGCTGTACCATCAGCTAGTAGTGACCAACACGAAGCGAGTACCACACAACTCCATTGGACATGAGAATAGATTTGCACACAATTCACCCAATATTCAAAGTAGAAATTTCAGAACACAGAATTGCAAGCTAAGTCGGTGATGGGTATTTAGACCGTCTACAAACTCATCCACTTGGTCTAACAGATTAGTTAATCAGTTCTCCGAGAGAGAAATCAAATCTCCACCACATTCATATGACACACACTCCACAAGCACCGGCATCTTCTCCGGTAAAATTCAAACAGTGCTCATAAACTCGTTCAGAAAACATTGTATAGAACAAGGACCTTAAACCCAGCAAACCTTAGAAAAGTACCCATCATAACCCATTCACAAAATGAGACAACCAAACCTAAAAAATCTCCAAAATGCCTACTGCACAATCGCCACTTGGCATTGAAACATGGTACTGACATTACCAACGTTATCTTAGCCCATCACTTAGACCTAACCATCCTGTCAGAAACATGGCTGAATACATTTTGCATTTCCCAGACTATATATTATTACCTCTGAGTCACGATATCATCTGACTAGATAGACCATCCAAACCGGGAGAGGGTATTGCTTGCATTCATCAATCAACATTAACAGTAAAAACCTTCCCAAACGGAGACATTTTCATCATGTGAATATCTGGGCTTAGATATTTTCAATTAAGGTAGAACCCTATGCAAATTCTACACTTTCTATCTCACTCCAGGGGAAAACCAAGCATTCATTGAACAAGTTAATGAAAAAAACGCAATACACTCCACAAAACACAATATGATTTTCTTAAGTACAAATCACCTTATTAACAGCAATAAGAAATATAGTACATAGTGTCTAATTCTAAATACCTCCATTGGGTCCTAGGAATTGCACAATATTGTTTATTGCTGTTGGTAATATGATTTGTACTCATTTTCAGCTCGACTCTCTAATCTACTGACCCTCTTTAATAAGGTGCTACTGGAACCCAAGAGTATAAGTTGATGGTTCCAGCAATATTGTGAAATCCTATGACTGAAGATGTTTTTGATCAAGCTGTTATACCAGTAACGATCATCAATGATTTGAAGAAGAGTTTTAAGGATTTTATCGATTTTATTGTTGTAATGTTCTACTGTGAATTGGATTTATGTATACTTTTATGGCAGTCTCTTCTGATGATTTTCTTAAGAGACTTCAACCTGCATTTGAGTGATCCTAACAACCCTTATGTGAGCTCTTTTAAGGTTTTCATAACTGATCTCAATGTGACACAATCATGTACTAGCCCTGCACACAATAAAGGTGCTATTCTAGGCTTCATCATTGCAAGAGATAAAGTAATAGAACTAGAATCAATCAACCCTTGTGACTGGTCTGAGCATCACTACTTTATCTTCCATAGAACGAAAACAGAGGTAAACAGGGAAGGTCAACTATGAAAACCAAAACAAAGGATCAGGAACATTAAAACCATAAAGAGCGAGGAACTGTCAGCTATCTACCAAACAGATATTCCTCTGCTAATAGGTATGGAAGATGTACAGGATCTCACTGAACACTACAACAGTAATATGGCTGGCAATATGGAATAACTAGATCCCAAATGGCTGAAGACAGTCTCTTTTAAAGAAAATAAACCTTGGTGCAATGGACATCTGAATGAAGAGGTGAAGACTTAGATGTGCTGAAAAGATTTGGAGGCACGAACCTTCTTTCCTCACCTTAAACAAGTGAGATCACTAAGGCGCTCCTATAAAAAACACACCTGGAACACGAAAATAAAATGCTAGAAACTGTCCTCGAAACATGTTTGAAATCATTACGCAAAAAAAATGACAATTTCACTTCATACTATCAGACAACAGCGCACAGTTGATGTGTGAAGATTTTTCCTCCTTCTTCGAGGATAAGATTAAGAAAATAGGACACACAAGGCCAACTCTATAACATGCGCTCCAATCCTGAACCCAGTCAAAGACTGAATTTTTTGAGAGGGTGCGGGGAAAACATGGCAGCCGGCTAGCTAGCAGGTCGCGGATGTCAGGAGCGGCGGCGGTGCCCGTTTAGAGGTGATTTCAGTAGCGGATGATATTGCGCGTAGATTAAAAGAAAGCGCTTACTTCTGTGACGATATGGGCTGTGGCTGGAAGTGTTTGTCGTAAGGACGCGGGGACTCCGAGGCTTTCTTGTTTACCAGCAGTTCTTAGCGTATGGCGGCGGCTGGGCTGGAGACCTCAGTGCAGCTGTGGGCGGAGAACGAGGAGGAGTCGCGTCCACCGGCAGGTCCGCGGAGCGGGTGCTGGGGGAGGGCGGCTGTGGAAATCGGCAGAGGACGCCGAATGATTGCCAGAACTGGGACGCGAACAAGTGGAGGTCAGGGGAGAGGAGAGGAGCCCTTGGCTAAGTCTGTGGAGGTAAAAGGCGGTGAGGAGTTGGTGGGAGGCACTCAGACATTATCTCCAGCTGACATTAGCCTGGAACAGGCGAGGAGTGAGGGAGGAACTAAAAAAGTGGCGGCAGGGCGCCCAAGGTATTTACTAAGAAGCACTAAAGCAGATGTTAATGAACCTGCGCTGGGTAAACTAAAAAAAGCTACAAAAGAATCACAAGAAGTGCTTTACTAAGGAGACCAAAAATATCAAGATAGGAGAGCACTCTATAAAAAAAAATATAAAGAAAGGGAATCAAAAGGGATTTGAATACAAGGTAGTTACTATCCCATCACTTAATACATATTTCAAGCCCGTCCCTAAAGTTCTTGTTTTGAAACCTCACCACACAATGTCAGTTCAGGATACCGTCCCTGATAAAGCTGCAGAATCAGCAGAGTGTATATCTAACGTCCCTGAGGTACAAGATTGGTCTGCGCATGAAACTCAAAATCCCTTCCAGGTTTTGGCAACTGAGACAGAAGAAGGAGAGGGAGTAGTTAAGCAAAGGACTGCAGAAATGACTGATGCAGAGTCTCTACAACAGTCGAATATAAAATCAGTACTTGATGATGGAGTAGGGGCAGTAGGAGGAGCAAGTGAGGAGGAGCTGGAAAGAGGGAAAGTGCTGACATCCCCAGTTAGCTTGGAAAAGATGCAGATAGCCCTCCAGCAGAACATTTCAGATAACTCAGACCCCTCAGATATGTCTGTGCTGGCATTGTTAAGGAGGTTGGAGAGGGATATCCATCTGGGCTTCGAAGCCTCAAAGAAAAATCAGGAGCGTATAAGTGCCACTTGTAGCCTGTTAGAAGATAAACTGGATAAACTTAGTACTCGTACAGTTGTGCTGGAGTCAGAGATGAAAGTGATGCAGGGGAGACTTTTGGATAATCGTAAAGAAATAGAAATTATAAAATTTAAAGAGCGAGAGAATGATGAGAGAGTTGAGAGATTAGAAAACATGCAAAGACGCAATAACTTGAAGATCTTAAAATTACCAGAAGGAAAGGAGGGGTCAGATATAAAAAGCTATGTAGTACAACTACTAAAAAAGGAGTTACAGCTAGAAGAGACAGAAGAAATGTTATTACGAGACATTCAGAGGATCCATCGCGATCCCTTCCGACTGAATCCAAGTCGCTCTAAACCTAGAAAGATACTAATTAATTTCTTAACGTATTATTTAAAAGAGAAGATTCTGACAGCAGCCCTCAAGAGAAAGAACATAATTGTGGACGGAACCACTTTAGATATTAGATCAGATTTATCACCTGCTACAGCAAGTAGACAGTGGGAATTAGGAAAGCGAATGGCTCCACTTAGAGCATTGGGGGCGACGGTCCAACTGAAATTCCCTGCTTTTTTTAAAGTAATGTGGCAAAATAAAATGTACACGTTCCGTGTAGTGGAAGAGGTAGATGCCTTTTTGGACCAATGCCAAGGAGAATAGTACTCAGCTTAGGTAGAGAGCGGGAGAAATTATTTTTTTAGCCTACCGTTTAACACCTATGAATTATTGAATAGTGTGTATAGGAAAGGAGAGGCACCGCTGCTGCGGCATCCAATGGCCTAGATTTAGGCCGTGGGAGTTTTGGTTGGGTTTTCCAGGGAGGGAAAAGGGGGGGTGGAGGTGGGGGAGCATGGGGTTCTTGGGGTAGGGTGGGAGGGGTGAGGGGAGTGGGAATAACAAAAAAAATCCTCAGGAGCATTCTGGCCATCATAAAAAGGGAAATGTGGGCTAGTTTTTATGAGTGGGGCTAAGACTAGGGAACTAAGGTTCCTCACATGGAATGTTAATGGTTTACGGGTAAAGTCTAGGAGGCAATTAATATTGAAATATCTAGAAGATTCTCTCGCCCATGTGATAATCTTACAAGAAACGCATCTGACTGAAAGGGAAAGCAGGGAGATTTTCTCTGCTCAGAAATGGATAGCTAGTGCGGTCTTTACACCCCAGGAGATAGTCACGAAAGGGGTAGCAATTTTGATTAGGAAAGGGGCGGATATTGTCATGGAAGACAAGATAGCAGATAAGAGAGGAAGATGGGCGATTGCTAAAATAAGATTGACAGGGGAAGCATTGGTAGTAGCTGGCTATTATGGTCCGAATGCGGACGATCTCTCAATTTTAGATAACTTAGCGGCAGAACTTCTGAACTTTTCGGGAAAAATAATTATGGCTGGAGATTTCAATACAGTCTTAGACTGGTTCAACTCACTGCAACACTTACTCAAAGAGTTAAAGAGAGATGGGAAGCCAGTCAGTTGGCACACTTTTCATATGGAGAGGGGTGTGGCAAGTTATTAGCATGGAAAGCCAAGAAAGATGTTATACGGAATCAGATTAAAGAGATTAAGAAACCGGGCACAGGGCAAGTTATAACAGACAACAAACAGATTGTAGAAGCGTTTCAGGAATACTTTGCGAATGTCTACACTGAGGACCTTTGTCCAGAAAAGGCTGAGATTGAGACTTGGTTACCTTTAATAAAACCACTTGCAGCTGAGGATATGCTGGAGTTAAATAAGGAAATCACTCAAGAAGAAGTGATGAAGGTGATTAAGGAAAGTAAAAGAGGGAAAGCCCCTGGGCCAGACGGCTTACCTGCAGAAGTGTACAAAGCCCTAGGAAATACGATGGTCCCTACTCTGTGTCATCTGTATAATAAAATTTTTAAAGGAGAAGTGACAATCCCGAGCTCATGGAACGAGGCAACTATTGTCCTAATACTTAAACCAGGGAAATCTCCAAAAAATATGGACGCGTATAGGCCGATTTCACTTTTAAATTGTGACTACAAATTTTTCTCCAAAATTTTAGCGGATAGGCTCGGTAAAATCATCCACAAATTGATTCATGAAGATCAAAGAGGTTTTATTAAGATGAGGTATTTAAAAGAACTCACTTACTCTTTGATAGGAATGATAGATTTAGCCTCTAAATATGAATACTCCTTGGCAGTGATTGCGTTAGACGCTGCCAAGGCCTTTGATCGAGTTAATTTTGTATACTTAAAAGCTCTCCTGCACTATCTCAATCTAGGAGATAAATTCACGCAATCTATTTTTTCTTTGTATTGTGCACCGACATCACGAGTACTTGTAAATGGAATTCTTACGCTTCCTATTAGTGTAATGCGGGGCACCCGACAAGGATGCCCCTTATCACCTCTGCTTTTTAATATATATATAGAGCCTTTTGCATGTAAAATTAGAGCCTCAGAAGAGATACCCCCCTTTGTTGTGATGGACTGGTCAAAGAAACTCGGTTTATATGCGGATGATATTATTGTTTATTCTTCTAATTTAGTTAGATCATTGGAAAATTTAGTAAAGACAACAAAGGATTTTGGTAAGATTTCTGGATATCAGTTAAACCAAGAAAAAACTGAAATAATGACTTGGAATCTTAATACGGGAGGGATAAAAACTACAACAGAAATGAGGTACCTTGGAGTTAGGATCACTCAAAAAATTGAAGATTTGGCAAAAACTAATTTTGAGAGAGTAAAAAAGGAGGTTGGCGACACGTTAAAAGGCTGGATGAATTTACCCCTGTCAATATATGGAAGATCTAATCTTGTAAAAATGGTGATTGTACCAAAAATTACTTTTTTGTTTGAGACTATTGCGTTGGGTTTTAAAAAAGAATGGCTGGCGAAGTTACAGAGCATGATTACAACATTTATTTGGGCGTCAAAGGCCTCTCGAATTTCATGGAAGAAAATAAGGAGGAGAGTAAACAAAGGAGGGTTGGCGGCTCCAGATATACAAATCTATGCATGGGCTTTTTGTTTAAAAAACTGCAGGATGTTGTTGGGTACCCTTTTTAGTTCTCAGATTGGCGGACTATTTGGGATAATGCTGAAGAGATCAGGATATCATGAGTTTGGTTTTTTATATACGTTTGGAGACCCTAAATTTTTCAAAAAGGTGAGACTTAGAACTTTGAGAGACATTGCCGAGATATGGTGCAAAATTAGAAAAATATTTAAGCTTCCTTATTTTAGCTATATGGCTCCAATATGGGAATCTCCTGGAGCTCCCTCCTGGACAAGAGATGCGCAGGCATTAAATTTGAAAAAGGAACCTGCCTTGCAGAGGTGGAAAGACTTGTTTCAAGATGGCAATTTAATTTCTTGGGGTTTTTGTCAGCAAATGTGGGGCCCAGTTTTTTCTAAGTACAAATATTTACAGATTCAAAGCTGGGCAAATCATTTGGAGTCGGAGATCGGAATGGAAAATGATTTTGAGTCAAAGTTGGAGTCACAGGCTTTCAAGAAGGAAGTAGCTTTCTGGTATTGGCGAATACTAGAAATGGAGGATGGATCTTTCGACCTACCAGAGATGCTGTGGAAGGATAGCTTGCCAAGGATCGCGACAGAAGACCAATGGCAAGTAACTATGTGCATGCTATATAGAATTGTTAAACCTGCAAACCTAAGGCGAAACCTTTTATTTACCATTCACAGGGCATACTGGTCTCCGTATAGACTCTCTAAATTTAAGGATGGAGGGATTGTTGGATGTCCAAAATGTAAAGCTCCAAATGTTGATGACTTGCACATGTTTGTATCCTGCCCAAATATCAAGCAATTTTGGATTGACGTGAGTAATTCTCTTTCCAAATCCTTGAACCAATGCATTGAGGTAAGCCCCAAACTAATTATTACTGGGAGATATGATTTACAAAATAGATTTTTGAACAACAATGTTAGACTTATTTTTTATGCCATGTTGCTAGCACGTCGAGAGATATGTAAACTATGGGTCTCACCACTTAGTCCCATCTTAATGGATTGGATTTTAGCCATGAGGTACATGGCTAAGCTGGATATGTTAGACCGCTCTAAAAGAAATAGAGGTTTTTGGGTACCCTTCCTGTTAAATTTTGGTTAAATCATATTTATGTTAAAGTCCGATGATTAAGCCCGTGCCTGTTTCGCTGGTATATGGACTATCCTAGGACGATAAATAGAGATGGTGGAGGACTCACATGTTGGGTCAGGTGGTCAAGAAGGATAGTTTACAGCAAGACCAGACTCAAAATATGTGTTGTCTACGCCCCATTACTCTAACCCAGCCTTAAGAGACAAAAATAGCCCAGAGGTGGATTAGAAAGAAGTTATGAGCGGCAAGACGGCAAATGAGGATAAAAAAAAAAAAAAAAAATACAGTCTTAGACTCTAAATTAGATAGGACAGGAAATAGTAGAGCTGTGGTAAATGGCAAGATGTCTTCTAGGCTAAGGTTGATTATGGCACAGCAAGGGTTATGTGATATTTGGAGACTGAAAGCAGGCCAGCAGCTAGGATTTACTTTTCACAATAAAAAATATAATCATAGCTCACGAATAGATTTCTATTTAATTGATATTAGGCTGAAAGATCGGGTAACTAAAGTGATACATTCAGGAGCTCATATGTCTGATCATTCAGCCGTAGGATTAGACCTGAAACTAGGAACAGAAGGCCTGAATTCAATCTGGAGGCTGGATCGTACAATCCTTCTAGATGAAGACTATTTAGGACTCTTAAGAGATGAGGTACAAGCCTTCCTAGATAATAATGTAGGATCAGCTAAACAAGATATAGTTTGGGACACATGTAAGGAATTCCTGAGAGGGAGACTGGGAGCCCAAGGTGCTAAAAAGAGGAGACTTTATTATAATAAGGTCTCAGATTTGGAGAAGGAAATACGATCCTGGGAGGCTAGAGGAATTAGACTGGGGGGGGGAATGCAATGGATGAGGAAGTTAAAAATAAGCTCCTGGATCTAAAAATAGACCTTTCTGCAGTTCTATCACAAAGAGTAAAACAAAGATGGGAAACTAGTCAGCTGCTCACTTTTCATATGGAGAAGGATGTGGTAAACTGTTAGCATGGAAATCCAAAAAAGACTTAATACGGAATCAAATTAAAGAAATTAAAAAGATGGGTTCAGGAGAAGTTATAACAGACAGCAAAGGAATTGCAGATGCCTTTCATGAATACTTTGTAAAAGTCTACACGGAATATCTCTGTCCAAGACAGACCGAAATGGACACTGGGGAGCTGATGGGAGAACTAAATAAAGAAATTTCGCAAGCTGAAGTGGTCAAGGTGATTAAAGACAGTAAAAGAGGGAAAGCACCTGGCCCGGATGGTCTTCCGGCTGAACTATATAAAACTTTAGTTTGTTTAATCAAATCTTCAGAGGGGAGGTATCGATACCTAGCTCTTGGAATGAGGCAACAATCTCTCTAATACCAAATTTAGGAAAACCACTTAGACGCATATAGACCTATATCACTTCTGAATTGTGATTATAAATTTTTTTCAAAAATCCTAGCAGATAGACTCAGTGAGATCATTCATAAACTGATGCACGAGGACCAAAAAGGCTTTATTAGAGGGAGATACCTGAAAGATCTAACTTTTACTCTGATTGGCATAATTGACATGGCTTCAGCGTACGAGCTTCCCTTGGCGGTGATTGCCCTAGACGCTGCCAAGGCTTTTGATCGAGTTAACTTTGCTTATTTAAAAACACTCTTGCAATACCTTAACCTAGGAAAGAATTTTACTGAATTCCTTTTTTCTCTTTATTGTTCTCCGACATCACGTGTCTTAGTTAATGGGATACTTACTCAGTCTATTAAAGTAATGCGTGGAACTAGACAAGGGTGTCCTTTATCACCCTTGTTGTTTAATTTATATATTGAGCCTCTAGCCTGCAGAATTAGAGCCTCAGAGGAGATACCCCCCTTTATAGTCGTTGACTGGTCTAAAAAACTGGGCTTATATGCGGATGATATTATTATTTATTCATCTAATTTACATAATTCTTTAGAACAGTTGGTGAAAATAACGGAAGAATTTGGAATCGTTTCAGGCTATCAGATAAATCAAGTCAAGACTGAGATAATGGCTTGGAATCTAAACACTGAAAGGATAATCAGTAAATCAGAAATGAGGTATTTGGGGGTTAGGATAACTCAAAATGTTGGAGATCTAGCTAAAGTGAATTTTTTTAAGATTAATAAAGAGGTTGCGGCCATTTTAAAAGGGTGGATGAATCTTCCTTTGTCACTATATGGCCGGACTAATCTTGTGAAGATGGTGATTGTGCCAAAAGTTACGTTTTTATTTGAGATTATCCCCCTTGGATTTAGAAAAGAGTGGATAGCTAAATTACAGAGCGAGATAGCATCATTTATTTGGGCCTCAAAAGGATCACGATTATCGTGGAAAAAGTTAAGGAGGAGAATTAACAAAGGTGGTCTGGCGGCTCCAGATTTACAAATCTACGCTTGGGCCTTCTGTTTAAAGAATTGCAGGATGTTGCTCGGCACCCTAATTAACTCAACGATTGGAGAAATATTTGGTGTGATGTTGAAAAGTTGTGGATATAATGATTTCGGTTTTTTATATAAGTTTGCAGACCCTAAATTTTTCAAAAAGGTGAGATTAAAGGTCTTACGAGATTTAGCAGAGATTTGGTATAAGATAAGAAGAAAATTGAAATTGCCTTATTTTAGTTATATGGCCCCAATATGGGATTCTCCTAGAGCGCCACTTTGGACAAAATATGCTTTGGCTGTTCAGTTAAAAAAAGAGGATGATATGCAGAGATGGAAAGACTTGTTCCAAGAAGGTGAATTAGTCCCATGGGGCCTTTGTCAACAATTGTGGGGCCAGGTATTCTCTAGATATAAGTATCTACAGATTCAGAGTTGGGCAAATGATCCTAAAAATGTAATTGGGACCCAGAATGACTTTGAGATGAAGTTGGGCTCTGGGACCTTTAAGAAGGAAGTGGCTGCATGGTACTGGTCGATGTTGGAAATGGAAGACGGACCTTTTCTACTTCCGGAGGTGCTGTGGAAAGAGTGCTTGCCGAAGATCGCGACAGAGAACCAATGGCAAGTAACAATGTCTATGCTGTACAGTATTGTTAAACCCGCAAATTTAAGGCGAAACCTTCTGTTTACTATTCATAGGGCATATTGGTCCCCTCGCAGATTATCCAAATTCAAAAATGGCGGAGTTGTGGGGTGTCCGAAATGCAAAACTCCAAATGTGGATGATCTTCACATGTTCGTTTCTTGCCCAAATATAAGACAATTCTGGTTGGACGTAAGTAATTGGCTATCTGAAGTTTTGACTCTCCAAATAGAGGTAAGCCCCGTATTAATAATAACAGGAAGATTTGATTTAGAAAGTAAATGCATGAATGATAATGTAAGACTTACTTTCTATGGTTGTTTATTAGCCCATAGAGAAATATGTAAGTTATGGATCTCACCACTCAGTCCCAGTTTAATGGACTGGATATTGGCTATGAGGCACACAGCTAAGCTTGATACTTTAGACCACACCAAGAGAATTCGGAATTTTTGGGTGCCTTTTTTGTTATGTTATGGTAAATAATATTACTTGACACAATTTCCGATGATTAAGCCCGCGCCTATCTCGCTGGTATTTGTTACACGGGACTCCAGGTCAAAATGGAGTACGGGGTGGACACACCTGGTGAGTCAAACGGCCAAGAAGGGATGATTGATTGGGGGCCGGATTCAAAATAGGTGGAGTTTATGCCCCAATACTCTAATCAACTTATGAGATATAAAAAGCCCAGTGGTGGACTAAGTTAGAGGATCTGGGTGGCGAGAAGGCAAATGAGGAAAAACAAAAAAAGTTTGAAGAAATTACAAGATAAAAAAAAAAAAATAGGACACACAAAGGTTTCATCTGAACTCTTGTTTCGCTCAGAACAACTCTTACATCAACCAGTTAAGGTCATGGAACCGCCTGCAACACATGCAGGAAACCAAAAAATTACACTTCACGGAATCAATTCAAGATTATGAACGAAGCTGATATACAAAAACTCCTGTCACCTTTAAAACCTTTGACACATTACAGTAATTCTCTTCCCTCAAAACTTCTTCAAAAGGTGAACCAACTCATACTTCCTCTATGGACCAAGATAGTGAATTTCTCATTAGTGCAAGCTTCCATTTCAGACTGCCTAAAAAATGGTCAAGTTTCTCCAATACTAAAAACAAACAAACGCTGACAGCACTGATCCCAAAATTTCTGAACGATTTCCAATATTCCCTTACTGGCTAAGGTCCTCAAGAAATGTGTTCATAATGAATTGAGCCAACATATCGAACAGTTCAACCTCCTAGACAATTGCCAATCTAGCTTCAGGCAGGGTCATAGTACAGAAACAGCTATAGTCCATATATTGGGCGAGGCCCTACACATTCGCCACTGTAATGAATCTTGCCTGGTAACCTGCTTGATCTCTCATCAGCATTTGACATGGTGAATCATGACAATTTGCATTCTCTATTAGAAAGCAGTATTGTTCTCTATGGAACAGTGTTAAATTTGTTCTCATCTTTTCTTCACAACAGATAGCAAAGATTCAAGCTAAATCAGGACCTGCCCAATCCGTCAACAGTGACGACAGGGATGACATATTAGAGGGTTATGAGTATGCAGTGAAATTCAGGCTTGGCGAGCAGCCTCTCACCATCAGCAGCGATGTACATGGAAGAGGAATTACCAGCTGTCCATAACAACACTTGTGCACAATGTGTCACTGGAACCAAGTTATGCTTGGCTGATGAGCCCTAACTCTGGAGAAACCGGGAGGGCTATGGAGGAGGTGGGGGGGGGTCTCCACCAGCCACACTGGCGGAAGCTCCTTTCTAGAGCTCTGCTTTCACAGCCACCTTGAGCATGAAAAATCTCTCCTCAGGGTCCCCTGATTGTGCGGTCATGTGGCTCAGTCCCACAAGGGTATTCGGCCATGGAGATCAGGGCCAATAGCAGCCAGTTCCACTGTCCCGGGCAACATTTGCTACACCACACCTGATCTTCAGAGCCTTTAGCCAGCCCACAGATTGGGGGGCGACCGCCCCATATGACCTCATGACCCGAGGAGCCTCTGCGCTGCCCGCCTTGTTTCAGAAGCCCTGAGCACTGGGAACCCGCGGAGCAAATTCTTATCCTGTATAACAGCAGCCATACACATGGGGAGGACAGAGGCACCACTCACGCCAGGCCCAGCCAACACCCAACAACTGGCCCTTAAGGCCCAGCGACACCCTTTTGTTGGATGCCATCTGCGGCAGCCATCACAATCCATGGAGTCAGCTGTAGGGCGTATGACCAACGCTATTGAGAGTGGTTCCCTCTGGCTGGATGTGTTTCTGCACGGATCGTTGCGCACCGCAGCCACCTCCATCCCTTGCTGCACCCATGGGACTGGTGGCCCTCTCATCAGGTGACCCAGTGAGCCCTGCTCAGCAGCCAGAACCAGTATAACTGAGTAGGGTTAGACTTGCAAGGCACACCCTGACTTCCGCACGCTTCCTGTGTTTAATTATGCCCAGAACAGAGGTTTCCCAAATGACTATGTTCTGGAGTTCTGTCACCTCGCGGAATGTGTTGTGAATAGCCTGCCAGTACGGAGAAAGGGTGGAACAGGACCCATGTGTCGTAAATCAGTCGAGAACTCCTGGCAGTTCGGGCAGCCCAAGCAGGCCATAGGAAAAAAGCAGTCTAGCTGATGTGGCTTGAAGTATGCCCTATGGAGTATGGCGAACTGTGTGCTCTGAAACCAGGCGTCAAAGGAGAGTTTCACACCGTGAAATAAGGTAATTGCCGAAGGTGAAACAGATTCTGTCTAGCAGGTAAACCATGCTCGAAACAAGTTTCCTGGTTTATGGTGCACAATTTAGCCACTTGATGAAGGGAAAGGGGCTTTGTGGCCGATATGAGGGCAAGGATGGCAGAATCCACAAGAAGTCTTGGCCCGAAGTTCCAAGAGGACT
Organism: Lissotriton helveticus; assembly: GCF_964261635.1. Taxonomy (NCBI): domain Eukaryota; kingdom Metazoa; phylum Chordata; class Amphibia; order Caudata; family Salamandridae; genus Lissotriton; species Lissotriton helveticus. The sequence goes on from NC_136070.1 coordinate 471,601,794, forward strand.
TTTTCCACAGTCTGAGCTCAGCATCTGGGTCTGGCTTTCAGTGACTCTTCCACCTCTAGAAAAGTGCCTTTGGGCACATCCCAAAGGTGGACATTTATCTTCAGGATCAGTTTGGATAACCATAGTTTAAATTACACCTGAATCCCGACTTGCCAACTGCCAAGGATAAGGTGAATTACGTAGTGTGTCTAGGAATACATCCACCTGTATTCATGCAGCTCACAGTACACTCACACAGGTTCATGAGTCGTTTTCCGCTCACACAGGCTCCCCTTTTACTCTTCCCATTCACTCACAAGAGCACGCTGGTCACCAGGTTCTCACACAGGCTCACCACTCACCCTGCATTTACACCTCTCACCCTGCACTTACAATCGCATTAATTTCACCCTGCACTCAGACTGTTCACCCTGCACTCACACCACTCACTGTCACTCAACACTTCCAGACCACACCTGTAACAAGCACACATTAAACACACTGCTCACCCTGCACTTACACCATGCACTGTCACTCAGCACCTCAGACCACACCTGTAACACAGCACACATTAAACTAGTGAACACTTGTTAACATGCACACGTCAACAAATGCAGTCACAGAATATCTGTCGTTCCTGCACTGCTAGTTGCTTATTCAGGTCCATCCATAACTACAGGTGTAATGCAAGAGAAGAGAATGTGCTAAAACTGTAGGATGGTACAGGAAAGGAGATTAAGCTGGGGCTAAGGGGGCTGGTGTGGGAGCCGGAATCAGTCTTAGGCTATGGGGATCAGCCAAGAGGGAGTGGCAAAAGAATGGTAAAGCCAGAGGATGGGGAGCTGCACAACAGGCTAAGGATGAAGCACTGCAACTGTGATCTGATTTGGGAGTTAACTGGTACCTGTGGGCATGGTGCAGACGGGGAAGAATTTACAGATGAAGAGTTACTTGCTGGCCCTACACAGAGCCCCACTTACCTTCAAAACAGACACTGGGAAGAAAGGTGGGTGGTCACCTGTGGTCAGACATGCTGTTTCTGCTAGGCCAACATCTGGGCACTGTTGGCCTGCATAGCAATAGCACTATGTAGGGGCTGGTATTGGAGGGCAGAGTGTGCTGAGGCTCCAGTTGGTGTGTGAAATGGGACCAGTCTGTGAAGGAGCCAGTGAAGTTGAGAAGAGTAAAGTGATGTTGTAGGTTGCTATATGAGGACGGACTGGGATAAGCCTGTTGCAACGCAGGACAAACAGTTTATGGTTGCAGTGAGAAGCAATTCTGGAGTGCAAGGAAGGTTGGGTGAAACAAACATTTTTGTTTTGAATGTTGCTAATGCAAATGCGGAAGCAAAAGCAAACAGGCTCAGATGCCGCTGCGTCATCACGCTGGACATAGCAACCATTTTGGATGGGGGAAATTCCTTTTGGGACGCTCTATTCACCAATACTTCTACCAGTAGTACTACTGCAGGCTCACAGAGTAATATTCTTAGCCAATACTGTCACATTATTGTGGAGGGGTCTTCTTCTTGTACACTGCAATGTTACTACATTTTAATGGGGTAGCCATGTTAGGTGAGGTAACACCACTCAGGAGTCAATAGAAGTGCAACAATCACTGCACTCTTTTAATCAAGCCAAAGTCTCTGACAGTTGTGTTTCCTAAAGCTTTTTTCTGTTGATTACACAAGGTTCGGTGATAGCCAGACCTAAAAATTACATCTCAGAAGTATTGAAACACATTCAATATAGTGCTTAAAAACTCAAATTGTAGTACTATACTTTAACTTAGGTACATTAACACTTGAAGAATAACACAAGGAGTTATGTCATGTTTTGTGGAGTACTGACGATTATCCAAAAGGTGTAAAGTGGTTTTTAAAACAGTATTATTTTTATTTAAAAAATCTTTGTTTTCATTATTTACTTTCAAAGCCTTTAGTGCCTCTTGCACATTCCTACCTGAATCCACTGTGCACTTACCTTCCATTGAACACTTAGTCTTAATTGAATGACACTTGTTATATATACTTAGGTGGCATACAGTGTATAGTTAATCACTCTGAATACATATCCTTTCTGTCAGAGGGCATGTGTCAGATCCAGTTCAGGGGGCATGGACCACAAAGGGGCTACTGGACCTCAGCTGTGGGGCCAGGGGTGGTGTACCTCAGATGTCCCAGAGTCTGTGCTTCTATGGCTTCACAAACTGGGCCACAACCCCTTCAGCATCTGACTCTCAGTAGTAGCACTTTGGAGCATTCACACACTTCTCAGGGAGGTAGGGCAGGGGTATGGAAACTCAGAACTCTGATCACCCAGCAGGGCAATATCTATTTGTCCAACCCAGTGCTTTAGTTGGATAAGAAATGTACTTTAAATGACACACTTAAAACGGTATACTGCCGCTGGTACAATAATATGCACTGCCACTTAGGCTACTGCGACTTGGGTTACTGTCCCTCTTCTCTCTTTCGAATGAGTCCCTCCTCTTGTGAGTCTAGGCAGGTCCCCGTTAGGTTAGTTTTGTGAGACAATAATCAAGGCACAGGTGCAGGTATGCCAGTTCAATCATGGTTGTGCTCAGTACAGCCTCCTAGATACAGACTCACCACAATGCAAGTCTCTATGCATTTCAGCATCTTGTATCTTTGACCTCACCTGCCTCTAGAATGAGCAGCATGGTTGCAGGAGTGGCCCTCAGCCTGGGTAGGCCACAGCAGGATGGGGCAACCAGAGCTGCAGCCTTTGGTGAATGCAGGTAAAGCAAGTCAGTGAGGGCTCATGGTAGGCATTAGACCTACTTCTGGATCACTGGGTAGAAGTTGGGCCACCACTTACACATGTCTCACCACCACAATCTAGCAGCTATGGGATGCACTTTGTAAATAATGCAATGGTGACACAAGTCTTTGCGCTGACCAAGCCGTCCACCATGGACATTGTTTTCTACTTCTGTGGCGACATCAGCCACAGGTACCGCTCTGGGTTTTCTAGTGGTTACATTCACAATGGGCACAGCTCTTGATTTAAGCAGTGAGGTGAATCGTGATTGTTCCTATTGCAAGATGGCTGCCTACCTGTGATTCCGTCTTGGGACTGCACTTCTCGCGAGGCTGCGCCCATCATCTTTGACCTCGCAGATCGCTTTCTGCAGTCTTCTTTCTCCTGGTAGACCTTTCACACTAGAGGCTGACAGTTTCTGGCACTACCTGGACAGTCACACAGGCTCTTTCACTCTCTCAGCAGGAAGGTTGACTTCCAGGTGCTTCAGGTCAGGGGTATAGCTCTTCCAGCAAGCAAAGGCTTCAGTTAATGTACCCTCCACTCTGGGATCTGGCTGTTGCACAGACACCAATTCTGGTTTTTGTGCAGCAGACCTCAAATTATGCTGTGGAATACTCCCTTGGTTAAAGGACTTTGAACTGGAGCAACAAAGATGTAAGTCGCTCACACATTTATGCAGTCAAAGCAGATAAAGAATGTGGATTAACTGTCCACAATCTCAAAACTGGTTTGCCTTTGTGTAGAGTGAGGCTCTGCACAGCAGGGTAGTCTCCAGCCTGGATTACTCACAACAGAGGCCCAAAGAGGCAAGAAGTTTTTGCAACTGGCTTTTCACCAGCCACACTGAACAGTGATCAGGGTGAATACAAAAGGCTGCCAATAGGTGGGAACAAGAGTTTTACGAGTATAGCGCTAACAATAAACGCCCACCTGAACCCCCTTTAAAAGAACTTTGTTGTTGATTTGAATTTTAATCTGGATGTACTAATAGATCGACTAACACAGTTGTTCTTGAATAAACTCATCAACCAAGCTGATATGAGAGTTTTCCCGTATCTGAGAAGATTTCGAGATTTGCTATAATTTTTAGTGGCAAGACTTTATTGAAATTGCTCAAACCACTGCTGCTAATTTTGATCTTTCTTTAGTTAAACAGTCTGAATTTAGAATCCATGCAATCAGACACTCGAATCTCTTCCAAATGTAAATGTGTATATACTGCGATTCTTTCTATTATTGTCTTGATATTAATTACAATGCTTATTTTCATAAACCTGCCACATTATATTTCTGTGAAAGATGCTAAACATACTATCCTTTCCAGAACTACTAAAAGAAATGATTCTCATTCTATTGACTTGAATGACAACTCTATTCACAGAAATGCTTTGGGAATAGATTTTAGATCAAATGTTCATACTAATTTGCTTAACGAATATGTAAATACTATTAGTGTTGGTAATTGCTACATTTGTATGCAAATACCTTCACCAGTCGCTGAGGGCGTAACTTACCATAGCTTACCTTTAACAAATGGATTTTCTTTTAGTGTGTTAGCTAGCATATTTTATGGTACTGATCAATTGCAATATTATTACTCTAATCAAGATTGGATCAAGATTGGATCTTTTCTGAACTTCCTGTGCTTAAACATTTAAATCTGCATTCTGAAACTTTAACAGCTGAAACTATGGGTTACGTATTTAGACCAGGTTAATCTTTGGACATGGCTTATGTACTTAGAAATAACCTAACATGTAAATTAGAGAGAGCTGAAAATAATGTTATAATGTAGTGGAAAGTAGACGAGAGAATGTAACAAATACTTATAATGTGAGCTACATTAATTCCTTGGAGCTTACAGCAAGAAGAAAATAAAATCACAGAGGGAATGGTTTCATTAGTTTTAGACTAGCAACACTAAGGTAAACTTGTATATACAGAAAGAAATCAAATACTAATACCGTTTTTGTAGGACTTAGCGAATATGAACATACATTTGATATGAATGAGAACTAGGGAAGATATTTATAAGGTGTAGATCCTATTTACCCAGGGGTGCATTATATTTGTGAGTAGAGTGCTTAATACAAATTGCTGAGATGGTATGGAAGTTGTAATTTGGGAATAGTTTTTCCAAAAATGTATCATGTTAAGCGAATTAAGGGTAAATGAGTGGATACACATGAGAGAATGAAAAGTGCGAGTGCAAGTGAAACAGTAGGTGATATATTTGGAGTTCTAATACCTTCAATAGGAGTAGCATTAAACTCTCAGAAAACTATATAGTTGTCTACTATTGTTGATACACTTGCCACCAGTAGGAGGGCGGAGTCTGCCGACTGTTAAAAGTCCAACATTCTTGCACTTACATACAAGACTGGAGTAAAGACTTAGAAGGTTATATTAAAATATTACTGACCTAAACAAGGACTTGAAAGACTTAAAAGCAGTTGTGCCTGTGAAACCATAGGTACGGGAAATGTTAGCAACCGGTTGGGAAACTTCGTGAATGATTCAGTGATTTCCATCTTGAGAGCTTCTATGGTGATCTCGGTGTGCATACTGCTGATGATATTGTCAATCAGATTTTGCGGATACATAAAGAATATAAATCGTGAAATGAAAAGAACAAGCACTGATTTTGAAATGGAGGATGAACAATGTAAATATTATAATGAAATTAAAACTTTAGAAGACAGTAGAAGGAAAAAGGTTAAAGACAACACACCCATAATCTGTGACAACATCTGATGCAGTAGATAATATAGCTTGAGTAGCCATCAGAGTGGGGCCTTATGATGCAAGATTTAATAAATCATAACACATGACACATTTACTGATTAAAGACACGCAAAGTTGAAAGTGCACTTTGCACATGGTTGGACACAGTGACACATGAAACTGAGACAAGTGTAGTAGAAGTACCATAAAAGCATGCTTTAAAATGCAAGATGAAGTGGAGGTGCTGGAAAGCCCATGGCAAGATGGCCACACTATAGTGCAGCTATGCTGGCCGTGAATCATAATCCTGTCTTTATCCTACATCGAGACTGCCATCCACAGTTAACAGGGGAGGCCTGATGTGGGGCCCACGGAGGTGTCCAGATATAGCAGGCAATCGACGACCTACCCAACGGGAATCCTTTGCAACAGCCCGTTGGTATGCTATGACATAGTAATGCATCAGGGCATACCAAGTGGTAAAATGGCAGCTGTCGGCAAACAGTAGTGGATGGACCCGGATCTGTCCCCTGACTTCTGTGACTCTAGAGCTGTGGGCATTGGGACAGTGAGCTGTTGTGGCCGCTTGAGGAGAAGTGCTCCTGTGTGACCTGGGGCCTGATAGAAGCAACTCCACATGGCAGAGGTGAGTAGCCATTTATTTAAATCGAGCTCCGGTGAGGTGTGTGACCCCCCCCGTGCACAGCCTGGACCGGATCATGTGGAAGCCCCGGAGGCGTATTAACTGAGGAGCCGGGGTGACTGCTGCTGCACATGAGACGCCAGGCCTGCAGTGTATCCCTGAGTGGTGCTGCCCTGTGGCGGTGCACAGCAGACAGTCAGGGGACTTGCGGGTCTCCAGCACGGCGGCTGGGTCAGTCATCCTGCAACGGCGCTTCTTCTAGACCCTGTGAAGGCACAGCAGGGCTGCATTTGAAGGGCAGTGTATAGCACAGGGCGGATTTGTGAGTACATTCTCACCCTTCCCATGACTGCTGCGGCCACGAGTGGTACGGCCTATGAGCTACCCCAGTGGTGGACATTCCAGTGTGGCCTGTGGGAAGCTGAGAAAGGCACTGGGACCTGTATCCTGGGCTGGGGGGTGCGTTAGACCAACCGTGATTCACAAAGGTAGCTGAGCCTGGGCCTTGTTGAGCCCCAACTTTATTGGACTGTGCGACTAGGCGCACTCTGCTGTAGCGTGGTGCATATATGGGGGCACGCCTGCAGTGCCCTGGGGAGGAGGCCACCCTTCACATCAGGCCTTGCGCAGCATGTGCAATACGAGACTGTGAGGCTCTCTGAGTTGCTGCAGGCTGGTGCAGCGCTTGTGGCTGGTGGCACGCTCTTTGGGAACCCACCCATCCTTGGCAGCAACAGCCCTTCCTGGTAGATTTCTCTCTCTCACGGGGGAGTGCAACTGAGCACACCACCCAGCGAGTGTCCTGTGGGCTTAGGCTCTTTTTGTGAGCGATGTGGACACCCATGACATCGATATAACATGGGGAAAACTGACAAACATCAATCCAGCCTCACATTTGAAGCCAAACTTACACCCAGATCCCAGCAGCATGCTCTATTGGTTTCTGAACAGGAGCTGCAGCCACAAGCCGCTCTGTCACTCGAGGCCACGCTGTTGGCTATGTAGCAGAGTTTGCAATCAATTGATGGGAAGATCGACACGCTGAATCTCTGTATGGACAATATGGTGATGAAACTGGACAAACAAGCGCCGCGGATATCAATTCAACTGCTGAGGACAACTTACACTCACCTACACCCAAATGCTTATACATGGAGAAAGTGCTGTTGGTAATCCAAGCGAAAAATGAAGTTTTAGGAGCACGCTCATCGCTGAACAATATCCGCATCACTGGAGTTCCTGAGTCCACCAACACTGGTAGAATGGATACATATGTCACGGCCATGTTGAGGGAGCATTTAGGCGAGGAGCACTTTTCTCAGATACTTATAGATAGGCTTTCCTGTCTACAGTTTCTAATTTTGGTAAACTCTGTTGGGGGGTTTTCAGTGTTTTCAAGCGATTTCAATACCTTAAAAAAACAGTGTTTATCAGTGGTTACACATTTTCATACGATTAAAAACAACAGAAACAGTGTTTTTCAGGTGTTTATGAACATTTTGCTTTTATTATTGCTTGCTTTCTGCACTGATAGTGCATTGTGTATATATGAGGTTCAAATACGTTTTTACAAAGCAAACTTATTGTAGTACAACACACAATACTTCTTCAGTGAGTCTTTGGTCACGCGCGCTCGCTCTTTCCTTCCTATGTAAACTTTTATCTGTGAAAAGTCCCTCTCAACATTGGCACTTGAAACGGGCAATGCCAAAACAGCCAGTACACAATTTGCTCTGGCCACTGACATAGCTTTCCATGCCAATACTAGTGCACCTGAAGATTGAGATTCCCTGGGACAGGTTCTACATCAAATGCACTGAAGTGGGCCCAAATGCCCTCAGAGTTATTGAAGCGGTCAAAAATGAATCAGCACTTTTGAAAGTCAGGAGAAAATTCCCCTTTGCGGAAGGGATCTAGAACTTGTGCAGAGTACCACTGCAAAGCTTTACTGACTTCAAATGCCATGGTTGGTGAAGGGACATTTCTATGCATCATTGCAAGCCATTTGTCATACATTGTAAAATAAAATTTTATGAATTGCTCCTCAACATTTCTTTGCTTACCAAGTGGCAAACACTCTAACATGGAACATGTTGCAGTGCCAAAGTCACTAAAAGTGTCGCCCAGGCTCCTCTCAAGGAGATGTTTTTACATCTACACCAATTATGCTGAACACTTGGTAGGCAAGGGTGCTTTCAGACTCTATCAATTTGCGACCGAAGATCCTCACATTTTTTGCCATTGGCATCATCACTCAGCAAAAATTCTGTAAACGATTGCCACATGGATGATGCATCATTCGCAGCCTCTAGGCCTTAGAACCACCAGCTAAATGACACAGTTGGGATGACTCTTTCTTTGATGCCACACAAAGCACAAAATGAGAAATATTTGCGTTTTTGTTCCTGCACATAGCAAAACAGTGCACCAGAATGGGATTAAAAGTCAATAGCATTCTTCATTAACTCTGAAGATTGTAAAGATGCTTTCAGCATTGCAAGTGGCAAGGTTCTCTTGCAAGGAAGCATTTCAGCTCAGGTATCGATTCAACTATTTCATGTACGTAGCTGAATCACTGCAAATACAAGCAACATCACTACAATCTTTGTTGAACTTGGTAAGAACATTTTGCGGCAACATTCCAAGTGACACTCAGTTTCATGTTTTCACCACTATCCCAGATGCTTGATGACAGCACTCTTTTCACATATACCCATCACTGCACCTTGCATTGAATGTTTAAAGCCTGGGATATTTGACCGTTCACCTACTATCAACACTGACTCACTAGAAAAGGGGGCTGATGTATCAAGGAGTTTTACCAATTCTCTGTGGGTAAATTTGATGGTACATATAGGGAAACATTCTTATGAAACCAGCCATTTTACCTATCAGTGAAAGAATCAAACATAGCCAAAATATCAAACATGATTTTGATATTTCTACAGTTTATAAAATAATTAAACAAGACTTAAAACATGCTTCTAAACCGTACATCTTTAGACCAAAGACCAGAAAACTGAAAAAAGCAAAAGGAAGAAGAAACAATAATTTAGGGACATCTCTAAACAACAAAACTCAAGCAGAATAATGATAGCCCAGTCTTTCTTGCTGCTACCTTGTACTACAAAGTTACAATGTATTGGCCCCTTTGGGAAGAAATAAAAATGACTCTTTCACTCTCCTTTTCCTTTATTTGAATGGCATTTAGTTTGTGGTTGTGCAGGCATTCTTTCAGTCTTTAGACCTTTAAACTGGTGAGGGCCATTTCCCTTTCGGTGGGGTTTTATCAGTTATTATAGGTTTAAACCTAAAAAAGGATAGCCTTCTTATGGTGGAGAGGGCACATAGGTCTTTGATGGTGAAGCCACCCCCTGGGGGCGGTCTCGCGTCAAATTATAGATAGACTACTGAATTACAGGGACTACGACGCAGTACTACATCTGTCCAGAGAAAAACAGACCATCCAGTACAAGGGGAACAACATGCCATTCTATCCTGACTTTACTGATGCAGGGCAAGCAGCCCGCGTAGAATTTCTCAAGGTAAAAAAGAAATGACAGTTTGCAGAACTCCCTTACGCCATGTTATACCCAGTGCTTTTACGTGTTGAACACTGTGGCAAGTAAATAATGTTCACAACTTTCAAGGTGGCAATGAACTTTGTTAAATCACTGGGCCTCCTGGCCACGGATGATGGGACTGTGAGCCTACCTCTGAAGGCACTTAAACCTGCATAAGTGTGGGCTATGTGATCTCCACTATGGGGACGGTCCTGGGACATGATAGGAGAGCTGACCTGACACACTCTTCAGGATTCGGTTGGCATGGCCCCCCATTGAACAGTCTATATCGGGATCACTACAGAACTATTTGTTTGCTTGGATTCATCGTTGTGCTTCGGCATTATGCAAGTCCTGGTCATAACTTTCCTTAAGGGGGAGGTCCTTGTTGGAGTCTTGGTTTGGAATTCAAGATGGCACCCTTTCAGCCCCTGCAACTCATGTTCTTATTGCAAGGTCTCATAGTTCGTTACCGGCCACCTCCATCCACCTGGAGGGACTCTAGCCTCTAGTTGCCCCTACAGGGTGCGCCCCTTATGGCGTTTAAAGCTTATGACTACATTGTAATTGTATACTGTGATGTTACTTTGCTCTGTATATTTTTTCTTTTTTCTGATGGCAGGAATGTCTTTAGCATATTTGGGATGCTGAAGTGGGTAGGGGGTACATGTTATTTGTTTGTATTGTCATCAAAGTACTAATGTTGCCATTTATCAGACATGACACGAATAACACTCAGCCTGTCACAGATCTACATATTGCATCTATGCCACAAACGGTAGGATACATATCATACCTTACACGGAACACCCCGGGTCTCAATAACCCTCGAAAGGTACGGCAGGTACTGGCCTACCTCGATAGACACCATGTTCAGGATGTACTTTTACAAGAAACGCACCTCAATCGCTACATGGAGCAAGCCTTGGGTACTAAATGGGAGTAGCCTCCTCATACTCGTCATATTCACGAGGGGTGCTGCTATTGATCAAAAAGAGTGTGCCCTTCACCATCACTCAATCCGAGACTGATGAGCATGGACGCTGGGTGATTGTGCAAGATGCTTATGCGGCACCCAGGAAACTATTAGCAACACATATGGTCCCAATACGGATGACCCAGGCTTCTATACGCAAATTTGGAGACGATTTTGCGCCATGCAGTCATCTGCTGTCATATGGGACGGAGACCGTAACACATATCTTGATCCATTGTTAGACCGCTCTGCATCGGCGGATTGGTGAGGTAAACAGTCAGCTGGCGTGCTCCGTCGAGGTATGGCAGAAAATGGCATTGTTGACCTTTGTAGGTTTCATAACCCAAGGCGCAGGCAGGGCGCTTTTGTGTCCTCGGTCCAAGGTTCGTGGTCCAGATTGGACTATTGGCTGGTGACAAGGGAGGTCAACGCTTTGGTGACATCTGTCAGACATATGTGTAGAACATTATCGGATCATGCACCTGTATTAATGGTTGTCACAATTCCCACTTTGAGACTAATAGTGGCTCAGTCAAAGGCACTAATACCCTATGGGAAGTGTTCAAAGTTACTATTAGAGAGGCTTGCATTGGCCTTCAAAAGGGGTTTTTTACAGTCCATACACTGCCAACTACAACTCATAGAAAACACCCTGGCAGACCTAGAAAGCGTTAACGCAGCTGAAGCAAGGCCTGATTAATTGGCAGAGATTTGAGAGCAAGTCACTAATTACAATGAAACTGTGGCGCAGGAGGTGAAGCATCTTTCTAGGCAAGCAATAGCGAGAAATTACGGTGAGGCAGGTCGAACCGGTCGTAACTTGGTCTCTAAATTAAAAGACCCTTGGACACATACACACAGAGCCGAAACTGTGACCTCAAACGGTGGATCATGTCATGACACACCAGCGATTTTATCGACCTTCTTGGATTTTTATAAGCAACTGTATGCAACTCATGACTCCACATCGGAAAAGGAAATAGTGGTGCATTTAGATGATGTGGTGCTAGTGTGGCTATTGCAGGGTCAGAGGAAATTCCTGGTGCAACCTATCTCTGAAGAAGCGATATAGGAAGCAATATGCTTGCTTACCAGTGGGAAGGCCTGCGGTTTAGATGGCCTACAGGGTACGTTTTATAAGGAATTTGCTGGCCTGTTGGTGCAGCATTTACATGCTATGTATGCAGAAATCTATGCCAAATAGGTCTTTTCGCCCTCGCTTAGAGAAGCATTGATCATCACACTACTGAAACCAGACAAACGCACCGGATAGTTGTGAATCCTACTGCCTTCTGTCCGTGATCAACACAGATGTCAAAATACTCGCCAAAGTAATAGCAGCAAGGCTCTTCCCACTGTTGGCCACGATGTTCTTAGTGGACTAAACGGGGGTTAATCCCTACCCGCTCCACTGCGTAAAATTTGCGCACAATATTTGCAGTCCTACACCAATTGGACCCTTCTATCCCGGCAGTGGCAGTCCTGTTGGAGGCCGCAAAAAGGCCTTTGACTCTACACAATGGACCTATATGTTCACAGTTCTTCATCGTATGGGTGTGCCAATGATGTTTTTGAGATGGATTTCCCTTCTGTACACTGACCTGGCTGCTAAAGTGTGTGTCAATGGTAGCATCTCAGACAGGCTGCAGATTCATATAAGGGCATGTGTTAATGCTGCCCCCTATCGCTTATATTATTTGCGCTGGCACTGGAGCCCTTGGCATGTGTGATTTGGCAGCGCCACGCTGAAGCGGCGCTTAGGTTCTGCCAACGCCCTTTCTCCGTCTCGCTGTACGTGGATGACATAGTGATTTATGTACAGGACTCAGAGGAGCACTTGGCACCGGTTATACGAGAATACATTTGGTACAAATCGTATTCCGGACTAAGCATTAATTGGTCCAAATCAATTATATTTCCTCTCACTCTGGTTACTGTCCCGCACCAGATAGACTACCCTTTGGAGTGGTGCACTACCCTTACAAATACCTAGGTATCTGGGTGCACAGGGATCCTCAGTTAGTTATCAGATATAACTATGGGAGAGCTATCTCGAGACTTGAGGACCAAGAGGCCTATTGGGTGAGGTTACCTTTACCATTAGAGTACATCGTAGCGGTAATGAAAATGATTGTACTGCCTAAATTCTTATATATGTTTATCAATATCCCTCTCGTTCTTACGCTGGTCTTCTTTAAAACGCTCTGGTCCCTTATGGTGACCCTAGCATGGGACGGGAAACAGCCTAGGGTCTGTTAGGAAACGGTCACACTATGCTAAGAACTGGGTGGTTTTGCTGCCCCTGATATGCACCTGTACTATTTATGTGCACAGGCACATTTCTCTCACTATTGATTCTACTCCTCAAAATATACGCCCCCACATAGCCATAGAGGGTGATGACCACTCCCTATTCCCCTCAAGGCAACCCTCCCACACAGATATCAACACAGGTGAAAATAAACACTATACATTGTACCACACAGGCTTGAAATGTGCTTGGCAAGCGGTCCTCCAAAACCCCTCTATATGCACCATAGCTAACGCTGCTGGACCACCCAGTCCTTTCGGTCACATGCAAACCTAGGGTATTGGCTATCCTTAAGGAAGCAGGGCTTACAAAATTTGGGGACGTTTACCCGGGGGGTACATTTGTATCATTAACTAAAATGCAGCACACTGTTGTCTTTGACATACCACCGGCTACGTGCTGCCTTGACGGCGCTGTATCCTTCCTTCCCAATGAGCCTCTAGCTCATGGAGCATTACAAACGATACATACCATTGAATCACATAATAAACTTATCACTTATCTCTATAATGCACCCCTGATAGATAGAGGTGTTGTTACAAACAAAGTTCTTGAGAAGTGGAATGCCGTCCTTGAAGCACCGCTGAGAAAGGCTGACTGGAGCTTTGTTGCACATTAACAGGCATGCTGACATCTAATTGTAATTTGACAATCATAAACTTCAAATACCTACAGCAAATGTATTACACGCCTGCCAAATTGTGTAGATTTGGGCTGCAAGCTCATGCCAACTGTGTGCGATGTGGGTCTGGGGATGTGGACTTTGTCCACATGGCATGGCTGTGTAGGTCTGGCCGGTCGTTCTTGAAGGATATAGTACCAACAGTATCGGCTATGGTAATGGACTGGTAGAATGCACCCCAGGTAGGTGTCTGCTGGGCCTGATCAAACCGTGGCAGCCAGGTAATTGTAAGCTGGCGGCTGTTGCTCTGCTATCAGCAAAACATAGATTGGCTATCCACTGGGGTAAGACATCAGCTCCCAAGGTGAAGCAATAGCTGCAAGATATGACATACTGTAAAGAACAATTGAGCTACAATGCGGAAGAACTGCCTCGGCCGTCGAGACAGAAGGACATTTGGAGCTCATTCACCGCTTACCTCCTATCGGTGTTTGATGCATACCAATATGATTTGTGATATGATGCGCTGTAAAAAGACGACAGGTCTGTGTTCTAGCTTGTTCACTACCTTGAGTAATGTCTCTCTCTTATGATGTCAAAGGGGATTCTTGACGTAATGTTGTCATGTGCGCTGCCATTGTTTGGAAACTCAATTAAAAAGAAAATGTAGAGGAGAGGCTCGGGGCAAGATGGCCGCTGCAGCGTTGTGCTGAGAGGTCGCACTAATCCCTCTCCCGCATCAACGTTATGATCTACGAGAAGGACGCTGTGCTGCTCAAAATCAACCCTAAATTGATTCTTAATGGAGTTGGAGCGCGGGTGGTTTAGTCGGATTTTAGTAAACAAGTACTTTCAGAAACGTCTACATCGGATTGGAGTGGCCTGGACCTGGGCTAAGGACAGAGCCGCAAAACTAATCATCAGCCGGAGTATGGCACCGAAGATACCCCCTCGGGAGAAGGGGAGTGAGAGAAGCAAGAAGGCGCTAGATCCTGCAGCAGGATCGACTGTAAACGTGAAAGTGGATACCCCCGCTGGGAAAAGCACCGGAGCGATAAGGAAGATATTCCCCCTCCTACGATCGACAAAGGTGGGAAAAAAGGAGGGATGCAGGGGAAGCCAAACACAGTGGTTAAAAGCTTGAGTGGGCATACAGCGGAGGAGAGCTATCCAGCTACGATTGACCCCGCGAAAAGAGAAAGCAGTAGCAAGAATCGGGAGGCAGTCCTCAGGCAACCTACCTTGGTGCAGGTACTTGCTGCGAAGAACTCAGAGCAACTCGTCCCGCGGAAGAATTCAAACGAAACAGCGGCTCTTCCCTGTAACGTCCTCGAGGACGCAATACACGCTGCAGGCATGGGAGACGCGGTGTTGCTGGTTGCTAAGCAACGACTGGCTCCGGCAGAGAACACTGAACGAAGCACCACTCCTGAGGCTCATGAGGCCCACGCAGCTGGTTGTGTACAAGACAGAGGTGAGGTTCTGAAAGGGGTCAAAGAGGGTACTAAAGGGGGCCCAAATGTGGACATAGCAACGGGAGATACGACAGCTGACATGCTCGGGGCTCTACTAGGTGTTGAGGAGGAAATGAACGCACTAAAACAACGGGACAGTACTTGGGGTAGCAGAGCCAGCCTAGCCGACAAAGACAACCTTGAAGCTAATATAAACATGCAAACTATGGGTGGAGGCGACAGTGCCTCTGTGGAACCAGAATTCTATTCAGTAAATGAGGACTCTGAATCAGCAGATTCTACTGATATTAGCTCCGAGGAGGAAGATGAGGATCTAACTGGAACAGATTACACCACCTCAGGAAAAGAATCTACAGCGAGGAAAAAACGCGGGAAGTTAAGGAGTCAGACATCTGGTCTTCCCGAACGCACGGAGAAAAGACTGATATGGGACTATTCTGCGACATCGCAGGTATATCAGGAGGATGATAATGTTAATGATAATGATAATGCCAGAGAAGCATTGTGTGTTGAGGGAGCTACAGATGGCTCTCCACCCCCCAAGCAGGATTCTTTTGAAAATGTATTTAGCATTCTCAAACAGATGCAAGGAGAGGCCAGGGCAGAATCTCGAAGAGCAAGACAGGCCACAAAGAAAATACTGAATACTTTGAGGAAAGTCAACAAGCTCTACGAAGGGATAGTGGACAGAGTAACAGAGGTGGAGGAGCGTACTGGAAGACTGGAAGACGACGTTGGAAGCTGGCAGATATTCAAATCAGAACAGGAGAAGCTAGCGGTGGACATGTGTTGGAAAATGGAGGACTTTGAAAATAGGCAGAGGAGGAATAACATCAGGCTACTGGGTGTGGCAGAAGGGACAGAAGGGCAGGACGCCAGGCAATTTGTTGTTAACCTATTGAAGGGGGCTTTCCCAGAATCCCAGTGGCAGTGGGATAGGGAGATACAGAGAGCACATAGGTTCCCATTTACAATGAGGAAAGCCCATGGCCCGGGTGGCGCAGGGGGTGATGGGGGTGATGGGCAGGGAAACCTCCCAAGGGCTATCTTAAGAAATGTAGGAAACTTTCTGCTCAGAGAAGAGATTATCAATAAGGCTAGACCTGATAATAGGAGGTCATTTGAAGGCGTAACCTTCTTTGCCAGGCATGATTTCTGCCATGCCACTATAGAGAGGAGATGGAAGCTACGGCAGATGATCTCCCCTTTTCAGGCCATAGGTGTGGAGGCATATCTCTTATTCCCTGCTAGGCTTAAGGTGATCGTGAGGGGTAAACCTTGGATGTTCACATCCGAAATTAAAGCACAACTATTCCTGGAAGAGATGAAAAAGAAGAAGGAAGGTTAGAACTGGTGTGGCATGGGAACTTATATTAATCACTGCTAGTAGACCTCAGGTAGAAGGCTAAAAGGGTGAATGAGCAGTATAGCATACATAGAAAGTTTAAGCGAGAGAGGGATGCGACTAGCGCAACCTAATGCGGGCACACATAGGTCCTTTGACCTATTTGCCTGTAAAAAGGGGGGGAGAGGGGGGAGGGGGGGAGAGGGGAGAGTCAAGGGGTGGAGGGGGTGGGCTCAGGGGAGGGGGGAGGGGAAAAAAACAGTAACAACAATTTTTGTTTCAATATATGATTTAACACATTGTCATCTGTCTAGAATTCATGGTATGTCTATATATTGGTTGATGAGCTTAAAAAGAATTGGTCTTATTAGGTACATTCTTCAACAACTTTTGCAATGGCGTGTAAGATAGCAACAATTAATGTTTGTGGTCTCAACGACATGAATAAGATGATGAAAGTGGCGGAATACTTAAAAACCCTGCGTTTGGATTTAATTTGTCTGCAAGAGACACATATAGAAGAGAGTAAGACTTATCTTTTGGAGCAATTAGGATTCACTGTTCTCGCAAGTACTAAACAGGGTACCAGGACTAGAGGGGTAGTAATTTTGGGAAAAGGTAGGGACGTGATTATTGGGAGAAAGAAGGAAGATAAATGGGGTCGATGGGTGATTGTGGAAATAAAATTTAGGGGACAGACAATAACTATTGTCTCAGTTTATGGATCCACAGAAGATGACCCAGAGGTGTTTCAATTCTTAGATATTGAGTTGGCTCAGTGGCCTGAGCCTATAGTGTGCTGTGGGGATTTTAATATACACGACCCAGAGAGTTCTTTTACACAGTCCGGGGGGTCATATCGGGGAAGGAAGAAGAAGGTATATAAAGCACTAGCTGCTATGGTGTCTCACAATGCCTTGGTTGATCCATGGATAAAGCTACACCCACATCTGCTTGGGAGCACCTTTTACTCCGCACCACACAAAGTAATGGTCAGATTGGATTATTTCTTAACGTCTACTACCCTACTTCCTGGCTTACATATAGAAAAACTCCCACGGGTTATATCGGACCATAGTCCGCTGATTTGTACGCTTAAAATTACCCAAATACAAAGAATATCCTCGCAATGGTCCTTCGAGAGAGCTTTACTAAAAGATATCACATATAGGGAGCATATGGTTCCATGGATACAATACTTCTGGGAAGTTAATAGAGGGACAGCATCCCCAGGGGTGGTCTGGGACACGTTTAAGGCTGGAGTAAGGGGAGAAACTATGAGTTTTGTTTTGGCAAGGCAGAAGAGGGAAGGGATAAGAGAAAACAAACAGAAAAAGAGCTACTAAGAGAGGAAGATAGCTTGAGTAGGGCTATTGTACGGAAGCTACCACTGGAAGAACATTTATTTAAAATCATAGCATTGAAAGCTGAAGCTGTTGAAGGATTGGCCAGGAAAGCGGCAGATAATTATTTAACGAAAAAGGAAAGAACATACGAATATAGTGAGAGAATAGGGCAAGTATTAGCAATAAGAACTAGGCAAAAAACAGCAGCAGCAACAATAAAAGAGATAAGGGATGGACAGGGGAATGTGGTAATAGATCCATATTTAATAAGGGAAGTTTTTAGAAGGTTCTACTCAGATCTATATACCCCAGAGGATATAGCAAGTCCGGCAAATATTGAAAATTATTTCTTGAATATTTTCCCTCCGATATTGCCCGAAGAAGACTGTGAGATAATGGAGGGCCCTTTCCAGCTGGAAGAACTAGAGTCTGCCATCGGAAGTTTACCAGCAGGGAAAGCAGCAGGACCAGATCTAATACCAATTGAATTTTATCAAATATTTAGGGAGGTGCTACTTGCAGATATGTTTTATACATTGACGCAAGCACAACTAGGGGTGCCTATTCCGGAATCCTGGGGCGGAGCTAATATTATGGTTATTTAAAAAAAAGGTAAACCACCAGAAACACCAGGGTCCTATAGACCCATAACACTGATGAACTCAGATGTAAAAATATACTCAAAAATACTGGCAAAAAGATTGGCAAAAAATATTGAACAATTGGTAACCCCCACCCAGCACGGGTTTATACCTGGGAAAGGGACAACCCAACACGTTAGGACTGTAGTTACCATCCTCGATGCCGCAGATGTCTTAGGAGACCCTGTTGCAGCGCTTTTTCTTGACGCTGAGAAGGCGTTTGACAGGGTCTCTTGGGATTATCTGTGGTATGTTATGAAGTGGTGCGGGATAGGGGATAGGTTTATAAAAGCTATACAGGCCTTATATATCACCCCCACTGCTAGAATTAGAGTTAACGGAGGGCTCTCAGCTGCAGTTAACATTGCTAGGGGGACCAGGCAAGGGTGTCCTTCCTCGCCTCTACTTTTCGCGCTATATTTGGAGCCGTTACTGCGGCGTTTTGAATCTAATGTGGATATACCACCAATAAAAGTAAATAATTGTATAGTGAAGACACTAGCATACGCAGACGACGTAGCAATTTTAACATCAAACCCTACCTTAGCGATAAAAGAGGTAGAAGCGGAGGCCCTAATGTTTGGGCAGATATCTGGGTATAGTTTGAACAGAGCCAAAACGCAGATTATAAAGAATACATATACTAGGTGCGATGATAACAGAGTGGTTAGCTCGGCAGTATATTTGGGGGTTTCACTATCGGCGGACTTGAGAGTAATAGTTGAGAGTAATATGGCTCCTTTAATTTTGAAGGTAAAGAGTTTCCCTGTTGGGATGCACTAATGTAATAAAAATATTGATACTGCCCAAATTTCTTTATTTTTTTAGAACTATTCCTTTGGTTTTTGAAGTTAAATGGTTTAATTTGTTAGAGAATGTATTGAATAGATTTATTTGGGCACATGGGAAGACCCGGCGTGCATATCGTTATATGACCCTTCCAAGAGAGAGAGGGGGGTGGGGGGCCCCTGACTTTAGAATGTACCATATGGCAGCAGCATTACAGTACATGCAGGGACTAATCGGGGGTGGTGGACTCGAGGAAAGAGTTACGATCATGTCCACGGAAGTGTATTCTGCAGTGTTGGGGGTCGAGACAGAAAATTGTTTATTAAATTGTGTAGAATTTGGGTATTACAAAAGGACTAGATTTAAGACCATAGAAGCAGCAGTTAAGATATGGAATGCTTTTTTAAAAAAGGCGAACCTAGGAAGATATAACGGGTCTATCAGGCTATATAAGAACAAATCTTTCCCGGTGGAAGTCTTCGCTGATTTAATAATGGCTGGATGGGCGCAAAAAGGGATAATACAGATTGTGGACTTAATGGATGTAGAGGGGATTGTCCAATTTGAAGATTTAACCCGAAAATATGGTGTTGCAAGTAGGGATTTTTTTAAATTTCTACAGATAAGGAGATTTCTCAGCAATAAGCGGGGTGGGGCAGCGGGCTTTAGTCGAAATGAAATACTGGAGAAAATAGTATTAGGAGGGGATTGTACGATAAGATCTTTCTATGCAAGTCTTGCAAAAGGGAAGGTGGATGACATGGATAAATTTAGTAACAAATGGGTTGAAAAACTGGGGGGGGGGAGATTGAAAGTTTTGTGGAATCACTTGACCTGGGGCGTACCATCTTATGCTCGGGTCCCCTCCAATCTCAACATTATAAAACTCTGTTTTCGTTGTATCACACACCGGCTAGAATATCTAAATGGGGAGGTTCGACTGGTACCACCTGCCCTTGTTGTAATGCTGTAGATGCAGATATTGTCCATATGTTTGCCACCTGCCCCCAGCTACACACTATGATTAAAAATATAGAAGAATTTATGGGTAATACTTTAAGAATACGAGTTCAATTGACACCGCTATTAATATTGCTGGGGAGGGATATGTGGGAAGATTATACCTATAAAGAATTTATGTTTATTGCCACCGCAGTATTAAGGTTGGCAATAGCAAGAGCATGGCTGGATAAGACCCCCCCAGTAATGCAAACTAGGCTTTCAAATTTATTAGGCATGTATAATTTGGAAAAGGCAATATACTCACGCAAGGGGAAAAGGGGAAGAAAGTTAGGATTAAAAATTTGGGAGCCAATTGCGAAATGGAAAGAGACCATGGCAATATAGTAATTTATTTGTTTTGAAAATGGTTTAGGAAATACAGACATTTGTAAATCACAAGCTCAGGTGGATATTGAGTAATGTATTTTATTATTTCCCTTTTGTATTGCATAATAGGAGTAGTCTCATCAAACCAGATGTGGTTAAGTATAAATTTAAAATTATTTGACCAATGTATAATATATGTATAATGTATGTGATACAATGTGTAATGAAAGAAAAAAAAAGAAAAGAAAATGTAAATGCAAGATGAAGAAAACATACATACAAAACAATACTAATGCATATAAATGAGTTCCACTAAGGAGAATTTCTTATGAACATACTGTTTATTAATGTTTACTGATGAAATTTTGCTGCTAATAAAGTGGCCAAGTGTTTCTTATGCCTGCTACTAGAGTAAACCATTTAGAAAAGTCGGTGCAAAAATGTATAGAAACTAGGTACAATCTTCAAATTTCACATAATAATACTAGACATTCCATAGTTTATGAAAATGAAAAACGAATTTTATAATATGAACTTAGAACATTATACACTTATATGAATATTAAAAAAGATTATGGTAGTAGGGTATTTCGAACATTAAATATGTCCATGTAATAATCTCTGATGAAAGTTCTACATATTCCCCATTTGAAATGATTTATTGCATTATATTTCATATTGATTTAGAATTCATTTCATATCAAATGTGTGATGCTAAGTTAAAGGATTTTTAGAAAAAGCTTTTTCTCTAATCCTGACCTTTCTCCTTACCTAATACAATGGTCCATTTACAACCAGTGAAATGTTGCTTTATTTGTTCTGTACATTTATAATTTTCGACATTCCTAAATGTTTCTTCAATGTTGACAGTGAAATATTCCTGTGGGAAAAGGATTTCAGTTGTTGCTATAGATGGATACTTTGTATTTCTTTTCACCGATGTTAGGCCTATGTGGACTTTCAAATTGTTTGTTTCTCATGACTAGAATGGGAAAGCAGTTCACTATTGCGAGTGTCTTAGGTGACATTGTGGGAATCTGAGAATATAACAGTCTTTTGATGGTGGTGTGATGCTACATCACTAGGACCTTGTTAGAGACTTCATAAAAGAAGAAACCCCAAAGGAGGGGCAACACCATACTTTTTCTTTTTCCCTTGCGAGAGGACTCTATGCTGATTGATTTTGAATGATTACTAAGAACTATCTTTTTAGTTTTGGACTGCTTTGCTGATACTGCAGTCGCTAGCTGATGGACTGAAACCTTCTTTGCCGAACCATTTAATTTTCTTTTATTTCTTTTGCTCTATTCTTTTTTTTAAATCTTTTTATTAACTTAGCTCAGTGACTCAGCAAATACACAACAATGTATACAAGGCATGTGCAAGGATAACAACACAGTCCACATTGGAAAGCAAACGATACAATGCCATAGAACAACAATGCTTATCAGTCCTGTCTCGCCCTCCCCCTCTGGGCTCTGTATTTGCGCCAGGGACCCCGGGCCTTCCTCCATTTTTTCACACAACCCCTAGCCTTGTACACTGTCTCCTCCGCCCTTTGACACCAGTCCAGGTCTCCCTGCCACTGGTCCCATTGTGGAGGCTCCTGCGCCCCCCATAAGCTAGCAATATTCCTCTTCGTCACTCCAGCCGCTAGGGCCAGCGAAATTTCAGCGTAGCTTGACCAGTCCGTCGGACCCCTGATCATAAGCACAAACCACCTAGGGTCCACCGGTACAGGCGCACCCACCACAGTTTCCATCGTATGTGCCACCCTAGTCCAGAACGGCACAATATACGGACAGCCCCAAAGAATATGGAAAAAGGAGCCCTCCCCGGGCAGACAGCGCCAAGATGCTCCTTTCGGAGCGACCGTTGCGCTCTACAAATACCACTACAAATTACAAATTACAGCGGGGACAGACACCTACCCCAAGCAAACAGGTGAGTGCGCAGGTAATACACCAGATGGAGGATTTTTAGTTGGACCAGGCGGAACCTAATCCGAATCGCCACCTCACGAGGACTTTGCAGGGCGTCCTGCCAGTCGTCGTCCGCCAGGTCTCCAATATCTTCCGCCCATCTAGCCCTCAGAGACACCAATGGAACAGGCATATTATTTGTGAGTTTACAGTAAATAGTGGCCGTGGGTTTCTCTAAAATGGGATCTAGCAGGAGCCTATCTTCCATGGGCGAGTACTCTGGGACCGAGGTGTCTGCGCCTATATGCGTACGTAGGGCATGCACTAAGCAGAGGTAATAGTAGTGCTGGGAATCACGCATTTGATACTTGTTTTTGAGATATTCGAAGGTTCTAGGGGCACTCCCCTTCCAGACATCCCCAAGATAGTCTATCCCAATCAATTTCCAACCATTAAAACCCGTTAGTCGTTTCACCTCCGTCAACAGATCTCCTGTCCAGAGTGGGGTCCTTCCCGTTACAGTGCCCGCCCACCCCAAATATTTATTGGCCTCTCTCCAAAATAGAACCACCGTCCCAGTGTGCGAGGGCAGATCTTTGTGCTGTTTCCGCAAGTACAGAAGGGGCTCACAGTTGCCCTCCGGCATGACATACCTATCAACCCTGTAGGCCGGGTCAATCTCTCCTCATAAATCCAGTCATTAACGACCAGCAACTGAGATGCCCAATAGTAAAAGTGCACGTCCGGGAGGGCCAGCCCCCCGCCGTACACCCCCCGTGTGAGCTTACGTAGTGAAATTATTGGGTTTCTCCCGACCCATAGCAGCGTTCTCAGGTCCTGAGATACCTGTTTAAACCCCCCCCCCCCCGGACCGGGTAAGGTGTATTATGCAGGATATAGAGGAGGCGCGGGAACGACAGCATTTTAAAGAGCGCAGCGCGCCCCATCAGGGAAAGAGGCAAGGACCTCCAATGGGCAACGTCTGAAGCCAGCAATCCCAGGTGCGGCTCAAGATTTTTCACAAAGAACTCCGACCTGTCCCTAATGATGTACACCCCCAGATATTTGAATCCTTCCATAACTATCAATGCTGGACACCCCGACGGAACCCTAGGGGGGGGACCCGACAGTTGGTAAATCAGGGATTTGGCCCAATTGATCGTGTAGCCAGAGTAACTGCCAAATAGTTCAAAAATATGGAGCGCCTGCGCCATTGAATGGTATGGTATGGTCTGGCCATATAGAGGACGATGTCGTCGGCGTATAGGGATATACACTCCTCCCACTCATCAGACAGGACCAAGCCCCAATAAGACCTTTCCCTCCAGATCCAGTGTGCCAATGGCTCCAGGGCCAAGGCAAAAAGGATTGGGGATAGTGGGCATCCCTGCCTGGTGCCCCGCCACAGGGGGAACGTCCGAGACATCGCCCCATTCTCACCCGTGCCACCGGTTGTGAGTACAGTAAACGCACCCAGCTGCAGAAGACAGGTCCAAAGCCCAATCGTCGCAGTATCATAAATAGGTAAGGCCATTCGATGCTATCAAAGGCAATGGAGGCGCCCAGCGCCATTAGGGCCGTTTGGGTGTCGCCAACGTCTTCCGTCATGTATAAAACTCCGTAAAGGCGGCGCAGGTTGTTCCTAGTACTCCTGTGGGGCATGAATCCTGACTGATCCAAATGAACCAGATCTGGTAAAACTGAGAGTAGTATCGTCGCTAAAGCTTTAGCCAGCACCTTGGCCTCAACATTAAGGAGCGATATAGGGCTGGAAGGCGAGCACAGGTCCGCCGGCTTCCCGGCCTTATGTATGACTACAATCGTGGCCTCTCGCTGGTCCGGCTGGAGTTTCTCCACGCCCCTCGCCTCGAGGAACATTCGTCTGAGGGACTCAATCACAACACTGGCTGGCCTCTTGTATATTTCAACTGGGAGCCCATGAGGGCCTCCCTGAGTTCCTGCGCCATGAGGTCAGCGTCAAGGCTATCGGATTACTTCTGGGACAGCGTGGGCAAAGCGAAGTCCCGCAGGAATTCCTCGCAGTCCGTTTCCGATCTGTTGCATACCAGGTTATAGACCCCTTCATAATATGACGTGAAGGCCTCCGCTATCTCAGTCCCGGTGGATACCAATGATCCTGACTCGTCCATCACCTCCACAACCCAGGATCGCTTACGGTCCCTTCGCTCGAGCCATGCCAATAACTTCATGCTCTTTTGCTCTATTTTAATGTATCACCCTTAATGGAATTTAAATCTGAACCCTTTACCCTTTTTGGAGGATTTGAGCTGTTAGACAAACAAACTATCCTTCTGCCTTAAAGGTAGTGGGGCTCTGAATCTGTACACTGATTCTTATAATAACCTTCCGATAAAGCCTTGCCTAAATGTTTGGTACGTTAATGCAAGCTGTGATATTCTTAACTGAAATTCTGAAAGATCGCTTATGGCTAAGATTTTTGAATCTTTAATACAATAACCAAATTAATATAATTCCTGCCTGAGTCTATTATTGAGTCTTGTTGGTTCTTCCATTTGAACTGTGTTATTTTACAAGTGATTTAAATGTGTTGTAGGGAGAATCAGCTAGCTCTGTCAGAACATCAAGCATTACTTCTCTTGTTCTTGTTACTGTTGCAGTACGTTTGGTCTGCATAATTCTAATTTGACTGAACTTCTTCAGGAGGTTGGGTCTTCACATTGCTATTCTTGACTTCTACAGCATGGTCTTGAAAGTGATGTACCTAAATCTGATCTCAAACTTGTGAGTTAGCTGTCAAATAATGGTACTCATTGATCAGCTATCGTGGTGCTTTGGCCATCCTAATTTCTACCCCTCCGAGTGGCGGAGAAAGATTCATCAGAGGATCATTGCCTCTGGTAAATGGAAATGCTGCAGATTGTCTTACCGTAAAGGAACCAGTATGGTTAGAGTAGTAAGGAGAGTAACTGTATAATAAAATTTTACCACACTACGCTACAACAACAGCAATACTCTTTCACTGTCTATGAAACCAATCTCATTCTCATCTTGTGCTCAGAAGCAGGCTAGGGTCTTCCAAAATGGAACCTGTAGGTTTCCATCACTGTGGCTAGGTAATGCACATACTGCATGTACCACACAAGCCACAAAACACACACAATCCACTTTAAAGTTAGTACTAGAATCCAGGTTACATATTGATGCAGAACTTTACACAAGTGAGGCCGAGTACACAGATAGGTCTGATCACGAATCTGGATTCACAAAACACGGTCTGCTGCCACCACCGCTGCACATGCCAAACCATGACAAGTGCGGTAGGCCACTGTCAGCAAAATGAGAGCACATTTGGTGCACCCTCCAGGTCACAGGACAGTTGCAGAACTGCATTTGTGTCAGGGGCAGAGGTAGGCCTCTGCACGTTATAATAGCATGAGCCTTGAGCCAGAATCAACAAGCATTTGCAATGCAATAGGTCTTGCATTGACGTGAGTTTAAGCTATTGGCATTGTAAATGACAATGTGTTCTATTTATGTTTTAAAAACCAAAACATTAATAAAAAGCATTTTCATTTACAATGCAAATAGCTTAAACTCGCGTAAATGCGAGACCTATTGCGTTGCAAATGCTTGTTTCTTTATAACTGAAGTGAATGTATTTAATGGTGGTCTCAGGTTTTGTTTTTAATTAAAAGAATGCAGAGTGGAGTAAAGTGATTTTCATAGGATCACATATTTTGGCTAAATTGGAAAAACTTAGTAAAGTAGGTAGAATCAGGTGACCAACTATATGTGCATCTCCATTTGTGCGTCCTAACAGTATATATTATTTTATATGAATTTATTAGGCAAAAGCGCTAAATAAAATTACAGATGCACCCTGCGCAGAGAGCGCTGTTGCAGTGTCAGGAATTCGCTGTGCGGGCACATTCAGACGCTAACACGTCACTTTCAAAACATGAACCCCATAGCAAATAATAATAAGGGAGTTTGTAGACACTTTTCGTAGACACTCGGTGATGGGTGCCAACAAAGAGTGTTGCACCACCAAAACGAAAGAAAGTCGAACCTGACCAAGTTCGAATCCCGAGGTCAGCTCAACATCCTGTCATTTTCAGCAGTCATTTAATATCCCCGTGCCTAGAAAAAAGATCTGACTTTGAATGATTTAATCTGGTGCTCATGAAAAAGCAAGTTTCCGCTACATAAAACGTGCAGAAAAGAAATCTTGCACATACTTGAAAAACTATCAACATCATTTTTGGGCATTAGATTAAAAAATATTTAGCATCTCAGAAATTATGTTATTTCTATCTGATCTTTCCCGGCGCTGTTTTTGATGGATTTGCATTGTAACGTAGGGCTACAATTGAAACTACATGTCCCATAATGCAATACAGAGAAAAAGGGGACGTGTGAAGCTTGTTTGGTGACCAAAATGCAGATGAAACACAGCCAAATGAACAAATCCCTATTTCGCAGTTTCAGATGTGGATTTCCTAACCCTTTCACATGCACTTGTCTCTAAAGGTGCAATTGGACTAGAATAGGGACTGGTCAGATTTGTTTGACCCACGCACTTCCGGTCACGCCAGAAGTTCTGCAGTTGGAAAGCCATGTTTAGCAAGCGTGGTGATCTTGAGGGCTAGTGAGAGTCGTGGAGGTCTTTGGGAGTTGAGAAATTGCAATTTCTTTGTGGTTTCTGCGACCTGGTTATGCGGACTGCTGCGGAAAAGATGTTGCAAACGAAATAATTGGAGATTGTTTATCCTAGCACAAGGTATCAGGTAATGAATGCGGGGCATGTTTCAAGGATTAGCTTATTTTTTGGGATGGGGCAGTTTTATGTAGCGCAAACTCGACCCAAAGGTACCGGAGCGCTTTACATGAGCACCAGTAGCGTTGGAGATGGAAACATTCATTTTTTAATGGCACGAGGAAATGAAGTGATTTGCCCAGAATCTCAGGCTGTTGAGCCGACGAGACTAAACTTGGTTCTACAACTCCAAAGCCGACAGCTCTGGTCGGTAAGCCACATCCTTATTATGTCCAATACACGATTTTTATAGCGTGGAATGTATTTTTTTATTTAAAAAGGCATGCCTTCGTTAAGGTCTTACTAGCCCAGAAGTGCCTTCAGCAGCAGGTGGCGGATATCAGAAATGTTTGAGCAGGCAAGAGCCGTTTCCGTTGCTCCATTTGATTGGATTCAGAGGCGGGTGATGCCCTTCATTGGGGTCAACGGTCGCGAGTGTGATATCTCTGCTAGATGAAACAATTGTTCCCTTTCTGTTTTGCAAGGGGGAGGGGGGAGTCGAGTACATGCAAAATGGTCACATAAAGCTTTGTTTCATGCAGTGACTTAGACAAGCAATAAAAACAAGCTGAGATTGTCCTGGCAGCTTCCAAAGTGGAAGCGCGCACAGCACGCTGAATATGAACAAAGCACGTTGCCCTGCCCAAAGTAGGACAAACTCAATTCAGAAAATAGTGCATACAACACCAAACAAGCATTTGCTATGCAATAGGACTCGCATTTACGCGAGACCTATTGCATTGGAAACTGGAGTTCGGGCGGACGAGATGGCATGAACGGGAGTGCGGGGGGAGGTGGGCGAGAATTCACGGACTGCGGGCAGGTTGGGCACGAGAAGAAAATAGTGATTGAAGTAAAGGGGCCAGTAGCCATGGAAGGATACAAATGTCGACATGGCCGTCATGATGATGGACTAACAAGCCTAAAAGCAATCGGAAGGCAGCATTTAGGACCTAAGCCAATGAAAAAGATTGGCGGAGAGTGGGCGGAGCTTCCCCAAAGCTTCCACTCTATACTGAATACTGCATGCCTCGGAAAGTAAGCAGCGCATGCGCTGCAATGCTAGGCTCGACCTGGGATATAAGTGAGTCACAGTCAAGCACTCAGAACATGAAAACACGACTGCACACCATGCAGGGAAAATTCTCAGTCCAACAGCATGTTCAGGCAATATTATGTTTTTCCTAAATTGATATGGCTTATCTTCCTGTCTTTTCACTACATATAAATTTACTTGACTCCTATAAGTATACTATTTTGTGGATATTAAACAAGTGCATATTTGTATCTCAATGTATAATCATTGATGTAAATATACATTATTTCTGGTCATTGTCACTCTCTACACAGTGGACACATAAAGGAATGGCTACTCTTCACCCAGTAAATGGTGAGTAACTTGGATGTTTTGTTTCCTTTCTTCACAAGAACAATGAGTTGGGAGGAAGGAAAAATGACTAGAGCCTGTAAAGTTAACACTCCTTGTGACCTGGTGGCTGTCTTGCTCAAGGAAGACCTGCCCCATGTCATGGAGAGCTTACCTACAGGCTGTAGAGCTGAGAGTAGCCACAGACCGTTAACACTGAGCAGAAGATTTGAATAGAGAGAGCTGGTAAGGGACCTTCAGATCTGCCGAAAGGCTTCAAGGTCACCAACAGCTCCGCTAGAAGATTTCAGAGGATAAGGGGTCCACCAGCCACAATACTTAAAGTTGTAGTACCTCAGAACATCCTGATTCTTTGGCAGTACAGCTGAGGGCTTTCTCACCGCTGGCTCTTGCTGTTTTGAGGGAAAACCTGCATTACATCTCACCCACCAATTTTACTCTTCCTCCATGCCTTCCCCTTGCTCAACGACAATTCTAGAAGCTCAATACTGTTTACCAGATAACAAAACAGTTAAACATCTACAGTCACTCCCTAATAATCTCCTCAAGGCTTCATCAATCCTTCATCAATGTTGCAAATGCATATGGGCCAGCAGAATTGCCTGCAGACCTTTGTCTATCACTAGTTAATTAGCCAAGCATGTCAGAACAGTCAACAACTCATTGAATATAGATATTTTCCCAAAGGAACTCTAAATGCCTCACATAACACCCTCCCTAAACCAAACAGGATTTGAGCCAAGAGATCCTTCTAACCTCTGGACAATAACAGACTGTTTTTAGTCAAAAAGATAGAATGGTTGAAAGATGTGCGTCAAAACATCTATCTACATCCAAAGAAAATGACCTGCTTTAAGATTACCAAAACAGATTCTAGTGCAGATGAGGCACAGAGGCAGCAGTGGATTAACACATGGGATGATTTTAAAGCAACAGTGGATTCATACTGAAGTACCGTCACGCCTATTACTTGAACTGTCTCTTGCCTTTGATACTGTTCACCATCCCAAGCTTCGACAGAGACTTGACAACATCAAACTGTAGGGTGCATAACTAAAGCAGATTATGTCTTTTCAATCAGACAGATTATCATCTCACGGCTCCCTTCATGTCAGCGCCACTAATTCACAACTAATGTACCAAACATCTTTACCCTCTCTTTAACATTTACCTTAGCTTTATATTGCACCCAATCTGCTCCTTCAATTTCAAGTGGTACTGTTATGCAGACAATAAACAAATCATTCTTAAGTATGAAAACTCATCTGACTTTGACTCATACTCAATTGGACAATATCTCAAAGTCAAATAATGGATATCTAACCACAGCAAAATAAACACGTCACAACTCGAAATATCCATACGCAGTAATTGGATCAAATTCCACCCATCAACAATATGGCCTCAGCAAGTATGCCCACCACAAACAACTGAGCCCAAGCGAGGAATCTAGGGATAAATACGGACTCCAGCCTGTCCTTCATAATAAGTTTGTGTTTGTCTAATATTTGTAATCGGCAGTTTGGCACTTCTTTCCCTCATATCTCCACCTACATTTCTTGAAATGCTTGTCCTGGCCCCACTGACTGAAGAGTTAGCCCCCTCCCCCACTGACCGTCAGGTCTAGTTGCTCCCCTGCATTGACCCTATAGCATAAACCAGATAGAAACTGCGCAATCTCTAAGAGACCGGTTGACGAGGGTAATGTCAATCGATCTGCTGTGGGGAAGCCCACAGCTAAGGGGCATGTCTCCCACACACTCACTTTCTTCTAGGCCCTTATGGTTGTCTCTAAGACCCGACCCTCTGTGAAAGTGCAACTGAGAGGATATCAACATATGTTATTATTATTATTTGTCCTTTATTTCGATAAAATATCATAAAAGGTGCAGATAAAATAAAACATTTCATTTTACATAGTCCATTTTAGGTAGCTATACGGGTAAGTATCTATTAAAAGGAGTACATGTTATGTTAAAATAAGTGATTAAAACAGATAAAATCAGTTTCCTTAAAATCAGCAGTAGTTTCCCGTTAGTTTTGCATCTTTTTACATTTTTTCACCCGCTTTTCTCCTAATAAAACATACGGCAAGCAGGTACCTGCTAATACAAAAAACTATAGCTCATCATATGTACTGAGGGCCAAGTTTTTTTACATGCAACACCAAATGTGCAGTTTTTAAGTTGTATGTATCCATCTATTATATGATGTTGACTTGTATTCACATGGTGTTAATGAACCTCAATAGATGCATTCATTCTTCGACACCCAGCAGACAACATTGCTGAGACAGCTATCAAAAACAAGAGGCCATGTAAAAAATGGCAAATACTCCCTACCACTTGTTCATCACAACAGCATTGTCCAAAAACACTAGCAACATTTGCAAAATGAAATGTGCTTAGCAAAACCAATTCCCTGTCTTTATCTAAGTGAACGTTGCAAGCCTTTCTGATAAAAGTATTAGGTTCCCTACCTGTGAACATTACAGCAATAACAATAAAACCTATGTTAATTGTAACTCTCAATATACTAATTTTAAATGCATTTACATAGCGCTCGCTCTGCAGTCTGTGCGGCCTCGCAGCGCTCCATGAATTTGTGCCCTTTGGATGTCTATGTACTTTTAAGAGATCCTATATGCCCCATGCCGAGGTGTGTCACGTCTTCTGATAGTTAGGGTAGCCATTCCTGTTAAATGTCCTTATTTGGGCATGACTACGTGTCTTTATTGATCCCAAAGCCAGGCCAGTGTTTTCCTCCCTCAGTGATAGCCCTAACTGTCAGATAGGCCGACACTGTGCAGTCTGCTTTCTGGAAGCCTGCCAGACCGCCTCGGATTGGTGACACCGCTGCAACTGACAGGTAAACTCTTAACACAAAGAACGAGAAAATCCACTGAGCATATCAATTGACTGGCGAGTACAGAAGATCTTGACGGACTTCCCCGAAAGACTGTTTACACAACCCGCAATTATGTTTGGAACCACTGCACACACTGTATATAAAAGCCAGGCGAGACGTACAGGTCAGAGGTCGTGACACGGGTCGCGTCTCGGAGTCTAAACATTCAAGGCATAATTATGTCTGGCAGGTGGTCTTGCTTTTGCCGCCACTTATTTAAGTAGTGGCGATATTTACTTATTGAGAGGCCTCTCTTCTTTTGTTATTATTTAAGAGGTCACGTGGCGCATATTCCATCTTTCCTACCATGTTTTTAAAAGTGAAAGGGGCGCGTTAAATGTGAAACGAACTACATTCATTCACCTAGAGTTCACCAATACACAAACAGGGACGACATTTTGTAACCAGGTCTAAAAATATTGCCCCTAAGTCATGAATGGGAAATCTAGAAACTAATTTTGAACAAACTACAGAGTGATAAACGGTGCTGTTATTCAAAATAAGCTGCTTATTAAAAAACAAAATAAAGGAAGCGGAGCTACGAATGAAGCCAAGGACAGCTCCATGGCCTCTCTGTTGTGAAAATGCACATAACTGCTACTCTGTTTATCTTCATTGGTTTGTGTCAGGGGTCTCCAAAATTGGGCCTGGAGGGCCCTATCCATGCCAGATTTAAAGATTATGTAAAAAAAAAATCTGGCATGGACCCGGCCCTCCAGGACCGACTTTGGAGAACCCTGGATTATATCACCTGAGCAGCGCAGTACTCAATCAGGAGTATTCCATATGCAAGAAGAGTCTCATCTGAGATGGTGCTGACTCTGCCCCAACCCTGATGGCTTTGTCCTTTTGGTAAATCAAAACACATCTATATTGAATGATTGCCCAAAGGGTTAGAAAGACCTTTAAACCAGTAGTTTTCAAATTGTAGCGAGGTCTGAATATGGTTCAGATTGCAGTGTTCAAAGAGTCACTGCAGATGAGAGGAATTAAAGGTAAAAGTTGTATGAAAGACAAAGAAGTGCAGAAAATCACTATCTCTGGTGGTGGTCTGCTCACCCACAGCCAGGAAACCATCAGACTGCAGATTAAGGGCCTCATTACGAGTTTGGAAGTCCAAGGATCGCTAGACTTGCGGGTACGGTCTTCCGACTGCCATAATATGACCAGGGCGATCGGGCTGCAATGGGACCACCACAACCGCCAGGGATCCTTGTGCCTCGGGCTATGGTGTGCATGCAGGGGGGCTCATGTTGTGACCCCTGTGAACTTGCAAGACTGATTTTGATGTCCCCATGGTGGTGCCTATGAAATAGAATACCAAAGAACCGCCTACCATACAGGAAAAAACTCCTATTCTGGCGGGTGGTTCAACCATGGGTTTGGAGGTGCAGGAGAAGGACAGGCCCACTCTCATAGTGCCAAACTCGTATTGAGGCCCTAAGAAATATAAAAAAGAAATTCAAGGCAGCAGGCCTTTTCTAGGATCTGGAGCAACAACAGAACTGCCCCAATGATGCTCCAATTTCAGAAAGAGTTGAAGACATACCGTTTTAAGGACCAGAACATCACAATACATTAACCATCCACAGCTCAGCTTCCTTTCCAGTTACTTGCTGACTTTAAGCTTGCCTTTGGCCATGCACAGTGCTCCTCTGTCTTTTGGCTAGCTTTGCAACATAGAAATATCATATAAATACATACATTTGATTAGTAACATGCCTAGAATATTATGTTATAATGATTTGTATAGCGCACTAATCACCCAAGAGGGTACCCAGCCCCTTGGGTAGGTGTGTAGGTTTTTGGTGCCCAAGGTGCTTATATTAGGAGCTAGGTCTTCAGTTTCTTCCAGAACTCAAGAAGTGAGGAAGAGGCTCTGATGTGTTGAGGGGTGAAATGTAGTAGAATATGCGACCACCAGTTTTGCCTTTGAGGATGCGGAGAATGTGTGCGAGTAAGGGAGAGCATAGGTGTCTGATGGATTGGTGAAAGTGTATGCGGATGTTCAGATATTCTTGTCCTGTGTGGTGTAGACCTTTGTATGTGTGTGTGAGAAGTTGAATTGACTGCTCTTATGCATGGGGAACCAGTGAAGTTTCCTGAGCTGTAGTGTGATGTGGGTGCGTCATGGGAGGTCGAGAATGAGTCTTACAGCAGTGTCTAGATGGCCTGGAGTCTATGTAGGAGTTCTTTGTAGATTCTTACATAAAGAGGGTTTCTCTGGTTCAACCTGGTGGGGAAGAGGGCTTGCCTGACAGTCCTTCTGGTGTTCTGAGGCAACCATTTGAAGATTTTTTGCTGCATGTGTAGTATGTGGAAGCAGGAGGTGGACCCCGCATTTACTTGAGAAGTCAAGTTTCAAGTTTCAAGTTTCAAAAGACCTTTATTCGAATTTGATAAAATTCATAAAAGTACCGAACACACCAAGGCACATATATACATATAATACAAAACAATTATATAAATAGCATTCCATGGTAAAAACAGTTCATACAGTGGTTAAACAGTAAATTTCATTATCTTATAAAGTATTTACAGTAGTATCTTAATGACTGATTCTGATTTCAGGGACTTTCCATAGTCTTACGTGCCCGTATGGCTAATCTTAAAAAAGTGCTAATGCGAAATGTCAGTTCATCAGTGTCCAAGGTGAGCAACGGCGTATAGGATTCCTGAAGTGTAAGAGGTCTGAATTTCCTAAAGTATGGAGTTAAAAGCCATTTGGTATATCTCACATAATATTTACAGAAAAACAGAAAGTGCAAATCATCTTGAGTACTTATACCGTCACAGGGGCAGGGGGTAAGCTCTAAATGATGTCGGTGCCCCAGAGGAAAAGACAGCAAAAATTTCACAGTTCCTGCCCTTAGACGAAACAATAGAGATCGCTCCCAACTTGACATTGGGAGTGAAAGGTAAGGTGGCATGATCTGCATACAAAGACCATTTCCAATGAATTTCTTGACCCCTGATTTCTGTAATTCACTTCCAAGCCGTTCATTACGGTAAAGTGCATAAAGTGACTTTTGGACCTCAGATTTATCCTTTAATTCCATAGCCGTTGGCTCGGTAAACAAAGTACCTCTACCAATTTCATTAAATGTTTTGAAAACTTCTTTAAACCAGGGGATCTGCATGCCATTTTCACAATTAAGGCAGTCCTTAATGATGTTTTGCGTAAGGACAGCAGCCTCGTTCCTCCAGATTCTAATCCAGAAGAGAGCTGGTCTTGCTTTAATAAAATCATTTATGAAGGGGAGGTTGAGTTCGTTATGGCAGATAAAATTAGAAGAGGAGATCGGTGCTCCCAGCAATTTTCTGCAAAAGCGGTTTTCCTCTCTTTGGATGCTAATGCTGCTGGCCGATCCCCAAACTTCAGCTCCATACGTGGCAACAGGAGAACACTGTAATTTAAAAATTTTAACGATGGCTTTTGTGGCGCCAATTTTCTTTGGGCGGGGGAGACTCAGGACAGAATTGTTGGCTTTCGAGAACTTGCTCGTGGCGTGGGCCACA
Source organism: Lissotriton helveticus (assembly GCF_964261635.1). Classification (NCBI taxonomy): domain Eukaryota; kingdom Metazoa; phylum Chordata; class Amphibia; order Caudata; family Salamandridae; genus Lissotriton; species Lissotriton helveticus. The sequence goes on from NC_136070.1 coordinate 471,636,856, forward strand.
TGCCCACTCCACGAGCCGTTCGCAGCGAAAACCAACCCCAGGTAAGGGAACTTATGGACAGATTCTAGTTTATCTGTTCCAATTCGAATTGTGCTGAGTTTCCTTTTGCCCGGCCCACAGGACATAATAAAAGACTTTTTAAAATTAACTTTCAAATCCAGTCCCTCCATAAAATTTACAAAACTATGTACAAGCAGACGTAGAGCGTTAGGTGTACGTGCCATTAAGACAGCGTCGTCTGCATATAAAAGCACGGGTAGGGGTTTGCCTAAAATAGTTGGGACATCAGGGGTAGCTTTCTTTAGACAATTGGACAGACCATTGATATAAATAATAAACAGCAGGGGTGCTAAGACGCACCCCTGTCTCACCCCCCTCCCTATCTCAATGGCTCCCGATACCTCTCCGCCCATCCCAATACGTACCCGTGCTTTCAGGTCAGTATGGAGATAGGCTAAGAATCTAACAAGAGTTGCATCAAGACCGTTTGACAGGAGAGTTAACCAAAGCTTAGATCTATTCACAAGATCGAATGCGGATGAAAGATCCATAAAAGCTAGGTAGGCAGGGGATGAGCGAGCAATGCAGTATTTATCGATAATCAATTTTAAATTTAAGCATTGCTCGACTGTTCCTACCCCGCTCCTGAACCCCATCTGGCAGGGATCTAAAAAGTCAGAATCAGTCGCCCATTCCAGTACCCTATTATAAATTATTCGTCCTAATATTTTTAGAGTATTATCCAGGAGGGAAATAGGACGGTAATTTGCTGGGTCTGATCTGTCTCCCTTTTTATGGATGGGGACGATGATGCTAGTAGCCCAGGTGGCAGGCATGGCTACATGTGGGAGACTGTTAAAGATGTTTAGGAGTATAGGCGTCCAAAGAACAGCATTAAATTTAATAATATCGATAGGGAAGCCGTCCGGCCCGGGCGCCTTGTTACCTAAGCTCTCTTTGATGGCTTTCCTGACTTCTAGATCCGAGATCTCTAAGCCTTCTGTTTGGTCCATATTAGGGAGAAATTGCTCATCAGAGGGGGCGGCATAGATATTAGAAAAATGGGTCTCCCAGGCTGCACTAGTTATATTGCAACTAATTTGTGTAAGCTCTTTGCCCATTTCTCTCGTTCTCCTAACAGCCAACCAAAATGGGGCGCTGCCACCCAGATTGGCGCTGATAACCAGCTTATCCCAGTGGTCGCAGAGCAAATTTGCCTTCCTTTTCGATATTTTGTCTTTGTAGTTTTTCCTAGCAGCTCGTACTACATCTTTACATCTGGGTTTGGCAGAGAGAGCCTTTCTTAACTCTCTATTGGCCACGGAGCAAGATGTATCAAACCACCGTGGCTCTTTGTGTTCAGTAGGGAGTGGGACTGACAGGAGAGTTTTTATATTTGAGCATAAGGCTTCAAAATCTGTAATCAGTTTTTCATTATTAGTGCATGGGGAGGAGAGGCATTTCAATAAATCGGGATGTGCCTCCTGAATCGTGTCTATAATGGCCCCACAGTCAATTCCCCTCCATTTAAGGCGAAGGCCGTCAATAGAGGGTGTAATGTCCCTTGCCCCATTTAGATTCATAAAAATCGGACTGGGTGCGAAATTAAAAATAGCTAACAATGGATTATGATCACTGAAAGACGTTTGTACCACAGAAGATTTGATTAGACAGTCCGTTAACAGAGGTGATGTAAATATGTAATCGATAATTGAACCGTTATCCCTGCCCTTAAACGTGGGGGCATAGGGAAAATTCATATCATACCCTACACTCATTACATCAACAAGATTAAAATCTGAAAGTATACTGATCAATTCCAAGCCCCTGCGGTCATTACAGTAATCAGGATTAGTAGATCCATAGTTCTCTATAAGTTTCACATTAAAATCACCCCCAATCAGAATACAAGTCTTGGTGTCTACTGACAAAGAACAATCAATCATGTTTAAAGCCTTAGATAATGCAACAAAGTTTTTGTTCGGTACACCATAAAAATCATTGTTATAAAAATTAATTAAATAAATTGTGGTCTTTGATTTCAATTTATATTCCAAAATTTGAATATTGGTATTGGCAAGGTTGTCTAACTTCAGGTCACTGATTGTACCGCCTGCCAAAATTCTGATCCCCATAAAGAGACCACCCACTGCTCGGCCAAAGCTAGGTTTTACTGATGTCAGGCTGAAGCAGTGGTAGCCTTCAATATGCAGGTTATCAACAGCCCAAGTTTCTTGGAACATAAGTATGTCTGCATCATTAATTAGTTCAATCCAAGCAGGGTCCAGAAGCTTGGATTCTAAACCTGCAACATTCCAGCTTAAAATTGATAGGCCATGTTTGAACCCATGTTTGATGGATGTACTCCCAGTATTCCCAATATCATGGTTGAGTGAATCATTAGAAATGGCCGGGATGCTATCCGACAATATAATTTCTGTAGCAACAGTTTTAACGTGGTGCAATGCAGCTGGAATTGTGGCACCCTCTAAGTTACAGGCTTTAGCATCGTTGCACATTTCTTTATTGGGGGATATACTCAGTCAATCCTGTTCATCTAAAGATGATAAATAATCGAACCGATTGAAAGTAGGAATATTATACATTGGCCTAACATCAGTCATCTGTGCAAACTGGGACGGGTTAGGGATTGGGTAAGACCTATCCCTATAATTACTCTGATGCATAGTTGGGGCTTGAAAGTGCTGCGGAGGGTTAGGGGTTAAGATTGGCATTGGGGGTTGTGAATGGCAGTTACGGTTGTTGAAGTAGGCGGCGTTTGGGTTCTGATTTTGGACAAAAAAGGGTGATTTAATCCTTGCTCCAAAATTCATATCCTGATAAGAATTAGTGGGGAGATTATTGGGAAAATTGGCCGTGGCTTGTTCGGTGGGTATCAAGTGTCGGTAGAAATATCCTAAGGGGAGGAGCGTGGTGTTGAATTCCCTGGGCGATGGTAGAGGGGCATTGGCTAGTGTTCTCTCTGCCCATAGTGGATTTCTGAAGCTTATGGTGACACAGTCGCCCTCAAATTTTTTCCTAAGTGGTCCAATCCAACCCACTCGCTGTGTGTTAATAATCTCCCTTGCACCATCAATAGGGTAATTGCAGTTAGCAATTAACCAGTGCAAGGTTTTGTTTTTAAGTGATATGGGATTTTCATCCTGATCCTTTCTTAGTTTGGTGACATTTACTAACACTAGTACATATGCACCGCATTCCGGTGGGAGGTTAATGCGGGCAGGAACTTGTCTGGATGTTTTTGGAATAGGTTGGGTCGAGGTAGGATTGCTTATTGAAGTTGCGGGGTGGCCTGTGATGCTCACATCTAGAAGTTTAGTATTAGTGATGGTATTGGTACCAGGGTCCTTCTTTTTATCTGTGTGTTCACTATTGGTGTGCGATGTTACTGCTTTTTGTTTAGTAGGTGGGCCATTGGCCAGTGCAACAGATGCAACTTTGTGTGCATTGTTTGGAATTGTTGGAAGTGCTTGTGAAATATTTGTTTTAGGGCCTGCTATTTTGGTGGTGTTGCTATTATTTATACTTGTTGCAGGACCTTCCTTTAGGAAATTCTTAAGAGGGCTGCTCAGTTCAGCTAGTTGTTTTTCTATTCGAATTAGCCTATTTTCAATGGGGGATAGGTAAATGTTTAATAATTCCCCCAGTCTTTCCAACAGAGGGTCGTCTGCCTTATCTGTGTTATCATTAGTATCCATTGTTCTACCCTGCTGAACCATTTTACTTTCATCCCCCTGAGATATTACCGTGACCCTGGACGTGTTATAGTTGGGGGCAGAGTTGGTATTTTTCCCAGATTTCCTTTGTGCCCGGCCATATTTCCTGGCCATGGTGACCCGGGGCTTTGGTGCATGTAACTTCAGTTTTTGAACTGCCCCCTCTCGCCTGCCTCTCACTTGCCTGGTGTTATCAGCGGATTTTACTTTGGGAGAGGGGTTAATAGGTAGGTCAGGGGTTTTTTCCAGGTCTGTGCTAATATCAGTATCTGAATCTAACAGGGGAATGGAGGCAGAAAGGTTAACCTCGCTGGGAATGGTGTGAATGTCAACACATACGTCAAGTAGGGGTCTGATGTTATTAGGCATAGCTCGTGCAGGTGTAGTGGCGGTAGCGATGAGGCCAAGTGAGGAACGTTTGGCATGCGCCAGATCTTGTGATACCCTGCGTTCTAAAAGGCTAATGCCCTGATTTATGGCGTCATTGGCCTTCGTTATAAAGAGGTCGATGGGGCCAGTCACAGTGGCAGCTGTTCTGCTGCGAGTGCCCCTTGGAGACATGATGACAGTTACTTGGCCTTATTCTGCGATATAGGTTGCGACGCGGAACAAACAGACAATAATGTCAATAACACCTAGCAAAAAGACAGATAATCCCAACAATGTTTTCTGTCTCCACAGTTTCCAAAAGAAGGTTGCCCAATGGGCCAATAGAAAGTACCTTAGAATAATGACTAAATGGGGTGGCCCCGTCCCGTCCTCCTCGTGCCTCGGAGGGCCACAGAGGGCCCGCCCTTTGCCCGGGCTTCGCCCCGGGCAGCTCCCGCGCGCGACTCGCGGGTGCGAGGGGCGTTCTGTTCTTTAAGGCGCCTTCTGGCGCTCGTGCAGCGTCACTCCCGCCGCCGGGGCACCTGGGTAATGTAGTCCCCCCGGGTAGCGCTGGCCGTTTCCCTCACGGCGGTGCTGGAGCGCTGGAGCCTGGACACACGCGCTGGCCGTTCACCTCACGGCTTGGTAAGTTCCCCCAAGGGAGCTCTGGCCGCTCCGTTCTTTAAGGCGCCTTCTGGCGCTCGTGCAGCGTCACTCCCGCCGCCGGGGCACCTGGGTAATGTAGTCCCCCCGGGTAGCGCTGGCCGTTTCCCTCACGGCGGTGCTGGAGCGCTGGAGCCTGGACACACGCGCTGGCCGTTCACCTCACGGCTTGGTAAGTTCCCCCAAGGGAGCTCTGGCCGCTCCGTTCTTTAAGGCGCCTTCTGGCGCTCGTGCAGCGTCACTCCCGCCGCCGGGGCACCTGGGTAATGTAGTCCCCCCGGGTAGCGCTGGCCGTTTCCCTCACGGCGGTGCTGGAGCGCTGGAGCCTGGACACACGCGCTGGCCGTTCACCTCACGGCTTGGTAAGTTCCCCCAAGGGAGCTCTGGCCGCTCCGTTCTTTAAGGCGCCTTCTGGCGCTCGTGCAGCGTCACTCCCGCCGCCGGGGCACCTGGGTAATGTAGTCCCCCCGGGTAGCGCTGGCCGTTTCCCTCACGGCGGTGCTGGAGCGCTGGAGCCTGGACACACGCGCTGGCCGTTCACCTCACGGCTTGGTAAGTTCCCCACTTGAGAAGTCATGTTGAGCTTATCTGAGATGATCCCTAGACTCCTTGTGTGGTCTGTGGGCGTGGGTGTTGGTCCTAGTGCTGCTGCCCACCAGGTGGAGTCCCATGGGGAGGTCCTGTTGCCAAAGAAGAGTACCTCGGTCTTGTCAGAGTTGAGCTGCAGGCAGTGGTTCACATCCAGACTGCTACTATGATCATGCAGTTGGTGAAGTTGGTTCGGGCTGTGGCTGTTTTGTCCGTCAGTGATAGGAGGAGTTGGATTTCATTGGCGTAGGAGATGGCGGGATGTTTTGTGATCAGATGATGGTGGCGAGCGGGGGTCATGTATATGTTGAAAAGGGTGGGGCTGAAGGATGATCCCTGTGGGACTCCGCATATCAATTTCTTGGTCTCTTATGTGAAGGGTGGCATCCTTACTCTTTGGGTTATTTCCGCGAGAACAGGTATGCATAAATACCCACAAGAGCAATACAAATTACTACAATGTAGAATGTATTAGTGCCTACATTCAAATGCATCAAAGAGAAGGGAATAGGAGTTTTGATTAATTTTACGTTGCAGCTCACTGGCCCAATGATATGAGGGTCATTTTCAGCCAGTTGTGTTTTTTCAGTCAACATGTTCGTACCTCACATAGGGCCTGATTCAGAAAGGCAAACTTAAACTTGTGTGCCTGTTTAGTGTTTTGTTTGCAATTCCCAAATTCCGATTTATTAGAAAATGTATAACTTCTGGGATTCTTCAGTCAGGATGGAGTACTCTGCACATAAAAAGATAAGTGTACATTTACCTTTGTTAATTAAAAAAAGCAATCATTTTGGCTGACCCAAGAGCATATCCTCGTGCCAATTTGTTGTTCAGCTTGCAAGGTTTTTGAACTAATGGTTGAAACTGCAAAGTCTACAAACCACAACTCACTCACATGATTCTTGTGCGATGAGTTGTATGTTGTGGACTATATAGTTCTCACACTGACCTAGCCAGTGTGTCCTAGGCCCTAGTATGGGCTCCCAGGCCGCTGTTTGAACTGAGAATGCACAACAATAAGGGTTCAGTGGGCCCCATGGGCCTAAGTACCACTGTCCATGCTGCACCAATGGAAGCTAATCCCCGGAGTTCGCAGGACTTCTGAAGGGGCCCGACAGCCTGGGTGACCTCTCTTCGCAAATGCATCTGGGTAGCATCCCTTTGAGCTTGAGGCTTTGACCAAATGATCTTCAAAGTCCACCTTGTTAGGGCCTTGTGCATCATACCTAGCTAAAACTGCTTCTAATGACTACCTCAAGATAATTTGTGTTCAATCAAAAACTGTATTGATTAGTAAAGCGCTCCGACGTAGGCATTTGACATTGTCCAGTTATGTAAAACCTCAAATATATATATTAAAAAAGAAAAAGTTGGTTTAAGATCGATACATATTTTTAGATTGTAGGTAGGCATTGTGGCTCATATGACTTCCTGAGCCATTCCAAACTGTGCATATTGGTATTCTGATTTGTGATTAGAATTATGATGGACCGCAAATAATGACATTGTTTTTCAATCAAGAAATGAAATGGTTTGCTGCTGGTGGTTGATACGTTTTTTTTAACCTTTTAGGTAACTAATTTTGTACTGTATGGCTTTTGTAATGTTTATGGTTTTGACTAATAAACTACCGTATATATTAAAATTGGCAGGTGACAGGAGAGTGACATTATGTGGGTGTTCGTACACAGATAAGCCCTCACTGTTTTAGAATTGCTTTCTACGTTGCATGCAAAGTGACTTCAAAATAGAACACCAACATTTTATCCAATGCACAATGCAGTCTTTGTGTAATCTTACCTGCAGCATTACCTCCGGCTTTATAGCATTTGCCTGTTTGATTGCTTACTCCGCAGCGAGAGGTTGCTCCGAATTGACCCCAGTGAAAAGTGTCCTTGATTTGCATACAGTTGGTAGATGGTATGAGGCTGTGCCAGCTCTCAGTTTATGATACCCAACACCCTTGAGTGGTGCCACGTCGCCATATGCCACAGCGATGGCCCCGGGCAGGCCGCGCTTCTAGCATGGAAGGGCTGTTACACCTTTGTGACCCTGAATAATACAGTGGGGTCAGCAACAGGTGAACGCTAAGGGGGCAGCGGGTGCAGAACGTCACACATGGCGTCCGTCTTCTACGCAAACATCTGCTGCTGCTGCTACACTCGGTGTCACTTTACCTGCAGAATGCCTTTTACATGTTGAACCGGAAGGCGAGAGGCGCGTAGGAGGCGTATTGATTTCAGTTGCTGCAGGCTTTACTTTACTCTTCAGAAAGGAGAATTGTCACGCAGTTCAACTTCCATAGCCAATAATATGTGTGAAAACCTGTTTATTGGCCAATTACCAGTTAGTTACGTACACACATCATACACATTTTGACACGAATAGTAAGTTTCAGATAATCCTTTGTTCTGGGAAAAAAAATATTACAGATCGAAAGTCACGTGACCCCAGTTAAGGTAGTCGGTAGGATCTGCGGAGTAAGGGGGAAAACCAATTATGGTAAGTTAGATGCGGACTACAAAAACACAGTAACTGCAAACACCCCTTCGTCACAAAAAAACAAAAAATAAATGAAGGTGTCTAATTATATAATTAATTAATTAAGCACAAACATAGAGGACAGGGATTTCACTGGTATGCTCCGGCTATGGTGAATGGTCTAATTTGCAGCATGGCTGGGTCGTGTGGGTGCCACCCAAGGGTTAAGGAAGCCCAGGCGTTGCCCTGTTCTTCCTAAGGCGGTGGTGGGTCAATGTAAAATTTCAGAGGATCATTACCAAATTTTCCAGGGACTTGTATTAAGAGTGTAGACATATTAATATTTGAATAGGACAGTAAGCTTTGACACTTGGGCTTTTGTTTAAGAACAAATGTCTTCTGGTTGGTATACCCCTGATTCACTTTTTTTATTAAAAAAAACATCATTTATTAGGTTTTTAAGGTACATGATGGGCCATAGTCCACTGTAAACATGTTGAGCATCGGGTAAGTTCAAGGTACCTGCGTTTGTGAAAAACTGGAACTCCTGCAAAACATGCAGGCAAAACAACTCAAATGTGACACAGAGTATTTTAAACCCCACAAAATAGATTAAATCAGGATATATGCGACCACAAGTGACCGTATAATAGTGTCTGGACAGTTCAGGGACGGAACTTTTATGAGGGAGCCATTCTATAAGGGATCCGTGTGCGGTAGAGGTGGTAACTCTATTCCTCGGTAAATCGCCCAACATCTTATTTTATTTTGATAGTTTTTTATAGACAAACATTCCCTTGTGGGTATCAGAGAGCTTTACAGGTATATAGATAGCGGAGCAATAATAATAATAACATTATATTTGGGAAAAAATACAGGATAAAGTAGTGACCAGAGTGGAAGGGTAAGTTTTACATTGTTCAGAGAGCAGAGGAGATAAACCAATAAGAGCAGAATTAACATAGTCAAGAAAACAGCAGGATCATGTAGTGTCAAGAAAAGTGGGGGTAGTGTCAGGAATGAGAAGTCGAAAAAAAGAGTTTGTTGGTATGCAGTGGTCGTGAGGAAAATAGAGGAATCTGGATGGGTATCATAGGCTCAAGGAAGAAATCTGTTCAGAAGGAGTGCTTTGACTTATTTCTTGAGGGATTCAGTTGAGGGACTCAATCTGATTTCAGTAGGCAAGGAGTTCCAAATTCTTGGAGCATGCCCAGAGAAAGATCGATTGTAGGTTTTCTTTTTTCAGAATCTCAGAGGTTTCAGAAGTAAGGATTTGGAGCTTCTGGATGATCTGGAGCCACCAGAGAGTTATAGTTTCTAGGCAAGATATCTAGGGTATTGACGTGGAGGGCTTTCTGTGCCATATAGGCAGTTTTTTGCTGGTTTCTTGCTTTGTAAGGGAGCCAGTTGAGAGATTTCAGATCAGGGGTGATGTGGTTATTTCTTTTTGAGCCAGTGATGAGCCTAGCAGCAGAGTTGAGCAAGACTCTTAGGGGATCCAGTATGGATCAGGGCAGTCCAGAGAAGGTTACACTTCCATAGTCTAGCCTTGGAATCACTTGAGCTTGCACTGCATGCTTTAAGTCGTTGGAGGGAGGGGAGGAAGGGTTTTAATTTCCTAAGAATGTTCATTTGTTGATTCGCTCCTTTGGTGGTGACACTGAAGTGTTTCTGCGTGTCGAGGTTGATTGTTGCCAAGTGAACGGAGCAAGTTAACCAACCTGTGTGTGTCTTGAATCTTTATATGTTGCTCTAACCCGGAGTCAATGTTCCTGTGTGGCACAAGAACGTGGTGGCGAGGCTGGTGATCCAGCCCCATGCACTGCTAACTTTTCTACAAAGGTAGTCACTGTGCAGAGAGCACACTCCTGACTCCTGGTGCCAACAGAACACACAGCAAATGGCCTAACTCAGGGCCTCGACACAGTTCTGACCCCTTACTGCTGCCCACAAGAACCACACCAGATCACAGTAACAACTATGCCTGACTAGAAGTGAGACTCACATTCGGGCTCCAATGCCTCGGGCCGTATGAGTGAGTACAGCGAACTGCCATTTCTCTGGTACCTACAGTGCATGCCTGGTGCATGCACATTTATCTTCACCGGCTGCTCTCGACTACGCCATCAACATAGTGCCATTGAACTACAATGCTTTGGCCACATTAGAACACCCAGCAACAATATCATGATAAGTGGGAAATCAATGACCAGCTAGTTCCTGCGTACAGTCACCTCTCTGTGCGCTCACAAGATGGTCAATCCAATGTCTCCATCACCTCTATCTGCTTTGCCTCACACACAGAGTGTCTCTTCATCATGCTTAACACAACCGAAATCACGATCCTTCCATTTAAACTGCTCTCAGCATCCTCCTCTGTGGCAGCATGCTGGGAAGTGTGGAGGACTCATTTTGAAAATTACATGAAGTTAGCAGTCCGCTGTTTTCCTTGCCCATTTATGTCTATTATTCTATGAACTGCCCTGTTCATGTACAGTAAATGAGGACTGAGTTATAGCCAACCACCGACTAGATAACGAGTGCTGTGAATAGTGGACTTCTCCGAATTTCCACTACAATAGATTTGATAAGTATAGAGCCATTAAGTTTTCAATCACTTGTGATTATTTTGGCACATTATAGCAGAGTGACTACATAACTGTCCTGATGAATACCCAGAACCCCTTGCAGGGGTCCTGAAATAGGGCAGACACATGTTGGCCGAGTTTTGAGAGGGTTGAAGATCTCACTCCCCTTGTTTTCTAATTTGCCATATGGGGACCCACAGTAAAGTTATTGATCCATCAGTAGACATTTTTAGATTTACATTATTCACGTTTGCACTCCGCAGTTTTAATGACCCCCCCACACCTATCTCACAGAAAGGGACCCCATTCTACTATAAAAATAAATCCTGCAAGAGCTCCTTCCGTGGACTCTTTTCTGAGCCGGGAGTAGTAGCCCACACCACTGAACTTCCTCTCATGCTCTTGTCCTAAAAAGAAAATGTTTTCAGGAGTTATAGAATTTTGGCTGGAACAATGACAGGCTGTACCAAATGACTGACTGCATCCTTTTGTGTGTTGTAAGGAAGAAAGATGGACAGCAAAGAAGCTTAATCTGTATTGAGACACCTAGGGCCAGATGTAGGTCGCCCAATACCGGTCGGTAACGCCCGAAATTACCGAATTTTGGCAGTTACCGAGCGGTATTGGGTTTTTGAGATGTAGGTGGAATTTTTTAAGGATTCGGTATTTTACCGAATCGGTAATTTAAGGATTCGGTAAAATACCGAATTCTTAACCTACCGATTCGGGAAATTACAGAATCCAGGATGTAGGAAGCACTCAAGTTAGTGCATTTCTCAGTTAAGGATTCGTTATTTACCACCAACTAGAAGTTGGTGGTAAATAATGAAAACCTTTGAAAAAGCATTTTTTTTGCTTTTCCAACAGTGCCATGTTGCAGACATACATGCCATTAGGGCATGTATGTCTGCCACATGTGCACCTATACACAATTGAGGGGTGCAACAGGGTGTCAAAGTGACACCCTGCCACCCTTCAATGTTTCCCCCAATTACCGAATCGGTATTTACTGATTCAGTAACTGACATTCATTCCTATGGGCCTCCAGGCCCATAGGAATGAATGGCAATTACCGAATTGGTAAATACCGATTAGATAATTACCGAAACTTACCGATTCGGTAAGTTTTTACCTACATCCCATTTGCCTGTTCTTAAATACCGAATCGGTATGATTCGGTATTTAAGAATTGGTAATCTGGGATTACCTACATCTGGCCCCTAAACTCTTAAGAAAAGAGTGGAGTCTGAAGGTCAGCCTTTTCAGATCCGGAGTAAGGCCACCTAATTTCTGCATTAGCAAACACAACACTAGACAACAAAAAGAAGCAACCACAGTTACATCTAAGCAATCGCGTACTACAGATGACCTGCTTAATTGAAACTAGCTCCACTGTGTGTGTAAAGCCAGTGGCGGAATACCAGAAATTATTATCACCACCAAAGTTTAATACAGTGAAGATCTTCACCTATGGCAGTGCTAATTTCATCGAACTAGCCGGTGTTTTTTTATCACCAGGTTTATTCATCACAATAACTCCGTCCTGGCACCGTTTGTTGTAACTCAAGCCAAAGGCACCACCCTCATTAGTTGCAGCACAGCTGGGTCACTAAAACTGATCACTTTTTCATTCCTTGTGGAGCACTAATTTGGCACAGAATGAATTACTAGATGAGTTTGTAGAGGAATTCCAAGGTATTGTTTGCCAGATCAAAAAGGTTGTCAAGCCTTACCATACAGCTGGGTAGGATTTTTCCATAGGCAAATCTCATTCCACATACAAGCCCCTGGAATGGGCCAGTGACCAAGAAGCTGTGCTTCAAAACGCGTCGGAAGATTTTCTTGTTGCTTCAAATTAAATGTTCACGCTTTATGAAATTTGTGCCCTTGCTGTCTTTTCTACAGAAAGGATGAAAGACTTAGGGCCAGATGTAGGTGTCCAAATACCGGTCGGAAACGGCCGAAAATACAGATTTTCGGCCGTTTCCGACCGGTATTTGGACATTGGTATGTAGGGGCATGTAAAATTACAGATTCTGTAATTTTACAGAATCTGTAATTTTACCGATTCGGTAAAATAACGAATTGGTAAAATTACCGATTCTGTAATTTCAGATGTAGGTAGCACTGTTTTCAGTGCTACAAGGGTTTAAGAATTCTTAATTTACCACCAACTAGTAGTTGGTGGTAAATTAAGAAAACCATTTAAAAAGCATTTTTTTTGCTTTTTAAACAGTGCCATGTGGCACACATACATGCCCTAAGGGCATGTATGTGTGTCACATTGCACACAAGGCAAAAACTGGGGTGCTACAGGGTGTCAAAGTGACACCCTGTCCCCCTTGGCAATTCGGTATTTTTACCGATTCTGTAATTACAGAATCGGTATTTGCCAGTGATTCCTATGGGCTTCAAGGCCCATAGGAATGAATGGCAAATACCGATTCTGTAATTACAGAATCGGTAAATTCCGACTCTTACAGATTCGGTAATTATTTACCTACATCTGCCTCCTTCCTATTTACCGACTCTTAAATACCGATTCGGTATGAGTCGGTATTTAAGAGTCGGTAAATAGGAATTACCTACATCTGGCCCTTGGTGTGATTTTAAGGGGGTTGCCACCCCACTGGGGCCGCCGTTGCAAGTAGGCGGAGGAATCGGCATCGTAAAGGGATTTTATAGTTAGAAAAGAGAATTTTGAAAAAACCTAAGACATTCAATAAAAAAAAACAAAGGTTACAGGGCTGTTATGGTTAGGCTCAAATTTTACACACACAAAACCATAGAAATTCAGAAGTTATAGTTACATGAGCTATCTATAACTTATGCTCTGCACTGCTTATGACCTCAAATATTATATCACTCATTACATGGTTAGTGACATCACTGATGACATCTCAAATGATGTAACTGATGACACCATCCACAGAACATCTCACACACCCACTCACACCCTAATACAGCCTCGCATACACCCATTCACACACCCACACAATCACTCACATACCCATTCATAGACCCATACAACTACTCATACGTCCATACAGCCCCTCACACACCAACTCACTCACTCATATGTTATGTTATTGAATTTTGTATAGCGCATGATAACCTTAATGTGTCTTGGCGCTATTGTCATTGTACCCTGCTAGCAACGACAGAGCAAAGGACATATATAAACAGAGCGTATCTCTTGAGGTGGATTGCTAAAAAGGTGGGTTTTCAGTTCTTCCCTACATATCAGGCGATTGGATTGTTCTCTGAGATGACCGGGGAGGGAGTTTCACCATTCAGAGGCAGAGTACAGAAAACGTCTTCCTCCCCATTAAGATCTTTTTATTCTTGGCACACAGACCTGCCTGGCAGTGCTCGACTGAAGGCTGCGAGAGGGAGTGTGCCATTTAAAAATGATTTGTAGGAAGCGGGAACCTACTTCGGGAACCTACTTGATATAGTGCCTTATGGGTCCAGCATAGTGCCTTGAATCTGAATCTTGCCCTGACAGGCAACCAATGAAGATCTCTTATGGCATTAGATGCTGAACAGAATTTGGGTAGGTTGTTAAGACCTTTGGCCTCCGCATTTTGAACAGTTTGTAGTTTGTTCTGAAGCCAAGACTGGGCACCTACAAAGAGGGCATTACAATAATCAATCTTGGCTATCACAAGAGATAATATGACCATTTTCCTAAGTTCCATAGGAATAAAAGGTAAAACTTTCTTTAAGATCTTTAACATAAGAAAACAAGATGAAGTTACCTGCTTAGAGTGATCGAGGGAAGTAGATTTAAGTAAAAAAGAAATCACAGATATTTAGCCTTCTGAGCGGGACAAGGAAGAGGATGGGGCCTAAGACTGGATGGCCACCAGGAAGCATTCCAGAATGAGTGGTCTCTTCCAAATAGTAATACTTCTGTTTTATCGGAGTTAATTTTGAAAAGATTCTTCTGTATTCAGGTGACAATCGTCAGCATGCATGATCTAAAATCCCCAGTCACTTTGTTGGGATTGGTAGATACTGACACCACAATTTGTGTGTCGTCGGCATAAGATATAACTGAGAACCCCAGAGAGGGCTCCAATATATTCAAAGGGGTAATGTATGCATTCAATGATGTAGGACTCAGTGAGGACCCTTGTGGGAGCCACTCACCCATACAGCCACTCACACACCCACTCACTCACCCATAGAGCCTCTTAGCACAGCCACTCACTCACCTATCCAACCACTTACATACCCATTTACACATCCATACAACCACTCACACACCCACTCATTCATCCATCCAGCCACTCACACAGACTCTCTCCAATACAGCCACTCACACACCTACACATTCAACAATCCAGTCTCTCAAGAGAGCCTTTCACTCACCCATACAGCCACTCACACGCACACACAGTTAACCAAACACCCACTAACACCCATACAGCCACTTTCACACCCAGTCACTTACCCATACAGCCACTCACACAACCCCTCACTCACCCATACAGCCACTCACACAGCCTCTGACTCACCCATACAGCCACTCACACACTCACTCACCAATACAGTCACCCACACAGCCACTCACTCACACATACAGCTAGTCACACAGCCACTCACTCACCCATACAGCCACTCACACACCCACTCACTCATCCATGGAACTACCCACACACCCATAAAGTTGCTCAAACACACTTTCACATATAGAAAAGCACAGTCACACAGCTACTCACATAATATATGTTAGAAATAGTATCACTCATTAGTAGTACACAAAGTATACTTGTTTAACTATTGTGGTACCTTAGTATATATGTCTAACACTCATAAACCGTTAGAAAACATTTACACTCATTGGATGATATCATCAGTGATGTCATTTGAGACATCATCAGCGATGTCATCAGTGTTGTCAATGATCATGTCATGAGTGATGTAGTATGTGAGATCATAAGCAGTGCATTGCAGGGGCGTAACTTATAGTTAGCTCAGATAACTACAACTGCTGAATTTCTGTGGTTTTGTGTGTGTAAAATCTGAGCCTAACTATAACGTCCCTGTAACTTTTGTTTTTCTTACTGAATTCCTAAGGGTTATTTAATTCTAGTTTCTAACTGTAACGTCCCTTTAAACTTGGGTTTTTTCAGTGAAGTTCTATGGTTTGTTAATGCTATTTCCTAAATATAATGTCCCGTAACCTGTAGATAGATAGATAGATAGATAGATAGATATGTGTAAAGTGTAATATGCTATTGATAAAATACCAGGATGCAAGGTGTTAAATATCTGCAATATATTAAATCACACTGAAGAGACCTTGTAACTATTATGAGTGTTGTTTCCCTGCGTAATTATTATTATCAGATTTGCATATATCATTAATGTTGTTTTTCTATGTAGACGGTTCAGCGGAGAGGAGTTTAATCCTTGCACTGAGATAGGATTTTTAGGTAGGCCTTGTGAATATGGGCTTACTTTTTCTGTAAAGTAATTGTAACACGGAATCTGTCAAGCAGTGTGCAGTGATTTATTTTTATATATTATGTTAATAATGTGGAATCTGACCTGTGAACTACATTGCTGTTTTTTCATACACACTTACTCCAAATTACATTAGTGAGGCAAATTTATTTTACAGGCTTTGCCCAAGCCTGCGAGACCTCACACACACATGATGCTTGGTTTGTGATATTGCACAGTTAGAAGCAGGGCTTTAAGTGGGGGCGGGGTCTGTGGAGGTCTGAGCCCCCCCCCCAGATTTTTGTGGGGGGTCTCGAAAGGGGGCTCTCAGGGGCTTTATTTTTGGGCCTCAAAGGTCAAAGGTAGGGTGACCAGACGTCCCGGTTTTTGTTTGGTGTTACTAGTGTGGGTAAGATGTCTTGATTGTGAAATACTGCCAATTTCGTTTTTCACTATTGAAAGGCTATCTTGCCCATAGGATAACATGGCGAATGCTTTGTAACATGTTTACCTGCATATCTTCCCATAACGGCAAGATAGACATATGGAATCTGGTATCCCTGAACTCAGAATTTAATAACACATCCTTTAGTGAAGATGGTTTTTAAATTCTAAGTTTGGAAATAGCACTTTTAGAAAGTGGCTATTTTCCTGTTCAACCTTTCTCTGTGCCTCTGCCTGGTTGTGTATTGACTGTCTGGTTTGTGAGTGACAGGGGCTGGTGCATCTCCAGGAGGCTGACTGAGTCAGCACAAGGATGAATAGACCCATCTGCATGTACTCTACATGTGAGGTTCCGTGAATTCTGAACCCGTTCCATAAAGGTCATGGTTTCGTTATGAATTTGATATTAGCGAACCGTAACTAGTTAGTGCGGCAAGTATGAGTGTTTTCGTCATGTTAGACTGATGGATTCACTATGTATTTAGGGATTTCGCTCTGAACCCTTGGGTTCCATTTTGTGTATGGCAGCCATTTTGTGGTTGCCCTCACATAGGCCGATGACTGTGGCTGAACAAGTCCTTTAAATACATGTACTTAAAGTTCGTGCTGACTCCTATTTTACCTGAGTGAACTGACTCTCTTGCCTGAAGCCAAACTTGTTAGGCCAGTTCCTTTCCCAGTAGCTGATCAAGATTGAGGATCAAAGCACAAGACATCGTAAAACTTTATTGCACACAAATATGTCTTATCCTACTCTCACCTGTTTCTGCTCCTTTCTTTATGGTCTATTTATGATGGGGATGTGCCCTTTTTTATTATGGGTTCGTTCGACCTGTCTGAAGAAGAATATTGGGTTTGACCAATGATTGATCATGGGCTGGGCAACTGAAAAGTGGGTGTTACCATCATGCGATACCTCTGGTGTGGATACATGTGATTGGACAGTTTGTAAATGTAAGGTATTTGTCTGGAATGTGACTTTTGGCATAAAAAGGGATGACCTGCTTTGTAAAATTGAGCAGTCTCCTGAGAACTCATATTGTGTTGACTTCTAGGACTTCTGTTACTGGCTGCAGCCAATAAATTCGATCTTTGACGCCACCAAGAAGTTTCCGTGTCTCTGTGTTCTAAGACAGGTGATACCCGAAGACTTTGGGCGTGCCCCTGGCACCGCCGGGTCTTAAATAACCCGGTTCTTCAGTTGGCGCCCGGTCGTGGGGCGACTTCAGCGGTACCGGTCCAAGCCTGAAGATCGTGAGGAGCTTCGTGAGGAAATTCTGGAGGACGGCCACCACTTCATCGACCCCGGCATGTCGAATGTGGACTGAAGGTCTTTTCTGCGAGGCTTCACGCTTTCCTGACGGCTACGAAGGACTGCTGCCCTGACTGTCGCCCTGTCTTGGAAACATTTGTGATGCTTTGTATGGCGAGACGATAGACGGGTCTTCTGGTGGCGTGACTGATACCTCAGTTAAGTATAAGTGGGTCGCTCCCAGTCCTTAGTTTTTGGTCCTTTGGTTCTTAGTTTGTTTGGTCCTTAGTTTTGATTTGGAAATTGCAATTTCCAAAGCCGAGGGTCTTGTATATTTACGAGTGTATCGGTAGAGATAATGCCTTGAAGTTTGAAGCTCGATTAGTGAGCGAAGATGCCTAATCGTAGCAAATTTGGTACTTGGTTTGGTTGTGGTTGTAACAGGGATTCCCGATTGGAGGATTCATGTCCGATACCTCCAGTTGGAACTCCGACTTATGAGCTCTACTCTAAACACGGCGTGGGCCCCATTATGTTTAATGAAGTATGGGTCCGATACACTAGGAAAGACGGTGTTTTAAAATGGCCACATCATGGTAGCTATGACACAGAGATTCTAGATAATTTGGAAGTTAAATTATTTAGGAAGAAAGCCTGGCCGGCAATGTTTGACTCCTTTCGCCTTTGGCGTAAAGAAGCCAGACAACGAGAAATTAAACAAGCTAAAAGAGATAAAAGAGAAAAGGATGTATCAATAATGCAAGCTGCTAGGCAGTTTAAAGAAAACGAAGAAGATAAAGCAATTGAGGTGTTAGATAGGCAACATAATATGGCTATTGATAAATGTTATCCAGCTTTGCCATCTCTTCTTGAGACTGCAACGAAGGACCCTGAGAAGGATCCTTTGATGTCACATTTGTTGAGATTACCACCCCCTTATGCACAGAGTGCTACGGCACCTCTGCAACCTCCAGTTGCACAACCTCATGTTGCTGTTCCGCCACCGGCTCCTCCTCAGCTGGTTCTTCCTCCTACGGCGCAGCCTCCTCTGGGGCCGCCGACTTTGCTATCGGTTTTGTCTGGAACTACTTTGCCTTATTCTCCTGTACCTTCAACTTCTCTTGCTACTAACCCTACGCTTCTATCACCTCAAAATACTTTGTCTCCTGTCCTTATGACAGCTTCTCCTTCTGCTCGACAACAAATGACTGATACTGTTACTGGGCTTTTGTCTCCTTTCTTTGGGTCATTGAGTATGACCCCTGTTTCTGCACGTAAACAAATGCGTAGTCAGCTACCTGGTCCCGAAGAACGGGCAGTGTTAGATCTCTTGGCTCGCAGATGGGTTTCGAATGTTTCGAGGTATAACTTAGAGTCAGTTATGGATGTTTTCCAGCAGTGGGAAGCACCCAAGCAAAGGTATGTTTTTGAAGTTATGTCTACTTTCCTTCATGAGGAATGGGAAGATAATCATTTGGGTTCAGTCCCTGTAGAATTGCTAAATGTCCAGTCTTAGTTTGCGAAAGGGCCGATATTGGGTCCCGGAATTGAGAATGCAGTTGCGATGGTACTTGCGTTAAGGAGCAATTTCCCTTCTCAGCGACTGTTTGAACCTGATTCCTCTGTTAGGAGAAAAGCGAGACAGTATCCCATGAGAGAAGTTCCCCCAGTTTGGAAGGAAGGGGACCCAAACGCTAATCCAGCGATTCTGCCTCATTTTCAGCGAGTATGGGTACATGTCCCTTGGAAGAGAGCAGAGGTCTTGGCTCTTAAGCAGACCTTACCTGATCCCCGTAAGAATCCTGCTGGCTATTACAAAGAATTGTCCCAGACAGTTGACGCATGCATCATGAATTTGGCCGACATAGATATGCTGTTGGGTAATGTAGTACCTCAACCTCTATGGGCAAAGATTAGTCATGAGAATCATGCGGTAGAATTAGGAGATACTTGGGCAAATATTATTGCTGCTGATGGTAGACAACAGGGAGGTGCTAAACCTGAACCTTTGGTTACGGAATTGCCAGGTAGAATTATTAATTTAATGAAGACGATGATGCCTGCTTTACCAGTGAATTGGGATAAGTTAGCAGCATGTAAGCAGAAGAAAGATGAAAGTGTATCTGATTTCTTCACTAGGTTTGAAGAAACATTTATAGATCATAGTGGTCAGGACATGAGTACGGAAGGTGGGCAAAGATTATTTGTGGTGTGGTAAATAAAATATTACCCTGGCATAATTTCTAGGCATTAACAATTAGCATGTATCAAATGAGAGGCAGAGAGTCCGTGGTGTCCAAGTTAAAAGGGCTTTATTCCAATAACTCGAGTTAAGGGAGAATCTGTTCCATCACCTCTAAGGTTCAGGAAGGGTCTTCTAACATTATTTACAGAGAACAACACATATATACATTTTTCCTTGTACATAGGGAGGAGCGCTCCAGGCAGAGCATGAAAGAAAGAGATAAGAGCATGTGGGCGTGCATGAGGGTGTACACTTGATGAGTCACAGGTGGGTGATAGGTGGGTGGCTACATAGAGGAGGAGTTACATGGCAGGCTGGAACTTTGCCCTACTTGTGCACGCAATTTGAGCATGACGTGCAACTGGGAGGAGAGCTGACTTTCAGTCTAGTAGAGAGATCTTTAGTGTCAAGGCGACCAGCACGTCTGGTACTAACTGATATCTTAAGTCAGGGGATGTATTATCTGAAGCAAAGGTTGCTCATCGCTAAGAATCAGAAAAGCATATATTTCTTCATGCATTGCATGGGGCTGTGAGCTTTCTATGGATGCAAGTACTGTGATTTACTTCAATGGAGACAGAGAGGCTAGGCCCTATCTTCCGCGGACGGGTTCTGTTTACCTTCCTCACTGGGCAGGAATGTGACTCTGTACAGCAGGCAGATAACTGTTATTCATAATACTATCTTGGCAACCCTTGCTGGGTCTCTTTCGGCTGAGCTAGAAGTATGCGAGGTCAGAGATACGTAACTGCAGCTTGCAGTGTGTCACGAGTCATTAAAACCCTAATTCAGAAAGTGGCTCAGACTGAACCACAAAAAGGGTTTATTACGATATTTATTTAAAAGTGCACAATGCAAATACATGGGCCTTCATGTTAGCTTAACGTTTGGGAAACTTGATGACAGGCACCTTAATGCAGGACGTGATTGCAGAGGCCTTGTGATTCAAGCCACTAAGAGAAATATGCATGGGTGACATGCACATACATGTAACATAGGGTACACGTAGGGGGCATCTTGGTCAGGCAAAATTTCATTTTCCTCATTCCCTCCTTGTCCCCTACTTAACCCTTCAGGATACATCTATATTCATGAGACCGTATAGTTGATCATACAGCATCATTTGTTCGTCCTTAACCCTTGGTATACTTGGATGTGGAACACATGCAGTTGCACACAGGCCGCAAATGGCCGGGCCACACTGCAGACAGGGACAGCAACCAAATATCATAAGTAGGATCATTCCTAGGAAGGACAACACTTTCCATCCCCAAGCAGATATCACACCCCAGAGCCAACTGGACCAAGTCCATGTGCCTGGGTCTTGATGTATGCCATGAGCAATCTTGTGGAGCCTTGTTATCGCTGCATACACAGATGGCGCGTTATTTGGGATGAAAACGCAACAACTAGATCGGATCACGCTACAAGCTCCGCCCCTATCCGCCAAGATGACGTCTAGAACGAGGCGATGTTGAAGAACAACAAGTCTCATAGCAGACTGTTCCTGGGTCAAGTTCGCCAGGGCAGATGCAGTCACATTCACTACTGCCTCAAGAGTCCTTGTTAACTTGCGTATCAGTTTACTGTTTTGGACGGGACCTATGAAGAAAAAGAATCCTTTGTTGAAATCTGTATATTGCTCCCAAGCTGTTTCAGTCTGATCAATCCCTGAGGCATCTGTCTCTCTCTTTACTCTAACATGTTCTAGTCGTGAATCTCTATGATAATGGGATGGGGCCAAGAATACAGGTGGCAATAAGAATGCTATATAACAAGTCCCACCCCAGTCTAAGGGCAGATGTACATAGGCTGTCTGACCGCAAATGAAATAGGTATGGCGTGATGTTTTGAAAGAAGAAAGTCCTTTATCATTAAACTCTACTACAACTTTACACTCGCTGTGTCCCATATGTACTGAGCCTTTCTTATTAACACATAAATCACCTTTTGCTGGTAGAACTGAAATAAACAGTGGACCTGTATTTTGCTTGGGCTGAACATTTAACATTATAAAATTAACGGATGCATTTCCCTGCTCGTACTCTTCATTCTCTAGATCGGTTCCCTTCCTTTGAGGAAATCCGTCTTTGTCTGGAAAACATGCTTCATTCATTACTTTATTCAGGTTTCCATATATCCAGCCACCTGGATAAGCTATGTACTTTCTATCTATTGAGGTCATTAAGGCAAACCATGCTCCACATGAACCATTGTGTGAGAACGGTAGAGGATAGAAGGGCAGAACTCCCTTCGCCTTTTGATAAGGTGGCAGTTGGCCACATACCCAGCAATCAGTCGCATTGCTGGTCTGGTGAGAATGGTGTAACATTCGAATAAAAGTATTGTTACGCAATGCAAGTCGATATGACAATTCATGAGGTGGCAGTTCACTAAATGTATGCTCTATGGTGCTGTTACTGGAAGAGTGTATATGTGAGGAAATAGGAAAGAAAACATGTAGTAATAAACTGACACAGATTATAACAATGCACAGAATAAAAAGAATGATCAAAGTAACTATACATCTACTGCGTAATAACTTGCAGTATTTTGCTTTCATGTTTTTTTTCTTACTATTCTCGTATGTGATCTTATACATGTCAGAAATCTAGTCTAACCGATTCACCACCGAGTGGACTTAGACAATTAAACTACGTCTGACTTACTAGATCTTAACTTAGATTTATACTCCTGCTGTGGAGTCTTTTCTAGTAAAGGCGGCGCAGGTGGCGCAAGCGGCGTAAAGTCTGTATTGTCTTTTACTGAAGTACCAGATTGTCCAAAGTGTCTTTTACAGTGCTGAGAGTGGATCCATCCTTTGCGTCCCTCGACTTTTATTGCGGTCCTCGTGGTCAGTAGCACCAACTTCGGCGTCTTCCAACGTGGCTCAAGGGGGCTTGATCGATCAAAGTTCCGCACAAAAACGAAGTCCCCAGGGACTATGGCGTGTTCCTTGACCTGGGTGTTGTCAGGGAAGGCGGCAGCAACCTGTGAACGACAAGAGAGTAGTGCAGACATCAAGGAAGCCAGGTAATCTGTCAGCATGTTACTCTCAACATCAGTTATTCTTTTAGGCATAGGTGTACCCCACATATTTGGCGGTCTACCGAAGACTACTTCATACGGGGATAGGCCTGTTCTGGAATGATCTACCATACGCATGTAAAAGAGGGCAACCGGTAAAGCTACCCTGAACTTGGAAGGAGACGCTGTGGGACGCTGTGGGAGAATACTTGCCCCGTTTGCTGGACTTTGCACAGTCCTACTGCTCGCCGCTCCCGCTGTGCGGGAGCCGCTTCGCTGTGGGAGGAGGATACTTGTGACCCACCAACGTTGCTGCACCTGACTGGCTGACGTGCCGAGAGGAAGGGAACACCTGTGGAGGCTGCAGGGGTAGCGCGGCAGGGACTCACTATCCCAGGAGTCCCTGCTTGACCACGAGACATCCGGTCAGCGCACCCCTGCGTGCCCCGCCCCCACCGGCAAACCGGCCAAAAAGAGAGCAGCAGCGCTTTCCAGTGTGACCCTGAACTTGGAAGGAGACGCTGTGGGACGCTGTGGGAGAATACTTGCCCCGTTTGCTGGACTTTGCACAGTCCTACTGCTCGCCGCTCCCGCTGCGCGGGAGCCGCTTCGCTGTGGGAGGAGGATACTTGTGACCCACCAACGTTGCTGCACCTGACTGGCTGACGCGCCGAGAGGAAGGGAACACCTGTGGAGGCTGCAGGGGTAGCGCGGCAGGGACTCACTATCCCAGGAGTCCCTGCTTGACCACGAGACATCCGGTCAGCGCACCCCTGCGTGCCCCGCCCCCACCGGCAAACCGGCCAAAAAGAGAGCAGCAGCGCTTTCCAGTGTGACCCTGAACTTGGAAGGAGACGCTGTGGGACGCTGTGGGAGAATACTTGCCCCGTTTGCTGGACTTTGCACAGTCCTACTGCTCGCCGCTCCCGCTGCGCGGGAGCCGCTTCGCTGTGGGAGGAGGATACTTGTGACCCACCAACGTTGCTGCACCTGACTGGCTGACGCGCCGAGAGGAAGGGAACACCTGTGGAGGCTGCAGGGGTAGCGCGGCAGGGACTCACTATCCCAGGAGTCCCTGCTTGACCACGAGACATCCGGTCAGCGCACCCCTGCGTGCCCCGCCCCCACCGGCAAACCGGCCAAAAAGAGAGCAGCAGCGCTTTCCAGTGTGACCCTGAACTTGGAAGGAGACGCTGTGGGACGCTGTGGGAGAATACTTGCCCCGTTTGCTGGACTTTGCACAGTCCTACTGCTCGCCGCTCTCGCTGTGGGAGGAGGATACTTGTGACCCACCAACGTTGCTGCACCTGACTGGCTGACGCGCCGAGAGGAAGGGAACACCTGTGGAGGCTGCAGGGGTAGCGCGGCAGGGACTCACTATCCCAGGAGTCCCTGCTTGACCACGAGACATCCGGTCAGCGCACCCCTGCGTGCCCCGCCCCCACCGGCAAACCGGCCAAAAAGAGAGCAGCAGCGCTTTCCAGTGTGACCCTGAACTTGGAAGGAGACGCTGTGGGACGCTGTGGGAGAATACTTGCCCCGTTTGCTGGACTTTGCACAGTCCTACTGCTCGCCGCTCCCGCTGCGCGGGAGCCGCTTCGCTGTGGGTGGAGGATACTTGTGACCCACCAACGTTGCTGCACCTGACTGGCTGACGCGCCGAGAGGAAGGGAACACCTGTGGAGGCTGCAGGGGTAGCGCGGCAGGGACTCACTATCCCAGGAGTCCCTGCTTGACCACGAGACATCCGGTCAGCGCACCCCTGTGTGCCCCGCCCCCAACGCCCATCCTATAACATCAGAGGAGAGACCGTCTTGCGGGACGCAAGCGGGACGCCGGGCGAAGCCCGGGCAAAGGGCGGGCCGTCTGTGGCCGTCCGGGGCCAGCAGGGGCCGGGACGGGACATCCCCCTAACATCTCCGGTAAGCCAAGCCGAGTATTGTGTGGAGGGATTACACCAATATATTTAACTGTGCTAAGTCTCTGTATATGTCTTCATACTCCCCAATGGCTACCCGTTCAGGTAGATGTTCACGGAGAGGGGGAAACACCACGCTGGGGACCATGGACAACTTTATTACCCGCGCGGTTTCTGTGGTAGAGAAGGAGATTATCCTAGCGGAACGCAGATTGTCACGTGAATTTGTAGCTCATAAACGATCCTCCTTGGGGTCTCTTGCACAGGCTAAATCTCCCACAAACAACGTTATGCCAGCTGATTCAAACACTTCCCATGGCAATATACAACCATGTGTCATCGACGTAAGACCAAACAGTGATTTTTCTGAGATCGCATCTGATCCGGCATCTCAAAATAAAACATCAACTACTACCGGAACTAGAAATGTTACAATTGTTGAAATCCCAGCACCACCGGTCTTGCCCTTAGTAATGATACATGATGCCCCCACAAACCTTACTCTTCAATCACCTCCTAAGACGACAGGAAGGGTTGCTGTAAAACGAAAAAGACTGGTCACTCCACGTAAAGCCTACAGAATAAAAGTATTAAAAAGAATCCGCAAAAATCACATGAATGTGGGAGCTCACTGCAAAGCAGTAGATAACGACGCCACGAACAATGGAATCGAACTCAGCGAACACCCAGAGTGTAACCAACAAAAAGATCCTGCTGATAATGTTGTGACCATTGACTTAGCTAATAACTCTACAGGCTTACCAGTATCAGAAATGATGATGGAATGGATTCAATCGCTCATGACATCCTTATTGTTACCAGTTACAGAAAAACTGGAAGGGTTATTAAACCGCTTGGACAAATTTGAACAAACGTCCCTGGATAACTTCTTTGCCCTAAAAACGCTGATAAAACTTAATACAAAGATTGGACAAGAAACAGTAAGACCTGAGAAAAGCCCAACAATAACCAAACCAGTCCATCCACCTTGTCAAGCCAAGCAAGATAGTGCAGTGGATTTAAGCAGACCTAACACTGTACTGGGAGGACAGAGCACGGAGTCACGGATAGACCCATTAACCAGTGATAGATCTCGACTGGCTGTTCCACCTAAGCCAGCACCACGCAAAACAAAACAACCATCAAATACTATCACTGTAGAAACTAGGGTACCCACTAAATCAACTAATGGAATGGTACCCACAGGCACCAGTAACAACAGCAAAGCACAAACATCTGTCTGTAGCACTGATTTTCAAATGCCCAAAAGGGTCCCCAACGCTCATCTTCCACCAGGGTGCCAACCGTACGTGGTAGTTCTCACAGGGGTTCCACCACTGAAACCCAACAAAAGGGAGTCTTACAACGAACTAAAAAATAAGACCCTATACTGGCTGAAGGAAAACAGACCCCTACCCTACACAGTCAACTGCCAAGTTATCCAAGTCCGAAGAGTCAGTTGGGTGGGAACAAGATCAAAAGACATTGAAGGGGATTGTATACTGGTCAACTTTAAAGATCCTTCTGTTGCCCAGCTTGTATATAGTCAACAGCCGCGAAGTAACAACCGAGGAATTGGGACCTGCGATCTTAGTTATTTTTACCCAATGCAACGGAAGCAAGATAGCAGAGTACCACAACAGCCAGGTCTGTTGGCGAATAAATATTCCTTCTTTGACCCCCCGACCCCAATTGGAAGAACACCTCCGATAAATCCGGGATTGGACAACAACTGGTCATGGTGGGGCCACTGACAAAAAAACGAGGAAGTTGCACCTAAAAACACGACTACTAACTCTTTCAATGAGGAACAGCATGTTGGGAATGATAATCCCATGCTAAAGCAAACAGAGAAAATACCCGGAAGAAAAGCATCTGACCAACAAGGACTAGTTCCAATCGCTGATGGTAGTACTGTGGGTCACGGTCCACCAGCATTATCATTGTTCAGTAAAGTTCATTGGAACCAGGCGCCTGTACATGCACCCCTGGTCGATTCCAACGAGGACGAACCCTTGTCCACAAGCCACCCAACCAACCAAGAACCTTGCAAGCCCAACCAAGTCTTAAAGATACTGTCATGGAACATCGCAGGGCTGTCCAGAAATCTGAGCGATAGAAATTGGAGCTCCTTTATGGAGGAGCACGAAATTATACTCTTGCAGGAAACATGGGCTACTAACATTGTACACAGACTTGGTTTTAAGATGTTCTTTAAGGGGGCAACCGCATCTGTAAGAGGTAGACCCTCTGGGGGTCTAACAATCTGGATAAGTATATCCCTGGATGTTGTTGTATCACCCCTGTATTTTGCTTCCAATGATTTACTTGGCGTCAAGTTAACCACTAGAAACTTGGGAGATGTTTATATGATAAATGTCTATAATAGACCTTCCCCAAAAAATAAGTTATCAATGGTTATTGAACAGCTTAGCACCTATCTAGTCAACTTAGAACCTGAATCCAAAATATACATAGGTGGGGATTTCAATTGTCAGTTCGAGCCCATAAAGGGGCTCGAAAAATTATTGGAAAACGAAGATAGAGCACTCGACATCCCCCCCTTAGATAATGCAAAGTATGCAAAATGTACAGTGGCTGCTATGCAGATATATGAATTGACTGTATCCCATGGATTGCGGGCATGTAATGGTCGATTAGACCCGGATAAACCTGCTAACCACACCTTTAGCAAAGGGTTGTCTAAATCCTTGATAGATTTCATACTAATTTCAACTAATCTCTGGCACTTACTGTCGGCCCTTAAGGTCGTGGATAGACCAGAGAGTGACCACTTTCCCTTACAGTTAGGGCTATTATCCGACCCTTTTTTGGACCATGATAGCAGGATGGAAAGTGAGAGTGGGGTAGCAGAGGTTGTCGTCTCTAATAATAGGAAGGCAATTAAATGGCCTCATATCTTAGCAAAAGAGGAAACACTCTTGGGAATTTACAGCATTTTCTCAGATATCATCCCCCAATGCGGAAATTTAAGGTTGGGATCCCATGAGGTCCTGAAAATGCACTATCACCTAGTGGAATCACTAACTCCGCTCCTGAGTAAAAGCTGTACAAACAAAAAAGTTAACACAAATAGGCAATTGGAACTAGAGACACCATGGTACAACAAACAGTGTCATCTAGCCAAAACTGATTTAATTATTGCCGTGAAGTCCAAAGACCAGCCGAGGGTTAGAGAATGCAGAAAAGCATATAAAAACCTTATGCAAAATGCAAAAAGGGAATGGGATGAGCGAATCTGGGAAGACCTCTTGAGTGCTGCTAAAAGACACGACCAATGTACTTTCTGGAATCTAATAGCCAAAAACAACAAAACAGGTAGTTCCAATAGGGATTTCTTCTTGGACGAAAAGGTCTGGTTTGATCACTTTGTGGTCTTGTATGATCAAGCAGGGCCTCCCGCCGAATACAACGACCCCGGGTCTTGTACCGAGTGTATTAAGCCTGTGCAATTCAGCACTAAAGAAACTCTATGTGCAATAAAAGCAATAAAGGCGGGAAAAGCTCCAGGTCCGGACAAATTACCTGGTGATTTATTTACCCATAACATCGAGGTATGGTGCCCTTACATAAATTATCTGTGTAATTCAATTCTATTAGGAACCCCGATCCCTGAAACGTGGAAAGGGGCCGAAATAGTAACCATTTTTAAAAAGGGGGATCGCTACAACCCGGGTAATTACAGACCAATTAGTTTAATTGACATTTTACAAAAAAAATTTGCCAGACATATTTTAAATCGGCTTCTAATATGGATTGAAGAATCTGAAACCCTCTGTAAATTCCAAGCTGGTTTCAGATCCAAGACTAGCACTGTGGATCAAGTGTACAGATTCATGTGTATATGCTGGAAGTATGTTAAGATAAAAAAGTGTAGCATATATGTTGCATTCATGGACCTACGCTAAGCGTTTGATCTTGTTCCCCGCCACTTATTATGGGAATGTTTACAGAAGATGGGTGTCCCGGATGAATTGTTGGTTAATCTTATAAAATTGCATACTGATAACTTTGCTAAAGTAAGGTGGGGAAGAAACGGAGAACTTACCCGACCCATCCCAGTGAAAAGGGGGGTGAGACAAGGGTGTGTACTGGCCCCAACCCTCTTTTCGCTGTTTGTAAACGATATTCCCCACTATCTAGCCCAATGCAACCACGATTCTCCTAAACTGTGTAATGAGGCAGTCACAGCACTACTATTTGCGGATGACACCATCCTAATATCCCAAACTCCCAAAGGCCTGCAAAATCTAATAAATAAATTTAATAGTTATTGTGAGATAAAGGGGTTAGAAATTAACTCATCTAAAACGAAATATATGGCAATCAATCCCTCCAAATCATTTAAGAAAAATCTGGCCCTAAATAATACCAAACTTGAATACGTAGATTCTTTTGATTATCTGGGTATCAGGCTGGACAGCAGAATGTCTTGGACAAATCAACTTGACAAAAGCAGGTTAACACTTAAACAGAATTCACTACCCATTTTAAAGATTCATGGTGGGAGTACATCTAAAGCCATAACTCCTGCGATTGAAGTGTTCAAAGCAAAAGCACAATCTGCTGCCTTGTATGGGGCTGAGATCTGGGGGCCTCATTCTAAAAAAACATTTGAGGCTGATGAAAATATGTTTTTTAGACGTGTACTAAGACTGCCTGTAAGAACACCTTTAGTGCCGGTCTATTTAGACATTAACATAAAGCGCACAGACCTCTTATGCTGGATGCGACCATTGCTTTATTGGGTGAGATTGTGGTCTACCCCGGAACTTGCTGACTATAGAGCAGGTTTAATGGAAGTTAGGGAGCTGGACTCCTTCAACTCAATTAAGTGGCTGAGACATGTATCTTACTGGTTCATAGAAATAGGTCTATCACACTTCTGGGAAACACCAACCACATCTATCACCTCGCCAAATATCTGTAAGAATCAAGTAAAATCCGCTTACTGGAATTATGTAAATACACATGTATACGAACGTGCTACTGGTACACTAACGCACAGATTCTTGCAATTTAAGGATCACCCCTCATTCGAACATTTTATGGACGAAATCGAGCCACCCTTGGCTAAATCTGTTTACCTCCAATTTAGGTATGGGGTTTTACAGATTAATGCAACCACTTGTAGGTGGGGAAAAGCAAGTAAAGATCCATATTGTACTTCTTGTGACCTTAAACTAAAAGAAGATGAAGCACATATTCTCTTTTTTTGCCCGTTATACGTATCAACTCGGAAAAAATTGATTATACCCCTCTGCAAAAACCTGGGGACACGTTCATGCAAAGAGGCAGAGCGTATACTCAGATCCTCGAATAGCAGGTTGATTGTATTTGGTTTGAGTAGGTACCTCCACAGCGTTTGCTTAATCATCAAAAAACTTGGAATGTTAACATAGAAAAATTGATTTTATTTTCTGGCTTTTAACTATTTATAATCGTATATAACTGTTCTTAATACTTTAATGGTCTAGTAAAAAACCCTGGTATGTATATTCCTTTTTTTTGAATATATACTCAATGAATTATCTTACAATTGTATCTTGCACCTACCTGTATTTTTGCACACTATGAACGTTTGTTTTATCTATTGTAACTAATTTTTAACAACAAATATGTGTAATATGTGTATTATATGTGTGTTGGCTTTATGACAAAGTGTCGAATAAAAGCTTTTTACTACTACTAAAGCTACCATCCAATCCACGCCTTTTTCTGCACATATCTTAGCAAGTTTTGTTTTGATTGTCTGATTATGTCTTTCTACAAGGCCTGCTGCTTCAGGGTGTCTTACACAATGGAATTTCCAAGTATATCCTAACAGAAGAGACACTTGTTTCATTAATTCAGAGGAGAATGGCTGACCGTTATCGGAATATACGACCCGAGGCAATCCATACCTGGGGAAGTACTCGCGCACTAATTGCCTGGCTGTTGTCACAGCAGTATAATCTGGAAATGGATATGCTGCTGTCCATCTAGATAGTGCACCCACAACTACCAAGACATACTTGTAACCTCTACATCTGTTCATTTGGATATAATCCATCTGGAGGACCTCAAAAGGGTGGTGTGGAGGATGAAATCCGCCTTGTTCCACCGGAATGCCTTTACCTGGATTGAACTGGCAACAGATCATACATGTTCGTACTTTCTGCTTCGCTGCTGCACGCATGTGCTTGTTAAACCAGATATTCTGTAAGCTGTCTATCATTGCCTTTTCTCCCAGGTGTGCTGGACTATGTGCTGTGTTTATGATTACTTGTACCATAGAATCTGGAAGAAACCATGTACCTTTTCCCTTAGTCATCCAACCTTGTTCAGTCTGGACCCCTCCTTGTTCAGTCCATTTCTTTATCTCATCTGCAGTGGCATGTGTCTGTATGTCGAGTACATCTTGAGTGGGATCCCTGACTGTCATACATGTTGTCAGTAATGGTACCTCTGTCCTTGTCGTGTCTGTTGGTGTCTGGGCTGTCTGGGCTGTAAGTTTAGCTGTTCGGTCTGCCAGGTCATTACCCTGGGAAATGGTGTCTGTAACTTTGGTATGAGCTTTGCACTTCAGGATAGAAATGGCTGTAGGTAAATGTATTGCTTCCAACAGGGCTTGAATGAGCTGGCCGTGCTGGATCTTGGTCCCATGGGAGGTCAAGAAACCTCTCTCCCTCCATAAGACCCCGAAATCATGAACAACGCCAAAAGCATATTGTGAGTCAGTATAAATGTTTACTTTCAAGTGCTTAGCTCTTATGCAGGCTTGTGTCAGAGCGATGAGCTCTGCTGCTTGTGCTGATAGTGTGTCTATTTTCTGTGTCTCTATGACATTAGTAGCAGTGGTCACAGCATATGCTGCTACTAATTCTCCTGCACTCGTTCTCATGCAGGATCCATCTACATAGAGCGTTAAGTCTGGGTCTGGAAGTGCAATATCTGTCAGGTCTTGTCTTGGTTTCGTCACTATATTCATTACTTCCACACAGTCGTGTGGCTGTGCATTTACTGTACTTGAGGGCAAAAGTGTAGCAGGATTCAGAATATTACAACGTCTGATCTCTATGTGTGGTTGAAATAATGTCAGTTCATATCCTGTCAGTCTTGCTACAGTCAAATGTTGTGTCTGTGTCCTGTTTAAGAGAACCTCCACTGCATGTGGAACCTGTACTGTCAGAGGGTGACCCAACACTATCGAGTCACTTTGTCTGATGGCTAGGGCTGTTGCTGCAACTGATTTCAGGCACTAGAAAAATAAGCACAAGGCTTGTGTTGTCCTGCTTGATCTTGTGTGAGGACAGATAACGCTGTTCCATCTCGTTCAGTTATGAAAAGCATAAAAGGCTTACTGTAACTAGGACTAGAACTGGCGCTTGACATAATGCTCTTTTTAATTCCTCAAATGCCAAGGTATGTTCTTGTGTCCAAGGGAGGACAGTCGAAGTGGCTGCCTCCTGTGTTGTCAATTGTATGAGTGGTTTGGCTAGATAGGCATACTGGGGAATCCATTGCCTACAGTATGAGGTGAGGCCAATAAATGCACGTACTTCTTTCTGTGTCTTGGGCTGTGAAAGGTTAGAAATGAGCTATGTATACGTTCCTGTGTTAGTTGTCTACCCTCCTTGGAAAGTAAGTGTCCAAGGTACACCACTTGCTTTTCACAGAATTGCAACTTGGAAGGGTACACCTTGTGCTGTGCCCCTTGTCAGCCAGAAAGAGTAAAACTGTCAGTGATGCATTTGCGCATTCTGGTTCTGAACGTGCTGTAATTAGGATGTCATCTACGTACTGTAGTAGAGCAGTGTTGGGAGGCATGTGAACACTGTCTAGCTGTCTTTTTAATGCTTGACTGTAAATGCTAGGACTCATTGCAAGAGCGAAACCCCTGCCAATTATTCTGTTTACACTACGAGGGAAAAAACTATTCATTTGCAAGCATGCTCTTATCTGAAGTCAATGAAGCTTTCTGTGCTGGCTGTAAGGAAGAGCAACTTGACCCCCTCCTTTCATAAACATTTCTCTGCGGCTCATCAAGTTTTTTTTTTCTCTACACTGCCTTCCCCTTCATCGTGATGTCACCCACAGGGCTGTCAGTTTATATCAACAAATGTCCGCGGAAAAGAATTGGAGTATGGCCAATAATAACAAGACAGGCACTGCTCGGTGCTCCAAGAGGGAAAAGCCCTCCCTTTACAAAATATCTTTCCCTGGGAGTCAGGCCACTTCAAGGTCGAAAAACACATTCTCTGTAATTCAAAACAGATAGCTAACCAACATTCTCTAACTTAACTGAAGCAAATTTAAAACGTGATAAAAAGCATCCTAAAATCAGTAATTAATAAGGACATATTTTATTTCGTAACCAAGACACATGCTAGCATTTTAAAATAATTATATCATAAAATATTGTTACTAGCTGCAAAGGAAAAAAAATAAACTGAACAACATGACATGGAAACACATCACGTTTTACTTTTTGAAAATAACATGTGAAACGCTATAATTTTGCATTGCAGAACCAAGATTTTCATAATTAAGTGTGCAAGCTCTTCTATTCTACCTATAAAAAGGGCCAGATTCATCATTTTTCAAAAGGCCATTTTTTCTAATTGAGTGGATTAACTGTCACACGCTATTCTAAAGGGCAGCTTGTATTGGGAAAAATAATAATGTATATTTTGTAGAACAAATTCTAATTAAAAAAAACAACACACGGTTGCATTACACTAATTAAAAGCACATTCTATGATGGGTCTGTTTTATATGTCCTTCTCAACCGTGAAAACATTAAAGCACCCTCCGTGCAAACCCTTATCTCAATCCGACTGGTTTATTTACAGTTTACCGACCTCTGAGTCAAACACATTAAATCAAGTGTTCCAAGGCAAACCCACACAAATACACGGACGCATTTGAAATAGAATGTTAAATGAACACTTCTTTACTCTCCATGCAAGATGTTACCATTCAGTCAGCAAACTGACAAAGCACATAGGCAGACCCAACAACCAATGAAAAAAGTTAAATCAAACCATCATTAACCTAAAACACTCACTGACTTTTAGTGTCAGCTCACATAACCATGCATGTTAAACAGCATGTTAAAACAAATACTGCCTTCTCAATACAAGATATTAACTCTTTGGCAGCTGAAGCACAACCTTTCCCTAATGACTGCAGTACATGGGAAAGTCATGAACCCATCTCTCTACGTTATCACATAACACGTACGCACATCTCCAAAACGTTTTCTCCAAGCACTTGAAAAAGATCCAGCTCTCTCCTGCCTAACGTAATGATAACATGCTCTGTACAAACCATAACCACATGGCGCTATTCACAAGCCATATTCACAAGAAACTCAACAAGTTATAATAATGACATGCTCTTCATAAACCATATTTACAAGGAGCTATTTACAAGGAACTACACAGTAAACTTATATGGCCGATGAGTGTGGGCTCTTCCAGATAGGAGGAAATAAAAGCCTCTGATACTGTCGGCTTCTTTCTACATACTCTAAAGGGTACAGGTGGTGGCGTTCGCGACCTATGGGGTCTCTCTGAGGTGGTCACTCTAGCTAGTTCTTCTGAGAGGACGGAGTAAATACCAGTAACGACGGCATTTCTTTCTCTATCAGTCTGTTCTGTTTTGACCCGATCCCCCTCCTCCCGTAGTTCTTTTTCTTTGGCTTTTTCCTCTGCTTGTTTAGTTCTCTCTGCTTTATTGAATTATTTCTCTGTTCTCCTGTGTGACTCTTTGCGCCATAACTCGATGGCATCTTTCTGAGAGGGTCTTGACTTCCTTTTCCATAGCGCTTCCTCTACTCTCATAATGCATTCTGAATCCCATGTTCCTGAGATAGGCCATCTATACTTTTCCTCCAGGTCCTTTGTATAGTCTACCCATAAATCTAAAAACAAGATGGCGTCTAATCCATGCTTATTATACATATAATGACCAGGTGTGTCTCTAGGCGGGATGTTAACTGACTCTTCTAGTATACGTTTTCTGGTCCCTATCTGACGCAATTTTGAAAACAGTGGCATGTTGAAACCAACACAATGGAAATACAATACACAAAAATAGACTGAAACAATCAACAATCATTCATACTAAAACATCATAACATTAAAACAAACATGATCTAAACCAATACAGAGAACTAAACATGTACTTGAAAAACTATATGCACTGGAATACAGTACAACCATACCGGTCTCAAAAATGAGACACGTCTTGACCGTGCTCGTGTGAACGAACCCGTCTTTACCGTTTTCACGAATAACGTGAACCCGTCTTTACCGTTTCCACGAATAACGTGGACCCGTCTTGACCGTGTTCATATAAAATGAACCCGTCTTGAAACTTTATGCATTCCCCATAGTGGTACTCACCGAGAAGCAAAACTTGAAACTTGAAGGCCTCGGACTTCTACGCATCTACGTCTACGTCTACGCATGCGCCTCGGAACGGGTGGACCTCTGGAAACCTCGGACCTTGCTCTCTCACAAGTCGGGCTCTGGTTGAGACGATCCGCAATCCTCACCGCCTCGTATGGATGCCT
Source organism: Lissotriton helveticus (assembly GCF_964261635.1). Lineage (NCBI taxonomy): Eukaryota > Metazoa > Chordata > Amphibia > Caudata > Salamandridae > Lissotriton > Lissotriton helveticus. The sequence continues at coordinate 471,672,207 of NC_136070.1, forward strand.
GGTCACAGTCCGTCCTCCTCCTGGGCCTGAGGGAGTAGCGGGAAATCCCGATGGCATGTACACTTTAAAGTCCGTCACGGCTGTAGAAGGGGGCAAAGCTGGACCTACAACTCCGGCGCGTGGGGAAAAGGATATGTCCCTGTAAGGGCGCCAAATTAATGTGGTAAATAAAATATTACCCTGGCATAATTTCTAGGCATTAACAATTAGCATGTATCAAATGAGAGGCAGAGAGTCTGTGGTGTCCAAGTTAAAAGGGCTTTATTCCAATAACTCGAGTTAAGGGAGAATCTGTTCCATCACCTCTAAGGTTCAGGAAGGGTCTTCTAACATTATTTACAGAGAACAACACATATATACATTTTTCCTTGTACATAGGGAGGAGCGCTCCAGGCAGAGCATGAAAGAAAGAGATAAGAGCATGTGGGCGTGCATGAGGGTGTACACTTGATGAGTCACAGGTGGGTGATAGGTGGGTGGCTACATAGAGGAGGAGTTACATGGCAGGCTGGAACTTTGCCCTACTTGTGCACGCAATTTGAGCATGACGTGCAATTGACGTGTAACTGGGAGGAGAGCTGACTTTCAGTCTAGTAGAGAGATCTTTAGTGTCAAGGCGACCAGCACGTCTGGTACTAACTGATATCTTAAGTCAGGGGATGTATTATCTGAAGCAAAGGTTGCTCATCGCTAAGAATCAGAAAAGCATATATTTCTTCGTGCATTGCATGGGGCTGTGAGCTTTCTATGGATGCAAGCACTGTGATTTACTTCAATGGAGACAGAGAGGCTAGGCCCTATCTTCCGCGGACGGGTTCTGTTTACCTTCCTCACTGGGCAGGAATGTGACTCTGTACAGCAGGCAGATAACTGTTATTCATAATACTATCTTGGCAACCCTTGCTGGGTCTCTTTCGGCTGAGCTAGAAGTATGCGAGGTCAGAGATACGTAACTGCAGCTTGCAGTGTGTCAGGAGTCATGAAAACCCTAATTCAGAAAGTGGCTCAGACTGAACCACAAAAAGGGTTTATTACGATATTTATTTAAAAGTGCACAATGCAAATACATGGGCCTTCATGTTAGCTTAACGTTTGGGAAACTTGATGACAGGCACCTTAATGCAGGACGTGATTGCAGAGGCCTTGTGATTCAAGCCACTAAGAGAAATATGCATGGGTGACATGCACATACATGTAACATAGGGTACACGTAGGGGGCATCTTGGTCAGGCAAAATTTCATTTTCCTCAGTGGACAAATTTGTCTTTAATTTGCTCACTGAACTTTCTAATAAATTGAAAGATTCTGAAAGTTCTTGGGCTGTTTCATCGTCGGCCCAGATATTGGCGACTACACAGTACTATGAGAATAGGGATAAGGACGAGAAAGAAAAAGCAGAGAAAAAGACAAAAGACTTAAAGACAAAGGTTCTTTTGCAGCAGGCGTATCCGCCTCGCTCGAATCAGCAAGAATCACAGCAACACCCACAGTTTCAGCAACCTCCACAGTTTCAGAGACCGCAACAGAACGCTGGGTATTTTCCTCCAAGACCCCCCTTGGGTTTTAATCAGTGTGCGTATTGTAAGGAGGAAGGTCATTATAAAAATGAGTGCCCTGTTTTACGGCAACGTGCGAGTGGTATGTCGGTCCCGAGAGGTCGTGGTGGTTTTCAGCAAGTGTTCAGGGGTAGAGGACGAGGTGCATTTCCTCAGAACGAACGTTACTTTCCTCCACAAAATTCTATGAATTGCTTTGATCAACAGAAGACTACATCTGGTCGATCGACTCAGTACTATGCTGATGACTATTATGCTGAAAGTGAGAATGCTGACTATAATGATTGCTAGGACAGCCATAGACAAAGAGAGGGAGTAGTGTCGGTTCCAGTAGATCAGAGTGGGCCTTATGTTGCAGTAGCCATATCGGGTGTAGTAGAGCCTTTTCTTTTGGATACTGGTGCGACGAAGAGTTCTATCATGCACTCTAAACTCCCTGGCGCACCTTTGTCTGGCTTAACGAATGTGTCGGTAGGATTCTCTGGCGCCCCAGTTCGTAATCCAGTTTCTAGTCCCTTGTCTCTTTCTATAGGACCTTGTGAATTGGAAGCACCCCTCATTTTAACGACAGGTTGTGGCGAGAATTTGTTGGGCTTGGATTTGTTGAAAAGGTTGAATGCAACATTGCATTGTTCTCCTTCGGGAGTACAGCTTACATTGGGTAAGAAAGTGATCTCTCCGATGTATTTGTCTAAAGATCGGCTTCCACCGGAATTGTGTTCTCTCCCTGATACTCTTTAGGCTACTGGTCCTAATGATGTGGGTCTTTTGGAGATTCCACCTTACGTTGTAACGCTTAAAGCAAATGTTAAATTGCCAAGCATTCCCCAATATAGGATTTCTAGCGATGGTGAAAGAGCGCTTTTAGCAACCATCTATGATCTGATTGAGAAAGATGTGATTGAAGAAACGAGAGGTAATGTGTGTAACAGTCCTGTTTTGCCTGTCCTGAAACGCACTGACTCTTCTCAGCCACCTGTTCACAGGTTTGTGATCGATCTTAGAGAGGTTAACAAGATCGTTGTGCCACAGTTTCCAGTTGTTCCGGATATTACTGCTTTGTTGACTTTGATTCCTGCTTCAGCTGCTTGGTTTCCTTTCATCGACTTGAAAAATGCTTTCTTCAGCATTCCAATTGCAGAGGAGAGTAGAGATATTTTTGGCTTCTCTTTAGGAGGCCGAAGCTTCCGGTTTAAGAGAGCTCCTCAAGGCTATTGCGAAAGTCCTTCTTTTTATAGCCAGGCTTTGAAGACTCAGCTTGATACTCTTGTGTTGCCTGCTGGTGCTGCTCTTATTCAGTATGTGGATGATCTGTTAGTGGCCGCTGATGATGATAAAACTTGTAAAGAAGCTACTCTTTCTTTGTTGCGACATCTGTCGGACTTGCATCATAAAGTGTCAACTTCTAAGTTGCAGTATTGTCGACAAGAAGTGACCTACTTACGTCATCTCTTGTCAAAGGAGGGAAGAAGGTTGACCCCAGAACGAATTTAAGCGATTGCGCGAATGACTGTGCCAAATACGCAGAGAGAGGTACGTGCTTTCTTGGGTATCACGTCATATTGTAGACAGTGGATACCGAATTTTTCTCTGCTGGCCAAACCTCTGCTGGCATTGACTTGTAAAGATACACCGAATCCTCTCCCGTGGTCAGAAAAGTTTTTCGGAATTACGTGATGCATTGTGTTCGGCTCCTGTGTTGGGTACTCCAGACTATAACAAGCCTTTTACGTTGTATGTGCACGAGAGAGAGGGATGTGCATTGTCAGTTTGACACAGCAGTTCGGCGATAAGCAACGTCCATGTGCGTATTTCTCGTCGACTTTGGATCCAGTAGCTAGAGAGTTGCCGAGTTGTTTGAGAGCCACAGCGGCAGCAGCTGTTTCCATTCGACAGTCTGCTGGCTTGGTGATGGCTAATACGCTGATTGTGATGGTTCCACATGCAGTGGATACCTTGTTAAACAGGACGAAGACACAGCACTTAACTAGTGCTCGATTGTCAGGTTATGAGTTGACACTTTTAGCGAGTCATGTGCACATAAAGAGATGCAATGCGTTGAATCCAGCTATGTTGTTGCCGATTTCAGTAGAGACAGATGTTTCTGAACAGCATGATTGTTTTCTTAGGACAGAAGAGGAAACGAAAGGAAGAATAGACCATAGGGACACTCCTCTTGTGAAGTGTTATGGTACCTTATGGGTGGATGGTTCGTGCTTCAAGCTTCCGAATGGTGATACGACTGCGGCATATGCTGTTACGACTTTGCATACGATTGTTGAAGCTGCACGTATCCCACATAATTCAGCCCAAGCAGCAGAGTTGATTGCACTTACGAGAGCGTGTGTGTTGTCAAAAGGGAAGAGAGTGACTGTATATACAGACAGCCAGTATGCGTTTGGTGTGGCTCATAGTTTTGGACGCTTGTGGAAGGAACGTGGGTTTCTCACGTCTCATGGAACGAAGATTCAGAATGGTCAGTTGGTGAATGAGTTTCTCGAATCACTTACCTTGCCGTTGCAAGTTGCGATTGTGAAATGCAGTGCACATAAGAAGGTTACCGATGACGTTGGTCGCGGTAATGCGTTTGCAGATGAAGTTGCGAAAGATGTGGCGAGGGATGTGATGAGTCGAATGTATGTTGCAGGTCCGGCGAGATGGGTTCCAGGTGGAAGTATGTGTGAAGATACGATAGAAAGTGTGAAGTCTATTCAAGCTGAAGCTACAGAGAAAGAGTTGAGCGTATGGAGAGAGAGTACGGGTAAATTGGATGCGAATAGTTGTTGGGTTGAGTTGTCAGAGCATCAGCGATGGTTGTTACCCGATGCGTACGTGCTTGCAGTGGTTACGATGGCGCATGGAATGGCTCATATCAGTGCGAAAGGGATTTGTAAGTTGTTGGCTCCAGTATGGCAAAATGCTGGTATTCCTAAGTGTGCAGAGAATATGGTCAAGAATTGTATGGTTTGTCTGATGTACAATCCTGGTAAGGGAACTCCAACTCCAGCTGGTCACTTTGCGCCTCCGACATATCCGTTTGAGGTTTTGCAATTAGATTTTATCCATATGGAGAGATGCAACAACCTGAAATACGTACTCGTGGTTGTTTGTGCCTTTTCGAGATGGGTAGAAGCATATCCCCTAAAAGATAATATTGCCTTCTCCACAGCTAAAGCCCTTGTTAAGGAGTTTTTCCCTAGGTTTGGTTTTCCGAGAATGGTCTGGAGTGACAATGGGAGTGAATTTGTGGGTCAAGTGATGAAGAGAGTGTGTGATGGTTTAGGAATTTGACAAAAGTTTCACGCTGCAAATCACCCCCAATCAGCTGGTCTAGTGGAGTGCTATAATGGCACTCTTAAGTTAAAACTTGCCAAGATACAGGCAAGCTCTGGTCTTAAATGGCCTGATGCTTTGCCATTAGCACTTTTGTCAACTAGGATGACTGTACATTCTCGAGTGGGACTTAGTCCATACGAGATCGTTTATGGTCGCCCAGCAAACATATGGGGAGTGCCGAGGCCGACGAAATTCAGCGAGATTAAACACCCTGTATTGCTTGACTATCTGTATGATTTGACGGCTAAATTGCGTGTGTTACACCAACAGGTTCATGATACATTGCCTCAGGCTTCTGAAGATTCAGGACACGCCATCGATCCTGGCACCTGGGTCCTAGTGAAAAATTTCCAGCGGACAAAGAACGATCAGCCCCGCTGGACTGGTCCCTATTTAGTACCGCAAGGGTCTGCTCTGTCACCCCTTCTGTTCAATATTTACCTACAGCCCCTGATTCTAATGCTCAACCAAATGGACTGCCAGGTGTATAACTATGCGGATGACACCCAAATCATCATCCAACTGGATGATGACCAGGATGCCTTCGCAAGACTGCAAAACATTCTGAGAAGCACAGCCAACTGGATGTCCAGGAATTCCCTAAAGATCAATCCGGATAAGACCGAGGTGTTGCCTATTACCATCGCTGGCAACCCGTGGAATGATCAATTTTGGCCTAGGGAGCTGGGTATGCCCCCGGAATCGGCGGCAGTGGTCAAAAGCCTGGGCATCCATGTGGACGGTAAATTGTCCATGAAAAAACAAGTTACGGCTGTAGTCGGCACCTGTGTCAGCCTCCTCCGACAACTCAGGAAAGTCTCCTCGTTGTTATCCTTTTCCACCTTGAGGAGTGCGGTCTCGGCTATGATTCTAGCCAGGCTGGACTCGTTGTATATAGGATTACCGCAAAGACTCCTTAATAAAATGCAAGTTGTCATGAATGACGCTGCTAGACTCATTTTTAAAAAGCCGAGGAACACGCATGCATCCCCCCTCTTGCGTGAACTACACTGGCTGCCAGTCAAGCAAAGGCTAATGTTCAAGGGGCTGTGCATAGTCCATAAAGCTCTTTATGGTAGGGCACCAAGCTATATGAAATCACGCCTGACTCTCTACAGTCCGGTCAGAGCGTTAAGATCTGCAGAAGCTACTCTCCTTGTTCAACCACGCTGTAGACTGGCTACTGTGGGAGGTCGTGCTTTTTCTTACACACTCCCAGCTCTCTGGAATAAATTGCCACTGGAACTGCGGAAAGAAACCAAGCTGCTGCCCTTCCGAAAGAAATTAAAAACTGTGCTCTTTCAGCAAGCGTGGGGTTGCCTCTGATTTGTGGCCAGCTGTATTTTTCTGAATCGCCATGCGGAGCCTGACAAAGCGCTTAGAGACCCCTGGGTTATAATGCGCTATATAAATCAAATATATAAATAAAATAAATTTGGTGCTATTGTCTACGCGATCTGCAGTGCGAGTGCAAGGAAAGAATAACTGGATCCACGGCGTACATTGTAAGAGGGCTCCTTTGCCTCTGCCGTACGACCGGTGGGTCCAGAAGGGTATTCCTGATTCAGAAACTGACACTGTGCCTCGTTTTCTGCCTTTTAGCGATGCACGTTTAATTGGGACGAGTTCTGAGCGTGAAAGCGAGGATCTTCTGCAAGAAGCTGTGCCACAGTCAGTTCGACTGGACACTACTGAGCCTGAACTTTTGTTTTGTGATCAGACATTGCCTGATAAAGGCCGTTATAATTTGCGACCAAGAATCGTGGGACTAATAAAGTAAAAATTCTTTCCTTTGTTATTTTTTGAAATTCAGCTCTCCCATCTGAGAAACTGTTTTGATCGATTTTTTGTTTTTCGAACCGCCATCCGGGTTCAGCTGTAAGGTCGCGGTGTAAAGACTTGGGAGTGCAAGCCGAAGACACAAGGTCGAGGTTCTGGTTGGTCCTAGGGCGTTCCCTGGACTGACAGACGCATTCCTTAGCACGGAAGAACCAACCGCCGCGAACAGCACGGTTAGAGGATGGAGTTTTTCAAGATGGAGAGACCAGTTGAAGAAATGAGTTTTAAGAGCAAAATGTGTCGAATTATGAGTAGAAAGTGTTTCCTAATACTATGTCTTTGTATGTTACTTAGCTTGATGATGTTTTTGATGGGATATATTATATTCTCTTATCAAGTGACGTTTGCACCCACTACACAACCCATACCTTCTTCCACTGTTTCTTCGCATTCGTTTCATCCTCTGCCTGAACATGAATCCATAAGAAGATTGGAATTTGTTAATAACTCCTTTGTTCAGCTCCTGTACCAACACCAGCTAGCAGTGAACACGACTAACTGTTGGGTGTGTGGTCTTATGCCTCATACTACTGATAAAGGTATTCCTTACCTGGTCCTGCCATTCAGCTATAATGGTTCTGTGTGGGCATACAGAACGATGTTCATCTATGCTCGTGAAGTCTACCCCCTACGTTCTGTGAAGGACAATCCAAAGAATAGTGCTCTAGTTAAGGGTATAGTCGATATGACTAGAGGAGTTAGTTCCTATGAGACAATCCCGAGAGATGAGACACTAGCATATATTGGATGGAGCGTGACTGGATATGGAGTTAGTCTGAGTGAGAAACAGATAGCGAAAAGATCCTCTCCGATTTGGATCGTACCCCATCAGGGTCATCTTTGTCTGCAAGGTAATGGCAAGAATCCGAGAGCTCAGTTAGGGAAGAGTATCTGCACTGAGACGTATGTTTTTACATCCCAGATTTCCCCATCGTTTCTAGTAGCTAAGGGTACCTATTTTGTCTGTTACGATAGAGCATACACATGGTTGCCCCCTGATTTCTCGGGCACATGTTTTGTCTCGTTCCTGTTGCCTCCTACCTATACAGCTGCGGCAGATTACAACAAGACGAGAGTTGTTAGAGGTGTCTTCAGTAAGGAAGATACTGCAGGACAAGAATTAGGAGATTTCTTGAAGGGTTTTCTGCCGTTTTGGGGACCTATGGTTAACAGCAGGAACATACGGCAATTGACGAGAGTGGTTGAGTCCACCGTAGTTGAAACTGCCGGTGCCCTTAGTAACTTGACTGCTGAGCTCCAGTCGATCGTCTTATGACTCTCCAGAACAGAGTTGCGTTAGATGTCATACTTGCAGATAGAGGAGGGGTATGTAAACTGATTCAATCGAGCTGCTGCGTTTTCATTCCAGACAATGCTCCTACGGTATACCAGGCCATTTCCAAGTTACATAAGATCTCTGAGTCTGTACATGTGGATAAAGGAGATTGGTCGTTGATTGGATGGTTCTGGGAACTGTTATCGACCTGGGGATGGAAGATTCTGATGATCATTGGGATGGCTTTAGCGATTCTTTTCCTGTTCTGTCTTTGTGTGCAGTGCGCTCCTGCTCCTATATGTGGCCTCCGTGCTACTACGTGTGCAAGGAGACCAGGACCAAGAGAGGTACTAAGTAATAGGATTATGCTCCAGCAACATCTTGATGATCTGATGAATATAGACCTGGATTCAGATTGACGTGAGTTTAGGTTATTGCCTATGTAAGGGCAAAAGGAGGGTCTGAGGTTCCGTGAATTCTGAACCCGTTCCATAAAGGTCATGGTTTCGTTATGAATTTGATATTAGCGAACCATAACTAGTTAGTGCGGCAAGCATGAGTGTTTTCGTCATGTTAGACTGATGGATTCACTACGTATTTAGGGATTTCGCTCTGAACCCTTGGGTTCCATTTTGTGTATGGCAGCCATTTTGTGGTTGCCCTCACATAGGCCAATGACTGTGGCTGGACAAGTCCTTTAAATACATGTACTTAAAGTTCGTGCTGACTCCTGTTTGACCTGAGTGAACTGACTCTCTTGCCTGAAGCCAAACTTGTTAGGCCAGTTCCTTTCCCAGTAGCTGATCAAGATTGAGGATCAAAGCACAAGACATCGTAAAACTTTATTGCACACAAATATGTCTTATCCTACTCTCACCTGTTTCTGCTCCTTTCTTTATGGTCTATTTACGATGGGGATGTGCCCTTTTTTATTATGGGTTCGTTCGACCTGTCTGAAGAAGAATGTTGGGTTTGACCAATGATTGATCATGGGCTGGGCAACTAAAAAGTGGGTTTTACCATCATGCGATACCTCTGGTGTGGATACATGTGATTGGACAGTTTGTAAATGTAAGGTATTTGTCTGGAATGTGATTTTTGGCATAAAAAGGGATGACTTGCTTTGTAAAATTGAGCAGTCTCCTGAGAACTCATATCGTGTTGACTTCTAGGACTTCTGTTACTGGCTGCAGCCAATAAATTCGATCTTTGACGACACCAAGAAGTTTCTGTGTCTCTGTGTTCTAAGACAGGTGATACCCGAAGACTTTGGGCGTGCCCCTGGCGCCGCCGGGTCTTAAATAACCCGGTTCTTCACATGCAGATGGGTGCACTCTGCCAGTGTACCTCTTCTTCTTTTGTGAGTATGGACCAGGGCCATCAGACGCACCGCAGGAGGTGGAGCCAGCATTGTGGCAGGCAGGCACAGCCCTATTGAGACCCAGGTGCTACTCCTCCCACCACTCTGGTGATAGCACACAATGCTAGTTATCTTGATTTAGACCATGCCCCTACTTGGATAGGCCACACCCCTTTAAGAAATTTGCCACGCCCCTTTTAGAGCACCACCAGTTTTTTTCCCACTTAAAGCCCAGGTTAGAAGTATAGAGCATGTATTTATACCATTACAATGCACACATGCACAATGTGTGAACAGGCTCCATGACTCTCTCTCTCCTCTGGGCACACCAGCTGGAGCTTCTGTTCCTCCCATAGGCGAGGAGTCCCACAGCCCATCTCCGCAGCCTCCTACCACAGCTATCTGTGTGATATCACCACTTGGGCTAGCACATGCCTCTGGCTGAGATGTTGCCCAAACAAGAGAGAATGCAAGGGGGTCACAGTATGAGTGTGGGTGGCGAGGGGTATGATTCTTGTGAGAGCTTTATTTGAAACAAATGCCTTCTTGCCCCCTGCCTATGAATGAATCCGGTAATATAGAGGTTTCAGTCTCGTTCAAGGCGCTATGACCTACAGGATTGCTGGAAAGAGGCTGAAGGGGGGTGCTTTTTTCCCCCGCGGACAAAGGTCCACAGGATATGTTACTGTACACCCCAATTTGCTCTGTGTTTGAAGTGTTCAATAGATATATATTAACCACAGAGATAAAAACATAAGCTACATGTGACAGAGGCATAAAGTGGGCGGGAGTGGAGAAAAGAGGAGAAGAGCAGGGAGACAGTACGTGGGAGAGATGTACTGCTGGTCAGAAATGGCAGGCTCTGCCTTTAACACAGCTGGGTAAATAGAGCTCTTTGGGCAGAGCCAACTGTATGAGGCCGAGCTGGGGTGTGAGTGTGCTCTGTGTGTACTGCTATGACATCCTGCAAGTACCAGCACTGGTGGAGGTGCACGTCTCACGGTCCATCCATCTCCTGCAAGATTAAAGTTGACCAGTGGGCATAATGGAAATAAACACGTACATAAGAAGTACATGCAATAAAAAAAAAATTAAAGATACTTATCAGGAGTCTGTGGCTCAGTATTGTGCCATTTTATTTCGAACTAAAACCATCCAGGCAATGTAAAAGTAACGAGGGAGGTCTGCACGGCCCCCCTTTTATTTTATGATCAAGCCCCAGTGCGGTGGTTGTCCCAGGGGCCATTAAAGGCCTACAGTGGGGGACCGCCTGGGTCCCCTCTTCATGTTTTTGGCATTCACCTGGCCCCGATAAGGTGGTGGTCCCAGGGCCCTAATCGGCAATAGGGAGGGAGGGCCGCATGCGCCCCGCCCTCCGCATAATATATATAAAAATAAGTCTCTCTGGCCCTGGCCCATCTGGGGGCTTCAATACAAATAAGTACGGGAGACTGCCCTTGTTTTTTCCAATTTTGCCACAAATTTGGGAAGAATCTATCTGCGATTTTGCGTCAAAAATGAAAACAAATGCTTTCTGTCCCTGGGGGATCCCACCACCAGGCCTAGGATTTCAGGATAATCCTACCCTGCCCCTTCTCAACCACTCTGCAAATGGCCTCCTGGTGCACTACTTGTTGGGGGTATGAAGTCCTGTTGAGGATCCTTGGGGGCCAACTAGCCCTCATGTTACCTCCAGTAAGACCCACACAGCTGGATTGCTGAGAGGTCGTCAGAGGCCATGCCCCCATTTCCCACCACTCTGCAAACACGCCTCCTGTCACACTATTGCTTGGGCGAAGAAGTCAACTTTAGTGCTGAGGCCCTCAGAAGGCAACGTGATGTCATCCCCCACCAGCAGTGCGCTGAGGGGCACGTTTACAGAGTGGTGGAACTTCGGCCACCTCTCAGCAATCTCACTGTGTAGGGCTTACTGGAGGTAACAGCTGGTCTTGTTGGCCCCTAAGGATCCTCAGCAGCCAAGGGGACTCCATCCACCAGCAGTGCACCAAGAGGCGGAGAAAGGCGGTGCGGCCTCCGGCGAGTTGCTGGTCTTTTTTTATTTTTTGTTTTCTTTTCTAAGAGAAAGGTGACTGTAACCAGGGGTAGGTAGACATGTGACACCAGACAGGCTTCTGATTTTAAAAAAAAGGGGGATTTATTTTCCAATAGGTAATAATGATTATGACAAAAGAAGGCTGTTCAGTATTTGGCTCCCACGACATCTTCTGCAGGGGGATGTCCATCTCCTCCTTGGCGTCTTGCTGGGAACAGGCGGTCCCGGGATCCGAGTGGAGGAGGAGAAAAGGCAAAAAAATAAGACCCTCCGTTAGTGCTCGGACCACAACTTGGTCAGAAGGGAGGGGAGTGAGGGGAGGCTACACCACTAGGTTGGGGAAAGTGAAGGGTCGGGGACCGTCACCCGAGAAAAAGGGAATGAGGTGGGTGGAGTGTTTACGCTGCAACCGGTAGCAAATGCCAGCTTCTCCCAGCTCAGGTTCCCCGCTCCCTTCCGCCTCCCGGTGAAGCAGGTATGGACCTCCCAGGCCCAAGGAGATGAGTACGTACCTGCTCTAGCCACTTTCGTCCTGGAGCGTGGTGGGGCGCAGCGTAGGAACGTTGGTCTCTTGACGGCTCCTCAGCTCTCCGAATGGCTCCCCAGTCGGTGTTCTCTCCTCCGGCAGGGACTCGTCCGGCTCGAGATACGACGAGGCTCCTTCGTCTTTCGTGTTTTCCCGAGTAGGGGCGCGCCAGTCATTGGGAGGCAGCTCCTTTTCACGTGCTGACGTCTCCGGTTCCTTCCTCCAGGGGGTGTGGTCAGCGTTGTCATGTTGACAATACTTAAAGGGCCAGTGGCCTATTCCTTTGGTCGGGTCACTTCCCTGTAGGTACACTTCTGAGTCCGGGAGCTGGGGAAGAGAAAAAGGTCCCATAGCATCAATCTGGTCGGGATCGCTGGGGGTATCCCGACACACCCCTCCCCTAGAATCATCCCGTTCGTGGATGAGAGGGAAGCGGGATAGAAAGTCTGCGTTGGCGTTTAGGGTCCCTTCCTGTGACGTACATCGAAACTGAAGGCTTGGAGGGAGACAAACCAACGCATTACGCAGGGTTATTGCCTTTGTTCCTGCTCATCCACATCAATGGGGCATTGTCCATATACAGGGTGAAGTGTCGGCCTTCTAGATAGTATCTCAATTTGTCAATGGCCCACTTAATGGCCAGACACTATTTTTCCACAGGTGGGTAGTGTTGTTCCCGGGGAAAGAGCTTATGGCTGAGGAACAAAATGGGCTTTTCTGATCCATCTTTAGTAATCTGGGACAGGACGGCGCCTAGACCTGTTTCAGAAGCATCGGTCTGGAGGACCGGGTACACCAGTATGGGACTACTCGTAATCAGGGTCTTGAGTTTGTGGAAGGCCTCCCTGACAGACATGGAGGGATTGGTTAGGGACTGGGTTGGGGTGTCATTCTTCAACAGGTCGGACAGAGGAGGGCTGTTTCTGAGAAGTTAGGTATGAATCTTCTGTAGTATTCCAATAGCCCCAGGAAAGCTTGTACCTCTTTTTTTGTTTTGGGCAAAGGGGTTTTGGTTATGGACTTAATTTTTTCCTCCTGGGGTTCTATACTGCCGTTACCTGAGAGACAGCCAAGTACTTGACCTTTTGAAACCCCATACGTGACTTTTTTGCATTTACTCGGAGTCCTGCCTTTTCCAGTTCCTGAAATACTAGCTGACAATGCTCTAGGTGTTTGTCCTAGGAGGGGCTGAAGATGACGATGTCGTCCAAATAGGCAGATGTGAAAGCCTGGAGGGGATGTAACACCTGATTCATCAGTCTCTGGAAAGTGGCGGGAGCTCCATGTAAGCCAAAAGGGAGGTCTTGAATTCAAAAAGACCATCAGGCGGTCTTTTCTTGGTCATAACAGCGAAGGGGTACCTGCCAGTAGTCTTTGGTGAGGTCGAGAGTAGAGATGTAAGAGGCATCCTCAAGACTTTCAATGAGCTCATCCACCCTAGGAAGGGGATAAGCATCCAGTTTCGAAATGGCGTTCACCTAGCGAAAATCGATACAGAAACATACCCATACGTCCGGTTTCGGGACCATGACTATGGACGAGGACCAGTTGCTTTGGGAGGGACGGATAACCCCCATTTTTAACATCTTTTCTACCTCAAGGGATACTGCTTCCCTCCGGGCTGCCGGGATTCTATAGGGTTTTTGCCTGACTATTTTTCCAGGAGTAGTTTCAATACAATGCTCAGTAAGGGTAGTTTTACCTGGAAGATCAGAAAGGAGGGGAGAGAAAGGTTCTAGGGTCTCCAATAACCTTTCTTGTTGTGGAGGAGATAGCTCTGTATTGGCCACTAACTGGTCCAGGGTAGAGGAAGGAGGGCTTTCTGAGGGAGAATAGGCCACTTTTGGGGGAAGCGGTCCAATCCATTTCTTTAATAGATTGATGTGGTAGGTTTGGAATTTGTTTGGCCCAAGTTAGATTCGATAACTGGTCTTCCCAATGGTGCCTTCTACTTTGTAGGGACCCTTCCATTCGGTCTTTGTTTTAGAAAGGGAGGTAGGAAGAAGGATTAAAACCCAGTTGTTTACCCTTAATGCCCTCCATTTCTTTCCTTTGTCATAGAAGTATTTTTGTTTTCGTTGATTGGTTTCCAGGTTGGAGTGGGCAAACTCTCGCAGTTTTCCTATAAGGGAGCGGAGATGCTGGGTATAATCCAGGAGGTCTGCACTGTTATCATTCTCTGTTTCCCATGTCTCTTTTGTCATTTCGAGTAAGGTCCGAGGTTGCTTACCATAGAGCATTTCAAAAGAAGAGCAGCCCAGGCTACTCTGAACCTGTCCTCGTAAGACGAAGAGGGCGAGAGGTAAAAGACGATCCCAGTTCTTCCTTTCCCCGGTCAGCATTTTTTTCAGAGTTAATTTTAGGGTTCCATTGTACCATTCCACCAGGCCATCAGTCTGGGGGTGGTAAACTGAGGTCTTTAGATGTTTGACATCCAACAGCTTACAGGCCTGGTACATAAGGCGGGATACAAAGGGGGTTCCTAGGTCACTTAGGATTTGGGTGGGGAAGCCTACCCTCGAGAAGTATTCAATCAGTTTATCTGCTATGTTTGCAGTGGTCGGGGTTCGGAGGCGAAAGGCCTCAGGGAAGCGGGTACAATAGTCAACCAGGACCAGAACATACAGAAACCCTTTACTGGACTTAGGTAGGGGTCCGATCAGGTCCATTCCGACACTCTCAAAGGGTCGTCCAATAATAGGCAACGGCTGTAGGGGCACTGCGGGGGGTCTGTATGGATTCTTACGTTGGCAGACTGGGCACTCCTGGCAGTATCGTTTAACTTGTCTGTGTATCCCTGGCCAATAAAACATATGCAGAAGGTTCTGGCTGTTTTTTTGAGCTCCTGAGTGACCTGCTAGGAGGTGCGAATGTGCAAAAAAAAGTACTTGATCACGGAAGTCTTTAGGGGCCAATAACTGAGGGCTGGCGCCTTTTTCAGCCACTCAGTCCAGTAGGCCAAGTGTAATCTGGAAATGGGGATAGGTTTTTACAGGGTGGTTTTGTAGGGGGAGTGCTTCTTGCCACGCTTGGGCAAGGGCAGCATTGTTTTTCTGAGCCCAGCGGAAGTCCTTATCCACTTGCCAAGGGCTTTGGGACAATAAGGCCATGGAGTTTACAATGCTGGTGTGAGGAACCGGGGGGCTTTGTGTAGGAGACTGCTGAATAAGGATAAAAAATGGTGGTTATCAGTACCTAAAATGAGATCTTCTGGGAGCGTAGACAGGACCCCTACATTAACTGAAGAAGGGGGAACCCCGGGACATTGGAGAGTCATCTGAGCTACAGGGTAGGGCCGCACGTCCCCATGAACACAGTGAATAAATACCTGTCTCTCTGGAAGTAACTGGCTAGGTTTGACAAATTCCTGCTTAACCACGGACTGACGGCAGCCTGAATCGAGGAGGGCCATTATTGATGTACCATTAAGTTTAAGACTTACGTAGAAGCAGGTCCCCATTTCCTCAGTATATATGAGGTTCTTAGGTACGTAACTGATATCCATGGGTTCTTCTGCCTTCTTCCGTGGGCAAGCCCTGGCAATATGCCCCCACTTCCTGCAGTCAAAGCACTGTGGCCCTCTGTAAACGATGTTTTTTTTTTTTTTGGTGCGGACCCTTTCAGGTTCTCTAATGGGTCGGAGGGGTTTTCATGGTGTAGGTAATGACCGGGGTGTCTTCTCTCCTTTCCAGGGATTAGGACGGGGTTGGGCCCTTGAAAAAGAAGTGGCCATTTCAACAGCCTGTTCGGCTATTAGGTTGGCGTGCTGACGTAGCCAACGCTGGGTATTGTAAGGCAATGAGTCCAAGAATTGTTCCAAATATATGGCCTTCATGATGTCCTCCTTGGTCCGGTCTTCGGGCCTCAGCCACTTATTTGCGGTCAGTTTTAATTTGAAGTCAAGGGTTTTAGGATTATCACCAGGGGCACCTTTTTCCTTTCTAAACCTGAGCCGATAGGCTTCCAAGTCCATTCTGAAGTGGTCTAGAATCACCACCTTTATTTCTTCATATGGGGTGATTCCGCTTGAGTTGGCGACCTGATAGGCTGCCTAGGCTTCCCCCGTGAGCAAGGGGGCCAAGAAAAAGGGCCATTTAACTAGGGGCCAACCAGCAGCTCTTGCTGACCTTTCAAAATGAAGTAAAAAGGCATCTGGATCCTCCAGTGTACTTCTGAAGAGAGATATTGAGAGCAGCCAGGGCACTCCGATGGCCTCTTTGTCCGGTAATGTCTGCAGGAGGGTCCTCTGGGGCTCATCGCAGGGCCTCTGTCTGAGTTTTCATGAACTCCTTGAGAGTGTCTCGGTCAGCCTGGGCAGAGGTAATCTGTTGCTCTACGGCCGACTCAAGTTTTTTTTGGCCCTCTACTATATGCTGGATTAATGCTTCCATTTTTGGGCTCACAAATGGAGTCAGTGTGCCCGCATTCTCCACCACGTGTAACCAGGAGTAGGTAGACACGTGACACCAGACAGGCTTCTGATTAAAAAAAAATGGGGATTTATTTTCCATTAGGCAATAATGATTATGACAAAAGAAGTCTGCTCAGTATTTGGCTCCCACAACGTCTTCTGCAGGGGGATGTCCATCTCCCTCCTTGGCATCTTGGTGGTCCGGGGCACCGAGTGGAGGAGGAGAAAAGGCAAAAAAAAAGACCCACTATTAGTGCTCGGACCACAACTTGCTCAGAAGGGAGGGGAGTGAGAGGAGGCTACACCACTAGGTCGGGGAAAGTGAACGGTTGGGGACCGTCACCCGAGAAAAAGGGAATGAGGTGGGTGGAGTGTTTACGCTGCAAGCGGTAGAAAACGCCAGCCTCTCCCAGCTCAGGTTCCCCGCTCCCTCCCGCCTCCCGGTGAAGCAGGTATGGACCTCCCAGGCCCCAGGAGACAAGCACGTACCTGCTCTAGCCACGTTCCTCCTGGAGCGTGGTGGGGCGCAGTGTAGGAACGTTGGTCTCCTGACGGCTTCTCAGCACTCCGGGTTGGCTCCCCAGTTGGTGTTCTCTCCTCCAGCAGGGACTTGTCCGACTCGAGATGCGACGCGGCTCCTTCATCTTCCGTGTTCTGGGTTGGGGCACACCAGTCATTGGGAGGCAGCTCCTTTTCACGTGCTGACGTCTCCGGTTCCCGCCTCCAGGGGGTGTGGTCAGCGTTGTCGTGTAGAGGATCCTTAAAGGGCCAGTGACCTATTCCTTCGGTCGGGTCACTTCCCCTTAGGTACACTTCTGAGTCAGGGAGCTGGGGAAGAGAAAAAGGACCCATAGCATCAATCTGGTCGGGATCGGGGTATCCTGACAGTGGCCTTTCTTTTTTTTGCCCTGACTGGTGGTGTGGCTACAGCAGGCCAGCGTGGAGTGCTGGCATGGCAGGCAGTTCTGTAGTAGGCATAAGTATTTCTGGCAGCAGGAGGCATGCAAGGAGGGCTGGCAATGACTGCACAGCTTCAGGGGCCAGTTGAGGGGCATGGTGCCTAGGGCAGAAGGCAGGGGAAGACCTGGTGCACCTGCATGCATGGCTTTAGCAGGCAGGCAGGTGATGGAGAATGGTGTTGAGGGCAAATGTAGAGATTAATGGCTACTGCCCCTGTGTGCACGCCTGCAGAATGCTGTACTGAGGACAGAAGTTATACCAGGGGCTGATACCCCTTCAGCTGCAGCAGCAGGTCAATTGGTGCTGAGGGCAGAAAGCAGATGAGAATTATTGCCCCTCCATGCGTGCCTGTAGCAGACAAGTGATAGGCAGCGCTGCTGAGGGCAGAAACCGGCATTGACCGAGTATCCACAGCAGAGGCGAGTCATTATCCGGACTGACGCCTGAGCCCCACGCCGAGGGTGCACTGCGTGTACGGCCATTTGATGCCTACATTAAAAACCTCGTACTCCACCCTCACATAGAGCGGAAAAGTACGGCTATCCGGCGAAAACGGAAAACGGGACACGTTTTCCCAATCGAAAAAACCTACATTGCAACTGGATCCCATTAAGGACCTCCGTGCTAATTTAACCCCTTGCTTGGCGTGTTGATCGTAACTCCCGCCAAACAAACCAAGGAGTGCAGGAAACCTCCCACGTGAGGCTTCTTACCTCGAAAAATAGAGGCTTTATTACATTCAGGCATGCTTTGTTTATTCTAAGTCCTGATGATGATCCCATGCATTAAATGAGCAATAGGGATTGAAACGTCGACACCCAAAAGTGGGGGTACACTTACAATAGTGTCAAATGAAATTGTGTATGCTCCGCTTCAGGTGACACTGTCAGTGATCCTTAATTTGTCTACAGTGCCCTGCTCTTGCTCCCTTCCTTTGCCTGGAAAACACCCCTTTCACTCTACTTCTATTCTTCCTTTTTCTTCTTGGTACGGCACAGGCTTGTGTCATGTTATTTCATTTTGCATTGTACATTAGACAATTTGTCTTGGAAATAAATTCCTTTCCCGGCTGGGTCAGGAAACCTTAACCGTATAGTATTCCATTGTGTTCCTATACTGTATTGTATTTATGTTGAATAAGCTAAGCACCTTTGTTTCCTATAACGAGGGCAGAAAGCATGGCAGGGGCTCATTTACCTGCATGCATTGCTGCAACAGACTGGTGATAGGGAGTGGTGCTGAGCGCAGAAAGCAGGGTAGGGGGGTTATTTTCCTGAATGCATTGCTGCAGCTGACAGGGAGTGGCGCTGAAGGTAGAATGCAGGGCAGGGGGCTTATTTCCCTGCATGCATTGATACAGCTGACAGGTGATAGGGAGTGATGCTGCAGGAAGAAAGCAGGGGTTGGGCTCCTGCCCCTACATGCATTGCTGTAGCAGGTAGGGGCGTTGGAGTGCTGCTTAGAGCCCAAGGTACTGGCAGACGAGGTTCTGCCACTACCTGCATGACTGAAGGGCGCGGAACCAGTGGTATTTGGGAAGAAGGTGAGGAGCAGCTGTTGTGGACAGATGGTGCTTAAGGGCAGCAGCCAGGGGGGCGCTGAGCGCTTACGTTAATCGCAAGGACAGTGATCAGCAAGGCATGTGCAGAGTCATCCCTGCACTACTGCACCAGCCTTGCCAGCCAGGGACTGCCGGCGAGGGGGAACCTTGGCTCCTGAGGGGTGGGGTGTGCTGATGTCACTTGTCAACTCCATTAGAAAGAAGTAAGGAGTGAATGAGGCATGCTGATGACAGGCTGGGTTATCAGCAGGAGGTGGAGCACGGTCAGTGCCTGCTGCAGACCTAGCTCGTAGGCTGGTCTGACGGGGAGAAGGATGCTCTTCACGGTGGAGGAACCAGCATCTGGGGGGGACTGCTAGTGGCCATGTCATGGCGGGAGGACCCCCGAGCTGCACAGCACCTGCCAGCACCAAAGGACCTCAGAGGCACCTCCAGTCTGCTCTGGAGGACACTTGGAATCACTCTGGAAGCAGCTTGAAGGACAGCACCCCTGTCACTGTTTGGGGACATCGGGATTGCCCCGCCTGTGTGCATGCATCTTTTCTGCTCTGGGGCGACCTAGCAGGACGCCCTCTCTTCCCCATGGTTCTGCACCCCGGCACCCTGCTTTCCTCCTTATTGTAACACCCAAAAGCCGGCTGGCTGGTAGCAGAAAGTATTGTGCGATTTCATAGTATTTCTGAGGACCTCTCTGCGCTGCTGGGAGCCTCCTCAACTTGGAACTAGTGACCCCCTTTCCCCTCCTTCCCATACAACCTCCCCACACTTGCAGGAAGAAGAAGGAGAGGCAGAGGAAGAAAGAAACACGAGAATACTGATTTTGTGTGAATATTTTAATCCAAGTGACTGTTGCATTTCTATTGCTGGCTGAAGATGCGGAGACCCCTGCACTAATTTAATTAAATAGCCAAGGGGAGGTGGCGGGCCCTGGGGCTGCAGGGGGCTTTGCAGGCCCCCCTCATCACTTGGAATATGTTTGCCCCAGAGGTGGCGGTCCCTGGGGCGTGGGAGGTGCCACATGTGTCGTGTATTTCTATAGGTTCTGAATCGATCCCCCTATTCCTGACCCTATTCTAGTTAAACTACCTAGCTAGTTAACTAACAGTCAGCCCATGAGGCAAGAAATCCCCCATGATGCAGATACCGTTATCTGACGCAGTCACACTACGGCACAGGAACGTGTTATCTGTTTAGGTCATAACGCTTGAGATCTAATTAGACAAGCGACATTCCTCCAGCCCCTGATAAGGCATACGACGTTCTCATAACAAATCAAACCTATGACAACCTGGAAAATCCGTGCGGCCATTGTTTTGATTTCACAGAGAACTTTTGCAAAAGAATGTGCTAACGAGCAAGTCGTATGACATCTTTATTGACGTACCTATGTCCATCCTTACGTCAATCTCGGCACCTTTAAGGTATAAATATTGCCGACCTTGCCCTATGCAAAGACACGCGTGGTGACAAGACGGAGCAGCCATACTTGCCGAAGCCGAGAGCAGAAGCAGACCCCGCAGGCAGCAGCCCCGCCTTCCTGACGCGCTGAGAGACGCGCTGCTATCTCAAGCCGAGAGACCCAGCACCGGCGCTTCTGGGCAGCCCTCGCAGGCAGCCTGGAATATCGAGAGCAGAGAAAGAGATACCATTCCTCATTCATCCTAAATTCCAGGTACAGAACTGAATAACCCCTCCTAGAGAATTCTTTAGTTATTCACTTGGCAAAAACAAACTTAACTTAAACTGTAACTTTCTATTCCCGCCCACGCATTAGACTTAGGTCAGGTACACGGGGTAGGCGTACTTAGAAACACCAGTTGAGTACGTTTAGTCAAATGTATATGTGTATGTAAATATATTTTAATCATTTTAAACATCATATGGCTCAGAAACCATATCAATGTTTTTACAGTATTATTTTATACTATTGCTTCTAATGTATGCACTTTACTTAACTATAAGTATTGCAATAATATCGATCCATTTCTCTTGTACGAGAAAAGAGACTGATCAATAAATAACATCTTTTATTGAACACGCCCGTCTCTTCCTTTTCTCTACATTCTGATGAGACTAAGAATGCACGTACTGACTGAGTAAAATAATTGCCTTGTGCTCACACGACTCATGAGATTGACTCTTGATTAGGGGAGAGCAAAGTTGTCATGTTCTATGGTTGTCAGAAACTAAATCCCTTCTTGTCTAATCAGGGGAGTTAATTCCTTCCTTGAACATTCGAGAAAGTTTCTAGCGAACTCTGAGCTTAGCTGGCAAACCCAAAAATTAAGTCTAGTATCGACAGTAGTAGACCTAGTTAACGTCTGGTCTAGGCCTTTACTGCTGTAGGTACTATTCCAATGCGCAGAGCCTATTGGAAAAATAGGAGCTACACTACATGGCGCCCAACGCGTTTGGAAAGGGCGATAAAACTAACGTAAGACATTTAGAGTAACTCAGTCGTGCTTTCTCACTCAGACCCCTTTTCCCAAATACTCCAAAGACGTCTGGAGTGGGTGAAAGGTTATTATATCCTCCAAAACCTCGCAGGAGGGAACTCCTATGTATGGTTCTTGGTCTAGTCAACGTTGAAGGATAAAACAGTTCCAGAATATTGTGCATCTAATCTCTGTTTCCATAAGAAACCTGATCTGCAAACAAACATAATACCATCCTGTCTGTAAAATGGCAGAGAGTGATGATGAAAGAGAGGCAATTAGATTAGCTACTGAAATAGCAGATGCTGATGCTACCATGCAAACAGCAGACCCGGATATAATACTCATCCAGGTCGCCAAAAGGAGATCTATAACCTTAAAACTTATAGAAAATGGACTGACACCTAGAGGTGGCACAGTCATATTCGTAATTGAGGCACACGAATATCGGCAGACAGAGGTATACTATACATGGATACATTTTCCAGCAGCAAATGCTGTAACAAAGTACTTCCACTATTACAAAGTAGAGGAACCTCCTGAAACGTACACTCCTTTCGAGGAGGTGGAAGTACCACTCAAATTCCAAGAGCATTTGCTCTTATTTGATGGCGCCCTAAAACATAACAATCACATTACAAGGCTCGGTCCTTTAGGAAGACCAGGAGCAACGTGGCCGGTCCTAGCCGGATACACACCACATCCAGACATCGAAAGAATGCCTGCAGCAGAGCTGTTAATACAGCTAAAACAACTACTAAAAATTCATAGACAATTAGTTCAGTATGTAATGCGGACTTCAACAATTCAGCCAGCGATTAAACTACCACAGCTGACCCCTCACCAGGGGAACACAAATAAAATTACACCACAGAACATCCAATCCTGCCTAGGTAAAGTTCCAGCTAAACGGGAACAAATACCATTCTGGTTGGCACAGAAAATTACCCAAATAGAGGCGGTGTTTCCTGACACCACCCCATTAGAAAAACACAGGATTCTGACTATATGTCTCCCAATGGGAATCGCACCACACATTGAGGACTGTGACACTTGGGGTACAGTCTTTGCTTCCATCTATACAAAAACGCACGGTGTTCCATCCATTTCGGTGATACCAGATGGGCTAAAACAAATTCAAGATGAATACGGTCCAGAACCTGCTTTAACTCTTGGTATGAAATTACTGAAAGACTTCAAGCAGGTCTCGGCTATATTATTAGCCAACATAAAAGGTGAAGCAGCAAACGTGGCGATCCGCCAGAGGTTAAAAGAGACAGATATAGCAGACCAACCAGCTGAAATTGCCAGAATCATAGAAAAATCCTATGAAGAACTAGGCAGAGATAGTCTAGGTGGAATACCAGTAAAACCGCAACTGACTACAAGTCCAGAAAAAATGTTTTTTAATAATAATAATAATTCACCAAAAAAGAACTGGGATGGGAACAAACAATCCAATCCTAAAGAAAAGAAATTCCAGTCCAGAGGAAGGTCTCCTAGGCGAAGAGAGAAATCTCCAAACCCGAGACAAAGGTCACCCCAGAGTGAACCCTCTGGGAATAGATATAACCTTAGAAATAGGGATAATATTAAAAAACCTGATAGATATCAAGACATTGATACACGTCCCTCTCAATCTTTTCAGAATTCCTCGCAGAAATCGGAAAGAAGAGGACGATCAGAAGAGCACGCCAAGTCCAAAGACAAGGAACCTGCTCAACTGAAAAAGAAATCACAATTTCCAAAAAAGAAGGTAGCCAGTATCAAGGTAGTTAACAATGCCGAGAATACTGAGGACACAACTGAAAAACGGAGAGTGGGCTCAGACAATGCTAGACAGCGCAGCAGAGGTGAGCATAGCTCGCAAAGTCCTTATGAATCATCTGGAGACAGTGGACACGAATGAATACCTTCAAGTGGAAACTGCAGATACCAGAGTTAGCAAGCCCCACAAAATATACGAGATAACATTACGTATAGAGGGAGATAAGACTAGGAAAATAAGGGGACTATTTTGGGATAACCTCTCCAAGGGTTATGACATCCTTCTAGCTGAAAAAGACTGGCCACCAGAGTTTGTCAGGGAGTGCCCTCATGGCGAAGAAGTAATTATGCCTGCCTTCTCGAATCAGATCCCGATTCATAAAAAATACACACTTGCTAGAAAGTGGGCAGTGGCCTTAGCACCTGCTTTATATAAAAATCATGTAGGATGGGATGAGGATTCTCCTCCTCACAAAATCCAGTTAAAATCACAACCAACTGCACAAAGGCAGTACCCAATTAAGCAAGAAGCTAAAAAACAAGTAAATGAAATACTAGATCAGCTAGAATACCAGGGGGTGATTGAAACTTGCACCTCACAAATGAACAATCCTTTGTTTCCGGTCTCCAAACCAGACAATTCATATCGCCTAGTTTTGGATTACCGACACCTTAACACATGTTGCAAAACTTTTGCAGTGCAAAACTCACACAGTGCTGCACTAATGAATAACATAGTGCGCAAAAAATACAAAACAACCTTGGACATCTCCAATGGATTCTTTTGTCAAAACATAGCACCAGAGAGCAGATATTTAACAGCTTTCTCAGTAAATGGCACTCAAAAACAATTCTGTCGGTTAGCCCAGGGGTACAAGAACAGCCCGGGGGCATTCTCAGCGAGAGTAACAGAATTACTACAACTATATGATGATGAAGCATTATCCTATGTCGATGACATTTACTTAACAGATGATGACTTGGAGACTCACTTGAAAAGAGTGAACACCATAATACTTGGTTTCGCTGCAGAGGGTTACAAATTCAACTTCAAAAAGTCCAGAATTGCCCATCTGACGGTCCTATTCTTAGGATATGAGCTATCAAGTGAAGGTAAAAGCCTGGCAGACAATTTCCTAGAGAAATGTTCCGTTATCCAAGCTCCTAAAACACTAAAAAACCTACAGTCAATTTTAGGCTTCCTAAATTTCGGAAGAACATACATTGCAAATTACGCAGAAAGGGTGAAACCCCTTTACGATCTAATTAAACCAGACTTTAAAAGATCCAGTTGGACTCAAACACACACAGAAATTTTGAGATCCTTACAAACAGACATGCTAATTAAGACAAAATTAGAAACCCGTGATAATACACGCAACCTTGTGATCCGAGTCATCCCAGGGAGATGCGGATTCACATACCTGACCTCTAATGAGGGAGAAAAGGTACCAATTGCATTCAAATCACACTTGTACACTAAGGCTGAAATGAAATTTAGCCCAACGGAAAAAATTCTTACAGCAACACAGACAGCTATAGCAAAAGAACGAGCCCTGGCACAAGGTAAACGAATAATAATCGTGACACCAATACCAGCCTTAGAGGCGGTAACAAAGGCAAGCATTCCAAATGCTAAAGCACTCCATCCAAGATGGATACAATGGGCTAACTCTCTTGCTGCAACAGACGTGATGTACGAATTTGATCCTTATTTAAAAACACAAGAATTTCTCCAATATGAATTTGAATGTCCTCCGCCAACCGAAATTCTGCCTCTAGATGACTACGGCTGTATAATATATACAGACGGATCAGCACAACCCGCAGTAGGGGGTAAACAAGCTTACAGTGCTGCGTGCGCGATTGTTAAAGGTCGTTGGCACGAAGGGAAATTTAAACCAACCCTCACTAAAACGCAATCTCTAGGAGATTGCACAGCTCAGCGAGCTGAACTACTGGCATTCAAGATGGCGCTTGAAAATACCGATCGAGAATTCCCCACGCTCATAGTGTGCGATTCGTATTATTGCGTTCAATCTTATAATGAATACTTGCAGATCTGGCGTCAGAATGGTTTCAAGGATGCGAAAGGTGGCACAATCAAGCATAAAATGCTCTGGGAACAAGTAGCTCTTTTACAAAAAGAACTACCAAAGACTCACGTGATACATACACTGAGTCATCAACGTGATGGCGTTCACGTTGCAGGGAATTCATTGGCTGATGAGGCCGCGAAGGCAGCTGTGCAAACGGCTTCCGTAGCTGCCATCACCCGGTCAAAAACAAAAATAGACAGCGAAATATTACAAGCTGTCAGCGCTTCAGAAAAGGATTCGATAGAACCACTCCCTAAAGGCTTTCCAGTAAAATACTCATACATAACTGATACAAACAATGTTCCTTTTGCTCGAATCCCTGGAGTGGGGGATAGGGCAATTCCAAACATGGAACATAGGTTAGGACTGATAATAGCGGCACACGAAGGGCTTGCTTCTACCCATGCTGGCGTCTCAGCCACTGTATCATTATTAAAACAGAGATACTGGTGGCCACAAATGAGAAGACAAACAAGGAACTATGTTCTAGCATGTGAAATATGTCAAAAAATGAAAGTATCAACTGTGAGACGTCCAGCACAGACGCCCCTTCTAATCTCGGATAAACCATTAGCCTGTGTTTATCTAGACCACTGCGGTCCCTTACAAAGGGATGGTAACTATAAATATATCTTGGTCGCAGTGGACTCATGCACGAGATTCATATGGATGTGGCCCCAGCGAACGGCTGACGCCAGAACTGTTATAAAAGATTTGCGAGTCTTTATCGGCACATACGCAATTGGCATTCTGCATTCGGACAATGGTCCTGCTTTTAGCTCTCGGGCTTATAAGGAGGCCATGGTCAGCATGGGCGTGCAATTGCAGTACTCTTGTCCATTTCACCCTGAGGGGAACGGAATTGTTGAAAGAAAAAACCGTGACATAAAGCAATCTATAACGGCAAAGGTATTAGGTTCGGGAGCTGGGTGGGTCAAACATCTAATAAGTGTCCAACGTAGTCTAAATAACTTGCCAAGAAATTCTCTGAAGGGATTCAGTCCGTACGAATTATTATTCGGAACTAGGATGTTGATCTCTAACCTTGATAGTCAGACTTCAGTGGTAATAGAAAAAACCTTTGATGTCAAAGACCGTTTGGCTATTTTGCAGGACTTAAACAAAACAAGAAAAGACCTGAGCAACATACAGTTGAAACAACAGCCAACAACCACTGAAGAATCACCACCTGTCCCAGCAAGACCTGTCTGGATTCCAAAAGTCGGGGATCTAGTCAGGGAGAAGATCGCGGTAAAGAAGGAATTTGGGCCTTCTTACAGAAAAGCAGTTCCTGTCTTGTCTGTCAACGGGACAAGATCAGTTGTACTACCGCCACTTGCTGGAAAAAAGGAGAACCGAGTTGTATCCATCGACCTGGTAAAACCACAACATGTGGCCGATAACAAACAGTAGGCCAAGTGGACTCCCAATAAGTAGCAGAACACCAAGGTTTGCTACCAGTACAGAGGTCCTAACAAAGAGGCTCATCACATTCGAAACGCCTAAAGAAGAACAACAAGGACTATGCAACAATGCAATAGAACTCAGACCTCTGAAAACCCAAATAAAGACATTTAGCAGAGACACACCAATCTACAATGAAGTTCCAAGTGAAAATGCAAGAAACAAAAATCCTGAACCAATTGGAACAATTGACAGAACTGCATCTGGTTACTTCATCAACTTCGATGATTCCTCTGAAGGTTTCAGCGAACAAAAGACACAGCCATCATCAAAATCCTTTAAAGACAAAGCTAAGGAACTTTTGAAACAACTGAAAGAAACATATCTGGTTACTCCATGGATTGAATTTTGGGTGGGTTTTGGTGCATTTATCCTCATACTTTGGCTCATCATGGTATTTACCTTGGGACGCTTCATTGAGGGAAAATATGCTAAAATGGACACAGCAAGTCAGAACATCAACTTGGTCCTCAAACCACACACATCTTCACACGTCGAGAAACTAGAACTTTCTTCAGAACTTTCTTCAGCCAACTTCACAGCAATTCCAATACCTGGTGGGGTAGCCTGGGACAACACTGACTATGAAATTTATGGTCCGGTCGAGATCCTGAAATATCCACACCAAATCAAGATCTCCTTGAGTGACTTTGCAAAACCAAACTCATTTGCTGATGATTGGGACTTTGAAAGTATAAACAATATGATGTCTGACTTAGTAATGTCTGCTAAATTTACAAAACATGATTATTTGCAAGGTTCTACAAATTATGATAGTATGTATTGCTATAACCATTATGGTAACCATTTCTTGCATAAATCTGCACAACCTAGAAATGTTTTAAATTATAATCAATGGGAACATTGTGCTACACCTCCAAAAGGGAGCTCTAGAACCGTTTATGACAAATATTCATATTTTTCAGGTTTTAACATAACTAATGCTGAAACATTTTATTACAAATTGTCAAACAAGACAGGGATGAAAACCATGATAACCAACACAAAATTGATATATTCAGATTCATTCTTTGAAAAAATGAATACATTTGGATTTGATTATTGGGACAAAAATGTTGATTTGAAAAGTGTTTGGGGTACAAAAGAATGGCAAGTACAGGGTATAGAAGCTTTGTTTAGAGCCTGCATGATCCCAGAACAAATGATATTTTTAAATGACACTGTTCAACAAACCACCTGTCTTGGCTTAGCCAAAATCAAAGATTTAAATAACCTGTCTATTCCAAAGCCAACAATGTTTAGCAATAACTCTGATACAGATGAAGAAATAGACATAAGCAATATACTTAACCAAAACAGAACACATCCTGATTGGAAACAATGGTTGATCTGGCCCACAGATACAAATAACTGTCAAGATAGATTCCTGAATAAAACACAGGGTTTCAAAATGACCAGGCCAGACCCTAGATATCCTCAAAGACATCACCCAGGGATAATAACAACCTACAGTGTGGGCAAATTATGCCTTCAATGGCTACAAACTTCCACACTGCCTGAAATTAAGCAACACCTAACTTTACTTACTGATGGTGCTGACTTGCGTGATTTCATACTGGGACCACGCAAACAGCGTCAAAAGCGTTTCATAGCAGCCTCTGTATATGCAGCATACAATGAGGCCTGGAAGGTTACTCAAATTGAAACAGCAGAGAGAATACGTGAAATTGATCGTATTAATTTGGAAAAATCACTTTCTGTAGTGGACAATGGGTTAATGACTCTGTCCTCCAGAATATTTTCATTGGACAGCATTGTGTCTTCAGCAATCGATATATTATCGCAAGACTTACTGTTATTACAACATGGTCAGTCACAATTGCGCTCTATTGTACAGCTTGGCTGGACGTTACAAAATCTGCGTTCAGGCTATGTGCCTTGGCGTTTAATCAACACAACGTCACTATTCCAAATCTTTAACCTTACTGATAGACAAATCGGTATGGCGCAGAAGGGTGCTGATTATACAATCTTGAGCATTGAAAAACTAGAAAGATTACCAATGACAATGTCAGAACGACCTGTCAGTGAATGGATAATCCACGGAATCATAAATATTCCAATCTCAACCTTCAGGTTTCAATACTGCCAAAAATATATACAGGCTGGCATGTACGAGAAATTGGGAAAGGGGTACCTTAAAACAACTTGGAACCTGCCCTATTCACATGCATGTGTCAGTAACAAAGGACAGAAAGTGTTTCTTAGTGGCAACAATTGTGCTATGTCACTAAGCGGCACGCTTCTGTGTAACGGTATTAGTTTGCACGGAGCCTGTGAAGGGAATTCATACAACCTTTCATGTCACCAGCAAGGCGCACCTGCAACTGAAATAGAACCATTCTTTCAAAGACTCTATAATGGGAGTTACATTCTTATTGTAGACCGCAGATGTTGTAGTCTTATGCCCGGGACTCCTTATCTCGTCACCACGACGGCGAAGGTCAAGTGCTGTGGACGTTCTTTGTTCCCCAGCTCCTTACCAGACAGGGAGGCAAGGGCATGGCCCGGTTTGAAAATTACTTCTATTCGAATAGACACTTTAAGCAGAATGAAAACAGTGCTTCTTCAGACGCCTACAAGGCTCACGTCATCTAAAGAAACGTATGATATACAAGTCGCAAGGACGACTGCAGAGATACATACATTATTATCAACTAATTCCCCCGTACATTTCGCGGAAATCCTGAGCGAAATCTTAAATATTTCTGATACCACTGGGGTCTCAAAGGTATTTAAGACAGTATTTTCGATGGCATTAACACCATTCAAAGCCATACTGGGTATTTTTCCAGATTTCGTCCATTCGATTTTTGGCGGACTTCCCCTGATCCTGGGACTAATTGCAGGAATCCTATTCCTAGTCCTTATTTTTCGTTATGGCAACCCATGTCACAGATCAAACTCTCGCGACAATGGAAGATACGATCCTAGCCATTGGATACCGGGACCGGATATCAAAAATCCTGGGACTCTCCCGGCTTAGAGACCTAAACATGACTTGGTTTCTATCATTTCGACCAATGTGGCAAAGGTGTGTTTTACCTGTACTAAGGTGTCTGCTATGCGGAGAAGAATGCGTGTTAGACACCTGTCTGACGCTACAATCGGATGCGCCGGTGGATGCAGATACACTGTTGTTTCCTACCAAGGTTCACGCTTTGTGCTGCCCTCAAAGGCTGCCAATTCTGATGACGGCATTCCTGGAATCTTCACCACTACGATTGAAGAGTAGTGAAGTTCAAGATGAAAGCAGCATCGAACAGGTACGACCTTCTGTCAGCAAGGCAAATCAGAATGTCAATGGAGACAATCATGCGCACGAATGCATGGTTACCCCTATTTCCGACTTAGTGGAACTTTCCCATGAAGCTGTTGACAGTTTTTTCGAAAGCCTGAATGATATGATGTTCTCTCCGGAACAGAAATAGAGACTTTTGAGTAAACTCGCACACGGCGTTCCCTGAATTCGGCCTTCAACCTTTAAAAATAAAGTCACATGAACAATTACAATCCAGTTCAAGGACAGCAACTTTTTTCAGCAAGCCCTTAAAATATTTTTCTATATATTTTTTCCCCGGGACATTGATCTTCTGCTTAAAGTAAGAAACTATTCCTAGAGAACTAAGATTTCTATTTTAGATACTTTATATAGACTTTAGCTGCCCGCTGGTATGTTCACAAATATTTTATTATGTGATGAAATGGTCTCGACCTTCCTTTCTGTATAGCTATATTAAGAGCCATTTCATGTGTATTTCTCATATACCAAAAAGCAATAATGCATTACAATGCGTGTTTACTTTTGCATTTAATTCATAGCTTAAGTGCGTACAATATATATGACTGCAATTTTTCAGTATATTTGAAAATTTCGAAATGCATTTATGTATTTTGGGGTGGTAAGGTATACACTATACTCTATAGTATGTTGTACTATGTTATACTATGCATAGATTAGTAGATATGACCATAGTTAGCGTGGAGTGGGTGTCGTGTATTTCTATAGGTTCTGAATCGATCCCCCTATTCCTGACCCTATTCTGGTTAAACTACCTAGCTAGTTAACTAACAGTCAGCCCATGAGGCAAGAAATCCCCCATGATGCAGATACCGTTATCTGACGCAGTCACACTACGGCACAGGAACGTGTTATCTGATTAGGTCATAACGCTTGAGATCTAATTAGACAAGCGACATTCCTCCAGCCCCTGATAAGGCATACGACGTTCTCATAACAAATCAAACCTATGACAACCTGGAAAATCCGTGCGGCCATTGTTTTGATTTCACAGAGAACTTTTGCAAAAGAATGTGCTAACGAGCAAGTCGTATGACATCTTTATTGACGTACCTATGTCCATCCTTACGTCAATCTCGGCACCTTTAAGGTATAAATATTGCCGACCTTGCCCTATGCAAAGACACGCGTGGTGACAAGACGGAGCAGCCATACTTGCCGAAGCCGAGAGCAGAAGCAGACCCCGCAGGCAGCAGCCCCGCCTTCCTGACGCGCTGAGAGACGCGCTGCTATCTCAAGCCGAGAGACCCAGCACCGGCGCTTCTGGGCAGCCCTCGCAGGCAGCCTGGAATATCGAGAGCAGAGAAAGAGATACCATTCCTCATTCATCCTAAATTCCAGGTACAGAACTGAATAACCCCTCCTAGAGAATTCTTTAGTTATTCACTTGGCAAAAACAAACTTAACTTAAACTGTAACTTTCTATTCCCGCCCACGCATTAGACTTAGGTCAGGTAAACGGGGTAGGCGTACTTAGAAACACCAGTTGAGTACGTTTAGTCAAATGTATATGTGTATGTAAATATATTTTAATCATTTTAAACATCATATGGCTCAGAAACCATATCAATGTTTTTACAGTATTATTTTATACTATTGCTTCTAATGTATGCACTTTACTTAACTATAAGTATTGCAATAATATCGATCCATTTCTCTTGTACGAGAAAAGAGACTGATCAATAAATAACATCTTTTATTGAACACGCCCGTCTCTTCCTTTTCTCTACATTCTGATGAGACTAAGAATGCACGTACTGACTGAGTAAAATAATTGCCTAGTGCTCACACGACTCATGAGATTGACTCTTGATTAGGGGAGAGCAAAGTTGTCATGTTCTATGGTTGTCAGAAACTAAATCCCTTCTTGTCTAATCAGGGGAGTTAATTCCTTCCTTGAACATTCGAGAAAGTTTCTAGCGAACTCTGAGCTTAGCTGGCAAACCCAAAAATTAAGTCTAGTATCGACAGTAGTAGACCTAGTTAACGTCTGGTCTAGGCCTTTACTGCTGTAGGTACTATTCCAATGCGCAGAGCCTATTGGGAAAATAGGAGCTACACTACACATGGGCACCCCCCGCATTACTATAAGAACTTGCCCCAGGGACCTGGCCCACCGGGGGGGCCTATAATAAATGAAGAGTGGGAGCCTGCGCTTTGTCTTTTTTTTTTTATTTGCCGGGAGTCCCGGATGCAGCGTGACTCCCACCAATTCTTTTTTTTGGTATGCCTTTTTGGCCCTGGAGGGTCCCTGTGGGACCTCTCCAAGAGGCCAAGGGGGTGAGAGTGTTTCTACCTTGCCCCCTTTTCTTTTCTTTTAAATGTTTTTCTTTTGATTCGGTTCAACTGAGTCACAAGCTGGCTACCAACACATCCTAGTTTGAAGTGTTGGCAGCCAATCAGATGTCAAGCATGAGATCAGGAGGGGTTGCAGATCCTCCGCGGACTCAGTTGTATATCTAAAAAATATTTACATTTCCCAGCAACTACTGAACGGATTTACACCATTTAACAAAAAGGGCACTTTCTGTACCAAGAACAACCTTTCTGCCAGATTTGGTGTAATTCCGATCAGCAGTTCAGCATGTAGCCATGTCTAAAGTTTCCTACGGAAATTAACATGGAGAAAAAGTGTTTTGGGACCACCCCCTTTTTCTCGGTTCCCTCTTGACATATCACCACAAATTTTTTTTAAAGACAGCAGCTGAAGTGAGCTTCGTATCAATTTTGAAAATGTCACTAGGATTCATCAAACGACGCCAACGTTATTGGCAAATGAAAAAACGCTCTTCCTATGAAAACTACATCCTAACTATAACTACTTACTGGCAAACTCCAGTATATATGCATTCTTTTGTATGTGTATGTGTGTGTGTGTATGTGTAGTAATATATCAAGTATAATTAATGCATAATTATATTATTTTTTAATTGTGACAATACAGTTAATTTTAACAACAAAGCATTGTATTAAAAAAATGTAAAGTATTTAAATTAAGTACATAGGTTTTAACCAAGTTTACCACAAATTAGATCAATATAAAAATGTTAATGAGTGTGGATTTTTTAAAATTAATGTTTGAAAATTATTATTTTTTCAGTTTATTTTTTTAATTATTTATTTATTTAATACATATTTACTTACATTTTATTTTAAATATAGCTAAATGTATATTTAAAAAACTAAGTAAAATGTATTACATTTCCCTATACTTTCCTTTAAGGAGAGGCACACCTCAGTAGTGGAGATCGACCCCAACAGGTGAAAAGCTACTCTTAGAAATGTATCACCTGTAAATTCAGTCAATTGAGCTCCAGCCCCACATGGAGGGGGTGGAGACATAAAAGTCTATTCCTAGGAGTAACTTTCCATTTGAAAATGGTGAATAGCAAAATAGTAGACTTAAACCTGGCTGTACAAGTAGATGTACACGTAAATTTTAGGTCGAGCCTGGGCAGCGCATGTGTTGCTCTGCGAGCCATGCTGTATTAGAGTATGTGCTTGAAGCCTCACTCACTCTCCGTCCATATTTGCCATTGGCTTGTGTCATTGTCCTTTGTAAATGCTGGCTTCTGATTCGCTATTAGGCTTGTTAGTCCCTCCTTAGTACGAGCTAGTCTTAATTTGTAACCTCCTGTGGGGACTGGCCCTTTTACTTCAGGTTCTACACGGTGCGTCTTCTTTAGTCTGTAAGCGCTATTTTCTTTAATGAGTTTCTCTTACTGCAGGAGGATCTCGTGGCAAACGGGGAGCTCTTCAGGGGCCATGGGAGTCAGAAGGGGGCAACTCAGGGATGCCTTTACGCATTTGGAATGCAATAGGTCTCACATTTGCGAGAGTTGAAGCCATTGACATAGTAAATTACAACACCTTTTATTTATCTGCTTTAAAAACTACACATAAATAAAAGGCATTGTCATTTACAATGACAATACCTCAAACTTGCAAAATGCGAGACCTATTGCATTGCAGATGCTTGTTATCTTTGTGATTCTGGCCCTTAAAGTCTGAATTAGATGGACTTTTTTTTCCGTCCAGGCGATGAATATTTTTTGCTCATGGAAAAACATTTCCTCATCAAGTTTTTGAAGTATGTATTCCCATCCTGAAAACATACCTGCCTTGTATTAATTTGCAGGTTGGCAAACTACCTTCAAATACTACGTGACCATGATCGAACATCTACAATTGAATATATGTATCGATGTTCATCCACTTTTTCAGAATGTGGCACCTAGGAACACCCACAGTCCGGCTCATATTCCTAATCTAGCAAATACAGCAGCATCTCCATGGCATGGTTGTATTCAGCACACTTCCGAAAGCACAATTCCACGAACTCTGTGAATAAGGGCTGTAATTCCGTAATCAGAAATGTCCTTTTTTGGGGCACCCATGTGCAACTTAGGTATGCTTTGTGATTCAGGTCCATTTTATATATGATCGGTGGCCGGATTGTGCAAACAGCCCTGGCAGGTTGTTGCTCGGCCCGCCCTGGGAGTGAGGATGGGGAGAAGCCACGAAGCACTGCTCCCACTTTTCTTACAGGGGCTGATATTGCACCACTGCTGAAAACCGGCGCCCTGTAAGAAAAGCGCCTGGCGGCCACCAAACCGGTCCCCACCTCTCCGGCCCACCGGGGAAATGACCGGTGCCCGTTATGACTACGGCCAGTCCGTCCCTACCTGCCTTGTTATGCTAATATGATGCCAATATGTCCACTTCGGCACTTTAGCTACATTAATAAGACGCTTTAAAGTTGCTTGATTATAGGGTGAAAAACCTTTGCGTTATACGATTCTGTATACTTTCTTTCCAGTTTACATTTTTAAAAGAGGCACCTGTTTACAATCTTTAGCAATCCAAAGATTTACATTTCTTTTTATTGATCTAAATGTGTTAATGTAATAAAAATGGAAACCGAGGCACACTCGAATTAACGATACAGGCCTAATGTTCCTAAAAATCAGTAATAGTAATTGCCTTCTGTTGAGAGGGAAGCCGTGCAACATGTTCCTTGTTTTGCTCAAGGTTGGATAATCTTGCCAAGCTAATCAGAAATTCTATTAGTAGTGCTGGCTCTCTGCACGCTTCCCTTTCCTCGCGCAGGCAGGTGGAGCAGCTGGGGATTTCAGCAGACAGCCAGCTGGAGCCATCCCTCTCCTTGGAGACTTCGCTGCAGCTGCCCCTCCGTGTTCAAAGGGACAGGAGCAGGTAACACAACTGTCTGCTAGTGACAGCCAAGCGGGCGCAGCGTGCACCCGCCAGAGGTTCAAAGGAGAATTACAAGATGGCAGCTGCCGTGGGCCACCTGCACGACTTTCATGGCCGGCAAGGGACCCTCAGCCAACTGAAATCAGTTGCAGAGTTTGGAATGGATTTAAAAGTACAACACGGACTGGGATTTATGTGGTGAGATAACGTGCAATTAGAAAGCCACATATTTGGTCTGTCACCGTTTTCAAAGAAAAATAACGGCTATTTCTTAATGTTTTGAGACTCAAGCGGGGTACTTACTTTTCTAGTTTATATTTCAAAGAGGAAAAAACACTGGCTTTTGATCGCTTTCTAAGGTTTGTTTTGCTGGCTGGCTTAAAAATAGTGGTCCTGTCGGTAAAATACTGGCCAAGAGGCAAATGTGAACCTAAAGCAACATTATGTATCATCAGTCTTCCAAACACACTTTCAGTGGAGGCTGCCATGTAACGAGGGTGGTGGGGCGGGGGGTTGAGACAAAAAAAAATAATGATAAAACACAATTACCTTGAGACGTGACTGTTCATCTTTCTTCCGCGGTACCCAGCCAACTCCCCTAACCAATCCCTGCTCAGCTCTCACCAGCATATGAGCAGCGCCAGGATTGGTTGCAGAGGCCTCACTCAATGCTCTCAAGAGCAGTGGAGGCCGGCGCTTTCTCTAACCCAGCTGTCTACGACAGCTAGGTTAGAAAAGTTAAAATGCGCATGTCTGGCTGGCCGTGGCAAGAAGGCTAGCCAAAGAGCCACGCGCATTTTAAATTGCACAGCTCCCTGCTGCTGCTCGGCAACACTGGTTTTGTCTTCGGAAACAGCAAAACAAATTCCCCACACACTGAGGCTTTTCTCCCAGTATCTGGACAGTAAAAGTCCAGAACTTCCATGGTGGACCCATACAGAAAAAAACATGGCAATGACGTAGGATGGGTAGTCAAACCAGTGCCACCACTGCAGAGACTGGGTTTTCCCGATGACCAACAGTGCCCGGTCAACAGAACAATCTGTCAACCATAGCACTCTAAATTAGGCGAGGGTTGTAAGCTGTTGGCAGATCTGTTGCACAATCCACACTGAGAGCCCATTTACATTTATCCACATGCAGTATTGATATTTATATTCCGCCACACAAACACACGCTATAATTGGGCCAGCTGTGCCTACGTTAATAGTACTTTATGTTGCTAGACTTTTCAAATATAACACTTTGTAAGAGGTCCTAAAGTCCTTCTCCCCATATCTTATATTTGCTTTACTTAAATGAAAAGAATTGGTGCAGTCATGTGTTAAAATATACAGTTGCGCTTATTAAATTATTCTTAAACAAAATATTTAGGGCTGGTACCACATATACCATTTCTAGAATGACTTCACATTACTGTGCCCTGGCTTACATAATATGGGCTAGTTGAATCAGGAGGAACCTCATCCCTTTAGAGATTGCTATTCAGCAAAAGCTTTCATGTGTATAAGGCTTTACAATGTTATTGGCAGTCACCTACCACCACACCATTGCCCTCCCTACCCTTACCCCTGCATAGTGATACACTATGTCACTATTCTATTACAGTCATTCATTTGTATGAACCCCACATAAGCCATGGAAACAAAATGTAGGTCCAACCTTTCAAGCAATCTTATCAGAACATTCAGCAGTCGTTGTTAACTGGTTGCTGTTGGCTAAGTGTTGTAATGCCAGTTATTGGGCTATGTGGAGTAACCCAGTTTCCCACGGTCCACTTTTTTGAAACGGCACAGTTACATGCAATGCCGTTAACCTTTAGCAATAGCTGATTTTTTCCTAGTTCCTGTCCTTTGTATCACACGTTTCTTTAAATTCCAGGTGAACTCTTGCAGCCTTTAATAGACACTCAGCATTCCCTGTTGGTTTTCTGGCAGACGGCCTTCTTTGGTTCCATGACACAGTTCCCCTATAGCTTTTTTTAGTGTTAATCTATCAGTTCAGTTACTCTCTGGTAAGGTTTCTTGCAGCTTCATTGTAGTGGTGTTATTGTTGATCTTTGCTTTTATCTTACTGTCGATTGTTGCACTAGGACCAGTTGTCTCTATTCATATCTGTTCAGACTCCCAAGCTCGCCTCAAGATGCCTTTGGTAACAGTCCCATATCTTGTAAGTATTTTTCTTTTTTGGTGTGGGATGGGCTGTAAAGATTCGTGCAGTAAATATTCAGGCTCTTTCACAGAGGGTAGGGTTTGTGGCTCTAATTATTATTCCTAGTGGGTTAGAGGGAATGGTGCCTGATTGGGGTCCTTCAATTGTTACATAGACGGGAAACATTAGAAATAGGGGAGTCTCCATTTTTAGGAGTGTCTCCTCCATCAAGATCAAGATCTCAACTTGTAGAGATCCACCCCTCCTTATCTGTGGTGCAAAAAAGTCTGCTAACTAGTGGGCTTCTCCTTTCAGGAGTTCATATCACCATGGTAATCCTCTGTATTACATTACAAGGGACAGTGGAGGCCATTGGTATTTGAGGGCCTGAGCAAGCCTCTGTGCCTGAGGTGGAGGGGCGTGCTCTCTATTATTATCGCTGATGGGCATGCGAAAAGGATCCTGCGTAAGGACTGCATCCCTGCTGTGATACTCAAAGAGTAATCTTTCTTTCCCATTTCTTACATTACTGCTCCCAGCTTCCTGTGTACCCCTGGTGCTAAGTTAAGGTTCCCAACAATGCTTCTGCAGTATACTATTTGCTCATGGTTGCAGCTGTCAGTGTTCTGGGTGCAGCATGTGGCATTGTCAAAACTGGATGCTTCAACATCATCAATCTTGCCAAGTTGGACCCTGGCATGGTAGCAGAAATGATTCCACTACTGGCCAGAGTGGCGTGAAGTAGCAAGGAGATCCCTGATGCATGCACTAGAGATTTACCTCAATCCCTGTTCTAGGACGTTGACATCATGTCCTCAACACTGAGAATGTTGTACTGAGGTTGTGATTTCAAAGTCATTAATAGTAATTTCGCTAAAGGGAGAGTTCTCACGCTGGATGCTTTGGGGTAGAGGGAAAGACTTGTTGGTGGGAGGACTCAAAAAGGCTTTGAGGTTTCTTCTGGCACCTCACATGGTCTGCAGGCTCTCTTACTCATATCCAATGGAACCTTCATGGCCTTTTTGTTCCACAAAGGTAGATACGTTCGGTACCAATGGAAAGAGCAGCGGTAGAGCCTGTTATTTCCAGCAATTAGAAAATGGCCACACCTGCAATATGAAGGTTATTATTATATAACCACCAGAAAAGAAAGGGAATATTATGAGCAATGCATCTGCTCCTCATCCCCATCGACCTATCCTTCCTTTGAGGTCTATAGCGCCACAGCTCTTCTTGACTTCCTCATCATATTCCTTATCTTTCTATATTGCTCTCTACCCTCAAATTAGCTGCTGTCCTGGTGGCCTCTCTCTCACTGGCTGGTTGCTCAGGTGTTGGGCCAGATAGGCATTCATGCTCACTGGTCGCAACACCTTGAACGAAATACACTTGTGTCCTTGTAGTCCTTTACTGGTGGAGCCCCATCCGCCCATTATAGGCGACCCCTTGACTGTTCTCCCTCACTAGAGGTGCCTAGTCTTTTTTCATCATCTGAGCCACCACCCATAAACTCCCTGCTGATTTTTCCCCGTAGCCACCAGAGAGAAGGGGCGCATCATCTATAACTGACAATGGCTATTCCAGGAAGCCCACTTCCATTACATATGATCTACCCCAATCACAGCCTGCAAGTGTATTTTCCAAACCAAGTGCCCATCCAACAAACAATGTTTCCAGCACACATACATCTGCAACCATTGAATATCATCAGATGCTAGGGCCCTAGTCACTTCTCATCTGCCCTTTCAATATATGAAAGTGTTGGCCTCATTTAAACTAATTATCATTCCATGATGGTGTCAGGCAGAACCCTGTGAGAACGAAGATACCAACAAAATTCTGTGGCACGTAGTGCTCAGTGAGCCCTTACCTCCTCACTCCTCTCTTTCCCTACAGTCTGTGAAGGAAGTCATATTACAGAAAACAGTGGTCCCTATTTATGGACAAAATAATGTACAAGAACAATAATCAAACACTTAATAAGTGATATGTCTTTTGTCCAGCCGGACAAGAAATTTATTTTTTGTTCAAATGAATTTCAAAAGATGTGAGAACCAATAGATGCCAAGCGGGCACAGCCGTGACCCTCAACATTCAAGACAAAACAACGAAAAAGGTGGCCAAAAGGGCAAAGCAAAGATATATCTGTATACTTGTAGTCAGTGTTACAGACTTAAATTGTTTAGAACACACCATTGCATTTTTTCAATATTACATTCATATATTGCATATGGGGTTTTATGGTCGACGACGTTTCGATGCCGGTTTACATATAGGGCATCATCATCAGGACAAGGAATAACATCATTGTTGTCTTAAGCATGAATTATTTACACTATGCCTTTTGTCACATTACTTCACATAAAATAATTACATGGGAGCAAAGGAGAGGGAAAAACGAAAGATAAACGTGAATTTTAGGCATGTTACTTTAAAACTCTAAGATCTGCGTGAGGTGATGAAAACGGCGAGTGAAGAGGTGAAGACCATGACGAATAATTGCGGCGCAAGTTGGTCGTGAGGTCGGAAACGAGTGATTAGTCTACGATTGAAGGCAAAACTTTTGAATATGGTACTATCAAGTTTGATCGTAAATATTTCTCCAATTGTAACTCTGCAAACCTGGTTTATGCCATTTTATGTCCCTGCATGCTTATCTACATAGGGCAAACGCACCAAAAAGTGAAACTCCGAATTGGACAGCATCGCAGCAGGATCAGGTGCAAAACGGCAAACGCACCCCTTGTGGAGCATTTCTCAGCAAAAGGCCATAGTGAAAAAGACCTCCTTTGGACAGTGGTAACCATCATCAAACCACCCCCTAGGGGAGCAGATGTATCGCAATTGCTCAACAAGGAAGAACTCCACTGGATTTTGAAATGCAACAGCATTCGGAATGGCTTAAACCGCCTTGAAGACTGGACCTCCCTACTGTAATTCCAGTCTAAATGCCCCGTAATTTTAGTTAGCATTTTCTGGAATGTATTCTGGTTAAGTCACATGCGCCGACCTGTGCACTGTGGACCTTGAGCTCCCATAATCACCCTATATCACTGCACCACTGTAAAATGGCCGCCACGATTACCCATTTTGTCACTAGACACCCATCACTGTAGTCCTTTCGCGCTTTCTGCAACTCACGAGGCTTGATAGCCTTCACAACCGATTGAGATCCCCATCACACCTATCCGCCGCAATTGCCGCAGTGTTCCCGAGTCTTGCAAGTAAGTTACTCTCTTTTTCCGGGTTGTTGCAGTGAATGCTATGAAACATCCCCTCCAGGCCTGCTAACCCAACCTCACCTCCCCTCCTCCAGATCGAGCCATTGTGCCCCAACCCTGACGGATTGAGCTATCGTGCGCGTACTCAAGTGGACCGAGATTATTTCTCAATCGGACGTATGCGTATATGGTAAATATGCTGATCCAATCCACTCCTCACCCCCGAACGCTACCAACACGGGCACCTTGACCCATTAATTAATCCTTAATCTTTTTTCAGAACGCTTATGAAGCCATGAAATTGTGTACAAATTAGCAAGACCATGAGGAAACCACGCCCGTAGGTCCTCCTTTAATTGATCCTCCACTTGGCCCCGCACAGTGCATGCCACTCGAGCTATCGTGTAAGCGATCCCCTTTATGTTTTGATTGCCTCCTGCAGCGGTCACCTAGCCTGCATGCCGCATGTAGCATTTTTCCATGATCGTGAACTTTCTTACTACGGCCTGAAGAAACCACCACTCACTGTTTTTAAATCCCGCACAGGGATGTAAATACCACTAGTCTCTGTTTTTACCATGCCCGGGCCTTCCCCTTTTATCCTTCTTTCGCGCCTAGTTATGACACCAACATCGTCCTTTTTAGGACCCAGGCTCTTGGTAATAGAACCATTGCTGGTAACCATAAACTTCACTAATCACTCATTTCCGACCTCACGACCAACTTGCGCCGCAATTATTCGTCATGGTCTTCACCTCTTCACTCGCCGTTTTCATCACCTCACGCAGATCTTAGAGTTTTAAAGTAACATGCCTAAAATTCACGTTTATCTTTTGTTTTTCCCTCCCCTTTGCTCCCATGTAATTATTTTATGTGAAGTAATGTGACAAAAGGCATAGTGTAAATAATTCATGCTTAAGACAACAATGATGTTATTCCTTGTCCTGATGATGATGCCCTATATGTAAAACGGCATCGAAACGTCGTCGACCATAAAACCCCATATGCAATATATGAATGTAATATTGAAAAAATGCAATGGTGTGTTCTAAACAATTTAAGTCTGTAACACTGACTACAAGTATACAGACATATCTTTGCTTTGCCCTTTTGGCCACCTTTTTCGTTGTTTTGTCTTGAATGTTGAGGGTCACGGCTGTGCCCGCTTGGCATCTATTGGTTCTCACATCTTTTGAAATTCATTTGAACAAAAAATAAATTTCTTATCCGGCTGGACAAAAGACATATCACTTATTAAGTGTTTGATTATTGTTCTTGTACATTATTTTGTCCATAAATAGGGACCACTGTTTTGTGTAATATGATACTGCCCAAGGTCCATATGGCATACCTTTTGGGTTCCCTTGTCTTTTTGTAAAAGTGAAGGAAGTCAGGCACAACTAGTGGGGACATTACAACCCTCCTCCCCTTCGTTGGACGACATGAAGTGAGAGAGGGAATGACCAATAGGAAAGGGCAGCAATCTCTTTAAAACATAAGACGCAACAGAGAGAGAAATAAATCCTGAAATGGCTTCAATATTTAATGAGCCAATGGGGGACAAGTCGCTGTCTCAGAGGAATGATGATACAACATGTTGGGGGACGCTGAGTGAGGAGACCCCAGAAGTGTTTGTGAATGCCGAACAGAGCTACGGATGAAGAGACGCGGTTCCCATGCAGATTGAAGACGCAAGAGAGCCGATACACCTGTAACGGATGTATGACATCACAACGCATGCTTTTACTCCGCATGCCATTATAACGCAGTTTTTACAACGCAAGTCGTTACAACGACTTGCGTTGGGGGGCGCTGGATAGTGGAATAGTTTAATTTTCTATTCCAACTCTACTCCCCGTGGATAGTAGGGAAGGTGTTGGATAGAAAAATTTAACTAGTCCCTATCCTACAGCGCCCTCCAGCGCAAGTCGTTGTAACGACTTGCGTTGTAATAGCTGCATCGTAATGGTAGTGCAGAGTAAAAGTTGCGTTGTAAAGGATGTTCCCTACTGTAACACCACAAAAACAAGAAGGAGCAGAGTACAGCACCCAGCCATATTCCAGGAGGCATGTGGCTCAGCAAAGTATGGGCACATTTATTGGGAAAATGGGAGATGGGTAATTCTTAGTGTGGGTGGGGGAGGGAAAGGAACCGGGGTTTTAAAGCCAACGAGCTTCACTGAATAGGGGTCGTCTTTCCTTTTGCCACTCGCCCTGTAAGCTGAGCACGCTCGTGGAAGACTTTGGTAGAATCCCTGCTGTGATAAGGAAAAAACATACAGGAGAAAACTAGTGAACCAACTAGGTTTTGATATTTCTCTTTACCTCACACAAAAATTCCAGAATCACAAGTGGTGTTGGGAATTATAAAGCTGACTTTATCCCGGTATTCCTACACTATCAATCCTCACTCTTCTCCCTTCTCAGTTAAGATAAGAATAGACATCCTTTGTCATAAACGTACCTCTGGCCTTTCCATTCTTTCAAGGGTGAAGGTCCACCAGGAGGTCCAGGTTTCTCAGCACCTAAGAAGGAGAAGAACAGATGTTAGTGGAAGAGCCTTTTTGTCTTTGAAAATAAAAGCATATAAAAAAGAAAGAGACCACGTGTCACAAGTATTAAGTCCTGCACCTAATTACACGTGGTGGAGAATGCTTGCAGCTCTCAATTGATAGAAATTGATGCAGTAATGCAACAATTGGTAAATGGCCGACGAAAACTGGAATGGGCCCTCAAGAGCAGATGTCCTCCACTATAACAGGTTTTGGACATTTTTAGGTATTCCATGAAGACCTACATAGAATTTGACACAAAGTTGCCGAAGACCAGTTTAAGCTTACCTCTAGACTTTCGGGAACTTGAACCACGAATAGCATGCGGACAAACGCAGCACCACAAAAATACGTACAAGGAGTGGACTCCTGATGCGTTCTTTTTAAACTTTGAGAAAGCAGCAAGGGCTTGTGCTTGGTTCCCAGAGAAATGACCTTATTTCCTTTCAACAAGAGAAGCCCAGGCCACGTACCAGGCCCTAAGAAAATACAAAAGAAGAAATAAATAATCATATATACCTTGAACAATATTTGGAAGCCCTGCCAGTTGCAACAAAGAAGTGGCTGCGACAACATACACACCTTACAGTGGAAAAAGCTGTTGAAATGGCCACCACCTATTGAGGAGCTCAACCTTGTTTTCTACATTGGAACCCGAGAGATGTCATCGTAACCTACCCTCGTCCAGGGGAGGAAGAAACAAGCAAAAGCTCAATAAAAGTCCCCTAGATGCAACAAAAACCAGAAACATGAAATCAGAAGGTGCACTGTATAAAGAACCCCAGTG
Source organism: Lissotriton helveticus (assembly GCF_964261635.1). Lineage (NCBI taxonomy): Eukaryota > Metazoa > Chordata > Amphibia > Caudata > Salamandridae > Lissotriton > Lissotriton helveticus. The sequence continues at coordinate 471,716,097 of NC_136070.1, forward strand.
CTTCCACTGTGGGGAGTGGGACCACATTGCCCAATTTTGTCTCACTAAAAAGTAAACCGCAGAACTGATGGAAGTTAAATGTGCCCCCATTGCATCTTGTATAGACAGGAATTCAGAAATTACTTTATATAAATCTACGAATGAATGGCAAATGGGTAATGGCCCTGCTGGACTCAGGATGCAGACAGTCCATGATACAGAGTGATTTTGTACAGTCATCTCAAATGTTTCCGGGCAGGGCTGTTGGGATACAGTGTGTGCATAGGGACGTGAAGACCTATCCTGTAGCCCATATAACAGTAGCAACCTTGAAGGGGGAGAAAATGGACGCAGAGGTGGGCGTCCTTCCGAGCCTCCCCAGAGTTGTATTCCTGGGCACAGACAACCCGACTTCTTAGACATGTTTCTTAATGACCACAGGGCTATTGGCCAGGTAAAGGAATCCCCAAAAGAAGTCCCTTCTCACAACACTGACCGTGGGAGTTAGAGACTTCCACCATTCCCAGGTGAATGATGCAACCTTATAAAATGCCTGGAGGGAGGCGCGTGCAAATGAAGTGATTCCCAGTACTGTATACCCTCAATTTCTCATCAGGAAAGGGTTGTTATAAAGGATAGGTAAAGTTGGCGATGAACTTCTGTTTTTAGAACCCCATGACTTCAGGGAACAAATCATGTTTTTCTCCCACTCCCACCTGGTCGCCAGGCACACCGGTAGTAAGAAAACGACTTTATGCGGTACTTAGTCACTTCTACTGGCCACACATTTATGCAACCATAAAAAAAACTGTCAAGAATGGAAAGTGTGCCAAAGGAAGAATGCTTATAAACCCCCTCCTGCTCCTCTCCAATCCCTCCCTATTGTTGGTAAACCATTTGAATGAATTGGAATGGATCCTATTGGCCCACTCCAGAAATCGAGCAAGGGCAACCAATATGTCTTGATCATAATAGAGTATTCAATTCGCTACTCCAAGGCAATTCCTTTGAAAGAACCTACTACCAAAAATATGACTCAGGTCCTGATTGAAGTCTTTTCTAGAATAGGTTTCCCTACAGAAATACTCACAGACCAGGGGACCCCCTTTGTATAACGCCTTATCAAAGAAGTTTGTGAAATCCTTAACCTGTCCCACATCAAAATGTCTGTTTATCACCCACAAACAGACAGGTTAGTCGAGCGTTCTAATGGTACCTTGAAACTTACCTTAAAGAAAATGCTTACAGGGGAAGGGAAGAACTGGGATCTGATACTTTCCCTAGCTCTTTTTGTTATACAGGGGCAGGTATTAAGAAGCCTGGATGGTTCCTCCTTTGAATTGCTGTATGGAAGACAACCGTATCATCTTATTGAAATGACAAAAGAAGCATGGGAGAGAGATACAGGAAATGAAGCACATGATCTCCTGAAATATGCCCAACAACTAAGATCAAGGAGAGGTAAACTCCAAAACCTAGCTCATTGTAACTTAGAGAGAAACCAGACTAGACAAAAATACTTTTATGACAAGGGAAAAAATGCCCACAATACCAGGTAAACGATTGTGTACTGGTTTTCCTAGCCACATCCAATAAGAACATGAAGACCGAATGGAAGGGACCCTATAAAATCATTGACCGAGTAGGAAAAATGACATACAGACTACAAATGTCCCCAAAAAGCCAACAAACTTACCAAATAAACCTTTTAAAGAAATTACTAGATCTACTTCCAACAAAAATACACCTGGACCAAAAGGAGAACACTTCTCTGACTATATTGAACCAATTAGTTATCAACGACAACATGAGCAGGGAACTGAAGACCTCCTTCTCCTCCGTCTTGTAACCCTTTTTTTCTCTATTCTCCGTCACTCCTGGGCAAACACGCTTAGCGGAGCATGCCATTCCTACTGAAAAAGTAGTAGTTGTTAAACAAAAACCCTACAGAATATCAGCTGCCCAAAGGGAAGCTATCCAAAAGGAAACTACGGCCATATTACAAATGGGTGTGATCAGGCCCTCTCAGAGTACCAGGTCATCATCCATAGTCCTTGTTGCCAAGCTACATGGCTCAATAAGGTTCTGCATAGACTTTAGGGAAGTTAATAGGGTTTCTAAATGTGAAGACTATCCTCTAACCAGAGTGGATGAATTGATTGGAGAGTCCCAGTACATTACGATGCTAGATTTAACAAAAGGGTACTGGTAAGTATCCCTTAGACAAGAAGATCAGGAACAAAAAGCTTTTTCCACCCCAGACAGGCTGTTTGAACTTACAGTCCTACCTTTTGGGCTTCATGCAGATCCTGTTACTTTCCAAAGATTAATGAATAAAGTGTTTCAGAAACACCAGGCCTACTCATCAGCCTACCTTGATGATATTGTTATATTCAGTTCAACATGGGATCAACACCTCTGTCATTTTCACACTATACTTCAAGAATTAGGATATGCCCATCTGCATATTAACACAAAGAAATCCTGGGTGGCTTTCACAAAGGTAAAATACCTAGGGTATTTAGGCATCGGATTAATCAAGCCCCAAGAAGAAGAAAATCTATGCTATCCTTGATACCCCTTTACCCCGAACTAGAAAGGAGGTACACACATTTCTGGGTCTACTTGGATATTATCTGAGATTTGTTCCCCAATATTCAGACATTGTGGGCCCTCAAACAGACCTACTAAAGAAGGGAGTGACTAATCAGGAATTGCCCAACCCTTCCTTCAGAGCCAGAGAGGCTTCCCAGTTATTGAAATGGGCCATCACCTCTAGTCCAAATACTCACCTCTCACAATTTTGATAAATCTTTCTCCTCCAAACTACCGCTTCTGAGGTCAGAGGAGCTGGTCTGTGTCTACAAGGAAGAGCTTGAAGTGCCTATTTTGTTCATAAGCCAAAAATTGTTTCCAAGAGTACAAAAGTAACCAGTGATCGAAAAAGAGTGCCTAGCAATTAAGTGGGTAATTGAGGAGCTAAGAAACTAAGTGGAAGGCAAGCCCTTTGTCCTTTATACTGACCATGCCCCCTTCACATGGATGAGTCGCAATATGGGTAACAACTCTAGGGTACTGAGGAGTTTTTTGTCATTACAGACCTTCAAGTTTGAGGTCTGGCATCGTAAGGGAGATGAGAATTGTTATGCTGATTTCCTCTCTAGGTTACCTCTTTTCCCCAAGCAGGAACATCTTAAGGGGAGGGGGTTGTCAGACAGACCTCAGTGAGAACAAGGGTACTGACACAATTCAGTGGCACGTAGTGCTCAGCGAGCCCTTACCTCCTCGCACCTCTTTTTCTCTACAGCCCATAGAAGGAAGTCAATAATAACTAGTGGAGACATTACCACCCTCCTCCACTTCATTGAACGACAGAAAGTAGGAGGTGGAATGACCAAAAGGAAAGGGATGCAGTCCCTTTAATACACAAGATACAACAGAGAAAGAAAAAAATCCAGAACTGGCTTCAAGATTTAATGAGCCAATGGGAGCCGAGCCGCGGTCTTGGAGGAACAGCGCTACAACGTGTTGGTGGGTGGCGTGTGAGGAGACCGTATAGACGTTAGTGAATGCCGAACAGAGCTATGGATGACGAGACGCTCTTACCATGCAGGAGATTGAAGACACAAGGGAGCCGATATACCTGCAACATCAGGAAGATGAAAAGAAGTCGAGAGACCCTTGGCATTGAGCAGTGCCCAGACATGTTTCAGAAGGAATTTGTTACAGCCAGGTACGGGCATGTTTACTGGGAAAACGGGAGATGGGTGCTCTTAGTGTGGGTGGGGGAGGGAAAAGAACCGAGTTTTTAAAGCCAACGGGATTCACTGGCTGTGGGTCTTCTTTCCTTTATCCACTCGCCCTCTAAGTTGAGCACGTTTGCTGGATAGTTTGGTAGAATTCCTGTTATGACAAGGAAAAAATATACAAGAGACAACTAGTGAACTAACTAGGTTTTGGTGTTTTTGTTTAGCTCACACAAAAACTTCAGAATCAGACGTGGTGTTGGGAATTATAAATGTGACTTTATCTCAGTATTCCTACACTATCAATCCTCCATCTTCTACCTACTCAGTTAAGAGAGGAATAGACATCCTATGTTATACACTTAATTCTGGCCTTTTCATTTTTCCAAGGGCGAATGCCCGCCGGTAGGTCCTGGTTCCACGGCACCTAAGAAGAAGAACAGACGTTAGTGGAAGACACTTTTTGTTTTTGAAAATAAAAACATATGAAAAAGTAAGAGACATCATGTCACGAGTATTAAGTCCTGCACCCAATTACAGATGGTTGTAAAAAAAAAAATCAAAGCAATCATGTTTCGACAGTGTAAATTTGGCATTGTTTTTATAAGACAAGCCAATGTCCAACAGAATTTATTGGATACACCATATCAAATATGTGAAGCAGACTACATATATGTTTTCGAGTTTGATGGAACAGTGCTGCCAATGACACTAGCCATATAGAAACATTGCACACAAACATTGAACAGAACAGGTTACACCAATCAATGGTGCTCATTTGTGGAAGAGATGTGGCGCAGCAGCCAGGGTGCCGGACTTCGAACCATAGGATTCACAGTTCGATCCCCGGCTCCAGCGGCAGGTTAGTCGAGCACCATGTGACTCTGTGTAATAGCTTGCTTAATCTTCCCGACGGCCCCCAGCCCCAGGACACCTCTCCGGTGGTAGTTGTGTGCTTTACAAATGCTGGTATTTATTTATCTTGGATGATGAAATTCTTGATTCAAGTCTGTAACAACATGATTGGTCACAAGCACCAGCAGAGGATGCTTTAGCTTGATGAGCACCATACCTGCATATGGCACCTACAGTCCTCCAACAGAAGACATTAGACAGAACATTGCAAGTCCATCCCAACACACCACCCAAGGGATATACCATACCTAAAGCTTGCACATTTTTGGCTGAAAGAACTAACCACAAAACATTTTGCTTGTTGTATAAGAACAATGTATTAGTAAAAACAAATCTAGATTTCAGCAAAACTAGCAGAAATATAATCTATGAATCAAAGGCCAGCTCCGGGCCATCCATTGTCATGAGTATGGGCCAGGTTCACAAAGTTCAAGTAAAAAAGCTTCAATGTTTGGAGCACATTTCCAGTATTATTGAGATTCATAAAGGTTCACGGGAGTACTCCTGTGAATATATGACAGTTCATCTCACGTTTCCAGTGCATCTCACATGCTTACAGTTTAAGCATGTGAAACATCTAGTCTAAAACTCTGTAAGAGCAAATAAAGAATAATAGTGCATTCGCACTCTTTTACTTTTTGTTTTCGTTGCCCACATGAATTTTTTTTTCTCCTTGGTGAAACCCAGTGGCATAACACAGGCCCCAGCAGCCCTGCAGTCGCCGAGGTGCGGGGGGCACTCTAGCTGCAGGGGGCCCCCTCAGCACAGTACTCAGGCCTGGGCGCTCCCTATTAAAGATGGAGTGGGGGCCCCTTCATGTACCTTGAAGTGGGGCCCACTCAACTATCATTACGCCAGTGGTGAAACCTATTACCTTTTACCCGTTAACTATGGGGATGCTCCATCCTTTTGTGCTGCGTGGAAAGGTGTCCATTACCTCCAATGACAAGAATATATTTAGCCTTGCTAAGAGGCTTTGATGTAAAATGCTGGAGCAAGCAATAGAGTGAAATTAGATAGGGTAAATACTTGTGAGAGATTTGTGGTCAGTGGTACACAAGGAGGGCATTTTCGGGCACTAACTTCACGGTGCATTACTTGTTATACACTGCTGTACATTCCAAATTGTAGAGTTAATATAAGTGGATCAAACTACATGTAATAAAGCAAAAAAGAAAAACAATAATAGAGCCTCGCTTAAAATACAGACAATGAACATTCACTCTTTTGTGAATTTCAGAGCTTCTCACTACTTCATTTGACACACCCTTTTCATTATACTGAACTGCTTGGATGCCCTTACAATCCAAACATTTATCTATTGGGTGTCCTAGCGAGATATATATATATATATATATTCACTGAAAAAACCATAGGTTATAGACCATATATAGTTAGGAATTAGCATTTACAAAACCTTGAAAATTCACTGAAAAAACCATAGGTTATAGACCATATATAGTTAGAAATTAGCATTTAAAAAACCTTATTTTACTCACACAAAACCATTGAAATTCCATATATAGTTAGTTGCACTAACTATATATCGCGCACCCGCAATCCACTGCTGATCATGTCACATATTACATCATTCATGACATGGTCAGTGACATCACTGATGACATCACTGATGACATCTCAAATGACATCACTGATGAGATCACTGATGACATCATCCAGTGACTGTGTGTTTCTGTAAAGTTTAAATATGTTTTACATATTGAAGAATGAGTAGATGTATAAGTGTCTGGACGAAGGATTTAGTAGGTGCATGACTGAATGTATGAGTGAGTGATTAAATGTGTCTCACTGAGTGCATGGGTTAGTGACTAAACTGTCTTAATTTGTGCATCATTATGTCTGTTGTTCTGTAAACTGCTGCATGTGTTGATCAGTAGCTATATGATTAACTATATGGGTTATTGATTGATTGTCTAAGTATTTGTATGGGAGACTGAGTGTGTGTGTGGCTGGCTGGGAGGTGTGTGACTCTGTGCAGATCAATGTGTACTTGTATCAATGATTGTATAAGAAAGTAAGTATGTGTTAGTATATGTTTGAAAATGTAAGGTGCTCTATGTTTAACTGTATAGACAAGAAAATGGAAGTGTGATTGATTCTTTACAGGACTGACTAGGTGTGTGAGTAACTCCATGGATGAGTGGCAGAGTGTGAGTGTCTGTATAGGTGTATGAGTGCATATGATAGTGTTGTAAAGATGAGTGATTGTATGTATGAATGATTGTATGGGTGAATGAGTGAATGTGTGTGTAGACGTAGGAATCAGTGAGTACGTATGTAGTTACTAGTATTGGTGTGTCAATGGTTTCAAAAATTATACTCTGTATTTAACACTGGGTGAAACAGAGGTTATATTAAAATGTGAGGAGATGCATTGTATTGTCACATGAATGATATCATCAGTGATGTGGTCATTGATGTCAAATGAGATGTCATCAGTGATCTCATCAGTGATGTCATTTGAGATGTCATCAGTGATGTCATCAGTGATGTCACTGACCATGTCATGAATGATGTAATATGTGACATGATCAGCAGTGGATTGCGGGTGCGCGATATATAGTTAGTGCAACTAACTATATATGGAATTTCAATGGTTTTGTGTGAGTAAAATAAGGTTTTTTAAATGCTAATTTCTAACTATATATGGTCTATAACCTATGGTTTTTTCAGTGAATTTTCAAGGTTTTGTAAATGCTAATTCCTAACTATATATGGTCTATAACCTATGGTTTTTTCAGTGAATTTCAATGGTTTTTTAATAGCAAATATCAAAACCTTTACAATGTATTCTTCTTGAAATCGAAAAATATTTTTTACATGTTTTTAATACAATTTTTTTAAAATTATTTTTATTGTTTCGCTCCCGGTACGCGAACCGGTTAGCTTCCCGTTAGCTCTATTCGGAGCCGCGACCCGGTCCGCGAACCGGTAAACGTTCCGTTTGCGCAACTGTCGCGTTAGAAAACAACATTGTGACGCGTCGCGTCAGCATGACGTTTCGCGTTGTCGCGTGATACGTCATATGACGTGCTACGTTACGCTGCCCAGAACGCTTCCCGGTTCGCGGACCGGGCGCTACCCACGCAAAAAAAACAAAAAAAAATTTTGGTTTTTTTCCCCCGCGGGTCCCTTTTAAAACCTCCAGATTAAACCTAGGGGGTCAGGGAGGAGCTAGTATGCCCCCTTATGGTTATTTCCCCCTTTGTTTTGGCCTCCTCTTGTCTCTCAATCCTACCGAGAGACAAGATGGCGGCCGCTCCGGACTGTTTAGAATGTTGACAGACACCGGAGAACCAATCAGCTTCGCTACGCGAAGTTCCGATACGCGTAAGGTCCGCGAACCGGGGCGCTGCCTGGTCCGCGCTTACAGATATATATCTTTTTTTAAACGTTAATTTCTCAAAATCCACTGGAGCACATATATTGAGACCTACAAAAGGCACATCGGGCTACCAGTCCCTACAATTTTGCCAAGTTTCGTGCAAATCCATTCAGCCGTTCGGGCTAAAAGTGAGGCCAACCGCCCTATGGAAAACTCAATGTTAAAAACACGTTTTGGGACCCCCCTTTTTTCTCGACCCCCCCTGGACGAACCCCCCCCCAAATTTCCAGGGGCTGCTCAGAAACAAAATGTTCCATTTTCCTGAAAATTTCAGCCAATTCCGTCCACAAACGCCAAAGTTATTAGACATAGAATTTTCAAAAATCCCATAGAGAAAAAATCCTAACTATATATACCTACTGGCGACCGCCAGTAGGTAATATATATACACATCAAAGATGTAGCCAGGTAATCCATAAACTGACCTGCTGCAAGGTTCTTGTCATTGCACACATCTGGGCACTTTCCAGTCTGGCAGGCAAGGACTTGACAACTGAGTGTAAGGATAGCATGTGCCTGTGAAGAACTTATTACCAGATAGCTTTAGGATTTGTTTTCTCTTTGGGGATTCTGGTGCGGAAATACGTTTTATTTAAATCAGTTCAACCCATGACTTACAAAGGTGGTCTGCAACTCCATGTCTTGTTCTTCTTCAGGTTGAGTGGATCTTTGCCCACCAGTTTAGAATGGAATATAAGTCAACAATATCTCAACAAATACTATTAATTATATTCAGTCAATAATGAAAGTTTTAATTTAGTTTGAAAACCTTTATTCCTCATTAACCGTTTTATTTGTGGTCTCTTTATTCAAATTACATAAATCAGTTTTCATAAAAATCAAGAAATCATGGTTAGACTCAATCAAGAAAACTACAGCTTGTTCCGTAAAGGAAATATTATCTAAGTCCCTATTCTACTCTAGCAGATCCTAACCTACAGAACACATAAAGAGGCCTTTCAGATAAGAGTGAGATTTAATGGAGAGTTGAAATACAGTCTGATTGTAGTTGAACTTCTCATGAAGAGTAGTTCTGGAAATTCGTCAGAGATTCCTCTTCCAAATAGCATCAGTAAACAGTCATAAAGTGACAACTTGATCAAAGATAAACTAGGAAAATAGTCACAACAGTAGCCATAACTCTTAAAGAAATATAGACGCCCATAAAGTAGTAGGTGACAGGAAACCACTGTCAGCATTAGCTCAAGGCGAATGGAGCAAAGGGCTAAGAAAAAAGATGGTCACAGAACAAATAGCCAGGACCAGTCTGGACAGCATAAAGCTCTCGGAGGTTGCTATAAAATGGAAGTATGCAAGCCTAGCCTCTAACTAGGAACACATATAATAAACTCAAAAACATATGTATCAATCCACTCTGGTGTTGGGTCCTCTCCGGCCAATGAAAAAGGATTGTTCAATGGTCTGCTGCTACTTTCTCCATTCCTGCGGCAAACGTATGAAGTCGACAAGGTGCATAGTTGCTAACCATCATATGCGTTAGATTCACTCTGAGTTCCACACGAACCCTGCAGCCAAAACTATGAGCTATTCAGCACTCCACTGTGTGGCAATGAACTTTTCTAAAGCAGAAACATTCTAGTGGTAACTTTACTAAATTAAGAATGAGATTCACGTTTTCATGGAGGCACCATTGTTTTTACATACTGCTTAGCATTCATTATTGTAAATATGTGGTGGCTAAAATCTAACTACATACTGATGAGAACATGTAGCTTAGGAAGGAAAGAAATATATTTTTTAAGTCAGCATATTTTCCTCAAATATGACATGCCTAATAAAGTCAAGTGAATTAGTCTTTCAATACAGCATAGTTCAGCATCTGCTAAAAGCATTTATTTATTACAAACAAAATTTAAAGGAAAGGAAAAGAAAGGGTTGAGGAAATAAATGAGGCCTAGTCTGACCTGACAATGTAATTACGATAGAAATGAGTGCTTGCCGCAAAAACATTTTATGCAACACTTTATTTTGCACGTTTAAGAGAAGGCAGGTTTTCCTACATGTTAGTCTTTAAGCATTCTCATGTTAATATATTGCACAAATTAGGACACTTATTTTAAACTACATTTTTGTGCCCTATCAGGGATGTGGCTTCAGCTCCAGGTATGTGCCCCAGGGATGCCTCCAGGCAGAGGCATATATACTTCCTCTCTGCAGGCAGTGTTGGGTTTCCTCTTGCACTATCTGCTGATTCTGAGAAAGGAGCCAGGTGTTGCAGGAGCTCATCATAGGCAGACAGGGACACTAGCAGACATATAAAGAGAGTGAAAGAGAATATGACCATTCCTAAAATGGTTAGCAAGTTCCTAGCAATCCTAATACCATATTGCTACTTCTAACTACTGTACTAAAATTTCACAGAAGCAGACAATACCAAGCCTATAAACTATAAGAATAATTTCACACGGTGCCTCAGAGCAAACAGTTGCAAAGTCTCTCCAAACTATGGCTAAATATAGGGGTTTTACGGCACCCAATAGTCGATTTTAATCGCATGTTTATAAGTTTGGTGACACTAAAGTCCCAAAAGACAAAATAAGTAAATAGATACGTCATATCGAGTCACATGGTGACATTTTAGCATCCACTGCAAAGCGTCTATACTAACAAGGCAGCAATAAGAACACACACACAATGACAATATGTCTGCCTAGTAGGGGACAAATGACATGCTAACACTTCAGTGTGTCTAAACTTTACACTTTTAGTGGAAAGAGATACAATAATTTTTAGGCAAGCATACGATAAAAATAGAAGAGATCTAGACAGGAACGGTCACAGTGTTCATGGCTCTGCAAACAAGCATTTTGTCATTATTTGCTTCTGAAAACACTTGCCTGCAAGTCAACAAGTTTATCACCTACAAGAAAGATCCCTTGACCCAATGAAAATCGACACATCTTGTTTTCACACACACCCAGGGGAATGTAGAACGGACAAAGGTTTTTGGAAGGGAAATGTTCCTGTTGGAAGGCAAATGAAGGGAAATTCTATTTTTAGGAAATAATTTGCTCAAAATGTGACAAATGTCCTGTTGTATTAGGTTTTCTGACCAGCCTATTAGGGAAAGGGAGGCATTCCTCCCAGCAAAACATGTCTTAGGGTCTGTACATACTGAAAATATATGGTTATGGTATGTTTCCCTATGGCCCAAAGGTCAATAACGATAGCTAAAGGATGGGTGTCCTATACTGGCCTTTCTGTTTCATTTGCTTCTGAAAGTGCCTGCATGCACACGCTCAGTTTATGACCTGCGATCTCCTTTAACCTGTTGAAACCCATATAGACCTGGAATTCTCAAGCTCAGAAGACCCATGAGAATTAACACATGTAATCAGTTAATATTGCTGTGGGACAGTTTATGACCTGCGATCTCCTTTAACCTGTTGAAACCCATATACACCTGGAATTCTCAAGCTCAGAAGACCCATGAGAATTAACACATGTAATCAGTTAATATTGCTGTGGGAAGAAACAAAAAATATGTTTACCTCTTTTACAATGTCAATAAAAAAAATTATACAACATACAAATGTCACACACGCACTTACCACCGGCCTGCGAATCAATGCACAGGAATCTTAACTTGCATCAATTAAATCCTTAGGTTGTACATATTTAGAAAATACATATTTGTTATAATTTTCCTTTAGTATTGTATCTCTCAAAATAAACTGTGAACAAGCACTAATCGATTGTGTAGCCCATAACCCCTAGTAAAGTGAGCTGGTATTTATGTTCGACTGTTTGAGAAATATAAGAAAATATTTTTAAAAAATACAAACTTCTTCACATTTCTGATTATATCATCAGGGTCCAATGGGACGTCGATTCAATTAAGCTCGAAGGCTAGTAGGCTATGCACAAAGCACTTACAGTTTTCGTGTTTAATAAACAAAACTTGATGCTTTGCTGTGATAGATGTCCTGTTAATTTGCTCAATAGTTTTTTAAATTATGGTTATTAATGTAGTGTTATATTGTAATGATTTTAATTAATCACCAACAAACAAATACTGATACTGAGACGTAGATCCAGGGGTTGTGCCAATAAAGAGCTGGCAATGTGCTAGAAAAAACATACAATTCCTCCGGGTGCATAAGAAGACAAAAGAAGTAAATGTGTTTGAACTGCCTAAAGCACATTTTTAGGACTGGTGTTAGGCAAGGCGTTTTGACTTTAATAAAGTTATATGTATGTCATGTCTACTTAATAAAGACTTTCATTCCGATGACTGATACTGACCCAGCTATTACGCAAGCACAGTCGTCCTTCTGTTCAGAGCAGTTAAAACTTCTCTCCCCGAACTATGGATTAAGGCTCATCCACTTTAAATTTTTACATCGCACATATTGTACACCACTACAACTATTTCAAATGAGCTTAGTCACTAACTCATGTTGTCTGTGCTATAAAACTTCCCAGGTCTCTTTCCTACACCTGTCGTGGCAGTGTCTGAGCGTGGCTGCTTTTTGGTGGGAGGAGTTTGCTCATATATACATAATTACAGGATATGAGGTCCCACATACTCCTCTGGTGGGATTAGGCTAAGTGAATGATATCCCCAACACATACAGTAGTTTAATTGCTGACCAAACGCAGAGTAGCTATTCATTAGGGAGAAGACCCCCTCCCACCATCACATCCTAGATTCACAATATTACACACTGCCAAGGGCAGCTCTTTTTCCCAGATAGAAAATGCATAAGAACGGTGAATTCTGGATAGAATACAAAGGTAAAGTTAGGCAACTCAAAATAAATAAAGGCACAATTGCTTGGTAAAGAATAAACTCAAAATCTTATAGTCATGGCCCAACAACGTAAAATTAACTTCAATTATGGTGTGAACTGCACAGGAACAAAAAACCAAGGCATCCTCTCGGTCATACAGTTTCCTACTACTTCAGCTGCTTAGCAACAGAGCTTGCTATCACCAATGATTGTATAGCTAACAGTTTGCATATTCATTTCTTAACATACGTCACCCCTATGACCACATAAAGCAAGAATACTCTGGTAACAGACCATATGGCAATGGCATATACTTTTCTTGGTATCACAGAACAAAGAACAAGGTAGTGTGACATTGGTTAGCAAAAACAGAGCACCGAGTTTTCCACAATATATATATCACATTTCACAACTAGAAAATCTTAATTCTGTCGATGTTCGTCATTTGTCAGAACAGAAAAGCAGGAAGTGTGCTAAATGCTCAACATTAACCTTTTATCTGATGAAATCAAATCTTAATTGCGTGCAAAAAATATGCTCAGATGAGTGCATCCTGGACATAGGGTGGGAGAGCTGGAAAGGGGAGTTAAGTGCAGGGAAATGAGATAGACAGGAAGGTGAGGCAAATCATGAAAAGTTACTTGGAAAAGGTACAGACAAGGGAATTAGGAGCAGGAAGAAAGAATTGCCAATAGGAAGGAACGAGGGAAGAAATTAAATAAAAGCCACATTTTTTTATAAGCAAAGGGGAAACACCATCCCCATGATTTGTTATGGAGCAAACAAAGAGTAAAAACTTATAGCTACTGATTTTTACAATATTTTTAAAATATTGGAAAACACTGGAAAACCCCCACCAGAACGCACCAAGACCAGATCCTGTAAACAGGAAAGTCTAGTCATTGGCTAATTTCACTGTAAGTGAGGGCATTCTGCTTTCACAAAGAATAAATCCACATGCAGGCCCATTGACCAGGGCAATGAGTGCTTTTTGAGAGCCCAAAAATATTTTTACTTTTAGTCAATGTGTTTTTTTAAAAAGATGCAAGGGCCAGGCACCTCCACCAAAGTAAAGTTATATAAAACGATGATAAAACAAGCATTGACAAAGCCTAAAGAGTGGTAACTAACGCCAGACTAATTAGCTTTGCCAATGCTTGTTGAATAAGGCACAGGGGTGTACCGCACCAGGACAATGAAGGAGTGTGAGGTTTAATTGCTTGTCTGTGGACAGTATGGGCCTGATTTAGATCTTGGCGGACGGGTTACTCCATCACAACGGTGACCGATATCCAATCCGCTGTAATATAAATCCCATTATATCCTATTAGACTTCTATTTTGGTGGACAGGATCTAAATCAGGCTCTATGTCACAATGATATCTGTGCACACCAGCTCTATTTCAGTATTTCATTAGCAAAAATATGGTATAAAAATATTGTGTCCTAAGTATCGTTTACAAACATATCATACCATCGAGTGTAGAATTTATATTAACATCAGTGAGGTGATAATTTTGTGAATGAAATTTAGGACACAATACATCCACCAGATGATATTGTGTTACAATATTCTGGTACCATATTGTAGGACTTGGCCCTTTCTGGCTAAAGTTCCCTAAACTTTTTTCTTTCCCCCTAGACTTTTTTCTGACATAGTGTTGCCATCTTAAATGCTTTGGGGACTTTGCCACTGCTGATCAGTGTCAAACTGCAAGCGTTCTCTGTGTAAAGTGTAATGGTAATTGGTTGTCCATGATTGGTATGTTTGTCTTACCAGTAAAGTCCCTAATAAAGTGCACTATGTGTGCCAGGGATGGTAATGCAAATGCTACTAGTGGGCCTCTATTACTAATTGTGCCACCCACACAAGTAGCCTTAAAGAGAGACCTCAGGCCTGCCACTGCAGTGCCTGCGTGCAGTTTGTTAAACTGCCGTGTTGTCCTTATAAGTGCACCCACTTGCCAGGCCTTACCCTTCCCTTTCTATGCACATCCAGACACCCCTATGGTAGGTCCAAGGTACCCACTGGGCAGGGTGCAGTGTATGTGAAAGGTAGGACATGTACTAAGGTGTGTACCATGTCCTGACAGTGAAATACTCTCCATATTGTTTTTCACTTTTGAAAGGCCATCTTGCCCATAGGACAGAATGGGGAGGCTGTGTAATATGTTTCCAGCCTATCTTCCCAAAGGCTTAAGATGGAGAGGCGAATGTTTAGTGTGCCTGAACTCACAATTCAATAACAAATCTTTTTGTGAATGTGGTTTTTGCCTTGCGGGTTTATAAACCACTCTTTAGAAGAGGCTGAGTTTTTGTGCTCTAACATTTCTGTGTGTCTCTGCCTGGCTGTGGATTGACTGTCTGGATTTGAAAGCAATAGGATCTAGGGAATGTCTTGACACAGGGGAGGAGGTGAGACAGCAACAGACTGACCTGCCTCTGGAGTGTAGGGGGGGAGGAGTAGCCCCTTGAGGTGAAGAGGCCTGGGGTGCTGCCATAAAACAATGGCTCCATCTCCTACTGAGTGATTAAGGATCCTGACCCCCACTATCAAAGGAAGAAGGTGTCACTGGCAGGGAGACACCCAGAACTGGTTTGGACAGGGGTCTATGCCCCTTAACACAAAGACTCCAAAGACATTTAGGGACATAACTATGAGAGCTGAAACCCCTGGACTTTGGAATGGAATGGAACTATTCAAGACTGTAAAGGATTG
The DNA here is from genome assembly GCF_964261635.1 of Lissotriton helveticus. Lineage (NCBI taxonomy): Eukaryota > Metazoa > Chordata > Amphibia > Caudata > Salamandridae > Lissotriton > Lissotriton helveticus. The sequence goes on from NC_136070.1 coordinate 471,731,616, forward strand.
AAACTACTTTGTGGTCAAGAGGAAACTCTGCCAAGAAAGAAACAGCTGAAGAGACTGAAGGAAAGGACTGACCCTTGCTGTGTGTTCTGGGGCTGGCCTGCAGGTTGCTGCTTTAACCAAGGAGAAGCTAAAGGGACTTTGCTGTGTGCTGTGTCCCCCTGCTTGAAAGGACTTTGCGGTGTGCTGTGTTCTGAAGTAACTTATCCCCAAGGGCCCGAGGAGAGCTGGCTCCCTGTTGTAGAAACTCAGGAACACATAAGTTTCCAGGTGTGTCTCAGCCATCGTAAGAATTGCCCTGTGATCGTGTGCACCTGGAGTCCAAGTGAGTCTCAGCGACACTGTGTGCATGTGCTTTGTGCTAGAACTACCGCCCCATCTCGCTGCTCCCATTCCCGGCAAAAGTCATCGAGAAGACCGTCAACAAGCAACTGGCCGCCTTCCTCGAGACGAACGGCTCCCTCGACCCCTCGCAGTCTGGCTTCCGGGCCAACCACAGCACCGAGACCGCCCTGATCGCAGCTACCGATGACATCCGAGCCCTGCTCGACAACGGAGAAACAGCGGCCCTCATCCTCCTGGATCTATCCGCGGCCTTCGACACTGTCTGCCACCGTACCCTAGTACAGCGTCTCAGCAACGTCGGAATCCAGGAGAAGGCACTGGAGTGGATCATCTCCTTCCTCGCCGGAAGGACACAGAGAGTCCGCCTCCCCCCGTTCAGATCAGAAGCCACCGAAGTCACCTGCGGCGTCCCTCAAGGCTCCTCACTCAGCCCAACACTCTTCAACGTCTACATGAGCCCCCTCGCAACCATCGCACGCCAGCACAACCTCAACATCATCTCCTACGCCGACGACACCCAGCTGATCCTCTCCCTCACCAACGACCCCGCCACAGCCAACCTTCACGAAGGGATGACAGACGTTGCCAAGTGGATGATGAACAGCCGCCTGAAACTGAACTCGGACAAGACGGAAGTCCTCATCCTGGGATCTTCTCCCTCCGCCTGGGACGACTCCTGGTGGCCCCCCGCCCTGGGCAGCGCACCCAAACCCACAGACCACGCACGCAACCTGGGCTTCATCCTGGACTCCTCCCTCTCCATGACCAGACAAGTCAACGCCGTCTCCTCGTCATGCTTCAACATCCTGCGCATGCTACGTAAGATCTTCCGATGGATCCCCACCGAGACCAGGAAGACGGTCACCCAGGCCCTCGTCACCAGCCGTCTGGACTAAGGCAACTCCCTCTACGCCGGAACCACCACCAAACTCCAGAAGAGACTCCAGCGGATCCAGAACACCTCAGCACGACTCATCCTGGACATCCCCCGCCGCAGCCACATCTCCGGGCACCTGAGAGACCTGCACTGGCTCCCGGTCAACAAGAGAATCACCTTCCGGCTCCTCACCCACGCACACAAAGCCCTACACAACCAAGGCCCAGGATACCTCAACAGCCGCCTCAACTTCTACGCTCCCAAACGCCAGCTTCGATCGACCAACCACGCCCTCGCCGCCGTCCCCCGCATCCGAAGAGCCACCACAGGAGGAAGGTCCTTCTCCCACCTGGCCGCCAAGACGTGGAACTCCCTCCCGATCCACCCCCGCCTGACACAGGACCACCTCGCCTTCAGGAAGCAGCTCAAGACCTGGCTGTTCGAGCAGTAGCAGCCCCCCCCCCCCCCAGCGCCTTGAGACCCTCCGGGTGAGTAGTGCGCTATACAAATGCTGTGATTGATTGATTGATTGCAACCTGATTGTTGCGTTACGCATTGCATTATTTTGGCATTACGAACTGCTTGATTGTTGCATAATGAACTGCATTATTTTTACATTGCGAAGTGCTTGATTCTTGCATTATGAACTGCATAGCATTGCATTAGGACTGTATTGGATCATCTAGAATTTCTCATTAATACCGCCAGCACCTACAAGGGCTGGCTGGCCTAATAACCGGCCAGGAGGAATATTACAAATACGCACATGTCGGATTGATATTGTGTGGTCTCATCGTATATCTTTTTATATATGCTTATACTTGTTTTTATGAAACTCGTGTGGAGTCCATTTGTGGTGTTATCATTGAGTTACTGAGAGCGTGGTTGCAAATACTTTACACACTTGCCTTGAAGATAAGTCTGGCTGCTCGTGCCAAGCTACCAAGGGGGTGAGCAGGGGCTATCTGAGCAGGTGTTCTTCCTTTCCCTGCTGTGGAAGCAAGGGTCCCTATTTGGTCTAAGCTACCTACCTTAGCCAACTAGAGACTCCCAGTTCTAACACATATCATATATAACTTCACACACTGCTAGTTGGAAAATGGTGCTCGTTAAAACATGATGTTATGTTCAAGGCTTTGTTCAAAATGTTCTTTTACATTCATGAGAAATATAAAACGCAATATCACAAATCTTCAAAAAAATGCAAGTTGTTCCTGTAGTGCAGACAGTTTATGATCATGTCATAAAACCCTTCACATCAAAGTAGTTTTATTGCAGTTTCCTTTGTGCATCGTTTTTCTATAAACTGATTTTTCTCTACTCCATAGAGGAAAAAGAAATTCTGAAGTGGCAGAGGCTAGATGTAACGGGTCAAGATGAGGTCTAACTGTACAAATATGTAACTGTTTGAATGGGGATTTTTAAAAAGATTTCTGAGTCCCTCTCCTCATCTGACAATTCCAGGACCCTTCTATTTTTTTCAGATGTGAGGAGAAAATATAACTCCTGAAAAAACATAAAACCGTTTGATTACTTTACAGACCTTGAGGCAGACTTTTTTATACCAGGAGTTCTTGTTGATTACCTAAAATGTAGAGGCTAGGGCTCCATGGTTTAATATGCATCAACGGGCAGATTTACAAGCCCCATGCGCCGCCGGTGCATCACGTTGCGTGACGCACTGGTGGCGCAGCCTGCTAAAGGATATTTACAAGCACAGGTAAAGTCACCCTGCGTGACTTAACCTGTGCTTGTAAATATCGCCCCTGTTCACGCAACACTTTGCGTGTTAGGGGCGGGACATGGGTGTTGCTGTGGGTGTTCCCACACAACACCCATGTCCACTGATGCATTTCCAGCTTTACGAGAAATGGTAAACCTGGAAATGCGTCAGTTTGCTGCGCCACCATAGGGGTGGCGTAGCCAAGCGAAACGAGGAGAAATGTTTTCATTTCGCCTCGTTGTTTTCCTCTTTCGAAGCGTGCTGCATTCTACAGCAAGCATTGAAAGAGGAAAATGCCTGCAGTGATTGCTTTTGTGCAGGAAAAGGCCCCTTCCTTCACAAAAGCAATCTCCCCATGGCGCAGGCATCCTTGCACCATGGTGCAAGGGTGCCTGCGCCGGCGCATGGCAGCTGTTTCTGCATCAGCGCAGGGGAGAGCACAGAATGCGACATATCATTGTAGATATGTCGCATTCCTGTGCTCTGAAAGTGCCGCAGCGTGGCGCAGCCAAAGGGCTTGCGGTGCCGCGCTGCGGCACTTTCTTGTAGATCTGCCCCATAGTTCTCACTGGTGGACGTAACAAATATACATTGTTTATATGCAGTTGTTTCACCGACCTGTAATTGTATAACAAAATCCCCAGGTTGTAGTGAAATATAAAAACAGAAAATCCATGAATAGATATCAGATACATCAATGGAATTTGTTTATTAACGAGAGATTTTTAACATGATAATACACAAGGCCCAATCCTGAGTATGTCGCTGTGCTGGACCATAATACAGGCTACACATTATCCTTTTTTTATACTATGTTAATTTTATCACTGATAGCCTGAAAATATTATTTTTTAAACAGCAAAATGTTTATGGAAAACAAAAAGTACAGTACTATACTGTTTTGCTATATTTTGCTTTAACTTAACAGAATAGACAAACAATCAAGTTATTGAGAAGGTAGAGTTTCAGTGAATGGCTGTTTTGTTATTTTAAGAACCTACATTTTCTATTCAAGGAAACACTTATGTAGCTGCTGTCTGTAATATTCAGTTATTAATTGGGCACTACTTTAGCCAGAATGTTCAGGGTTTGGTTAACTCTCACAAGGAAAATGCCATTTAAATTAAAGGGCAGTGATGAGGAGCGGCAGTGGGGCTTATGGTTTTCATTATTTTCAAGCATTGGTACACCTGGACTCAGACTGGAATGTTTCAAAGGAAATCAGACCAAGAAACTCATTATCTAGGTCTCCCAAATGGATGTAATCGTATTTAGCAAAAATAATGAAATTGTCACGAATTAAGGAAAATAATTTCCGACTCTCAGATAGTATTGTTGAAACCCCTCCAGTTAGAGAAATTCCACTAATTACACATAAAATTGCGATTTAAAACAATTCAGAATAAGATGTGTTAAAATCATTTTGGAGCCGCAACTGTTTAATTTTTTTTTTTAAATCTCTGTTTTTGAAGCCACTTCTAATATGGCCTAACTGTGAATTGGAAAACTCTAGAAAACACAGTAGAAGCGGGGGCTGGGGGTATTACATTATGTTGGTCATATTTTTAAATACTTGCTTAATCTTATATATTAGGAGGAAATTTGAAAGGGCTCATAGGAGAGGGAGGAGTTATTAGAAAGCGACTGCAGGGATTTCGACATTGAAGTGGAGATGACATTGAGGGTACTGATAGAAGGGAACTAGGAGCTGTAGAACGTGAACTGGATGAAATCAAGACAAAACCCAGGAAAAGAGCTGGTAAGTTGAACCTGTAAAGTAGTTAGTTCTTAGCTTAGGCGCATGGGTTAGAACCCTGTATTATACTGTGTTTTTATTGAAGGTATTGCTCGTTGCAGAGGACTTCTGATCTTCAAAGAACTCCACTATGAGTCATTAGCCTTATAGCACCATGCACAGGGCTTCAAAGACATTCAAGTTATTGTTACCATGATATACCCAAAATATTGTTGCGATTTCATAAATTTAGATAGGAAACAAATACCAAAGTCAATTTTCAATTTCAATTCAATTTCATAAGTCTTTATTTCGATTTTTGAATCATAAAAGACATTTACAGCAAGAATTTAAAATTTAAAAGAAAAAGGGTACCCTCCATTAGCAGCTAGTAGCGACCACTATACCCCGCGTCAATTGCTGGCCATTCATGAAAAATGTAACAAATAAATTACATACATATAAACAAATATTAATTGAATAAGTTAAAATCATAAATATACAATTAATTTCATTATACAAATATTGTTTTAAAACCCATTTCTATTGTTATAAAATTTATAAAACTGTAAATTCATCATTAAACACATTCTATAGTTTCAGGTGACATGAGCCCATGGAAAAACATTAAAAGCACCACTAAAATGTCATTTTAGGCTCATTTTACGAGCCCGGATGATCCACATCCAGTGGAGGAACTTAGCCACAGCTATAACCACGGTCTGGGAATTATCAGTTCGGAGGACCCTGAGGGCCTCAGAACCTGTTTTGAGACCTAACTGAACACAAATGGGTTTTAACCAAGATGCCCTAGGAACCTTATATTCGGGGCAAGCAAATAATATATGCCCAATACCTTCCCGCTGGGTGGGACAGAAGGGGCAGACAGAGCCTTGTCCCCCTCGCCACCTCGTGGTAAAAGCATTGAGTTGAAGTGTCCCCACCCTAAACTGGTGGAATTTCTTCCTGTCCCCCGGAATAGTAATCCAGTCCCAGTAACCCTCAAGGGCTGGAGAATGTTTAAGTCCTAGGAATTCCGCCGTATGTGATGGTTCAATACAACGGCCAAATCGTTTTACCTCAAGTATGTTCCAGTACAAGTCTCTGAATGTTTTTCTTGGTGGAAAGAAATTCCCTATTGGGTCATCCCACAATGGGGATAGACCCATGGCCATATATATTGCGTTAACCACTCTCAACCATGGTATTTTGTTACCCCTATCGGCATCTCTAACCTCGAGAAAGGCCCGGGCGTACTGGGAGAGTTCTGGGGTGACCCATAATCTCCTTCAATAGGCAGCTGATCTATATCTGGCCACATCTTCGAGGCAGTGAGATCCCAGATCGTAACGTAGAGGAATCAATAGGGTAGAAACCGGAAGGCCTGTAATGTTGCGCAAGAATTTACCTTGTGCACCCGTCAGTTTCTTTAGATTACTAAGTCCCCACAATTCCGCCCCATAGAGGACTGCTGCTCCAACTTTGGCATCGTAAATCTTTAGAACCGGGGTAATTGGCCTAGTGTGTGACAAGTAAAATTCCTTTGTAAGTGCACCCGTCAGTTGTGCATGCTTCGTAACCAGCTGGTTAGTGTGGTCTCCAATCTAATTTAGATGATAGGGTAATGCCCAGATAGGTGAATACTTGGGTCTGTTCCAGTTGAACCCCATCCATAACCACCTTCCCTCTAACATGTTTATTTTTGTGTAAGACCATGAACTTGGTCTTAGTTGTATTAATAACAAGTCCATGGTCGTTGCAGAAGACTTCAAAAACATCAATGGCCTTCTGGAGGCCCTGCTGTGTTTTTGAGATTAATAACGTGTCATCTGCAAACATCAGCAGGGGGATCAGCTTACCATCCAGCTTCGGGGCATCAGTTGGTTGCTGTTCATAGTAGCTGATCACCCTGTTGATGTATAGAGAGAAAAGTGTAGGGGCTAGTACGCACCCTTGGCGGACTCCCCTTGCGATAGGAAATTTGTCAGTTACACTCCCCTGCTGGTTCCAGCGCACTCGGGCAAAATTGTCATCGTGTAGTCTAATTAAGAGGGACAGGATATCCAATGGGATGCCCTGGTCTTTTAAGGCTCCCCACAATTTTGCACGTGGCACCAAGTCAAATGCTAATTTTAGATCAACAAAAGCTGCAAAGAGCATTACCCCCCTAATAGGACTACACACCGATATATTAAAACAAATCTAAAAACTTGGTCAACCGTACTGGTATGGCTGCGAAACCCGGCTTGGAGAGGCGATAAGACATCGTTGGCCTCTATCCAACCCAGGATACGCTGCAGTAAAAGCCTCGCCACCACCTTTTGTATGCATGCTATTAGGCTAATTGGCCTGTAATTTCCTGGGTCCGAGCACTCCCCCTTCTTAAAGATTGGGAAAATCTCGCCACCCTTCCAGGACTCCGGTATAGGTGAGCCCATAGCAATGCCATTGGCTAGCAAATGGATGTAGGAAGCCCAAAGTTCCTTGTCATGCATAAACAAGTCTGCTGGAACTGAATCTAAGTCTGGAGCTCTAGCTTTTGGGATGTTATTCAAAATCTTAATGACATCTGTTTTGGTGAAGGAAAGATACTTTGTGCCCTGGGTTAGATTAGTAAAAACCTCACGCTCATCACCATCTTTATCAGTGAGCGCAAACTGGGATGCGTAGTGAGAAACCCATGCATTAGGCGAAACATGGTTGGTAGGTTCGCCCCTTTTAACCCCCTTCCCCATTTGACCCTATCCCAAAATGAGCACATTGATCTTTCTCTACTTGCGCACAGCAACTCCCTCCAGTATTCTTCGTCCCAATCGCGTTTTGCCTTATATTGGGGTTTTTTGTACATGACTCGGGCAATCTTAATCCTAGCTATATCTTTGGTTTTTACTGCATCTGATAGGGCCTTATACGCAATCCTACAAGACTTCCCATACCATTGGTCTTCCTTCCTCACAGGTCTACTCTGTTTTTTGGTCACCTTTTTAACAAAAACACACCTTAACTGATTAAAAAATGTATTTTGACTAAAAATGATTTGATTTAAAATGTTTGACTTCTTTCGCCTGTGGCGTAAAGAAGCCAGACAACGAGAAATCAAACAAGCTAAAAAAGATAAGAGAGAAAAGGGGTTGTCGATAATGCAAGCTGCCAGGCAGTTTAAAGAAGACGAATAAGATAAAGCAATTGAGGTGTCAGATAGGCAACATAATATGGCTATTGATAAATGTTATCCAGCATTGCCACCTATTTTTGAGAATGCAACGAAGGACCCTGAGAAGGATCCTTCGATGTCACATTTGTTGAGATTGCCATCCCCTTATGCACAGAGTGCTACGGCACCTCCGCAACCTCCAGTTGCACAACCTCTTGTTGCTGCTCAACCACCGGCTCCTCCTCAGCTGGTTTTTCCTCCTACGGCGCAGCCTCCTCTGGGGCCGCCGACTTTGCTATCGGTTTTGTCTGGAACTACTTTACCTTATTCTCCTGTACCTTCAACTTCTCTTGCTACTAACCCGACGCTTCTATCGCCTCAGAATACTTTGTCTCCTGTCCTTATGACAGCTTCTCCTTCTGCTCGACAACGAATGACTGATACTGTTACTGGTCTTTTGTCTCCTTTCTTTGGGTCATTGAGTATGACCCCTGTTTCTGCACGTAAACAAATGCGTAGTCAGCTTCCTGGTCCCAAAGAACGGGCAGTGTTAGATCTCTTGGCTCGCAGATGGGTTTCGAATGTTTCGAGGTATAACTTAGAATCAGTTATGGATGTCTTCCAACAGTGGGAGGCACCGAAACAAAGGTATGTTTTTGAAGTTATGTGTACTTTCCTTCGTGAGGAATGGGAAGATAATGATTTTGGTTCAGTCCCTGTAGAATTGCTAAATGTCCAGTCTGAGTTTGCAAAAGGGACGATAGTGGGTCCCGGAATTGAGAAAGCAGTTGCGATGGTACTTGCGCTTAGAAACGATTTCCCTTCTCAGCGACTGTTTAAGCCTGATTCCGCAGTTAGGAGGAAAGTGAGACAGTATCCGATGAGAGAAGTTCCTCCAGTGTGGCGTGATGCAGTAGATGCTGGTCCGAATAATGTTCCCCCAGCTATACCAGCACATTTTCAATGAGTATGGGTACATGTGCCATGGAAGAGAGTAGAAGTTTTGGCCCTTAAACAGTCTTTACCTGATCCCCGTAAAAATCCAGCTGGCTATTGCAAAGAATTGTCCCAGACAGTTGACGCATGCATCATGAATTTGGCTGATATAGATATGCTGTTGGGTAACGTAGTACCTCAACCTCTATGGGCAAAGATTCGTCATGAGGATCATGCAGTTGAATTAGGTGACACATGGCTCAATATTGCTGCTGCAGACGCTAGACAGGTTGGTGGTGCTAAACCTGAGGCTCTAGTGGCAGATCTGCCTGGCAGAATTATAGATCTTATGAAAACGATGATGCCAGCGTTACGAGTAAATTGGGACAAGTTAGCAGCTTGTAAGCAAAAGAAGGACGAAAGTGTATCTGATTTCTTCACTAGATTTGAAGAGACATTTATAGATCATAGTGGTCAGGATATAAGAACGGAAGGTGGGCAAAGATTGTTTGTAGATAAGTTCGTCTTTAACTTACTGCCTGAACTATGTAACAAGTTGAAAGATTCTGAAAGTTCTTGGGCTGTTTCTTCGTCGGCCCAGATATTGGCATCTGCACAGTACTATGAGAATAGGGATAAGGACGCGAAAGATAGAGTAGAGAAAAAGACTAAAGACTTAAAGACGAAGGTTCTTTTGCAGCAGGCGTATCCGCCTCGCTCGAATCAGCAAGAATCACATCAACGCCCACAGTTTCAGCAACCTCCGCCATTTCAGAGACCGCAACAGAACGTTGACCACCCGTGGGTTTGAATCAGTGTGCATATTGTAAGGAGGAAGGTCATTATAAAAATGAGTGCCCTGTGTTGCGACAGCGTGTGAGTGGTATGCCGGCCCCAAGAGGCCGTGGTGGTTTTCAGCAAGTGCCTAGGGGTAGAGGACGTGGTGCGTTTCCTCAGAACGAACGTTACTTTCCCCCACAAAATTCTATGAATTGCTTTGATCAACAGAAAATTGCATCTGGTCGGTCGACTCAGTACTATGCTGATGACTATTATGTCGAAAGTGAGAATGCTGACTATAATGATTGCTAGGACAGCCATGGACAAAGAGAGGGAGTAGTGTCGGTTCTAGTAGATCAGAGTGGGCCTTATGTTGCAGTAGCCACATCGGGTGTGGTAGAGCCTTTTCTTTTGGATACTGGTGCAGCGAAGAGTTCTATCATGCACTCTAAACTCCCTGGCGCACCTTTGTCTGGCTTAACGAATGTTTCGGTAGAATTCTCTGGCGCCCCAGTTCGTAATCCAGTTTCTAGTCCCTTGTCTCTTTCTATAGGGCCTTGTGAATTGGAAGCACCCCTCATTTTAACGACAGGTTGTGGTGAGAATTTGTTGGGCTTGGATTTGTTGAAAAGGTTGAATGCGACATTGCACTGTTCTCCTTCGGGAGTACAGCTTACATTGGGTAAGAAAGTGATCTCTCCGATGTATTTGTCTAAAGATCGGCTTCCACCGGAATTGTGTTCTCTCCCTGATACTCTTTGGGCTACTGGTCCTAATGATGTGGGTCTTTTTTACCACAATACAAGATGTCGAGTGATGGTGAGAGAGCTTTTTTAGCGATTGTCTATGATCTGGTTGTGAAGGGTGTGGTTGAGGAAACGAGAGGTAACGTGTGCAATAGTCCGGTTTTGCCTGTTCTTAAGCGTACAGATGCTTCTCAGCCACCTGTGTACCGGTTTGTGATCGACCTTCGAGAGGTCAACAAGATTGTCGTGCCACAGTTTCCTGTGGTACCAGATATCACTGCATTGTTAACTTTGATTCCTGCTTCGGCAGCCTGGTTTTGTCATCGACTTGAAGAATGCTTTCTTCAGTATTCCTATTGCTGAGGAGAGTAGGGATATTTTTGGCTTCTGTTTAGGAGGACGAAGTTTCCGGTTTAAACGCGCTCCTCAAGGCTATTGTGAAAGTCCTTCCATTTATAGCCAGGCTTTGAAGACTCAGCTTGATACTCTTGTGTTGCCTGCTGGGGCTGCTCTTATTCAGTATGTGGATGATCTGTTAGTGGCCGCTGATGATTGATGATGAGAAAATTTATAAAGAAGCTACTCTTTCTTTGTTATGACATTTGTCTTGCATCATAAAGTGTCACCTTCAAAGTTGCAGTATTGTCGCCAAGAAGTGACCTACTTAGGTCATCTCTTGTCGAAGGAGGGAAGAAGGTTGACCCCAGAAAGAATTCAGGCGATTGCGCAAATGAGTGTGCCAACGACACAGAGAGAAGTTCGTGCTTTTCTGGGTATCACATCGTATTGTAGGCAGTGGATTCAGAATTTTTCTCTGCTGGCCAAACCTCTGTTGGCATTGACTTGTAAGGATATACCGAATCCTCTTCCTTGGTCTGACGATTGTCAGAAGAGTTTTTCTGAATTGCGTGATGCGTTGTGTTCTGCTCCAGTGTTGGGTACTCCCGACTACAGTAAGCCTTTTACACTGTACGTCCACGAGAGAGAGGGTTGTGCATTGTCAGTGTTGACACAATCTTTTGGGGACAAGCAGCGTCCATGCGCGTATTTCTCATCAACGTTAGATCCAGTTGCTAAAGCATTGCGAGTTGTTTGAGAGCTACAGCCGCAGCTGCCGTTTCTATTTGACATTCTGCTGGTTTGGTGTTGGATAATACGTTGGTTGTTATGGTTCCGCATGCAGTGGATACTTTGTTAAATCGTACCAAGACTCAACACCTTACTAGCGTGAGGTTGTCGGGTTATGAGTTGACGCTTTTGGCTAGTCATGTGCACATCAAGCGGTGCAGTGTATTAAATCCAGCGACATTATTGCCGATTTCTGTGGATACAGATGATCAGGAACAGCATGATTGTTTTTTGAGGACGGAAGAGGAAACGAAGGGGAGAGTCGATTTGAAAGACACTCCTCTTTTGGATCCTGATGGTACACTATGGGTTGATGGTTCATGCTACAAGCTCCCGAATGGTGATACAACTGCAGCATATGCCGTCACGACATTAAGCACAGTTGTTGAAACTGCTCGAGTGAGCCATAATTCGGCGCAAGCAGCAGAGTTGATTGCATTAACAAGAGCGTGTATTTTATCTGAGGGAAGGAGAGTGAATGTGTATACCGATAGCCAGTACGCGTTTGGTGTTGCTCATAGTTTTGGACGCTTGTGGAAAGAAAGGGGATTCTTGACATCCCATGGGACTAAGATTCAGCATGGACAATTTTTTTATTTTATTTATTTTATTTTCAAGAGTTTTATATAGCGCTGGCTAGACCCGGAGGTATCAGAGCACTTTACATGTGCATCAGATCATAATTACAGGTTACATCATAACAAAGGTTACGTAGTTCTTAGAGCATGGCCACATAGTTACTGGTAAGGTCGAGATAAACAATAAGCACAAATACGTAAGGGGAGAAGCAGGCAAGGTGAGAGATTCAGGGGAGGGGGGGTTGGAGCAGGGGAAGTAGACCGATAAAGAAGGCGGGAAAGAGGAGGTTAGGGTGAGAGACACAGCATGGGAAGAGGAGGGGAAGGGTGACTGGTACACAAACCGGTAGACGAGTCAAGGCAAACGTCCAAAGTCCAGTAAGCTGTGATCCCAGGGGAAGTGGTATCACTTCCCTATCTCTGTTGCGAGAGGCTCCCTTTGCACAGTGGACTCTCTCAGAGAGGTCTCTGAGACTCCAAGGCCTATATACTGAATCCTTCCCCAGAAAGGGGAGAGGGAGTGCTTTGGCAAGGGGTGCCATACCATACCTCAAGTGTGAGTGGCTCCCTTGGCGCAGTGGACTCACTCAGCGGGTTCGCTGAGACTCCAGAGTATAAATATTGGATCTTTCCCCAACAAGGGGAGAAGGAGTGCTTAGTCGAAGGGCACAAAGGACAGGGTGTAGGCAGAGTAGCAGGCAAGGGGAGAGAATTCGGGGGAGAGGGGATAGGAGCTAGGGACGAGACAATGAGGAGAGACGAAAAGAAGTCTATCTAAAGACCGACTGGGTAGGTGACGGCCAAGGAGGGAATCCACGGCCCATCTCCCCTATAGCTAAACTAAGTAGCTCCATCGGGCGTCGGACAAAATAGTTCAGTCTCAATACATTAAGAGAGGAGGGAAGGAGAGACATAAATGGAGGGCGGATGCGGTAGGAGACTGCAGGAGAGACGAAAGGAAGTGCAACAATGTGGTTCACCAATATATAGGAAAAGATCAAACAAGAAAACATTATATCAAACAGTCAGCAATACATTAGGGGAGGAGCGAGAAAGTAGAGGGGGGGAGGGGAGGAGGGAAAGTGAGGTTGGCTAGACCCAAAGGTATCAGAGCACTATACATGAGGATCAACAATGTATCAGACAAGATCAACAATTACACAATACATCAAAAATAATAGGCAATACATTAGGAGAGGAGAGAAAGGAGAGAGAAAAGCATTGGAGGGGCGGGGGAGGTGGGAAAGGGAGGAAAGAGAGAAAAGACAACAAGGAGAGACAACAGGAAGTCTGTCTAAAGACCGACTGGGTAGGTGACGACCAAGGAGGGAATCCACGGTCCATCTCCCCTATAGCTAAGCCATGTAGCTCCATCGGGCATCAAACAAAATAGTTCAGTCTCAATACTAAGAGAGAGGGGGGAAGGAGAGACATAAATGGAGGGAGGATGTGGGAAGAGACGACGACAGGAGAGATGCAAGGAAGTCTGGCTAAAAACCGACTGGGTAGGTGACGTCCAAGGAGGGAAATCCCCGACCAGTCTCCCCTATAGCTAAACTAGGTAGCTCCATCGGGCATCAGAACAAAATAGCTAGATCTCAATTGACAAGGGAAAATTCGTAGATAAACAGGGTGGGGGCTAGGACAGGTGAGGGCAGAGGTCATTAGCAGGAAAGTGGAGAAGAGTAGAGCTGGGAGGGGTAGCGGACGGACGGGCCACACAGGCACACACGGGTAGATGCGCTGCGAAGGATCTGTGAGCACGCTCAACAATCAGCATTTGTGAGAGATTTTCTGCGCCACAGATAGCACGAAACAGGTTCTCAACATATTCCTCTAGTTTCCCCACATTCGTGGATTCCGGCAAACCTAAAATTCGCACATTATTGCACCTAAACCGTGCTTCAATGTCCTCGTTTGTATCGTGAATCAGTGACAGAATTTTTTCAATGTCGTAGTCTTGGCGGCCACTTGCTGTAGGCCATCCTCGGCGTCTGAAATCTGCTGTCCCCCCTCTCCTATCCTGACTGCCTGTTTGTCTTTTTGTCAATTGGTGAATGAGCTTCTCGAATCACTTACTTTGCCGAAGCAAGTTGCGTTTGTGAAGTGTAGTGCTCACCGGAAGGTTACGGATGATGTTGGTCGCGGTAATGCGTTTGCGGATGAAGTTGCGAAAGAAACAGCGAGAAATGTGATGAGTCGAATGTATGTTGCAGGCCCTGCGAGATGGATTGGTGCAGTGGGAATGTGTGAAGATACGATTGAGAGTGTGAAATCAATCCAAGCTGAAGCTACTGAAAGTGAAAAGAATGTGTGGAGAGAAACTACGGGTAGATTGGATTCGACTGGTTGTTGGGTAGAGTTATCAGAACACCAAAGATGGATGTTGCCGGATGCATATGTGCTTGCGGTAGTTACGATGGCACATGGTTTGTCTCACATTGGTGTGAAAGTAATTTGTAAGTTGTTGGCTCCAGTATGGCAGAATACTGGAATTCCCAAATGTGCTGAGAATGTGGTCAAGAATTGTATGGTGTGTCTAATGTATAATCCTGGCAAGGGAACTCCAACTCCAGCTGGTCACTTTGCGCCTCCGACGTATCCGTTCGAGGTTCTGCAATTGGATTTTATCCACATGGAAAGGTGTAATAACCTGAAATACGTCCTTGTAGTTGTTTGTGCCTTTTCTAGATGGGTAGAGGCATACCCCCCAATATGGCCTTGTCCACAGCTAGAGTCTTGCTCAAAGAATATTTCCCTAGGTTTGGTTTGCCAAGGATGGTGTGGAGTGATAATGGGAGTGAGTTTGTGGGGAAAATTATGAAAAAAGTATGCGAGGGTTTGGAATCCGACAGAAGTTCCATGCTGCAAATCACCCCCAATCAGCTGGATTAATGGAATGTTACAATGGCACTTTGAAGCTAAAGTTAGCCAAAATTCAGGCGAGTTCTGGTCTCCAATGGCCAGATGCTTTGCCGTTGGCACTTTTGTCAACTAGAACTACAGTACATTCCCGGATTGGCCTTAGTCCCTATGAAATTGTTTTTGGCCGTCCGGCGAATGTGTGGGGAGTGCCGAGGCCAGTGCAGTTTAGTGACATCGAATATCCTGTGTTGGTGGACTATTTGTATGATTTGACGGCTAAATTGCGTGTCTTGCATCAACAGGTTCATGATAACTTGCCACCAGCATCTGTGAATCCAGGTCACACCATCAATCCCGGTGACTGGGTCCTAGTGAGGAATTTTCAGCGGACCAAAAACGAGCAGCCCCGCTGGACCGGCCCCCACCAAGTGCTCCTGTCCACAAGAACTTCGGTGAAGGTCTTCGGGAAGAAAAATTGGATCCACGGCGTACATTGTAAGAGGGTGCCTTTACCTCTACCGTACGACCAGTAGGTCCGTGATGGTGTTGGTGATTCAGAGACAGAACGAGTGCCGAAGTTCATGCCGTTTAGCGATGCACATCTAATATGGACAAATTCTGAATGAGAGGACGACGACATTCTACAAGCAGCTGTACCTCCACATTTGAAATTGGACACCACTGAGCCTGAACTTTTCTTTACAGATCACACAGTGCCTGGTAAAGGCCGTTATAATTTACGACCGAGAAACAATTGACAATTAAAGTTTAATTTTTCCTCCTTTTGCTTTTGGAGAACTGCACTCTCTCATCCAAGAATCTGTTTTGGCCTATTTTTCTTTTTCGAGCTGCCATCCGAGCTCAGCTGCAGGGTCACGGTATAAAGACTTGGGATTGCAGGCCATAGACACAAGGTCGACGGTTCTGGTTGGTTTCCGGGCGTTCCCTGGACTGACAGACGCATTCCTTAGCAGAAGAAAACCAACTGCCGCGAACAGCACGGTTAGAGGATGGAGTTTCCTGGGACAGAGAGAGCTGCTGTGAGAAAGAACTCTAAAATGAAACTGTGTAAATTAATGTACAGCAAATGTTTTCTGATAACATGTGTCCTGATGTTTTTAAGCATGACGTTAGCATTGGCGGGTGGAATTGTTTTTGCTACCCAATTGACTTCTGCACCCACCTCCCAACCTATGTCTTTTTCTACTGCTACTTCTTTGCATTCTTTTCATGTCCTGCCTGAACGCGAACAGATTAGAAGGTCAGAATTTGTGCATAACACATTCATACAGCTACTACACCAGCATCAGTTGGTAGTAAACATTACTAACTGTTGGGTGTGTGGTCTTATGCCACATACTACAGGTAGAGTTGTTCCTTATCTGATTTTACCGTTCAGTCAGAATGGGTCGATATGGGCTTTTCAGACTATGTTCATTTACGCCCTGGAAGTTTATCCTCTGCATTCCATGAGAGATAACTTAAGTAACCAAGCCTTGGTGAAGGGAGTCATGAATATGAGCAGAGATATTGACACGTACAGGACTATTCCTAAGGAAGAGTTAGCGGCTTATGTTGGATGGAACACGACTGGTTACAGTGTTAGTCTGAGTGAAAAGCAGAAACGAAAGAGGTCACCTCCGATTTGGGTCGTACCCCACGGAGGTCAATTTTGTCTGCAAGGTAATGGCAAAAATCCGAAAGCTCAGCTGGGGAAGAGTGTTTGTACTCAGACGTACGTTTTCACGTCTCAATCTTCTCCGCCGTTTTTGGCAGCTAAGGGCACGTATTTTGTTTGTTACAACAGAGCATATACATTGTTGCCCCCTGATTTTTTGGGAACGTGTTATGTTGGATACTTGTTGCCTCCTACGTATACTGTTGCTGCAGATTACCACAAGACGAGCGTTGTTAGAGGTGTCTTCGATCGGGAAGACACTGCTGGACAAGAAGTGGGAGACTTCTTTAAGGGTTTCTTACCGTTTTGGGGACCTATGGCTAACAGTAGAGGCTTAAGGCAATTGACGAGAGTGGTTGAATCCACCATAAACAAAACTGCCAGTGCCCTTAGTAATCTGACAGCTGAGCTTCAAGCGGACCGCCTTATGACGTTACAAAATCGTATGGTTTTAGACGTCATACTCGCAGATCGAGGTGGAGTATGTAAAGTGATCCAATCGAGTTGCAGCGTTTTTATCCCAGATAACGCTCCAACAGTTTACGAGGCCATTTCCAAGTTACATAAGATCGCCGAGTCTATACATGTGGACAAAGGAGATTGGTCGTTAACTGGATGGTTTTGGGGACTCTTATCAGTTTGGGGATGGAAGATTCTGATGATCATTGGTGTGGCTTTAGCAATTCTTTTCTCGTGTTGTCTTTGTATACAGTGTGGTCCTGCCATATGTGGCCTTTGTGCTACTATGTGTGTCAGGGGATCACCTGCCTCAAGAGATACACAGATGAACAAGATAATGCTTCAACGGCACCTTGGTGATCTGATGAGAATTGACATCGACTCCTATATAGACTGAGTGATTGCCTATGTAAGGGCAAAAGGAGGGTCTGAGGTTCTGTGAATTCTGAACCCATGTTTCAAAGGTCATGGTTCCGTTACGATTTGGGTAACGAGGAACCGTAACCGATGAGTTCGGCAAGTACGAGTGATTTTGCTATGTTACACACAAGGGTTCATAGTGTATTTGAAGATTCCGTTCTGAACCTTGGTTTCCATTTTGTATATGGCAGCTATTTTGTGGTTGCCCTCACATAGGCCGATGACTACGGCCGAACGAGTCTCTAGCACACGTACACTTTAGCTGACTTCTGAATGACCTAAGCGAACTGACCCTCTTGCCTGAAGCTGACCTTGTTAGGCCAGTTCCTTTCCCAGTAGCTGATCAAGATTGAGGATCAAAGCACAGGACATCGTAAAATTTTACTACACACAAATATGTCTTATCTTTCTCCCACCTGTTTCTGTTTCTTCCTTTATGGCTTATTTATGATATGGGTTGTGGCCTTTTTATTATGGGTTCGTTCAGCCTGTCTTAAGAAGAATGTTGGGTTTGTCCGATGATTGATCATGGGCCGGGTAATTGAAAAGTAGGTTTTACCGTAATGCGATACTCTGGGTGTGGATACATGTGATTGGACAGTTTGTAAATGTAAGTTATTTGTCTGGAATGTGATTTTTAGCATAAAAAGGGATGACTTGCTGTGTAAAAGGGAGCAGTCTCCTGAGAACTCATACCGTGATGACTTCTAGGACTTCTGTTGCTGGCTGCAGTCAATAAATTCGATCTTTGACGTCACCACGAAGAGTCCCCTGTCTCTGTACTCTAAGACAGGTGAACCCGAAGACTTTGGGCGTGCCCCATGCGCCGCTGGGTCTTAAATAACCCGGTTCTTCACACCTGAGAAGTGGAGAACCTGTTATCCTGCTTTACCCACGTGAGTAAGCCTCCCTTTGGTCTCCCCCGCAAACTGGGATTAGCTGGAATATAAAAGTTTAGGTATCCTTGCTTAAATTCCGGGGTTACCTGCCATGTTTCCTGGAGAAGAATTATATCCCTGGTATCTAGAAAAGCTATCTGACCTAAATAGGAGCTTAGAGGGAAAATATGGACCGGGTCGCCCTACACACAAACATTGACCAACAACAAAAGACCCTGCCCAAAGGACGCTACTTGTGTCAGTTACTTCTATAATAGGACAGTCTAAACGTACTGTTATCTATTATCCTCCCCAGCACACTTTAATTCTGATAAGGGGACGTTTCACTGCATCTCGTCCAGAGATTTCTGCAATTAGAAATAAAAACCTAAAGCCAACATCTTTGACAGCCACACAGAACGATAAAAAAGTGTCTGACACCTCTAATCAATACCGGAAATCCACAGCATCAGTGTTGGACCAAATTCTTTTTAAAAAATGTGCGAGAAACGAATGACACCTCACGGAAACACCACCAACGGGGTAACTGGTATGTAATCTCCAGACAGGCCCCTGTCTCATCATCGGTTGTCATCCGATTCTCAAAGAAAAAGAAGAAAGAGTGTCCAAAGCAACAAACCAAACAGTGCAACAAACAGTGGAAGCAGAAAAAATCTGCTAGTGACAAAGAAATTGCATAAGCAAGTGCATAAAACACACCATCCAATTCTCTTCGATAATCAGAATTAAAGTGTGGATAATTAAAGTGAGGATAATAGTTAACAGTACCTTTAGACTGTCCTATTATAGAAGTAACTGACACATCTAGAAAAGCTAGCCAATCCAGGGATGTTATTTTACTTCTCAGCCCTGCCACATTCCATGAGACCAAAGTGGATACGTGGGGGTTGGTACTATTAAATCGGACGGGAGAACCAGTGCCCGCCTTACCCTCCTTTGCTGTTATACCCCCATCATGACTAACCTTTGCTATCTCATGGATTGGATCAATTCTATTCTTTACTGAGCCATCATTCCCAGGGAGGATGGGATCTTCCGACGACATATTTACCAATGGGGAAGGTTCTATAGCCTTTCTGAAAGACCATGATTCCTCATAATCCTCCCCCTCAGCTAAATAGAGTCAGTCATTACAATCTAAAGAGTTAAAGATCTCAAATCTATTGCTTAGTGGAAGAGTGCTACTTATGGGAACAACCAATGGCAAGCCCTGGCCCTTTGTATGTATTCCTAAATCTGGACATGGTAGATAGAAATAGCCCAGTGGAAGAACATTTACAGAGTCATGATGAATCCTGAACGATCCAGTCTGCCTAAGAATAAGTCTGACCAATTCTGGTGAACCAAAATTTACAATAACACAATCCCTCTGCATTCCCTTGTTTGAGTGTCCAAACCAAGGTACTCTACGAACCATCTTAAAATTGGCATATAGATGTTCTCCCAGAACTGTTTTGATACTCAAAAAATGCAGGGCCTTATTTTTCAATGCTGACCAATGCTCTACCTCACCTTCTGGGTGCTTGGGGACATTGGCCGGAATAACAGTGTAGGGGCAGGCCTCCGGGGTTAAATGAAGAGTAACTTCCCTTGGGGAATTATTTGCTTTTGAGAATAATCTCCCCCTCGGGCCCTTGGGGGGGGACTTAGCTGGGAGATTAGTAGTTAGTGTAACTGGAGGTAGCTCCAGGGCTATAGGGGCTTTGGTACTAGTAATCTTCGGACTTCCTCGGTCATTGGGCTTTAGACCTATGGGAACAGGAATATTAGCAATTGATGCTAATATTTTCTGAGCCCCTCTATCAGGCAGGCGATCATTTCTAAGATGATTTTCCAAATGTTCCAGCCTGCGTTCTATCATCTCAAGTTTCTTCATTACAGGACGAACAAAGGCTCAGAGTAGCTCCTCCATTGCCCAATCAACTCGGGCATAGTTCCTTCAGTGGGGTCATTTGGGGGAAGGGACTGTGTATCAGACCTGGAATTGGGCGCTGGGCAAAACATTTGGGGGATAGAATTTTCTAGGTTTTTACCTGACCCAGTTTCAAAATTTTTATATTTTGGTACCTTTGCTTGTTGGCGGCTACCTTTCGGGGGACCGTGGGCTTTTCTCTTCACTGATTGATCTTTCTTTCTAGCCCCAGGAGGTAGTCGTGACTGCCTAGTACGTGTAGTAGGGGGGGAGGGTGAGGGACTAAATGTAGGTGAGCCATCTAAGTTAGAAATGTGCAGAACTGGCGCACTGTCATCCAATGAGGGCAGTGCTGGCACCTGTGGGGAATCGGGGTTGGGACAGGTATTGTCAGAAGCATCTGGGGCCATGGTTAAATCAAGATTAAGGTTTGGACATTGTAACGGCTCTAACGAGAGCTTCCTTTCTACTAGTGCTATCTCCTTATCGATTTCTACTTCAGCCCGTTTAAGAAAAGCATCCATTGTCCCAGCACCACCACCCCTTCGATTGGTTTTGCTCATTATTAATAGATGGAAAAATAACAATTAATATAGAAGGAACACCCTTTTTTGATTCCAAAATGTTGCACACCTTACCACAGTATAATACAGTCAAATGGTACTCTTAGATAAGCACATAGTCCCGTTGAGGCATAGATATCACGAAGTTAGGGGGTAGCCCGTCCCGTCCTCCTCCGTCCCCGGACGGCCACAGACGGCCCCGCCCTTGTCCCGGGCTTAGCCCGGGTGCACCCGCGCGCTCCCGCGATGCGGTGAGTGACGCTGATTTTTATGCGCCTCCTGGCGCCCTGTCCGTGTGCGCGGCTTCTGGCCACAGTGACCAGCGGGACCTGTAGTCAAAGGCTCACCCCCGCTCGGCGGCCGCTCTGCAGGTGGAAGAGGCGGCAGCGGGGGGTAAGCAGGAGCACCAGGGGAAAGAAGCGGGCCCGTAGTGGAGACCAGGCTCGTGGGGCAATTGCCTCCCAGTCCGCAGCAGATAGGATTCACCAATGCCTCCTCAATATTTTTCAAAAAGCGTCACGCTCTGCCGTGAGGGACGCTGATTTTTATGCGCCTCCTGGCGCCCTGTCCGTGTGCACGGCTTCCGGCCGCAGTGACCAGCGGGACCTGTAGTCCAAGGCTCACCCCGCTCGGCGGCTGCTCTGCAGGTGGAAGAGGCGGCAGCGGGGGGTAAGCAGGAGCACCAGGGGAAAGAAGCAGGTCCGTAGTGGAGACCAGGCTCGTGGGTCAATTGCCTCCCAGTCCGCAGCAGATAAGATTCACCAATGCCTCCTCAATATTTTTCAAAAAGCGTCACGCTCTGCCGTGAGGGACGCAGATTTTTATGCGCCTTCTGGCGCCCTGTCCGTGTGTGCGGCCTCTGGCCGCAGTGACCAGCGGGACCTGTAGTCCAAGACTCACCCCCGCTCGGCGGCCGCTCTGCAGGTGGAAGAGGCGGCAGCGGGGGGTAAGCAGGAGCACCAGGGGAAAGAAGCGGGTCCGTAGTGGAGACCAGGCTCGTGGGTCAATTGCCTCCCAGTCCGCAGCAGATAGGATTCACCAATGCCTCCTCAATATTTTTCAAAAAGCGTCACGCTCTGCTGTGAGGGACGCTGATTTTTATGCGCCTCCTGGCGCCCTGTCCGTGTGCGCAGCTTCCGGCCGCAGTGACCAGCGGGACCTGTAGTCCAAGGCTCACCCCCGCTCGGCGGCCGCTCTGCAGGTGGAAGAGGCGGCAGAGGGGGGTAAGCAGGAGCACCAGGGGAAAGAAGCGGGTCCGTAGTGGAGACCAGGCTCGTGGGTCAATTGCCTCCCAGTCCGCAGCAGATAGGATTCACCAATGCCTCCTCAATATTTTTCAAAAAGCGTCACACTCTGCTGTGAGGGACTCTGATTTTTATGTGCCTCCTGGCGCCCTGTCCGTGTGCGCGGCTTCCGGCCGCAGTGACCAGCGGGACCTGTAGTCCAAGGCTCACCCCCGCTTGGCGGCCGCTCTGCAGGTGGAAGAGGCGGCAGCGGGGGGTAAGCAGGAGCACCAGGGGAAAGAAGCGGGTCCGTAGTGGAGACCAGGCTCGTGGGTCAATTGCCTCCCAGTCCGCAGCAGATAGGATTCACCAATGCCTCCTCAATATTTTTCAAAAAGCGTCACGAATTAAGGAAAATAATTTCCGACTCTCAGATAGTATTGTTGAAACCCCTCCAGTTAGAGAAATTCCACTAATTACACATAAAATTGCGATTTAAAACAATTCAGAATAAGATGTGTTAAAATCATTTTGGAGCCGCAACTGTTTAATTATTATTTTTTTTTTAAATCTCTGTTGAATTGGAAAACTCTAGAAAACACAGTAGAAGCGGGGGCTGGGGGTATTACATTTTGTTGGTCATATTTTTAAATACTTGCTTAATCTTATATATTAGGAGGAAATTTGAAAGGGCTCATAGGAGAGGGAGGAGTTATTAGAAAGCGACTGCAGGGATTTCGACATTGAAGTGGAGATGACATTGAGGGTACTGATAGAAGGGAACTGGGAGCTGTAGAACGTGAACTGGATGAAATCAAGACAAAACCCAGGAAAAGAGCTGATAAGTTGAACCTGTAAAGTAGTTAGTTCTTAGCTTAGGCGCATGGGTTAGAACCCTGTATTAAACTGTGTTTTCATTGAAGGTATTGCTAGTTGCAGAGGACTTCTGATCTTCAAAGAACTCCACTATGAGTCATTAGCCTCATAGCACCATGCACAGGGCTTCAAAGACATTCAAGTTATTGTTACCATGATATACCCAAAATATTGTTGCGATTTCATAAATTTAGATAGGAAACAAATACCAAAGTCACAACTTTAATTGCATAGAATAGATCCAGAATTAAATAGTAGTGTTGTGAACTGAACCCCTCCTTATCTTTTAAGATCTCACTTACTTTATTGATTAAAATATGTCTTGATAACTTTGTGTGCAAATCAGTGCCATTAAGTCCCAGTCATTCAGCTCTATCTTGTAAATGTTTTTCTTTTGTTTGAGACTGGAACTCCTGCAGTTTTCTTTGTACAGAAACCACGTGGCATTTACAACCGAGTGTGGAAGTTACTGTCTGGCCTCAGTCACCCAGTGGTGGCTAACGTTGCTAGACTCACCTATCCTGGTAGGATTGCTCAGCTTTTATCAGTACTTTGTGACCTGACTATATAGGTTTTTCTTTGTCTGTTTTAGCACAGAGCGGCTTTGTATTATTTATCCTAACTGTCGTAAAAGGATCGGCATCAACATCCATAAAACCCGCTGATAATCTCTTCCTCCCAGGAGCAGGAACTATAAACCCATTGAAAGAACCTCTGTGAATGTTGACTCATTAACGTTTATGAGTTTATCTTTTGTAGTGGGAGGAGAACATATCTTACACAAATGAAGCACGACAAATTTCATAGGGAAAGTTTGTATTTTGGCAACAGGGTACATTGTTCTTTTACATTTGCTCACTTGCATCTTAGAGGTTTGAAATGTTTTCATCCAGGTTTCATTTCTTTATGAAAGACACATAATTCACTCGAATCTACAGATATGTTCCTTAAAACCCTTGTTTGCCCCACTATTATGCATCAAGGTAGTACCCTGAGGATTCAGTGCCTTTGATAGATGTAAATATAGTGGCAATGGGCTTGTGTGAAGTCAGCACAAGATGACTGCTCCAATACACTTGTAAAAAACAAGGGTTCCCTGAAGGAATGGATAAGAACACAACCCCTATGTCAGGGAATAATACAGTGAAAGTATCAACCTAGGCAGTAGAGAGAAACTTGCCCACGTGGACAAAATACTCATTATATGTTTTTTATAGAGAGTTCATATCTGTTTTTTATGAATTATTGTTGTTTCATGTATTTTATTTTATAAAGTAATTTGTTCCATAATTGTCTGACCCTACATTGTTTATTTTTGTACTTCATTTGCATGGTTACATGCCTTTTAACCTCATAATTGTAACTATGTTTTGTTGACTTATGTTTAATAAAAATTGCCTTTAACTGGAAGTGGGTTGTTCATGTCCTACCACTATTACGTGGGCAAGTTTCTCTCTACTGCCTAGGTTGATACTTTCACTGTGACTGCTCCAATACAGGCAGGGCAAGTTCAACCTGCAAGTCGACAAATCTAAGTCAAAGCAAGCATCAAATGTCCTTGACAACATGTAGGCCTGGGCTTCAATGAGGTAGTGGTGATATACATGAGTTTACTGTTCACAGACAACACAAAGCACATAAAAGTATCTGAGCAGCCGCCGTTGTGGTCAGATTATTATCTTGTTTGTCGTCATATTTCCAACTTGCTGTGTCAGCCTGCATACGCCACAGACAGACTCCCCATCACATTGCGTGTAGACATTACGATGGCTTTAGTGCTGAAGAGCAGAGGAAGATCCACAAATGTGGTAGTGCCTAACACCTTCTGGTAAAACTATAACAAAACTTCACATCAGAGTGACCTGCTCTGAGCCAAAATACTTAGGACAACCATCAATTCCACACACAAATGATACAGTAAAGCATTAGAAGAGTTGAAAAGAATAGTCTGAAACATCAAACACTGGTGGCGCAAATCAATGCCAACAAGAACAAGCTTTGCTACAGAAGACATTGGATGAACCAACACAACCTACTGATTCCTGAAACTTAAAGAAAACATTACCTCCACGTCCGTCACTTGCTTTAATTCAGCACCAGTGAGGCTTCCCTGCCTCTGCAGACCCAATCCCAAGCCACCTCTTAAATGTTAAAACCCCCCATCACATCACATGTTCTTTTCTGTTTGCAAACTAATCCTGGCTCACCTGTTCTCCTCAGAGGTGCCATGGAGATCATAAAGACTGCTTTACGGGGCAGTAGGAGTATGGAGAAATGCAGTGCCTCTTTCATGTCCTTTCAGTCATGCAACCTTGCCCAGGTTCGCAGGGGGAGCCTGGAACACGAAAGTGTGCGTGGATGCTCAGACAGAGTTGGGCGGTCATGAGCAGCCGGGGCTGTGTAAGCAGGCCAAAGATTGTGTATGGAAGCGGCTGATCGGCAGAGAAAAGGAGCTCATGTGTATGGGTACAGATAAGGTAGGTAGCCCTGGAATTCATTCCTTTAAGTCAATTTAGGGGACATAAGGCGTTTGCTTGATGATTAATCAATACCTTCAATTTTTTTTGATTGGCGGATCGGATGTTTGTATGCTTGTTATTAGTACCTTTTAAGCATGCATGGTTGCTTTTAAGAGGGGAGACTTTGCTTCATGATGGTATTGAAGGAAGTGTGGGGGCAAGAGAGCAGCAGAGAAGAGGTATGTATTGTCTTCTTTCTCATCTTTTTAGGAGAGTGAGGTGTCACATAGGAGGAGCCAGCGAAGCAGGGAATGTGCAGCTCTGATGTCTAAAGAGGAACTTCAGCTGATCATACAGACAGCGGTCTCCAGGGATATGGAGTATAAGGGCTTGATTTAGATCTTGGCGGACAGGTTACTTCGTTACAATGGTGACGGATATCCCGTCTGCCGAAACCCCCATTATATGCCATGGAATTTATATTTCGGCTGACAGGATATCCGTCATCGTTGTGATGGAGTAACCCATCCGCTAAGATATAAATCAGGCCTTAATTCTCTTCCAGCAGCAAAATCTGCTAAGCTGTAGACTTCTGTGAATGCAGAGAATTCTGCAGGGTCTGAAGTGGATATGCCTTCAACAACATCTAGGAAATATGTAAGAAGAGGGGCTTTGTTCCATATCACTTGGAGGATGGTGATGAATCTCTCTTTCCTCAGTATGTAAATCCTTCTCCATTGGCAATGCTATTCCAAGGGCGAATTAAGGACATGGGTATGAATGAGTGGAAAGAGCTTGATAAACTCTCAGTTCAATGGTTTCTCCAGAAGTTATATTTGATATAGGAAGATGGTTTGTTACCTCATGCTGTTAAAGTGGATGCAATCCTTGCAACACTAATTGGGAAGATAGCCAGTTATTCAGAAGATTGCTTCCCATCTGATGCTACAGATAAAAAGGTTGAGTCTAATCTCAAGAAGGTTTTTGCAGCTGACATTTTTAGCAATAAAAGCTAGCATGTAAGCTGCCTATTCAGCCCAATCTATGTTGTACGACCTCGATAAGTTGGCAATAACAATTCTGGAAGATTTGGAATGCACAGACTTTCTGGCCTCAATGACCGATATTTCATCGGATGTAATAAGGGCTACAGCTATGGCATCTGGTGCTGTCATAGCACCTAGGTGTAATCTCTGGATGAGGGATTGGAAGGCTTACCCTGTTGAAAAGGCCACACTTTTGAAAACTTCCCTGAAGGGACTGATGTTGTTTGGAGAGCAGTTAAACTCTATGTTGTCAAAGGCTTTTAAGGATCTATAGTATGCCCCACCCTATAAGGGGAAGTCTACTGCTAGGAAGTTTTGGGAGAAATCGGCTAATCTTCGCCTAAACTTCAGTCATCATCTTCCTCCTTTAGAAGGAGATTTCATCCTTGCTGAAGAAAGTGTTTAGCAAGCCTAAAGGGCCAAGTAAGAAACGTTTCTGACTAGTCGTCCTCTCTCGAGTTGCTCCATGTTGGAGGAAGGATTCAGCACTTCCCTCAAGCTTAGGAAGAGGATGTCACAAATGATTGGTTGCTGGACATTGTTTCAAAAGGTGTGCAATAGAGTTTGTGGGATTGGCACCGAATGAAGGAATTATTCACATCCATCTACCAACTCAGCAGCAAAAAGAATGGCATTGTTCAAGGAGTGTTGGGGGTGCTCCAAAAATATGGTTTTCTAATCAACTGGGAGAAGCATTCCCTAACTCCCACACAAGACTGATTTAGACCCTGGTGGCCTTACTGTTGTCCTGCCGCGGTGGCGGGCCCTAGTACTCCACCGAGTCAAGGGTCTTTTGCCAGCTTTATTTAGATGCATGCAGGCTGCCTCGCCGTCAGCGTCAATAGAGTGCTTCCCGCCATAATTGCTGCACACCGTTACCAACGCGGTGGACTCCAATGCTGGCAAAAACTATTCTGTCGCCTGCCAAACAGATTTAAATTTCTCAGTTGTGCTGGCGGTCTACCAGCAACAGTTCCAGATGAAGTGAACCTGTTACGGTATGCACGCAACAATGCACCATCACTCTGGCCATTAGATGGATGCTAATAGAACACACCTGGTGTCCATTGGCAAATGGAAACACCTGTATTTCACACTATAAAATACATCCCATATCAGATCATGCTCCTTTGCAACCCCAGCTTCACCATGCCTTTTGCTACCAGAGGCTTTGTCAGTCAAGTGAGGGTATTCTTTTCATCCTCCCTGTCTAGTGTCCATTTATTCCCTCTCATTTAGTACCTTGTGGTCAATTAGTTACTTTAATCTTATGTCTTGCAGAATGCCAGGCCCCAAAATTCCACGTTTTAATGAGGAAGAATTGTCTGTCATGTTGGATGAAACCCTAAGAGTACAGGCACAATTGTTTGGAGTCCAAGTCCAAGTCTGTTTGTGGAGAAGTGTGGCTCAATGGGTGGAGAAGTGTGGCTCAATGGTTAGAGCGGCAGACCTTGATGCAGAACGCTGGGACCCGGGTTCGATTCCCGCCTCGGCGGGGTCGGGCTTAAATTCCTCTGACCGGATATTCTCGCCTCAGTGCCGAATCTAAGCATGGGCCCCACGCTGCAACTCTGGGCAATAGCTTGCTTAGTCTCCACAACGGCCCCCGATGCACAAGGGATGCCTGGTTTCACCATGGGATGCCCAGGAGTGGACACCTCACAAGGAAAAGCCAGGAGGGGTTCCCTTGTGGTAGGAGTACAAGCGCCGGGATGCCTCCGGGTTACTGTTCGCGCTATACAAATACAACACATTTACATTTACAAGTCCAAGTCCAAAATACACTCCAATCCCAGAAAAGGCAAATATGGTCCAGAATAGTCGAAAGACTGATGCTGTAGCAAACAACTTGCGCACACAGGAGGATATTAGGAAGAGATGGAACGACCTGCAGAGGAGGGTTGCATTCCCCTGGCCTCCAAGCGACACATGAAGGCCCAGAGGACTTGTGGAGGTTCTCCCAGGCCTCCAATTCCATTCATGGCCTGGAAGGGGAAGGCCTTACATATCTTACCTCTTGAAGGTTTGACAGGAATACTTGGTCTAGTGGAGTCCAGTAAGTTACACTTTGCAAAGTCCCAATAACCCACAATGCCCTGTTTGTTCACAGCTCATCTGTTGCCAATGTGTCCTGCGCATATTTTACATACAAAACCTCTAAGTATCAGTATCAGAAATTTTAGATTGTTTGTGTGAATGTATTGTGTTGCATCTAAAATTACAGGTGTCAATGTCCATTACATGTAACATTATGGTATGGTGCCTGTAAGGGTTAGTACACCAGATAACCAATTACCCATATGTGTGTGAAAATGTAAGTGCCTGGCTAATTTCCACTGCATATTTTCCACAAGTATGTTCAAGTAACCATTTTGCAAGTGTTGGGAAGTTGTCTTTGAAATGACTACAACTACCATGATGCCCTGTTTCTGTTTTTTCAAAAGAATATTGCTATGTTATGTTGCTCGTTCTCTCTATTCTAACAGATTTCAACATATGGTAAAGTATCATGTAGTGATCAATCCCTATTCAATGCTCTCTTCTGAAAATGGGTTGTGTTCTTTTCGTAATGTTGTCCTGTTGTTTTTAACCAGTTGTATGGATGTCATGAGTTTCACTAATCAAACTGGGTTGGCACAAACATTGTCAGGTATGTAAATTACTATGCTGAATATAAGTGGTACACTGCACTGTTCACATAATGACTAATGCCAAACATCCGTCCAAGTAGTGGAAATGTCTGTTTTGCAGTCAGCTAGGCCTTGGAATTGTCAATTACACATTTCACCACCTGTTCTGAATGATGTTAGGTATACTTCCTAATCACTTCATGAACATTTCAGAACATCTTATTACCTGCTGATTTGAAGTTGTACTGTTTGAAATTGATAATAGTTAGGGTAATATGTTGTGAAATGGCCCCTCGGGAGACGACCCCCAGGACCCTGTCCCGTACACCATCAGAGATACCCCCGTTAAAACTCTCACCTTGTACATCGGATCCGACCATCACGGCGACCCTGACACCCAGAACTCCTCCCCTCTCTGTATTGCAGGGACCAATCCGGACCGATCAGGAACCGGAAGTGCAACCCTCTGACCCCGGAAGTGCAGCCTCCCCGACGCCGGACGGAGAAAGAAAAGACGGAAGCAGGGAGACTGAAGGCGTCGGAAGATCGTGGCAGGAGCTTGTGACCGGAGAGGAGGATTCGAGCGGAGAATACTGTGGAGAAGAAGACGAGTGGTGCGAGGACTGGTGGAGTCCCCCGGGTGGAAGCTGAAGAGCGGCTGCAACTCACCTGGAGAGTTGCGGCGGAGCCCGTGAGTAACCCCTCGCTTCTCTGTTGCACCTTAGGTGCTTGTAAATCTCTGTTGCACCTTAGGTGCTTGTAAATAAATAGAGTAGTGTTTTCGTCTAGTAGTAGCACAACTTAGGCACGCTAACCCTGTCAGGTCACTGTATATACCTGTATAGCACCTTGTATGTAAATAGCCCTTGTGTACTAATCGCCCCCCCCTTCCAACACATCTCCTCCACAGTCCTTAGCCTTTGTAACAGTATCCTGAAACCCCATGCCCTCCTTCCCTCACAATACCCTTCCACTCCTCACGACCCGGTGTTGGTGGAGACGCTTAGAGTCCGATTCAGTGGGACTAACGGCTCCTTTTCCGTGTTTTTCTCTCATTGCCCTCCGGTGGACTCCCCGACCCAAGACCCGGATCTACATCCTGAAGACCCGGCCCTACACCCGAGACCCGGATCTACATCCTGAAGACCCGGCCCTACACCCAAGACCCGGATCTACCTCCCAAGAATCACCCCAGCTTCTCAGAACACTAATTCCCTCTGGACTTTCCCCCCCCTTTGAACTCTGTTGCGCAGGACACTTTGCACATCAATAAACCTCACAATTGCACGTTATATCCGGCCTCCTTGCCTACTTTTCCGGCCAGCCGACCACCCACCATCACATATGCGTAATACCTCTGAAAGCTATCATCACAATAATCTCTACCTATTTTGTCTTCTAGGTATCCACATTGTCTCTAAAGATTTGAACATATAATACACACGTTTACTAATAAGAATGTTCTCCATTTCTCAATAGGTCAAACTAGCCGAGCACGTGGGCAGGTTCCAGCCATTGACGATACATCCACTCCAGCCCAGGATCAAGCCTTCAGTGAGGACTACACTCCTGTGGATATGGAAGAGCTTGAGGAGCCTGGTAAATCTGGGCAGATGGCTCCAGCGAAACTCCCTGCACCCACACCGACACCTGCCAACCCAGCTGTGACACCTCAGCAACCCAAATACTCCACTTCTTGTGTTCTTTCCACTGTGCCACCGATCGTGTGCCCACCACCAGCTTTAGCTCACCTAGGAACCAGTTGAATGGGGCACACTGGGGCAAGGGCACAGGGTAGTGGGGTTACGGGTTGTGGGAGGGTGTTTGTGGGCCAGCATACTGAGTCCACTGGGGTCACTGACACCCACACCACCATCGCACAAGTCTTGGGAGCCTATCATCAGTCCCAAGATATGATGGGCCAGGTACTCACTGAGCTCCGGGAGATGAAGCGGCTGCAGAGGGAGCACAATAAGCAGATGGAGGCCCATAACTCTATGGGCTCCTTGAATGGGGTGCTGCAGGACCCTTACACCCACACGTGCAGGGCTTTCCCAGCACCATCTACTGCTTCCTGTGGCTCTACATCATCGGAGCCATCTACATCAGCCACAGGAAGAATCACCTACAGCCTCCCTAGCCCTTGCAGCTGTATATTCCCCCCCCCCCCATGGCAGGGGCCGTCCATGCAGATTACTAGAAGGTAAGGATGGCAAGACCTCTGCCACCGCCAACAAGACACCTTGATGCTAATCTCCACTATGTGCCTACCATTCACTCCGTGAACTATTTCTGGACACATTTGCATTTCTGATGCCAGTAGTATTTTTGACATTGAACTTTAAACAATGTTGCCTCTCCAACTATGGTTTCATTCACCATGACTGACTGGTGTTGCATATTTCAACTCTATGCATTTGTTGTAGTCCATCACAACTTGACAATGACAAAAGATCAAAAGATTGTGTAAATGTAGATGATTTGCAAGTAGGTAATGTTTATTTCAAGTTCCCAAACACGATTCCCAAAATATGTCATATCAAGCAATAATAAACTACTACTACTGGCCGTTGTGTTCTTCAGGGGCCTCATTGAAGCGGGCTTCCTCTGGCATTGTTGGATTCCTCAGCGGTACCAAAAACCATGGTCAGTTGGGATAAGCGGAGTCTCGTAGATGGTAGACAAAAAAAGGGCCAAAATAATGTAACACAATTCCAGGTTATCCAACTAGAAATATCCCCAAAAAAATAACTGGATGAAGCTGTGATGCGTCTCATCATTGAAGATAGAACTTCTTGTAGCACACCACTGAAAGTTTGTTGTAACATACCACCAGATACTGCCACAGTGTATTAGAAGGATCCTGTGGTGGCCACAAAATTAAGTACTGACATGAGTTTGGAAATTGGTTGGATGTTGAATTTCTATTGGAAGGCTGAAGATCCGGCTGAGGACATAAATCCAGTATAGTCTGCCTATTCAACCGAAACTTCTTGATTATATCCCTTTATTCCATGGTGGCAAGGTCTGGAAATGGGCGGTACACCTGAAGCTGTTGTCTCCTCACTCTCCTAGGGTTCACATGTCTGCATAGGAAAAACATGTGAACATTTTTTACATCATCAATCGCAACATATTTGATGAGTAACACAAAAGTCATGTATTTTGTATATGGTTTCATACATATTTTGAACAAACATTTGCTTCTTGTCCTTTACCAATCACAAATTACATTCATTGCCTTGTTATGAATCTGAAAAATAAAGTGTAAATAATACATTTCAAATGTATTATTACTTACGCTTGTTTTTGACATTATTTCTTCCAAAAATACCATCAACGTAGCACAACACTGTGCTAATTTCGCGTTTCAGCTCAGTAACGCACTGATCATAAATGCTATTTTTTTTAAAAAATGTGTCCATCGAAGTGTGATTATATGAACAAACTAGCCCCCATTTGGACTGATGTTGATGCACTTAACAGTCTCTAAAGCACTAGTTTGAACTCCTAAAATGGCGGGTGCCTGACCTACCCGATAGGACATTTGGAATCAGACGGCGGTGGCGGAAGACGACAGTGCAGTGGGCAGTAAACTCCACGATGGATGCAGCCATAGGCTAACATTGGTGAATGTAATGGTAGAAGGCCAATAGCTATGTCAGTCTCCACTGAAGATTACGTACGTTGCGTACATGTACGCGGCAGTTGGAAAAAAAAGTTCACTGCTCTCCTAACACTGCTGCTATCAAGACCTCCTCCCCTTTTGATGCTGTTTCTCACCACTGGGAGCAGCCATTTCAGGTCCAACAGGTGTGAGGGCCATTGCCTTCATGCCAGAGGAGCTGAAGTTGCTGTCAAAGGAGGTCCTTTCCCTGTATGGCCAGCTGTATGGCTCACCAGAGGAACGGGTACATGTCTGGATTACATATAAGAATTACTGGCTCTTTTGTATTTATACAGACTACAACACCCAAAGTCAAGTCAAAAGATACTTTATTTGACAGCTAAGAGTCATAAAATCACAGTTCATTGCAAGACATTGGTACTTAAAACCTTAAAAAACATTAAAAATGTATACTACAAATACTATATGCAGAACAAGTAAAGAGGGATCCCAATTTACAAATTCTTCGATCATCTATAGGTATACAAACATAGCAGCAATATAAGGTACATGCAAACAATAAATAAATGACCAGAGTATATTGGATCTGTCTCATGTACACATTAAGTAACCAAACACACTGACTCTGGAGCCGACAACCTTTTCCTATATCTGATGGCCGTTTTTAAAAGGCATGCAACGCCCAAGCACACTGTGGGAGAAGATATCATTTGAAGATAGGTCAAAGCCGGCCTCCCATGAACAAACTGTCGATCTTTAAACAGTGGTAAAATGTGAGACTTGCGCTGAGGGTCATAAAAAGTACAAAAAAACGTAAAATGTAATGTATCCTGGTCTGAAAAATTGTTGCAGGGGCTAGGTTTGGCGAGTCAGGCTTCGAGTAACCTAGGGGAAATGCCAAAAGCCAAGGGACCAGATTCAGGCGAAATCTAGTCAATATAAAACGGTGATATGCTTTGTTAACATAAGTTAGATGAGGCTGCACGTCACGTATATATATACTGAATAACACGAGTGCATCGAGGAACTCTAATTCATATCTAAACGGACGTCTAACCCCTCTTCGGTAGCACCACCCTAAACATGCATTTTGAAGAAATTGCACAAATCATGGCTAACAAAGCGAAAACACTTGCTTACACTCCAGAAGAAGCAGAACAAATGTATGGACTGATACAGGAAACTCAAGCCTTTAGTCCACAGTGAAGCGCAGTCAATCAATTATTAAAACAACTAGAATATATGAGCAAACGAGAAATAAATCAACGGCTCCATGCTACAACCCTCATACACTATCATAAAAACAAAAGAATTCCAAGAGGTTTACGAATTGTGCTAAAACCGATGTTATGCAAAAATAACAAGGCATTTCTGGAAAATGGTATCAAATACTTAATAAATGCTCTCTAGATCTGATCCTGTTGATCGTGGAGGAATTATCCAAGGAACTTAAAACTCTGGAAGAAGAACTAGCAGGCATAAAAAATTAATTGATAAAACATGAAGATTTACAAGAAATGCTTCACGATATCAATCAAAAACTTGAAAAATATGTGAAAGAGATACATGACAGAAAAGTTAAGAAATACAGAAGAGATACAATAGACTACAAGCTAGAAGAAGTCTACTCATGGGCAGACGTATATCACCAAAGAAAATGGCAACAACCCAAAAATAATACTAATTCATCACAGGAAAGTGTTGTCTCAGAAGAAGAAATAAGACAAAACGGACCACCCTTGGCAAGCACCTCTCACGCTGCACTAACAGATCAGGTAAACAAACCATCTTTTTTATCTACAAGCCCGGCAGCCAACAATGCCCCTATAGTAAGACCCGGAGGGGAAAAAGAAAAACAAAAGAAACCGAGGAAGAAAGAGAGATGCGAACGACACGGAGCAAGAAGAAGACAATCTCGTAATGAACATATCAGATTCCCAACTAACCAAAGCACAAATAAATCTATTAAATAAAGGAACTACATTTGTACCAACTTACAAATCTAATGCAGAAGAAACTGAAATTGCAATATTTAAGTTTTTAAGACTTCTACGCCTTAAAAATGTCTTCAACAATATTCAACCTATGGAAACCAAAAAAGAAATGGACACCAAAGAATTTAAAATAAAAAGTACGTTTTGTGCCCCAACATCACATAAAATGATAGATGCATACAAAAGGATCATTATGTTAGAGATAAAAACCATCAACTTTGATAAAGCGACACAAAGTAATTTCTCTAAAAAGGAATGGAGTACATTAAAAAGCCTATCTGAAATGACCAACATAACCATCCAAAGAGCAGATAAAGGGGGTGCCCTCATAGTGATGAACACAGAATTTTACGAAAACAATGTCTGGACCCACTTACAGGATCAAAACACTTATTGTAAACTAGACCAGGATCCCACTAACATATTTTCAGAAACACTCAAAAAGATACTTGATCATGCTCTATCAATGGAATGGATTACAGAGAAAACCTACAGATTTCTGAACATAAAATACCCACGTAGACCCCAATTTTATATGCTACCCAAAATGCATAAGAATGCCATCACTCCACCATTTAGACCTATAGTTTCGGCCGGCGGATCAATATCGGAACCCCTAGGTCAATACCTAGACTGGTTTCTGCAACCCATAGTACAAAGCTGGCAAACTCATATAAAGGATATCACAACATTTTTGAACATGCTAAACACAATTGATCTAACAGAAAATGGAGAAATATGGTTATGCTCAATCGATGTAACAGCACTCTACACCTCAATCCCACACAATGAAGGGATAGAAGCCATGGAATGGTGTCTACTTCAACATGAAGTGAAACATTTGGATAAAGTGTTCATGTTGGAACTTTTACATTTTGCATTGTTTCAAAGCTATCTCCAGTGGGAGGATATGTTCTTTGAACAATGTAGCGGAACCTCCATGGGATTTGTGGGGGCGCCGTCGTACGCAAATATCTTAATGGCAAAATTTGAAACGGACCATATCTTAAACAACCCAAATTGGCAACTGGGCCCGAAACACCATTCCTAGATGTATTGATTACAATGGAAGACAAGAAGATAAAAACCAATGTCTATACGAAAAGCACAGATCGTAACAGCTGCTTACATTTCAATAGCTTTCACCAAGGCTCCCTAAAAAAACATTTACCTTTGTCTCAATTCATCAGACAAAAAAGAATTACTTCAGACCCCAATGACACCTCCACCAAGATTGACAAACGGATCAATACATTTTTGAAAAGAGGATACCCACATAAGATTTTAGAGGATTCAAAAGCCAAAGTGATGAACATGAGTAGAGACTCCCTACTAAAAGGTAAAACCAAAACAGACACAAAATTAACAGTCTGTGTATTAAAATACTCCACGCAAGCAAACAAAATTGCGAGCATCATGAGGAAACATTGGCCATTGATAACACAAGAACCTGATTTACAATCACTATTCTCAGATGACATCACCTTTGCCTACAGCAGATCTAAGAACATAAAGGAACTACTCACTAATCAAAAAATGAAGAAGGATCTGACAAAATACAAAGGAATGCAAAGATGCGAAAATTGCATCCACTGTAACAATGTGATGTCAGGTAATATATTCACCCACCCAATGACAGGACAGAAGATATCTTTACTACACCCGAGCACATGTGACACCAAACATGTTATCTATGCAATCAAGTGCCCATGTGGAAAAATTTACGTAGGACAAACAGAAAGAAAAGTCAAAATAAGAATGACTGAGCACAAAAGCAATATTCGTCAGAAGAACCCGAAATCTACAATAGCCATGCACTGGATTGAAACTGGTCACAACATAGCTCAACTCAGGTTTACCATATTGGAAGTTATAACCTCTCAGTGCGATAAAGATCCTCATAAACAACGATTAAGAACTGAATATTACTGGATAAGAAAATTATGTACCATGTACCCTCAAGGACTGAATGACAGAATAGAACTTTCGTGCTTCCTGTAAATTCCTTGTTTTTGCATACACTATGTAACCTTACTCCTATGACCATGCTTTTATTGTTTCTATACGATATCAACATACTGTGCGTTTCATAAGGCAGACACCCCTTCACATACCAGTAGATGCACTCAACTAACATGGCGGCCATCCTTTCCCCCCCTCCACCATTTGATTTTATGTATTCAACCTGGTCCGAACCAAGTGAACTTGTGATCTAGTTTACCATCCCTTAGCCAGATCATACAATCCGATTTTTGTGTCAACCACTCCTTGATCCGTAACTTCGGTTAGTGTGATTAAGTGAATTTACTCATACAACGTTGACATTATTTGATCTATGTGTTTATGATCATGAGCAATGAGTAGTATCGAAACGTACACACTTTTTACTCTTTATACGTGCCATAATGCACTTTTTCGTATTATTTGCATATCTCAGTGAATTTTAACCTTACGAGAACACATGACTCCCGAGCAGCAAAGCAGAGACAGTTTACCATCTTCACGCTCGCTTAACACAATATAACAGCCACCATTGGCCGGCACGAGTCACCTGACTACTACAGAGCAGACACCCGGAACTTTCGGTAGCGTCTTAGATACGATCGGCATGTCTTTCTATTAAGTACGTTTGTCACCATTCATTTCCTCTGCACGTTATCCTTCCCTCGACCATTCCGTCATGTTTTACCTGCTAATGTATGAGCTAATTTCACAACCACATCTTTTGTTGAGCTGCCATACCGAGTTCATTACACGGGGAAGCTTATGAATTCATACAGACAATGTTTTCCACCAACACAATTGCACAATGATATTTAATAGGACAGCATATTTAGAACAAAATGTGAATTATTGTACAGACTGTATGACGGTATAAAGCCTCAGTGATTGCATTGAGTTTCTCTGTAATGAGATTTATGTTGTATATTAAGTTGTTAAACTCTAAGCTAAGACTAGCTCATTATGTTTCCGTTTCTCTCCTCATAGACCCCTGAGGAAGGGTCAACATTTAGACCCGAAATGCATTGGGTAAAATGAAAGACACTTGATTGGAAATATACTGATGAATTTTTGAAAAACTGAGTATAATGGAATACGTACCAATAAATCTTTAATTTTGAAACATGAAGATATAACTTGAAGATTGATTATTTGGATAAAAGAGAATGAAACTATTGTTCTTGAAAAAAGTGCACACACCCTACGTGACAGAATTGCCTGTCCCACCTTGTGCTGCATCTGTGGGCCCATACTCAATATAACAAAACTCCTCACAGACGGTTTTACTACTTCCGCCTCCTCCTTAAGCATCTGCAGATTGTCCAAAAACTGCTTTTTAAAAGCTCTGATAGCAGTTTTGCTCAATACCCCTGGGTTCAAGAACAGATCCGGGCGGCCAAGCCATCCGGTCTGTTATTTTATATATTTCAACCAGGGGATGCGCAAGGCCCCATCCAGACTAGAGCAGGTGCCAATTATGAGCTGACCCAGATTTGGCGCTGGGGACGCCCAGGTTCTGAGCCAGCGCAGCAACGGTGCAACCGCAATCTCGTCTGAGATATATCCAGCTCCCAGTTCTTCATGCACGATAAAAATGGGTGTTGCAATGGGGACCGCAAGGAGTTTCCTCAAATAGTTATTCTCAACTACCTGTATCCCCTTCATATCCTTATACCCCCAAATGTCACTCCCATACGTAGCCATCGGGATGCATTTTGCGTTGTAGATTTTTAATAGAGCAGAGAGTGGTTTAGACCCCAATCTTTTTGCAAAATTCAAAGTAGCCCCCACGGCTCGGGCCAGGGTGTTCCTTTTAAGAGGGATTTGCGGACCCCAGGATCCTTTTTCGTCAAAAACTGCCCCTAGATAAAGAAATGTGGGCACCTTAGTCAGTTCTGCCCCTTTCCTACAACACCCATTTGAGTTCCAGAGTGAAGTGTAGTGATTGATGTTAAGTGTCACTCCCTCGCTTTAATTAAGAGAAAGTAAAGAGCAACTGAGTTGTTCTGTGTACCGAGCTTAGTTACGGGCAGGAGGTGTGGAGGGAGTGGGGGGGGGAAGAGTTTTTAAAAGTTAAGAAAAGAAATGGCTTGGGAATGGGTCTGTGGAAGCAGGGAAGCCTCATTGGTGTTGAATTAGAGCGATGGAGCAGGACTAGGGGTAATGTAATTTCCGGTAAGTAATTGAAGCATTTTTCAAAAACTACCACAAGATGACAAATCCGAAGCCCTTAAAAATATCCCATCAGTGAGGAAACAACATTATGAAGAACGTCTGTTGATTTGTTGATGACAAAAATCGCAAAAATGTGGGATGAAATCATGAGCAACACAAAACCTTTGCCATACACTCTTATTATTGAACTTGTGCCTTAACACATGTTCACCTTTTTTCATGCACTAATCAAGGAAGATTGCACAATTCTGCACAGTCACTTGCAATACGCTTCGTTTCTTTTTGAAATTATCGCCACGACTCTTAAACATGCAGTATCACACCTCTCTCGAAAAAATCTTTAGCGGATTCAAAGACCCTGGCCTATTATCAGACAAATCCCAAATCACTCTACACTAGCAAGATGATAGAAATTGAAGTCAGATGCCAATCCCCAAAGCATCTGGATTAAACCACATTCTGCACAATTAGCCTGGGAAAAAGCAGGCCAGGGGCACAGGAACTACCCAGGCTAACATCAGAGAGGAGCGTATACAGTCCAGGAACTCAGCTCACGCACTCCTCGAGCTTTTTGAATCCGACTACACTGTGGACAATATCACTCTGCTGATCAGACTCAAAAATGTGGCTGGGGGGGCGTGGTCTGGCCACGCAGGAAGATGGCCGCCTGAGGGAAGAGCTCCGCCGAGGGACGGACCCCTAACGAGCTCCCCTCTCTTACCTTGCAGCCGGGATCCTGCTTTCTGGGCTCCTGTGCCAGCGGAGTTTACGTGGAACGCAGCGACGGTCTTTTTGGAGGTGCAGCGCTGGTTTCCTTTGTTCTCTGGCGCCTTGACGACGTGACTGCCTGCTCCGGTGTGCACATCGGGATCTGCGCTTTGATGACGCCGCACTTCCTATCAGGGTAAGCTGCGCCTCCTGCAACTTTAGGGCCGGGCTTTCTCCTGCCTTAGGCCGCACCCCCTCAGAAGACGAGGTTGCGCTCCTATAACGATGCACACGCTGGGATTAACAGTGTGTGTATTCGTAACACAAGGCGCCCTTTCTCAATGCATTCTTAAGAGGATTTCTTCAAAATATTGTGAGGAAGCACTATGAGGATTAATTTTTCACGACGCCTTTCATTCTCCGAAGGACTTTGAAACATCTCACACAGGGGAATTTTTGCCTTTTGCATTTCTCCAAATCAGCTTTGCGTGCTTTGTTATGCTGCCTCTAAATGACAGTTGGTGCACTTAATTATCTCCTCCATTGGATTCTGTC
Source organism: Lissotriton helveticus (assembly GCF_964261635.1). Classification (NCBI taxonomy): domain Eukaryota; kingdom Metazoa; phylum Chordata; class Amphibia; order Caudata; family Salamandridae; genus Lissotriton; species Lissotriton helveticus. The sequence goes on from NC_136070.1 coordinate 471,771,706, forward strand.
ACACCATTTTTGTTGTTCTACATGTCTTTGCTCTCTCATATATTGCCTTCAACTCAACAGAAGCACTTCTTATGTACGGACCAATTTATTACTGTGGTATAACTGGCCTGCTGCCGCTCTCATTTACTGCATCCACATGACTTCTTGCTGAGGTAGTTTTGGCGCATAACATTTGTTACTCCAGTTTTGCGCTAATTTAGGGACACAATACTTGGTGTTTTGTGGCACTATTGTTCTGCTTTCTACTTTTTAGCACTAACTCCATGTTATTTGTAGTGCTCATTTACTTGCCACATGTTTTGTTGCCTCTCTAATGCTTGATACGTCATTGGTTCCATCATTGCCTCTTATTCCAATATTACGTCTATTCGCGATTGTAGACCGTCTCTACAACGGTGCACTGAAATGTCCACTAACAGGAATGGTGGTCGTGGACCTAAGCACACACTTTTTACTGAAGTGGTAAAACAACCCTCCACTTTGACAACTAAAGGCAATGGCTCTGCGTCGCCTCCTCCACCGCAAACTACATCGCCTCAGAGTGACAAGTCCTTGTCTGATACTATGCAACACATTTTACAAGAACTTTCTGGAGTTAACCATCGGCTGGAGAGTCTGGATATTACCATGACATCATTGGCTGTGGAGACTAAGTCAATTAGGGAAGAACGCACCACTTTTCATACAAGGATTGATGTCATTAACTCTAAACTAATGGATATGGAAAGTCGACTGGATTCTGTTCAAGGTTCGGATCAAGACCTACTTTTTCTACACAGTAAGATCATCGATTTGGAGGATCGCAGTCGTAGAGACAATATCCGTTTTTTGGGCTTTCCAGAGAATATTGAAAAGCAAGACATGAAGAACTTTCTATGTGACGCTCTTCCCACTTTGACTGGAATTTCCTTTGCTCCCCCTCTTGAGATCCAACGTGCTCATAGACTGGGTCCAACTCGTTCTGGTGCCTCTGCAAGACCCAGACCAATTATTGCCTGTTTTCTTCGACATGAACAGACCAGACAAATCTTATCAATGGCTCGCTCACGTGGCTCCTTTATATTTCAAGGTCATACCATCCACATGGCTGCAGACTTCTCTAAAGAAACAAATGAACAGAGGAAGGCGTTTCTCTCCTTACGGCCCCAGCTACTCCAAATGGACATCAAGTATGGATTATTTGAGCCCGCGCGTTTTCGTATTTCCAGGAATGGAGAGTCTAAAGACTTTTATGATCCTGCCCTTCTTCAGCAATTTCTGGATGATCTCAAGTCCGATGATATGGAAACTCAATCTTCTTCCCATGCTCAATCTTCTCAATCCAAGACTTCATCTACACACCTGTCAACATCTTCTTTGAACGACTCTACTGATTCCAGGCAACGTGGCAGAGATCTCACCCGTCTGCCTTGCTCTCAGGAGGACAGGGACTCAGCTCTACGTTCCGTCTCTTCTCTCACTAACACACAGCAGAGAGACAAGTCTAGATCGCCTCTCAAAAAGTCTTCTGATGCTGACTGAATTTCTCCCTTTTTTAATTTTTTTATGCTCTACTGTTTTCTTTTCCTTAATTCATAAGCTAGTAGCAATTCTTGTTGTTGGTTATGCTCTTGTTGCTTGATTTGCCAGCCGAGAATCCAAACCACAATATAATGTGGTCACTTCTACTGCATGTTTTACATAATGTTTTTTGCCTCATTGTTATTCTATATTTCCTACTTGAGCGCTGTTTTCTGTTTGGAAAGTTTTTTATTCAATTTTTAGGATCTGCTTATTACATATTGCATGGTGATTACCTTCTCGGTGAGGGATTGTTCTTCTTATGCACTCCCCTTCTTTGGATGTTGTTTTGTTGTTATGTTCATCATTCTATGTCTCACTCTTTAGTTGTTCCGTACCTACTTGGTGTCTATTTTGTTTCGTTGTTCCCTCCTAAGAGTATTTTTGAAATTACAGGTTTCGCTCATAGATATTATCTTCCTTCTGGAGGTTCTTTTTCCTGTTCCTCCCTCTCCCTATGGTATTTTTCCTGTTGTTAGGCTTGTTATTATATATTGTCTTCATTGGATATCCCGCACTCGTACGGTATATATTTACTCTGTTGTTTCATATCTATTTTATACTGGGTTCTGATCTTTCTTAAATTTCACCTCTCACGCTTTTTTCATATGTGCCTTCTTTCCCCTCTTTTGAACTATTGGATTTATTCCCTCCTCTATTTTAATTCTTTAACTCTATTTTTCACACCTCTTCTCTTATGTATCTTGTCTCTCTTTTACTTCATCTTCCTTGCTTTTCTTTCTTCTTCTCATGCTCTTTTCACATAGTTTTCAGGTTACAGGAGGATTTTAATGTCTTTGTTATTTTCCTCATTATATTTTGTGACAATCTCTTATGGGGGGGGGGGGGATTTACAATTTTGATGATGTAATTTTATTCCATTGTGTTTTGTATACTCCATGTTACCATTCATCCTCTAGATCCCCATTCTTCTTTACTCGAAGGGGGTCTGGCCTCCCTTGGCAGTGCTCTAAGTGCGCCCAGACCCGCAGTTAACAGTCTAGGTTTCTTTTCTCTTCTCTTCATCCTTTTCTCTTATCTCTACTTTTGATACTTCTTTTCTTCTATTTCTTTTCCCTTCATCTATTGCAGATTTTCACTCTACTTTTCTAACTCACTTTTCTTTTTCCTTTTCCTTTTCTTTCTTTTTTTCTTTTTCTCTTCCCCAATCAGTTTTTCCGACCTTTGTATATCTTTTTATCTTTTGTTTCCCAGAGTAACATCTCTCTTCTTTTCTTTTCTTTAATGTATTTGTTTCCTCTTTTCCTCATTCCTTGCTCATTCCATTTTATTATCATGCCTTCTATCCATTCTTTATCTGTGATTTCTTGGAATGTTCATGGCCTCACCCATTACATAAAACGCAAGAAAGTTCTTTCCTACTTGCATTTTAAGCATGTGGACGTTGCTTTTTTGCAGGAGACTCATTTGGACGATATTGAGTCTAGTAAACTCAGCAGAGACTGGGTTGGTAAAGTCATTCATAGTTCTGTCTCTAAGCCTGATCCCACCAATCCTAATCCTATTCGTAAATGTGGAGTAGCCATCCTTTTCCGGAAGTCACTTCCTTTCACAATCCTAAAGACATGTACTGATCCGGAAGGTCGATATGTATTTGTTAAGCTGAAACTTGGAAATTCCTTTATTTGTCTTGGTTCTGTATACGCTCCGCTCGGTTCCAAAAAACAATTTTTCCTTCGACTTAATCGTCTTCTTACAGAAATAAATGCTTCCCAATTTCTCATTGGAGGTGATTGGAATTTGGCTCCAGACCCTGCTCTTGACAGAACAGGTCGCATTGACACCATCAATGCTTCGGACAGAGCCATCTTATGTGACATTCTTGCTGACACTGGTCTTGTTGACCATTGGAGACTAAGTCACCCACAGGATAAAGAATATACGTTCTTTTCTTCCACACACGGTACGTTTTTGCCTCTCGACTATTTTCTTCTTTCGCAACATTCAGTCCGATTGGTTACAGATTCCAAAATTGTAGAAGCAGCCATATCTGATCACTCTCCGGTTCTCTTGTCTCTTGATTTGGGTCTTTCGAGTCCAGGGCGTAAGTAGTGGCGTTTAAACATAAACAAATATAAAACACCAGCAGGTAAGCTTCTTTTACAGACACACTTGCGTGATTATCTTCTCAATAATGAAGATTCAGTTTCCTCTAAAAGACTGGTCTGGGCAGCTGCTAAGGCAACCATTAGAGGTCAACTTATGCGGGACGCTGCTCTTTATAATAAAAAAAACGCTGCCAACCAAGTCGATCTGGAAAAAGACATTCGCCGACTCTCTCAATTATATATCTCAAAACCGACTCTCCAAAACCATAAATTATTGGAACAGGCGCGCATGTCTCTCAACAATCTTTTTACTTCTAAGGCGGAATATGCCTTACAAAAGAAGAAAGGTCGTCACTACAAACAAGGGGAAAAAGCTGGTCGGCTATTGGCTGCACAGCTGCGCCAGAGAGAGGCCGCTATGGCGATTCCAGCAATCAAATCAAGTGGTGGTGATATCCTTACTAGACCACAGGAAATCATTGAGGAATTTGCCTCATTTTACAGATCTCTCTACTCCCCAAGCACTCACGTAGAGACACTACCGATGTCTAAATTTTTAGATGCGGTGCATCTTCCATGACTCTCAGATAATGGAAGAGCTTTACTTGAGGGTATTATTACGAAGGAAGAAATTTCCTCAGCTATAACTGCCTTGCCGTATCATAAAGCTCCGGGCGATGATGGTTTTCCTCCTGAATTTTTCAAATGGACTGGTCAGAGTATGATTGATACTCTCCATGCTGCCTTTGGGGGAGCCGTGGAAGACTCTTCTCTTGGCTCTATTTCCAACAAAGCCATAATAGCGGTTTTGCCAAAACCTGGCAAAGATCCTCTATTGTGTGGTAGCTATCGTCCTATATCTCTCTTAAACTCCGATGTTAAGATCCTTGCTAGCATTCTCGCATCACGTCTCCGCAAGGTTTGACCTTCTTTAATTCATAACTCACAAGTAGGTTTTGTTCCCGGTCGTTCCTCTCGGAAATATTTACGTACTCTCTCCCATGCTTTGTGGTCAGCTAAACATCTTGTTGATGATGCCCTACTTCTTTCTCTGGATGCTGAAAAAGCATTTGACCGCATTGAATGGGAATACCTTTTTACCATAATGCAAAGATTTGGATTAGGCGATCAATTTATAGCTAAGGTACGACTACTTTATGACTGCCCATCTGCTCAAGTTAACTGCAGTGGTTTCCTTTCTACTCCATGTCCGATTCGGCGGGGTACTCGCCAAGGTTGTCCACTTTCCCCTCTTCTTTTCCTTTTGGCAATGTAACCTCTGGCTGCTGCGATACGTCAATCGGCTCAGTGGTGGGCGTCCCTCTTCCAATTGGTCATTCTAAAATATATTTATATGCGGATGATATTCTTCTCACACTTACTGATCTTCCCCGCTCTCTTCCTACTCTTCTTCGCGTCATAGATGATTTTTCTTCTTTCTCTGGCTATAAGATTACCTGGGATAAGAGTGAAGCATTACCCATGTCCATTGGTACTACAAAAGATGCAATCTCTGGTTTTCCATTTCATTGGCAACCATCTCGGCTTAAATATTTAGGGATATTCCTTAATAGGGGATTGGACAATGTTGTCATGGACAACTTAACTCCTTTAATCATGCAAATGCAAAGAGACTTTGATAAATGGAAGGCCCTAGGTTTATCCCTTTGGGGATGGGTTCAGGCGGTTAATATGGTTACCATACTGCGTTTTCTATATGTTCTGGGTATGCTCCCTTTGAATATTCCCCTAACTACTCTTCGGTCCATTGACTCAAAAATTAAACTTTTTATATGGGGTACGGCTAAACCGCGTCTCACCTTTGCCAAATTAAAATCCCACCAACTGCAGGGAGGATTGGGTCTTCCCTCTATTGAGCATTACTCCCCTGCCCTTCATCTTTCACAACTTTCCTTCTTTTTCCCTAAGTCTAAGGACATCCTTCAATGGGTTCCACTTGAACGCCACTTACTAGCCCCTGGTTTGTCCCTTCTATATGGCAAAGGCTCCAGTTCTTCCGATCCTAAAAATCCTATATTATCTGCAATGTATAAATCTTGGCAAAGAAGTCATCGTATCCTTAAATCTAACTCGCGGCTTCATCTTAACGCTTCTTTATGGTCTAACTCGGCTATTCGGGTTCGAGGTCGTACTTTGTCCTGGCCCTTGTGGCAGGAAGCTGGTATTCATTCTCTACAGCAACTGTTTCATGGTGACAATTTTAAATCTTTCACCCAACTTAGTGAGGAATTCCATTTACCACCCACACAATCCTGTAAATATTCCCATCTTCAGCAAGCTATCACAAAACATCTAGGTTCCCCACCTGAACCATTGTCCGCTTCTCCTATTTTGTCCTATTTGAATTTGTGGGGAAATCTTAAAGGTGTCACCTCTGGTCTTTATAAGACTTTCTTGCATCCTCTATTTTCACAACCCCTCTCAAAAGCTCTTCGACTGAAATGGCAATCACGCTTATCAGTTACATATTCAAATACTCAATGGGACCAAATTCTAGAAGGTTTGCATAAGGGTGTCCGAGAAGCTCGCCTTAAATTCTGCCTTTTTATAATCCTCCATGAATGGCACTGGTCTCCAGTCAAATTACATCATGCTAAGTTACTTTTGAATTCTTTGTGTTGGAGATGTTCTGCTTCCGGCTGTGATATCACGCACATTATTTGTGAATGCCCTCGTACTAGATCATTTTGGCTTTTTATAAGGAAGACTTTGGCTAATACTATGTCATTGCCTTTGCCCTTTACCTCTGCAAATATCATTTTGCATGACTTTCGTAGCCTTCCAAGGTTTTCTAAACCGCAGACTCGTCTTCTCCATATTGCTCTCGCTACGGCCAAAATTTGTATATTACGTCATTGGAAGTCTTCTCCTTCTCAGGAGGAGTGGTTGGTGGCCATGATACAAACAGCTTCTTACGAACGTATAACTTATAATTTGCAGGATCAGGCTTCCATTTTTCTTCAAATTTGGTCCCCATTCCTGGAAACCACAGTGGATAGTAACTCTATCTCCACTTCTTCTTCTCCTACGACTGTTATCCCTTCTTAATTCTATCTTCTTCATGATCTTCCCCTTTTTCCTGTTTCTTTATCCTTCACTTTTTCCCGCTTTTCTTGTTTTCATCTTACTTCATAGTTAGTTTTGTTACTCTGGGGTTCTTCTCCTTTTTTTTTTCTTTCTTCTTTTCCTTTCTATTATATTCTTTCTTGTATTTTCCTTTTTTTCTCTTTTTGCAGTTTGAACTATGGAGGATTTGCTGTGTCATGCCCCCTTTGTTCTATCTTATGGACAATTTTCTCATTTGGGCTATATTTCATTTCTCAATATTTTATGATGTTTTCTCCCTAAATATGTATATGCATTTGTTCTTTCATCTAAAACCTTTTAATAAAAAAAATGTCAACACAAAAATGTGGCTGGAGTTGATAGGTACATCCTGAAAAGGATCCAATCCTTCTTGTATTTCAGACTGCCATCAACCTTTGCATATTGGCTACATGGAATCATTAACATGTGCCTTGACATATGGCGTGGTACAGGGATTCCATAATTCTACTCACTGGTTAATGTTTATGTGCAGCATCTAGCAGAACTCCTTGAGCAGTACCGGGTGAATCTCTAAATATGCTGATGCCACTCCATTCATTTTACAGCTGTAAAATAGGACAATTAACTTCCAGATTCAATCAAATTTTCCACCGGCATCCAACACTTGAATAGAGCAAAATCTGAGTTTCTGATGCTGAGTGGAATTTTTTTTAAACTAGCCGCCTTTTAAGTGGTCTTCTAGTCCAGGTACACATCATGCACAATGCTGAATTTTTGCAGTATGCACGTTACAGGTCCTTCATCTGCCAGGTAGATGTGATGAAGGTCAGTTGCATCAGTCAACAGTTCTCAATTCTCTGGGCAGTGCTCTTGTTCCTTTGCACTGAACACCAAGTACAGGCAATGAGAGCTTTGCTGACGGCAGGGCTCAATATGTGCAACATTGTTTACACAGTGGCAGATGCCATGTACAAAGGGTGGTGAGGAGGGGACGCAAATATTAAATAAAACACTTACCTTGAGGTGTGACGCAACGTCCTCCTCCACCGGTCATCTCTCTTCCAGACAGGCTCCAATGCGGCACCAAAAAACTGCACTAACTGCCTGGTGCTGCTCTCACCAGCATGAGAGCAGCGCCAGGATTGAATAGAGCAGGCTCTCTCAGCGCTCCTAAGAGCAGTGGAGGCCCACGCTTTCTCTAACCCAGCTAAGACAGCTAGGCTAGAGAACTTTAAAATGCCCATGTCTTGCCAGCCGTCCCAAGACGGCTGGCCAAAGAGATATGCACATTTTAAAGAGCACAGCTCCCTGCTGCCACTCACCAGCACTGGCCTTGCCCTGTCCTGTCACTCAGTTCAGGACGGGTCAGTCGCTGAAAAATAAAATGGTAATAAATTATTACCATTTTATTTTTCAGCTCTGGCCTGAGGGGCGACATCCTTCGTTCAAAGGAGGAGTCACCCTTATGTCTACAAAGGGTTGAAAGAAGATGATAAATGGGCTACATATACTCCAAAACCAAGGAATAAGAAAATTTGGAAATCCGTGGGTCTGTTTCAATTGCTTATTTAAGGCCCATTTTCTGAATTTAAATTGTGTACAAGAGGAATATCCCATTCATATCTAGAAAGGGCCTGTCACACATTGGACTGAGAAACCCTGTGTGTAGATGGGTTAGGTACCATGCCCCCATGGACCCTGTAGGTTAGTGGTCATCTGAATTCAGTGGTGGCTCTTGGGCTGGTGCTGTTGACAGGTCTATGTGGGGAGGAATAGGAGGACACAGTGTTGAATTCGGAAAGGATGTTGGGTTTAAACTGCTCGCGTTCCTGAAACCTGACATTCACAGCTGTGGAGAGGCGGTGCAGGCAGACTCCTGTAGTTACAACACATGTAAAAAATGTGAATAACTTTCAAATCTTATTGAATGCGCTCGCAATTCACAAAGACAGTACTAGAATTTCCTTCTGTGAATCTTTGTATGGAATTACTTTTAAGATAATCTATTTAAAATCTTCATTTAATCTCTATCAGTAGACTATCATCAGCATCCAGTGGTGGCTCTCGGCTAGGGCTGTTGGCAGTTCTGTGTGGGGAGAAATAGGAGGAGACTGAGTGTTGGGTTTGGATAGGAGAGGGGACAGGGAGAAACCCTGCCTCGTACCCTGCTGTATTGAGAAGATGTCTGATCTGGCACCAGCCACCCGCACAGATGCGGTTAAGTCAGTGTAGAGTACCTAAACATAAGATACAAATCTAGGACCGAAATTGAGACAACAGAGAAGCCTGAACAAATATTCCCAGCTCAGAGTGAAATGCCTTATTGATATCCGCAAGAAGAACTGCCATCAATCCTTACAGTCTATCAGCCAATGAAAAAGCATTATATAAACATCGAATGTTATGGCAGGTGGCATGATGGGGCAAAGCCTGATCAGGATGCACCAAGTTGGGGATGAACCGCACCAGTCTATTCGCCGGTGCCTTCGCTAGGATTTTCACCTCCAAATTCAAAAGGGAAATCGGGCAATATGAGGAGTACTCATCGGGAGGCCGACCAGGTTTGAGGAATACTACGATCTCTGTATGCCACCAATCGGGCGGCAAGGAGGCACCTGCAACCGCAGAATGGATCACTGCCAGCATAAGTGCCCAAAGTGTAGGCATGTAAGCCTTAAAACATTCACAGGGTAACTAGTTAGGGCCTGGGGCTCTTCCAGATTACAGCCCAGCCAAGGCCGACGAGAGCGCATCTATGGTGAGCGCATCCTCTAAAAGATCATGATCAGTAGACAAAAGGGCTCGAAGGGTAGTGTCAGTAACAAAGTCAACTATTTGTTCTCGACATAAGCCCTTTTTCTGAGCATATATGGCTTCAAAGTGAGCATCAAAACTACATGTCACCTCCCTGGGATAGGTGATCAAAGTACCCGTCAAGTCTCGCCTTAGATGTCACAGAGCCAGCATTGTGTACGAAATAGTTATCGATAGAGCATTCTATATATAACCAATAGTCTTTGTTTTGTAAATTCCCGGGTGAGAGGCGCCAGCGAAACACCGGGGGCTGACGCACTATGCAGGCTCTGATGGCACTGGGGAGTAGTCAGACAACCCTCGCACCCCGATAGTGGCATCCAAAATTCTATGTAAATAAGAATATGGGACAAGGAAAAAATCGATGTGAAAAAAGAAGACAAGGGCTGGAGAGAAAAAGGTGTAACCCTCCCTGGAGTGATGGCGTTTCCTCCAAACATCAGCTAAATCTAATGCAGTTGCAAGGGATGAGAGGTGGGTCCTGCTAGCCCCCAAAGGAGGCCCATGGGAGTCTGATCCCCCCCCACCCCAATAGCGTGAGCCCTTTTGGGAAGTTGCCCCATAACCTTGTAAACAGATCCACAAACACTGACCAAAAGGAGCAGGAGGGACATAAACACAATGGAATGTGAGAGGTTCACCATATAAAGTGCCTGTGACAGCAGTGTATCTACCCTGCTGGTCCACCCAGCACTTAACTTAGTGAAAAGGAACATGGTTTCTGATGAGGATGTTCGGACACCTTGATCTCCTCGCAACCCGGAATGGAAAACCTGAGTGTAATCAAACCAGGCCAGACAACAGACTTTGTGGCCCAGGAGATGAGTCTCCTGAAGCAGTAGTGCATTTGCCCCATCCTCTTGGCGTGTTTCAGAACTGCTCCTCGTTTGATCTTATCAAGAAAACCATGCACATTCCATGATATCACACAAAGCTGGTCTGTGGAATGATCTATCACAGCATGACTCATATGTGCTAGGGTGGAACTCGTGGCAGAATCAGCAGGTAATCGGAAAGGCCATGGCAGGTCTACAAAACCTAAACAAAAAGCACAAAACATTTCTCTAACTCCCCCTGATACTTCGAAAACAAGCATGAGGCCCCAACAGAGTACTCCACTAGGTCTGTCCCAATGGATCCCAACGCACAACTAAATCAGACAAGCAGGGGAGCGTGATGCAATGCCCACAAAGGTGTGGGGTCAGGAATATTGAGGACCACGTTGATGTTAGCTGCAAACCCTATAAAGAGTAACATTCTTTGTCAATGTCATGGAGGAGGCGTCGTGGTAATGGCTGATGGTCTAGGGGCACCTCACCTCCAACCTGAGGCTCCCATCCCACCGGGAATTTCTCCACAAAGATCGAGACCTGTTGCACCTCTCCTTCGGAGTCTTAGTAGGACGGCTGCAACGTTCCCCTTGATACAAATCAGAGTCCATGCATGGTGCCTGTGGCTTTAGCTGAATCCTTTCGTCGGTCCACTGAAGACCTCTTAAGGTGTCTCGAAGAAGAGGGTCTGCGAGTTGTAGATGACCTTTAATTTGGCCAGATACAGGAGTATACATTGAATTTTAAATTCCTAGAGCTGCAGGATTGCCACTGTACCATTCTGATGTAGTCCAGCATGATCATGATGGTGTGAAACTGGTAGGTGAACTTGTATTGGAACCAGGCATTTTCGAGAATAGCATCTCTATCCATATAGTTTAAAAGCTTTGCGATCATAGGTAGGGGTCGAGCCCCGGTAGGAAGACACCGCACCAATGCTCTGTGTGCTTGCTCGAAGACGAATCAGGAGGACAAGGTCTTCAACGGCATCAATGAGCGAATCCACAGGTCAAGGAAATGGTCCACTGAGGGACAATCACATCCCTCAGAAAAGCCAACATACCTCAAATTATTGCGGCAAGCTCTACCTGTCATATAGATATGCTTTGCCTATATGCTGTGTTAAGTTAGCATGCGCTTATTAGGATTTTTAACGCCATTTTACCTTTCTGCTGCTTCTGCACACGACACATTACTGTTATTGTAGCTTTGAGCCTAGTAGAGTGTTTTGATTCGCACACGAATATTATGTTGTTACTCTGATATCAGCTTTGCTTAGTGAGCCGTGTCTGTACATTGAGTGCTGAAGCCTTCAAGGATATCTCGACACAGTTGTTGTGAGGTCTGATCTTCGCACCTTCCTAGACATAACATACATGCAGCTGCGGCCAAACTCAGGCTTTAGGCGCGTTTTATATTGCTTTGCACAGAGAATACACACACACTTGATGGTGCTTCGCATGCAGAGATTCTGGTGGAAGATGATGTGATCCTTTACCACTAAGATTTTGAGGTATGGGCCCGCCCTGCTAAAACCCAAAGAGACCTTCTTAGATATCCATATCCATACTAATATAATAAAGAGAGAGCCCAAACCTTTGAGGCGGGTAATCTCAAGAACCACAGCACCAATCACAACACCCAATACAGCGTTGGAAAGGGCAGTTGCAGCAGAAGGACATAGGCTATGCAGATGCCCACCATATACATTTAAAAGGTAAAAGAACCGTGCCAGCAAAGTAGTCCCTTGTGGGCGTGTCTGCGGTGTGCTGGGGGCGTGTGCTGGGGTTGTGAGGTATGTTCCGCCCTTCATGCCATGTCTCATATCGTGTGCTAATCCCACCCTGCTCCCTTTAAATACCCCTGCACCCCATAATCATAACCCAACACCCTTAAACACTAACCCATCTTAACCCTAAAAATACCCCTGTACCCCAAAACCCAAACCTAGCCCTGAACCCTATAAATACCCCTGTACCTCAAAACCCAAACCTACCCCCGAACCCTAAAAATACCCCTGTACCCCAGAACCCTAAAAATACTCACATACCCCAAAACCCAAACCTAGCCCTGAACCCTAAAAATAACCCTGTACCCCAAACCTACCCCTGAACCCTAAAATACCCCTGTACCCCAAAACCCACACTTAGCCCTGAACCCTAAAAATACCCCTGTACCCCAAAACCCAAACCTAGCCCTGAACCTTTAAAATACCCCTGTACCCCAAACCTACACCTCAACCCTAAAAATACCCCTAACCCAAAACCTAGCCCTGAACCCTAAAAATACCCCTGTACCCCAAAACCCATACCTATCCCTAAACCCTAAAACTACCCCTGTACCCCATAACCCCAAACTATATCTGAACCCTTAAAATACCCAAACACCCCAAAACATATACCTCAGTACCCCAAAACATATACCCCTATACCCATACTTACCTTATCCAAACATTTAAAAAAACATGCTTTTACCCTTCATGCATTTACAACGAATTTCGTTGTAAATGTATGCGTGGTAAAAGCATATAAAATGTAATGCCATGCGTTATAATGGCATTGCGGAGTCATGGTACTTTTGTAATGAAAGTATGCGGAGTGATGGTACGTGGAAAGAAAGTTGCGGAATAATGGGTGTTTACCCTCCCCCGGTAAGTACATTGGTGGCACGGCAGCCCACATCTCCAGCAACATACTCATATTTTTTCACCACCCATTTGAAAAATGCACAGGTCTCTTTCATTGGTGGCCAGCACCGACATACACTTTTAGACACACCTCCCGCCACAAGTTCTAGAATTGCGAACTTTAGAGCTGGGGAGCTACGTTCGAATCTCGGTATCAGCTCAACATCCTGTGATTCCAGGCAAATCGCTTTGTCTCCCCATGCCTACCACAAATGAATGTGTTCTTCTGTAATGTAAATTGTGCTCATGCCATGTTGTCAAGTTCGCGCTATATAATATTGCAAGGAAAAATAAAGTAGGGAAACTCGAGTTCACACACTACTGAACGCGCACTCTTAAGTGCATCAGCAGTGCACTGTGAATCAGAGAGTTTCACAGTCCTGTCATAGATAAGAAATGCTATCAAAACGAAATCCTACGTCGGGACGGGCTGCTAGTAATACAATATACTAGCTAGGGAGGGTGAGAATTAGGTGTTGTTTAACCCTATTCATTTTAGCATTTTACCATGCTTTCACCTTTTTTATTCTATGGACTAGTAACTATGCTGATTACTTTGTTTCTTATAATATGTTTGCTTGTATTAGCTAAGATACTGCGTTTGAGAACACTGTATTAGTAAATAAACATTTCAAATATGCACGCGTCCTCTTTTACTCCTTGTTCTGGATTGAACTGATTGTATAACGAAAGAGTGTTCATGTGTTCCACATTACCTGAGGTATTCTAAGTCCATGTTCTGGTTTGTCTAAGCATTGGGAGTTTGTAATGACCAATGAGGCACTGTAGCTAGTCTGGTAGGGAAATTTAGGTATTAAGGTGAGTTTTGGCACACCCTAACTCACTGAGGTTCCAAGTCTCTATGCACAGTTCTGTAGGAGAACGGAATCCCTGCGAAATGGCGCCCAACGTTTTGGTGGTCTTATTACATGACACTTGAGTAGTACATCATTCCGTCCTTAACCCCTTCACTATTGTTTCCGGATAACGATGGTGTTGGACAAACCTACCTATTTTTTAAATAGGTCTTTTCAGGCTTGAATCTTTCTAAACGGTTTTCCTTGAATTACTACCCAGTTGTGCTACTAAGTTTACTTTGTACCTCTTTCTTTCTGTGTCGTTATGGCCGCGGTGAACATTCCGCAGCATAGTCGCATTGCGGTGCGCAACCATTTGCAGCAATATAATGTTCCCGTGGATGGCATGGCCGTGATTATGGTGGTAAGTGCAGAGGTAGCTTACCCATACAACATATTTTACTTGTGGGTGACCCCAGCTTTGGACGCAAATACTGGTGTGTTCCATGCGTACACTGCCACTGCTGTGCCATTGGAATATACTCCGTACAGGGCACAGGAAGTTCCTATTGATGCTTGGCAGCACCGCATTTGGTTTGATGGCACCCTCCCCCACTCTTTGACAGCTCCGAGGTTAGGTCCTTTGTCCATTTCAGGCGCAAATTGGCCTATTTTGGCTGGATTTACACCTCATCCTCAGCACGGGGCATGTACCATGGTTGAGTTACGACGACTACATGTAGTTGCAATTAGCGGGATTAGGTCGTTCGTGCAATACATAACCCGTAATCTCCCGGGCGGGGCCCCAGGAGGTGCGGCGCTCCCAGCTGGACAGGGCGGTATGAAGCTCAGTCCTGTGATGGTCAGTGCTGTGATGGGCAAGCACCCCCAGGATAGGGATGGTTTTCCTTTCTGGCTTGCCGAGAAGTTTGACCAGCTGGAAGCAGTGTTTCCTAACACGACTCCTGGTGAGAAGCACAGGATTCTGACAATTAGCATGCCGAAAGAGTTGACCCCTGAAATCGGTGACTGAGACCTGGGGTAGAACATTTGCGGCAGTCTATGCGAGGTGTTACGGCACACCGTCTATGACTGTTTTGCCAACGGTCCTTAACCGTGTTCAGGATGAGCACGGACCTGAGGCTGCTGTTGAATTGGGTATGCGCCTTTGTGGCTCCTTTGATGTAGTTTACGATCTCATACTTGCTAATGTCAAGGGGGATGCAGTGAACTTTCAAGTAGCCAATGCTTTGCAGGCGATACCCGAGGTCGAGAAACCCCAACAGTTAGCACGAATTATTGTGGCGGCTTATAAAACCGTGGGCCGCAATAGTAGGGGTCTCAAGCCTTTTTCTACAAAAGAGAAAAAACAACCCCAAGGGCAAAAGTTAGAAACTGACGAACAGCCCAAGACCAAAAAACAGAATTGGCCAAAAAAGCAAAAACAGGGTAAGCAACAACAACAGAGACAGGAGTCTCGTCCTGCATCTCCTTTGCCTGCGCCCACAGAACGTGTTTATGACTTGCGCGATCGCGCGACGATAAAATCACCTGATCGTTTTCAGGTTTCTGATCAAAGCTCTCCTCGTTCTTTTCAGGAGTCATCGGCCCCAACGACCGGTGGTGGAGGAGGCAGCAGGCCTGAGAGCAGAAGTCAGCCCGGGACCAGGGTTCAATTCCCGACGCGGCAGGGTCGTGGACCTTGGTCAGCGGACTTGATAATTCTCGCTTCGGTGCTTACTCTAATCAGGGGTTCCACTCGGCAACTCTGGGCATTAGCTTGCCTAATCTCCACAACGGCCCCACCAATTCCGGGGATGCCTGGCTCCACCTTGGGGACTCCCAGCAAGGGACCATCCCACAGGGAAAGCCAGGACGGGTTCCCCAGAGTTATACAGCGCCGGGACGCCCCGTTGCTGGGGCAGCTGTGCGCTTTACAAGTATACTACATTTACATTTACACTGTGGTTGGGATACATTTTCCCCACACCACGAGATTCCTTTGCGGTCACAGCCACAGCCTCAACCTCAATATCCAATCAGACGTGAAGCTAAGGCTTCCGTTGCGGAAATCCTTGAACAATTGGAATATCAAGGTGTGATTGAAACGTGTGTGTCACCAATGAATAACCCACTTTTTACTGTGACCAAGCCAGACGGATCATATCGTTTGGTATTGGATTACCGGCATTTAAAATCGCATTGCCGTACCTGTGCAGTACAGAATACTCACGGCTCTGCCTTGGTGGATAGTCTTGTGCGTAAGCGATTTAAAACCACGCTTGACATATCCAACAGTTTTTATGCCCACTATTTGGATGGCCTAAGTTCCCAATGGACCAGTTTTACGTGCGGCGGCGTCAAAAAACAGTTCAAACGTTTACCGATGGGCTATAAGAATAGTCCTGGTGTGTTTACTGCCCGCATAGCCTCTCTCTTGGAGAGAATCGACCCTGATGCTTGCTCGTATGTGGATGACATTTATCTCACAGACGAACTTTGGGAGCATCTGTGTCGAGTTGACCGCTTAATTTGTAGCTTTGCAGACTTCGGTTACAAATTCAACTTTGCAAAATCGCACATTGCAGAGTATACAGTGTTGTTCCTGGGCTACGAGCTCAACAATGAAGGTAGAGGATTGGCTCCTCACTTCTTGGAGAAATGCGCACAACTGCGCGCTCCGACAGCTCTGAAAAAATTACAGTCTTTGCTGGGATTTTTGAACTTTGGGAGAACATACATTCCTGAATATGCCCAGCGTATCAAGCCTTTGTATGCTTTGATACAACCTACTTTTACCAAATCATGCTGCCGGAGCACTCCGCGATACTGCAATCTTTGCAGGCTGATCTGCTCGCTTCTAAATACTTACTGGCTCGTGATAACCACACCAACCTGGTGATAAGAATCATTCCTGGGACAGTGGGTTTCACTTACCTTACCTTTAACGAAGGAGACACAGTACCTATTGCCTACAAGTCACACTTTTACACTTCGGCTGAAATGCGATTTTCCACTGTGGAGAAAGTTGTGACGGCTGTACAGATGGCGATTCTTAAGGAACGTGCTCGGTCACAGGGAAAACGCATGTTGGTTGTTACCCCGTGTCCTGCTTTGGAGGCAGTTACGAAAGCCAGTGTACCTAATTCCAAAGCTTTGCACCCTCGGTGGATACAATGGGCAGCATCATTGACATCTCCGGATGTCACGTTTATTTTTGATGCCTCTTTGAGGTTGCAGGAATTTTTGCAATATGAATTTGTTCATCCTGCACCTTTGGCTATGCGGCCTTTGGAGGATTTCCATTGCATCATATACACTGATGGTTCGGCGCAGGTTGCGCATGGTCCTAAACACGCCTACGTTTCCGCATGCGCCATTGTGGTCGGTGCCATGGTGAACAATGAGTTCAAGTCCAGTGTCGTGCACACGCAGACTCTAGGGGACTGCACCGCACAATTGGCAGAGCTTCGTGCTCTGATGCTTGCATTAGAGTACACTGATCCTAGTGTGACGACTCTTATTGTAAGTGATTCTTACTACTGTGTCCAGTCTTACAATGAAAACTTGTTCTTTTGGATTCAAAATGATTTCCGTGATTCCAAGGGTAGCAGAATAAAACATAAAATGATCTGGGTCAGAGTGGCTGAGCTTAAAGAGCAATTGCCACTCGTGTTTGTAATTCATACTCATCAGCGCGTGGGAGTTCACGCTGTTGGCAACTCGCTTGCTGATGAAGCAGCGAAATCAGCAGTATAGACATATTTGGTTGCAGCAGTTACACGGTCCAAAAGTAAGATTGATGATGATATCTTGGCAGCTGTTGCTGCGACTGAGAAGGTAAATATCCTAAGGTGTTCCCTTCGAAGTACACATACCACTTAAGTCCCGATAAGGTTCCTTATGTGAAAATTCCTGACGTTGGGGAGAGATTGATTCCCAACTCGGATCGGAGACATACATTGATCACAGCGGCACATGAAGGTGTTGCGTCTGTGCATGCAGGCGTTTCTGCCACTGTGTCTCAATTACAACAGCGTTTTTGGTGGCGGGGACTGTACAAACATACGCGTGATTATGTCCTTCAATACAACATTTGCCAGCAGATTAAGCCTTCAACTGCTGCGCGTCCGCCCCAAACACAGTTGTTCATTTCTAATAAACTACTTGTGTGTTTATTTAGATCACTGCGGTCCTTTTTCTTCTGATACTGCATATAAGTATGTCTTAGTCGCAGTTGATTCATGCACACGCTATGTATGGGTGTGGCCACGCCGCAGCGCTGATTCACGGACTGTCATAAGGGATAGGCGTGTCTTTGTAGGGATTTTTGCCTGTGGTACCTTCCATTCGTATCAGGGTCCTGCTTTCGCCTCTAAGGCGTATAAGAATGCCATGGCTTCGTTGTGGGTCTAAGTCAAGTTTTCGTCTCCATACAGGCCTGAGGGCAACAGTGAAGTGGAACGAATGAACCGTGACTTAAAGCAATCATTGACAGCTCGAGTTATAGGCACTGGCAGGAACTGGCTGGCCCATCTCAATGGCGTGCAGCGTGCTCTTAATAATCTCCCTAGAAGGTCTATGGGTGGGCGGACCCCATACGAAATGCTCTTTGGTATCAAGATGTATGTACCGGACCTTGACGGTCTAGACTCGGTGGCTGACGCTACCTCCTTTGACGTAGATAAACATTGCAATGTTTTACAGACTCTACAAAAGACAAGAGACAGTCTTGCAAAGGAACATTTGCCCTCCACTTCGGATGATGCGTTGCAGATCCCGGTAGTTGGCTGGCTACCCCAAGTCGGAGAATTGGTTCGGGAGAAGATCGAAAACAAGAAAGAATTTGGTCCATCTTACAGAGCTCCAGTTCCTGTGCTTGGTGTGAAGGGCACAAGAACAGTCATTTTACCACCACTTCCAGGTCGTAAAGAAAACAGGTATATCTCCATTGACAATGTCAAGATACACAGAGTGGCCGATTCTTCTTAGTATGACACCGGCAGTCTCCTGTCCTTCGATGGTGAGGAATTCTGTATTGGCCACTGCTTCTAATCCTGAGCCGGAGGTGGCCATCGAGATACCTGCAATTTCTAGTCCTTTATTGAGTACATTGCCTGGTACTCAACTTGATGAAACTGATTACTCTTACCCAACTGACTTATCGATGCCTGATTTGCAAACTCGTTTGGCCACAGAATCAAGATTTTCATTTGACACTGTTTCACACACATCAGGAAAGCCTTCACGGATTGCAGTCTATACAAGTTTATTTAAAACACATTTTTTAATTCCCCCATGGACATATATTTGGCTGGTGCTTTTTTTAATTTACCTTTTTATGTCAATTGGTTTTGTGTTTTATATTTTCTGAGTCGTCAATGGACACTATGTCGAAGAGAGAACATGCATTCGACATCTCAATGGAACATTGGAACCCCTTTCCTCGTCACATTCTGCCCACAGACTGAAGAGAGACTTGGCATTTGTTAACATCACTGCTTGGCCTGTCCTAGATGGGATTGTATGGGATGCTGTTACATTTCAAATCCATGGCCCCACTGAAGTCATTAATGTCCCTAATGTGCTTAGAGTTACCATGGGGGATGTAGTTAAACAAAACAAACGTTCTGATGATTGGGATGTTCAGGCCGTAGAGGCATTGTTTTCTGATTTGAAATATTATGCTCCCTTTGATGCTGAAGATTTATATTTAGAATCTGCTAATTATGGCGATTTATTTTGTTTCCAACATTTTGGCAATCACTACCTACATAAAGCTAATTCCAGAAGGGATGCTGTCAATTATACACAGTGGGAGCATTGCCCAGCTCCTTTACAAGGCAGTTCAAGTACCTTTTTGAAAAAGTACACTTATTTTACAGACTTTAATCAGTCCAATCCCGCTTCATTTTATTTTAAAATGACTGAAAAGTCCAGTCCATGTCCAAAGTTAGACTTACCGATACTAAGTTATTGTATTCGAAGTCCTTTCTAGACCAGCTAGCTGTTGGAGGCTACGAGTTGTGGAAGGAAACAGTTGACCTTAAATCTGTTTGGGGTTCTAAAAGTTGGCAGGTACAAGGCACTGAGGCTTTGCACCGTGCATGTCTCATCCCAAATCATATGTTGTTTTTGAATTCTACCATTTCACAGATAACATGCTTTGGATTGGCTACTTCTAAAAAATTAAATACTCCTTCCTTCCCTGATTTGGAGGAATATATAGGTTGGGGTGATGCTACGAAATGTTCGATCAGGGATTTGCAAACTCTAATGCTAAATACGTCCTTTAACATATCCAGTTTGGACCCCAAGGGTTGGCTTCTATGGCACAGAAGTGCTGACTCGTGCCAACATCGATTTCTGGGTTTAGCTGATGGCTTTACACAGGTCAGGGTCGATCCCCGTTTTGAGAGTGACCATTCTGTCACCACTTATTCTGTAGGCAAATTATGTCAGAATTGGCTCAAACTCTCTACCTTGGCGTCAGTTAAACTGCATTAATCTAGGCTGACAGAAGATGTTGATTTGAATGATTTCATAAAAGGCACGGTTAAAGGTAGATCTAAAAGATGGATATATGCGGTTTATAATGAAATCTGGAAAACATCACAGATTAAAGCAGCTACCCGCCTTAGAGCTATTGATCAAGCTAATTTAGAAAAGGTGCTTGCTGTTGTGGATAATAGCATTAACACACTTTCTTCCCGCATTTACACATTAGAACATTGTGTCATCTGTTGTTGATATTGTGCAAGATGAAGTGTCTGTATTGTACCATGGTCTAAATCAATTGCGTTCCATTATGCAGTTTGCGTGGACCCTGCAGATGCTTAAGGCTGGTAGAGTGCCTTGGAATTACATGAATGTCTCCTCTCTCTTTGCCCCGTTTAATTTGACGGACAAGCAGCGTTTGCTTTCAATGAGAGATGCATCTTTTTCCATGTTACACGTTGAAGGATTGGAGTCTTTACCATTCTCTGTGGCAGAGGCCACTGCTGCTACATGGCTTATCCAGGGATTAATTACTTTACCGTTCGCTCTTTTTAAATTTACAAATTGTATGAAGTATTTTGCCATTGGTAGGTACGAGCCTCTTGGTAGTTCCTACCTTCATGAAGCCTGGTCGCTTCCTTTTACATACAGATGCCTTAGGGAAGGAAAGGAAGTTTAACTCAAAGGTGAAGAGTGCACGGAAAAACCAGATCACTCTTAATGTGTAGACATATTCAATTACACGGCTCTTGTAATCAAGAACAGCCTAATTTAGCCTGTGTTTTGAAAGGTACCCCCGTTCCCGCAATCGTCCCCACGTTCACATTACTGGCAAAAGGCAGTTATTTAATTTTAAATAATGATGATTGCTGTGGGTTAATAAAAGGCATTGCTTATGTGGTTACAGTCAGTGAACGGGTGGTTTGCTGTAAAAATGTTTTGTATCCACCCCCGCATGGGAACTCGGATGTTTCCATCTGGCCGAGGATTCCGACCTTGAAGGCAGAGTTCAATGGAATGAGTCGAATAAGAGCCCTATTGTCACAGAAAGAAGTTGCCCTGACTTCAGCTTGTGAAACATTTGTCCTTCACGTAGCTAACACCCGCACTGAGGTGCAAGCTTTATTAAATACTGACCTACCGTTACATTTCACTGAACTGATTCATACAATCTTTAACGCATCCTCCACGTCGGGGCTGGCACATTTTTTTAAAGTGGCTAGCAGTGGTCTTGTGACTTCATTTGAAAAGATATTTGGAGTCATTCCTGCTTTCTTCCATTCGATCTTTTCCAGCCTCTTAGGTGGATTTCCCGTTGTACTGGCGCTGGCTGCGGGCGTTCTGGTACTATTTTGTTTTATTAAAAATGAATGCACATCATGCGTTCCAAGACGAGCTGTCACTGCTGGCACTGTTTTGCAACAGGATGCTTGAGTACTATGGCACACTGCCGCTCGCCACCCTAAGTGCCGCATATGGATTATCGTTTCGATTTTCTTACTTCACGTGTCCAGCCTGTCTTTCATTGCCTGAGCTGCGATTTCGACTGGGCCCTGGATTTGTGTCTCCTAACGTGGATTTTAATCATCTCATGAGTCCCTTAGTTGCTCATGAGTTGCTTTGTTCTGACGGAGGGATTATGGCCTTGGCAGCGATGCATGGAGTACTGGGTCGTTGGAATATATTCGCAGCGGCGCAAGATTTCTTGGCACACAGCTTCATTGAAAACCCACCGAGTTGTCCTCTGATGGTGCTAGAGGCTCCGGTAATTGAAGAGCATGAATGTTCTTTCCCGCTATTGAATTGGATGGCTGAATTCTTTTCGGATGATAATAGTGACTTCCTTTTGGAAGCTGTTGCTGCTTATTTTGCATATTCAGTCCTGGGCTGAGACCGATCGAGGCCTTTGTTGACATTGCACTTTTTTCGTTATAATTTTTTGAAATTTTGCATAACTTTTCATGTCCCAGACCTATTGACTTTGATCAAATTGAACGCTAAATTGTCATGATGGTGAGATTTTGTTTTTTGGGGTGACGAAAAATATTTTTTTCTCACTTCCTCAAATTTGAACTGACTATCATTCTTGAACTCTGTATTTCAAAAATGAGCCCCTTATCTTATCTTATCTTTTCTTATCCGTGCTCGGATCATGGGGGGGGGTGTCATATAGATATGCTTTGCCTATATGCTGTGCTAAGTTAGCATGCGCTTATTAGGAGTTTAAACACCATTTTACCTTTCTGCTGCTTCTGCACACGACACATAACTGTTATTGTAGCTTTGAGCCTAGTAGAGTGTTTTGATTCACACATGAATAATATGTTGTTACTCTGATATCAGCTTTGCTTAGTGAGCCGTGTCTGTACAGTGAGTGCTGACACCTTCAAGGATATCTCGACACAGTTGTTGTGAGGTCTGATCTTCGCACCTTCCTAGACATAACATACATGCAGCTGCGGCCAAATTCAGGCTTTAGGCGCGTTTTATATTGCTTTGCACAGAGCATACACACACACTTGATGGTGCTTCCCATGCAGAGAGCTGGTGGAAGATGATGTGATCCTTTACCACTAAGATTTGAGGTATGGGCCCGCCCTGCTAAAACCCAAGGAGACCTTCTTAGATATAATATAATATACTAGCTAGGGAGGGTGAGAATTAGGTGTTGTTTAACCCTATTCATTTTAGCATTTTAACATGCTTTCACCTTTTGTATGCTATGGACTAGTAACTATGCTGATTACTTTGTTTCTTATAATATGTTTGCTTGTATTAGCTAAGATACTGCGTTTGAGAACACTGCATTAGTAAATAAACATTTCAAATATGCACGCGTCCTCTTTTACTCCTTGTTCTGGATTGAACTGATTGTATAACGAAAGAGTGTTCATGTGTTCGACGTTACCTGAGGTATTCTAAGTCCATGTTCTGGTTTGTCTAACCATTGGGAGTTTGTAATGACCAATGAGGCACTGTAGCTAGTCTGGTAGGGGATTTTGGGTACTAAGGTGAGTTTTGACACACCCTAACTCACTGAGGTTCCAAGTCTGTACCCTTTGCGTACCCCACCCTTGCCGCCAGTTCCTTGCTCACTGATGTAAGCTTAGTCACCGTCTGCTGCAGTTCGTCAATGGAGTCCTTCACCCCGAGACCCTGTTATCAGCCTCCGTAATCCACTCGACAGCTTTCCTGAGGTCTTGGTGGAGCAGAGTGACATCAATACCCACTGCTTCGATTTTAGCATCAGGCATGTCTTGCGACTGAGTGATAGTCACTAGGAGCGTAGCGTTCTCCAAATTTGGGCCATCCTGACCACATGCCCCAAAAAGAAAAGGAGGCCCCAGGGATGGATGTATTTTTCAATCGTAATCTGTTTTGTGCTAGGGGGGACTATGATGTGTCCATGGCGGCGAAGGTGGTGACAAACTCAGCAGTCTCTTCACAACAGTCCAGAGCACCACAACTAACCTGCCTGACCCTTGCCGCTGTTCGGTGCGAGAGGCAGCATGAGCAGTCAGAAACAGATGCAAACCCTGGCAACACAGGAGTGTCCACACAGGGCCACAGAGAAAGCTGACAAGTCCAGAAGGCGGATAGGAGGGAGCATACCGCTGCAAACTGCACCAGAACCTAGCCTGGCCATCTCTGCAACAGGCACACTCTCTATTAGCGCATCCCCCTACTGCGGTTACGTGCCAAAACTATGAAGGGATCCCTCTGACACGCCAAGGAATGAGCACAGCGCAAGGAGGGGGGAAATATGACAGATGACCACGTCAGCGGTTAAGGGCAACAGTCTCTCTGGCCCCCAGCATCAAAACGTACCTCAAAGTCCACCACCATTCAATTAAAACTCAGCTGCAGGGCACACCGAAAAAGGGGGGTGTGGTATCCTGGTTTGGGTGCTATGTATCTTCCCCTCTTAACTTTCTTGCTGCTCAGCCAGTGTGGAAGAATGTTAGAATGTTGGAGTGTGTGATGTAATGTTAGAATGTGGTGGATGGATGACAGTTGGGAGATTGGGCTGAGCAGCAAGGGAGCTGCTCCTGTTAGGGCTTTAATGATTCTGTGATTCAAACTTATATTTCATCAATAAACCTACTTTAATCATCACATCTCGGCTATAGCTATACTTATTAAAGGGGGACAATGTAGATACAACAGTACAGTATGTCCAATATGAAAGTTTTAGGCCAATGGATGGGCAGTCGGGGGCGCCCCACGGACCGACAATGCTGGCACCCCCAACAAAGGATAACCAGGTGCCTCCTATATTCAGAAGAGGGTGGAGGGGAGGAAAAGAAGGACAGGAGGATATTGCAGCGGTTCCCCCCGGTGACCAGGAAACCCCCTGGAGAGGGTACAGTGGGGCAGCTGCCTCTGTGGCTAAAGGCTGGGTGCCACGCACTGTCCTTCACCCATTAATATCCCCGGGTCTGCTGCTACCCTACCGGCATCTGCCAGTCCCACACAGAGAGATCCAGGTAAGTCAGCACCAAGGCGAGGCAGAAGATGTGCTCCCCCATCAGCGTCCACCGTAGGCCACAGGGCAATACAGGGCTACAACACCGCCCAGAGGGAGCGACGGGTGCCCTCTGAGATCAGGGGGTGTAAGGGGATTGCCACAGTCATTCACAGCAGCAACAACCTCGGCTCTGAAGCCTGGAAGGAACAATCCCTCGTGGCACTGCTCCCGACCCACACTGCCATGTTACTCTTGCAACAGCCAGCAGCTCCAAACACCTCCTATGGCCCCACAGATTGTACACCCTCCGTGTGGTAAATTGTATATTTTCGGGGCTCGGGACCGCTGCAGATAGCAACATCTAGTAGCGAGGGTTCAGGCGACCGCTACGATCTTTCCCGCAGGAGCCATCTTGTCACTAAATGGTGGAATTGTGTAAACAGATATATGTCATCTTTGCAGTTCCACTGACAGAGGGTTTATAACCTGAAATGCATTAGGAATCGACTCACAAGACAAGCTGAAATTTTGGCATTGTGCAACGCAATGTGATGTAACATGATACAGTGGGTCCATGCAACTACTTGGGTCCTTAGGCAGCTCTTGAGCTGGAACTGCTTTAGAGTTCATTGTTGTTGGAATGTAAGTGTGATCATTAAGCGCCACGAGAGGGGGGGGGGTGACACAACTACCCACTAAATATTTTCTTTGGACCTACAGTGAATTGTAAAACACAAAATATGGTCGTGCATGTTGGGGTCTCAGGAAGAAAAAATAGTGGATTACCGCCTGTGCCTGTAATTCCTACAGAAGGTGTGTTGCAGTTACTAACAAACTCCACACAGTTTCCAGCTTCTCGAAGAAGTGTTAAATCGGGAGGAAAGAAACACAGGTGAAATTTCCTCATAGAGATCTCTCGTTCTATTGGTGATCTTTGAGGTGCGCCAAGGAAATTGATTATATCACGCTAAAATATCTAAATTGTTTATGAAACTAATGAGCTGTAGACAGATGGAAAGAGAGAGTGAGAAGGATGAAGGAGATGTGTGAGATGAACTTGGGTAAACTGATAAGAATCAAAATGCTGAAAATAATCATAATCGATATACTGTAAAGACTCAGAAGTTTTCAGATGTCTTTGTGTTTTGTTTCTTGAAGTTTCTGAAAACAAGCATCCACTGGTAAAAATATCAATTTTTTTTTTTTACTGAAACATATAAAAGCTTGCCTATGTGCAGTATTTAGCTCACACAGTAAAACAAGCAATGGTAAAGCCAACTGACCCGACATTGGCAAATGTGCAATCTTTTCTTTTACTTGCTTACATCTGCAAACATATGCAACAAAAAGGCAAACATATAAAAAAATAAAGGAGTTGTCCAGCACACTAGCCCTGGCACTCAAGTGCATTTCTTTTTAGATGGATGTCCACATGCGATCAGCATAAACTGCCTTCGTTTACCATTGCTCAATGATGTGGTGGGCTGAAGTAAAATGTGAATGACATTGGAACAGACCAATGTATAAAGGGAACTGACTGAAAGCCCATGAATGTATGTATATAAGTTTGGATTTTAAGTATAACTTTTTTTTCAAACATGAGGCTGACAATACAACTAAAGCTGTCCCTAATCCAAAAAGAAACATGATTATATTTATAAAAGAACATGAGGGAACCTAGACTCAACCCGAAAAAGTAAATCAGCATCGTATTTTGTATATTTTTAAAAGCACCATAAACATACACTTTAAAAAAAAAAAGTTTTCTCTTTCGGTTCACTTTATAAACCTTCTTAAGGTGCAATGCACACTTTATGTTTCCACTTCCGTTCTGGAAGTTGGACATTAGGAGCCAGGTGTTTGGGGTGATAGAAACTGGCATGGAATAAAATGGCTCCTGCAGCAGAGAGCATGGATTAAAGGCTTCCTTTACCAACCCTGTTTTAAAGGAGGAACAGATTGTGGCAGTAAATGTCAGGCAAAAGATAGTAATATATGCAGCCTCACATTTCTCTGACTTGACGCAGAAGTGAAAATCTGCTCAGCTCAACAGCAGAAAAGCAATCTGTAGCTAATTACGGCAAGGGACCAGATTGGGAAATACTGCTTTGCTGTCTGTCTGAAGTCGAGTTCAATTAACAGCCAATCTGGGCTTTATCGAAAATGTTGGAAACCCGAAATTCTTTTCTGCTAGTGCACCGTGGTGTTTCGACAACAGGGTGACAAAAAGACAAGGTTAATTATTAGTGTACATCCGTAAAAACAAAAAATATAGAGAGATCACAGAAAAGGAAATCTTACAGGAACACGTCATTAAAAGTGTAAATAGGTGGGCGAGAAATGTATGCTTAATGATGTATCCTTATTCTACCTATGAAGCGCGTCCCGAGAGTATTTATTACAGTCCTCTGAGTTGGCCTCTTGCTTTCTCGCACAAGGAATTGTGTAAAATTGTTTTCATTAAACATTTCTCTCTTCACAAAGTTTCCTACCGAACCAGTGCTTATTTTGTAAGGGCTCCTAGGTTTTTCTCAGGAGCCCGACACTGGGGGTATTTCAATGCCACGGCTGCCGACTCTTCACTTCCGGTCTCCTTATCCCACACATGTAGATTCTTTTTAGCTGTTACTCTCCCTTGCTGTGGGTCAAAGTTTGATGATGAAAAATAAATCCTGGTCACTAAATAGGAGTGCCACTGCCCACCACCACAAAAACGTAAGAAACGTCTCAAACTCTGTCACAAGTCTTAGGCAGTAGGTAGGGGGGCGGCAGCTGTGCAGGGGGATTGTGGAAAAATGAAAAGAAAAAACTTACCTGGAACGGCCAGCCGCCGTCTCGCCTCCATCCCCGTCCCGCCTCCATCCCCGTCCCGTCTCCAGTCCTGGCCGGCAGCAGGAAGCACCCAGGCATACAGGCTCTCCTGAGCCAATCACAACGCTGCAATGCAGCGTTGATTGGTCTGAGCACCGTGGTTCGGTGCTCAGATGGAAACAGGGAGCCTCTCCATGTTCCTCACCAGTCTGCATAATGTAGCCTGGTAGGGAACATGCAAAGTGCGCATGACTGTTTGACTAATGTACTTTTATGGGAAGGAGCGGGGAATCGTACTGTGGATGTTTATTGTGAGAGGGGAGGCGCAGCAACACACCAAGTTAACATAGGGGGATGGCAAGAAAGGCACTGCTGGAGGTGGGAGTAATGTTGGGTCAATCTAACATCAAAAGCAGTCAGTAAGTCATAAGAGGTATCCCGCCTGGGCGGGAGAGTCATTTATAATCGCTGCTTGGAAGCAGAGCACCTGGGCATTCCCTTGCATGGATCTAGGGCGTATCCAAAGGCCCCTGGCTTCCTCAATTAAACCACCACTTCTAGGTGTAGGATGTTTGCTTCTTCAGCTAGAACATCGTGTTGTAGCTTGATTTTGAGGGTAAAGACAAGAAACAAGGTACAAATCACCAGTGTTCACCAACAGTCTCTAGTATTTCTGACTGATGAAAATGGCAGCAGTCTCATTGGTGGCAGACGTCAGTGAATGCCAGTAGACTTGGAATATTCACTATTAGCCAGGTGGGCTTTGTACATTATTCAGTAAGGACACAAGGCCAAGCTTGGTGCAGTATCTTTAGATTCAAAGGCTAAATGAAAAAGTTACCAACTGACAGTTTGTAGAGATGGGAAATGCATGACAGTATTCAAGACTTGCTAAAGAACAACAGTACAGTGACCGTTCCCGCATCGAAGAAAAACATGGGAGTTTATTGCCGGGTGGTCTTAGTTAGGGAGGTGTACAGTGATCTCAGGACAATCACCTATCTCAATATTTATGTATGTGACAATCTATTTTAGAATGGACACTTCATAGCACTTCATTCTGGTTGTTCCTCTGCATTCCCTGGATTTGAATAACGTGTCTAAGCATTTGCCTGTTCTTAAGAAACACAATTGTAGCCTACGTTTCACAATTCTATCCCCATCAGTTTCACTACCCTCACATACGCCATCTTCCCCCTAGTCTGAGATTTCTCCTATTCCGGTCCTTTCTTCCCTTTCCCCTTCTAGCAGGGCCACTGCCTACCTGCTCAATACTAGATCTGCAGGTAGACATTAGCTGGAGATTTTTAATCTACTGGATACTGACTCCCCTGATTTCCTTTTCCTTACGGAAACGTGGTTCTCTACTGATTCCCTTCCCGATCTTCTCTCCGTCCTCCCCGATTCTTACTACGCTCTTCGGGCGGATCGTCCCGCTGGTAAACTTGGGGGAGGGGTGGCGATGATCATCCGCTCCAGTCTCCAATTTCAGCCTCTTTCCTATCCTCCCATGTGTGGAGTAGATTTTCTAGTTGCCCGCTTAGTTAATCTCCGGGCTCCCCTTACTATAGCTCTTTTTTACCGCCCTCCACAGTACATGTCCTCCTTTGTTCCTGCTCTGCAAGAACTTCTGGCCACGCTCGTGGTCAATAATTACTCCGTGCTTCTTCTGGGGGATTTCAATTATTGCCCGGGCGACCCCAGAGAAGACTCGTCTTCTAAGGATTTTTCTGCTACCCTTCAGTCCCTTAATTTCTCCCCACACATTCATTCCCCCACTCATATCCACGGTCATGTTCTGGACCAAATTTGGTCAACCAATTGTTCCATTCCTCCTCCTACCGTTCTTCCCTGCACTTGGTCTGATCATTCATTGATCTCTTTCTCCATTGAGCTCGGAACGCAAGAGAGGCCCCCCCTTCCTAAAAACATCATGGCCCGAAACTGGAACCGGGCGGACCTTGACTCTCTGTGTGTCTCCCTTGCCTCCTCCGGCCCTGACCTATGTAACCTCTCTATTGACCATCAAACTGACGCCTTGAATCACTGGCTGTCTTCTGCTTGCGATTTAGCCGCCCCCCTTAGGAAAGTTAAGACCTGTCGCCCCCATGACGCCCAAAAATGGTTCTCAGACGAGCTAAAAATCCTCAAACTAGATCTTAGACGCTCTGAACGTCATTGGAGACGCAAATATTGCCCCGTCCTGCGAGCTAAATACAAAACGCTCTTGGCGAGCTATAAAAAAAGCCATTTTGCGAGCCAAAACCTTTTACTTTTCGGAGAGAATATCCCTCTCAGCAAATAAACCCAAGGAGATATTCTCTATAGTTCGCAACCTTGTTGCATCCGACAGAGCCAATTTGAACATCACTCCTTCCCAAGACCTCTGTCTCTCTCTTAATGATTTCTTCCTGGAGAAGATTGCCAAGATTAAAGCCAATATTCCTTCCATCCCTCCCTCTCCCTCTCCCCCTTCCTCTCCCCCCTCCTTGTCCTCCCCTCCCCTTAATCAGTTTCCTCCTATTTCCCAGGATGTTTTCTTGGCTGTACTCCAGAAAGTGAAGTCCGGTTCCCCTGCCGACTGTGCGCCAGCTCGCATTTTGAAAGTACTTTTCACCCATTGCCCTGACCCTCCCCTTTTTCTTCTTAATTCCTCTATCTCCTCTGGTTTAGTCCCCAATTATTTCAAATCCGCTATAGTTCGTCCCATTCTAAAAAAACCTGGTTTGGATCCTTCCCTCCCCTCTAACTTTAGGCCCATTTCCCTTCTCCCCTACCTCGGAAAGATCTTGGAGAGCTATGTCACCACTTGTCTCTCCTCTTACATCGAGGATAACCATCTCCTGGCCTCCCACCAAGCGGGCTTTCGACCGGCTCACTCCACCGAGTCAGTTGTTCTGTCCGTCTTGGACGAGCTAAAGAGTAAGGCAGACTCTAACCTGCCCCAAGCCTTGGTGCTCCTCGATCTGTCCGCTGCGTTTGACACGGTCGACCATGCCATCCTTCTCGACCGTGTCTGCGCAGCGGGCGTCCGGGGCACTGCCCTCTCTTGGCTCGCTTCCTTTCTTAATGATCGGACTCAGGCGGTACATCTTTCCTGTTACTCCGCCCCCTCCCGCTTGGTCTCCTGTGGAGTTCCCCAAGGCTCCTCCTTGTCCCCTCTTCTTTTCAACCTTTATATCCGTCCTCTTATTCTTTCCCTTCTTCCTATGGGGGTCTCCGTGTATAACTACGCGGATGACCTCCAGCTTGTTTTTGATCTCTCTTCTCCTCTGCACTCCCTACCGAAATTTCACTCCACTCTGGTCTTTATTTCAGATTGGATGAATCGGAATCAACTGAAGCTCAATCTGGACAAGACGGAGCTGGTCCTGACTGGCTCTTCCTCTTCCCCTTGGTCAACCGCCTTTTGGCCTTCCATCTCTGGCCCTCCACCTTTACCAACGGCCTCGGCAAAGACCCTGGGCATTAAAGTCAGTCGGGACCTCTCTATGCCTGCCCAGATCAGCTCGGTTGTCGCCTCCTGTTTTCTTTCCCTCCGAATCATCCGAGAGGTGTCCCGTTTCTTTTCTTCTGACGCCCTCAAGCTCATCATCCTGGCCATGATTCTTTCCCGTCTCGATTACGGGAACAGCCTGTATGTGGGCATTCAAGCGTATGAACTTCGCCGCCTACAGGCTGTTCAGAATCAGGCCGCCCGCCTTATCCTTCACCTCCCGAAATTTTCCCACATTACCCCCGTCCTGAAAGCACTTCACTGGCTCCCCATCTCTCAGAGATCCCTCTTTAAGATGGGCTGTCTGGTCTTCATGGCTCGGGCCCGCACTGGCCCAGCCTTTATCAACTCTCTCATCACTCCCTATACCCCTAACCGTTCCCTTCGTTCCTCTAATCAGTTCCTTTCCAATGTACCTCGGTTTCGTAGATCCAAAACCGGAGGCACCAGATTCTCTGTTTTGGGTCCCTCTTTCTGGAACAGTCTCCCTCTGTCGATCAGATCAATCACTATTTACTCCCAATTTCGTAAGGCCCTAAAAACCCACTTGTTTTCTATTGCATATTCTGGTTAAACAGTTTAGGCTTCTCTCATCTCCCTCAGCTCCTACCTCTAGCGCCAGGAAGCCGCTTGGTCACAGTGCGCTTTATTAAGAACCTTTTTCATTTCATTTCATTTCATTTCATTTCACAATGTTTTCTTTTTGTTATTTGAGAGCACGAGTGGCAAAAAGAAAGGTGAAGTAGAATTTGCGATGGGAGAGTCAATTCCACATTTGTGGGTAGGCGCATGAGCTTAGCACTCATTTTCTACCGCAAGAAATTCTCAGTCGACTTACCTTTCTGGCAGAGAAGACATATAAATATGTGATAAATGTAGGGGGTGCAAGGTGTGCAATACATTCAACTAGTACACTATGTAGGAAGAAACAGCATCTCACCAGGTTTTGTCAAAACCGTAACAGAACAGGCTCCAATATAAATCAGGTGATGACACAATGAGGGATTAACTGCTCATGGTGATGGTGTTTTGTAAGAAGGCACTCGGTAGTATGATGGTGGATGAAAGTATGTATTTGGCTTTTTTTTTTTTAAATCAATGAAATAAGGTAAAACAACCATTGTCAAGTCAAGTCAAGGTTTTATTTGCGTAATTAGTTAAAATTGTTACAACCATTGGTAACTGCAATAGGTTTCGCCTATTTGATAAATACTAGGCTGTTTTTTGTTGTAATTTGTAGCCTAGTGAGCAGTTGTGCAATATAAGTTACTGAAACTCTGTTAAAGTGTTATGACTTATTAATTGAGAAAGGCAATATATTGTGCTGTTACTGCATCACAAGCAGTATCCGATGCTTGACCAGAGAGCCACCCCTTGGGTATGTACCCTCCCACACTGCAGCACTCAATGTAACTTGTAAACCGACACTTGGGGTGAGCCAAAGCGCACCTCCAAGGATTGGCAATTGGGACAGGCGTTGTGCATTGCCAGTGCGAGGGAACTTCAGCAATAGGCAGTAGGCCTCAGGGCACTGATTTGTGATAGAAGAGTGTCTTTAATAGTTTATTAGTGTTTATAAATGGTGCAACTTCGCCAACGGGCTCCAGGGTGCATCAATGAGGCACTCCAAAAAATAGGTTAACTTTGAAGTGATTCCAAAAGTAACTCCTTGAAAGTGTCCCCCAGTGTGCCAATAGATTCCCTGAAGTTAGTGCCATGGCTCATTCGGCTGTGCGCCAACCCAGGGACACACTAGCCACACCTCCAAACCTGACAGCCAGACTCATGCCCCCATCCCCACAAAGACAGCAACGCAGGTACCACTAGACCTAGCATTTAGAACACCAAAAATAAGAGCCTGTAGTATGCGCCACACAAAGTCACCGCCCAGGTGGGTCTCCCGCCCACAAAGCGCTTCATGGACCACTAGATGCCTCAATGTAATTCAACGTGAAGCTTACAGAAAGGGCCAAAACATATTGTGCAAGCAATAAAAAACACATTTCCACTCTTGGGCACCGTGGTAAGCAATGACCAACCCACATGCTTGGCAGAGTTCCGCTGGTGACCTGCAATGCCAGGAGTCCGTGTGGGTAAGTGTCCATCTAACATGAGCAACAACAAGAGGAAGTGAAACAGGTCTCCCGCCCAGAAAGCATCCCAACATAATTCGAAGTGGAGCTCACAGAAAGGGCCGCCCTCAAGACACCGCTCTTCATCACTCAGCCCATCTTAACCACCCTGACCGACCCGCAACCTACATGTGCAAGCAATACATTTTTTAATGTAAAGATAAACAGACACCAAAGATATGGGACTGGTGTAGTATGGATGGTGGGTTCATTGTCGACATTGCTAAGTTAGCATGAGCTTTGCTGTCATGAAGCTGCTTTTGCGCATGACACTACATGCGTTTATTTTGCAAGACTTTATTTGTGCCCTTTTCACTTGAGAACTGTCTGCTTTTCGCGCTCTATGCTGTGCTCTGAGGTTTAGTCTGCACACAATGTACAAGGTCGATAAACAATGCCCCTGTTATTCTGTTCTGGTCAGTCCCTCACACCTAGATATAACATGACACACAGCTACACCACTGAAAATTGTATGCTTTAATATTGCAAGCTAAGCATGTTGTTCAGGCACTTGGAGAGAGACCTTTCCAGAGTGAAGAGCTGTGCTTGTCCTGAGATGTAAACCTTTCATCTAGCCCTTGAGGTATGGGGTCTGCTCACAAAGCCCAGAGGTCTTCTTTTTTATAATAAACTATTTCTTATAACGGGGAGGGTGGTTAGGCACGTTAGCCCTTTTCCACTGTCTTTATAAAATGATATCCCGTTTGTATTCTATGGAATTGTGACAATACTGATTATATTGTGTTTATGCATTTTGCTGCTAGTAATGGCACGTGTACTGTACCATAGAGCGTGGTAGTTAAAATATTATTGTGGACAAGCATGAGTGAGTGAGCGAAAGGGTTGTCTTGCTCCGCGATTCCCGCGAGAGTGGGGAGTGTCGTGTTATGGGTTGTCTAATCATTGGTAGCTTCGCTGTTAGTCGTAGAACTAATGAGACACTATTGCTAGTCGGTTTTGGGGATTTTGGGCACTGAGGTTATAGGATGGTACACCACTATCTACCGACGTCCTGGTTTCTTACGCATAGTTCTGTATATGTGCAGAATCCCCGCAACACTGGTACTCATGTAAAGCACTCCGATACATACAGTGATAAAGCGAAACAAATCTTACCCAAAAGCGAGGCTTGGGGTAGCGAAGCCTCGTGAGCAACAACAAGGAGAAGCGAAACACCCACAAAGAATCTCAACGCAATTCAAAGGGCCGCCCTCAAGCCCCTGCT
Source organism: Lissotriton helveticus (assembly GCF_964261635.1). Lineage (NCBI taxonomy): Eukaryota > Metazoa > Chordata > Amphibia > Caudata > Salamandridae > Lissotriton > Lissotriton helveticus. The sequence continues at coordinate 471,806,161 of NC_136070.1, forward strand.
CTTCATCCCTCAACCCACCTTGCCCACACCCAATCGACCTGCAACCTACATGTGCAAGCAATACATTTTTTTATTTAAAGATCAACATAGACACCAAGCGGTCGATTCCGATTCGGGGAAAACCGCTCCGAATAGCCGTATGGAGCGTTTTTCCCATACGAATCGTACCCTGCAACGTCCCCCGTACGTATGACGAAGTACGATTCGTACCAGGAGCTGGACTCCGTACGAATCGTAGAGACTGTACAAATCAAATTCCCGTACGAATCTCCCTCGGAACCCGCTGTACGCGACATCCGTACGGTTCGCGGTTGGTTTCTCTGACCCAGCAAGTACGATTCATGTCGGGTACGAACCGTACAACACTTTTTCTACGGGAGCCGAAACATCCGGAGAAGCAGAGTTCGCCTCGAAACAGGTACGGAACGGCCCCCGCCGGGTACGGTGCATAAACCCCATGATCGCAGGGGTACGGTGCGTACCCCTGCGATCATGGGGTGTACGCACCGTACTCCGCAATCATGGGGTGTACGCACCGTACCCCATGTTCGCTGGGTGTACGGCGCATACACCATGCGATCGCGGGGTACGGTGCGTACACCCCATGATTGCAGGGGTACACACCGTACCCCTGCAATCGTGGGATGTACGTGATTGTGTGCTTTTCCTTACAAATCGCCCTTACCTGACGTGGACAGTACGAATCGCGCCCTCATACTGGGGTACGGATCGTACTCGTCGAGTCGTACCGCATGTTTATGATTCGTACGGAGAGGGCTCCGGATACGAATCGTACAGACGTTTTTTTTCCAGGATCGGAATCGACTCCCAAATGTACGGGGCTGGTGCTTGTGTCAAGCACTCTGATACCTTCAGTGATACATTGAAACAACGCTTACCTGAAAGCAAGGCTTGGAGAATGATGCGTTTCTAGCCTTGAGAGCAACAACAAGAGGAAGCAATACAGGTCTCTTGCCCACAAAGTGTCTCAACGAATTCAAAGTGGGGCTCACGGAAAGGGCCGCCCTCAAGCCACCGCTCTTCATCCCTCAACCCACTTTGCCCACCCCCCGATCGGCCCACAACCTACATGTGCAAGCAATACATTTTTTATGTAAAGATTAACACAGACACCAATGGTACAAGACTGGTTCTGCTGTAAAGTCCTCCGATACCTTCGGTGGGGTTCACGCTGGGTAAAAATAGTATAAAAAAAGTCAAAACACAGCAGGCGTGGTGGTAAACAAAGGGAGTGTGTTAAACAACAGCAGGGCGCGGCGACAGAGAGCACAAATGGAACACACGCACTTGTATGAAGTGCAGGTGATAGATTTAAAACCAGCGCTGTGCATGGAAAACCTAAAAATGAAGCCCCACAAGCAGATGAAAACAGTACTTGGGTCACAGGACACGTATTATAGAAAGAAACAAGGAACAACAGGAAATAGTATGCTATAGCCAATAGAAACGGAGGAAAAGTAAGTGTCAAGCAAAGGAACCAATAAAAAGCAAGAAGGCGCTATGTTAACCCCTTTAAGATTTATAATAACAATAGATTTCACAAGCCCAGGGCAAGCACTGTGCAGGAGAAACCTAAAAACAGGGAGATGAAGAAGTCAGGCATCTAGCAGGACACTTCTAACGTGTCTGAAGGATGTACCTGAAGTGAAGCATTTCCTTAGGTATTCGAGACAGTGCTTCACAGGATTTTTCCATAGGAGTTGGGCCACTGACGATGCTGTCAGGGTGGTACAAACTGAGGCAGGTGGATTAGTTGGAGCTAAAGAGTTTATGTGAGAGTATGGTGACTGAAAGAGTAGACATGTTAGACTGCTTGGCCCATTTCATGCGGTATATGAGTTTTAAGGAAAGATAAAAATGTAATGGGGCAGACAAGGGCCTAACAGTCAGTTCTCAATCCCTCCAAAATGTTAGCTGGATGATCTCTTTACTAGTTGATCCCACCTTTACTTTGAAGGATTTGTTCAAGGCATAATTCCAGGTCAGACTATATCCTGTAGTGGAAGGCTATTATGTCTTTCTAATTGACAAACTGTAAATTATTTCATTGTTTCATTGCCCTGGCTCTAGCATGCTTAATGGATTGTTCCAACAGCACACTGTTGCTTGGAAAAGTCAAAGTGTACCCTATTTCCCTTTTGAGGTAGTGGGTTAAACATTCTCTAGAATCACAAAGTGATCAAAAAAGAAAATGATGGCAGCCTGAATAAAACATTGTCATAGTGTCCATCTTTAATAATTCCTGGGATTGGTGGAATAATATTTCCAATTTATCAAATGTCTTTACTGAAAATTCAAGGACTGATTGAGATAGTGATAATCATTGTTTGGTCTGAAAGGTGTGAAAAGTCAAAGTGGTCCAAATAAATAGCTTAGAGGACACTTTTTTTTAAGAGATTTGGAGTGAGATACAAGTGCTTAATAGTGCAAACTTTTGATATACTATTGTTGAAAAAGAAACTGACATTGGCTTGGACAGTGAACAAATTATAGTCATTGTGTAGGGAGACAGGCGGTGAGAGTAGAGCAAAATTCGTAGCTCATTAATGTATATTTGTGACCCCTTTTTGATGATGTGGACCAGCAACAGCAAAATATGAAGCAGCATCCTTTTGCAGCTGACTGTACAATAAGTATACACAAGGGAGAGAGAATGTGAAGCAGCGTAATTTTGACTCCACCTTTGCACATCACAAATACCCAATATATATGTGCACTTAGCACATGTACTTTGTGTGTTCTAACAACATTAAGGTAAAATGTTACACTTGACATCACTATTAAGGTGCATCACTGTAGGGTTTGTATATATATATATATATTACCTACTGGCGGTCGCCAGTAGGTATATATAGTTAGGATTTTTTCTCTATGGGATTTTTGAAAATTCTATGTCTAATAACTTTGGCGTTTGTGGACGGAATTGGCTGAAATTTTCTGGAAAATGGAACATTTTGTTTCTGAGCAGCCCCTGGAAATTTGGGGGGGGTTCGTCAAGGGGGGGCCGAGAAAAAAGGGGGGTCCCAAAACGTGTTTTTAACATTGAGTTTTCCATAGGGCGGTTGGCCTCACTTTTAGCCCGAACGGCTGAATGGATTTCCACAAAACTTGGCAAAATTGTAGGGACTGGTAGCCCGATGTGCCTTTGCTAGGTCTCAATATATGTGCTTCAGTGGATTTTGAGAAATTAACGTTAAAAAAAGATATATATTTGTAACAGCGGACCGGGCAGCGCTCCGGTTCGCGGACTTTTCGCGGTACGGAGCTTTGTGAAGCGAAGCTGATTGGTTCTCCGGCGTCTGTGAACATTCCAAACAGTCCGTAGCGGCCGCCATCTTGTCTCTCGGTAGGATCGAGAGACAAGAGGAGGCCAAAGCGAAGGGGCAAATGACCATAAGGGGGCATAGTAGATCCTCGCTGACCCCCTAGGTTTGATGTGGAGGTTTTAAAAGGGCCCCGCGGGGCAAAAAAAAAGTAATAATAATAATAATCGAACGGCTGAATGGATTTGCACGAAACTTGGCAAAATATTAGGGACTGGTAGCCCGATGTGCCTTTGCTAGGTCTCAATATATGTGCTCCAGTGGATTTTGAGAAATTAACGTTCAAAAAAAGATATATATCTGTAACAGCGCTCCGCTTTGCGTACTTTTCGCGTTACGGAGCTTTGCGAAGCTGATTGGTTCTCCGGCGTCTGTAAACATTCCAAACAGTCCGTAGCGGCCGCCATCTTGTCTCTCGGTAGGATCGAGAGACAAGAGGAGGCCAAAGCGAAGGGGCAAATGACCATAAGGGGGCATAGTAGATCCTCCCTGAACTCTTAGGTTTGATGTACCATTTTGCCAAGTTTGGTGTAATTCCGTTCAGCCATTCAGGCTGTAGACGTATGTAAATGTCCTATGGAAAATTGCATGGGGAAAACACATTTGAAAGTGTTGAAATTTAGAACCAATTAAAATGTTACTTTGGTTTTGTATTTGTGTTTGATGAAAGTTAATTGGTTATGTATATATCTCAAATGAGAGGAAACCACAGCCATTTTGTGATACTACTGTCTGAGGTACATTTGTGAGGAATTTTTGGTGGTCAATTTTTGGTGTTTGATTTACACAGTACTAACACTTCTCCTACTTTTAAAAAGGTGAGTTGTTAATTTGTAAGGGGAACTATGTTGTACACTTGACATAATTTGAAAAATGTTTTCTGTTATTTATTTGCAGTCCTTCTGTTATACTAAATACTTGATAAAGTTAGTTTTATATTATGTATTACTAAAAACGATAAATGAAAGTGATTATTTTTTTCTGCAATTTACAGCAAGCAATTTCAAAATAAAATGGCTCACAATGAAGAGACCGTGGCAATTTCTTTTGAATTATCCACTACATTGATTGAAATTGACAGCACCAATAATGAAATATTGTCAATAGGAGGAGATGACATGAATGATTTTTTTGATCAATCTGTTGATGGCGAATTTATCGAATGTTTGGAGACCATAGAGTTACAAGAGTCATCATTGCAGACTTTTAATGAGGAGATTCCAGATGAGATGATTGAAGAGGAAATTCCTGATGAGGACATGTTACTAGTTCTTTCAAATTTAGAAAATTCAGAAGAATAAATTTATATTTAGAAATCAAAAATTGTTTGAGACATTATTCATTTTTATTTTTAATTTATGAGGTTGTAGCGAAGTGATTGTAGTATAAAATGAGACTTATAGTATAGAGTGCAACATTTTTATGTTACATGGTAAGTTTACTAATATTTACTTCCCTTCTACCACTATATTATCTCCAATGTGTATTTGACATCTCTTCTTCATCTCCGGCCTCCTTTCTCTCACTGTGTGTCTCTGATGCATCTTATCGCTGCTATTTTGTGTAATTACAGAAGAGAGTAAAATAAAATAGTTCGGAACGTGAAAAGGGGGCAAAGTAGAGTACCCCTCACCCCCTAGGCCTTCTCAGGCGGTCCCAAAAGGATCAGTTTCTGCTTTCCTGAGAGATTACGGTATGAGTTCCATATACCACAATAACTTGCATTACAACATGCAAGATATATATCTCCTATTACCAACTTTTGGAGATATTCGCGCTAAGCGCGAATATCTCCAAAAACTAACACCTGCCCTGAGCAGTTCTTAGCCATGTTATCCAATGGGAGGTGGATAACATGGCTAAGAGCATTAGCTCGGTAATGCATGAATATCGCTGACTTTTTAGCGATATTCATGCATTGCGGCCGTTTTTTATCGCATTTGCGATAAACCTTGATAATAGCAAGGTTTATCTTCGATAATTTCTGACGATGCTTAGCGGTAAAAAATTCGTTGGTAAGCATCGTTAGTGATAAATATCGCTTAACTTTGGTAATATGCACCAACGTCTGTTAACGTTCGATTCGAAGGAAATGAGGAAGTGTTGAAAAACATTGTTTGCGCCATCTTGCCTTTTTTGAAATGCCACACTTTTGTCGTGCACGGCAGCCATTTTAGATGCCTTGACCAGACCCACTCTCTGCACGCTGTCGATTCGTAGCATGGGTCCCCACCCTCGCAAGCATCTTCCCCAGGCACTGGTCACCCCCGCTCTCTGTCTTATGCATGGGCAATAAACCTCCCCCCATCTGCGCTGCTCTTCCCTGAGAATCACACTCTGTGCCCGCCCGACACCTCCTTTTCGCCCTATTCACTACCGCACCCTCTGACACTCCTCTTCCTCTGTGTCCGATTGTCCAGGCTATCAGCTAGCCCTGCAGATGTAGTTTATGGCCCCAGCTGTAAAGAATCACCCCTCTTCAAAGGAGTTATAGTAGATCAAGGCCCACACCCGATGAGATCCGTCACACCACACGTGTTCCTACTATCTGAAAACCATCCTGTATTGTGATTGGGGAGGGGACCGAGCCTGAAGCGGAAGATTCCAGGGATGACTCTTTGTACATCAAAGTTTTTACATTTATGTGTCACATTAAAAATATATAGCACTCCAACAAAGTAGTAGGATTATAAAACTTTAATAACTTATAAATATATACAACAAAACAAAAACAGTAAAAACATTTAAACAACGAAGAGATCGTGGCAATTTCTTTTGAATTATCCAATACATTTATTGAAATTGACAGCACCAATAACGAAATATTCTCACAAGGAGGAGATGACTTGAATGATTTTTTTGATCAATCTCTTGATGGCGAATTTATCGAATGTTTGGAGACTATAGAGTTACAAGAATCATCATTGCAGACTTTTCATGAGGAAATTCCTGATGAGGACATGTTACTAGTTCTTTCAAATTATGAAAATTCAGAAGATGTTGCCTGGGTGCCGCACTGATTTGGGTATCCGGCGTGGGGCGTCCCGGGGGGTGGATTGTCAGTAGCGGTCTGTTGTGCGAATAGTTCCAAGGCAGCAGAAAGCGCTGAAATCTGGATGTCACGAAGGTGATGTCTAGTAAGTTGCCGCCCAGCAAATAACGGCGTGGGGCGACGCGGGGGTGAGTGAGTCCAGTAGGCACCACAGCTATTCTTACCGGCATTGCAGAATTACTGCTGGGGACAATGCCTGTGCTGTAGCAGGGTCACAGCAGAAACAAAAAGGATTCTGTTGAAGATGTTGTTGGTTTTCAATTTGAAAACAGTTCTGGTGTCAACTGCTATGCTAATGTAGTGGTTAATGTTTTGTTTTCTCTAGAAAATGTAACAGAGGGGGAGGCAGTCCAAAGTTCCGTTAAAAGGGCAAAGGAAAGGATCGGTGGTTTGAACTATCAGTCAAAAAGGGGAGGGGGTGCAACAATTTTTCCTACCGGGTCACAGTGTGCTTTCACCGGAACTGAGGTCTGCAGGATTCTAGTCATTCAAAGTGAGGCTGGCGCCAGCATGGGAGCGCCGACGTCCCGCGGATACAGTTTCGTCACTCCACGGGCGATCATGGCAGTCATTCCCCATCGGGGGTGTCTGCGGGGGTCGGAGACTCCCGCGGCTCCTCTAGAATCTTCAAGGTCGTGGAGGACTACGGTGGTGGAGTCAACCAGTGACAGGGCCATTTCTTTATGCTGGGCCCGCTCTTGCCAGGTCGACCGCCATTTTGAGAGTTCCGTAGCTACTGGCGATCGCGGGGTCAAATGAGCGGACGGGCTCCACCCTGCCGGGCGAGACGTTGCAGCATCGCCACAGTGGAAGAACCCTTTTCCGGGCGCCTGGAGCGCTGAGGGTGCAGGTGGGAAGCCTCCACTGGGGAGGCGGGAGAGGCCTGTTCGCACCGTCTCTCCCTCCCAGTGCACCCCACGGCGTCTCGCTTGAGATTTGTTATGGCCGGACCAGGCGATGAGGACGAGGGGGGGCGGGGGGGTCGGAGGCATGTGCAAGACATCCCCCCCAGTGTTGTCAAAGCCATTATTGAAGAAAGAAGAAATGTCCCGTCCGTCTTCGGGCCGGGCTTCCGGTGGATGTCGGCCGGACGCCCCTTGCTCTGGCCCCATGAACGGGTTCCTTGGTTTATCGGCTGCAGCCAGATCCCATCGGCCTCGGCCGTTGGTGGCCGGACCGGTAGAGAATGTGGCGGGACTACCTGCAACTGTCAAGGGCCACCGCGGCCGGACTGGGAGAGAGAGGGGAGGGTCGAGGACACGGACATTCCCCCCCCTGCAACTCTCCAGCGTTGTCAATCCCCCTGGCCGGGTCCCGCTGGCCTCGGCCTCTCCTCCGGCTACACCCTACGTGATGATCTCCTGGCCGAGGCGTGGCAGCAGGACCCGCCTTATATGTGTTGCTTCCGGCTGGGCGTAGCCAAAAACCTGTTGCCCTTTGGAAGTTTCTAGAATGGGGCGGATGTCTGCTGACTTCTATCTTTCCCAGTTTGCCGTTATTTGGCCGTGGCAGGTGGTGGGACAGACAGGTTTTGGGGAAGTGAGGGGCGATGTTTTCAGGTTTCTTATTACAGGCTTACTTCTAACGTTTCTTGTTTCTAGGACTGTTGGACCCGGTCCTTTGGGCAGGTTCACCCCGTGACTTTTTGCTTTTTCCTAGCCTGTTTTTGGAACCTGGGTTGGTGATTTGAGGCCTCTGCGCACTTTTTCACTGTGGTACAGTGTAAAGTGCGTGTGCTTTCTGTGTATGGATGGTGAGCGCCCTGCCCTCCCATAGGAATGAATGGGAAATATGTATGCCCATGGTAGATTCCTGATGCGTGGGGAGTGCAGGGGCGAGTTTGATATGTATGAACTCGTGAGAATGAATGCTGCAGAATGGTGTATGCGGCATGGCTGTATCAAGTCCAGAAGCGCCACTTTTAGAAGTTGGCATAATTGTGTAGTGAGTCTGCTAGCACGGGATTGGCTGATGGGCCTGGCCCAGGCATGCCTGGGCCTGTTGGTAGATAGACTGTCTGGAGGAGGGGGGTCTGAGTCAAGCCGTAGATGAAAGGCCCCCATCTGCTGTTAGGGGGGAGTGGAAAGAGCTCTGGTGGTGCCAGGCTGTGTCTGTCGGCCCACCCTGGATGACTCTCCCTCCCGATGGCCCCCTGTCACCTCTGACCTGAGGCTGACAGGAGAGGGAAACCAGATACTCCCAGAGCTTAGGGCTCGCCTACACAAAGACTTCAAGAGACTTCAAAGTACTTCAAAGTATTTTTCTGTATAAAAAGGGGCTGTTTCCCCTTCCAACTTGTTCTTGTTTTCTGACTTGAGTCTGCCAGGGGCGTGCTGATGCTTGGGCTCAGGGAATCCCTGAGCCCTGCCCCGCTCCTGGACCTCTGATGGACATTCCTGGACTCCTGGGGGACCCCTCTGCCTTGCTGGGCTGATGGGGGGACTTTGCTTGCCCCCTTGGAATCTCTGGGACCGTGTTGCAGCATGGAGGAGCTGCATTTGCTTGCAGGAAGCGCTGTGCTTCCCCCTGAGCGCCTGGGAACGCTCTGCCTGATTTCTAGCGCTGTAGAGCGCTTTATTTGGATTATAGCGCTGTGGGTCGTCATTTAGCGCTGGGCGCGCTTTATTTACATTGCGAGTGCCCACCTCGCTTATCTGTACTTGTATTTCGGCTGCCCGCGCCGATATCTTTAATGCCTGCCCGCCTGCCTGCCTGAATCGGGCCGCCCGCTGCCCGCGGCGACCCGGAAGTACCTGGCCGGCCGGCCAATCCCAGCGCGGCCGGCCGGAAGTCCCGCCCCCGCAGCCCGGGTGCCGGGAGATGATCACCGCCGGGCCCGGGGAGAAGAGGAGGAAGAGTGATGGCAGCAGGTCTGCAGGGCTCCCGTGAGCGGAGGGAGCCCTGCAGCGAGAGGGCGGCCTGCAGAGAAGAGCCCCCGCCGATGACAGCCGGTGAGTGCAAGCGGCTGGGGGGGGCTCCGCGAGGCTGTGGTGGTGCCGATGTGAGGCACCAGCTGTGGGCCTGAAGATTGGGCGGCCCCGTATGGCAGTGGGTCGCCCCACCGTGAGTACAGAGCCCGCGAGGGGCTCTTGAGGGCCCGCCTTGCTTCGTGTTGGTGCCGGTTTAGAGGCACTGCTTCAGGGCGGCCCCGGATGGCAGCGGGTCGCCCCAACGGTGTGTAGAGCCTGAGACGGCTCTGGGGGCATTATCTGAGGGCCCCGAGAGGCTCCGTAGGGGCACGTGATGGCTCCAATGATGGCAGAAGAGCAGGGAGGGGCGCCGGGACACATTGTCGGTGTCCGCCCCTCCCCCGTAGCGCGAGCTCGCGCTCATGGTCAGTGTGAAGCCACGAGGGCTTCAAGGGCGGCCCCGGTTGGCAGTGGGTCGCCCCAACGCTTGGAGAGTCCAGGAAGGCTCGAGGGGGCATTGTCTGCTGAGCCTGAGAGCTCCAACGTTTGGCTATTTACAGTAGCAGAGCCTGTGTGGCTCCAACGTCTGGGGCATGTGCGATGTGCCCAGAGCCTGTGTGGCTCCAACGTCTGGGGCATGTGCGATGTGCCCAGAGCCTGTGTGGCTCCAGCAGTGGCGCAATTGGCGCCTAAGGGCCAGTGAGGGCCTTGGCGCAGTTTTGTTGTTTTCCAGCTGTCCAGCACTTTGTGGGCAGCTGCCACGTTTAGGCTTTTTTTTGTACTTTGAGACTGGCGCTGCATGGCAGCGCACCCTGACTTTGGACTCAGGGCATCTTTGCCCCACAAGGCCAGTTGGCCTAGGGACTGCCACAGGTAGTGGCTTATGTAGTGTTGGCGCGCAATGCGATTTCTATGCTTTTAATAGTAATTGCCTACTGTGTATTTTTGCGCTATTGACTTATGTTATGGCACCTCTGAATGTTTATGCATTATGTGTCTTTCTTTCCAGGCGCTGCACCTCTGAATGTTTAGTCATCCTGTGTCTTCTTGCGCTGCACCCCTGAATGTATTTTACTGCATCATGTGCTTTATTCTTAACACCTCTGAATGCTTTAGGCCTCATGTGTTTCTCTTTATTACTCCTCTGAATGTGTTCATGCATCATGGGTAAGGTGTTCTGGTTTATACCCCTAAATGTGTTTATTCTTAGGTGGTTGTCTTTTCTACTCCTCTGAATGTAGGTTTATTGCATCATGAGTAATGTATTCTTTCTTAGACCCCTAAATGCTGTGTGATACTTAGGTGGTTCTTCTTTCTTAGTACAGGTGGTCCTAGTAAGGTCCTGGTCCCCTGCGTGACAGTCTCCCAAGGAGTTTAGGGTTGCGTAGGTGGTACTTACCTGTTCCCAGTAGTTACGGGATGTGATCTATAACTGTTACTTTGTGTTACAGTGAAGTTTATATACTTTTATTCTAATTTCTGACAAGTATTTCTATATCTGCAAAGTGTTGATTCAGACATTGGTCCATGTGGCCCTGTCTTGTAAATAATCCCTTGTGAATATTGCCGTGCCAGTTGGCACAATGTACATGTGTAATTTCTATCTGATATGTTTTGACAATACAAAAGTTATTTTAATATAACCTTGTGTGGAGTCTCTTTTGTGGTGTACCTAGTATGTTGTTGCTGTTGTGCGCTGACGCAAATGCTTTACACATCGCCTCCGAGTTTAGCCTAGACTGCCCGCGCCATGCTACCTAGAGGGCGAGCAGGGGTTATCTTGGCGTGTGACTTCCTTGCCCTGACTGGAATGGTGGTTTCTGCCTGGCTTTGGCATCAGCCTTAGCCTACCAGAAATAGCCGGTTTCCAACATTGGTGGCAGCGGTGGGATTTGGACTTGCGTTTGCCCAGTGCCATAGCGACAACTGGCTACATTACAAAAACTCTGCGTTTTTCAGATAGTCACATATTTGGGATTATTGTTTCTGATTTTGTTTTTCCTCAAAAGTGTCATTTTCAGATGGTGTTCCTGCGCTTTATGTTAAGTGGCAGATGAGAGAAAATGACAGGGCGGGACGCCAGTAGATAGGGGAGGTTCCCATAGGTTAGGAATCCCTTGCTGGGTCCAGTGTCCAAGCCTATTCCTGTCCCTGTGTGGGTAGATGGAAGAGAGGGAGGGTGGAGGAGAAATTGCTTGCTCAGGAGGGTGGTTATTCCCTGAGTGTAGTGTGTGTGTCTGGATTCCCCAGTATGGTAGGATCCAGTGGTGGCAGCTTAAATGTGTCCAGTGCGTGAATTCCCATTCCCAGTTCCCAGAGTATGGTGCCTGGTGCTCAGTAAGAGAGTGAGAGTCAGAGGCAGTGAGGAACTGTCTCACCAGTCTGGAGGGGGAGTGTGTGGATGAGTGGTGTCTTGAACTGGAGGAGTTGGTGTGAGTTTTTTTTTAAGGAGCTTGCACGTGAGGTGTACCTCTGGTGGTGTGCAGGAGATCCTGCAGAGGCATTGGACAAGAAGGTGGATGTCTGGCGGTGTGCTGGATGTCGTGCAGAGACATTAGAAAGTGATTCTAAAAGTAGTGGCTTGTGTATCTGATGATCCTGTGTAGGTGAAGAGGTTCATGTGTAGCCCAGCTATGTCCCATTAGGATGATAGGGGTGTAGGGGCTCACGTCCTGTCTCAGTGGAGGCGGAGTGAGTGTGGGACGGTGTGTCCCACGTTAGCCCGAAACCTTGTCTCAGGGCCTGGAGGGTTCCCTAAGGGAGCGCCAGGTCAGGGGCCTAGGCTGTACTTATAAGTCATTTGAGGAGGATCTTCCTGTGTCAAGAGGACGGGGAGTTTCTGTAACCAGAACTCCGGCGGTCCTAGTGTTGGGCAGTACCGCTCCTAAGTGGAGGGTGCAGAAGTCCTGGTTCGCTGGGCATTTGACCATCTAGAGTGCTCGACCATTTTTGGGGCCTCTGGAGGTCATTCCCCGAGGAGGGGGGAGGCCAGGTTCAGGTTCAGCCTGACCTGGAAGGAAGGGCATCTGTAGTCAGTGTCCTGACCGGTTGTTGGCTTCCAGGGGTACCGCTCCAAGGTGGGAGGGTGCAGAACTCTGGAGGGGGGTGCAGAGGGAGGGTGTCCTTACTTCTGACCCCGGTGGGAGGAGAGTGTGTCGCTGCTACGCCGCTGGCGTGTGCTCTGTCTAGCCTGAGACATACTGTGCCTGTGATAGTGGAACTGGAAGGGGGTGCAGAAGGACGGTGTACTTCTGACCCCGGTGCAACTTAAGGGTGTAAATCCTAGGTTGGGAGATTAGGAAACTTCTAGGTCAAGAGGAGTCTCTACTAAGGTGGATCAACTGAAGAGACTGAGGAGGCGGCCCTTGCTGTGTGTTCTGGGGCCCACCTGCAGTTTGTTGTTTCCACTAAGGTAGAGGAAAGGGGGCTTTGCTGTGTGCTGTGCCCCCACCTGCTTGAAGAGGGACTGTGCTGTGTGCTTTGTACCTCAGAAGTGGAATCGTTTCCAGGTGGTAGACCAGTGACGGAGTGAGGTCCTGATCTGGTAGGAGAGTTGTGTTCTGGTGAGTGCTTCCCTGTGAGGGTTATTCCTTCACCCTGACTGGAAGCAAGGGTCCCTACTTGGTCTAAGGTACTTACCTCTGCCAACTAGAGACCCCCAGTTCTAACATTGGTGGAGTAGAGGTCGGATCGGGCATTCTTGCTGTGACCTCTAGTCAGCCTGAGGGTGTGGTCCCTAGGGTGTAGGATCAGTGGTAGTGTAGCTACCCTGAGAGAGAGAGTGGAGATTGGCTATTGTGTGCCAGGGGCTTCTGCCCCCACTCTGTGGATTGGTTAGGACCTGTGACCGTTGGGTGGCCTAGGGCCTGGTCCTGGCTGTGGATGACTAGTGTGTACCAGTGGGGTATCCTAGTTGTGTCAGAGAGCTTTTGTGAGGGAAATCCCTGTGGGTTCAGAGTGGCGAAAAACTGTAAGGTGGCCCTGCCCTGCAGGCCCGTCTCCGTGGTTTTGTCGCCCAAAGCATTGAAGACCATCAGTGTAGTGATTGGTCTACCCTGCGTTTTGGCTGGAAGGGGGATGTGTTGGACCCGGTCCTTTGGGCAGGTTCACCCCGTGACTTTTTGCGTTTTCCTAGCCTGTTTTTGGAACCTGGGTTGGTGATTTGAGGCCTCTGCGCACTTTTTCACTGTGGTACAGTGTAAAGTGCGTGTGCTTTCTGTGTATGGATGGTGAGCGCCCTGCCCTCCCATAGGAATGAATGGGAAATATGTATGCCCATGGTAGATTCCTGATGCGTGGGGAGTGCAGGGGCGAGTTTGATATGTATGAACTCGTGAGAATGAATGCTGCAGAATGGTGTATGCGGCATGGCTGTATCTAGTCCAGAAGCGCCACTTTTAGAAGTTGGCATAATTGTGTAGTGAGTCTGCTAGCACGGGATTGGCTGATGGGCCTGGCCCAGGCATGCCTGGGCCTGTTGGTAGATGGACTGTCTGGAGGAGGGGGGTCTGAGTCAAGCCGTAGATGAAAGGCCCCCATCTGCTGTTAGGGGGGAGTGGAAAGAGCTCTGGTGGTGCCAGGCTGTGTCTGTCGGCCCACCCTGGATGACTCTCCCTCCCGATGGCCCCCTGTCACTTCTGACCTGAGGCTGACAGGAGAGGGAAACCAGATACTCCCAGAGCTTAGGGCTCGCCTACACAAAGACTTCAAGAGACTTCAAAGTACTTCAAAGTATTTTTCTGTATAAAAAGGGGCTGTTTCCCCTTCCAACTTGTTCTTGTTTTCTGACTTGAGTCTGCCAGGGGCGTGCTGATGCTTGGGCTCAGGGAATCCCTGAGCCCTGCCCAGCTCCTGGACCTCTGATGGACATTCCTGGACTCCTGGGGGACCCCTCTGCCTTGCTGGGCTGATGGGGGGACTTTGCTTGCCCCCTTGGAATCTCTGGGACCGTGTTGCAGCATGGAGGAGCTGCATTTGCTTGCAGGAAGCGCTGTGCTTCCCCCTGAGCGCCTGGGAACGCTCTGCCTGATTTCTAGCGCTGTAGAGCGCTTTATTTGGATTATAGCGCTGTGGGTCGTCATTTAGCGCTGGGCGCGCTTTATTTACATTGCGAGTGCCCACCTCGCTTATCTGTACTTGTATTTCGGCTGCCCACGCCGATATCTTTAATGCCTGCCCGCCTGCCTGCCTGAATCGGGCCGCCCGCTGCCCGCGGTGACCCGGAAGTACCTGGCCGGCCGGCCAATCCCAGCGCGGCCGGCCGGAAGTCCCGCCCCCGCAGCCCGGGTGCCGGGAGATGATCACCGCCGGGCCCGGGGAGAAGAGGAGGAAGAGTGATGCCGGCAGGTCTGCAGGGCTCCCGTGAGCGGAGGGAGCCCTGCAGCGAGAGGGCGGCCTGCAGAGAAGAGCCCCCGCCGATGACAGCCGGTGAGTGCAAGCGGCTGGGGGGGGGCTCCGCGAGGCTGTGGTGGTGCCGATGTGAGGCACCAGCTGTGGGCCTGAAGATTGGGCGGCCCCGTATGGCAGTGGGTCGCCCCACCGTGAGTACAGAGCCCGCGAGGGGCTCTTGAGGGCCCGCCTTGCTTCGTGTTGGTGCCGGTTTAGAGGCACTGCTTCAGGGCGGCCCCGGATGGCAGCGGGTCGCCCCAACGGTGTGTAGAGCCTGAGACGACTCTGGGGGCATTATCTGAGGGCCCCGAGAGGCTCCGTAGGGGCACGTGATGGCTCCAACGATGGCAGAAGAGCAGGGAGGGGCGCCGGGACACATTATCGGTGTCCGCCCCTCCCCCGTAGCGCGAGCTCGCGCTCATGGTCAGTGTGAAGCCACGAGGGCTTCAAGGGCGGCCCCGGTTGGCAGTGGGTCGCCCCAACGCTTGGAGAGTCCAGGAAGGCTCGAGGGGGCATTGTCTGCTGAGCCTGAGAGCTCCAACGTTTGGCTATTTACAGTAGCAGAGCCTGTGTGGCTCCAACGTCTGGGGCATGTGCGATGTGCCCAGAGCCTGTGTGGCTCCAACGTCTGGGGCATGTGCGATGTGCCCAGAGCCTGTGTGGCTCCAGCAGTGGCGCAATTGGCGCCTAAGGGCCAGTGAGGGCCTTGGCGCAGTTTTGTTGTTTTCCAGCTGTGCAGCACTTTGTGGGCAGCTGCCACGTTTAGGCTTTTTTTTGTACTTTGAGACTGGCGCTGCATGGCAGCGCACCCTGACTTTGGACTCAGGGCATCTTTGCCCCACAAGGCCAGTTGGCCTAGGGACTGCCACAGGTAGTGGCTTATGTAGTGTTGGAGCAATGCGATTTCTATGCTTTTAATAGTAATTGCCTACTGTGTATTTTTGCGCTATTGACTTATGTTATGGCACCTCTGAATGTTTATGCATTATGTGTCTTTCTTTCCAGGCGCTGCACCTCTGAATGTTTAGTCATCCTGTGTCTTCTTGCGCTGCACCCCTGAATGTATTTTACTGCATCATGTGCTTTATTCTTAACACCTCTGAATGCTTTAGGCCTCATGTGTTTCTCTTTATTACTCCTCTGAATGTGTTCATGCATCATGGGTAAGGTGTTCTGGTTTATACCCCTAAATGTGTTTATTCTTAGGTGGTTGTCTTTTCTACTCCTCTGAATGTAGGTTTATTGCATCATGAGTAATGTATTCTTTCTTAGACCCCTAAATGCTGTGTGATACTTAGGTGGTTCTTCTTTCTTAGTACAGGTGGTCCTAGTAAGGTCCTGGTCCCCTGCGTGACAGTCTCCCAAGGAGTTTAGGGTTGCGTAGGTGGTACTTACCTGTTCCCAGTAGTTACGGGATGTGATCTATAACTGTTACTTTGTGTTACAGTGAAGTTTATATACTTTTATTCTAATTTCTGACAAGTATTTCTATATCTGCAAAGTGTTGATTCAGACAGTGGTCCATGTGGCCCTGTCTTGTAAATAATCCCTTGTGAATATTGCCGTGCCAGTTGGCACAATGTACATGTGTAATTTCTATCTGATATGTTTTGACAATACAAAAGTTATTTTAATATAACCTTGTGTGGAGTCTCTTTTGTGGTGTACCTAGTATGTTGTTGCTGTTGTGCGCTGACGCAAATGCTTTACACATCGCCTCCGAGTTTAGCCTAGACTGCCCGCGCCATGCTACCTAGAGGGCGAGCAGGGGTTATCTTGGCGTGTGACTTCCTTGCCCTGACTGGAATGGTGGTTTCTGCCTGGCTTTGGCATCAGCCTTAGCCTACCAGAAATAGCCGGTTTCCAACAAGGACAATAATAGGTTTTATCATTACGTATTGTTATCGTTTCTTTGTTTGTTATTTAATAAAAAGTTCATCAGTGTCCTACTGATTTTCGTTTTCCTATTCTTTTCTTTCCAGGTTGTTTCATGCTAAAGTTTCTGTTAACAGGATACAGTGATCACTTCGTTATTATTGCATATGTCCTTTTCACTAGGGGTGCTCTCTGGTCGGGCCAGATGACGTATCTCTAGTAAATGGTCCGGGTGAAACTGTGATGTATTCCTATAGGTTCTGAATCGATCCCCCTATTCCTGACCCTATTCTGGTTAAACAAACCAACAAGTTAACTAACAGTCAGCCCATGAGGCAGAAAACCCCCATGATGCAGATACCGTTATCTGACGCAGTCACACTACGGCACAGGAACGTGTTATCTGATTAGGTCATAACGCTTGCGATCTAATTAGACAAGCGATATTCCTCCAGCCCCTGATAAGGCATACGGAGTTCTCATAACAAATCAAACCTATGACAACCTGGGCAAAACCCTGCGGCCATTGTTTTGATTTCACCGAGAACTTCAGCAAAAGAATGTGCTAACGAGCAAGTCGTATGACATCCTTATTGACGTATCTATGTCCATCCTTACGTCAATCTCGGCACCTTAAAGGTATAAATATTACCGATATTGCCCTATGCAAACGCACGCGGTGGTGACGAGACGGAGCAGCCATACTTGCCGAAGCCCAGAGCAGAGCAGACCCCGCTGGCACAGCCCCGCCTTCCTGACGCGCTGAGAACGAGACGCGCTGATTTCTCCTGCCGAGAGATCCAGCACCGGCGCTTCCGGGTAGCCCTCGCAGGCAGCCTGGAATATCGAGACCAGAGAGAGAGATACCATCCCTCATTCAACCTAGATTCCAGGTACAGAACTGAATAACCCCTCACAGAGAATTCTTTAGTTATTTACTTGGCAAAAACAAACTTAACTTAAACTGTAACTTTCTATTCCCGCCCACGTACT
Source organism: Lissotriton helveticus (assembly GCF_964261635.1). Taxonomy (NCBI): domain Eukaryota; kingdom Metazoa; phylum Chordata; class Amphibia; order Caudata; family Salamandridae; genus Lissotriton; species Lissotriton helveticus. The sequence continues at coordinate 471,823,722 of NC_136070.1, forward strand.
AGGCTTAGGTCAGGTACACGGGGTAGGCGTATTTAGAAACACCAGTTGAGTACGTTTAGTCAAATGTATATGTGTATGTAATATATTTTATTCATTTTAAAACATCTTATGGCTTAGAAACCATATCAATGTTTTTACAGTATTATTTTATACTATTGCTTTTAATGTATGCACTTTACTTAGCTATAAGTATTGCAATAATATCGATCCATTTCTCTTGTATGAGAAAAGAGACTGATCAATAAATAACACCTTTTTATTGAACACGCCCGTCTCTTCCTTTTCTCTACAATCTGATGAGACTAAGAATGCACGTACTGACTGAGTAAAATAAATTGCCTTTTGTTCACACGACTCTCGAGATATACTCTTGATTAGGGGAGAGCAAAGTTGTCATGTTCTATGGTTGTCAGAAACTAAATCCCTTCTTGTCTAATCAGGGAAGTTAAGTCCTTCCTGAACATTCGAGAAAGTTTCTAGTGAACTCTGAGCTAGCTGGCAAAACCCAAAACTTTAAGTCTAGTATCGACAGTAGTAGACCTAGTTAACGTCTGGCCTAGGCCTTTACTGCTGTAGGTATTATTCCAATGCGCAGAGCCTATTGGGATGATAGGACCTACACTACATGGCGCCCAACGCGTTTGGAAAGGGCGATAAAACTAACGTAAGACATTTAGAGTAACTCAGTCGTGCTTTCTCACTCAGACCCCTTTTCCCATAATACTCCAAAGACGTCTGGAGTGGGTGAAAGGTTATATCCGCCAGACCTCGCAGGAGGGAACTCCTATGTATGGTTCTTGGTATAAGTCAACGTTGAAGGATACACTGTTCCAAAATATTGTGCATCTAATCTTTGTTTCCATAAGAAACCTGATCTGCAAACAAACAAAAAAATAACCATCCTGTCAGTAAAATGGGAGACAGTGATGAAGAAAGAGAGGCAGTTACATTAGCAACTGAACTCGCAGCAGCTGATGCTACCATGCAAGACGCAGACCTGGATATAATACTCATTCCGGTCATCAAAAGGAAATCTATAACCATAAAACTTATAGAAAATGGACTGACACCTAGAGGTGGTACAGTCATATTCGTAATTGAGGCACACGAATATCGGCAGACAGAGGTATACTATTCATGGATAAATTTTCCAGCAGAAAATCCTGTAACAAAGTACTTCCACTATTACAAAATAGAGGAACCTCCTGAAAATTACACTCCTTTCGAGGAGGTGGAAGTACCACTCAAATTTCAAGAGCATTTGCTCTTATTTGATGGCGCCCTAAAACATAATAATCACATCACCAGGCTCGGTCCTTTAGGTAGACCAGGAGCAACGTGGCCGGTCCTAGCCGGATACACACCACATCCAGACATCGACGGGATGTCTGCAGCTAACTTGCTAACACAGCTAAAACAATTAATAAAAATACATAGACAATTAGTCCAGTATGTGATGGGGACTTCAACAATTCAACCAGCGATTAAACTCCCACAGCTGACCCCTCACTAGGGGAACACAAATAAAATTACACCACAGAACATCCAGTCCTGCCTAGGTAAAGTACCGGCTAAACGGGAACAAATACCATTCTGGCTAGCGCAGAAAATAACCCAAATAGAGGCGGTGTTTCCAGACACTACCCCGCTAGAAAAGCACAGGATTCTGACTATCTGTCTTCCAATGGGAATCGCACCACACATTGAGGACTGTGACACTTGGGGTACAGTCTTTGCTTCCATCTACACAAAAACGCACGGTGTTCCATCCATTTCGGTAATACCAGATGTGCTAAAACAAATTCAAGATGAATATGGTCCAGAACCCGCTTTAACTCTTGGTATGAAATTACTGAAAGACTTCAAGCAGGTCTCGGCTATATTATTAGCCAACATAAAAGGTGAAGCAGCAAACGTGGCGATCCGCCAGAGGTTAAAAGAGACAGATATAGCAGACCAACCAGCTGAAATTGCCAGAATCATAGAAAAATCCTATGAGGAACTAGGTAGAGATAGTTTAGGTGGAATACCAGTAAAACCGCAACTAATTGAAAGTCCTGAAAAAATATTTTTTAATAATAATTCTACATCACCAAAAAAGAACTGGGATGGAAACAAACAATCCAATCCTAAAGAAAAGAAATTCCAGTCCAGAGGAAGGTCTCCTAGGCGAAGAGAAAAATCTCCGAACCAAAGACACAGGTCACCTCAGAGTGACCCCTCTGGGAAAAGATATAACCTTAGGAATAGGGATAATATAAAAAAAGCCTGATAGATATCAAGACATTGATACACGTCCCTCTCAATCTTTTCAGACTTCCTTGCAGAAATCGGAAAGAAGAGGACGATCAGAACAAAGAGAAGAGCACGCCAAGTCCAAAGACAAGGAACCTGCTCAGCTAAAAAAGAAATTACAATTTCCAAAAAAGAAGGTAGCCAGCATTAAAATAGTTAACAATGCCGAGAATACTGAGGACACAACTGAAAAACGGAGAATGGGCTCAGACAATGCTAGACAGCGTAGCAGAAGTGAGCATAGCTCGCAAAGTCCTTATGAATCATCTGGAGACAGTGGACACGAATGAATATCTTCAAGTGGAAACTGCGGACACCAGAGTTAGCAAACCTCACAAAATATACGAAATAACATCGCGTATAGAGGGGGATAAGACTAGAAAAATAAGGGGACTATTTTGGGATAATCTCTCCAAGGGCTATGATATCCTTCTAGCTGAAAAAGACTGGCCACCAGAGTTTGTCAGGGAGTGCCCTCATGGCGAAGAAATAATTATGCCTGCCTTCTCAAATCAAATTCCTATTCATAAAAAATACACACTTGCTAGAAAGTGGGCAGTGGCTCTAGCTCCTGCTTTATATAAAAATCACGTGGGATGGGATGAGGACTCCCCTCCTCACAAAATCCAGTTAAAATCACAACCAACTGCACAAAGGCAGTACCCAATTAAGCAAGAAGCTAAAAAACAGGTAAATGAAATACTAGATCAGCTAGAATACCAGGGGGTGATTGAAACTTGCACCTCACAAATGAACAACCCTTTGTTTCCGGTCTCCAAACCAGACAATTCATACCGTCTAGTTTTGGATTACCGACACCTTAACACATGTTGCAAAACCTTTGCAGTGCAAAACTCACATAGTGCTGCACTAATGAATAACATAGTGCGCAAAAAATACAAAACAACATTAGACATCTCTAATGGATTCTTTTGTCAAAACATAGAACCAGAGAGCAGATATTTAACTGCATTCTCAATAAATGGCACTCAAAAACAATTCGGTCGGTTAGCCCAGGGGTACAAGAACAGCCCGGGGGTATTCTCAGCGAGAGTAACAGAATTACTACAACTATATGATGATGAAGCATTATCTTATGTCGATGACATATACTTAACAGATGATGACTTGGAGACTCACTTGAAAAGAGTGAACACCATAATACTTGGGTTCGCAGCAGAGGGTTACAAATTCAACTTTAAAAAATCCAGAATTGCCCATCTGACAGTCCTGTTCTTAGGATATGAATTATCAAGCGAAGGCAAAAGCCTGGCTGACAATTTCCTAGAGAAATGTGCCGTACTCCAAGCACCGAGAACACTAAAAAACTTACAGTCAATCCTAGGCTTCCTAAATTTCGGAAGAACATACATTGCAAATTACGCAGAAAGGGTCAAACCCCTTTATGATCTGATAAAACCCGATTTTAAAAGATCCAATTGGACTCAAATACACACAGACATTTTGAGATCCCTACAAACAGACATGCTAATTAAAACAAAATTAGAAACACGTGATAACACACGCAATCTTGTGATTCGAGTCATCCCAGGGAGATGCGGATTCACATACCTGAACTCTAATGAGGGAGAAAAGGTACCAATTGCATTCAAATCACACTTGTACACTAAGGCTGAAATGAAATTTAGCCCAACGGAAAAAATTCTTACTGCAACACAGACAGCTATAGCAAAAGAACGAGCCCTGGCACAAGGTAAACGAATAATAATCGTGACACCGATACCAGCCCTAGAGGCTGTAACGAAAGCAAGCATTCCAAATGCTAAGGCTCTCCATCCGAGATGGATACAATGGGCTAATTCTCTTGCTGCAACAGACGTGGCGTACGAATTTGATCCTTATTTAAAAACACAAGAATTTCTCCAATATGAATTTGAATGTCCTCCGCCGACCGAAATTTTGCCTCTAGAACACTACGGCTGTATAATATATACAGACGGATCAGCACAACCCGCGGTGGGGGGTAAGCAAGCTTACAGTGCTGCGTGCGCGATCGTTAAAGGTCGCTGGCACGAAGGAAAATTTAAACCAGCAATCACTAAAACACAATCTTTAGGAGATTGTACGGCTCAGCGAGCTGAACTACTGGCATTCAAGATGGCGCTTGAAAATACCGATCGAGAATTCCCCACACTCATAGTGTGCGATTCGTATTATTGCGTTCAGTCTTATAATGAATATTTGCAGATCTGGCTTCAGAATGGTCTTAAGGATGCAAAAGGAGGCACAATCAAGCATAAAATGCTCTGGGAACAAGTAGTTCTTTTACAAAAAGAACTACCAAAGACTCACGTGATTCATACGCTGAGTCATCAACGTGATGGCGTTCACGTTGCAGGGAATTCATTGGCTGATGAGGCCGCGAAAGCAGCTGTGCAAACGGCTTCCGTAGCTGCCATCACCCGGTCAAAAACAAAAATAGACAGCGAAATATTACAAGCTGTCAGCGCTTCAGAAAAGGATTCGATAGAAACACTCCCGAAAGGCTTTCCAGTAAAATACTCATACATAACTGATGCGAACAATGTTCCTTTTGCTCGAATCCCTGGAGTGGGGGATAGGGCAATTCCAAACATGGAACACAGGTTACGACTAATAATAGCGGCACACGAAGGGCTTGCTTCCATCCATGCTGGCGTCTCAGCCACAGTATCATTATTAAAACAGAGATACTGGTGGCCACAAATGAGAAGACAAACAAGGAACTATGTTCTAGAATGTGAAATATGTCAAAAAATGAAAGTATCAACGGTGAGACGTCCAGCGCAGACGCCCCTTCTAATCTCGGATAAACAGTTAGCCTGTGTTTATCTAGACCACTGTGGTCCCTTACAAAGGGATGGTAACTATAAATATATCTTGGTCACAGTGGATTCATGCACGAGATTCATATGGATGTGGCCCCAGCGAACGGCTGACGCCAGAACTGTTATAAAAGATTTGCGAGTCTTTATCGGCACATACGCAATTGGCATGCTGCATTCGGACCACGGTCCTGCTTTTAGCTCTAGAGCTTACAAGGAGGCCATGGTCAGCATGGGCGTGGCATTGCGGTACTCTTGTCCATTTCACCCTGAGGGGAACGGAATTGTTGAAAGAAAAAACCGTGACATAAAGCAATCTATAACGGCAAAGGTATTAGGTTCGGGAGCTGGGTGGGTCAAACATCTAATAAGTGTCCAACGTAGTCTAAATAACATGCCAAGAAATTCTCTGAAGGGATTCAGTGCGTACGAATTATTATTTGGAACTAGGATGTTGATCTCTGACATTGATAGTCAGACTTCAGTGGTGAAAGAAAAAAGCTTTGATATCAAAGACCGTTTGGCTATTTTGCAGGACTTAAACAAAACAAGAAAAGACCTGAGCAACATAAAATTGAAACAACAGCCAACAACCACTGAAGAACCACCACCTGTCCCAGCAAGACCTGTCTGGATTCCAAAAGTCGGGGATCTAGTCAGGGAAAAGATCGCGGTAAAGAAGGAATTTGGGCCTTCTTACAGAAAAGCAGTTCCTGTCTTGTCTGTCAACGGGACAAGATCAGTTGTACTACCGCCACTTGCTGGAAAAAAGGAGAACCGAGTTGTATCCATCGACCTGGTAAAACCACAACATGTGGCCGATAACAAACAGTAGGCCAAGTGGACTCCCAATAAGTAGCAGAACACCAAGGTTTGCTACCAGTACAGAGGTCCTAACGAAGAGGCTCATCACATTCGAAACGCCTACAGAAAAACAACAAGGACTATGCAACAATGCAATAGAACTCAGACCTCTGAAAACCCAAATAAAAACATTTAGCAGAGACACACCAATCTATAATGAAGTACCAAGTGAAAATGCAAGAAACAGAAATCCTGAACCAATTGGCACAATTGACAGAACTGCATCCGGCTACTTCATAAACTTCGATGATTCCTCTGAAGGGTTCAGTGAATCAAAGACACAGCCATCATCAAAAACCTTTAAAGATAAAGCTAAAGAACTTTTGAAACAATTGAAAGAAACATATCTGATTTCTCCATGGATTGAATTTTGGGTGGGTTTTGGTGCATTTATCCTCATACTTTGGCTCATCATGATACTAACTTTGGGACGCTTCATTGAGGGAAAATATGCAAAAATGGACACAGCAAGTCAGAAAATCAACTTGATCCTCAAACCACACACATCTTCACACATCGAGAAAAGAGAACTTTCTTCAGTCAACTTCACAGCCAATCCGATACCTGGTGGGGTAGCCTGGGACAACACTGACTATGAAATTTATGGTCCGGTCGAAATCCTAAAATATCCACACCAAATTAAGATCTCATTGAGTGACTTTGCAAAACCAAGCTCATTTGCTGATGATTGGGACTTCGAAAGCATTAATAATATGATGTCTGACTTAGTAATGTCTGCTAAATTTACCAAACATGATTATTTGCAGGGTTCTACAAATTATGATAGTATGTACTGTTATAACCACTATGGTAACCATTTTTTACATAGATCTGCACAACCTAGAAATGTTTTAAATTATAATCAATGGGAACATTGTGCAACCCCTCCAAAAGGAAGCTCAAGGACCTTCTATGACAAATATTCATACTTTTCAGGTTTTAACACAAGTAATGCTGAAGCATTCTATTTTAAATTGTCAAACAAGACAGGGACAAAGACCATGATAACCAACACAAAATTGATATATTCAGACTCATTCTTTGAAAAAATGAATACTTTTGGTTTTGATTATTGGGACAAGAATGTTGAATTGAAAAGTGTTTGGGGTACAAAAGAATGGCAAGTACAGGGTATAGAATCTATGTTTAGAGCCTGCATGATCCCAGAACAAATGATATTTTTAAATGACACTGTTCAACAATCCACCTGTCTTGGCCTAGCCAAAATCAAAGACTTAAATAAACCGTCTATTCCAAAGCCAACAATGTTCAGCAATAGCTCTACAGATGAAGAGATAGACGTAAATTATGTATTAAACCAAAACAGAACACATCCTGATTGGAAACAGTGGTTGATCTGGCCCACAGATACAAATAACTGTCAAGATAGATTCCTGAACAAAACACAGGGGTTCAAAATGACCAGGCCAGACCCTAGATATCCCCAAAGACATCACCCAGGGATAATAACCACCTACAGTGTGGGCAAATTATGCCTTCAATGGCTACAAACTTCCACACTGGCAGAAATTAAACAACACCTAACTTTACTTACTGATGGTGCTGACTTGCGTGATTTCATTATGGGACCGCGCAAACAGCGTCAAAAACGTTTCATAGCAGCCTCTGTATATGCAGCATACAATGAGGCCTGGAAGGTTACTCAAATTGAAACAGCAGAGAGAATACGGGAAATTGACCGTATTAATTTGGAAAAATCACTTTCTGTAGTGGACAATGGGTTAATGACTCTGTCCTCCAGAATTTTTTCTTTGGACAGCATTGTGTCTTCAGCAATCGACATATTGTCGCAGACTTACTGTTATTACAACACGGTCAGTCACAATTGCGCTCTATTGTACAGCTTGGCTGGACGTTACAAAATCTGCGTTCAGGCTATGTGCCTTGGCGTTTAATCAACACAACGTCACTATTCCAAATCTTTAACCTTACTGATAGACAAATCAGTATGGCACAAAAGGGTGCTGATTATACAATCTTGAGCATTGAAAAACTCGAAAGATTACCAGTGACAATGTCAGAACGACCTGTCAGTGAATGGATAATACATGGGATAATAAATATTCCAATCTCAACCTTCAGGTTTCAATACTGCCAAAAATATATACAGGCTGGCATGTACGAGAAATTGGGAAAGGGGTACATTAAAACATCATGGAACCTGCCCTATTCACATGCATGTGTCAGTAATAAAGGACAGAAAGTGTTTCTAAGTGGCAATAATTGTGCGATGTCACTAAGCGGCACGCTTCTGTGTAACGGAATTAGTTTGCATGGAGCCTGTGAAGGGAATTCATACAACCTTTCATGTCACCAGCAAGGCGCACCTGCAACAGAAATAGAACCATTCTTTCAAAGACTCTATAATGGGAGTTACATTCTAATTGTAGACCGCAGATGTTGTAGTCTTATGCCCGGGACTCCTTATCTAGTAACTACGACTGCGAAGGTCAAGTGCTGTGGACGCTCATTGTTCCCCAGCTCCTTTCCAGACAGGGAGGCAAGGGCATGGCCCAATTTGAAAATTACTTCTATTCGAATAGATACTTTAAGCAGAATGAAAACAGTGCTTCTTCAGACGCCTACAAGGCTCACGTCATCAAAAGAAACGTATGATCTACAAGTCGCAAGGACGACTGCAGAGATACATTCATTGTTATCAACTAATTCCTCCATACATTTTGCAGAAATACTAAACGAAATCTTAAATATTTCTGATACCAATGGGGTCTCAAAGGTATTTAAGACAGTATTTTCGATGGCATTAACACCATTCAAAGCCATACTGGGTATTTTTCCAGATTTCGTCCATTCGATTTTTGGCGGACTTCCCCTGATCTTGGGACTAATTGCAGGAATCCTATTCTTGGTCCTTATTTTTCGGTATGGCAACCCATGTCACAGACAAAACTCTTGCGACAAGGGAAGAAACAATCCTAGCCATTGGATACCGGGACCGGATATCAAAAATCCTGGGACTCTCCCGGCTTAGAGACCTGAACATGACTTGGTTTCTATCATTTCGACCAATGTGGCAAAGATGTGTTTTACCTGTATTAAGGTGTCTGCTATGCGGAGAAGAATGCGTGTTAGACACCTGTCTGACGCTACAATCGGATGCGCCAATGGATGCAGAAACATTGTTGAGCCCGATCAAGGTTCATGCTTTGTGCTGCCCTCAAAGGCTACCAATCCTGATGACAGCATTCGTGGAAGCTTCACCACTACGATTGATGGGTAGTGAAGTTCAAGATGAAAACAGCATCGATCAGGTACGACCTTCTGTCAGCAATGCAAATCAGAATGTCAATGGAAACAATCATGCGCACGAATGCATGATTACACCTATTTCCGAGTTAGTGGAACTTTCCCAGGAAGCTGTTGACAGTTTTTTCGAAAGCCTAAATGATATGATGTTCTCACCAGAGCAGAAATAGAGACTTTTGAACAAGCTCGCACACGGCGTTCCCTGAATTCGGCCTTCAACTTTAAAAATAAAGTCACATGAACAATTTTCCCTCCGGTTCACGGACAGCAATTTTTCAGCAGCCCCAAATTATTTTTTCATATTTTTCGGGACACTATCTTCTGCTTAAAGTAAGAACTATTCTTAAAGAACTAAGGTTTCTAAATTTTAGATAGCTTATAGACATAGCTTATAGACATTAGCTGCCCGCTGGTATGTTCATAAATATTTTAAATATTTTATTCTGTGATGGAATGGTCTCGAACTTTTTTCTGTATTAAGAGCCATTTCATGTGTATATTCTCATATACCAAATAAGCAATAATGTATACAAATGCGTGATTACCTTAGCATTATTACACAGCTTGAGTGCATACAATACATATGATTGCAACTTTTCAGTATATTTGAAAATTTCAAAATGCATTTATGTATTTTGGGGTGGTAAGGTATACACAATACTCTATAGTATGTTGTACTATGTTTTACTATGCATAGATTAGTAAATATGACCATAGTTAGCGTGGAGTGGGTGTGATGTATTCCTATAGGTTCTGAATCGATCCCCCTATTCCTGACCCTATTCTGGTTAAAAAACCAACAAGTTAACTAACAGTCAGCCCATGAGGCAGAAAACCCCCATGATGCAGATACCGTTATCTGACGCAGTCACACTACGGCACAGGAACGTGTTATCTGATTAGGTCATAACGCTTGCGATCTAGTTAGACAAGCGATATTCCTCCAGCCCCTGATAAGGCATACGGAGTTCTCATAACAAATCAAACCTATGACAACCTGGGCAAAACCCTGCGGCCATTGTTTTGATTTCACCGAGAACTTCAGCAAAAGAATGTGCTAACGAGCAAGTCGTATGACATCCTTATTGACGTATCTATGTCCATCCTTACGTCAATCTCGGCACCTTAAAGGTATAAATATTACCGATATTGCCCTATGCAAACGCACGCGGTGGTGACGAGACGGAGCAGCCATACTTGCCAAAGCCCAGAGCAGAGCAGACCCCGCTGGCACAGCCCCGCCTTCCTGACGCGCTGAGAACGAGACGCGCTGATTTCTCCTGCCGAGAGATCCAGCACCGGCGCTTCCGGGTAGCCCTCGCAGGCAGCCTGGAATATCGAGACCAGAGAGAGAGATACCATCCCTCATTCAACCTAGATTCCAGGTACAGAACTGAATAACCCCTCACAGAGAATTCTTTAGTTATTTACTTGGCAAAAACAAACTTAACTTAAACTGTAACTTTCTATTCCCGCCCACGTACTAGGCTTAGGTCAGGTACACGGGGTAGGCGTATTTAGAAACACCAGTTGAGTACGTTTAGTCAAATGTATATGTGTATGTAATATATTTTATTCATTTTAAAACATCTTATGGCTTAGAAACCATATCAATGTTTTTACAGTATTATTTTATACTATTGCTTTTAATGTATGCACTTTACTTAGCTATAAGTATTGCAATAATATCGATCCATTTCTCTTGTATGAGAAAAGAGACTGATCAATAAATAACACCTTTTTATTGAACACGCCCGTCTCTTCCTTTTCTCTACAATCTGATGAGACTAAGAATGCACGTACTGACTGAGTAAAATAAATTGCCTTTTGTTCACACGACTCTCGAGATATACTCTTGATTAGGGGAGAGCAACGTTGTCATGTTCTATGGTTGTCAGAAACTAAATCCCTTCTTGTCTAATCAGGGAAGTTAAGTCCTTCCTGAACATTCGAGAAAGTTTCTAGTGAACTCTGAGCTAGCTGGCAAAACCCAAAACTTTAAGTCTAGTATCGACAGTAGTAGACCTAGTTAACGTCTGGCCTAGGCCTTTACTGCTGTAGGTATTATTCCAATGCGCAGAGCCTATTGGCATGATAGGAACTACACTACAAAACAGGTGCATCAATCAGTGGGGAGTAGATAGGCATGACAGATTACAACGGGGGAGAAAGGTCCGCATTACCTACCCTTTCACTACTTGCAAAGATTTTCCTACGTATATTTGCAAACAGGGAATACCTCCAAAAAGAACCAATTCCCAAACAGTCAATGTTTGGGCAAACAATCAATCAATGAGGAACGAAATAGGCACGACGTGTTAAAGGTTTGCGTTACCTACCCTTCACTATCTGCAAAGGGAGAGAGAATATTCCTATTCTTCCTCGTTTGCAGGCAGAGAAGATCCTTAAGAGAACCAACTTCGAACAATTCAATGCTCGATTCAAACAATCAACAAGGGGTACTGTGAACACAAATGGACGCCGCTTATGTACATACACATTGCTATTTTCAACAGGTTGTTCTTAATGTTTCTATTTTAGCGAGGTCAAAAAGAGATCCCATTAGTGGCCTACTGATTTTGCTTGATTCCTTTTGTTTTTTTACACGATTTTTCGCTATCTGCAAAGACTAAACAGAGTATTGCGACTCTGTGCTTGTTTGTAAATAGAGAATGAACCAAAGAGAACAATCAATCAAATGGAGAGAGAAGCAGGCACGACGGATTACAACGGGGGCAAAGGCCTGCGTTAACTACCCTTCACTATCTGCAAAGAGAGAGTACTCCTAATAGAAATGAGGGGTGGGGGGCAGCATTCAAAGCAGATCAGTGTGCATAAACACGAAAATGTTTTTACTTACCACGTACTTGACATTCGACAGCCTATGATATTTGCTATTAAAAAACCATTGAAATTCACTGAAAAAACCATAGGTTATAGACTATATATAGTTAGGAATTAGCATTTACAAAACCTTGAAAATTCACTGAAAAAACCATAGGTTATAGACCATATATCGTTAGGAATTAGCATTTACAAAACCTTATTTTACTCACACAAAACCATTGAAATTCCATATATAGTTAGTTGCACTAACTATATATCGCGCACCCGCAATCCACTGCTGATGATGTCACATATTACATCATTCATGACATGGTCAGTGACATCACTGATGACATCACTGATGACATCTCAAATGACATCACTGATGACATCACTGATGATATCTCATTTGACATCAATGGTCACATCAATGATGATATCATTAATGTGACAATACAATGCATCTCCTCACACTTTAATATAACCTCTGTTACACCCAGTGTTAAATACAGAGTATAATTTTTGAAACCATTGACACACCAATACTAGTTACTACATACGCACTCACTGATTCCTACGTCTACACACACATTCACTCATTCACCCATACAATCATTCATACATACAATCACTCATCTTTACAACACTATCATATGCACTCATACACCTATACAGACACTCACACTCTGCCACTCATCCATGGAGTTACTCACACACCTAGTCAGTCCTGTAAAGAATCAATCACACTTCCATTTTCTTATCTATACAGTTAAACATAGAGTACCTTACATTTTCAAACATATACTAACACATACTTACTCTCTTATACAATCATTGATACAAGTACACATTGATCTGCACAGAGTCACACATCTCCCAGCCAGCCACACATACACTCAGTCTCCCATACAAATACTTGGACAATCAATTAATAACCCATATAGTTACTCATATAGCTACTGATCAACACATGCAGCAGTTTACAGAGCAACAGACATAATAATGCACAAATTAAGACAGTTTAGTCACTAACCCATGCACTCAGTGAGACACATTTAATCACTCACTCATACAGTCAGTCACCCACCTACTAAATGCTTCATCCAGACACTTATACATCTACTCATTCTTCAATATGTAAAACATATTTAAACTTTACAGAAACACACAGTCACTGGATGATGTCATCAGTGATGTCATCAGTGATGTCATTTGAGATGTCATCAGTGATGTCATCAGTGATGTCACTGACCATGTCATGAATGATGTAATATGTGACATCATCAGCAGTGGATTGCGGGTGCGCGATATATAGTTAGTGCAACTAACTATATATGGAATTTCAATGGTTTTGTGTGAGTAAAATAAGGTTTTGTAAATGCTAATTCCTAACGATATATGGTCTATAACCTATGATTTTTTCAGTGAATTTTCAAGGTTTTGTAAATGCTAATTCCTAACTATATATAGTCTATAACCTATGGTTTTTTCAGTGAATATATATATATATATATTTATTCCTGGCTATAACATACTTGAAACCTATGGGTTTTTCAGTGAATTTCAAAGGTTTTTTAAATGATAATTCCTAACTATATTATACCTGAAACCTATGGTTTTTCAGTGAATTTCAAATTTAAATGCTAATTTCTAATTATAATGTTCATTAAGCATATCTGTTTTTTTCTTTCTTTTTCAATTATCATCCCAATCTCAACCTAGTAAAAACTGCAAATATCACCACTCTTCAATTGATTCCTTCCGCCAACAAAATCGCCACAAACCACTAAAAAACCAGGCGATAGCTCCACCTACAAGTAACAAATTAACATCAACATTTAACTGGTGTAAGGAGGTCGACTATCTACTGCGTGAATTACACCCAACTCACACCCATATTTAAAGACGAATATGTGATAGAGGTACTAATCATGCACCTCCAACACCCAACAAAGTCACAAAACCCAGCGCCACCACCACAACCACCCCCCCGGACCACTCCCCCCTACTACCTCAGAGGCAGGGCAAAACAGGACAACGGACCTTCCCAAGATACCATATCCTCCCTACCATATCCTCTCAACCGCACAATAGCTGAATGTTCAGAGATGTGGCAACCAACTATGTATAAGGGAGTAAATTCGCACATCAACAATAATTTACAGAATCCCAAGTGTACCGGTGATATGCTATACACAACTCACTATAGAAACAAAAAACTTTTCCATGTGGAGATATAGTATGGATACATGTAGTGTACAGCAAAGTGGACGCAACCATATTATCTCAGACACTGGGGAATAGCTCCGTCATGTAGCTGTGTTGTCCCCCCCTTGAAGCAGAAGTGGAGTGGGCTGGTCCAACGTACGAAACTCCAGCGTAAGAGTATAAATACATGGGCTACGCCTTGGGCGTGGTTCACTTGTGTGAAGACAAAAGACTCTGGCACAGCAAAGGTTCTCACCCTGCCACGTGGCTGCCGCCAGGACCACGTGCCTCCTCGATACAGGCCCATTCCGAACTCAACGCCACAGCACCGCAGACATAGGTCTGTATCGACTACTGCCTTCGATCTACACTGCGGACAGCAGGGTTCACAACTTGAATTCAGCTTTGGATCTAAACTATGGAGAACATTGAATCAAGCCTTGCTTTCTTTAATGCAGAGACAATTGTACTATAATTCTTCAGGATGTGACAAAAAGCATTGTCTATAACTGTGCCGACTACTGCCTTCGATCTACACTGCGGACATCAGGGTTCACAACTTCAATTCAGCTTTGCATCTACACTACGGACAGTAGGAAATTCAACCTTGATTTATTTATTGCAGAGACAATTGTAATGTATGTCTTCAGATTTTGTTAAAGTATGTGACAAAAAACGTTCGTCGATGTCTGTGCTGACTACTGCCTTCGAACTACACTGGGGACAGCAGGGTTCACAACTTGAATCTAGCTTTGGATCTACACTACAGACAATATTGAATCAAGCCTTCCTTTATTTAATGCAGAACAATTGTACTCTATGTCCTCAGATTTTGTTAATGGATGCTACAAAAAACATTCCGCAATGTCTGTACTGACTACTGCCTTCGATCTACATTGTGAGGGCTCACGATTCTGGTGGAATTGCGATTGCACATGACGTATTCCAATAAGCAAGAGACATTGTACCAGTGCGACCCGCCTGAACAACAAATCATCGCAGGGTATGCACACGCTGAGTTCTTTAGGTACCACTAACGCACTGCATGACAAGTCATCTTCACGTGGCCTTAAGGCAGAATTCACAAGGCAAAAAACATTGCTACCAGTGCGGCCTGCCTGTACCACGCATCATCGCAGGCTCCACAGAACCTTGCTTCAAGTGCCACTAACTCACAAGCTAAATTACCAATACTGTGCACCTCTACTCAACGCCACGTGGTTGTGGGCCCTTGCTATCCGCTGCCTCCTGCCTACACTGCAGTCATCCGACCTCACAATTAAAAAGACTCTTCATTCATTATTTGCAGAGTGCAGTACCAAACAAAGTATAACGTCCCTCAAACCTACACAATATCCCTTTAGTAGCCTTCCTTCAAAAACTTCTTTTATATCAGTTCAAGGTTTAGTTGAATAACAAAATTCACCCTACAAGTGCAAAGTAACAGTGAATGGCAGGGTACACTGCGGATAGCACAGGTCACAATTTTAACTATATTAACTATAATGTCCCTGAAACCTACATATTTTGAAGTATTCCATATATGTTTTGTCTTTTATTTGAATCATGATTACAGATGATGTAGTCCAGTAGGCAACAGACAATGCTTCCAGTGCAGCCCATTCGGACCACGCATCATCGCAGGGTGAGCACACACTGAGCACCAGATGTACCACTAACTCAGTACACCATAAATAATCGCCACGTGGCCTTTTTAAGGCAAAATTCAGTAGTCAAAAGACATTTTTACCAGTGCGGTCTGCCTGGACCACGCATCATCGCAGCCTCCACACAAACTGCCCCTACCTCAGTGCACCACAATTTATGAACCTTTTACGATAGAATCTTCTGTGTATTATTTCACATGTAGTGCTCCTACCTTTGTACAGCAGAAGTCATAAACCGTTTATAATGGAATATTTGTGTACGATATGATGATAACTATTGTACTTGTTACCAACAGCAACGTAATAAAATGGAGTCGAGCGAATGTGCCCGTACTCACTTCATCTATCTATCTGTGTCTGTGTATTCATTATGTTTGTAAAATGTTGCTCCTGCGCCCTACCACATTATATTGTGCTGTAAGCAGGGAATGCAACCATCTTACCTCTGGCAGTAACAAAAACTTCTGGTATTTAACTTTCTCTTGCTCATTTTAAAAATACGAACGTAAAAACTGGATCATTACAATACTGCAAGCAAAGTGTATAGTAAATTTATAAGTATATGCTATTGCTCAAATTTTTTTTTGTAGCATATTTATATAGCGCGAAGTCGACCCAAAACTATATCAGCGATATACATGAGCACCGTATTTACAGTACATTTTCAGGCATGCATACATTACGTGATTTGTCTACAATAACAGGATGTGGACGCGACTCCGAAGCTCGAACACAGATTTCCAGCACCAAGTTCTACAGTATACCTGAATGACCACATACGTGTATATATATTAGCTGCCCTTCATGGGCCAAAAACTGCAACCTAAAGCTTTCATAGCCCTGTATTACTACATCTACAACACTCCACTGAATGTACAACAAACATTCATATTTGCAGAAATGCATCATGTCCACCATCTTTTATGTGTGGAACTATGGATGAATGTAGGGTCAGTGATGTGTGACTTCACAGACATAATGACACATTGGTAACCCTGGGCGGGCAACTTTTCTACGCCCACGAAGTGGGCGTAGTGTTGCCTACTTTGCCTTTGCAAAGTAGGCGAAGCAGGCAACACTACGCCCACTTCGTGGGCGTAGCGAAGTTGCCCACCACCAGCCTCCCTCCCGCCCTCCCTAAATGCCTAAATGATATTATAAAAGAATTATAAAACCACTTACCTTGTCTGCCGCGTCCCCGGGGCTCCCTCTCGTCATCGCGACGCCAGCGCCGCCGTCTTAGTATTAGTATCCAAGACGCGCGCGCCGGCGGCGTGATGACGAGAGGGAGCCCCGGGGATGCGGCGGACAAGGTAAGTGGTTTTATAATATCATTTAAGCATTTAGGGAGGCGGGATGGAGGCGGGTGGCGCGTAGTGGGGCTACGCGAAGTGCGTGGGTGGGCGTCGTTTTTTGCCCACTTCGTGTAGCTTCGCGAAGCCCCACTACGCCCACTACGCTCAGGGTTACACATTTGCGTTTAAGACCCGGGTGACGGCAGCACTACAATACAGACACCCAAATCAGTTCATTTCTCATATAGCTCACGACGGAGCCACGCCCATAGCTCCGGAGTCATTGTTCACAGCCTGGGGCAGTACTGGCATACGTCAGGCCAGCCCACTCCGCTTCCAGGAAAACACAACAACGCTACATGGCCCAGATTTACATTGTAGTGATTTCTTGGTTCCAGGTCTAGTTGTCAGAATGGCACACACACTCTCCCTCATGGCTGGTATACACCCACACACCACCCATCCAGCACAGGCGTCACAACACACACGACCCTACCAATAAAAAAGACCGGGCGCACGTGCTCTACGCCATTTTAGAGTTGCTCCTATCTCAAGCGCTGTGATGGCTCGACCTGGTGGTTCGGACGCCTCATGTAGGCCCAAACTACCGAACAGGGGGGCCCACTACCACGTGCATGGCCTCTTTGGTCACTGAGTTAGTTGTACCCCAAGGACTGAGCGGGTGAAGTACCTGCGATGATGATGGGTGCACGAGTAAGAGTATGTCCTTTGCCATAGCGATATCAAAACTCAGCAACAAATGTGAGACTTCTTGGTGGCATAAGGGACTGCATAATGTAGAAGGTGCTCTGTCCGCGAAAAGGTGAGCAGTGAGGCCTGGGTGCGCACCGGAGGGAGTAGATGCGATACAGCAGACTGGATACAAAAAAGCAACGCAGCGATTTCGGCATACGCAGTCCTACATACCCTATCTTATTCCATTTGTATTTTTTTTTCCTATAGCAGGAAAGTTTTTATAGTCGGTCAAATGTCCGTCGCTCCTACATGGGTAGCGAAGTAGATGAGTATTTATTTTTTTATACTACGTACAAAGAAATGTATCTTATTTTGACAACCTTTCCTTTCTCAATTCATTTAGCACTTGTGCCTCCGTTGCTGTGCACAGTACAGCTCATGCCTTCGTTGAAGTGCACAGCACTGCTCACGCAGCGCGAGACATTTTCTATATATAAAAACGACGACATGAACCCAACCTACGAATCGCACACGCTCGTGTGTGTCTGTTTCCTTCCGTGCTTGGTGCGTGTAATAGACTCCAATAGCACATGAGGTTTCAATTATTGTGCCCAAACACGGGCGTGATGATTGAAACCACGTGTATGACTGCGCACCACTTGTTTTCTATAACCGGATGCAAAACATTACCACTCTGCTAATTGTTCATAAATCGAATCCCATTAAACAAGTTGGAACAGTACAAATAGTTGTATTTTTAATGGGGGAGGGAAGGTGTGTGAAAGAGCGATGTTATTCTACTCCACATTAAGATAGTGGCAATTACCAATCATAACATCTTTCTTTTACTATCTTTTAGATGTGGAGCTTCAGGGTTCACTATGTCCCGGCACGTGGTGGAAGACACACCGGTGACACAAAGGTGAGCTACGAATATTCTTTTCAGTCCCTCTCTCACTTCCTCTCTCCTTTGATGAACAAATGATGCACAATCTCATCTTCCTTTTATCTAACAGGTTGTGTTTCACAAATTGGCGCCCCCCCAACACCTCCAAAGCTTAACGTTTGAGGATTTTGCGATGATGCGTGGCCATCGTAACAATGCGTAGGAAGGTTGCTTTGACACGTTGTGGACCCTCTTTGAAACACGCCAATGGCACCAGGTGAGCAAAGAAGCTTGTTTCCGAAGAAAGGAGAAGTCACCTGTGGGCAGAGAGACTGGATAGTGTGCAGCAACTTGAGTGCGTAGGAATGTACAATCACCTCCGGGCAGTGGGAGTGGATAGGTTGCAAAAGTCTGGGTCCGCAGGAAAGGGCACTCACCTCCGGACACTGGGAGTCAATGGGGTACAGCAGTCTAGGTGCGCAGTAATGAGAACTCACCGCTATACAGTGGGAGTGCATGGGGTATATCACCCTGCGAGGAAAAGAGAGCACAGACACCTCCTTGCAGTGGGAGTTGATGTAATACAGAATATACATGTGCAGTTGTATGTACTCTGCTATTACTAACTCTATTCTATCTTTCAGAGCACTAAACTTAAGGGTGCACTAAGAACCAGCACGTGGTGGACACACACCGGAGGCAAAAAGGTGAGCTGCAAAGATTTTCCCCAGTATCAACACTACCTCTCCTGCTCCATCTATTACTTTCTCTCACACTTTCAATGTCTTTCTTTCTCTTCCTCTCTCTCACACTGTTTCTCTTTCTCTTTTCAAGTTATGAACGCTGCTGTCCACACTGCGGATAAATAAATCAAGGCTGAATTTTACACTGTCACCGGTATAGATCTAAAGCAGAATTCAAGTTGTGAACTCTGCTAAAAACAGTGTTTGCAAAAGGTAAGCAGAGCGGCCTAGATACACAATGCCTCCAATTAAACGAGCTGCAAACAAACAATATTGTCCTGTATAAGGACGTGATCTCTCACCTCATTCTGTCTCATCTCTGAATCATTGTAAAGACCTGCTGGACCACACTGTAGATTTGATCCAGCAGGCACTTCCCTACAGACACCATTCTTCAGCGCGGGCCTACAAGAGGGGTGGGATGTATCAAGTGCACTGCACACGTGCGAATAAGCAATATTGCAAAGTGTTATGTCAATCTGTGATCTTTGACCTCATTAAGTCACATCTCGGTCTCATTTTAAATACCATCTATACCATAAGATAGGCTTAAGCCTACGAGCAGCGCTGCTTTACAGACTCCTGTTGTGGGTGATTCTATGGGAGGGTGGGGTGCAATACCCTGAGTGTGCATGTGAGAAAAAGCGATCTTGCCTTCCGTAATGATGTAATCTCTCACCTCATTCAATCACATCAATGTAATTTTAAGGACCTACTGGACAGTAGTATAGACATCAGCCAGCAACAACCGCTGATCTACAGACACGTGACATTAGCTTTCAGGACACTTTAGTTACTTCCTTACTGAGTGTACAAGCACACAGGCTCCCGCCACTGCATTACATGCGAACATTAAGCTTCTAGCATACGCTCTATTGCTATGTATATTATCATTAACATGATATATTATAATTTAACCTTGTGTTTTCTCGTGCATTCAAACTCCTCTTTGAACCACTAACGATTATTCGTACTTCAAAAACGAAGGATGCACTCAACTCCTATGTTCTACCAAGTATAAAATAAACATTCATTTACCTGCAAACGTTTCCCCCATTAAATTACTTCTCTCTTTACAGAGCAAAATTAATTGGCTGAGAGGGGCTGAGCGGGAATTCTCACCTGCAATGATGCCCTGAGCTTTCTAACAAATTCCATGGCAGTATCAAGACACCGTTCGATTGTGGGGACCTTCTCGTGGGAGACACCGTTGGTAGCAGGTGAGCTGTGAAGCCTCAGTGTGTAAGACCTACAATTGAGCACCTTGCGAGGTAGGGACTGGGGTGCAGCACTCTGGGTGCACAGGTGCATACAAGCGATTTTCCAGTAAGTAATAATGTAGGAGTATATTATCAAAAAACGGCGATCTCTGGCTTCATGTATTTAATTTTAAGGACTTCTTAAACCACACTCTATCTCGCAGATCCCTGCGTCCTAGACAAATGAATGACGAACAGTAAACACTAAAGACTGAGTGCAATAAGCCAACACTCCTCCTGCCTCTCTACTTTTAACTCTCCCTCCTCTTCTCACTTCTACCCAGTACCCTCCCTTCCATTTTCACTATGATCCTTTAATTCGAACTACCACACATACTTATATTTCATTTTTGTTTTGCAGGTTACCTACGCTACTACCACTGGAGTCCATCAAACACTTTGTTTATAATATTGTTCTAATTAAGTTACGTTTCTATTTTTTTAATTTTTTTTATAAAGAATAATAAAAAAAGAACTGAGTATATATGTCTTCTTCTTCTGACAACATTTGACTAGCACCACCGAGGCTTCAGAGACTGCCGAGGCACCCCCTGCATATTAAAATAAAGATCCTGACTATGACAATTCCCAGACTTAAGTTGCCTCGAACTCCTCGAACAATTAGTAAATAATTCTCTGGAAGGAGCTAATCTCCTAGACTACAAAACGCCTCTGTACCCTTCCGTGCCCAATTCACATGTGACTTTAACACAATACTTGGGGGCATATTTACAAAGAAGCAGTTAAAATTATACCTTTTAATTTGTAAAAGAATAACTGACGGGGCTCAAAGTTTTACTAAGAAAAGAATGATGTTTATAACTAGAAGTGTAATAGCGGGGCTAACTCTTTACCAGAGGCTGTAGCTACGATTAACGGTTCCTATGGACATTTTTTAAAAGTCAAGCACCCTTGCTGTTTGGATTAGCAACATTGTGTACTGAACTTGTGACATGTGTGCTCAATTAAGTGTTCCATTAATTGTTACTATGGTAACAGGCAGTAAGCAGTTTGGGGCTAGGGTTCAAAGGTGTTGGCTGTACAAAAACCGTCATATTTACCCAAAGTTCTCTACATTACAGAGGAGAAAGCAAACAGAGACGACAGAACACTGTGTACATTAGGAGCAAAAGAAGAACACAACTCTTCGAATTAACCTCAAGAGAGGGCTCGATCAATCGCCACTGGCGTTACAAAACCCCATGTACAATTTGCCTACTCTGTACTCAACAATGTGCAATTCTTTATCGATCCCAATCACACACTGCTGCGTCCTGTTTCACAGTGTGCACTTCACTAAATACTTTGTGGCTACTTAAATGGAACACAGGATTGTCGACATTCCAAAACTTAGGGGCATATTTACAAGGACGCGTTAAAATTATCGCCGCTTTAGCAGCAGCAAACTGCCGCTAAAACGGCGATAATGGACCTTTGAGCCCTCTGACCCATTTTTTTCAAAACCCCGTAGAGTAGCGGTCCCTGGGGCTGGAGAGTACCTTTGAGCCCCCCACCCATTTATTTTGTAGCACCGAGGGATGGCGGTCCACGGGCTACACGGTCCCTCTGGACCCCCATCAAATTTAATATTTTAGACCCCGGGATTTGGCACCCCAGTTAGCTAATTTTTAAACAAGCACAGGAGCCCGCGCTTCGTTTTTTATTTTTATTACGGCGGATCGATGCACCCAGCGCACATTTCTCAGTTTAAAAAAAAATAAATAATTTGGGGGGGCCCTAGGGGTCCTTGCGGGACCCCCTAAGCAGGTCTAGAGGGTCAAAATCTTTCTAACCTGCCCCCTTTATACATTTTGAACACCTATTCCACTGATTTCTAGACCCTCACTTCTACCGAGGCACAAAATGGCAGCCAATTAGCATTCAGCATGTGATCGGGACGGTGCGCTTAGGGTGTGCTCAGGATGCGCGGATCCATCGCTGCCATAAATATATGTGTGCTTTTAATTGTGATTTTCTCAGGAACTACCAAACAGATTTACACCATTATTTATTCGGGTTCAGAGAGGGCCACGGAACTGAAACCGTGTTAATCACTGCGAGTGAGGAGCTCAGGAAGTCATTGGACGAAGGCGGAAAGGCCGACTTGATGTTATTAGATCTGTCGGCGGCCTTCAACACCGTCAATCATAAAATCTTAATCGCCAGACTTTCCGATATGGGTGTTCAAGAATCTGCCATGACTCTATTGACTTCATATCTCACTGAGAGATTCTTTCGAGTCGAATTAGGCGAATCAAACTCGCAAACTTTCAATCTGCAATGCGGAGTACCGCAGGGTCCGTCTTTGAGCCCTGCACTGTTTAATATTTACGTGGCCCCTCTGGCCGCCTTGATTAGACAGTTCAGGTTCTCAGTAATATCTTATGCAGACAACACGCAGGTCGTCGTATCTATAACTAAAAATAAGGAAGAGATTGCCGATCGCTTTAACAACTGTATGTCCCATGTCAATTCTTGGATACAATCTAACTGTCTTAAACTTAACGGCAGCAAGACCGAAGTATTACTACTGGGAGCCAATCCTCCGGCCTGGTCTTTGAAATGGTGGCCTCCAGAGCTGGGTGAGTGCCCCAAACCTGTCTCAAAGGCAAAAAATCTAGGGATCACCTTTGATTGTAGGTTGACCTTCGATAGCCAAATTAACTGTCTTACCGCCAGTTTCTGGGCCATCCTTAAAATGATTAGAAAGATTAGTTCCTTCGTTCCCACTGAGGCTTTCCAGTGGTGACTGCACTCGCTATTTCCAGGTTAGATTATGGTAATGCACTTTACCTGGGGATCCAAACTCAATTCTTGAAAAAGCTCCAACGTCTGCAGAATGCAGCAGCAAGATTGATTTTGGATATTCCCAAACATGAATCAGTCTCCCAGCAGCTAGAAGCACTGCACTGGCCTCCGGTTAGGAAAAGAATAATCTTTAAATCATTGTGCATCACGTTCAAAGCACTCCAAGGAAAGGGCCCTTCCTACCTGACGTCGCGCATAAAATACTATGTGCAGTCTAGGAACCTTAGATCTGCACAACAAAAACTGTTGCATGTCCCTAGGTTCAAGCAGTTACGATGGGGAGGAAGGAGCTTCTTGCTGAGATCTGCGAAATCGTGGAATCTTCTTCCACTAACAATTAAAAAAAAGCCCAAATCTTAAAGCATTTAGGAAAGCAGTAAAAACATGGTTATTTCAATCCGAACTCTAATTCAATTTTGCATACCAGCCTCACACGTTCTTTGACTCCGCAGCGCCAAGACGCCTCCGGGCATTCCTTGCGCTCTATACATTTAAAAAGCAAATCAAATCAAATCAATCAAATTTAAGCAAAAGGCACGAGTCTGAACCTCTTTGCCAAATTTGGTGTAATTTCGTTAAGCACTTCGGGCTGTAGCCGCGATGAAAGGTTCCTATGGAAAATTGAATGGGGAAAACACATTTTGGGACCCCCCTTTTTTCTCAGCCCTCGCTTCACAAATCACCCCGAGACTTTCAGGATAGGAGCGGACCGGAGCACACCACTAGTTTTGAAAATTTTGCGAAGATTCGTCAACCGGCGCCAAAGTTATTCCAAATAGAATGTTGCGGATTTCCTATGGAAAATAGGTCCTAACTATAACTACCTACTGGCGACCACCAGTAGGTAATTAATATATATATTTTGCACATTATGTGAACATGTTGCTGCTCAATTATGATGCTGCTATTCATCAAGCATATTTTGCACACTATGTGATTACTATGTTGCTATATTTATATGCTGCTTATATGATGAAATTTGTATTTTGCACATTATATCAATATCTGGCTGCTTTATCTTGATGCTGCTACTCATCAACCATAATTTTCCACACTACGTGATTATTATGAATATGCTGCTACGAAAATGAATTCGACATCCAATTATTTTTATGCATATTGAAAAATGATGTTGTATCATTACATTGCGAATTTGTACAGTTATGATGCATTATGCTGTACAGTAACTCTTCTATGTCCATGAGAAAGAGGGAGAAGCATCACTTCCTGGTCTAACACTTTATAAACGCCTACCCCGCTATGGCAACGCGTCATGTGATCAAGACCCGATAGGGGTTGAAACGCGTCATGGCGGACTGGCTGGTCAAATTATAATAAAGAATCTTTGATTGGCACAATTACCTGGGTCCACTATCGTCTCTTTGTTGTAGAAGAAGCAATTTCAAGCGACGGAGAAAAAAAAAAAAAAAAAAAATATATATATATATATATATATATAATCTACTGGTGGTCGCCTGTAGATAGTTATAGTTAGGACCTATTATCCATAGGAAAACCACAACATTCTATTGCCAATAACTTTGGCGTTGATTGATGAATCTTCTTGAAATTTTCCAAACTTTTGGCCAGCTCAGTCCCACTCCTTTCCTGAAAATGTGGGGGTGATTGGTCCAGTGGGGGCAGAGAAAAAAGGGGGTCCCAAAATGTGTTTTCCCCATGCAATTTTCCATAGACCTTTAGCCACGGCTACAGCCTGAACGGCTGAACGGAATTACACCAAATTTGGCAGAGAGGTAGTACTCAGTTCTGACTTGTGCCTTTGGCCTATCTGGTGTCAATCTGTTCAGTAGTTTTTGAGAAAATTGCGGTTAAAGTTATTTATATATCTATGGGCGCGGAGGATCAGCGGATTGTGCAAGGATTGGCCTCGTAGGATAAGCGCACCGTCCCGATCACGCGCTCAATTCTAATTGGCTGTCAAGTGGTTGTAAACATTCGAAACCAGGAACTGTTGGTAGCCATTTTGTGTCTCGGTAGAAGCGAGGCTGAGGAAGTCTGTGGAATATGTTGGCAAAACGTGAAGAGGGGCAAGTTAGACACATCCTGACTCCCTAGGCCTGCTTAGGGGGTGACATAGGGACTTTAAAAACAAAGTTGCGGGATGGGCATAGGATCCGCGCATTTCGCCGCCGAAAAAAAAAAGAAGCATGTATTTTTGAGATATACATCAAGCTTATGTGTTTAGATCTTGGGTGGCTCTAAAAAGAGCCCTTGTGTTTATTGAGAGATTTTAGTACCTACAAGTAAGTACCGATGCAGAGTCTAAAGTTCGAGAGGAAGACTCTGTTTCCCTCATCTGTAAAATGTACACCATCTGTCCTATAGATGCCATGCATATTGAAACGCAGATTGTTGTGGTATATGGACCCCATTCTATAGTCTAGGAGAAAAGCAGAAACAGATTTATTCACATGTTTTCTAGCTTTCTCAATCTGTGGACAAAATTGATTGGACCAGTTCCATTTTTGCCTTTGGCATATGTTAGAATATACAAAGGCAGTTTGGGGGAAAAGTGACACCAATTCTCCAAAGGTGTCCTTCATAAGCATTTCCAGACCTACCCCAGTCAAAGTGCCTAGGTCATTGCAACCACAGTGCACCATTATGAGGTCAGGGTGTTGGAGATGTAAAAAGGATTTCACCAATGGCATCAATTGGTGCCACTTTAACCCTCTCTGTCCAATCCATTTAATGTCTACGTTTGGTAAAGCTAGGTCTTTGTGAATTCCTTTCTGTTCTGCATACCTTTGCCTCCAGAAAATATAGCTGTGTCCCACAATTCACACTCTAAGCATGTTTAAGGGAGGTCTGGATGCACTCAGATGGTCTCTGTAAATGAAGTGCCTGTTTGAAAAGTTATATTTTTGTAAAATGGTGGATAAGATGCAGTTGAGAAAAATAGAAGAGAAATGATTGGTTTTTTGACAATATTCTACATTGAAAACTAGGGTGCAGGTTTCTGTTTTTTTAAAGCCTGATTCTTATTGGTTAACAAAAATTGATAGAAAGGAACATTACATAAGATAAGCTGGTATATTGAGAAGTCAAGCACACTTGCTGTTTTGATTAGTAACATTGTGTGATGAACTTTAGACCTGTGTGCTCAGTTAACTGTTTCATGAAGTGTTTCTATGGTAACAGGCAGAAGGCAGAATGGGGTAGGGTTCAAATGTATGTCGTTTGGAAAGGATTGAAATGTCTAACCAATAGAAATGTGTGTTTGGTTTTGTATTAATGTGGTAAGGAATGTGATTTGATGTTCAGGTGTATGTGTGTTGAAAATGAGAGGGAAACTCTGCCATTCTCTGGTTCTGGTGAGAGGTGTTGAAAACAGAGATTTTGAATAATGTCATTTGAGATGTCATCAGTGATGTTACTGACCATGTCATGAATGATGTAATATGTGACATCATCAGCAGTGGATTGCGGGCGCGCGAGTTATAGTTAGTACAACTAACTATAACGGGGGAATTTCAATGGTTTTATAACTATAACACCCCTGAAACCTATGGTTTTTTCAGTGAATATATATATATATACATATACATATACATATATATATATATATATATATATATATATATATATATATATATATATATATATATATATATACTGTGTGCCCTGACCCATTAGCAACATTTACTGTTTAGGTGATTGAATAAACCATCCATACATTATTAAAATGAATTTACTTTAGAAACAAAAGGGATTTATGTAATGTGTGCATGAATGTTCTATATTTGCTTTTCTAACAAAGAACATAAATCCCTTGTGTTCTCTTTTGGTGGTAAGTCTAGCCATGTTGTATATAGCATCACGTAGTATAAAGTTTCCAAAATTGACCAGCATAGCCCTAGGATATTGTGGTGATTTATCTGAGCGTTTCGGTAAAGTCAGAGGAAAACGATGTGCATGGTAAACTTCCCTGTCCATTTCCCAAGAGTTGAGTTCCGGGAATGCAGATTTAAGAAGGTTGGACATCAAGCCCCTTGGATCACTTCCTTCTAAGCCCTCAAGAATCCCGAGAAAACGCAAATTATTTCTCCTTGCCCGGTTTTCTTGGTCTTCAACATTTGCCATTAAGTCTCTTATTATGCCATCTTGTTCCTTTGCCTGTGCTTGAAGCTTGCTAACATCAGATTCTTAATTTTCTGTACGAACTTCTACAGAGCCCATTCTGTCAGAGATCTCCAAGCAGGTGTTGCCCACTTTGTTAATAGCTCCTTCAAGTTTTTGGATAGCCACATGGTCCCGTGTCTGTCTTTTTTTACGTCTTGGTGGAAGATTTTAATTGAGCTGAGGACGTCTCTCAGTGAAGGCTCTATAGTCAGTCCAGTGCCATTTCCATTTCTGTTTTGCCTTTGCCCCCTCTCTTCTTCGGGTGCGTCCGTAATGCTCTGGTTCCGCATTTGATTTTGAGTTGGAGTTTTTGCGTATTAGTTTAGTTCTCACTGAGGTTTGCTCCGTATTGCTCCCCGGATCTGTAGTTTCTGCGTGGGTTAATTTGGATTGCCTCTTGTGTCTACTTCTTTTTCTTTCAAGCTTTTTCCTAGGCGTTGTGCCTTGTACAGATTCATTTATATTTCTAGTATCCGTGAAAATCGATGCCTCCGGAGTTGGTCGTACAGATCCGAATCCGATCCTTCTGAAAGTACGTCATTGCGGGGTTGGGTCAATTCCCCCGGGTAGTATGTCTGCGTCGCAGGAGGAGGATGATCGTAGTTCTCCGCGCTTGCTTTAAATTTGAGGCAACACTCGAATTGATCCCTTTTGGTTGTGGCCACTCCAGACCCTTCTATACCGGGGCATGAGTCCATGATCTTTTCCCCCCGCATCAACCTGTTCCAATTGTGCGGCCGAGTCTACATCGCCGGGAACACCCACTTGATTGCCTTGTTGATGCATTGTGTTCAGCAGTTTCTCATTAGTAGAGCAAATGCGTAGCCCCTCCTTAATCAGTGGACTGAATATATTAGAAATTCTAGGCTGAGATCCTATCGAATATCCGGATGATTTGGCCGCTGCTTTTAAGTTTTTGAATGTTTGTAATCTTTTTGTCTTTTTTGCCAACAATTCCAAATTTTCGGTATCTTCTGATTCCTTTCCCATCTCTTTCTCTTTCTCCTTCTCCTTCTCCCTACCTTTCCTTTTCCCCTTATCACTTTCTTTGTCGGCATTCTTTTCTGTTTCAGTGTCTCTGATTTTCCCGTCTTGTTTTTTAGCTCTTACGTTGCCATCATGTTTTTCCTCATTATTTTCCTTTGCCTTTGACCCCCTGGTTTCCGGTCATCTCTGCGTATCTTTTGCCTTCTGTTGGAATTGTAAATTTCGTGCCCCTTTAATATTTCCCCGGCTCTCTGAGCTCTCCAGACTCTCTTGATTCTCCGGGGTCTGCGTCTGGGTCGGTTGTGATACATGTGGGACTTGTGAGTCCAGTGAGTCCTGTGCGTCTGATGCGTCTCTTTCCAGGGTGGATTTCAATAAGAGTCATTTGACGGCTCCCCAGCTACACCACCACCACCTGATCCCGTATTTCCCGCCATAGCCAGTGCCTGTTCAAATGCTAGCGCCTGTGATATTGGCCGTCGTACTGATTGCCTTAGCTTCAGTGGTGGAAGTATTGGTGCTTTTTTTCTCACCTTATTGACTTTTGCCCTTGCAGTTGCCCCTGCAGGTGCCCATGCAGATGTAGATAATCTTTCTCGTGTGGTCTTGCTTTCTATTTTGACTTTAATAGCAAATTTTATAGCAGTCCGTGCCCCTCCAGCCACTGCTCTTGATGCCCTTATGCCTGCTCTCTTAGTCTCAAAAGGCTTAACACATGCAGGGTGAAAGTCTAAATAGACTGAATAGACTGATGTCAAGTAGCTCATGCACGTTGTTTTATGAACTGCTCCCAGCGTTTTTACGTCTTGCTTGGGTTTTTTTGTACTTCTTTTGAATTATCGACCCTCAGGCATAACCATCTGAGCCTTACCCTAAGCCTGCTGCCTTCTGTCCACACGCAGTATTTCCGTTTTTTTAAAACTTGTTTTGGAGCTTGTTCGCTCCCTGTGAACTTTTCTCTGGCTTTCCTATCCAGCGAGCCAGCGAGCCAGTATTGCCGAGTCAGCTTGCTCGTCAGCAGTGCCAGCAGGGTTCCCCTGGCAACGTGCAGAGTGCCTCTCATTTAGGCACGTCCCACAGTGTTCGCTGATGACATGGCAGAAAGCAGGAAAGCAGGCAAGCAGTCGAGGCGAGGCGATAATGACGACTGCAGATTCAAGAAAGTGGTAGTTGGAGGCACACTCTTGAAGCCAGGACTTTTGCTAAGGGGGTAAGACCAATGTCACTGAGGTATATGTAGTATATGATATGACTGCCTGTGTTGGGAGAGTGTATCGCTGCTACTAGTAGATTTCTTCTCTTTGAGCTACCAATTTTTGCCGAGCTTGCTGGGTTGCCGGGATGCCGGTCTGTTGAATTATTGATTGATTGTTGATCTGTCAATCCGTGGGGCACGCATGCCACTCTATCTGCACCTTTTCTAAGGTTGAACGACTTGGGCAACCAGTACCGTCACTTTTCTGCCCGTTTCGCCTTACTGACAGCCACTGATCGTTTTATTGACGTTTTTCTATATTTGCTTTTAAATGTCGGTCTTAGTCATACTTATACACACGTACTCAAGATTTCATCTGTATGCAATGTGTAACGTGTATCTCATGTACTGACATCTTCCATTTATTCATATTAAATGTGCACCACTATGTAATAACTTGTCTTAGCTAGGCTGTATTTCTTTCTGCATAAAATGTGTTTTTTTATTTTCTGCTTTGATGTCTTTTACTTGCAGGTGCAATTCATGTGATTTGTTAGTTTGAGAATAGATACAACACTGTACTA
Organism: Lissotriton helveticus; assembly: GCF_964261635.1. Taxonomy (NCBI): domain Eukaryota; kingdom Metazoa; phylum Chordata; class Amphibia; order Caudata; family Salamandridae; genus Lissotriton; species Lissotriton helveticus. The sequence goes on from NC_136070.1 coordinate 471,854,291, forward strand.
GTGATAGAGAGAGAGAGACAGAGAAAAGGACCTTGACAAGGAACAGGGAGAGTCAGAGTGTCAACTGAAAGTATCCATTCAGCACTGTTGCAAAGAGTCACATGTGACCAAGGAAAACACTGTTCCCATGTTTGGCCTGGGAGAAATTATTGTTTCAGCTCACAGCATGAGAATAGAAAGAACAATGGAGCCCCTCATGATGTGAACAGAGGGATGTTACTTCGGAGATTCTGGTGGAAATAACTGGTGTTCACACTGTCTGAGGTTACAGCACTTTTCTTCGAACTTTGAGAGATTTAGACCTCAAATCTTATTCCCTTTGATTCTTTACTGAGTGTGGCTTAGGCTAACACTTTTTCCCTGATCCAAGCAGACTCTTAACCAGGTTACTGAAATTATGACACCTTCCTGAACTCCCCCGCATTTTTCTATTTTTCTGAATTTCCCTGCTTTTTGAGATCCTTTAGTGTTTTAAACCATACGCCTTAGTTTGGACTTTAAGATAGATGATTTTATACTTCACTCGTGTATAGAAGAGACAAACAGAAACTCTTTCTCTGAGCATTAAATTCTGTTACTGATCTTTTGTACTGGGGTGACCAAACTACTTGGCTGCCTTATACTGGAACGCCTGAACGTCTTTAGGAGTTTGGGTTATCCTGTTGTTATTCTGTATCTTTGCAGCATGGTACTAAGATCTGTTACCCTGACTGCTAACTTGTAATAAACCTTCTTAACTCTAGTCACTCAGTCCTGGTCCTTGCTGTTTAGCCAAATGGGTTGTACTGGTAATTAAACTGATTGATTTATGCTAACTCCCTTTATCTCCCAGTCAGCGTGAAAAGGTCCAAAAATGTCCACTGGATAACAATGGTAAGTGGGTTGGCCCAGCGCTGCATCAAATGTGAGGAGCAAAGGCAAGTGTTTATGCCCAAGGAAGACAACCCCCTCAATGGAACTCATAAGAGAATGAGAGCCTTAGAAGTATTTGGAAAGCATCAGGATGGCAAGTGTTAATAAATAACAGATGTGTAAATCAGATGTAATACATTAATAGTTGAAAGAATAATTGAGATTTGGGGAGAAGTTACTTCATCTTAGTTGTAAAAAGGAAGTAATGGAATAATTTTATCTATGTGAGAAATGTAGGCTGAATTCAGTGGAATAATTAGGATCTCATCCATACAGATTAAAAAGCTGCAGCAGTTCTCATGGTCAGTGTAAATATACACATAGTTACCTGCTATTAAGAGTCTGCTTGAGAGCATATTAATCACCCAATGCTATGGACAGACTCAAACTACTGAATGATGAAAAGTGCTGGGGGTTTAAATCTGAAAGAGACAACTGTCATTTTTTTAGATGTCTGTTTATTGAAGATCTATGGGATGAGATGCATTTTAACACCTAGATGCTTACATGCACTAATGTATCAAAAGACAATCTTCTGATTCAGTTCAACTACTTTAACGTAGATGACAACATTGCGAATGAGACCCTACTTTGGACCCAAAAAGCTGTCACTGTGGGGAAAATACCTATCCTGAGAACACGGAGTCAGCAGGAGGCATTAGAGTTGTGGATGGTTCGATTGAATTATAACCTAGATACAATAAATGAAATCCATTAACAAAGCGGTTCTTTAGAGCATTTGGTCAACATTTTATACATTTAATAGAGATTAGGGGCCCGATGTAGGTAAATCCCATTTACCGATTTTGAAATACCGAATCTTACCGATTCGGTATTTTAAAATCGGTAAATGGGATGTAGGTCCCAACATCTGGATTCGTTACCGAATCCTTAACAATTCTTTAATTACCGATTCGGTAAATACCGAATCGGTAATGCCCATTCTTTCCTATGGGCTTTGAAGCCCATAGGAATGATTAGGCATTACCGATTCGGTATTTACCGAATCGGTAATTAAAGAATTCACAAGGGTGCAGGGGGTGTCACTTTGACACCCTCTAGCACCCCCAAAACGGCCATGTGTGCAATGTGGCACACAGACATGCCCTAAGGGCACGTCTGTCTGTCACATGGCACATGTGTACATGCACAGATGTGCATGTACACAGGAATCGGTTTTTTACCATGGATTTGTATTCCATGGTAAAATACCGATTCTGTAAGCCATGTGCTGATGGAACATAGGCTACCTACATTGCATTTTCGGTAATTTTACCGAATCGTTATCATTACCGAATCGGTAAATATTACCGACTCGGTAAATTTACCGATTCGGTAATGATAACGAATCAGTAAAATTACCGAAAATGTGCCCCTACATCTCCATAGCCCTTTACCGATCGGAAACGGCCGAAAATCGGTATTTTCGGCCGATTCCGATCGGTAAAGGGCTACCTACATCGGGCCCTAGATTGTATATTTTACTTTAGAGTCTATGCATTAATTTTTTTATTTGTACAGTTATGTATTTACTTAGCTATTTAATTATATAGTGTATGTAAGACCGAGGGTATTCAACGTTCACTACAAATTTTTCTTAACAAATCCTATTATCACGCATACTTTCACTCCACAAATACATTCATTCCGCATACTTTCACTCCAAAAATACATTCATTCAGCATACTTTCTGCACGCAATACTAGAACATCTTGGGGCACAGATTAGTGAGAGACGAGATCAAATTGGCTTGGCTAGGCATCATGACCAGGGAAAAGAGGGGGCGGGCGGGTAGGAGGGGTTGGCTCTAGTGGAGGAACAAATACGAGTTAGTGGCATGTGGGTTATTGTTATTGACAGAGAGGGTGCATGTTGGCATGGGTATTGTAGCGGGATCATTCTCCTCTATCCTTAATTCCACTTTGACTGGCGCAGAGTAGTATAGCTTTTAATTAGATGATGCTAGGAGGATTTTGGATATTATTATATTAAAAAATGAAAGGAAAAGGAACAAATTATCAAAAAATATACTTACTGAATTAATTGACGGTGAATCCGGACACTCGACGGTGCACTGCATTCACGATAGAATATGGTGAATTAGTATTCTTTCAATGTACAAACAATAGGACGAATCTTATTTGTTGAAAAAAAATGGACGGTGCGAGAAGAAAAATTATGTGGAGAGGCTGCAGAATTTTACAGATTGTGAAGCAGTTAAGAAGGTAAGCGTACGGTACTGATGAAAAAATGTGTCTCTTTTTTATTTTTATTAATACTTCAGACGAAAGAGGTAATTCATTTTAACAATAATTTTACTTTGCAGAGTGACTTCTACGGGAACGCATGCAGGAAAGATCTGCGTGGCAGTTGGTAAGTGAAAAAAATAAAAGCATTTCTTTGACTTTTATTATCGTTGTGAAAGCAAACGTTGTTTAGAAATGTGTGATAAATGTACTTTTGCATTTTCAAATACATTTTTAGGTGTCATTCCTTCGTTATAAAAAAATGTGGAGTCATGGTATTTGCGGACTAAAAAATGCGTTGTGATTGTATGCGGAGTCCTTTCATGCGGAGTAAAGTCATATATTCAAGACCGAGCAGCAAATTAGGTAGGTCAAAAATTCTGGAACAATCAGTAAATCTACAAATTGTACTGTTTGCTACTAGGATCATTATACTGCTCCGATGGAAGCTGTGTTTGTAAAATGGGGATATTAATGGGATCTAATGTATTTCGTGTCTTCCTTCAGGCTAGCAATTTTGTTAATTTGTCAAGTTCCAACTTGACTTCTATTCTGATGCTTTCTATTGATATCAAATATTCTTAATAAATCCCCCCCACCACTCTAACATGACAAATGGGGGCATCCAAATACATAAACATGTTTTCAGCATCTACACATTGGCACCTCATCAACTCAGTCTTGTCCATGAAATCATGCATTTTATCCATCACACAAATATTCCTTCAACCCTCATGTTGAGAGTCATGTTCAGCAGTACTGTTTGAAGTGTGGTTGCAGTAGGTATTCCAAACAGAAGCAACACCGCTGGTTCCGCCATTAGTAACATCATTTCGGCTGACCTGATGAAAATGATTTTAATTAAAGTAACCTAAGAGGATATACAGAGATGTCTTTTAACAAACAATATTTGTATGTTTAATATTCATTTGTTCAAGTTATCTTCTGTGTACACAGGCCTTCTTAAATCCAATGACATTTTTTTATAAAACAGATAGACATGCTCCACAACCCAGCTTACTCTCGTCTTTGATTTTATGCTTGTCTTTAACCATGTACAGTGCTCTTCTGCGTTTTGGTTAAGTTTACACTACAGAAACACAATGTAAATTCATACTGATCTGGAAAAAATAGACAGTTAACTATGTGAAGGCTAGAATTGGATAATGTTTCATTGTTTTAGTAATCGAGGAGCTACATTATTTTGAAACCACATAAAACCAAAAAGGACTCCCATCGTTTTTGGAAAATTTTCATTGTAAGAAAAACTGATAGACTCAGCTAGCGGTATCTCCACAACTTCAATTAGCTCTCCTTCTTCCATGGTGCCCCCTCCTTTTTCAGTTTTCATACTGTCTGTCACCTCTGCATAAAACATGGTCTGCTTTGAACCTGTAACACCAACTGCAGATCTATGAAAAAGAAAAGAAAGATTGTATAAATATTTTCGAAATGAGACATTTTCACTTATGTAACAAACATCCCAACTGTAAATATTTGTTATTAATCGCTGCGAAAAAATATGTTTGCTTTTCCCTCTTCAGTCATTCTTTTTCCTAATTGAATTTTTTTTATTCACGCCTTGGTTACATTTTTGTTAAGCGGCGTAAGCTTACCTAATTAACAGCATCTACGATTACGCTTGTATTGTGATCTCCCAAAATCACAACATTACACATGGTCATATCATTAAAGACTTTATGCAAAAATCTTATTGTGGGAGCACAGGATCAATACAAATGACCAGAACACAAGCAGATATTGTTTGTGGCACTTGTGATTTTTGTGCACTTTTTAGATGCAAGCAGTGTTTCATGCCAAAATAAGGCACTGAATGCAGTATCTCCATTTCACATAAATGTTTGCAAACGTTTGCATAATTACGCAAAAGGAAGTTATGCTCATTTTGCGCACCCATATTTTTTATCTTCGCTTTGGACGTGAACCGCTGCCCAGCTCCCAGTTCCTTGTGCTCTATAAAACATCATATCTTATGGACAATAACTCCTTGTGAAGTGAACTGTGGTGGAATATTAATTGTCATGCATATACCCAACAATGATTCGAGGCCTTTTGTTTTGAAAATTAACCCATTAAGGTAATACAACCAAAACTGAAATACTGAATGGGTTTCATGGTAGAAATAGATATCACAAAGAATTTGAAAAAATATTGGAATGATCTTAGATCAATTTCAGCATTAATTTGTGGCTAGCGATGATGCCTCAAGGGACCATTCCCATCAGTGGGTGTAGCACAATAAGTGAAATTACTGAAGCGTGCCACTGGTCCACGAGTCATTGCGACAGTGAAATGGTGCCTTGAGGCACCATGGTCGGACTTCTCCTATTAAGTGGCAAGGTAGTGTGGGAGTCGAGAGAGCTGCCCATGCCATTTAAGTCGTTGATAACACTTTTGCGTAGCGTGGGGAGGGGTAAGTACAAACAGCCTTGCCTAAAGCTGTCTGAGGAACATAGATTTTTATTCAATCAATCAATCAGTCATTTGTAGAGCGCACTACATACCTGCGAGGGTCTCAAGGCGTGGGTGGGGCGCTACTGATTGAACAGCAAGCTCTTGAGTAGCTTCCTGAAGGTCAGCTATGCAATCTACATTATTTCCCCCATGGTGTGTGAGCAGCCTCTGTCTGCTCTGTACACCTGATCCTACAGCAGCACTCCCCACTAGTCCATGAAATGTACACTGGGCAGCCTCTGACCCGATACACAGAGGCAGCTGCGAGGGACATCACTCATTGTCCTGCTCCCTATGCAGACAGCATCAGGCTCTTCTACCCTAATTCACAATGACACTCCACCCCTGCCACAACCGTGATGTTGGGTGTGTAACATCCCAAAATACCTGCCACCTATAATCATCTTGCTTTTCTCCACCTCAGGGCTAGCAGCCTATGCTCCAGTTCTCCTTCAGTGCTGGGCAAATGTATCGCCAGATTTATTTCATGGTTTCCGCCACCATGTCTCCCGAGCAAGCACCCATGCCCACTGCTACCTCCCACAAGTGCCAATCCTTCTCTCTAATCTTGAGAAAAAACACCAGTACCCACACGTCTGCTCTACTAGACATTCTGCAAATGGTGGTTCACTCGTTAGTCCTCCGCCATATCCATCCTATTCCATATCTGCCATATTAACAGCACTACCAAATTGCCCCCAACTTCATGAATGCCCAGGTTTCCATCCAACCACACTCCCGAGGAATTACCAGCTAACCTGCCCCATCTCGAATCTCCAGTATTTGCTTACCCACTGCTACACTAATTACTTAGCTCCTTCCTTTTCACAGTCCCTCGGGGAGCAGCAGGCAAGTATAGGAAAAGCAAGATTCAGAGGCAGAGGTCATCCTTAAATTTTACATCCTAATTTGGGCTTGGCTTGTTGAGTGCCTGTTCTAACACTCTAGAAACTGCCTCATCACTTTCAGTGTCACCGGCTGCAGTGTAGGTGAAGTTGGCAGCAGAGTGTATGTGTGTGTCTATTGTTTTATGTTTCAAGTCACTGCCAAGGTACTGCTGGACTGAAGGTTCCCATAAAGCATACACACTCCAAATACAGGATGGCACTGCCCGTTCACAGGCACTGTAAAGATAAACAAATTGTGATGGTTTAAATTGTAATGAGATGCCCAAGGCTTTTATCTGCCCCCTTCAGGAAGGGAGGTTGACTAACCCTCTGCAAAATCCCTTCAGTGTGCCATACGTGGAGGAATTTACTTACATGGTATATCTGGTGACATGCGGCATGTGTGTGGCACATGGTGTCTTGTGATACATGAATGAATGAATGAACATTTGCTGTATGGATGGTGTCCTTCCTGGGGACATAGTGTCTTTGCCTCTAACAAAAGTTAACTTATAATGTTGAACCGTTACAATAATATTTTGTACGCCTTGGACATATGAGGTCAAGCGTGCATAACTAACAAAGAGCATATCTGGTTTCTGCAGGTGTACACCTGAGAAAATACCCCCAGAGTAGTGTGAACATTTGTGGAAGAACATGTTGGTGCTGGACATAAAGACACCCTGCTACTCTTAGGCGTTCTTAAACAGGTTGTACCCACACATAAGTATGGGGGTACAGGATTACCTTAGATTCTCTCTCGGGCACCCAGGGGTTCTACATGCAAATCATTCTGAGCTAAGCCTATTTGGTGACTTTTTATGTTGCGTATTTTAAGTCTTGAGAAAGCTTGAATTGGGACGAAACACATGTAGGGTGCAGGTAGGGAACATTCTGAAGGCTGATGTACAAAGCCTTTTTTTGGTCACAAAGTCTGACATTTGCAAAATTACAGGCTTTCAAAAATGCAAGTTGTAATGCACTGAAGCTACACTGTGAGCTGAGACATAATTGGCTTTCTCACTCACAATGTACACACAGTTACTTCTTTGTCAAGGATAAGGAGTTGTGAAAGAGCTATCAACCCTTCCTTGTTAAATTCAGCGATATACATCAATACTTTGTGACCTCAATTGTTATTGCAAACCGTTGGCTTGTTAAGGGCCTGTCAAATCGGGGAGAGGATGTAGCCTAACGGCTAGGGCGGTCAACTTCAAATCTGGGGAACCGGTTTCGAGTTTCGGCAAAGACACCAACATCCTGTGATTCTGGGCAAATCACGTAATCTCTCCGTGCCTAACAAAAATTAATGTGTCCTGATGAAACCCAACTGGTGCTCATGTAAAGCGTTCTGATACCTGGTACCCTCTGGTCAAGTTTGTGCTACATAAAAGTCTGTAAAAAAAAAAAAATAACATCAGACTGCAAAGATCTGCAAAGTGGAAGCAGCCCAAGATGGGCCTGCTGATTGCACAGGGGTGAGGGGCAGTAAAGAAATGTACAGGAGACAGCTGCACGCTTACCCTTCTCTTCAGTAGCAGTATGCCACTTATTTTATATGGAAGATCATGTCCCTTTCAAGGGGCAGGGTTTGCTATTATGCCATTCTTGCAATACGAACGCAGGGGTGGAGTTATTTTGTCCTTCATATGTCTCCATCAATGCATTAACTGGTATTTGGAAGGATTCACAAATAGAATCGCTGGTTCATTAATATTAACGGGTAGGGATTCAGTGAATCCTGATGAATCCCATTTTTGTACTTTGAAGGGTTAGTCAGTCTGTTGTACAAGAAGATAGTTCTGGGTGTCATTGCAGATACTTTGGAAAAAAGTGTTTATTACTCACTGATAACATTGTTATTTTATTTCTGTTTTGTGAATCAATGCGGAAAATGAATTTTCGATATGTAGAAGTTATATATTTAATGACATACAGCTTCAGGAATGTGAGATTTAAAAGATTCTGGGGGTTGGATGGCAGTGTGGTGTGATATTAGCAGGGACTTTACAATTCCACACTATTCAAGATTTTACACTTTATGGTACTCAGTGCTACAAGGCTCGCAAAAGAAAAACTCTTAACATTCCATTATTATAAACTGATCTTAAAGAGATACGGGATCTCTTGCATTAGAAAAATCGTGGGAATATCTGTCTTTAGAAGGAATTACTGGACTATCAATTCTGTAGAGGATATCACTACTATCAAGACCTACAGATGCGAACTGCAGGCAGCATGTTCTGATGAGGCTCTAGAAATGCTTTGTCAACTGGTCGTTCAAAATCCTAATTCTCTCTTCCAATAGCCATACAATATATTCAGCTACACTGATCTGGGAGATTCGTCTGTTCGATCAACTTTCCTCATTCCTTCTGTCTCTTCACTTGTTCCCAAAAGCCTGTTGTAGCTTCAAGACTCCTTATTGACATATGAATCCATCCATCCTAATATCCCATGAGATTGCCAAAATGATTGCCCTTTTTCTTGAGGATGGCCTCAAGCTTCAAGAAGACATGGATAGTTAGAGCCCCCATCAATGTAGAACTCTTGGGAGAGGATGTAGCCTTAAGGTTAAAGCCGTCAACCTTGAAGCTGGGGAACCCGGTTCGAGTCTCGGCAACAACGCTCAACATCCTTGATTCTGGGCTAATTTCTTAATCTCCCCGTGCCTAACAAAAATGAATTTGTCCATCTGTAACTAAACTGGTGCTCATGTAAAGCACTCCGATACCTGATGTCTCAAGTCTAGTTCGCGCTATATAAAACTCTACAAAAAAAACTCTACTACAAGAACATCAACTTTCATTGTGCTTCGGCAGGTTGAGAAAATAAACTATAACAGTCCTATTTTTAGAAATGCCTCAGGGTATGTTAGTAACCTCCCATAAAATCACCTGTTTTTCACTCCTTTACTACTGTATTCGATATACCTATGCATTAACAGGTATCGGTAACATGCAAACCTAGTTAGAGAGCAAGTAAGTGTTAAACAAGTGGGAGACCGAGTTACGATTTAGGACTGTGACAAATAACCTAGATATTTGAGCGAGGTGATGCCTATCACAGAGAAGGGTTCAATGAAGATGCAAATCTTCAGTTCCTTTCTAAATTGCAGGGAGGTTGGGTCAGAGCTAATATGGATGGATATATTCTTCCAGATCCTGGGAGGAAACCTGATAAAGGCCTGCTTCCTGATTTTCTTCTCTTGCAGTTTCAGTCCGCTCACATTGCATCCTAAGTATGATCGCCCTACCATTGCCCTTTGCAGTGCTTAATTGGTAAAATAATGAGTGCCGGTACCCAGAGCACTGCTCAGAAGCCCACGGCCGGTGTTAATGCACCGAATACCAATGCTGCCTAATCCTGAATTCACCTCAGGCCTCTTTAATCCACTGTCAGGTGCTCCATGCCCCTTTTTCTCACTCTTTCATGTTCCTGCTTTCTGCCCATGTGACTTTTTCCATCTTTCTCTTCCTCCTTCTTTCCCCTTTGTGTGTTATCCCTCACTAGCTCTCGGTAAATGTCTGCTAAGAAAAAAATGCTGCCCCCCAAAAATGAGTGCAGCCACCAACTCAAATTAAGCATTGGTCCTTTGGCACAGAGTTATCCAATTCAGACTTTTCCTTTTAAGTGCCACCGTAGTCCTCTGGTCAGAGACCAGGTATTAAGACAACCTCGAATTGTCAGTGTTAAAAGAACACCTCTCCTGGAAGCTTCCAATCATGACCTTGCTAATTTTTTATTTCTGTGCCACAAGATCAGGGAAGCAAAATTACAAAACTCTAGCCGCAGGTCTGTCATGAGGCATTAACATACTACTTTTGCTTCCACATACATATCCTCAATACCTCTTTCAACTTTTCTGTTATCATATTGTAGCGAGGTCGGGGTGGAGAGACGCACTAACTGGTGGATGCCTGTGCCTGTTCCTAATTCCCCTCGTTCCCCACAGACTAACAACCCGAGGGCAGAGTGGAACAGCGTTTCGGAGCAGGAAGAGGAAAAAGACCGCGGCGCCTTTAACTGGACCTTCATTGAACAGGACGCGACTCCGCCCCTCTCTGACGTCGGTAATCACGGACTGGACAAGAGGCAGGAAATCATGTATGGTGGGTGTGTTCACACCCCGGAGGTCGGAAGCGGAGAAGGTGAGCGAGAGAAGAGAAGCGGAGCTGCCGAAGAAGACGGGAGAACAGCGAGTGAAGGAGAGCCAGGAGGCCAACGACCCCGTGTTCCGCCGTGCCACACTCCCGAGGGAGGAGTGTGGCTTTCCCAGGAACGGAGGCGTTGGGCGGCTTGGGTGGGGAAGAAGAACGCCCCTGTGTAAATTTGTAGATATCCCTGTGTGTGCCTTTCCCGTGTGTGCCCCGATACCCGTCTTCCCTCCCTACCCGTCCTGTACTCCCTCACGAGCCTACCCCTCCCCTTAGCACCAGCACAGCTAGATAACAAGATACACGGGTGTCCCATCACCTTCACTCGGCCCCTGGAGAATACGTCGTATCACAACCTAACTCGAACGGCTCCCTCTGTTGGTCTCCTTTTCCCTCGGTATGCCTGAGATGGAGAACTGAAGCGGATGAAGCAGACGCTTGTCAGGATAGCCCGGACAATCAACATCCCGAAGACATCGCCACCACGAACAACCTGGAGTTCGCCAGGGAAAGACTAACCTTTAGGACAAAGCGCACCATAAAAATAAAGCCCAGTTTGAAGAGATACACTGGTGTAACGCCTCTTACTGAACCTGAGCCCACTACCAGACCCCCTCCCACGCCCACACATATATTCTTTAATCAAAAAAAGGGTCAACTTCGGGTTAGCTTTGGTTACAACATACTAACATATGTTTAAAAAACAACCTCAGATATTCACTTAAAAACCACAGTTAAAATCCAGTTTTGGGTACAAATTAAAACAGAGAAAACACCAAAATTCACACGTTATATGGGTAGTTCTACCACCCAAAATTCTCACAACAGCCATGCAAACCATACTTTTCACACCAAATGCAGGGCTCCTGACTTCACACTTGATGTGAGATATGCAATTACCTATGTTGTAAATAATGTAATTGAGAGGACATCTAAAATTACCCTTAACTCTATGAAAGAAAAGACTATGAATGTAGATTTTTTGTTGTAATTTATAGTAGGTTTTGCTAATTAATTACTGTGTGCTTTTTTAGCTGTTGTTACATATTGGTATAGGTACAGTGAGTTCACAAGCACTGTGTTTGTTATGGAAGTTATGGTTTGTGTGTGAGCTATGGATTGCGCAGCCAACCATAACTCGTGAATTTCAGTGCTTTTTTCAATTGTAATTTTTGTTCTTGTTCTCAATAAATGATTATACTGTGCTTAACTATTACATATTGTTACCATACACAGGCATCATAAATATAGAATAGGAGCACATTATCTTAAATATATATCAAAAAATCATAGCATAACATTATAATATTATAATGCCAGCACATAAAGACACGTACTGTATCACTGAAAAGAAACTTAATTGTATGTCTGAAATAAGTGTACACACAACAGCTTTTTACCTATTGGCGGATACCAGAATTACATAAGGGTCTTTCATAGACTGGCTGTCCTCATCTGTATTTAATGTATACCTATCACACTTGCACCTATCTGCTGGAACTACCACATGTACACAGATGACAAACAGATGTCATCTCAAGATCCCAGCAGGACATATGGGCATCAATCAGTAGTCATCTAGTTCAGTTCCATCTAACATCAATTTTTCTGCCTTTTTCCATGTATCACCCTCAAATGTTGACCATAAATGCCTGCGCCCTAAAGGTTATAAAGTAGATTTATTGCTTCACCAAGTCAGCACTATCAAAAAGAGTGTATTTTACTTTTTGTATCTCTTCCAGCAAACACTGACCCTCCAAGATTTCTTGTGGAAATTATCACAGGTCTTGGCAGTACTGATGTCCCACCCAAACTACTGTAGCTGCACATATGTGGGCCTTTGGCAGAAAACCATCTCCACACTACAACATGCCCACAAATTAATACTTCTTGCCTCATGTCTGGCCTAAAGTAGGGAGGGAACATCTCAACCACCATGAAATAATGCCTTCATTGACCCCAGATCAAAAAGTGAGGAGTCTTCAAAGCGCTCTGCCTCTTTCCATGCCCCGCCCCTAAATGCTGTGCAAATCAATCGAGCAGGTGCAACAGAGGGGGATGATACACCCATATGCTCCTTGCTTTGGAATTCCCTCCCTCGCAGTAGTAAAGACCTACCACGGTTCGCTGAATTTGCTTGAGTAATTCCCTTTTCCCTTTACCTTCTTTTACCAGCAATATTCACTTGAAATTCGACATCTTACAACCTCTGTGCTCTATAAAAAAACCTTAAATTAAAAAGAAAATTCCTGCCCAACTCCTGTTTATCTGTGGTGTAAATTTGTAATGAAGCTTCTGATAGCAATATATCACTGTAGGCTAATATTCCAAATAAAGTTCCTGGATAGGCTTAAACAATATCATGGCTGAGAATAGCCATTTTAAAAGCTATCTCACTTTCCAACTAATTTTAGGAATAATATGTGCAGATTCTAATTTGGAAAGAAGTGTATTGACTTCATTAGAAAACCGAAAGCACTTAGTAAACAGGATAATGACATATATATGAACTGTTCTCAATTTTTGTAAAGATCTGAATATCAGCGCTGGGATACTCTCGGGTGACTACGCGCTCTATAAAAACTTAAAATAAATAAAATAAATTATCTAAGCTAGTTTACCATTCCACAAATAAAGAGCGGCACATAAATAAGAATATAATACCCATAGCAAAAAAGTTATTATTATTTTAAAACACTCTGCAATAACTAACGTGATATACTTGGTGTGTTCCTATGCTGTATCAAATTTCCAATTCTGAATTAGTGGGATTTTGACTATATATGACAAATATATGATTTGTGGTTGACGCACCTGTTTGTCAAATTGATTTTAAGCGTTTAATTAATTATTGATCAGAGCTTTTTATTTATAAATGAGACATTTTATTTGGAAATGTTGTGAAAGCTGAAGGGTGAAACGCACTATGTTTTAGCGCTGGTATTATATTTATGTGTTTTTGGCACATTGCAATGACTTCAATTAAGCGAGCAAGAAACATTTATTTCGCCTACAATTCTGTGGCAGTGAAAGACTTATCTCAAAATTACATTTTGTGACTTCAACAAGCGCCCCCGTGACCCAGGTGTCTTGCATAACTGTGACTGCAGCATCCTTTACTCTAAATTTCTTATTATTGCTTTCAGGACCACCTGATCTTGAAGATTCTATATATAGAATTGGAAGCACTCGCCTCTGGTGTCTGCTGGGAACACACTATATAAATGCAGAGATGTTAGTGAGGTTTCTTTCTCTTTGCATGACCTCTAAATGTTGACACCAAGGGACCATCCTGCCCATCTGTGGTTGTAAGTCTTGCTTTCTAAAAGCAAAATGCTTCAGTCATTGAAACCAATCCAAGGACTCTGCAGATCGTGGGGTTCATTGTTTATTTATTATTCCTTTCTTGCTGAGCAAAGATGTCAGGTTGATTTTCCAAGTCCAGGCAAAAATATAAAATACCCTACAACAAAAATTGCATTTATTGCCAATGAAGTTTTCAACTGCAGGTTGATTTTTGTATCAGATGATGGCCAGCCAACTATTTAGGGAAAAGCTGCATTTCAGTATCAAAAATATATTTCCAAAGTAAGAGCATTTAAACTCAAATGACAAGACATTTACAGTAATATCGGGTATGTGGGCAAGTAATGTGTTGTGGGTAAATCAATAAACATGCACCACATCTGAGCATCTGAATGCATCGTGGGCGGATATACATTATGTGTTCTTAAATGACTTGAAATAAAATATGTATTATATTTTCCAAACATTTCAAAATGTGACTTTAAATGTCTTTGACATTTGAAAACGCTTACTCGGGGCGTTATCCCAAATCAAAACCTTTGGCAATAATAAAGCCAAAATGCACAATATACATTAGACAGAAGACTGGGCCTGGAGGAGAGAACTAATAAATGACCACTTGCAACCTCTAGAGAAGAACAAGTTTAGTTCACAGCATGGGGCTCTGCTAAGCATTTATGGAGTGGATCTATTAGTGAGAAAGCAGACAAAAGAAATTGTTATTTGCAACAATGTCTTGGTTTAAGATGTAAATGACTTTAGGTATGGAAATTGTCCAATAGTGTATGAACTCTAGAGGATATCTAGAAAAATCATATACTTAATGTGCGGCGGTTTTCACTGTTTACTCCCATATCAAATAGTAGGTCTGATAGAAACTGTTTAGCTGTCTTGCCAGCCTCGTGCTCTCCAAACACGTATATCAAAAACACATGTGCATACCTAGAGGGCGCCCTCTTCATCTGTTAGTTTGTCAAGTGTCATTAAATGTTGGTTCCATCCACCATAGCATACAGCTTAGAGCAATGGTTCAGGCCACTTCAGTAACTGACTCTCTATAGTACTGTCAGTGATGGCACAGACGCATTGGCTTTGCCAGTGCTTGTTTCGGATTTTGTTGCAGTTTCCTGAATAGGACCCAGGATTCTCCAACTACACCCATTCCCCACCAAATTGTATTCTTTGTTTCATTTATGGGGAGACCCCACTGTGCCTAAACCTATCCTTCCAATTTTACAATGCTAGTCTGCTCTCCATCTTCCTTGTTTTTCATTTCTAAATGTTCTACATCAGCCACTCCCCTCTATAAAGAAACGTGTACCCTGTTTCCACTGTTGCCAGCATTGCAATACCATTCACCTCCTTTGTCATCTTGCACATTCCAATAGTGCCTTCTCCCCATATACCTTAACTCAGGCATAGGTTAGTGGGACAGTGCACTAACCATGGGCATAAAAACCTTTACAGGTTTTGCTTGATCTTGCAGATCGTTCAAGCTGAGTGTCGTTCTTTATGTCCATGTATAAGTTTTAACATAACCCCCCTTGTTATACACACTTTACATTATTTTTGATTTGCTGCGCCCTCTTTAGTTTCTAAGCTTGCTTAAAAATTTTATTTTGTTTTCCAGTTATTGGCATTTCTTGACAACCATTCTAATTATGCAACATGTCTTACTCTAGATTTTTTAACTCAACTCAGAAATGATGCTGGATTGTTGGTGCGCTTATGAATGCATTCCACTTTTTGCACTTCTCTTTGTATGCCCTCAAGTTTATTGTCCACCCCTGATATGGCAATCAATTCCCCCTGGATAACTACCTTTAGGGTCTCCCACAGAGTGGCAATAGAGGTCTTGTGGTGTAATTAAAAGATAGGAAATCAGCAATCGCTTGCATAATGCATCTCTCCATATCGGGTCTTTGCAGTAAACTCTCTCTCAATTACCACAGATGGGGGACTCGCTGTGCTGGAGGAACCCCAAGGGTGAAATAGACCGCTATATTGTCCAAAAGGGGTCGTGGCGCAATCTCAGTCGTCCCTATTAATGGCCAGACCTTACCTGGCCCCAAAAAATTGTTGAGCTGGGCGCATGTCTTATGGGCAAGAGAGTAAAAGGTGTAATCCTGTGTTTGGGGATGTTTGTTCCTCCAGATGACCAGTAAGCCCATCTCCTGTAGCCAGTGTGCCCACTATCGGGAAAGGGCCCCAGTATGCCCAGAGTGCTGTGCTGATCTGTACAAGTAATTATTGCAGACACAGTTTAGGTCCCCCCAATCAAACCCAGCAGATTGGGGGAGGCCATCCCCTCCACAACGGCTTGCTTGAAGAAGTGCTCATGACCTTCAGTGGGGGTGTACAAAGAGGCTACAGTAAAGGTGAAGTAGACAGATGAAGAGCTAGAGACCTACTCACCGTTGGACTGTGGAATCCACTACACATCTGATGCCACATGGGATTGATTCCCCAAATAATTAAATGAAAAATAGCAGAGTCGGCAGGTGTGTGAGGAGAGGGGGTCACCTACAGAGATTATGCAGGCAGGATCTGTGGGAGCCCACCCAAAATTAGATGACTCCCCGGTGTTGCGGGACCTAAATGACATTCGGCGTGTGGTGACCTCAGAGCTCTGGGAGGGCCCTGCACCTCCTGCCCCCCTGTTTCTCCCCCGATTAATCACTGTATAGGGGTGACTGTTGACCTCTTTTGAAGACTTAAATCCTGTTTCTCTTTTGTACCGGCTAGTGACTTAGATGGTTACGACCTGCAATGTTTACTGCCACCACTGTTGATGGTGTATATGTTTTCTCTGGGTGGTTCAATCCTAGATACAATGCATTATATGTGGCTAAGCTGTTGAAACATAGTACATGTTATACCATGACATTTTTGAGATTGGATTTCTGACTTGCAATATTGGTCCAAAAGCTGGGTGCTTAAGCACTATATTTTTGAATGTGAGATGTACCTTCCTACTTTACAGTTAACATATGTGATGACATGTAATGTACCATACTGTGAACATTCTTAACAAAAATACGTTTAAAGAAAAAAAAAGGTACATTTGAAGTCAAATGAAGAATGTCTCTGGCTTTGTGAAGCATTGTCTCTTTTAATTGAAAATCATGGATGCATACAAGAATGTCAGCGGGACGGGCATTCTCCTGTTTTGGTAGACCCACTGTGTGGACTCTATCAAGATATATCTCTGTATTGGTTGGTTCGTTGAGGATCTGGAGGAACAGGGTCACATATTCTCTAATGTCTGCACCTTCTGCCTTGGTTGGTGCTCCCCAAATGTGGATGTTATGTTTTCAGGATTGGTTCTCCAAATCCTCTGTGTGAGTCTGGAGGTCAATGTGCTGGTCCTGGATGCGTATCACCCCCTCCTGAAGCTGCTCAAGTTCCTCATCTTGGCTGGAATCATGATCCTCAAGGGTTGATACTCCGTCCCCCACCTCTGCCAGGTGCTGCCAGGCATCTTTCAAGTCCTGAGAAACGTCTTTTTTTTAACTGTCTGAAGGTCTTCCCGCAGGGAGGCCAACAAAGCCTCCGGAATGATATTGTCACTGGTCCTTTGCTGTCATCCCTGTCTTCTGCCAGCTCCAGTTGTAGAGGAGGAGGCCTCTCTTCTGATGAGCCTATGGCTGGTCTGGTAAGCATCTTCCTGAGAGACTTCTTTCTTGCTCGAGCTGCTGCCATGGTCACCAAAGTATGGCCACCACTGGCCGCCCTGTCACCGAACTGCGAGTTGTCGTTGGTCTGCCCCCTGGAGATGCGCGATCCTAAGGTGTGTAATGACACCTGGCAATCTCTCTGCCCTCGATGCGGTGTCACAGCCCAGCAGTGGTTGGGCTACACACATAGCCTCTCCCACCAGGCCAGTGCGGCGGTCCTGCCAATTACTTCTGCCATCCCCACGGCCACGTCCAGCTTCTCAGGCGCCGCAGACCTCAAATCTGGGCCCAGTCTGCGCTCAGAGGCCCAGCAGGAATGCTCCAGGGCCAAACAGCTCCGCTCTGTTACCTCAGGCCACCCGCCTGTCAATGAGGGTAGGGCCAGAGCAGGAATTTGATGTCCTCAGTTGACAGCCACCTCCCTTCCTTTTGCGCGATAAGGAGGCGCTATAACTGTGCTGGGGGGTGTGGAAAGGGTCGCCAGCCCCTGTCTACTGTGTCCATTATAGGAACGAGCGTCTCTTCGGTCTTAGGGAGGTCTCTTCGGTCTTAGGGAGGTCTTAGTCTACAATGGACTTGAAGCATGGCTTATGGCGGTACACCCTTCCCCGAGGCCGCTTCCCTGTGCATGAGGAGGTTGGCCTCCAGGAGTGCTGCACCTTGCCTGCAACTTAAACTGTATGGTCTTGCCCCCCCCCCTACTGATCAAGTCTTCTACGCTACGGCAAATGGGAAGTGCTGGCGCCTGATAGGCAGGGTGGGGGAGATATCTCCAGGCGCCTCATGCTAGTGTCCAGTCTGGTGTAGAAGCAACAGGTACAATGCTGTTGATCAATATCTCCATCCACCCAGCAGGGCTCACAGCTGTAGCCTTGCATAGGTGGGGTGGAGTAGTGGTCAAACACACTAGGAAGCAATCCGATGTCTAGGCCCTCATGTATTGCTGCAGTAGTCCTTAGAGGCAACCCAGCCTGCCGACAAGTCCACTCTCAGTTTCTCAGATGCTGACTATCTTGAGTCAGGTCCCAGAAAACGGCTAGCAGGGGCACTACAACGGCCAACAGCTCAGTCGCTCCAGGGCCAGAACAGTAGTGCAGTGCACCGGTATTCAGCTGTCACCCTTCTTTATGCATGATGGGGAGGCACTGGCACTATCTCTGTCAGTATGGTGAGCAAGCGACTCACCAATCTGTACTGTAGCCATAGTCTACCATAGGCCTGGATCATGGGATATAGCCGGATATCTCCCTCTGAGGGTGCTTCAGTCTGTCTGAAGAGGATAGCTGCCAGTAGCATGTTGTACCCTGTCTGCGACCGGTGCTGCATTGCAGTGCCCCCTCCTTCAATAGAGTCAAGTCCCTTAGCCCAGGTCTATGGGAGGTTGCCGGTACTCAAGAGGGGGGCGGGGAATCCTCAAGTGCCTGCCACTGGCACCTGGTCTGGGAGAGAAGCAGCAAGCTCAATGCTTTCAGGCAGACTTTGTGAGGTAGGAGAAGCCCGCTCTGCTACCACCGCTTGCTCCCGCAGGGCCCCCGGACCTTGGGCTTTGTGCAGCAGGTTTCTGAGATGCTCCATGGCCTAAATACCTCGCCTGGAGCAGCTGCTGCCACTCTGGCCTCTCCCACGCTGCTGGAGCTCTGGGCCGGGTAGAGTAGCAGTCTCCCCCTGCCGAGCTCTCAATCATCGCCTGGCCACTCTGCACCGTTCCCCATGGCGATAGAGGAAGTATGCCACTGGCACTTGCTTCTGGCCTCCAGCCCCCCTCCAGGAGCGTCCCTCACACATGGGGCAATGCACAGATATGTTTGGTGCTGCTACCTGGAGAAACATGGACAGCGCTCTCTTCATCGCGCCTTGACCGCCGCCTGGTGGCCTCTAGTGCGCTGCTCGAGCACGCTAGGGGATGGGGGGGGGGGAGGAGGAGGTTAGGCTGACCCTGTGGGTGCCTATCGGTTCTTGTTGGGGTCTTTATGTTAGTATGAAAGAATCAAGCTAATCAGCTTGCCCTCTGCGCACTGTTACTTTGACCCGGGTGGGTTTCTGATCAAAACATACAAATCACTTTAAAGAATATTTTGAGAAATAAACTCAACGCAAGTTTTTGTTTATGTTTACATGAATTATATTTTCAATGATTGTTTTAGATAAGTGTATAACTCTCATTTAGGTGATAAACAAAAATTCATGAAAATTAGATGTTCAATCACATCTATATATTATACATCTTACAATTTTATCGCAATAAGTTCTTGTGCCCAATGCATTTCGGGCCACACGGCCCTTCTTCGGGGGCAGTACCTGTAAAAAAATATACATTTCATTTATAATATTATCAAAATGCTGGTCTTACATCATACATTGGTGCAGTTAGCCTCACAAAAAATGCATCCTTATCAAAACCTGTGGAAGATTTATGTTGGTAAATATCTACGAAACATTTTATCTAAATGTGCAGAAAACCTGATCATGTTGACACGTACTCATAATAATAAATGCAAGCAACCCATATGACCATTACAAGCAACTAAAATGTACCTTTGCTAATGAGACGAAATTGTGAACACCAAAAGGTGAGGACTCACTTATTTAACACTAAAATGTGAACTTCCAGGGATTCTACGATGTGGTATGTTAACTCGTGGACCGTCACAAGCTGGGTATTTCTCTCATTTACACTGGAAGAATATCAGAAACAAAACTGATTAAAAAACCTTTCTACCACGTTGTTTTTTCACTAATTTAAACATGACACTTCAAAAGACACTCACTGGAAACTGAATGAGATTTTTCAAAAACTCTACGAGGCCACGTTCAAATGCTCTTTAACTTCGAAACCGGCTGTTGTCCCAATGCTGTAACAAACAAAAATAAAACCTCCTAAGAATATTTCCCGTTTAGTCCCACATTGTCAACCTAGTTCCACATGATTTTAGCCGGACTTAAACGTGTGCGCAATATTTTACACAAGCTGATATCGCAATATTACTGGAGCAGTTTACATCACTAACCTTACTAAAACAGAATAATTATAGGCTTTCGACGAGACTTTGTGCTTCTAGCAGTAATTTGAAACGCGGAAACCCACATGATATAGACCTGCGTACTAAGCACAAACGAGTTACAAACTACTTCTCGCTACGCTCCTACGAGACACGTACCTTTCAATTCTGCAGTGAACTACGACCTCGACAATCTGCTACCACCATTGCGTTCGTCTTGCCAATATTACCAGGCGCCTTTAAATGACGCAGTAGAAATACTAAAAATAAACGACGGACCACGTTTGAAACCAACGAAGCGCCATGCCCAGTACATGAAGAAAAATGATAATAAAGAGGACACCATATTGGAGCGGAGAAATGTGTGTAGGTGTGTCATAACAAATCACTCATAATAGTACAGCATATATTTACAAGGTTGAAAAACATGATCATATTAATTAGTTGTTAAGTTTATATTATTTTCCGTGTCCTTCAGCATGCAGTATACGTGCAGTATCCTATAAGAAACAAGCTAGATCCACTCTGTCATTAATCCCTTTGGGATCTTGTGTTTGTAAACGACGAATCCAATGAATTTCCCGCTGTAAGAGAGTCTTAGTGAGACTTTTCCCCGGGATCGGGGTTGCCACCTCGAGGATCAGGAATTTGATTTGCGCTATTGAATGTCTGTGATTCTCCCAATGTACAGCCAGACTACTATTGGGATTTTTGTTTCTAATAGTACTTTTGTGTTCCGAAATTCGGATTTTGATTTTTCTTTCTGTCTTACCTATGTATAAGAGTCCGCAGGGACACTTGATTGCATAGATAACATTCATTGAATTGCAATCTGCATTAGTTCTGATCGAAATGGATTCTCCTGTATGTGGATGTTTGATAGTGTCAGTCACCATGACGTTATTGCAGTGTACGCAGTTTTGACATTTTTTCATTCCTTTGTACACTTGCTTTGAACTTGTAGGATGACTCTTCAACATTTCTTTAAGGTTTCGTGAACGTTTATAAGCAAAAATAGGCTTGTCCTGAAACAAATCTTTGAAATCGGGTTCATTTCTAAGCAATTCCCAGTGTGTGTTTATGCTCTTTTTGATCTCATAGGAGCTGGTTGAGTATTTAGAAACAAATACCTGGCGATGTTGTTGTTTTCTGGTCTGGGGTTTGAGTAGAGATTCCCGTGGTAATTTATTAGTTTTATCCTTAGCTGTTTCTAACACATTCGGGGGATATCTCTTAGATGCGTACTTGGCTGTGATCATGCTCATGTTACTTTGGAATGTATTATCCTGCGAGCAAATTCTTTTGGCTCTTAGCATCATTGAATATGGTAGATTGTTAATCAGATTCCTAGAATGAAAACTGTTGTACATCAGGGCTGTGTTTTTGTCAGTTACTTTGTGGAATACTTCAGTATGTATGGTGCCATCCTCTATTTTCACCAAAACGTCCAGAAAAGCAATCTGTTGCCGCTGTATGTTGCTAGTGAATTGAATATGTTCATCGTATGTATTCAATTGAGAGATCTTGTTTTGCAATTTGTCTTTGGTACCTTTCCACATCACGAAGATGTCGTCAATATAACGACAATATAATAGTATGTTCTCTGTCCATTCTGCATCATGCTTAAGAAAACTGTCTTCAAATCTTGCCATGTATGTATTGGCATATGCCGGTGCCCCGGAAAAACCCATAGAGGTGCCCTTGTTCTGCAAAAAGAAATCATTTTTCCACTTAAAATAACTGTGATGCAAACAGAAATGCAAAAGTTCCAACAAAAATTCTTTTTCAGCCGGTATCTCTTCCTGTTTCAGCAGGGCCCATTCTACTGCCTCTATGCCTTCAGTATGCGGGATAGAGGTGTAGAGGGCCTTGACATCTAGTGTACAGATCCATACATCTGATGTTATCTGTGTATCCATGAGTTTTCTGAGAGAATGAGTAGTGTCCTTGATATAGGAGTACCAGCTTTGAACAAACGGTTGTAGGAACTGATCAAGATATTGTCCCAAAGGCTCGAAGATGGTACCGCACCCGGTGACTATAGGGCGAAACGGTGGACTTGAAAGATCTTTATGGACTTTAGGTAGCATGTAAATACCTGGTTGTTTTGGAGAAGTAACAGTCAAAAAGGAACGGGTTTTCTTACTAATCCATTTCATTTCTTCTGCTGTTTCCAAGATACTCTGCAGCGTGGTTTGTAGATCTTTAATAGGATCCTGATCTAATCTTAAGTAAACATTAGTATCAGATACATGCTCTGTTACATTTGAATCATAGAATGTTTGATCCATTACGACGATGGCACCGCCCTTATCTGCTCGTTGGATATATATCTTGGAATCTTCCGTCAATTCTTTAAGAATCAATCTGTCATGCTTAGAAAAATTAAACCGACACCTTCTCCTGGTATTGATGGTTTGTAAGTCTTTGGTTACAAGGTTTTCAAATGCGTCTAGATTTTTATGAGACGTTGGTGCTTGAAAAGTTGATTTTGCTTTAAATTCCATGTATTCTGGTGAATCAATCTCTATTGTTGGTTCTGGTAAAGTCAAGAAAAAATACTTAAGACGTAGTATCCTCATGAATTTAAAGAAATCCACTTCCATTTCTAACGAGTTTGTTTGGTAGGTGGGTACAAAGTTGAAACCTTTATTGAGAACCCTAGTTTGTTGTGTAGTCAGTTTTTGTGAAGAAATATTGATCACTAAATTTGTTTGGTGCTCCTCAAATTCGGTTTTACTACCTCCTTTGCCTCTCCTTGTTTTCCTTTTACCTTCCCTGGTGGTTGTGTAGCATCCGCGTCCTGGGCGGAAAAAGACGTTTTTGATGAGGAAGCTGTTTCCGTAGATGTTGCATCCCTGCTGTCAGGGATCTTTTCAACTACCTTGGGTGGTGGTCTATTGGTTTGCGTGTCTGCCTCTGAGGCCACGCTTTCTTGTGACGAAGAAGTAGTTGTACGTTTGGTGAAGGTTCGCCTTTGGGCGTACACCTCCGCCCAGGTGTACACTTCATTTAATTTATAATCCAGGGTATCTCGTTTGTACTTCCTAAGTTTCCCTTCTTGAATTTCTTTTGTGTGTTTATCCATTCTTGAGTTCATTTCCTCCAAAAATTTAGACCAATCATCAGTGTCCATTCTGGTCTCAAGATCTGTTTCAATGATTTTGATTTCTTCAGTGATCTCTTTGATGACTACAGATAATTGTTCCACCAACAATAAGATTAGGTCCAATGAGCACTTATTCAGCACTGCGTACCAGCGGTCCATAAAGTCTTTGTTCATGTGGAACCGGAATAACATAGGTTTTATAGGCATTCTCAAACCTCTTGGAATTCTTTTAGAGCGGTGATACTGCACGAGCGTGGATGCATGAAGGCGTTGATTTAAACGTCTTTTTGTGAGAAATTCAAGTTGTTTCAATTGCTGTGGCAAACTGCTCCCTTGCACAGTGAAAGACCGAATATCATCAATTAAAGAGTATATTTACGAGGCCTGTTCATTGGTGAAGGCAAGAGTTTCAGCTCGGTTGTCAGTGAGACCTGTAATGTTGTCAAACTGCATATTTAAACGGGTGCTCAATCCCTGTGGACAGGGAACAAAACAAGAATTAGTAATGGGAGAGGCACTCCAGTATTTTACTCTTAATATTTACTTGTTTCTGCTATTTTTTTAAGCGTGCTGCAGGGGAGGACGCAATGCCCATGATGCGCCGTATGCAGTAAATATGAAAGAATCAAGCTAATCAGCTTGCCCTCTGCGCACTGTTACTTTGACCCGGGTGGGTTTCTGATCAAAACATACAAATCACTTTAAAGAATATTTTGAGAAATAAACTCAACGCAAGTTTTTGTTTATGTTTACATGAATTATATTTTCAATTATTGTTTTAGATAAGTGTATAACTCTCATTTAGGTGATAAACAAAAATTCATGAAAATTAGATGTTCAATCACATCTATATATTATACATCTTACAATTTTATCGCAATAAGTTCTTGTGCCCAATGCATTTCGGGCCACACGGCCCTTCTTCGGGGGCAGTACCTGTAAAAAAATATACATTTCATTTATAATATTATCAAAATGCTGGTCTTACATCATACATTGGTGCAGTTAGCCTCACAAAAAATGCATCCTTATCAAAACCTGTGGAAGATTTATGTTGGTAAATATCTACGAAACATTTTATCTAAATGTGCAGAAAACCTGATCATGTTGACACGTACTCATAATAATAAATGCAAGCAACCCATATGACCATTACAAGCAACTAAAATGTACCTTTGCTAATGAGACGAAATTGTGAACACCAAAAGGTGAGGACTCACTTATTTAACACTAAAATGTGAACTTCCAGGGATTCTACGATGTGGTATGTTAACTCGTGGACCGTCACAAGCTGGGTATTTCTCTCATTTACACTGGAAGAATATCAGAAACAAAACTGATTAAAAAACCTTTCTACCACGTTGTTTTTTCACTAATTTAAACATGACACTTCAAAAGACACTCACTGGAAACTGAATGAGATTTTTCAAAAACTCTACGAGGCCACGTTCAAATGCTCTTTAACTTCGAAACCGGCTGTTGTCCCAATGCTGTAACAAACAAAAATAAAACCTCCTAAGAATATTTCCCGTTTAGTCCCACATTGTCAACCTAGTTCCACATGATTTTAGCCGGACTTAAACGTGTGCGCAATATTTTACACAAGCTGATATCGCAATATTACTGGAGCAGTTTACATCACTAACCTTACTAAAACAGAATAATTATAGGCTTTCGACGAGACTTTGTGCTTCTAGCAGTAATTTGAAACGCGGAAACCCACATGATATAGACCTGCGTACTAAGCACAAACGAGTTACAAACTACTTCTCGCTACGCTCCTACGAGACACGTACCTTTCAATTCTGCAGTGAACTACGACCTCGACAATCTGCTACCACCATTGCGTTCGTCTTGCCAATATTACCAGGCGCCTTTAAATGACGCGGTAGAAATACTAAAAATAAACGACGGACCACGTTTGAAACCAACGAAGCGCCATGCCCAGTACATGAAGAAAAATGATAATAAAGAGGACACCATATTGGAGCGGAGAAATGTGTGTAGGTGTGTCATAACAAATCACTCATAATAGTACAGCATATATTTACAAGGTTGAAAAACATGATCATATTAATTAGTTGTTAAGTTTATATTATTTTCCGTGTCCTTCAGCATGCAGTATACGTGCAGTATCCTATAAGAAACAAGCTAGATCCACTCTGTCATTAATCCCAATATGGTGTCCTCTTTATTATCATTTTTCTTCATGTACTGGGCATGGCGCTTCGTTGGTTTCAAACGTGGTCCGTCGTTTATTTTTAGTATTTCTACCGCGTCATTTAAAGGCGCCTGGTAATATTGGCAAGACGAACGCAATGGTGGTAGCAGATTGTCGAGGTCGTAGTTCACTGCAGAATTGAAAGGTACGTGTCTCGTAGGAGCGTAGCGAGAAGTAGTTTGTAACTCGTTTGTGCTTAGTACGCAGGTCTATATCATGTGGGTTTCCGCGTTTCAAATTACTGCTAGAAGCACAAAGTCTCGTCGAAAGCCTATAATTATTCTGTTTTAGTAAGGTTAGTGATGTAAACTGCTCCAGTAATATTGCGATATCAGCTTGTGTAAAATATTGCGCACACGTTTAAGTCCGGCTAAAATCATGTGGAACTAGGTTGACAATGTGGGACTAAACGGGAAATATTCTTAGCAGGTTTTATTTTTGTTTGTTACAGCATTGGGACAACAGCCGGTTTCGAAGTTAAAGAGCATTTGAACGTGGCCTCGTAGAGTTTTTGAAAAATCTCATTCAGTTTCCAGTGAGTGTCTTTTGAAGTGTCATGTTTAAATTAGTGAAAAAACAACGTGGTAGAAAGGTTTTTTAATCAGTTTTGTTTCTGATATTCTTCCAGTGTAAATGAGAGAAATACCCAGCTTGTGACGGTCCACGAGTTAACATACCACATCGTAGAATCCCTGGAAGTTCACATTTTAGTGTTAAATAAGTGAGTCCTCACCTTTTGGTGTTCACAATTTCGTCTCATTAGCAAAGGTACATTTTAGTTGCTTGTAATGGTCATATGGGTTGCTTGCATTTATTATTATGAGTACGTGTCAACATGATCAGGTTTTCTGCACATTTAGATAAAATGTTTCGTAGATATTTACCAACATAAATCTTCCACAGGTTTTGATAAGGATGCATTTTTTGTGAGGCTAACTGCACCAATGTATGATGTAAGACCAGCATTTTGATAATATTATAAATGAAATGTATATTTTTTTACAGGTACTGCCCCCGAAGAAGGGCCGTGTGGCCCGAAATGCATTGGGCACAAGAACTTATTGCGATAAAATTGTAAGATGTATAATATATAGATGTGATTGAACATCTAATGTTCATGAATTTTTGTTTATCACCTAAATGAGAGTTATACACTTATCTAAAACAATCATTGAAAATATAATTCATGTAAACATAAACAAAAACTTGCGTTGAGTTTATTTCTCAAAATATTCTTTAAAGTGATTTGTATGTTTTGATCAGAAACCCACCCGGGTCAAAGTAACAGTGCGCAGAGGGCAAGCTGATTAGCTTGATTCTTTCATATTTACTGCATACGGCGCATCATGGGCATTGCGTCCTCCCCTGCAGCACGCTTAGAAAAATAGCAGAAACAAGTAAATATTAAGAGTAAAATACTGGAGTGCCTCTCCCATTACTAATTCTGGTCTTTATGTTAGTGCCACACCCTAGAGCTCAAGCGATGTTAGGGGGAGTGGGCGGCAGGCCTCGGACAACAGCAGGCGACGGAGGGACGTCCTGTCCGTGTGCCATCTTGTACACGCTCCCATATCAAATATATTTTTAGACTACTTATCTGTTGAAATTAGGGAACATTTAGGCTAGCGCAATACAGCATCAAACATTCAGAAATGTGAATGATTGAGAAGGCTTTCTTCCATTTTGTTAAGGAAATGGAGAGTCAAGTCCAGTACCTAGACGAATCAGTAAAATGTACAGATTAGACTAAAACTAATTGAGGAGTAACAGGGAGTGGGGAAAGACTATAATTTCTATTTGTGATTATTGAGAGGCTCACAGCAGCCTAATAATCAAGTATCAATAACAAGTAGACAAACTGATCTCAGTTAGCAAATTCAGTAAAGCAGGAGGACACTTTCACGAAAACAGATTTTTGACTGGAAACTGAATTAAGAAATGAAGGATGAAGATTGAAGATGAAAAAAATGTAGAACACCAATAAGAAAAAGTTTGAGTTGGGTTCCTTAGGAAACTTGTTAAAAAGTTCCCAGAGACTGCTTCTGGATACTGGTGGCTCAGAGTATGACTGAAGGGGGGGTCAAGTACTGTTATATCCTATTGACTGAAATGTGCTAAAGAATAACTGAGTCGCGAACGAAACAGACTGGGGCTATAACTTCAACAGACCTGATGAATGTGCCTAACCAGAAATATGTTGACTAATTAAAACATTAAGAGCCCGATTCACAAAAAAGTAGGAAAGTAGGGCTGAAGATCTCAGGTTGAAAGTACTTTCTAACAACATTTATTATTTACCAATTCTGGGGAGCTGCACCAGGTGCTTCTTTTGAAGCACAGTCCTGCGAATGTCAAGAGACTTTTCTCAAACTCAGCGGATGTTTCTACTGCAGAGAACTCAACATACAGCGAATAGTATTCCCTATGCAAATGCACATTTTTTTCTATGTGGGGAAAATAGTTTTCCCTGTGAAGAAAGCCTTATTCCCACACCCCTCAGGGTGACCTGTTCTTCCTCCAAACCTGGAAGTGGAATTGGTCTATCGCTATGCTAGATTACATCTTCGATCAGTTCCAGGGTGGAAAAGTGGAAGAAAGGTGTTAAGGAATGCCCAGACACGTACATAAGTGTTGGTCTTCCCAAACTTCCAAGGTAAAGAAGCCTTGGAACATCTACTTACTTTCCCTTGAGTGGAATTCATGGCTGTTGACAACTGCAAACTTATGGTGGAGAGCTCGACAACTATTAATGGGTTTAAGCCTGTCAGGAATCACTTTAGAAGGGCTAGCTGGTGTAAAAAAACAAAAAAACATAACTCATAACTTTGTTAAAAGGGCTGGGAGAGTCTGTATCGTCAGTTTCCTGTTTTTTTAGTCATGTGGTAAGGACACAAAAAAACATTAACGGAAAAATCGCCATCATGAGGCTGATGAGTAAAACAAATTAATTCCGAGTATACGGAAAAGATACGACACAAAAATCATTTCAAAGTGGTGGAACGGATAAAAAAAGCACCTTATCACTCAATAATATCAAATTGACCACTTGGTTGTCATGTCATGAACATAATCATAATGCCAGTATGTCTCCTTGGGAGTGCATTGTTACAAAATGGGTCACGTAAAGGTACACAGGATCTTACAGAACTAAGGTATTATTTTGTTAGTTGTTTGATTACAAATTATTGTTTTTTAGTCTTGATGAGGTGAAGGGTCACTCGCTCACCTATTATAATTAACCCGCAATGCTAATTTCTAGATCATTTGGCAGAATGTTCACCGAATTTATATTTTTCTTTAATGGCCACCACGTCGCTTTCGCTCATTCCCTCCTCCAATGATACTTTCCCTTTCTTCCTCCCGTTAGTATCTTCCTCTGGTGTTGTGAATCACTCCTACATCTGAGAGTTAGGATGGTGCCAAACAAAAGTAAAAATAATCCTGCGTAGAATTTAATCTGACAATAGAACACTGTCCGTCTGCCCTTCTAGCAGAGTCTGTACATACCATATCTGTTCCTTCCTCTCTGTTACTGGCTGGTCATTTGTCTTTCTTTCGATATGGTCATCCTATTCCGGTACTCGTGCAACATGAAGACGTATTGATTCGTTCATTTCAAAATATCAAGTTCTTTGCCTAGGACTATTAAATTCCTGTTTGCTTTTTATTATTTATAGGCCTTCCTGTAGAAAGCTGCAAACTGATCGTCATTTTTGCTACACCGTTGCTCATTTAAGCAAGCAGAATGAGATTTAAAGTGCATAAGTACAAAAAATAGGACACACATTTTTCGCATTAAAATGCACCTGTTGTGAAAAAGCTTAACAGAAGAGATTGTCCAACTGTTAATCCCAAGGTTTATTTTCATCAATTAATCGTACACAAACATTTTCTGAAAATGTTCGGATTTGGAAATATTTTTTAAAAAAAGATTTATATTGTGATAGTATTTTCCAGCCAGTAATTGGTAGTTCCGATGAGGAGTCTGACTCTTCCTCGCCTCTGGTGTCAATGATGTCAGAGACTACATTTTTTTGTGACGTCTCTCACTGCACTGTAATTGCCTCTAATGTCAGGGAGCGTATCGTGAATATTTGCGCTGGCCCAATGATTGCTTCTGTGTGTTGAAGAGCTGTGATTTATGCAGATCACTTGTTAACTCAGAGAAATTCCGAGTAAATATGTGCGGCTTAGACTCTGCTAACGCATAAAAACACACAAGTGCCCGGATCTGTGTGGACCTAGAGACGCTGTTCTTGATGGGGCCTCTGGCCTACACACTGTTACTGACGAGTGGGACCTTCTGGGGGCTGTCGCCGGTGAGAAATGGCAAAAAGTGACACCGGCATTGTGTTTTTGATAGGACACATGCATTTTGAAAAGGAAGGGATAGGTGTGGGAGGAGAAGAGATGAGATTTAGCCCTTAATTACAGACACAGGTACCTAACATCCTGTCGGCTGTAATGCTAAAGAAGCATTGGCAATGCAATAGGTCTCTCATTTGCAAGAGTTTAAGGTATTGGCATTGTATATGACAATGCCTTTTATTTATCTGATTTCATAATTAACACATAAATAAAAGGCATTGTCATTTACTATGCCAATAGCTCAAATTTCATTTCAAAGAAGCGTACGCCATCGCCCCGGGCTGCTTGGAAAGTAAATGTTGCAGGAAAGAACATCATGCCTGCAGTAGGAGAAACTCAATAAAGAAAATAATGCTTACAGACTAAATAAGACATACCATGTAACAACAGAAGTAAAAGGGCCAGTCTTCATGGGAGGTTACAAATGAAGACAAGGCGGTACTGAAGAGGGACTAACAAGACTATCAACTAATCAAAAGCCAGCATTTTCAAAGGACACAGACACAGACACAAGCCAATGAAAAATATGGCCGGAGAGTGGACAGAGCTTCAACTCCTACTCGAATGCAGCATGCCTCGCAGAGCAGCGCATGCACTGCCAAGGATCGACCTAAAAATGAGATGGTTCTAAATCTAGAAAATACCAGAATTAACTTTAATACATCGCATTGAAGTAGTTCAAGCACATGGCTGTGTAAACCAGCTACTATCTTTGCGTGATCATAAATAGATGTGCATTGTTTACACTGAAGGCTTATCGGAACTTGATTATAGACATATCAGCTTAAAAACACAATATAGTTTATACTGCTCTCACATGACATTCCAAAGTAACACGAGTGTCCTCGTTCTGCGTTTTGCAGTAAAAGGGTGCAGTATTTCCACCAGGAAATGCTGATATTACGGTGCAAATGTGCATGTCTTATGTGGGACCACACGCTGAATTTGCATCCTGTGCAATGTGTATTAACTGCAGGGGAATCTCTGTACATAACAATTTCACATGTACTAGAAACTCCTATTCATGTGAAATTATCGGATGCCAAAATACTGCACGTGGTAACAATGTGCATGTTCGAATATGCAATAAGGGATTCAGGCAGGGGTGTAGTTTGGACAGTAAGATGGGGGGAGGTTGAGCTTCAGATTTTCTGACAATCATGCTGGCCTATAATGTTAAAGTACATTAAATAATAAGCAGGGTGTGTGAGTGGGGCCTGAGGGGAAGTGGAAAGGGAGAGGAATGCAGATTGATAAGGTCATACAAAGTGAGAGGAAACACAATATTTTGTAAAATAACCAACATTTTTGAGGAATTTAAAAAAAGAGTGAAGGAGAGTGTGTGAATTTTTGTCTGTGTGTATGTAAAGATTCCTGGGGAGATCCAACAGACACCTCACCATACCCGACTGAAAGCACCTGTACCCAACTATTTAGCAAGATACACATTTAATGGGGGGGGGGTTAACACCCCGAACACCACCTAAAGCTATGCCCCAGGACTCAAGTCCAATGCATGCATGCACACACAAGCGGCAGCAAAATACCACTCACTACTTTCAGACAAGCTCACAGTTATTACCTGGGGAGATCACACTGTAGGCGTATGGTAGGCTAGGGCAGACATGGGTACAGGGCTCACAGGATACTGCAGCCAATGGATGGAATAGTTTTGGTAAGGGCAATAGATGGGGCAGGTCTGTAAAGGGATGGGATCGGTGCATCTAGGGTGGGACATAGGATAGTATGCATTAGTGGCAGCATTGTAGGACCTGGTTATTAACATGGAATGCCAGGACTCTCTATGCCCAGATCTGGATCCCTCATGGTACAGGACAGCAACACAACTCCAGTCTTATTAACTTTCTTCCCTCACACTCCACCCAGCTCCCACCCCTGCAGGGGAGAAAGTAAATCCGTCCATGGGCTACAGGGGGCGCTGGGAGTAGGGTACCAAGTAGGATAAAACAGCCAGGAGATGGGATTGTTGGAATTGGAGTGGGATTAAAGCAGGAGGAGGGATAGGGTTGCTAGAAGACACTTTTATCGTTTGCAATGAGTTTTTTCTTGCAATATATGACACTGTAATATAGGTTCCTTCTAAAGTGCATAGTAATAATGTTGACTTCCATTAAAATAAGTGGTATTTGGGTTCTGTGTATGACCCCTTTCACATCATTGTAATGTGTATAGAGAAGAGGTTTCTATGCGCGCAATTAAATTATAAATACAATAATTAATATACAGTTTCTTTGGAGGATATGATTAATCACAATATAGACACATATATAGACTTGCAGAAACATATTTAGCTCCTTTAGACGTGCTCAGTGTCAGTGGTTGAGAGGATGTGGCGAAACGGCCAGCGCGGCTGACTTTGGAGCTGCAGAACCAGGTTCGAGCCTTCGCGTTGGCTCAACATCCTGTGATTCTGGCCAAATCACCTGGGGTGTGCGGAATTTGCGTAGTCGCGCTACACAATGCTACGCGAAATGGT
This sequence comes from Lissotriton helveticus, assembly GCF_964261635.1. NCBI lineage: Eukaryota > Metazoa > Chordata > Amphibia > Caudata > Salamandridae > Lissotriton > Lissotriton helveticus. Next base: position 471,887,145 of record NC_136070.1, read on the forward strand.
AAAAAATCTCAGCGAGCACGCACAAGTTCTGCGAACACGCAGATTTGCTTGTTCCGCTCGTTCGCGATGCTTTCTTCTTGTTCGCGAATGCTGTTTGTGTACTCGGGGAGAAATATCTCGCGAACACTCCTTTTGAAAGCAAAAAATTCAGAGGATTGTAGAATTTTTGGCAATTCTGCGTTCTCCGCGGAACGCGAAATTACCCAAATTCCACGAGTGGAGCGGAATTTACCGCCCAGGCCTACAAATCACTTACAGCCTGATTCATCAATGGGACGGTTTGCGTGGCCCTAATAGCGAATAATAGCGACTCGCTATAAAGGACACGCAAAACGGTATTCATGAATAATTTAGAGAAAATAAAGCGAATCGCACGCGGCCGCAAATACCGGTTGCGACTTTCGAAAATCGCATATAAATCGCTATTTCCGGCAACATCCGTGTCGGAATAGCGAATTCTCTAATAGCGAGATCGTCAATAGCGGGACCTCAAATAGCGCGAGATCGGGAAAACGGGAAGTCACATGTCGAGCACAGCGATGACATCACAACCAGGAAGCAGCCAGGGCCCACCCCCATACACCACAGTGAGGCAGACCTCGAGTCAGCAACTGAAAGAGCTCCAGCAAATCTGTCAGGAAAGTACTGAGCAAGTACAGTGCAGCAATGTCAGAGGAGCCAGTTCCTGGGCCCAGCAACACCACAGGGCGGAAGAGAAAGCTAAAATTCTCCGAGCAGGAGCTGGAGCATTTAATTGAAGGGGTGGTGGCCAACCACTCCAAACTGTTTGGGAAGGACTCCAGGAGGGTGGCAGAACAGGAAAAACGCAGGATCTGGCAGGGTATAGCGTCCACGGTGAACTCCGTGGGTGTGGCCGACAGGTCACTGGACGAACTGAAAAAACGCTGGTATGACCTCCGAGGTCGTGCCAAAGAGAGGGTGGCTGAGCGCCTTGAAGAATCATCGGGCACAGGAGGGGGAGAACCTACAGTCCCTCCAAACACCCCCATGGAGGACCAGGTAGAGAACACCCTGGAGACAGAGGCGGTCATCGGAGTGACTCGTATGGACTCATCCCGCACCACCCAAGACACCCGAGGTAAGTGGCATGCGACTGCGAGCCTGTCCCCTATGAATGTCCATGACCAATTAGCCTCCCATATTGTTCCATAGTCATGCCATCGTTCCACATCAGGTAATGCCCTGAAGCATTGTGGGACATGTAGTGTGGCCACAATGTAGATTTACCACAATGCAGTCAGACAGGTTCCAAAGTACGCAAAGCCATAGCCAGTCAGGGAATGTCACCCAGCATGCATGTAGCAACTGCACGTGTGACAGATACATGCAACTAATGAACGTCCACTTCCCCTCACAGGTGGTGCAGACAGCAGCGACAGCGAGAGGCTGCAAATAGATGAGGAGGCACCGGATGAGGAGGAGGTACTGCCACATACACAGCCACCAGCCCCTGCCCCAGCAACTACTCCCGCAGCCAGATCCACCACCAGTGTGCCTCCAGCCCCTGCAACTACTCCCGCAGCCAGATCCACCACCAGTGTGCCTCCTGCGTCTGGCGCAGCAAATACAACCGCAGCCAGATCCACCACCAGTGTGCCTCCAGCCCCTGCCCCAGCAACTACTCCCGCAGCCAGATCCACCACCAGTGTGCCTCCTGCATCTGGCGCAGCAAATACTACCGCAGCCAGATCCACCACCAGTGTGCCTCCTGCGTCTGGCGCAGCAAATACTACCGCAGCCAGATCCACCACCAAGGTGCCTCCAGCCCCTGCCCCAGCAAATACAACCGCAGCCAGATCCACCACCAGGGTGCCTCCAGCCCCTGCCGCACCAACAACGCCTGCCGTGACACCACCAGCAGCTGGTGCTTCTACATCAGGGCCTGCGACAGTGCCAACACAGCGGCCACCCACTGTGTCAGGCCAGCAGAGCAGGCGTGGCACGCCTCGTCTGCAGACCAATGCACCTAGCAGCAGGAGGGGGAATGGACCGGCGCTGGTGAGAGTGAGCGTGGAAAGACGCATGCTCCGTATACATCAGCTGCAAGCACGGCAGCAAGGTGCCATACAGCTACAGCTGTACAACATTGGGCGCAATGTTGCCGGAGTGGGGGACCGGATGGACCGCATGACGGCAGCCATGGAAGGTGTGGGTGAGGGAATGGCCAGCATGACTGCAGCCATGGCAGGTGTGGGGGAGGGTATGGCCCGCATGACTGCAGCCATGGTGGCCAGCACTGCTGCAAATACATCGCAGCGCAACGCAGCACGCCGCCGCCACCGGCAGCTATTGACCAGGCTGACCGCCTACACCAGGTCCAATTATATAATTAGCAATGCCACATCACAGTTGTCGCGGCGGTCCCTTGCGCAGCAGCTGCAGCTCATCCAGTGCTGCGAGGATGTGGCCAGGGTCCTTGAGCACCTGACCAGTGCCGTGACAGCACTACACCGTCCTGATCTACCTGCCACTGTTGGGGGTGATGATGCCAGTGAGGGGACATCTAGTTTGAGCAGCCACTCTGCCTCACACGTAGGGACACTCAGGCGCAGCACCAGGCCCACAGCAGCTGCACGTGCCATGGATGAGGATGAGCCACAGAGGCGTTTGGGTGGTACGCGCAGGAGGCGCACATGACTTTCTATGACTCTTACAGGCACAGGCTGAGTATAAGCCTGCCCTGTCCTTTCGCACAGCAGTATGCTGAAATACTGTTAGCAAAGACAACATTAATAGTTTTACCATTATTGTGAATGAAACAAATATATTTATTTTAGCAGCACACATTGGCGTAGTGTCATTATTGATTTCTGCATGCATTTGTGATTTGTGGGGTGAGGGTGGAGGGTGCATCAGAAACTGTTCAGTGTGATGTGGTTGCGACGTCTGTGGCCTTCAGCAGTATTCTCCCCGTGTGCAAGGCGCGCATGAGCAGGTGGCCGGTCGTCCCCTTCAGATTCACTGCCAGATATGTCGACTGGTATCCGGCGCTTGGTTGCAATGTTATGAAGTATTGCGCAGACAGCCACACTGCGGCAGCACATTGCAGGACTGTAATACATGGCCCCACCTGTCTTGTGCAGTATGCGGAACCTGCTTTTGAGCAACCCAAATGTCCTTTCTATGCAGTTCCTTGTCCGAATGTGCGCAACATTGTAGCGCCGTTGCTGGGGTGTAGCAGGGTTGAGGTATGGGGTGAGGAGGTAATCACGGAGGGCGTAGCCACTGTCACCTGAATGAGAGGAGCAGAGGGTGAGTGCCTGTGCTGCGCTGCTACTTCATAGCAATGTGACATTGTCGACAAAGTGTACTTACCAAGTAGGTGTCCTTCCCCAAAGTCTCCCCTGGCCAGTCGTGTGTGGAGGCCGCTGTGCCGGAATATATAGGAGTCATGGGTACTCCCTGGGTACTGGGCCACAATGTCAGTGATGTAAGTCTTGGCATTGCAGACCATCTGTATGTTGAGGGAGTGGTAGGACTTCCGATTGCGGAACATATACTCCGTGGCAGCTGGTGGGCAGATGGCGACGTGGGTACAGTCTATGCATCCGAGTACATGCGGAAAATGTGCTACATTGTAGAATTGCAGCTTGGTCAAGTGCAATTCCTGTTGGCTGGTGGGAAATTTTATGTATCGGTGTAGCTGGGTCAGCATTGCGTCAACAAAAGTCTTGAGGCAGCGTGATATGGTGGGCTGGGATATCCCCCCAGCAGCCGCTACTATCCCCTGGAAGCTGCCAGAGGCCAGGAGGTGCAGGCTACACAATACCTGCACATGTGTAGGCACCGCATTGGTACGCCTTGTTGGGTGCTGCATCAGGGGGTCAAGGTCGTGTATGAGCTGGATTATCATGTCCACATTTAGCCTGTATTTAGCATATATCTGCTCTCTTGTTTGTCCCAGCAAGGTCACCCGCTGGCGGAATATCCTCTCCTGGATCTGGCCTCTCCTCCGTGCTGCTCGCTGTAGCCTTCGGCGCCTCACGACCATGTACATTCGGGCATTGTGAAACTCCTAATGCAGCTGCTGAATGTCCTTATGTGTGATTGGTCAGCCCTGAACCTGTTACTGATTGGCCAACTGCTTTTTGAATTTTTTTTTTACATGGCTTTTATGGTTACCACCTGCTTTGAGTTGTCCTTAATTTGCGCCGCGCAATCAGCGATTTATGGGTTTTTCTCTATTTGCGGTATTTCATGAATACCGATTGCGATTGTATAGCGAAACCGCTATTTATTTCGCAAAATCCGTGGATAGTCGCATTTTCCGATTCGCTAGTGCTCTCCTACCGGGATTGTGCGATTATTATTGCGTATTCGCTATTATGTGTTTGCGATTTAATGATGAATGCCGATTACCGACATTGCGCCCGCAATTGCATTTTCGCAGCTAATGCGGGCGCAATTTAGCTTGATGAATCAGGCCATTAATCTCCCCGTGCCTACAAAAAAATGAATGTGTCCTTGTCTAACGTAACTAGTGAGAATATAAAGCATTCCAATACCTTCGGATCGAGTTTGTGCTATATAAAACTGCAACAAAATAAAAAATACAAATGTGATCGGCTTGGCCTGCTCCTGTTGATCTGGTGAGCCATCATTATTTGTGATGCGTATGTTCCTGCGGCTTTCTGAATTTACAAGTCATGCGATCGATCTGAACGCTTTCCCTGTAATTAGAGTTGAACCCGTCTATTTATTTTGACTTTTGCTACATGGGAAATTACCTTTTCCTGACTGAGACCCTGAAACCACTAAGGGTCAAACCGTCCTTGACGACCCAAGCAATTGGATCTAAATATTAATGAACTGTTGCGGAGTCTGAATTTCCACGAGCCAATAATTGTGTTTTTGCTATAGATATTATTTTTCCATTGCCTTCTGTCCCTTCCACACTTTTCACTTTTGTAATTGTGCTGGTGCCTCTACAATAGGAGTATTCCAGCCTGAGCTTGAACTATTATGACAAATCCAGACGTGTTTCATCCATGTTGGGACTCATAGTGAGTTGCAGTTTGAAACCCATGAAACATGCGGCTCAGCACCCACACTTGTGTGTGCATATACTAATTGAGGAGACACACTTGATCAATACAAATGTGGTGCGTCTCGTTGACGAACCTCAATAAAACTAAAAGTCGACGGAAGTTTCTAGCCAGCAAACGGTTGCTTTTCATAACATCAGTTATATCTAAAACGAATCTGAGTGGGAGAAAAGTATCCGGACTCCACAGCGTGTCTTTCACATCATCCTTGAAGTAATATCAGGCGTGATTCCAATCATCTTTCAAGTAATGACTGTCATCTTGGTTTAATCAAATAAGAAATGTAAATATCGTGCACCATAACACTCAAGTCGAAAATACTTCACCATTTGAGACAAACCCAAATTATTTTCTGAATATATTTTTTCAAACCACATTACTTAGAGAAGTAGATGTTCCTTCAAACGATGTGTAGGTTAAAGGATTTGAGTTTTCTGTTTTGCATGCAGATAATTTGACAAGCCTTTATCCACAAGTGCAGCTGCCCACGGGAGCACATTTGCTGCAGTAGTTAGAAATGCATTACAAAGTGGCAATTGAGAGGAAAAGGAGAGACCTTTCTCCAGTTCAAAGTTGAAAGCAGCAGGTGCAGAACAAAACAGGATAAAGGTAATTAAATGAACATTATATAAGACTGTATTCCCTTCCAGCAGGTGTTACAAGGAGGGCAGGTGATTCCACAAGTGATAATGCATGTCATTGTCCTAAAACTGTTAACTCAAATGCAGTTATAAGAGATATGGAAATGGATTGCTTTCATGTTCAAAGGGGGCAGACGCATGATTATCCCTTTATCAGATGAATGCTAGTAGAAATCACTGCATTACTTGGAAACAGTTATGTCTTTTACAGAGTCAGGTACTAAGGAAGGAACTAAGTTTCGCCGATTTCACTAAGGGAAGTTATGGACTGAAGTATTGACGCCAAGCTGTTCATGGCATGACTTACAATAAACAAGTCTTGCCAACGTCTTCAAAAGCACCACATCGTGTTTGGTGAAAGACATCCATTTAAAACACCTATATGGCCTACATGCTTACTTCTTGATCTGGAAGCATGAGTATAAACAATGTATTTTTATTTAACGTTTTTTTCCATTACGAAAGTGTTCAGCATACTAGAGATTTCTTTCACTAAAATAAAAAAAAAAGGGAGTTTTGTTTAAAGCGCATGAAAGTGTTTCAGTCAAGCCCTTATAGGGAGAAGATATAATAACTGGAGGAGGAGGAGCAAGAAAATAGGGGCGGTGAGGGTGCATATGTAAGTCAGCAAGCATTCTATGGCTGTGGTGAGTGCAGAATTGTACGCGTACAGATAATGGTGAGCATTTGCAAGCAGTTCAATGGACGCTGCATTCTGGACAGATGTGGCATTTCTAGTGTATCAGGGCCATGATCTAGTTTGTAACAATGCTTCACATCAAAGATATTCTTTGCTTTTCTGTAGAGGCTGTGCTCCTGGTCTAATCCACCATGCCATTCCAGTTTGGACCCAGCCCTATGCAAATCAGTTTTGACCCTGCTCCCCATGGGAACAGTCTATCCCGAACTACAATGCCAGGCCCTCCATTGACTGGAAACAAGCATACAGGGACTGGTTTTGTGGTATCAACCCTCATCAGCCAGGCTAGCTTGAATCCAATGTGAATGTTTGACAATTTACAGCATTCCATTCATCATCTTTTGGTGTTGCTATAGTCACCCTAAGTGGGAAGGGTATGCCCAGACATGGGCCACGTGCTCGCTATGCCACTGGATTCAAGCCAGCCTGGCTGATGAGGGGTGATACCCAGAAACCGGTCCAAGGTTGCTTGTTTTCCAGACCAGAGAGGACCTGGCCTGGTTGTTTGGGTTAGACTGTTCCCCTGAGGAGCAGGGTAAAGACTGATTTGCATATGGCTGGGTCCAAACTGGGATCATAGTGAGTAAAAAACGATGGACTTAACCCCCCGTGGATTAAAACTAGCTGTTATGGGGCAATACCCCGAAACTGTTCACAAGATATTTGTTTTCCAGTCCAGGGAGAACCTTGCCTGGTAGTCCGGCTGGGCTGTTCCCATGGGAGCAGAGTCAAAACGGATTTGCATATGGCTGGGTCGAACCTGGAGTGGCATGGTGAGCAAAACAACAATGCTATTAATCCAGATCTATGACTGGGGTGAATGTTTGATAATATTCAGCATTCCGAACATCATCTTTTTGTGTTGCTATAGACAATAATGTATGCCCGATAAAGGATCTGATTTGGCAAGCCAAACTGGACGCATGTATGCTGAACAATACTTAACCTGTTCTTGAGTGAACAACATATCTGGTTTTCAATACTCCAATACTGTTTGAATTAATTTATCATCTAGAATGCTCCAGAAACTCAAACCTAGTTATCTTTGCATTTTTAACTAACCTTCCTGTATCGTCATAAAAAGGCTTAAAACTAAATACATCAAATCCCTCCACAGTATGGTGCTTGAATACAGACTAAAGAGATAGGCACTGGTCACAACAGTCAAAAATAGTCTATCCTTGTACAAACATACAAACCGAATAGAACAAAAAGCTACTGGTAATAGAATATAACATTAAAATTAGAAAATAGCTATCTTGATAGTGGCTGCGATAACTAGCTGTCTCCATGTTAATATTGAACCTTTCTGTGTTTTGCATCATCGGAAGAACAATTGTACTTACTCCAAATTCGAATTCCAAGCAGCTCGGCCGATATGCAAAGCAGACAAATGTGATCATGTCAATTCAGTAATGAAAGAATGACATTGGTTGCCAAGAAAAACTCACTGCCAGTTACACTGCCCCTCCTTGTGTGAAAAGCTCTGTGATTGAACAGTACTAAATGTGTGGCTGATAAGTCTGCTTCAGGCAATCTGCTAAATCTGTATAATCAAAGAGTGGATATAAAATGGCAGTCCCAAAATGAGAAATAAAACCAGGGGAGAAACACCTTACTTTTAATCAGGGCCACACACTTTAAAAATTAGCCAACACACCTAAGAAAATTGCAAATAAACATAATCATTACAATTGTATAACACATCCGTTAAAAGTGACCCTTCGCTATAAAATGAGAAGTCAGGTTGACATGCTAAAGTTAGAACCTGCCACCTACAGGGAACACAGACACCTATCATCAGGTGTTACATTAGATCACAATCTTACAAATAGTTAAAATATGGGATCTCAAGAAAAGAGAGCAATTGTGACCTTGCTATTGGCAGTTCCAAATGAAATCCTTGCTGATTTATCTGACACTACCGGGGCTACTTTACATGCTGGGCCAACTCATAAAGTCCCTCTTTGATGAGTATGCTTATTAGCTATTATTAAATGTGTAGTGTCATATTATGTCTTCAAGATATAACGAGCAATTTCAAATGGGCAAACAAAAAATGCAAAAAAGACACTCTAAAAGTGAGACTATCTGCTCTATAGGATGTCTGTGATGATAGCAGCAATATCATCAAAGGCTTGTAAATGGATTTAGCCTCCTACAGGTGTACAACATCAATTATGCTCATATAAGAGTTCTGCACCCTGAAGGTGAGAACGGTCTTGGTCTTTCTACCATTTACTGGGGGTTTCAAGTGCAATACAGTGCACAGTGTCAAAAAAAGAAAATGATTATTACTCAACTCATTTGTGTAGAACCTAGAAAGGAATGGAAGAGGCATATAGGTATTTACTCTCAGTTTAATACACACATTAATGCCATAAAATAACTTTTTCCTAAAACTTGGCCCACAATATCCTTATTTGTAGTCAATACTATATGGAAATGTTTTCTTAGGTAATAATTTCCAGCTAATATGATCAGTTCAAATATTCTGATGTAGCAACACGATGCTCGTTCATTGACTTTCAAAGCCTCTATATTCTGGATGTTTGCAATGAAGCTGTGTTTGTTCACTGTTACCAAAGGTTAGACTAACTCATAAATGGAGGATCTTGAATTATGTTGATTACATGCCTCTTTACTATCTCTTATGAATGATTTAGTCTGAGGCACTAATGGTTTCATGACTGCATCTACAAATTCTGACAACAGTTCCAGTAGTGAGTAACATGAAGAAGCTAAAAGCCTGCCTGCGAGTCTAGAGTAGAAATATTTTTTTTCTCACTAGCCCATCATGACAGCCAGACTTCGTCACTACAACCCTTAGGACTCCAACGTGTTTCTTTAGCCGTGTTTTTATTCAGAAGTCGGGAAATAACCTGGAGAGGTTTTATGTACAGGTCACGATTAAAAGTAGGTTGGAGTCAGGGGCCGGGTAGATGAAATTTACCATAAAGGCCAGTTTATCTTTCTGAGATAATCCCCAACGAATGGGAATAATTGTGCAGACTTGGTATTTCAGGGTGGAATTACGCATGAAATTCTACTGGTGCACTGTGGCCGGTCACAGTGATGGCTGAACAGAAAAAAAGATGTGACCTGGTAAGGGGGAGCACCTGGAAGTCGATCAAACAGGGGTTAAGGACCAAGGGTAGGCTGCAATTGCCACTCCCTTCCAAAACTATTTTTCGAGTTGCTAGAAATGAATAAAGGCATTTCCGCACCTGTAAAATATTAGCATTCATAAGTTAGTTCTCACTCACACTTATATTCATGTATTTTTCAGGTATATGAATCCAATGCTGAACTTATGTACTGACATGCCAATTATTTGTAGTTGTACATGCACATATGAACACTTATTAACCATGCAGCATTGAATTATGCAGTCAGAGTTGACTTAAGTAGGCCTGTATTTTTTCTGTATAAAACACAGCTTTTCCATTTATGCTTGCAAGTCTTTTTCCTTGCAGGTATGTTCACATGGTTTGTTAGTTTGAGAATAGATGTAACACTGTACTAGTGATAGAGAGTCTGAGAAGATGACCTTGACAAAGAACATGTCGAGTTAGAGTGGTAATTGACAATCACTATTTAGTAATGTATCAAGACGTTGCAGGTACCCAAGGTTGATATCGATCTCAGGACTGGTCTGGAAGAATCTGCTAATGTTGCAGCTCACAATGTGAGAATGGAAAGGACAATAAAGCCCCTGATGATGTGATCAAGAGGGTTACTCAGAACATTTGCATGGAATACACTGGTGTTCTAACAGGTTGAGGTTGGGCACTTTTCCTTTGGACTTTTAGAGGTACAGACCTCTATGCTTTCCCCTTTGATTTTTTTTGCTAAGTGTGACTTAGGCTAACATTAATTTTCCTATCCCTAGAAGACTCTTAACCAAGCTTCTGCAATGCTGACACCTTCGCAAAATGTTCCCCTTTTCTGCATTTCCCCAACTTTTTAAGACTTCTTTAGATTTAATCACTTCTGATGGTTTTAGACACTAAATTAGATGACTTGAGAAATTACTCATGTTTAGGATAGAGGATCAGAAACTCTTCTCTAGGCACCAGATTCTACTGTTAATTCTTTGTATTGCTGTGACTGAAAGTCTTGTTTACCCCATGCTGATGCGCCTGAACTTTTTTGGGAGGTTAGGCTATCCAGTTGGTATTCTGTACCTTTGTGAATCAATCAATCAGGATTTGTAAAGCGCGGTTAATCACCCAATAGGGTATCTAGGCGCTTGTAGGCCCCAGAGGCTTACTGTGACAGCCAGGTCTTGAGAGCCATTTGAAAAGTCCAGAAGTGAGGTGATGGTCCGGAGGAGTGTGCGAAGACTGTTCCAGGTCTTTGCTGAGATATGGGAAAAGAAGCGTCCTCCATTTCTCCTTCGGTAGCTGCGGGGCGTATGGGCAAGTGAAAGGAAGGTGGAGTGTAGTCTTCTGGTTGGTTGGATGAAGTTCACGCTGTGGTTAATGTAGGCGGGTCATTGGTTGTGTAGAGCCTTGTGTGCGCGGGTCAGTAGCTTGAATTGGTATCTCTTCTGTATGGGGAGCCAGTGGAGTTTCCTGTGGTGGGGTGTGATGAAGGTTCGTCGGGGAAGGCCGAGGATGAGTCTAGCTGCAACATTCTGTATGGTCTTAAGTTTCTGTAGAAGGTGTGCGGCGATTCCTAAGTAGAGGGCATTAGCTGGTGATGAGGCCTTGTGTCACGGTGCATCTCGTACGTATGGGAAGCCACTCGAATATCGTACATAGCATGTGCATAGCGGGGAAGCAGGCGGTCGAGACAACGTTGATCTGTAATTTTTTTCTGAGCTCTAGACTGCGCCCTCCCCCCCCCTCTGCCCAGAGGTAATTTCAGACATGTTGGAACCGGATGACATCGTTCACCCTCGGTCTGCGGACTGGGTGCCAATGGACAAGGTGGCCAAGTATCTTGTGAATTGTTTGTGTAAGCCCATGGAGAAATACGCTTGCAACCGCCTCCAGGTGGAATGTCCTCGCCGGAGTTTAGCTGGTAAAGTTGCCCTTACACCTGACATTGACCTGAAGATGGCGACGTTCCTGGCCAAGTTTGTAAAGGACCCTAAGAAGGAGACCGACAGGTTCTGGCGTTCCAGCCGGGACAAGCTCCTAGATGCGGTGGGCCCTCTAACTAAGATTCTAGATATGGCCAAGGAGGCTAAAGCCTCGGTTTCTTTGATTTCCCCAGAGGTACTGTCAGGGTGGACGCAGCTTGCCATTGTGTTCCTGGGGAATGCGAACTGTGCACTCTCTACAGAGCGGCATCATACCCTTATGATAAAGGTAAATCCAAAGTTGTGAGACCTCGCCTCTTTGGAGCCTGATTCTGTGGCCAGGAGGCCTTGTTTTGGGAGCCCTTTGTTAAGGAACTCAGTAAGTTCGTGGCAACGTTCACTTCACTGGACAAGGCCTAGTCCAACAATCACAGGGTTTTTACCCCTCTGGTTTTCCAGGGGACCGGTCGTAGCACGGGTACCTCAGTCGGCTGGTACTCCTACTCCAACCTTGACAAGAGACAGGGCTCCGGGAGTGGGCAATATCAGGACAGCACACACTTCAGAGGACAGAAGTTCCGAGGCTGCGGAGGATACATTGGTCAATCCAACAACACTGGCAAAAAGGGATGATTTGCTGCACAGGAGAATACCCAAACGGATTTGTCAGCAATATTTTCCTGGTCAACAAGGCCGATGGGGGTCAGAGACCGGCGATCAACTTGAAGGATTTCAACAAGTGGGTGGTATATTGCCACTTCAAAATGGAGGATATCCACCTTCTCAGGGACATGTTGAGGCCTCTCGACTGGATGGTCTGGCTTGATCGTAAAGACGCATACCTCCCGGTCCAAATCTTTCCCCCTCACCGCCGTTTCCTACAGTTCAGGTGTGCAGCCAGGTCTTCAAGTTCACCACCCTGCCTTTTGGGCTTTCCTCTGCACTGTGGTTTCACAAAGGTCCTCAAGCCAGCGGTGGAATTCCTAGGGGCGCAGGGCATTAGGATGATCGTGTACTTAGATGACATGCTCTTCCTGGCCCAGTGTCCAGACAAGCTCACCAGTCACTTACAGACAGTAGTCAACTTAATGCAGGGGTTGGTATTTGTCATAAACAAAAAGAAATCTCTCCTTACTGTGGTTCAATGTGTGACCTTTTTGGGCTTCAAGATAGACTCTGCCTCCTCTACCCTGAGCCTTCCGGCTGGAAAATGATGAAGATCAGGCACGAGCTGCGCCAAACCTTGGCCAAGCCCCATACATCGCTGCGGCAGCTTGCCTGCCTGGTGGGCCTTTTCTCCTCCTCAATTCAGTCCAACTTTCCCGGTCCCTTGTACTATCATGCAATGCAGCGCCTCAAGATGCACCATCTCAGAAAGGGGCTGACTTACCCACAATCTGTCCCGCTTACAGCGGAGGTAAAGGAGGAGATGGTTTGCTGGTTTGCTCACATGGTGGAGTGGAATGGGAGAGCAATCTTCGGTTCAACCCTGGACGTCGTGATTGAGTCTGTCGCCAGTCGTTCTGGTTTAGGTGCCAGATGCGGAGATTTTTCCACAGGTGGAGCCTGGTCCACACAAGAACAATCCTTGCATATCAATTGTCTGGAGTTACTGGTGGGGACGTTTGCGGTGCACTGCTGGTTGAAAGACAGGGTGCAATCTTGCGTCCTTCTCAAAATTGACAATATTTTTGCCTTCAGGTATATCAACAATCTGGGCGGCACCAGATCCCATGCATTGGGGAACCTAGCTAAGGAATTTTGGAACTTCTGTCTAGAGCACAAGGTGTCAGTCACGGTGGAGTACCTCCTGGGTCGCGCGAACAAGGTGGCAGACTAGCACTCTCGCAACTTCCTGGACTCCAGTGTTTGGAAACTGGAGCCGTAGGTGTTCTCCCTTTTCAGTCGGTCTGTTTGCATCGTATCTGGATCATCAGTTGCAGAGATTTTTCAGTTGGAGGCCAGATCCTCAGGCGGAGAGGACAGATGCGGAGAGGACAGATGCGTTCCTCCAGGACTGGCGGCGGGAAGGGGCTACGTGTTCCCCCTTTCTTAATGCTCATGCGGGTGTCCATTCAGGTATGCCGCCAGCAGGTGGAGATTGTGTTGAATATCCCTCTCTGGAGATCTCAAGTGTGGTTTCTGGTTCTTCTGGAACTTGCCTGTGATTCTTTAATCTGACTACTCCACTTTCCTCACATCCTGCGGAATCCAGAACCCAATCCTCATTGCCTGGTGGTTGAAGGGATGCTACGGATGATGGCCTGGTGGATCTCAGATGGTTGCTCCCAGGCCTTTGGGGACACACTGAGTCATTACTATCCAGTGCAAGGGCGGACAGCACGACCAAAAGGTACCGATCCTCAATTTCCTGGTGGGTCGTGCAGAGGAAGGGTTGGCTTACTGCTCTATCAATACATTCCTTTCAGCAATTTCAGGGGGCAATAACCCCATTCACGGGTCGCCGGTGGGCGAGCACCCGTTCCTCTGCAGGCTTTTAGGGAGATTCGTCAAACCCTTCCGCCTGAACCACATTATTCTGCGCTGTGGGACGTAAACCTAGTGTTGAATCTTTTCCTATCCTGGCAGCCGAATAGGTTTCTGTCACACAAAGAGATTTCGGTTAGGTTGGCAACACTTTGTGGCTGATTTCTTGCAGGCGTGTGTCAGATGTGAGAGCCCTAGATATCTTGGGCAGAGTGTTCTCCCCAGATAAGCTTTCATTTACGATAAGGACCAAGTGTAAGACCGGGATTTTCTCATAGTCAGCATTCCGAGAATCTCCAAAACTGTGTGTGGTACAGTGTCTCCGAGTGTACAATGAATTGACTGAGGAGGTCAGCCCTACAGGCGAGAGACAACTGCTTATTGCATTACGAAAGCCTTACAGAGTGCTTTCTTCTCCAACCATAGCCAGACGGGTACGTGGGTAATGCAGGAGGCGGGGATTGATACAAAGGGGTTTGGTGCCCACTCAGCTAGAGGGGCAATGGCCTCAAAGGCATTTTCACTCAGAGCGGGTTTGGAAGACCTGATGCGTGCAGCCGACTGGTCCTCAGATTCTACCTTTAAGAGGTTTTACTTTAAGCCAGAGCTGGAAGTAGCTCAACAGGTGATAGACAAGCTTTGAACTGGCATAATCTGAGCCTCCGGTCCTGACATAGAATGAAAATTTGCCTAGCTGTAGTACAGGTAAGTTTCAATTCTATTAAGGACACAGAGGCGATGATTATCCCGCCCGGCAACCACTGAAGATGCAGAATCTTCCCGTTCTGGTGTAAGTAACTTGTTTTAAAGGTCAAATGAGATTTACGTTTAATGTTTCACTAGTCTCTATAGTTATGCATTGTGTAGCAGTGTTTTCTTCTGTGGTTGTTCTTATGATCCATGCGTACTGGAAATGGTTTCTGAAGCTACCTGTTTTGCAGGGAATGATGAGTCCAAACAGGATGCTTGATGTCTGTCACGGAGCTGTATGCACGAAGAAAGAGGATGGGTGAACAGAGTAGAGGGACCAAGTTTGGAGAGAGTGTGGACAGAGTAGAAGGAATTGTGTTCTAAACTTTGCCTATTTCAATCTTGTTTTTGGGAAAAGTAGTTTCTTATTGTGTTTTGAAAATGGTTGCTGAAAAGAAAAAGCAAAGGAAGAAGGCATTATCCTTGCCTCAGTGTCCCTAATAGAATTGAAACTTAGCTGTGCTACAGCTAGGCAAATATTCATTTATCTGTTGAGACAGTGCTCTTCCCATTACCCTACCATGCAATATTTTTTATTAATTTTTTTAATTTATTTTTTATAGCACTGGATAGGCCCGGAGGTATCAGAGCACTTTACATAGATGAGAACGTGATAGCTGCACAGGTTACAAATAAGTAGAAACAAACAGCAATGTACAAAACATAACAAAGACTGATACATGTAACAAAGAGTAGAGGGGGATAGGGAATTGGGCCGATGGTCGTTAGATTAAATTCAAGTCCTACAGACCGGCACCAACTAGGGTAGCACCCGGGGCCAGACCATCCCACTGGGCCTGAAAAGAGGCTGACCTTATTCGAGTCCAGTGTAAAACCCGCAGACGGGTTGTGGTCGCTGCACCGCGGGACAGCTTTGCTCACCGAGCCCGAGACTAGTAGGCAGCAGAGAAAGCCAGCAGATGGGGGTAACATGGCCGCCTCACACCCACCATCCCCACCGACAGGATGCAGACGAGAAGCGATGGGGAGCAATAAAGAATCTCTGCAGTCCGTCGTTAGGCACAGGCCAGGTCGCCGACATCTAATTCTATGGACGAGATAGGCTGCAAACAGTGTTCTCGCCAAAGACCTCCCACGCATAGGATGGAGGACTCTGTCCGTGTTCGCCAGTCCCAAGAACCTCAACCATTCCAAAGTAGAGGGGAGACCTCTCTGACCCCAAATGACTCACCAGTGGAGGAAGGCTGTCCCGATTCCTGGACCGGAAGAGGGGCCGCCAAGGGGAATGAGAGGGCCACAGACAGGAACCCAGTGCTCTCTCCCTGCTCCTACCGGGGAAAAACATCTTGGGGACCAAGGCAGCCACCATGGTAAACGTGTAGGGCCACCGTCTCAAAGGTTATCCAAGAATCACTATTTGTTCTTGCCAGAGACAAGGAGTTATAGAAGGATGCAGAGTAATAGTGGCAGTGTCCGGAAAGTAGGTGATGGCCATGGATTAACATCCAAAGGGTGATTAAGGAGTCATGCACTTAATTCGTTTTGTTACGTAAGAAGTGATCAGCAGGCTTGGGTTATAGTATTGTGACTCGTGACCTACTCAGATTATTTTTCTCTATACATCCTGCACTTGAGCCTGACAATTGAAGTATACAACTTGATCAGGCACTAATTAGAGGATAGCGCTATGTGTCACAAAGGTTATAGAGGGGGTTCTTAGGATCTGTTCTGCATATAGTTAATATTCAGAGAAAATGTAGATTTACTTTGTATTAAGGCATGCATTCTGACTTACATCAGTACTAGACATGCACGTTTAATAAAATTAATCATGTGTCACTTTTGTTGCCATCTACTTGTCAGGAGAACATGTACTATGTATTTTTGTTGATCTGACATGTCAGACTTGACTACAGTAATGCCCAAAGCCCCCTAAGGTTACGAAGGCAAGGTTATCATCGAAGGTGCTTACATGATACTTTTAAGATCTTTATTGACATGACAAAATTATGCTAACAAGGATGCCTTAGTTTGGGGTACGTGCTTGCACTAATGATAGGTGGTTATCATCTTATAGGTATATCCTCATATTTGTGAGGGTGAAATAATGTTGTTTAATAAAGTTGTAACATCTATTTCATCCCTCCTAATCTGCGTAGCATTCACCATCCCATCACTTTCTTTATTTCCGAACTTTGGCTGCTCTTCTCAGCAACGTCAATTTCAAATCCCACATGTAAACCATTAATTTGCCAATCTAACTCTCCTTCATGCGGGACACAAATGAATCCTTAGCATTTCCTCAATATGCCCTTAACATTTCTGAATATATGAACCAATAACAGTTCGACCTAAACACCAAAAAGAAAAACTTATGTGAATCGGAAACACACATCAACTTAAAAAAAAACAGTAAAGATACAGTGCATATGCAAGACTTTGTGCGCATGTAGAGAAAATATGCAGATCGCAAACAGCCCATTCTAAAGTGCAGCCTTATGACAGGTTGTTTTTCCTCAATACTCAGTTGGGCATTTTGGTTATTTGCTAATATTTCAGCCAATAATTTGCTGGAGGTATGAAGCCTCTTGATTTCTTAGTGTACTGGGAACATTAGTGGTTTGCCTTTCTTTGCTTGCAACAGAGAAATCCAGCACAAGGACTATAGCAGCTATATGTCATCCCACCAAACCGTATTGATTTTCACTCTTTATTGGTGGAGAAGCAGCTCTCAAACATGTGGGGCATACATTTTGGGTCCATGTCCTAAGAGAAGAATTTCTTTCACAACTCATCTGTTCTGAACTGGGGAAAAAAAAAAATTATAAATAGGGAACCATAAACCATGATGATAGAGTGGAGAATATAGTGTCTTTACCATCCACTTTTACTCCAGCATTGGACCAGGTGGGCCCCGAAATGGCCATACTTGAAAAAGTGGTTCTAAACAAACTACAACATGCCCTTCAGTTTATTCCTAAGCCCAGATACAACATCTCTAAAGAGGAACACACATCCCTCAACGAATTAAAGAACAACAAATCTATCGTCATAAAAAATAGCGATAAGGGAGGAGGCATAGTCCTTATGGATGCTAAGAACTATGAAACTAATATGTTAAAAATGCTCAATGACCCTGTCTTTTATAAAAAGATTACAAAAAACCCCACAGAAAGAATCATTAAATCTATACAAAAATACCACCATTAGAGCCCTAGATACAGGAATCATAAACAAAAAAAGAGTATGACTTTTTGAACAAATCACATAAAAAAGTTTCCTGTATATACGGCTTACCAAAGATTAATAAAAATCAGCAGGATCCACCTTACCGGCCTATTGTCTCCACCATAGGTACGCCTACCGAAGCCATTTCAAAATATCTTGACAACATCTTGAGACCTTATATACCCCTAACACCCTCGTACATCAAGGACACAGGGGACATAATTACCAAGGTGGAACATCTCCCATTCAACCAATATACTGACATACTAGTTACCCTAGACATTGAATCATTGTACAGCAACATCCCTCAACTTGAAGCCATGGATGCGACCATGTGGTTTATAGACAAATACAACATACCCTGCTCCAAACCATTTATTCGGGAATGTCTTTCATTAGTTCTCACAGAGAATGTCTTTGAGTTTGGTGAATATATGTATCTACAAACGAAGGGCGTGAGCATGGGGGCAGCCATGGCTCCGTCAATAGCGAACATATATATGGCACGCTTTGAATCTAAATACATTTACAACGAAATTGCCCCATTCTTTGAGTCTGTTTCCCATTGGTACCGCTACATTGATGACATCTTTTTTGTATGGACCGATGGGAAACAGACTCTTGAAGAATTTCTAACCTGGCTCACCCTCACTGACATTAATCTCCGTTTCACTGCCCATGCAAATACATCACAAGTAGAATTTTTAGATATTTATATCAGACATAAATCAAATGCACTAGAGGTAGACTTATACACCAAGCCCACGGCCAGAAATACTCTCCTCCACTTCAAAAGTTATCACCCGAGGAGCCAGAGGGATAGCATTCCCTTCTCCCAGTTCCTCAGGGTGAGATGAAATTGTACCAACATGAAGGACTATGACACCCAATCGATCAACATGAAGAAAAAATTCCTTGAACGAGGCTATCCCCATCGCCTGGTCAGGGAAGCATACAAAAGGGCACGTTTCTATGATCGAGACGCACTACTCATGTCCCAAAAAGCAAAGCAGGAACCAAAGCTAGTATGTATAACAAAACATTCTACTTTAGATGCTACTATCAGACAAGTAATTAATGCCAACGGGCATCTTTTAAATGTGGATCAGGCCCAAAAGAAGCTAGCCAAACCCATGTTCGCGCATCGTCGCAACAAGAATTTGAAAGATCTAATAGTCCGATCGCGCTATATTATGTCCACCAACAATCCTCCCTTTATACAAAAATCTATAAACGGAGCGAACTGTGTGAGAGGCACTTCTCGCTGTGGTTCATGTCAATCATGTGATAATATCCTTACTGGAGAGTTATTTGAGTTCAACAATTTTAACATTTCAGCTAAAGAATTGTGGACCTGCAACACCCAAAACGTCATATACCTGATCATATGCCCCTGCAATTTGGGCTATGTAGGGGAGACCTCTCGAGTCATTAAAACGCGCCTAACAGAACATAGGTCCGCCATTAAAACTATGAAACATACAGCCCCGTTAGTCAGCCATTTCATTGAGTTTAAACACTCACCCACAGACATCAAATGGCGTATTTTGGAGAAAATCCACATTCCAAACAATAATGGCGGAGATAAAATCCGAAAGAAAAAAGAAGTCTTTTGGATATTCTCTTTGGGTACTTTTACCCATGGGTTAAACAATGAGCTGCCCTGGGAAAACGCCATTATATAAGGGGATATGACATGAAGATCCCATACTGATTAGCTAGTTTGATCTCTGCCCCCCCCCCTTCATTACTATTCATATCATAGATATTAGTATACGTACACCACATGTTATCTCGGCTCAGACTCTAATTGCAATAACTATGGCAACCGTGGCTCCTGTGACTAGTAGCCAACTCTGTTTCAATCGCACGGGCAATTCGAACTATGCTTGGTGCATTTACCTCCATATCGCTTTAAGAGGTGGGACCACGGTACCATTCAACCTATAGTGACACTGGATATATAAACGAATAGAGAACTGCGTCTCGAATTCGTTTTTTCCCACACGAGGAACCAGATGCCATACCCGCTAACTCCACGAACAGCAGAAGACAGGTAATTTCCGTGTCTCAGTCCTGTGAAACTACAGCCCCTAGCTGTTTTTCGTTTGCGCACTCGTTAATATTCCTTATGCATTTTCTCCAGATAACCATTAATCCATTTGGTCTCTGCTCCGACCCGACAGCCACTAGTCCAGTGTAGCAGTCTAGTGTTTCACGGGTCTCGGCTGAGACCCGGAAACACTACCACACATTGTATCACCTTCTGGCCAGGCGTGGCCAGAAGGCTATAAATAAACGGACGGTGGTCGCTCGTGGCTTCCGGTCTGACCATACTGCCAACTGTGTGTGTGTCGTTCATTACAATTGTCCCTACATTGTATTGCTTACCGTTAGCCCCCAGTGTGTTCCCCAGCTCCCCTACACTGGCGACAGAGGGTGGTGCGAGGAGCGAAGGTGCTTGAACCCTAGCTGCGGAGCGAGACGATCCTGCCCGTTCCAGGTATTGTCCTGATGCCGCGTGGCGTCCGCTGTGGTGCCATCTGAGGGAGTTCATCGGACGGCGGAGTTCCGGTAAGCAGCGTGTGCAGAGCTGCGTGGGGACCGGAGTGCACGGCGAGGCCGTGTGAGTGCGGAGAAGGCCCGGCGGCCGCTTCGGAAGGTGCGCGCATGCGCAGTGTCTTCGCGGCCTAACTCTGAGGTGGAGGCGTGCGCAGGAGGCCCTGGCGGCGGAAGGAGACGGCATTGCAATCGCCGAGGTGCCGGTATGGAACCCTGAGTGTGGGAATAGATCTGTGAGACGGCGAAAGGTGCCGCGCCTGTCAGGCCGGCGAGGGAAACAGCCAACAAGCATTGGCGGCGAACATTTTGTAAAAATAAAAAAATATATATATATATAAACCAAAGGATAAGTCCATGCTTATTCCTGATTGGATGAGAATCTGCTTGGTGAATAATAGTCGTGAAGCCCGAGTGGATAAGAATTGGTTTGCAGCACGGGACAGTCACTGAGCCATTAGAAAACTCTAGACAAGGCGTCATCCTCCACGTCAGGCGCCAGGTGCTGTCTAACCACGGGGCAAAGAGGAGCCACACTAGACTAGCAGACAACAAGAATGTCGGTGCAACAAGATGCAGCCAACGGGGGCGGGGCACAACAAGCAGTGGCCCCAGCGCAGGGAGTAGGACAACAAGCGGCAGGAGCGGTAATACAGCAGTCGCCACATGCCCAAATCAACCCCATTCCTCCATTTAGTGCGTTGGCGGACCCTGGCACAGCAGCGCCACGCTGGGGGGTGTGGTTAAGTCGCCTGAACAACTACTTCACAGCGACAAGGGAGAAAGACAATGAGGTAAAAAGGTCCCTGTTATTGCATTTTGGTGGCGATGAGCTATACAAGTTGTTCCTACACCTGCCTAACACGGGAGCGGCAACAGACTATGATGGCGCTGTCCAAGCTCTGAATGCGCATTTTGATCCGCAGTTGAACCCCCATTACGAAAGGTTCAAGTTCAGGCAGTCTCGGCAAAGAGAAGGGGAAACTATGGATGCGTTTTATGCCCGACTGAGAGAGCTTGTAAGTACATGCCCGGATGATGATCAAGATAAAGAAGTAACGGCGCAATTAATACAAGGCTGCAAGAACAAACACCTACGGACATTAATTTTGAGGCAGCCCCGCATAACACTAGACGAAATACTAATGTTAGCCTGGTCACACGAACTGTCTGATGCTCGAGCCGCAGCGATGGAGTCAGCCATCAACCCGCCAGCAAACTCTGAAGCAGCAGTCAAGACAGAGAGAGTCGATGCGGTACGGAGCTCTAACCGGGGGAGCAGAGGAAGATGGCCGACCAGGACACAGAGGCGGACACAGTGTGGGTCCTGTGGGTATGAAGAGCACAATCGCGACAACTGCCCAGCACGTGGCAAAACATGTGACAAGTGTGGAGGAAGTAACCATTTTGCCAGTGTATGCAGAGGTGGAGCCAGAGGATCATCTAGAGGACAGAGAAACGAGGGAAGGAAACCACCGACTAAAGCAATCCGGCAGCTAGCGCTAGACGACACACGAGATAATTACTCGGTAAAAGGAAACAGGACAACATCTCGCTACCCGAACCGTCTGGATGACTCATCAACAGACGATGAGGATGAATGCTACTACGTCTCCTTTGTAAATGAGCTCAAAAGGCGGCGTCGGCCCCAACCAAAGTGTCAGATCCAGATCGACGGATCGACGGTGACAGGAGTCATAGACACCGGAGCCACGATCAACTTCATGGGTATCCAGCATTACAATGCACTAAGACCAAATCCTTGGCTAGTGCCGTCGAAAGCGCGAATCCTCACCTATGGAAGCACGACACCACTACCGTTAAAAGGGAAGATGACAGTACAAGTGAAAGCAGAGAATCAGGAACTAACGACGATTTTTCATGTAATCGATAAGGAGGCAGACCTGTTGGTTGGCAGTCAGACGGCAGAAGACCTCAAGTTGATTGCCTTCGCAAACGCAGTGAAAGAACTACACACGGAGGAGATCCTCCAACTTTTCCCGTCACTGTTCCAAGGTCTGGGCACCATCAAGAGGCCACCAGTAAAGCTACATATCGACAAGGCAATTCAACCAGTTGCGTTAAGGCATAGGAGAATACCATTTCATCTTCGGACGGCAATGGAGCAGGAGTTAATGAAACTAGAGGAACAAGGAGTAATAGAAAAAGTGACGGGACCGACCCCGTGGGTGTCACCAATGGTGATCGCCGAGAAGCCTAGACAACCTGGGCAAATCAGAATATGCATAGACATGAGGATGCCAAACAAAGCGATCAAAAGAGAGAGACATCTTACTCCCACAGTGGATGACATATTAACAGACTTAAATGGGGCGCAATGGTTCTCCAAGTTGGATCTAAATGCGGGGTACCATCAATTGAAACTGGCGGAAGAAAGCCGATATATTACTACATTTTCCACGCATCTAGGTCTGAGGAGGTACAAGAGACTTGGGATTACATCGGCAGCTGAAATCTTTCACAACACTATCAGAGAAATTCTATCGGGACTTAGTGGGGTATTAAATGTCAGTGACGATATCCTCATCCATGCCAAAACCAGCAAAGAACATCATAGGAGGCTGAAAGCAACACTGAGGAGGTTGGCAGAGTTTGGTGTCACGCTGCACAAAGAAAAATGTCAATTTTTCAAGCAGTCCGTAGAATTCTTTGGCTACGTGTTCGGAACGGAAGGTGTGAGAGTGGATCCACGGAAATCGACTGCCATCAAGAACGCTCCAGCCCCAACAACAGCCTCGGAGGTGAGAAGCTTCATGGGGATGGCACAATACTGTGCCCGGTTCATCCCACAGCTGGCCACCATAGCTGAACCACTGAGGAACCTGACAAAAAAAGAGAACCCATGGAAGTGGTCACGGATGGAAGAAGAAGCTTTCAACAAGATAAAAGCAGCACTGCTAGACAGCACGACGATGGCCTACTTTGATACGGCACGTCAAACGGAAATACTCGTGGATGCAAGTCCAGTCGGACTAGGAGCACTATTGACGCAAGAATCAGAACCTGGAATATGGGTGCCATTGGCATTCGCCAGCAAGGCCCTCACAGCTACAGAGGCAAGGTACTCACAAATTGAAAGAGAGGCGCTGGCCGTGTAACCATTTTCACTTATACATCACAGGGCAACCCTTCAGAATGGTCACAGATCATCAGCCTCTAGTGCCATTGTTCAAAGGCACGGCCCCACACCCTCCTCCGAGGATCGAGAGATGGGCCATCCAGATTCAACACTACCAGATGGATCTAGTCTACAGACCAGGGGCCAAGAACCCGGCGGATTTCTTATCTAGGCATCCACAGACAGAAGCTGCAGAGACGATGGATCAGGAAACAAAGACTGAAGATTACGTCGACATGGTAGCCCACCTATCATGCCCCCAGGCCCTTGCACCGGAAGACATTGTAGCTCAGTATGGGGAAGATGCCGTCATCATGAGAGTTAAAACGGCCCTAGACACTGGGTCGTGGGAAAACTTCTTGCGAAATGTGAGCGACTGGGACGAAGCAGATAATACAAGGCTGTCCCAGTTCTGGAGAGTACACAATGAGCTCAGTAGAGCGAATAATGGGCTGATACTTAGAGGAATGAGAGTAGTAATTCCACGCACTCTGCAGGACCGAGCAACACTACTTGCTCATGAAGGACACCAGGGAACGAAACGGATGAAGGCAAGAATGCGTGAAAAGGTGTGGTTCCCTTACCTGGAGGAAAGAGTGGATGAACTGGTAAGAAACTGTCGAGCTTGTCAATTGACCAGTCTTCCTGAGGCGCCGGCACCTGTCATAACGGAAGAACCACCACCGGCACCCTGGACATGGGTCAGTCTAGACTTTGGGAGTTTCCCGGACGGGAGAGTGACGGTAGTACTAGTCGACAGCTACACGAAATACCCAGTGGTAGAAGTTGCCCAATCTACAAGTTTCGCAAACGTCCAACCAATACTCAGTAAGATATTTGCGATGTTTGGCATTCCGCAGGTGTTAAAAACAGATAATGGACCCCCATTTCAGGGACATGAATTCAAAGAATTCCTGCAAGGTTTGGGAATAACACACCGAAGGATCACACCTCAATGGCCTCAAGCCAATGGGGAGGCAGAGCGATTCATGAGAACTGTAAACAAGACTCTGAGAATTGCACTGGTAGAGGGAGCAAATCCTGAAGCAGCCTTGCAGTTATTTTTGAGGGAATACCGAAGCACCCCACACAGTACTACCCAGAGATCCCCGTGGGCGTTAATGTTTGTGGGACCCAGGCACGACTTGTTGCCAACAGCAGAGAACTGGATGCCAGAACCATACTCACCAGCAAACGCTCAAGAGAGAAGGAGGAAAACAAATGAGAAGGCAAGCCACAAAAGGCGGGCGCAGGACAGAATAATAACCCCTGGTGATGAGGTGCTGGTAAGAACGCGCCGCCCAGGCGGAAAATTCAGGACTCCATATGAAGTGGAGCCATGGACGGTCAAGACAACCAAAGGCACAGCGGTGACAGCACAAAAGAGTGGGGAAGAAATCACCAGGAATGTCTCATGGTTTAAACGGATCCCATCTAAAGAAGCCAATCATGAAGAAGGTGAAGGACATGCCGCTGAACTATCTAGTCAACTTGACGACGGGCATGTGCCCCATGAGAGTGAGGAGAATACCAACAGTCCCTCATCCATGGGTAGAAGAGAACACAGACCAATGATTACCCGAGGACGAAGCTATCACAACTTGCGACCAAATCCCAGACCTAATCGGATGCTAGCGGATTTTGCGTGCTGACTCTGCAAGGCAGTGGAAAAGAAAAGAACGTTGAACACCAACTTGGGAAGGGATGTAGCAGTCTAGTGTTTCACGGGTCTCGGCTGAGACCCGGAAACACTACCACACATTGTATCACCTTCTGGCCAGGCGTGGCCAGAAGGCTATAAATAAACGGACGGTGGTCGCTCGTGGCTTCCGGTCCGACCATACTGCCAACTGTGTGTGTGTCGTTCATTACAATTGTCCCCACATTGTATTGCTTACCGTTGGCCCCCAGTGTGTTCCCCAGCTCCCCTACATCCAGCACGTGTCTATTGTAACCTAGGACGCATTCCGCCATTCAAGTGATCTATAAGATAACAGGTAACTTCTAGGAAGTAAATGTTGCAATTGCCATCTCCAGACGCTTTTTTGAATCGCGCTGCTTAAACACTCGCTATGTATTATTTTTTAGGTAGTCAATAACTCATGAGATCCCTATTCCGGCACGTTAGTCACCAGCCTAACTGCGGCTCTAATTGAAAGTAGGACGTTAGCAGAAGAGGGACTCACTGTGTACTCCCTGCCAGGTAATAAACAACAATTCTACCTTTTAGATCGTAACTAAGCAGGTTCTTTTTTCAATTACTGACAGGCCGTAATTCATTTTCTTAGAACGGTCGGCCTCAGCCCTGATCTCCATTACGACTTTACCAGCGCACATCTTTGCAGTACACGTGACTTGCATATGTTGAACGGCTTCACCGGATTATATATCTTCAGGTACACATGAAAGCTTTGTTTCCTCGTTTTTGTTATCATTCAGGATACATTATTTTTTTATGGCTTAGACATAAAACAGCTATTTATCAAAATGTTTATTTATCCATAGCACTCATGAACTGCTTTTAGTGCAATACAAGAACGCCATCGTAATATGTTAATAATTGGGTTCTGCAAAATAGTGAACCAGTGGTCATCTTTCTAAAATTCAGACACATTAGATTATAGGACCTTGTCTGTTAAAATAATCCATCCTTCATGATGCAAATCAAGTTATACATTATTGTATTTCCTCTATTCCTGTAGCATTTAACAACGTTTTAATTCCATAATCGCAATCAATACTGGTATTGCGTTCTGCAACAAAGAAGTAAATACACCCTTTACGCAGGTGTACCTCAGGTATCCTCAACAGAATAAGGCTTATTAATTAAAATATATAATTTTTGCCTCAGTTTTAACATTGATATTAGTTTTTTGCTTTTCTTTATATGTCTTAATAGACAGATACAGGCCCCTGCAATAAACCCGAGTTGGACTAGCCATTAAGTCTGGTTTTCCTCATGACCGTAAGGTAAGCCATTACAACTGTGGGATTTATCTGTCACAGAAACAATCCCGCCCATCCTTAAGAAAAAATCTTTCTCTTTCCCCAGTTCACTCTGTGATCCACGTCTATAAATTTAAATAGGCCAAAATAGCAAACCCTAACAAGTACCAGTAGACTTTTATAAAAATAAGCGCCTTTGTACAGCAGCACCAGTATTTGCCCTTTAATATCTTGCGCCACCCTATTCTATTTCTTTCTTTCCCTGGCTCTTTAAACATTCATCTTTTTTCTTATTATGTTCTTTGTATAGTTAATCTCTAAATGCATTATTCAAATGTATACCTATGTTTCTACAATTGTACGACTTAATACATAAGTGGTTTATCATGTTTAATTATCATATCTCTGGCTCTCTAGTTCAAGAATCTAATATAGAAAGTTGTGCACTGTCTAATATATAGACATTATTTTAATTTCAATGTTTATTTATTTGGAGCAATAAGAAGGTACTGTCCTGATGAAGACACATTCAGTGTCGAAACGCGTAGACGGACGAATATCCATCTCTTCTATATACAATAGGGAATATTCTTATTATTAAGATATTTTGTATAGTTTTTGAAAAAACTGTTTTAAATTTTTTTCGTTTTAAATAGACTGATTATGCCAATGAATGCTTTCATGACCTTTTATCTTGTGTATCAAATGTATTAAATGTAATCCTTTATACCAATTTAGTGCCTTATTACATTTCTTCTCTTGAATGATGCCAGTTTTTTCTGTTTTTGCCTGGGTGAGATTATTTGTCATATAGTGTATGCCCTGACCCAGGAATTGTATCCTTTTTAGGGGGTCCCTGTTGTTACATACTGAACTGAATGGTTTCCACGTACAATGTCAACTCCACAAGGTGGGTCAAGTGCTGAAACTTTATGATAACTTTATCTGAAAGTATCTGGGTCTTCTGACTGGCTCCAGCAAATGAGGTGAGTAGAAGGGAGAGGAGGTGCCAAATACATAGATGTTTCTGTTTCCTACCAGGGCAATGCAGACACAAGTAACAGTGGAGACGAGACTTGCTCCTCTGGCAGTCGGCCATTGTAAACAGCTAATGGGAAATTAGGCAGTGCAGTTCTTTACAAACATTCCTCTGCCTTTACCTTCGTCAGTTTACCCAACGGCTATTTCACCATTATTATTCAAGGCAAAATGTTCTTAAACAGAGCAAAATGTGTTTAATAATTATTACACCTTTTTTTTTGGAGATTGCATAAAAATGCATTTTGGATAAATCATTGTTGTTCGCACCCGACAGAACCATTTCTACTTAACTATTGATTACCCAGGTTCTGAGGGACACAGGGTCAACCCCGTTGATTTTATACATTTTTTTAATAGCTACACATTTTTGCTGGCAACACTTATGCTGTTACCTTTACAACTACATAGCCTAATAACACAAATCTGGTATTTGTATGCTAAAATTACTAAATAGTCCTGGGATGCAAATAACCATTAGGCTACACTTGGACCAATCAATTCTACCAGAAAGGAAAAACCCTTTGAGGAACCCTTGATGCCAACCTCTATACGTAATGGCAAATTAATTCAGGCATTTATATTATTTTTTTCTCTATCACCTTTCATAGGACAATAATGCAAATCATCCCAATAACTCTAACAAGTATGCTGGCCAGGCCTATGGTTGATTCCATGCTTGACTATGCTAACTCACTATAAATAACAAGCATTGGTATAGCCAAAAGGTCTTGCCTTTGGGACCTTATAAGTGTTTAGCTAGAGCTATTAGCTTTACCAATGTTTTTTAAACCATGCTGTAGAGCATTGTGGCAGCAGTGCAGCATGTTGAAAATATATAATAAAGTGTTATAAGCATTTTTGTTACCTTATATATACAAGAAAATAACAGGAGAGCGTGGGCTGGGAAATAGTACTTGAATTACGAGTAGTGGACGGACACTCAAGGATAATCAATAGATGGTAGATTCCAAGGTAGTGCTGAGTGATGCTGAGGTGGTTGTGTGCTAGTGGGGAGGTGCTACTGAATGATTCTGAGGTGGTAGTGCTGCACTGATGCTCAAGTTGGTGCTGTGAGGAGGTGATGCTGCACTGATGTTGAGGGGGTGCTGCATTAGTGCTGAGGTGTAGCTGCACTGTTGCTGAGTTGGGGCTGCTCTGGTGGTGGTGCACTGCTGCGGAGGTGGTGCTATGCTGATGTATTTTGGTTAACTGAAGCTAAGAGCCTAACCATGGGTCGAGAAGACTAACTGACGAAGATCGCCAAAAAGCTGGAAAAAATGGTGTCAATGAAGAATCTGATGGGTAATTGTAGATATTTAGCAACTATGACTCTTCCTCGGAGTTGCAAAATAGTGCCTTGTTATTGAACAATGCTGTATTGCACACGCGAGATGGCCATTTGTCACTTAATAATTAATGCATTACAAAACTCAGCAATACTCATTGTATTTGCACCAGAAGTCAGGAGGCTGACAGTTCTACTGAAATAAATATCAGGCACTTTCTACACACAGATCTCTGCAGCATGTGCTTTAACATGCAGAGATATATGCAGAGACTATGCTGATGAAATGTTAGGATGCTACTCAATTATTACACAGTGGTCACTAAATGCCACCCTTGATGCCGCTTTACATATACAATTTTTATTTGGATCTCAATGTTGATTCATCTCGGCTGAGCTGATGTCTAATATGCATCGTCTTGTCTCTTACAAGGCCCCCTCGCTGCACCAGTTGTTTCTCTGGAGCTGTCGGGGTCTGCCAAGATGACGTGTCTTGAGCAAACATGTGCTTTGTAGAAGCGGAGTGAATATGGGATGTTTCCTATCAGTCTATATCCTGATGGTATAAGGGTGTATGGGTAGGACAAACGGAATTACGCGATTCTGCAACCACGCTGTTTTATGCATAGTTATGGGTTCGTGGCATTTGCCACATATTGCATTATCTCTGCAAAATTTGAAGATTCCCCCCCCCCCCCCCAAAAAAAAGTGTCTAGCTAAAATGAATTAAAAGCTATAAAACTGATGCCATATTTGTGCTATGAAGTTGATGGCCGTTCACATAAGTGGACTTGCCATATTTCAGTCCCTTAGTTCTGTATTTGAGTGTAACACTGTTGCTACTGAGGTGGGACTTTTGCTTAGGCAGTGCTAACATGTATTAAATACAAAATAATGCATTAATACTGTCGCAAAATGTGACGCATTACGCTGCAAAATGTGCCTTTTGATGTCACATCATTTAGTCAACACAGCCATATAATTTGGTCCTCCCCTGTTGCTTAGTTCTAGTGGCTGTTACCAGAGGCCTTTCTGGAAGGCCAGTGGGTGTGGGGCTGGACTGGACTAAATGGGGCTTTATAAGGACAGGAGGGTTGGGACATATTCACACATGAAGCGTGTATCTTAGAAGGTAGGAGTGCTGGAGCTAAGGTGGCCAAACGTCCGTAAATTTCACGGACAGCCCATAATTTCGACCGTCTGTCCGTTGTCCGTGAAGGTTTCTTTAACGGATGCCATTTGTCCGTTATTTTAACAGCTGTTGGGTGACAGCCAATCATGTGCCTTTCTAATGCCAACCATTTGCCGTGGAGAACAAAGAAAGCGATTTAGGATTGCCTTGAAAGCCATCAGCCAACCCTAGAGCTCGCTGGTACACTGCATGAGTGCTCTCATTGGCCCTGATTCAGGGCCAATGTGAATAGCTTTAGGGTACCCAGCCACAGTACTTCTGGACGTGCAGAGCACGTTTCAAGCCTTTCCCTTTTTAATTTTTCTGGACCCTTACTCGACCCCTGACCTGTAGGCTCAGTAAAATGAGTTCTAAAGGGACCAGGCCTCAAGGTGACATTGGTGGGATTGGAGGCTGGGGAACTGTTAATGTCAGAATCCGAGCCTAATGCATTTTTGGAGATTTCCTGCAGTTCTGGCTATTCTTCAGGCGATCCTCATCGCACAACGCATGAACCATAACAGGTGCGAGTGTATCAAAATGAATGTCCTCAGTTTAACCTAACGTGTAAGGGTGAAAGGCTCATTTCCCTGTGTTACAGAACATTGTTAGTAGAACTGCACGGGAAGGACAGAATCGGTAGAATGTAACAAAAGATGGATTTTGTGAGTATTAAACCAAATCTAATGTCTGAACTGGATGGTATGATTGAGACTTTGGAAAGGCGGGTTACAGTGTTGCTAATTTATCTTATGCAACTAACAACCATTGACAAAGCCTATAATCCAGGCTAGTTGTAGGTGCAATGTTAGTAGCTGTATATCTCGTTGCAACGACAGAAGCAGCAAAATACCAGTGCGTAGCACACTATGCTAAACTCAGATTTTAGCGTAACTGTTAAACTGCCCCCTTAATTGCACGGGCCACACACTACTTTAAAAGACCCCTCCCTTCAGTATTTTTTATCCCATTTAAAGGAGATGATCATATTACAACGGTTGTTTTGAGCACTAAAACATGAAATGCACATCTGTGTCCAGGAGAAACCAGAATGTGATGGCCAGCCAGAAACATAAACAACATGTAACTTCTGTACGCTGGTGTTTCACTGTGCTGTGTATAACAGATGCTGCACTGCTTTCATGAGCATTGGAGAGCACAGTAAATGCCCGGCTTTTGAAGCACATCTCCGTGGGATGTCCGATGTTTTTAAAAGAAACATTAAACTGTGGCTCTCATGCCTGTGCTGTCTTTATCCCAGGAGTTGCTTTCTGCTACGCCTATCCCTACTTTGGCTACATAAAGTACTCAATAGAGTAAACAAGCATTTACAATGCAACGGTTTCGCCTTTGTACAGAAGGAAGGTGCAACTATTAGGAGGATAAGAGAGGGAGAACTTTAGAACCAACCTTCATTCATCCCTGAAAGCACAACACCTATTTGCACAGGATGGTGTATGTAATGTGAAAGTAATGCCTTCAAAGTTATTCCTTTTAGCTAGCGAATAGGGCTTGTGATACCCTTCAACAGAAAAAAAGTTAATATCCATGGAGAGAATAAAGTGTTTATTTATCTTTCGGACCTAAGCCATCATAGAGGGCAGCATATCTAAGATTGTTCGAAAACGTTCTATTTCTGAGAACGTCTTTTTATGGGAAATACAAGGGTATATTCACTTTAACTGAGCTGCTTTCTTAATGCTGAACAGAAGCTTCTGTCTTGAATTGGGAGCAACACGTTAAACTGAGACCATGGACACTGTTTTTTTTTCCAGCAGTTCAACCCCTTCTGGTTGCAGCTGCCCTGCAGTACATTCACTACTGCGGAAACAAAACCTCTATAGCTGTAACCTATGGGTCATAACGTCATACAACCAACCCTCTATGCGCTGGAAGTAGATTTTTACTAATAACGTGACAATACTACTGAGAAGAGAAACGTCCTCAGAAAGTAAAGCTATCCTTTAGGAGATAATCATACGTTCTCCCCATAGCAGATGTAACCACGGACATTTCCCCCCCTCCTTAAACCCGGTTAGAATGGGAAAGCTACAGGTACACTTGGGGTCAAAGGAAAACAATGGGTTGACAGCCTGCCTTTTCTGAATTGGGAGGGGGGTGGGGGGCGTTCTATCTATTTTCGGTAACAGTGAAAGAAGATCTGTTCAAGAAGATGCTAATGTGCAGACTTATTTTAAATGGAGACACGCCATGCTCCTGGGGCACGTGAATCATGAAGGGGATTGGCTGTTCGTGGTGCACGAATCGAAGAGCTGTTGGTATGGCGTAGGCCCAGACAGGCGACGTGAATACGATTTACTCTGCACAGTAACAATGCAAGGACAGCTTGAGCCAAGTTCACCTCCAGAATTCTAAAGCTGTTACCTCAACCTGGGCTCATCCCAATATTAAAATGCCAGGGCGCCACAAATCGCGTTAAAGCCTCTTCAGAGCGATGTGTGGAAAATGTCAAGTTGACCCGTGCCGACAGATGGGGAGTTCTCTCTATTCAATGCGGGGTACGATCGCACAACTGCATCCCACCTGAGGTAAAATAGGCTCTGGGCCGCTTGTACATCTCTCAACGCTAATTTACTGCCTCTGCACGGCATATCGATGTAAAAAAGTTTCGAAGTGCGGGAGATAACGCCCAATGAGCTGCGCCTTTTAAAGATAAAATAACTCCATTGCTGCTAAAGACACGCTTATATTAAGTGCGCAGAAGAACCCCCAACTGCGCATAAAATGGCAGGCATTCTCTGCAGAGGGCGCCGGAGATCCGATAAGTCTGAAGTCGCCACGGTTTAAAGCCGTGCGCAGCATGGTAATTCAGCGAGCGTTGAAAGACGTCTTTATTGGGCTTAAGAACGTGAGCTCAGGGTATCGCATTGTATTTTCACAAACACAGCTTGAATGGCTGTCAGCTGTTATGGGAGACAGAGGCGGAACCAAAAGCCATATGTAGGATCAAGAGATTTCGCCGTGGGCGGAGCAACTGCTACGCAGTTGCAACGCCCAGGGCGAAACCTAAGAAAGAATCCGGGCCCATGCAAATGTTTAACGTGGACTTTGACCTCTCGCTGAGCGCAGGGGGAAGTTTTAAATTGCTGTTTTCTTTAGGCATTTCACGCATATTTAATATTCTGTAATGGTTTCACTAAAATGGAAAGACGTAACCATGACAAAAGTTGAATTATGGCAAACCCCCCACGCCTTTCTGGCGAGCAATTCTTGGAATACAAAAGGGCCTGCGCTGCGTGTCTCAGCAGCGACCCCGTACCAGCAGCGACGCCGAAGCACTGGCCTTCAGAAAGCACAACCGCCAGTGAGAAGAGCTCTGAATGTGACTTTCAAAATCAAAGAAAAGTTTTCTACAACTCCCTGTTCGGCCAGCTGGAGGGCCCGGGGCACTTGCGAGCTTAGACAAGGAGTGAAACTGTAAACTAACACTTTTTATATCGAATATAATCCTGATGATAATCAGGTTTCAAAGAACTATTTTTGAGAGGCAAAAAAGAAACGGAGGCGCTTGGAGACAAGGTGATGTGCACACGATCACACAATTTGCGCAAGTGGGATACGCTAGGATTATATATACATACACCTCTGGTCTGTTGGCGTTAAAGTATACATCTTGCAGAAAGAAGTAAAGTAAAGTCCACATTTGTAAAGCGCACAATCACCCGTAAGGGTCTCTAGGCGCTGGGGGCCGTCGGGGAGATTAAGCGAGCTATTGCCCAGAGTCACATGGTGCTGGGCTAACCTGCCGCCGGAGCCGGGGATCGAACCATGGTCCCCAGATTCCAGCGTCAGTCGCCCTGGCCGCGGCGCCACACCTCTCCCCAACCTAGTCTCAGTCATTTTCCACCCATAGAATCTCCCACCCTCCTGTAGCAGAAATATCAAATAGTTGGAAAGAAGACAGTCTGAAACAGCAGGTGCCAGATGACTCAGCGTCTCGTGTGAGACCTTCAGCCGAGGTTCATTTAAGAAAAGAAATCTCGTGCACCTTGATGCAAATGAAAGGCAACTAGCTTGCCATTCAACAGTAACACCAAAGCAGAAGAATGAATGCCATTTGTGAAGCGAGTTAAAATACTCTGTATGCAAAAGGTATCTTTAAAGCATCTTATAATGAGCCCTGGCCTCAACCAGTTACAGCTTTTTAACCTACTACACATTGCATTCTGGGACGTGTAGTTTCATGTGTAAATTCGTAAGAAGCCTGGTGTGACAACTCCATGTGCTGAACAGCCGATAAGCACAGTTATAACTATGTCCCGACAGTAACAAATGAACTATTTTCAAGACAACCCAACAAAGAAGATAGGAAGAAGCGCGGATGGCCACTAGAAGTTCTAAGCGCTATACAAATGGTAATTATAAAGTTAAAAGATGTGCTTCATCTCAACCGGTCCCAGCCCACGAGGGGGACATCTTCTTCCAGCCCTGGATTCTTACCCACCAGCATGCTGGGACTTGTAGTTTTACTTTATATGGTAGGCACAGACCCCCCCCAAAAAACTTGTGCGTAGTAACGCATAGAAAAACATGTAACTGTTAGGATGCAAGCCATCGCACCAGGCGCCCTCACCTGTCTTGCCAACGCCGCTGACCCCAGCACGACAATCTTGATAACCTTGTTGGGCGCGCAGTCCGGGGGCGGGTACTCCCCCTTTTCTGTATCGTTTTTGGCCACTATAGGTGTGGCAGGGTATACTCAGACATGAGTCCCTTTCTCACTGCTCCATCAGGATTCAAGCAAGCCGGGCCGAAGAGGCTGAAATGCCAGAAACCGGTCCCCGGTAGCTTGTCTCCTTTCTGGTGAAGAATTGGCTTGGTAGTTTGGTCTGCCCTGTTCCCATGATGCACTGGGCCAGGGACAGACTAATTTGCATATAGCCAGGTTCTGAGCTGGGATGGGGCAGTGAGATAAATAACGGTGATGGATCAAGCCCTGATCTTTGGACTGGGTAAGAGTGGTCTGCTTAATTCAGACACTCTGTTCATCACCACCCCCTTTTCTGTATCGTTTTTGGCCACTATAGGTGTGGCAGGGTATACTCAGACATGAGTCCCTTTCTCACTGCTCCATCAGGATTCAAGCAAGCCGGGCCGAAGAGGCTGAAATGCCAGAAACCGGTCCCCGGTAGCTTGTCTCCTTTCTGGTGAAGAATTGGCTTGGTAGTTTGGTCTGCCCTGTTCCCATGATGCACTGGGCCAGGGACAGACTAATTTGCATATAGCCAGGTTCTGAGCTGGGATGGGGCAGTGAGATAAATAACGGTGATGGATCAAGCCCTGATCTTTGGACTGGGTAAGAGTGGTCTGCTTAATTCAGACACTCTGTTCATCACCACCCCCTTTTCTGTATCGTTTTTGGCCACTATAGGTGTGGCAGGGTATACTCAGACATGAGTCCCTTTCTCACTGCTCCATCAGGATTCAAGCAAGCCGGGCCGAAGAGGCTGAAATGCCAGAAACCGGTCCCCGGTAGCTTGTCTCCTTTCTGGTGAAGAATTGGCTTGGTAGTTTGGTCTGCCCTGTTCCCATGATGCACTGGGCCAGGGACAGACTAATTTGCATATAGCCAGGTTCTGAGCTGGGATGGGGCAGTGAGATAAATAACGGTGATGGATCAAGCCCTGATCTTTGGACTGGGTAAGAGTGGTCTGCTTAATTCAGACACTCTGTTCATCACCACCCCCTTTTCTGTATCGTTTTTGGCCACTATAGGTGTGGCAGGGTATACTCAGACATGAGTCCCTTTCTCACTGCTCCATCAGGATTCAAGCAAGCCGGGCCGAAGAGGCTGAAATGCCAGAAACCGGTCCCCGGTAGCTTGTCTCCTTTCTGGTGAAGAATTGGCTTGGTAGTTTGGTCTGCCCTGTTCCCATGATGCACTGGGCCAGGGACAGACTAATTTGCATATAGCCAGGTTCTGAGCTGGGATGGGGCAGTGAGATAAATAACGGTGATGGATCAAGCCCTGATCTTTGGACTGGGTAAGAGTGGTCTGCTTAATTCAGACACTCTGTTCATCACCACCCCCTTTTCTGTATCGTTTTTGGCCACTATAGGTGTGGCAGGGTATACTCAGACATGAGTCCCTTTCTCACTGCTCCATCAGGATTCAAGCAAGCCGGGCCGAAGAGGCTGAAATGCCAGAAACCGGTCCCCGGTAGCTTGTCTCCTTTCTGGTGAAGAATTGGCTTGGTAGTTTGGTCTGCCCTGTTCCCATGATGCACTGGGCCAGGGACAGACTAATTTGCATATAGCCAGGTTCTGAGCTGGGATGGGGCAGTGAGATAAATAACGGTGATGGATCAAGCCCTGATCTTTGGACTGGGTAAGAGTGGTCTGCTTAATTCAGACACTCTGTTCATCACCACCCCCTTTTCTGTATCGTTTTTGGCCACTATAGGTGTGGCAGGGTATACTCAGACATGAGTCCCTTTCTCACTGCTCCATCAGGATTCAAGCAAGCCGGGCCGAAGAGGCTGAAATGCCAGAAACCGGTCCCCGGTAGCTTGTCTCCTTTCTGGTGAAGAATTGGCTTGGTAGTTTGGTCTGCCCTGTTCCCATGATGCACTGGGCCAGGGACAGACTAATTTGCATATAGCCAGGTTCTGAGCTGGGATGGGGCAGTGAGATAAATAACGGTGATGGATCAAGCCCTGATCTTTGGACTGGGTAAGAGTGGTCTGCTTAATTCAGACACTCTGTTCATCACCACCCCCTTTTCTGTATCGGGTACTCCGGGATGGGCACCAGAAGAAAGTTACTCGAGTGCTGGGACATGGTGGCATCCCTGAGTGTCAGACGCATCCCGCAAGCCCTGCCGGGGAGACCATCCGAGCCATAGCAAAGGGCTTCCTCTGTCTCCTACCCTGCTGACGCAGGCGTGGGAGGGGCCTTTCTCTCCTCTCCCCCCCCAAGCAGCACAAAACGGTCCTCCCGCCAACCGGATAAGTTGTCTCCTCGGGAACAGAAAGGATTGTGAGTCTGGAGGTAGCCTGCCGTGGGACTCGGAGCCAGCAGCCCTCAGCCAATCAGGGTATCGCATTGTATTTTCACAAACACAGCTTGAATGGCTGTCAGCTGTTATGACGAATACGAGAGTTCGAGTCATTTCTCTTGAAATTAAACCCTTGCTCCCTCGTAACGGAATTTCAAAGCCCTTGCAACAAAAAAAAGATGAGATAGCTTGTTGATTGTGTATTTTTCCGGCTAACAACATTGCAGCAATTGGGGTCAAAATCGGAGTTATTCAAAGTAGAAACACGAAGTAGAGATTCGGATGCTTTTGGCCTTTTCAAAAACAAGAACAATATTTCCCAGAAGCAGGATCCATTGATGCTAGCCATGTACAGAAAAGGACAGAGATACAGAGCAAGAATGCCGTATACTGAATATATGGCGTGGCCAAATGTAAACAAGCGCCATAACAAAAGAAGTCAGGTCCCGGGCCGGCCAGCCAATCACAGCGCGGCCCAGGGAATGACGTCACGGGGGTGTCCCGGGCCGGCAGCCAATAACAGCGCGGCCCAGGACAAAGGGGCGGGACTTAAAAAAAGCCCGAGAAACGCCCCCGAATCGCGTTTTCAGGGGAAAGCGTGATTGACAGCCTCTGTCTCCCAATGGCTAGCCTCCATTTATGGAGCTAGCCAATGGGAGACAGAGGCGGAACCAAAGCCATATGTAGGATCAAGAGATTTCGCCGTGGGCGGAGCAACTGCTACGCAGTTGCAACGCCCAGGGCGAAACCTAAAAATGACTGTGCCTGCAGAGCCCGAGAGACAGCAAGGGAGCGGGAGGAGAATAGAGAAAAATACTTCTCCAAACCACATAAATGTCGCTAAGGGGAGGGCCACATGTGCTCGGAGCAGCCGCTATGGGAGGGAACAGACCACCATAAGACGGGATAAATAAATCAGATGGACCTATTAAACGCACTGATTTGTGCACTTCACAAAAAGGAACCAATCAAAAGTGATAGGTGTGGTCGAAGTCCGTAGAGGAGATGACTGCAGGTAAAGAGACAGCACATGTGCTGCCAGGCTCATCCTAAAATTACAGTGCAAAATTTACAATTGCAGTCTGACTGGCATCAGATGGCCTAAACACATACAGCCATATGTATTAAGCAAAGAGGAAGCTGCATTGCCTCGGGGTAGAAAGATTCCTTTTAAGTGTGATAACATTCTACACCATTGCTACTAGCGGGAACTGTCCTGCCAAATGCAAAGGAGAACATTTAACCAAAATCCGAAGGTCTGAACTCCCTTACCACCGATATGTAGCTAGAACCGTCTGTCCATACAACCGACCATTTAATCAGATGTTAAAAATCACTTTGTTCTCATAGTTGCTTCTCCCTTTCCCTGGCATGATGACTTATTAAACCAGCGACTATGGGCACTTAGGATATAGTGCCCTTTACAGACTTACTTGTCTGCTCTTATCGCTCATTATTGTGCTCCTTTTCTACTTTTATGGTTTCAGCTTGCTTTATAAGAACATTTTAACATTGATGGTTTTACCTTCACCTTCATGAAACAGGCCTCAGAAAAGCACTTCAAGATATGCTTCTTTATGTTCATCTCCAAGATTCATAATTCATAACATAATTCATAAGACACTCCACCGGGACAACAGCCAGACCTGTACTCTTACATCACACATACATATACTCGCACAAGCACTGACATCATCACCACAGCTGACCTGCCTGTCCAAAACAGCTATATAGGCACGCATGCAATGCACATTAACCATCTTTTCGAGGTCTCACAACTCTTTGGGTACATATATTGAGCAGGGAATTGTAGAAC
Organism: Lissotriton helveticus; assembly: GCF_964261635.1. Taxonomy (NCBI): domain Eukaryota; kingdom Metazoa; phylum Chordata; class Amphibia; order Caudata; family Salamandridae; genus Lissotriton; species Lissotriton helveticus. The sequence goes on from NC_136070.1 coordinate 471,925,982, forward strand.
AATACATAACCATGGGATCCAAGCCAAGTAGTCCTAAAGGTAATGTCCTCAAAGCCAAGAATAAAGAGGCATGTCGGCCATAGGTGTTTGACTGGGCAATGTCACACTTTCAATACATCAATATGTCCATTATCACATTACAAAATCTTAAAATCATCAGGAGACCAACGCAGAGCCCACTCGCATCTTACCACTGCAAAAATATACACACACTTCCCAGGATCACTTACCTCCTTTCCACTTATGTGATACACTCACTCAGTAGGTCACACCAGCAAAACCATATCTCATAAACTTGAGATCAACTGCAACCACCGAAGACCAAAGACAAAATATTACTGGTGTTCAAAAGTCCACATCTGACTTCCTTATCAGGATCCATCGTGGTGCCTGAAAACTTCCTCGCTGCTGCCTTACGAACCACCACAATGTCCATATGCTTGATCTCACCTCACCACACAACACCATGCAGTCAAGACTGTGCCCTTTTTCTGTCATGCTGAGGTGCACACTGCATTGCTGATACTACCAAAGAGATATTTCCACTCTCCCTCTAAGAAAGTTAAATATTCAAGCTGTTTCTGCTATGTTTTCATTCATGTACACTGAAATCTCTTCACCACTGAGCAACGCCAGCTTCAATCACAACCTCACCACCATGATATGCCTTGATGTTGTAAATAGAATTATTAAAGATAAACAAGCTAAGCAGCACCCACCCCCCTTTCACCATAGAGGAGAGAACACTATGCAAGCCAACCCAGGGAAAATCCTAATGTTGACCCAGTGTTGAGCAGCCTGATGTGCACACACCACTGCAGGAGCTCTGCACTATTTTTTTATATGCAGTAGGCCCCAAAGTATGTCTGATCTATGTGCAGTTACAAAATTCCTCATAATGTTTGATGGAGCAGTTCAAGCTGAGTCCATTATCGCTGTGTGGACATGTGCAAGATGAGGGGCGGCGCTTCTCATACAAACATGATGGTCCGTGATCCTCAGAATCCATCACTCAGTCGTGTGGACCCTTGAACTCAGAGAAAAGCTTCTTTCCAATTAAACCCAGCGCTTGTCACTTATGCTTCTGCTGTACATGTTTGCACTTCTACAGTCCAGACTCCAGGCAAGCATCACTTGCAGGCCTGTATCAATAGTTGTCAAAGGTGTGTGCTTGTGACACAGCAGTGAAATTGCTCCACTCTTCATAAAAAAATATGAAAGCTGTCAGCAGTTACCGGGACTCAGTGTCCCAGTGTGCTTCCTTGTTTGGTGTCCAGTGGAGTAGGAGGAGCCCTCGCCACGCTTTCAAAACATCAGAACTGCTACCATGGTGCGGGAAAGCTGTCAGCAGATTACAGGACTCAGTGTTCCAGCATGCTTTCTTGTTTGGTGTCCAGTGGAGGAGCAGGAGTCTGTGCAGCGCTCTCAAAAGCGCATAACTGCTCCCACATCGCCAGTCGTGCCCGGGCAGATCCGTCCGCACACATCAGAGACCGGAGGAGGCTGGGCTGGGCCCCCCTCTTGGTCTATCGATTTAAGTTTCTCCCTTCACCTCCATTCAGATATTAAACGGAAGGGCGTCATTTATGGGCTGCAGAATTGAACTGGATTGGACTCCACCTGCCACCTCGGGACAAGGTAGGCCCTCAGAGGTCATATTGTTACAGAACTATTACCGTTAAGGGATTAAGTGGTTTCACGGTTATTTCCCCTGTTAAAGGTGTGCCAGTGTACCCTGACCTTTTCATTCCGTCACTACATATTTCTGGACTAGCCTAGCCAAGCCTAGTTTCCCTGCTGCTCCGCTAATATTAATACACCTCTATTACTTACTTTGGTCCAAATGGGTAAACACAAGACAGATGTAGAAGTCCATGTGGCACCGGCAAAAAAGACAATGGACTGTTATCTACAGAGGGTGGTGGGGGTGCTCGACAAAGAAATTGAGCTAGTGGCACGTCGGCTTTCTTGTTCCCTGGTAAATCAATTGCACCCATACTCTTCTAGCAGCAAGATTAATGGGACCCCCTCAAAAATACATTAGGCCAGGGAAAGGAGGGGAATGAGGAAACACAGCAAGAAAAACAGTTTTCCCTCAATGGCCACAATATTTTAGTACAAATATATACTTTTCTATTTTTTACTCAACATTCAATTTGGTATGGGTGACAAATACACAACAGTCTTATTTGCTTTCTCTAAAAGAGTATAATTTTATTTATTATTCATTATTTCCAAGTCATTATTTCTTTTAATGATCATCCTTTTTCATACCGACTCAGAAAGGAGAATTACTTTTTTTTAAAAAGATTTTTTTTGTTTTTTGATTTATGATCAATTACATAATCAATGTATAAACCTCAAATGTCCAAATACATTGATATTTCATTCAAGAAAAAAAGACACATAAATATATACATAATACAAAATACAGAGCTATATACAAAAGAATTAATTCACCAAAATAATTATACCCCTGGTAACCAACAATCTGTCACAAACATACTCGCACAGTCATACCCTCACCACACTCATAACAATAACATCTGAAAAAAGGGACTGGATCCAATTGGCAGAAGCACCCTGCCAATCGGTAAATCTCAAGACACAGTATGAGACTTCGTACTTGGTCGGAAGTCTCATACTGTGTCTTGAGATTTACCGATTGGCAGGGTGCTTCTGCCAATTGGATCCAGTCCTTTTTTTCAGATGTTATTGTTATGAGAGTGGTGAGGGTATGACTGTGCGAGTATGTTTGTGACAGATTGTTGGTTACCAGGGGTATAATTATTTTGGTGAATTAATTATTTTGTATATAGCTCTGTATTTTGTATTATGTATATATTTATGTGTCTTTTTTTCTTGAATGAAATGTCAATGTATTTGGACATTTGAGGTTTATACATTGATTATGTAATTGATCATAAATAAAAAAACTAAAAAATTCTTTAAAAAAAAAAGTAATTCTCCTTTCTGAGTCGGTATGAAAAAGGATGATCATTAAAAGAAATAATGACTTGGAAATAATGAATAATAAAAAAAAATATACTCTTTTAATGGTAATGTTAATGTTATGGGATCTTGTATAGCGCACGGCTGCCCCAGCAAAGGGGCGTCCCGGCGCTTTTAGAGAAAGCAAATAAGATTGTTGTGTATTTGTCACCCATACCAAATTGAATGTGGAGTAAAAAATAGAAAAGTATATATTTGTACTAAAATATTGTGGCCATTGAGGGAAAACTGTTTTTCTTCCCATACTCTTCTAGCACATAAAATGGCTGGGTCCCCATACGACGCACCCCTGAACCGGTGGAGTTAGTAGATCCTTCTGTAACCCCCCTCCCCGGCCAGGAACACAGCCACGGCAGGGCAGTAGAGTCCCAGGTTGTTGTGGGGAGGACTGCAGGGCAAAATCGGCCTCAGTGACCGTGCCAGGGATGTTTACCACCAAGTTGGCAGTAATCCATCCAGACGCCTGGGAGAGGGGGGACTGAGCGAAGGGAGTGGGGCTGGGGGTAAACAAGAATGCTCTTGGCAAGGGCCAAAGCGACTCAGATTGGACATCTCAACAGCCACCACCCCCGGAGTGGCACAACCTTGAAAAGATGAATTGACAACTATGCTGGAAGTATGCATGGGCTCTCTCCTGGAAGGACTGGACTCTAAATTGAAACTGATTATGCAACGTCTGGCCTCCATTGAGAGGGAACTCTTTGACCTGTCCCAGCACAATAAAATGGCCAGCATCATAGTCAACAATGGTCCTGTGGCCCCACTGGTCAGTGGTGGATACAAGGGTCTCAGTCAACCCGGGCCCCAACCTGCATCTGGCGAGGCCGCATCGTCAAGTTCCCTCTCGTATGAGAGTACCATTTCACCCGGCTCATCCGGCTTCCGCCTCCAAACGCAGGATCATAGGAGGTAGTAACATCCTTGGAGACCCCAGGACGAAGACCCGCCAATATGGCAACAGGACCTCCAGTAGGGAGCCTGGGCAAGGAGCGGACTCCAATTTTGGAAACTGTGAGCCAGGACTGCAGTCTCAGGCCCAACGACCCTCCAATCTACCCCAGAAGCAACCACTTATGTTGTGGTCCTGGGAAATGTACCCGCTCTGAAGCCTGGAACTACCTAAAATTTTCATCAGTTACAAAATAAATTGCTGCACTGGTTGAATACAAATACAACCTTAGGATTCAGAGTGGAGAGGCAAATTACATTGGCCCAGAGGGAGCCTGGATAGGAGGATCCAAAAAGAGAAGCAGTAGTGATTGTGTGATAATTAATTTCAATCAAACTTACGCAGCCAGCTTTCACACCACTAAAGGCCCCGTCACATCAATTGTGGCCCTCTCCCTGGGCTTTTTCTACAGATTGCTGTCCCAAGCCATAACCCCAAGCCTATGGCACCCCCGGAGACCTCCCGGTATGGCTTCTCAGGAGTGGCAACAGGTCCTTTCTCCCTTTTAAGTCTTTAACGCCTTTGCACCCCTGGGGTTCCTAGATAACTGTGATTGACTTGATGTGTCTGTGCCAGTGACCCCAATGGTTCCCTCTTTGCAACTTACTTGACCTTACCCATCTGTCGGATTGAGACAACCCTGGAACTTAGCCCCTGGACACTAACCTTCGTAAACTTATCTTATGGAATATAGCTGATTTGGCAAGCACGTTTATGGTTGCAGAGTGGTGCTGTCTTGTTCAAATGTTTGACATTATATGTCTGCAGGAGACAAGGGCCATTGAAAATTCCTTTATTGCTAGAGGGGTATAAGTCTTTCTTTGTGCCCGCTACCCCCTCGAAGGCTGGCCGACCCAAGGTAGGACTGACCGTTTATGTTTCACTCAGGCTTAAATGCACTATTGTTGAGTTGAACACAGCTAATTCATGCTTGCAGGCCTTGCTTTTCACCCGTGGGTCTAGTAGAATACTGATTTTTAACTTTTACAATGCCATCTCATCCCTTCCCGAGGTTTTTAACATATCTTGGCTGGGTACCTTTTTGATAAATGTAATGCCTCCACTTGCCACATTATGCACTTTGTATTGGTGAGAGATCTTAATACCCATCTATGTGGGGACACAACCAAGTGGAGCAAAGGTGGTTCATCTTGTCCTCGTTTTGCTGGAATGCACCTAGAACATAGTGGTCAGGGTGACAAATTAAATACCTTGGTATGTGATTCTGATCTTTTATCAGCAATGGGTAAACTTGATCTGGGTCAGACGGCTATTACTCCCACCTTTAAAGGGCATGGTAGTGCTTCTTTTACTGATTTTATCTTTGTCTCTACCCCCCTTTTTACTTAATATATGACTTTTCCATTACAGCGAGCATCTATAGCGATCACAACCCGCTATGCCTAAAAGCCAGCTGGCACTTTTTGGGCTCTAAGAAGGGGGTAGGCACAAGGGGCTCATTGCAGGCCACAGACGAGGGTAGAAGGCTCAAATGGGTTGATATCATCCTTGTCCCCTTTCATGAGACTGTTTTAGATATATGTCGGAATAAAATCCAGATCGGTCTGGCCGCACAGTTGGAGCTGGAAGAGACTATTGTCAAAGCTTTTGTACCCATCTCTCGCTCCTTCGGTGACCTACTGACAGTCTATGCTTCTAAAAGGCACCCAGATAGGGTCCCAAGATGGTGTGACTCAGCATGCTCGCATGCAGCTAGGAAGTTAAAGGAAGCCCTGCATGCCACCTCTAGAGACCGTGTGCAAATTAGAACTCGCAGAAAGCAGTAAAAAGAAGCCTTGAGAAGGCGCAAGGAGGCCTTGAAGGAGGATGCCTGGAGCATGCTCATGGAAGCCAATACAATCAAGAGTAGTACCAAGTTCAGGAGCCCTTTGCTGGGAGTACACACAGCCAATGCTCTTGATGTCCACATCACAGAGTCCGACTGGGTTAGTCACTTTGAGGATATGTTTGGGGGATCCCTGGCTCAGTGCGCTCCCCGAGGAGCGCACTGGTAGTGGTAGTTCGGGAGGGAGAAGTCAGGTTGGGAATAGCTGGGCTGATGCGTAAAAAGCTCCTGGAATGGACAGAATCCCTCCCGACTTTTATATTGCAAACTTGGAGTTGTGGGACTCTGTGCTTACCTCCGTTATTAATGCGGCTGTTAGGTCAGGTACCCAAACCTCATGGGCCACCACTATTATTGAACCGGTTTTCAAAAAAGGGAATAGAGATGGCACTCATTGCTATACGCCCATTTCCTTGTTGGACTCAGAGTACAACATCCTGTCAGATGTCTAATATTGCTTCTGTCCTGGCAGCTCAATTATTGACCAATGTTTGAACTTTTTCATGATTTGAATAAGTATACAGTTGCCCATCCAGGCACCATTTTCTTGGCCTTTATGGACCTCTTCTCCGTGTTCAACTGCGTGAACAGAAGCAAACAGTGGCAGATCTTGCTTTCCCTGGGGGCTGGTAGGGACATAGTTCTTTTTCTCCAAGACCTTCATCGAGATACGAAGGCGGCTGTGCTATAATCGGATGACCTGAATGTTTCGCACCTGTTCCCTATTCAAAGAAGGGTCTGTCAGGACTGTATTTTGGCCCCTTTTTTATTCAATGTCTACATAGACAACCTAGAGAAGATCCTTCTGGAGACTAAGGTGGATTATACCCAGGTGGGCCGGTAGGCCTCCCAGTTCTGTTGTATGCAGACAATGCCATCTTGATAGCCAGGACTGAGGGTGTCTGCAAATGCTAGTAAACTCTTTTGTTCACTTTATATGGGGATCAGGACCTGTTGGTCAATAATTCAAAGTCCTATGCCATAAAAGTAGGCACCCGTCCAAGTAGGCCGTTCACCATTAAGGTAGGGTCCTGTTAGATGCCAAAATGAAATGGGGGCCCCAAATAACTTGTAAGAAAAACGACTTACCCGGTAGTCTGCAGGTATTTTTAACTTTGCCTCCAGATTGGGAAAAAGATCAGTAGGGGGACTTTTATAGCTTTATAGGATCAAGTGTATTTCTAAAGCACTATATGGCAGTGAAATCTGGGGGTAAACTATCCCTGATGAAAGTCAAATCGCTGAAAACAAGTCCTTGAGATGGCTCTTATCTGTTCCTCAGGGCACTCCCGCTCTTACTGTACACGAGGAGCTTAGTTTGACCCAAATCACTGATTTTATAGCCTACCGTCCTGTGTCTCTCTGGTTAAAAATCTGGTCTGGTAAGGGTACATTGCTAAACAAAATGATCTTAAAGGACAGTTTGGCTCTTGATCAAGCCTCCCAAGTTCTGTGGCTCAAATACATCAAGGAATGCCTTACGAGTATAGGGAGAGATCTCTTTACTAATCCTGATCTGTCCAACAAGAAGGACTTCAATACTATAAAGGTGGCCTTCCATGTGCAGCAGTCAACGGCTAGGGAGGAGAAGGAGTTTCTGAAGCCCAGCATACGTCACTTCAACAAGTTAAGAACCACGACGGTGGAGCCTTCTTACTGGGGTTGGTAAACTCAGATGACCATTTCTTACTGATCAGGTTCTAGTTTGATCTCTTCCACTTCCTTCTAGCCCATCCAAGGGGGCAATGCAAGGGCCAAAGTCTGTTGTCCTGTGGTTGCGATGGAAAATGCCCACAAGGCATTGTTCATTGTATGATGTTTTGTAACTTTTAAGATATACCCAGAAAGACCTTTTTAGTCCCGATCTTGAAAATGGTCAATTTTAGGCAAGTGCAACCCGCCTTTATCTTTTTACCAATGCTCACGGGTAGCACTGTTTTTTATGTGCTTAACTTTTTTAGATCTGCCGTCAGGTTCAGGTCTAGTTGTGACTAATTATCTTGTCTCCCGTATTTTACTCATGGCACTATGCACTTTGTATTGTTCCGCTCACTTCATGTCCATGTAATGCTTTTATCGGATGTAATTAACTGTGTCAACCAGAATGATCCTTTTTCTCCTGGTAATTATCTTGTGATACTGGAGTTTTTGTATCTTTGATTTGAAATTTTTGTCTAGGCTACTATCTCATTTGACATGTTTTGCGAGGATTGTTGTATGCTATTTTAATGTGTGCTTTGATGGTTTTATTTTTTAAACTGAATGAAGACTATGATGATGATAAAATATTATGAAGGCATGTCCTCCCACAGCAATGGGAACAAATTTACCCTCTCCTTCATTATGAAGGAAGCAGGTTAGAACTTGAACTCCTTTACTGCATGACCAAACAGGAGGGTGCTTACCATGCGCACTTTCAGAGGCAGGGGCAGCTCCTCCGCTAAGACGGAGGAGAATTGCCCATAGTAAAAATATAATGATAATAGCAATGTTATCAGTTTATTTTCCATTATTGCCCATGTAAAGGTGATGGTGGGGTGGGGCTATGCTTAAGGCAGAGCAGGTGGAGGAGTGGTGAGCACACTCTAAAGTGTCATGCGCACTTTGCATAATTTCTACTGGCTGTAATGCACAGCCTGGGTGGAGAAAATGCCCAGGCTCCTATTCCTTGTCTGAGCGCTGAACCACGGCGCTCAGACCAATCACAACGCTGTTGTAAGGCAGTGTTGTGATTAGCTAGGGGAGTCCGGAGCGACTGAAGAGGACAGAGGAGAGGTAGCTGCAGGGAAGATAAGTGATTTTTTTTGTTTTCCTATTTTCTTTTTTTCTACTATTGTTTCAGGCTCAAAGAGGACAGTGCAATTATAAGGACGGTTCAGTTTTTTGAACATGCCTATAAAACATTGACTGCTTTTAATATACGGATATATATATATGGTATTATGAATTACGTATGTTCTTCTATATGATGTTTAATCATGGAAATTATTTTATCTCAATGTTTGCATTTTCATTTTTATTTTAATCAAATGATAAATACGATAAAGTATTTTAAAACAAACAAAACAAAAAACTAGTACCAGTTTTGAATCATATAGATTTTTATTTTATATAGATAGGTAAGTGGCTTACTGCTTTCAACAAAGAGATGCTTTAGTTACTTGCAGTTCATAAACTGTAATCGTTCTAATATAGCACAGTGATTCAAAAAACAATGGGATTGCCCTAAAAAAGTATAAAAACTTTGGCAAAATAATCATTTTGATCACATTCGTACATCCTACCAGAGTTAAATGTAAGTTGTTCATTCGTACCAGATCTGAGGATACTTTGGCCATAAGAGGTGACATATTGATTTTGACAATGTCATCTAGATCTGCGGTGATCTCCACCCCCAAGTATACAGCAGATTTCACTACCCGGTGATCACTGCACACGGCATATGAGTTTTTAACAATCTGGGTCTTCTCCCTATTTATTCTGTATCCTGAAGCCTCTCCAAACCGCTGGGTTTCCGCTTCTATCTCTCGGATAGCTAGTGTGGGATTAGAGGAAACGATTGCCACGTCATCCGCGTAAGCGAATGTTTTGAATTGCCTGTGGTTTATGGTCACTGCCGGTATGTTAATATTGGATTCTAACCTCCTAAGCAGGGGGTCCATGTACAGGGCAAATAATAGAGGTGAAGAAGAAGTTTATATGGGCCCATGGAAAGACAAGGAGGGCATATAGATTTATGAGGAGGATGGGGGGCCCCAGATTTCAGACTGTATTACTGGGCGGCTACATTACAATATATTCAGGGATTAATAGGAGGGGGAGGGCTGGGTCCAAGGATCACAGCCAATTCCACCAAGGTTTATGCCACTGTTCTCGGGATTGAAGTGGAGAACGCATTACTTAATCGTCTGGACTCATCCTACTTTAAAAGGACACGATTCAAGACAGTACAGGCTGCATACAAAGTATGGGAGGCCTTTTTGAAGAGAGCGGGATTAGGAAGATATAATAGATATACTCGGCTCTATAAAAACAGATCCCTTCCCTTAGAAATCTTTTCAGATTCAGTTTCGGCAGAATGGGCAGGGAAAGGGATTAGAAAACTGGGTGATCTGATGGGCCCCCAGGGGATTGTTCAATTCGTGGAACTGCGGGATAAGTTTAATATAAGTAGGAACAGTTTTTTTAAATACCTGCAGGTACGCAGCTTCTTGTGTAATATACGGGGGGAGAGGCAGGATTTAATAACAATTGCATATTGGACCTGATAGGAACGGGAGGGGGGTGAAGATCCGCAGTGTATACGCAAATCTGGTTACTACTAAGCCAGATGATATGGAGAAGCATGGTGGTAAATGGGCGAATAAGCTGGGGATCGAGATGGCTAGATTTCAAGATTCCCTGGAGTTAGGTTGTACAGTGTTGTGTTCAGCCCCGCTGCTATCTCAGCATTACAAAACGCTCTTCTCGCTCTACTATACCCTTGCTAGAATAGCTCAGTGGGGCGGCACTTCAGGGACGACGTGCTTTCGTTGTGCTGCACCAGAAGCTGACATTATACATATCTTTTCTACATGTCCGCAATTGTATACGCTGGTTAAAAGTATTGAGCAATTCTTATCACAGGTCACAGGGGCCAACATTGTCCTTACTCCAGAGTTAATGTTATTAGGTGTAGCAACAGAATATAATAGCATGTACAAAGCATTTCTATTCTTAGCTATGGCTGTTTTAAGATTGTTGCTCGCTAGGACATGGCTGGAAAAGACTCCCCCAGCTATGCAGCATTGGCTTGCTAGTCTTTTGGCGGTTTACAATCTCGAAAAAGGGATATATGAAAGCAAAGGTAAAAGTGGTAGGGCATTAGGTAAGAAGATTTGGAAACCATTGATACTGTGGAAAGGGGATAGGGTGGAGGTATAGTGGAGGGGTCCTAGTAACGATATACGGGTAGATCCCGCTCTGTGCTAATGGAATATACGAGCAAGAGTTTTCCTTTATGGTATTTACGACTGATTATGCTAAATCATTTTCACTTTTCTCTTTACTTGGGAACAATCTATTCTGTATGGATAAATAAACAATGTGTGTACCTTTTTTATTTATTTACTTATTTTTTCTCTTATTGTATATGCTGTGCTGTGCTATATGTGAAAAAAACCTTCAATAAAAAATATTTTAAAAAAAATATATAGCACAGTGAGCTGGGGATATATGACTCCTATACCTTGTAAGCCAATGTGTAATGTGTAAGTGTGATATGAAGCGCTTGTAAATCCTGGATTGGGATGAGCATCGTTATAAAAGAAATACAACAAAATAGTGGTATTTAAATTATTTGTGTAAATGCTGGAATTAACACATCTGACATTATTCAAGTGCATGCTTAGGTCTTATATACAGGGACTGATGAAAGTCAAAAGCTTGCCTCTCTTGAGTATCTGTTTAGTAATACGCTGTGAGCCTTTGTTTACCCTCTATTGCACTTGCAGCTAGGTGTGAAGTTACAGAAAGCTCTCAGCCAGAATACTCACTCAAAAGGAGGCCTGATGAACCCTTATCTTCAGCCTTTGTTTTGGGTTCAGCTGGAATTTTATATAACAAAGCCCCCTTGCCCTCGCATTGCTACTTTGAAAGAAAGCAGACAACGTGTAGGCGTTGCTGAATGTGTCCCGGTGTCTGAAAATTACACCAGGACATGTTCAGCATATTTCTGTGGGGCCCAGCTTCTTAGCAGAGGATACAGCGTTCACCCTGTGAAAAGAGTGGGTAGACACCATCTACCCATGTATACCATCAACTTGTGCCTTGCTCCTGTACCACTGAGAGATGGCTATCCTTACACCAGCTCTCTCCTCGCCTGCCTTCACCTTACCAGCCACACCGCGTGGACCTTAAGAAAGCTTCCACATCTACAGAACACCCGCTCCAAGCAAGTAGTAAACGGATGCAGATTTAGGCCAGGTAATTCACACAGAAAGGGGAAAGCACTTAATTTGGACGCAGTATCCATGGATGTAGGTGTGGCACTCATAATGAGGCTCCTTATAGTCCTGTTTACTACTGTATTTTCCCTCCTTGCCATTCACATAGTCACTAAACAGTAAATATGAAACTATTGACATGCTAAATTTGGACGGGTTGTCAATCCTGTAATATCTTTTGGCACAATGTGTGGGTGATGTAATGCCCACTACAACTGGAAAATGGTGAATCAAAGTCAATATGCGACGGAGCAATGCATGTGCACCGCGTTTGATGATTCAGTGTGCAGCAAAACATACAGTAAAATGAGATGTCCATCAGTACAGAACCTGGGACAAACTGATCTAACACTGTTTTTGCTGCTTACATAAAGGTATAGAAAACATTCTGTAACATAAAAAGGTGATGCAAAACAGTGGCTATACCTTTCAAATGTGACTGATGCTTCAGATAAAATCAGATCGTTCTTTTTTTATTACATTATTAGCAAATTCAGTGCCCAATACATTTGCTTCTATTTCTCCAATAAGGGTTATTTGTGGAAAAGGATTGTTTGTTATAAATATTTAACTCACTTAAAAGGACCAGCTAGTATTGTGTTGCAGGTGATTTCATAATTTGTTCTCTTAACGTTTAGGACTAAACAATTGTATTGGTTTTCAAACAACAGCAGCACATATCAATCACCTTGCATAATTGTCAAGGCACACAGCCGGTTCCACAGACAATTGCACTACAGGCAGAACTACATTTTACTTCTTTGACTGACTGAAGCAGGTAGAGCCTGACCCATGCCAATTGCCCAAAAGTGGGCATGGCAACACCAATTCCCTGACAACACTCCTGAACTTCATCACTCCCCCAACACTGCCAGATGTTAGGGTGCTTTGGGGGCACCCACAAGATACATATAGCAGAATTTCAAAAGCCATGAAAGAGACCATAGCTTTCGTTCAACCCGTGAACGTTGGGGGATCTGCAGTACGCCATATCTGTGTGATATTTCACTCAGCATTATGAGCCCAGGGTGTATCAGGGCCATTTTGTGTCTATTGGCCTCTAAATCTGAGAACACTGCAAAATAAGTGCTATGGGGTAATCTTCTAATGACCATTCTGTTCAGTTACAAAGTGAGATTCTTACTTTGTCACATAGGGATTTGATTTTAGGTCATTGTAGTGTAGTGTGCAAGAGATCCCCCTACGAGTTCCGACACTTCAGACATGTGGGTGACAACATTTTCCAGAATCTCCACAGTGTTTGCTTACCTTTTATTTTAGCTATATCACTCTGTATTGTGTAGCTACAGAGACTTCCTGAGGGGCCACATATGCTTCTTGTCACTTGTCGTCAGCCAGTTGCCCAATATTCTGTACTCATGCTTTCTTAAACATCTCAAAGGTGTCACATGTATGGTGGATTTGTGAACAGTACAAATTCTAGATTTTTTTATCGCCTATGTCTCCCATAAAGAGATGGACCACCAGTGGGTTATGAACCAGAAGCACAACTACAGCTTTGGTGTATGGATGTAAAGTGTGCTTGAGTTGCAGAAAGCTGCAGAAGAGATTCTTGTGCATTTCTTCTTCTGTTTGCAGCTCTGAGAAGGAGCAAACTGCATTCCCAGCCATGAAATTACCCAGTTTGGAGATGTCTATTAACTCTCATTTAAGGAACCCCTCGAGTGTGGTGACTTCAAGCAGCATGGTGCCCAACCATGATGCATTTCTTTAGTGACTTTTGTACCATCCCGTGTCCCTTAGGGTTACATTCCATAACACCAGGGCGGTCTAGGCAGTGGCAGGAGAAGAAGGCCATCCTTGCTTCCATCCAGAGAGTGTCAATGTTGGGTGGAACCCACAGCACCCATTTCTCAGTGGCGAATGTGGGGACAAACTTTACAGCAAATAGCTAGTCAATGATGGTAATTAGTTGTGCGCCACAAGAGCAGGGTCAGAGATCTGCAGACCCATCCCTCCATTGCACTACGAGTTGCAACATTTGGCCAATGCGATTCTAAGGTTCCAACCAACCACAGGACCAGTTTAATTATCGCTTTTTTCCGGGTTAATTCTTTGCATCTAATTGCACATGGAAAAATCTGAAGCTGATAAAGCATTTCGCCATTCCTTAAATGCAATGCAAAAACCACTTTAGAATAGCGATTTCGCTACTAGGGGGAGCAAATTACCATCAAGTTGAACTTGATAGTAATTTGCAAAAACTATGAGAAAGTGAATTTTTTAAAGTTGTAGGTTACACACACACATGCCCTTGGGGCATGTGTGTGCGCAACATGTGTGCACAGAGCAATTTCAGTGGTGCAACAGGGTGTCCTTTTGACAACCTTGCACCCTTGAAATTGCATGCGCAATTTGAGAGTACCTATTGGTACTCGCATATTGCGCATGCCTGTAGGCCCATAGGAATGAATGGGAAGGCATTCCTTATTTGCGGTTCAGTGACTTAATATCGAGGGACATAATATAGAATGCCGAAAATATCGACTCCAAAATATCAAAGTACAGAATATTGAATCCCTATCTACAAACAGGTAAGAACCAAAATATCGAATTCAAAATATAGAATGTTAAAAATATAGTTAACTAAAATATCGAGTTTTTTCAATGTATTAAAAATATTATAAAATTTATTAAATATAAAAAACAATTAAATAAAACATTCTTAAAATTTTGTAAACAAATTTAAAATGTGAAAATAATAAATGTAATGTAAGAAGGACTGAGGAGCTTGCTAAATATGCTGAAGGGTTGGATGATCTTCTTCTGCTTGACACTGGAAACAAAATAGGATGGCTGAATAATGTGAGAAACCTGGTTCTCAAATTAGGACTAAGTGATGCTTGGGAGTCTCAAACGCCGCCGCCCAAGGAAGTGATTAAATAACTATATTGGGATTGGGTACAGAGCAAGGCACTGAGTGGTTTGGATGGAGGTTCACTCACGGAGCGATTTTTGCAAATTAAATGGGTGAAAAAACTGGAACCCTTCCTCGACCTGATAACCAAACCTCTAGATAGAGCGCTATATCTAAAACTGAGGTATGGGACGCTCCCGGTGTACGACTTTACGGCGAGGTGGTCCAACTCTGGTGCCCCACTGCGTTCGTGTCCAGGCTGTGCAGCACCCAAGGAGACTGTGGCCCACCTATTCTTTGCCTGCCCTGCCTACAAAGTGGCCTGGAAAATCTGGCTGAAACCTGTGTGCAGGGAGTTGGGGTTGAGGTGTCACAGTCAGGCACTACGTGTACTTTCTTCAGATTCATCATCCACCTTCATGATATGCCGGGTGGCAAAATTTCTGGGTAGTGTGTGGGTGACGCGCTCCCGGTTACTGAAATTGCATTCTAGGGAACTAACAGTCTGATGTTGTAACCGTTGTAGTAAGCTAGTGACTGTGGTGCACTCCTTAAACCCAGGACTCTTTTTTATATGCCGTAGCATTTTATAGTTTTTAGCGGGAGAATTGACAAAGTATAAAGTATTATGTATATGTATTCTTTTATGGTGATCAAATTTGCCGAATAAAGATTATTATCTATCTATAAATGTAATGTAAAAAAAGTAGAGAATTTGTTTGATAGTGAGAGTGTTAAAATTACTATTCCCACTCCAGTGAGTGCAACAGTAGGGAAAGCGGTGGATAGCGTAGGGGTAACAATTACTATTCCCACTCCAAAGAGTGCAACAGTAGGGAAAGCGTTGGATAGCGTAGGGGTAAAAATTACTATTCCCACTCCAGTGAGTGCAACAGTAGGGAACGCGTTGGATAGCGTAGGGGTAAAAATTACTATTCCCACTCCAAAGAGTGCAACAGTAGGGAAAGAGTTGGATAGCGTAGGGGTAAAAATTAGTATTCCCACTCCAGGGAGTGCAACAGTAGGGAAAGCGTTGGATCGCGGGGGGGGGGGATAAAAATACTATTCCCACTCCAGAGAGTGCAACAGTAGGGAAAGCGTTGGATAGCGGGAGGATAAAAATTACTATTCCCACTCCAGTGAGTGCAACAGTAGGGAAAGCGTTGGATAGCGTAGGGGTAAAAATTACTATTCCCACTCCAAAGAGTGCAACAGTAGGGAAAGCGTTGGATAGCGTAGGGGTAAAAATTACTATTTCCACTCTAGAGTGCAACAGTAGGGAAAGCATTGGATACCGGGGGGGGGGGTAAAAATTACTATTCCCACTCCAGAGAGTGCAACAGTAGGGAAATCGTTGGATAGTGGGAGGGTAAAAATTACTATTCCCACTCCAGTGAGTGCAACAGTAGGGAAAGCGTTGGATAGCCTAGGGGTAAAAATTGCTATTCCCACTCCAAAGAGTGCAACAGTAGGGAAAGCGTTGAATAGAGTAGGGGTAAAAATTACTATTCTCACTCCAGAGTGCAACAGTAGGAAAAGTAATGATTTAATATTAAAATAAAAGTAAATTAATTATTAATACCAATAAAAATGTAAATAAAAATAATGAATTACCAATTAAAAAATGAATTACAGATTAATAAAAATGAATTGCCAATTCATAATTAATTATCAATTAATTATCAATACATATAAATAAAAATAAATATTTACTTTATTACAATTAAATTACTTCCCACCCCATTTCCCCTATAAACCCACAACCTGCTCCAAATAATAAATACAATTAACATAATTATCAATTAATCAATTAATACAAATTAATTACCAATTAATAAAAACGAATTACCAATTAATAAAATGTAATTACCAATTAATAATTAAGTATCAAGCAATTAATTATCAATACATATAAATTGTATTTGTATTTATATTTGTAAAGCGCGAATTGCTGCCCTGAGGCGTCCAAGCGCTAAAGATAACCAGAACACATCCGGAGAGCACAGAGGGGGGGACGGGGTTAAATGGGTGAGTTAAAAAGAAAGGTTTTAAGCTGTTTGCGGAATGAGGTGAGGTTGGAGTTGGCTCTTAGGTGAAGTGGAAGAGCATTCCACGTCCTGGAGGCATTATGGACGAAGGTCCTACCGCCACACCTGGATCTTTTTATTCTAGGGGTTACGGCTAGAAAGGTCTTACTGGAGCGAAGACTTCTACTGGGCGTGTAGTGAGTGACTAGGTTGCGAGTAATAATTGGACCAGTGTCCCAAAAGGCTTGATGGGCAATGCACATTGCCTTAAAGAGAATTCTTTGGCGAACTGGTAGCCAATGAAGGCTGGCCAGTCCGGCCCTTACTGGGTGTCTACGAGGAATCTCCAGCAATAAGCGGGCTGCGCAGTTCTGTACTGTCTGCAGCCTGCGCAGGATGTAGTCTGGGGCGCCGAGATAAAGGACATTATTGAAATCAAGGCGAGATTGTATAAGCCCTTGTATAGCCACCTGTTTGGCTTCCATGGGTAGGAGGGGGATGATTTTCTTTAACATCCTCATGATGCCAAAACAGGTAGCTGACAGTTTCGTAGCCTGTGCGTTGAACGATAGGGCTCTGTCCAACCAGACTCCGAGGCTCTTAATGTTGTCTTTGGGTGATGGTGGAGGGCCCAGACACGGGAGCCAAAGAGCATCGGGAAGGCGAAGATTCGGGGGGCCTAGGAGCATCAGCTCCGTCTTGTCCCCGTTCAACTTGAGGGATGAAGAGGACATCCAGGTCTTCACCTCTTCAAGGCACTTTCTGAGCCCGCCTGACGCAGGAAGGTTTTCACCAAAATATCGAATTCAAAATATAGAATGTTAAAAATATAGTTAACTAAAATATCGAGTTTTTTCAATGTATTAAAAATATTATAAAATTGATTAAATATAAAAAACAATTAAATAAAACATTCTTAAAATTTTGTAAACAAATTTAAAATGTGAAAATAATAAATGTAATGTAAGAAGGACTGAGGAGCTTGCTAAATATGCTGAAGGGTTGGATGATCTTCTTCTGCTTGACACTGGAAACAAAATAGGATGGCTGAATAATGTGAGAAACCTGGTTCTCAAATTAGGACTAAGTGATGCTTGGGAGTCTCAAACGCAGCCGCCCAAGGAAGTGATTAAAAAACTATATTGGGATTGGGTACAGAGCAAGGCACTGAGTGGTTTGGATGGAGGTTCACTCACGGAGCGATTTTTGCAAATTAAATGGGTGAAAAAACTGGAACCCTTCCTCGACCTGATAACCAAACCTCTAGATAGAGCGCTATATCTAAAACTGAGGTATGGGACGCTCCCGGTGTACGACTTTACGGCGAGGTGGTCCAACTCTGGTGCCCCACTGCGTTCGTGTCCAGGCTGTGCAGCACCCAAGGAGACTGTGGCCCACCTATTCTTTGCCTGCCCTGCCTACAAAGTGGCCTGGAAAATCTGGCTGAAACCTGTGTGCAGGGAGTTGGGGTTGAGGTGTCACAGTCAGGCACTACGTGTACTTTCTTCAGATTCATCATCCACCTTCATGATATGCGGGGTGGCAAAATTTCTGGGTAGTGTGTGGGTTACGCGCTCCCGGTTACTGAAATTGCATTCTAGGGAACTAACAGTCTGATGTTGTAACCGTTGTAGTAAGCTAGTGACTGTGGTGCACTCCTTAAACCCAGGACTCTTTTTTATATGCCGTAGCATTTTATAGTTTTTAGCGGGAGAATTGACAAAGTATAAAGTATTATGTATATGTATTCTTTTATGGTGATCAAATTTGCAGAATAAAGATTATTATCTATCTATAAATGTAATGTAAAAAAAGTAGAGAATTTGTTTGATAGTGAGAGTGTTAAAATTACTATTCCCACTCCAGTGAGTGCAACAGTAGGGAAAGCGGTGGATAGCGTAGGGGTAACAATTACTATTCCCACTCCAAAGAGTGCAACAGTAGGGAAAGCGTTGGATAGCGTAGGGGTAAAAATTACTATTCCCACTCCAGTGAGTGCAACAGTAGGGAACGCGTTGGATAGCGTAGGGGTAAAAATTACTATTCCCACTCCAAAGAGTGCAACAGTAGGGAAAGAGTTGGATAGCGTAGGGGTAAAAATTAGTATTCCCACTCCAGGGAGTGCAACAGTAGGGAAAGCGTTGGATCGCGGGGGGGGGGGGATAAAAATACTATTCCCACTCCAGAGAGTGCAACAGTAGGGAAAGCGTTGGATAGCGTAGGGGTAAAAATTACTATTCCCACTCCAAAGAGTGCAACAGTAGGGAAAGCGTTGGATAGCGTAGGGGTAAAAATTACTATTTCCACTCTAGAGTGGAACAGTAGGGAAAGCATTGGATACCGGGGGGGGGGGTAAAAATTACTATTCCCACTCCAGAGAGTGCAACAGTAGGGAAATCGTTGGATAGTGGGAGGGTAAAAATTACTATTCCCACTCCAGTGAGTGCAACAGTAGGGAAAGCGTTGGATAGCCTAGGGGTAAAAATTGCTATTCCCACTCCAAAGAGTGCAACAGTAGGGAAAGCGTTGGATAGCCTAGGGGTAAAAATTGCTATTCCCACTCCAAAGAGTGCAACAGTAGGGAAAGCGTTGAATAGAGTAGGGGTAAAAATTACTATTCTCACTCCAGAGTGCAACAGTAGGAAAAGTAATGATTTAATATTAAAATAAAAGTAAATTAATTATTAATACCAATAAAAATGTAAATAAAAATAATGAATTACCAATTAAAAAATGAATTACAGATTAATAAAAATGAATTGCCAATTCATAATTAATTATCAATTAATTATCAATACATATAAATAAAAATAAATATTTACTTTATTACAATTAAATTACTTCCCACCCCATTTCCCCTATAAACCTACAACCTGCTCCAAATAATAAATACAATTAACATAATTATCAATTAATCAATTAATACAAATTAATTACCAATTAATAAAAACGAATTACCAATTAATAAAATGTAATTACCAATTAATAATTAAGTATCAAGCAATTAATTATCAATACATATAAATTGTATTTGTATTTATATTTGTAAAGCGCGAATTGCTGCCCTGAGGCGTCCAAGCGCTAATGATAACCAGAACACATCCGGAGAGCACAGAGGGGGGGACGGGGTTAAATGGGTGAGTTAAAAAGAAAGGTTTTAAGCTGTTTGCGGAATGAGGTGAGGTTGGAGTTGGCTCTTAGGTGAAGTGGAAGAGCATTCCACGTCCTGGAGGCATTATGGACGAAGGTCCTACCGCCACACCTGGATCTTTTTATTCTAGGGGTTACGGCTAGAAAGGTCTTACTGGAGCGAAGACTTCTGTTGGGCGTGTAGTGAGTGACTAGGTTGCGAGTAATAATTGGACCAGTGTCCCAAAAGGCTTGATGGGCAATGCACATTGCCTTAAAGAGAATTCTTTGGCGAACTGGTAGCCAATGAAGGCTGGCCAGTCCGGCCCTTACTGGGTGTCTACGAGGAATCTCCAGCAATAAGCGGGCTGCGCAGTTCTGTACTGTCTGCAGCCTGCGCAGGATGTAGTCTGGGGCGCCGAGATAAAGGACATTATTGAAATCAAGGCGAGATTGTATAAGCCCTTGTATAGCCACCTGTTTGGCTTCCATGGGTAGGAGGGGGATGATTTTCTTTAACATCCTCATGATGCCAAAACAGGTAGCTGACAGTTTCGTAGCCTGTGCGTTGAACGATAGGGCTCTGTCCAACCAGACTCCGAGGCTCTTAATGTTGTCTTTGGGTGATGGTGGAGGGCCCAGACACGGGGGCCAAAGAGCATTGGGAAGGCGAAGATTCGGGGGGCTCAGGAGCATCAGCTCCGTCTTGTCCCCGTTCAACTTGAGGGATGAAGAGGACATCCAGGTCTTCACCTCTTCAAGGCGTTTTCTGAGCCCGCCTGACGCAGGAAGGTTTTCATCCTGCGTCAGTGAGACCACCAGCTGCGTGTCGTCCGCATACGAGATGATCTTAATCCCGAAAGGGCGGACGACCTCAGCCAGTGGCCTCATGTATAGATTGAAAAGTGCGGGGCTCAGAGAGGAACCCTGGGGGACTCCACACTTCAGAGGTCTACTGGAGGAGATGGACTCACCCTCGAAGACTCTAAAGGATCTGTCCTCTAGAAAGGACTTGAACCAAAGCCAAGCTTTGTCCTTAATCCCATCAAATAAAAATAAATATTAACTTTATTACAATTAAATTACTTCCCACCCTATTCCCTATAAACCCACAACCCGCTCCAAATAAATAACACAATTAACATAATCATCACTTTATCAATTAATACAAATTATTTACCAATTAATAAAAATGAATTACCAATTAAAAAAAGTATTTACAAATTAATACAAATTAATTACCAATTAAAAAACAATAATTACTAATTATTAAAAAGTAATTACCAATTAATAATTAATTATCAATACATATAAATAAAACTTGATATTTAATTTACTATAATTAAATTACGTCCCACCCTATTCCTCTATAAACCCACAACCCACTACGGAATTAAATTACGCAAAAATTAAATTACATAACATTCATTACTTTAAAAAAATTAAACATACATAACAAAATTAATACATAATTTTAATATATATATATACTATCATACATAACACTAAAAAAATTAGATATTATGGAAATCGATATTTTAAATTCGATATTATGGAATTCGATATTTCATACCCCAAAATCGATATTCTGACTTACTATATTTTGGTAATTCGATATTCTGGGCAGTCTATATTTTTGATTCAATATTTTGGGCAGTCTATATTTTGGAGTCTATATTTAGGGTTGTCACCCTTATTTGCGAGTCGCAATTTGCGAGTCGCAATTGAGGAATGTTAGGGAATCGCACATTTTATAGCGATTCCTACATGCATAGGCTTTTGCAATTCCTTAATTGCGATTCCTTAATAATCGCAATTAAGGAATCGCAAAGGCCTACACTGATGCATGTACCTGTGGGTCTTTAGCCCCACCCTGAGTTGTCTCTGTCTTGTGTTACATGTATACTGAGATATTGAAACTCCTCAGTGAATACTGCCATACCCATTGCCCACTGCACTTCTGCACGAGTGAGGTCAAGTGGGTAGACCGTTGTCTTGGCAAACTTCGGTTTCGATCCAGATATTTTCCTGAAAATGTTGAGTGTCCGTAGTGCTCTGGATTCTGACAATTTGGATTTTGAAGATATATCAATAGATTATTGTCAGACAGCGGCACTCCATCTGCAACTCCAGGTGCCCATTTTGAACCCCTTAAGGAGAGCATCAATCCTGAGCGATTCCACAAATGGCTAAATCGTGATGGAAAATAACAGCAATCTTAGTGGGCACTCCTGTCTGATGTCCATGTAAATTCGAAAGAGCTTTCACCTGGAGATTAGCATTCAGTAACTAAGGCTGTTTATAAATGTGGTTCCTAGTTTGATTTTCCCTAATAGGGAAAATAAGTAATCCCATGGAGACTATAGGACTATACTTGCTGGGGCAGAACTATGTTGTCCACAACCCCCTGCCACAGGAGAAAGGAGGGGGCCGCAGCGGAGCGCTTTATAGCACAAGGCGGCTTCCCACATGTAGAACATGTGTGGGATGCGGCTGCTATCCTATGTAATGCCCATGGACTTTCTTTGGTGGACTTTAAACAGACCGTATGCCTATGCTGAGAACTCTTACCAAACTGTCCCTCCAGCCCTTGCTAGTGGTAGGAACCCCTCCCTTGCCTATCAAACCTTTCATAGACTCCTTGGCTGAACTATAGATTTCTAAATCCCTTGTAAGGTTAACTTTGTCTGCACGTTGCTAAATGTGTGGGTTTTATACTACATTCTGTAAATGCTTATTGAGACTCGTGACTAAATTGCCTAAAATGCTGATATTGCTTTAAATGCTAAACATTTCTAAAACAATAATTAATTCAAGTTAAACTGGGCTGAGTCTTCTTAAATTGTATTCCTAATGTTCTGTCCAGAGACCGTTCACAGGAGATGTGATTTATAATCCATAATCGAGATAGCCATAGACTATTTTCAGAGCAACAGATTCTCCTACTATTGTTCCGCATAGAAACAGCAGAACTATTGGTTGGTATGATTTTATTCTGATTGAACTTCTTCAGGATGTTTGGGCTTCCTGTTGTTATCCTATTTATTTATAGCATGGTTGTGAGAGAGATTAATTTGAACCTAATTTCTAATTTGTAAAGTCAGTTACCAATTATTGGTCCTCACTGGGTAGCCGAAGTTCAACAACCTTGATTCCTTACCCCTCAATGCGATGAGCCAAGTCCATCGGAGCACAAAAGCCTCTTTGGGTGTGATTAGTTATTGAAATCCAGTGTTGAAAATGGATATAATAATCGGCCCAGGAAAAACGCTAGACCAGTCCTAACACCCATAAGTGGTGCCCCTCCAGCCCTGGACTCTTGGCAGTGATGCTGTAGGTGCCCAGATAGCCAAAAGCTAAAACTTGGGACGTAGGAAATGTTTGGCTAAAAACAGCTCTGGGAACCGAGGGAAGACCGGGACCAACTTGCTTGTCTATCTGTTCAGGTGTATTGCTGGTCGGCCTGACTTTTCGGCACTTCTCGCAACGTTCTTTTCCGCAGCAGCAAATCCAGTTCTGGGTTCCTTCACTAAAGGGGTATCGGATTTCATGGAACTCTCGTCGGCCATAGCCTCGTCCAGCTAGAGACTTCCAAAAAAGAGACTAAGTCTGACGGAGGAATCTTCACCCCTTCCCAATGATGACACCTTTTCCTCGGACACCCTTTGAGGCCCTGCCCTGATGAACTTCTACCTGCTCAGAGAATGCTTGTAGAAATTTCTTTCAAGTCCAAAGGAAATTGCCGACCAGGCCTAATCCACTTTTTGTTCCGACGTGCGCTCCGTTGTGGTCAGCCATACTTTTTGACTTTTACTGGGTCTCGACAGACTAGATGTCAGAGGTTGCCACTTTGATCTTTTAGCTGCTATTTCTTACCTTAAACTCTAAAAATTCAGAACACCGGTACTACTAATTGAATGCTTGTCATTTTGGTTTCAAATAATTTATGAAATGTACTCTATTTTTCTCAATTGTTGTCTTATGTTTTTATTTTATTACTGTTTGTGTGCTGCAAAAATACATTATACATTGCCTGAAAGGTAATCCCCACTCCTTTTGTGCCAAGCTACCAGAGGGTTAAGCACATGTTAATTCTGTGTCTTTTTGTGGGTCACACGGACGAGGACTGTGGCTCTTGCTTGAACAGGCTTAACACCCCAATCAACCAACAATCTAATTTCTCACAGGATGCCTTGTAGGACTCCCAGAGGGTCACTCATATACGAA
This sequence comes from Lissotriton helveticus, assembly GCF_964261635.1. Taxonomy (NCBI): domain Eukaryota; kingdom Metazoa; phylum Chordata; class Amphibia; order Caudata; family Salamandridae; genus Lissotriton; species Lissotriton helveticus. The sequence continues at coordinate 471,950,034 of NC_136070.1, forward strand.
TCAAGTCTATGTTTAAAGTCAAGAATCCCTCCATTACGTGGGTTATAAATAAGCAAAGTAGGAGGCTAGTGAGGTGCCACACATTTAAGTGCCAGCAGTCATGATGACCGCTGCCTTAACTACCTACCATGAGTTTTCTCAGTGGTCTGAGAGGCCACAGGCTCGATATATATATATCTATTGAAATATCCCTGAGCTGGGCGCAGGTACTAAAAAGTTATTGAGTCTCAGGAAAAATGTGTGGGCTCCCAAAAAAACAAATGGTGTACTCTCGGGTCGTAATAAAACAGCACCAAGAATCACATAATCTCACTGTCTATAGGAATTTACCCAGCCATTATTGGGAGGGACAGGGGATCTGGTTAGTGAACTCTCCTGTCCATCTGTCAATCCTCCACCTCATTGACATCTCCAACTGTATTAGTTCTTCCGTCCTGGAGTTGGCCAATGTGTGTGTGAGAGAAAGGATGTAGTCAGTGGCATATATGCTAACGAACTACACTACTTCCCATAAAGCGTACCGTATAACACCCCAGTGGGTCCTTTGTGGCATGGATCTTTTAAATAAATTGCAACCTCTTGGTTCCCTGCACAAATCCAGCTTGCGACACTGTTGAAGACCTGTCTGGTTCGGAAGGGAGAAATTGAGCTAAAAAGTTTCCTGTAAAGAGAGAATATTGGCTTTGCATCTTTTGGCCCTTCTAAGCACAGCACTTCTTTTGAGAGGGTTAGACAGACAGTTTACATTCCAAATAATTATTTGTAAATAGTCTTTGAGGGGTTCTCCCATCTGTTCCCCTTACGATCTGAGACCTATGCTCATGATTCACCTCTCCTGTGACTGTCTCCTCATGTTCTTATTGGCAAATCTAAGTGCGGGTGTATGTCCTGCCTTTGAAATCCTAAAACTATAATTTGTCTGTCCCAATGCTACCTTCACCCCATACCTCAAGCACATAAATCACCTTTTAATCGAGACCCTGCGGGAGGTACATTTAATTATAAGTTGTACGATATATTAGATTTTTCAAGAAATTTTGAACAATTGATTCGTCTTTGCCTGTGCACTGTTAGAGATGACTTTTCAAAAGACGTCACATTATTAGGAGGGCGGTTGCTGATACCACAGAGCCAGTTACCCATGTCAAGGTGGCGTCTTGGATACATGTAGCTCTGCACTGTTTTACAATATGTCCAGAGATGTGCTCATAGAAGAAAGGGGGAATAGGGTCATAACACATGTAATACACACAAGACAACAACATAAATTGAGATAGTCATGATAGCAAGAGCTAGGCCTGCTTTATGTGAGCTGACTTGTAGCTCCATCTCTTTTTTACAAAGTCTTCTTCCTCCTGTCTTGGCGACCCCATCTCCTCTTTTTTCCACATGCACCCAGATCCTCCCTCGCATATTTCCCCACGCTAATTTCCCCATCTTTGCCTTCTTTTCTCTGTTATTCACTTTCTCACCCCTTAATTCCCATTTCTCTTGAATCCTACCCCTCACGCTCAAAGAGTATACCCCATCAGCAGCAAAAGGCATCCGGTCCGTGGCCTACATCAACCCTCATAGACCTTCCTCACCCCACTCTTCCTGATCCCCCCCCCCCTCTCTGGCCCTCCCCATCCCCGTTTCATCCAACATATCCTCCATTCATTTTCTTCCTTTTTGTTTGATGTCCGGAGGATGTGTGGAATATCAACATGGGTGTCTGAAGGCATAGTTCCTATTCTGAGAGGGGAAGAGACCAATGTGAGCAACAAATTGAGGATCCCCTTGTACTCAAAGGTGCACTTTCACGGAAGGCTAGACTGGGCTTATTTGTATTCTCTTAACTTTTTTTAGCTCTCGTTCTTGAGTGTACTGTAGCACCACAGTTTCAGTTTAATTGGGAAGACAGCACTTTAGCCATGGAAGTGTTGGTCCTTGCTGACCAGTATTCTTGTTTGTACCATGAAATATAAATTGAATAAAAATAAAGATTAAAAAAATAAAGAAGCCCGTATAATACACACTGTCCTCTCAGAAGCATTTCACATGAAGTTTGCACATACAAATTTTAAAAAGTTGTGTTACAAGTTGAGGAAATACTGGCTCTATATTTGCAAACAATCACTACATCCTCATTTGTTCACTGTAACTATTCGGAAACTGGTTAAGAAAGTATGAAAACTAACTTTAAAACACCTTATTTGATTGCTTGGCACTGCATGAAACACAATGCGTAGCCACCACTTTATAAATTAAATTTCATAACATTCTGTTTGACATTTATTGCACAATTAAGTGTTATACAGCCCAAAATATGACAATGTGAACTAACAAGAGACCCCTTACCTACCTATATGAAGAGATTCGTGTCAGGTTTGAAACAGGAACATCGTACCCACACTCTTCTATAATTTCTTTGCAGGCTATTTCCTCCAAAGATAGATCTGGTTTGTCTACTATGCCAGCACAAAGTTCATAAGTTACTCCTACAGCAGCAGGCAACAGATTTTGTGGGTGGCATGAGACATCCTTGCACTTTTCCTGAAATATTTGAGGGTCATGCCGTTCCATTTCACACATGTAAACAGCTGTAAGATACAGTAAACACATGTTTTAGAAGCACAAACTTAGAAGTACAACTTTAATTACAGAAATGTCTGCGAAGAACGGGTGTAAGAGTTCATCTTAGAAAGGAGTATTCAAAAAAATACTGGTGAGGTTACTGCTATTCCTTTTATTCTCTTTAATATAAATTCAATGTATAAATATGTAGGTAAACAAAATAAATACAAATTCATATTAATACAATCAACACGTATGACGTAGCAAGAATAGCTTGACTGGCCAACTAATAGCTAACATAAAGTGAATCATGATTAGAAATCAGAGTTACATTGAAAATGAAGTACAATGTTTAATAATCCAAATAAAGATTGAAAGAGAAAAGAAACAAATAAACAGCAGATGGGAATTATGCGGAAGGTAAAAGTGGTAAGAATAGTAACAGAATAAGGAAGCAGGGTGAACAAATTCTAAAGAAAGACCCTCTAGCCCATTCAGCAGACAACAGCATTTTTATCTTCTGGAGAAAAAATATTATTTTGGCTCTGCCGAGTACAAAACAATAGAAAATTGTTTTTTACAACATATTCCATTAGTTTACTCATCAGTCAAATGTTGTCTAGATTAAATCCGAATTTTTACATTTGGTCCATCATTAACCTTTATGAATAATAGAAGTTAAGGAGAAATACAGAAAGCACAATAGTATTTTGCTTGGTGCCAAACATGATTACCTCGTTTTTGCCATAACTGAACTGAGGCTAGCATCGATTCATTCAATTTTACACTTATCTTAAGACAGACCAGGAAAGTATTATACCGAGTCTAGGATCTTTCGGTTTTTTGAGAAAATTGTCTGCTATTGACCAATTATTGATGTAGCACCTGATGCTACAATGACATTCATCATGAATTTATATTAAATATACAGGGGTGATACAAAGGAGTCCTGAGGTACAGTGAATCATAAAAAAGAGCAAAATAGCTCCAGCTTGACAGGTTGATTCTCAGATTCAAGGAAAAACCCAATGTAAGGCTTCGCCAACTCATGCAAAAACCTTGAAATAGCTGATCAACGAATCATGGTCAACTTGTTTCAAAAGCCACTCGGTAACAAAGCAAGATCACCAGTGCTAGCTCCACAATCATTGATCATTTTAAGTTATCATTTACATTCATTAAGTCACCTTTGGTTATCTTCCTAGAACAAATCCGCAAGAGGTCTATAACTGCTAGTGGAGGCCGGATGTAAGTTAGCTTTTTTATGAAACATGCTGGATTCTGGGGGCAGTGACCACAGCGCTCATAAAAATAAATTCATTATATAGGTGAAATAGAGGCAAGAATTTCAGAGAACGGAGGCAACAACCATCCAGCAACATGGTCTTATGGCCTGATTTAGATCTTGATGGGCCTGGTCCCACTGCTTTTTGACGGTATTTCCGCCTGACTTCTAAGCGTACGCCCACTCTATTTAGATGTTGGCGGTTCGACCAACAAAGACCATCAAAGTGCTGCCACCTTGGGGGGGCGTGGCCTAACGCCGATGGAGTGAGTTCCTCTGAACGGGGTTCCTCGCGGCCGGGCCCGATCTGGCTTCATCCTGGGCTCTGACAATCGGTCAAGAGCTTGACTGACTGCTGGGACACCAGCGAGAAATGCCTGCAGCAGCTGGAGTAGCAGAAAGTTGCGGTTAAGACCTGCAAGTCCACAGTGAGACTAAGCAACAGTGAGGCCGGGATCTAAAATAGTGGCTCGAATGGGAAATGAAGGAACGGAGCCCTTGGGGAGCCGAGACTGAGGGCGCACTGTGTGAGACCCGGTGCGGGAGATCTCTGGCCGATTGGGGAGACCTCCTTTGCCCGAGCGAGGGCGGTAACGGTCCCGGCGGTGGCGGGTGAGGGCTGTAGCCCGGTGCCAAGAGAGGAGGGGAAGGCTGCACTAGGCTGAGGCCCACCAAATGTGGCCCTCCCGCCGCTGACGGCGAGCACGGAGACACTTGCCTGCTACCCCGAGAACCGGAGCTGGAGCGGAAGGGCTGGTGTGGACTGGAGCTCTGACCTTGCGACTTAGAGGATCGGAGACTGGGACCAGGCTACACCGCGACGCTAGTAGCTGCTGCTCTCCTTCTGTGGGCCCCTGGAGAGGCAGTCGCTGAGCTCCAGAGGGAAGCGGCGGCCTAGGAGGAGCGGACAGCGCAAGGCCTGTGGCGGAGCGCAGACACAGGTAGGAGCGCTTGCACCAGAGAGATCATTGCCATGCAGACCCTGAGGCATTGCAGTCAGGGCTGCTTGGGACACATTCTGGCAAGCGCTGAGGACTGGGCCCCACGATAATTGACCAGGAACTTGGTGGGCTTGGATGCAGCTATGTGCGGACACTGGAGAACCTGGCAGAAGATGCTGAAAATCGATCCAGCCGCAACAACATTTGCGTAGAGGGCATGCCCGAAAAAGTAGAAGGAAACAACGCAGTACAATATCTGGAAAAGTTTCTGAAAACCGTGATGGCCCCCAAGGGCCTGTCTGAGTTCTTTGCTTTGGAACAAGCGCATGCTGGCTAAGCTACTGCACTTTAAGGACTGATACGATATCTTGAATCAAGCACGAGCTAAACCGGATCTCAGGGTTGATAACTCCACAGTGCGCATATTCCTTGATTTCTCCAGGGAGGTCCAGAAAAGACGAGCATCGTACCAAGAGATTAAAAAAGAAATGTGACAATTGAACCTACAGTATTCAATGCTCTGTCCAGTGCGACTACAAGTAATCATTCCAGACGGAACTAAATTCTTTCAATCACCACAGGATGCCAGAGAGTGGCTGGAAAGTCGACATGAACCCATATCGGAAGCTGAAAGGGCCCAATGGCAACAACAGCGCCAGAAGCGCAAAGAAACCCGGGCGAGGAAAAGCCTAGTGGCGCCCTCTCAAACAGAAGCCAAAATGGGAAGGCAGAAAGTGATGGAAGAGATAGCACAAATAAGTGGGGGTCAGACAGATCAGAGGGCGCAAGAACGAGAGACCACCCCACAGGATTCTGAATCTGATCTGGAGTCCAACGCCTTTGAACACTCGAAGCACGGAGATGCCCAAGGTCACCTAGCACACTGCGGATGATCTAATATAGAGCGCCTAGTCCCCCTGACGACATGGAGATGGACTGGAATCATACCCCTAGTGCAAAGAGAAGCTGTGACAACATACTGAACACGTGCCCTGAAAGATGTCCCTCATTGCTACTTCTCTACAAACCCTTTTGAACGTTGTTCGAGTTTGGGCAGGCTGCATGTTGCTTCTGGTCCTGCGGAGGGGGAGTTAGGGGTTCCACTTTCAATTGTATTTCTTACTTTTCAAGATGGGAGTTAGCGAGAGACACTGTTGTACACATGAGCGATGCTGAGGAAATATGCGAGGGATGAGGGGGCTTGCTGACCGCGGAGGAGGGAGTCCTTGTTCCAACACTAAAACGGACACATGCTAACACCCAGACATATAAATGCCCAACATGGAATGTTCGGGGAATCCATAATATGATGAAGCGATCTAAAGTATTCTCCTACTTGCAGAAGAGGAGGACGCACATCGCCCTACTCCAAGAAACACATCTCACGAGCAAAGAATGGCAGGCATTAAAGAAAAGATGGAGGAGTCAAGTGTATTTCCCCACCTACTCAGGATATGGGGAGTGTTGATATATATCCGGTGACGGATACTATCATAGACACTGAGGGTAGGTATGTGGTGATACGGGGCCGCCTGGAGGGAAGGAAGCCGACACTGATTAACATATATGCTCCAAATGTGGAGCAGGGCACGTTCTTTGCGACATTATCGCGACAGCTGGCCCTGCTACTGACGGAAACAATATTACTAGCAGGGGACTTTAACTGTGTTGCAGATACTATGATGGACCGCTCATACCCTCCCCTACGGGACTATCTATCTACCCGCACAGCCACAGTATTCGCAGACTGGCAAAAAACAACGTAGTCTACTGGACTCATGGAGATGCCTACATCCATAGAGCAGGGATTACTCCTTCTTTTCAAACATTCATGAGGTACACACTAGACTAGGCTTGTTCCTTTCTTCCCTGGACGTACACTGTCAGATTGAAGCCATTAAGTATCTATCCCAAACTATTTCAGTTCACAACCCAGTGTTTCTGCAACTAAAGTGGGTGCAACCTCGACCCTCCATACCAACATGGAGACTCCAACCTGATGCACTGGAAGACCAAGTCTTCCGCGAAACAATCAGGAATAAAATTAATCAATACTTCACTGATAATGCAGGGACCGCGTCCACTCCCTAGGTAGAGTGGGATGCCTTTAAGGTGATAGTACGAGGGTATTGCATTGCCAAATCCAAAGGAATTGGACAAACGCTAATGACGGACGTAGAAGAAGCTGAGATACAGCTGCGCGACATAGAGCTAAGACGGCCAAACCATCCTGAGATCCAGCAAGATCTCCTAGCGGCAAGGAGGAGGAAGCAGCACAAGTAGATTGCCTCCGATGCTTTGACTATAAGAACTGCATGGAAAAAAAGCACCCTGAAAGGGATAAATCAGGCTCCTTGCTGGGGGGGCTAGCTAACCCTGCGAAGAGAGGCTCACCAATCTTAGAAATGACAAACGCTGAAGGGGCTAAAATCTATACTCAGGCAGGGATCAACGAGATATTCGTAAACTACTACTCTACTTTGTACACTTGCATGTTCTCCGGGGACCCAGAAGAGATACGAGCATACATAGCAAACATAAGAGTGCCGCGACTAGAAGAGGAAACTGTGGAGCCTCTGGGAGAGGACATTAAACCATATGACATAGGCGCTGCTATTAAGCATATGGCGCGCAACAAGACCGTGGGCACTGACGGGCTCCCTGTGGAGTTGTATGCCACATACTCTGCCAAACTGATTTTCTCACTGGTGGCGTTGTAGAAGGCAGCCGCTAACACGGGCCTTTTTCCAGCAACCATTAGAAAAGCTGTTATAGGCCCGATCCTAAAGCCCAATAAGGAATCTCACGATACAATGGCTTAGCGTCCACTATCAACGCTAAATATAGATTATAAAATCCTTAGTTGGATCCTTGCCACCCGTTTGCTACCCTACATGAGTATATTAGTACGCCACCTGGAATAAATTACCCCCTGTGCCTTCACTGCAAATCTGAGGAGACCCTGCCACGGGACGTATTGACCCTGACCCTGACCCTGAGCCTACTTCTCGCAGCACCCGCTTCGCGGGTGCCGCATCGTGATTTGGACTAGCGGGTTCTGCGAGGCGAGTAGAGCGTTCACTGCGTGGGAGCTGCGGGGGCTATTTCCAATCTCCAGCCTTCTGAACGGTGCTGCAGGGACTCAGTTTCCCAAGAGTCCCTGCCCGACATCCACCACCTGGTTCGCGCTGATTGGCTGCCCCGCCCCCTGAACGCCACCTGGAATAAATTACCCCCTGTGCCTTCACTCTTCGGACATCACTGCAAATCTGAGGAGGAGACCCTGCCACGGGACGTATTGACCCTGACCCTGAGCCTACTTCTCGCAGCACCCGCTTCGCGGGTGCCGCATCGTGATTTGGACTAGCGGGCTCTGCGAGGCGAGTAGAGCGTTCACTGCGTGGGAGCTGCGGGGGCTATTTCCAATCTCCAGCCTTCTGAACGGCGCTGCAGGGACTCAGTTTCCCAAGAGTCCCTGCCCGACATCCACCACCTGGTTCGCGCTGATTGGCTGCCCCGCCCCCTGAACGCCACCTGGAATAAATTACCCCCTGTGCCTTCACTCTTCGGACATCACTGCAAATCTGAGGAGGAGACCCTGCCACGGGACGTATTGACCCTGACCCTGACCCTGAGCCTACTTCTCGCAGCACCCGCTTCGCGGGTGCCGCATCGTGATTTGGACTAGCGGGCTCTGCGAGGCGAGTAGAGCGTTCACTGCGTGGGAGCTGCGGGGGCTATTTCCAATCTCCAGCCTTCTGAACGGCGCTGCAGGGACTCAGTTTCCCAAGAGTCCCTGCCCGACATCCACCACCTGGTTCGCGCTGATTGGCTGCCCCGCCCCCTGAACGCAAAACGTCCACACGTAACACATCCCACAAAACCGGACCGGGTCCCCGCTGAGCGGGAGCGACGCCGGGCGAAGCACGGGCAAAGGGCGGGCCGTCTGTGGCCGTCCGGGGCCAGCAGGGGCCGGGACGGGCCACCTCCCTAACATCGCATTCCAAAGGTGAGCTCCTTATCCGTTTACCACATCGGGTGCTTGTGCGGCTATCGGCATGAATATTGACGTTGTAACCCAGGGTGTCGATACCCCCGCCTCCCTTATCACATCCTTTGAGACTTTGATCGACTCAGCCTTTAATGAGATAGTGGAGACCGAGAGGAGGTTCTCCATGGGTCCTTCCACCATTAACACTAAATCGAGTGCCACAAACAGCACAAATGGGAATACACATGTAACCCCTGCAGTTACTGTGGTTAAGCCATCCTATCCCTCTGTAAATGTGCCTATTGTCTCGGATGACGAAAATACTGTCACTTATATTGCTTCAGACTCTCCCTCTTTAACTCCAGTTGTGGCTATCTCAAACACGGTATTGACATCAACACCTCCTGCTATTTCAATGTCTGATGTCATACCTACTACCACCATCGCTTCCCAGGTTGATGTTATCACCCTGGATAGCCCGGAACATAGCAACAAACAGGGAGGGGGGAAACGTAAAAGAGGTACTGTTAAGCAAGATGCAAATAAAAGGAAACAACCTTTAACTTATAAGAATCAGCCCACCCCACAAAGTTTGTGGAACAAACAAAAAACTACGGGGGCTTCAACTGTTGTTATCACGGAGGATAAAGATTTATCAGATATGGATGGATTTGCTGCAGCTTCCATCGTTCACTCAAGTGGGAATTTTAACACTGTATGGACCCAAACCACACTAATGGGGGATAATTGTAACCTCTCAAGACAAAATGTGAATCTCATTGAAACTATAGTGGACACTGTTTCTAATCGGTTAGAAAAACAAATGATCGGCCAGTTTAATAATGTTTTTAAAAGACTTGACAGATTGGACAACCTGGTCAAAAACGGAGAAACAAAAAGGAAGGGGTCTGTCATCTTGGATCAAATTAGAGCCGACCGTCTCTTAAAAGAATTGGAATCTGTAAATAACACACTGTCACTGAAAAAGCAGGAAATTACCACCATTTTGGGTGGGGCTATGAGTGATCCTGGGACTTCAATTCCACCTATTGTCCTACCTACTACTCAACCCCAACCAATTAATGGAGGGTCACAATGGAGTAAGTCTAATCTACCCACTGTATCAACTAAACCTACCCCCACACCTGCTCCAAGAAAAAATATTACTTCTACTATCAGTAACAATAATAATGGTCCAATTCAAACTACAATAGCATCTAGACCTGCGGTTGCTAATAATAATGAGGGTAAAGGCCGACAAGGACTAAGCAAACCGTTTAAACACCAAGGGCCGGCTTTACATCTGCCTCCGGATGCATGCCCTTTTGTTCTGGTCCTTGCAGGTATACCGCCATTGAGGGAAGATCAGGGGGAATCATGGGTGCAATTGCGTAACAAATGCATAGACTGGCTGACCAAGCATAAGGGCGTAGGATATGACATATCCAGAGAGATTCTATCGGTACGCAGGGTGTCGTGGGTCGGGCCCTTGACCAAAGACAAGGAAGGCGACTGCATAGTCCTTAATTTTCAAAACCCAGGGACTGTGAGAAACCTCCTTAATAGGCATAGTAACTGTTCTGCCATTTCTACTGTTGTTACTATGCTACCTTTGAGTCACTTTTACAGACAAATGATAATACAACCCCGGCCCCCCTCCATGCAACCTCAATTTTATCCAAGACAGTTTCAAGCACCGCCTATGTTTTGTCAGCAACCGCCCATGCAATTCCAAACTGCTCCATTTCAATTTAAGATGTTTAACAGATATGCACCCTTGTCGGACCTGGATATGCAAGATTGACCCTCTTTGACTAATCTTGCTGTATTACCTTCGACACCTCACTTAGAACCCCAGGCTGCTCCCCAAGTCTTGACGCAAGCTATGTCACGAACTGTTCCAAGTAAAAAACCTCAGACTCAGGAACAATCGTCCATGGTCCCTGAATTATCTCTTGTCAGCTGGAACATAGCTGGCTTGAAATCCAAGCTGAAAATTGGGGAATGGTTAAATTGGGTTGATTGCAACTGTGATATACTGATGTTACAAGAAACTTGGTGTTTAACGGACCCAATAAAGGAGGGATTTCGCTGTTATAACTTAAAGGCTTCACCTTCTCATATGGGTCGGCCTAGTGGGGGCCTATCCATTTGGTCCAAAATAAAATCCGGGGTGCAAACTAAACTGATCCCCACACCGGGCAATTGTTTTATGGCTATGACGTACACTAACAGAGTGAAATTGTGTATTAGTAATTTTTATAATAACGATTTTTTTACTCGTCCCAATGTTAATTTTATTTTGTTGTTTGCATTTATCGATGATATTATGGAAGGTCATAAGTATGGGCCCTTTGATGGCATTTGTATCGGAGGGGACTTCAATGCCCATATGTATCGTGGGAGGCCGCCCTGTAAAAACGGGGAAGAGCTGAAAAACTTCTTAGCATCCCGCGACCTAGTAAACTCAATAGAAATAGCAGGTTCTATTGAAAATAGCCCAACAACACCTACCTTCATAGGTCATGGTTGTGCTTCCACGATAGACTACATTTTTACTTGCCCCAAATTAAGTGATATAACTTTAAAAGCAGAAGTTATCTGTTCCACTTATAGCGACCATTATCCGCTTAGAATATATCTACATATCCCACAAAATTTGAAGGTTGCAGGGAAGCTAGAGTCTGGTCCACATAATTTGGTATTGTCCACTGACAGATTAAGATTAATTTGGAAAGGGGTGGACAATAAAGATATTCTCGCAAGAGTAATCAAAAAACACCCTGAGATTGTAGAGATATGTCTGTCACATACGAGTTCTGGTAGAAATGTGGTTGATGCCTTTAGCAATCTATGTGGGGCCATTAAAAAATAATCCTCCAAACCATTTAGGCAGAACACAGCACATGGTCCCCGTTGGTTTGATCTGTCATGCTCTAAGGCCAATAGGGACCTGAGGGCTGCTTTGAAAACTAACCCTAGGGACATGGTAACTGTGAGAGAACTAAGATCAAAATACAAAACTGCCCTATACATTAGATCTGAGGCTTTAGTGATCAATTATTGGGAATCTCTCACGCGCACTGCCAAATTAAAGGATACCACAGGTTTCTGGAGAGAGGTCAAGTCCTTAAGATCTTTTGGCTCCAACATTAACCCAATAAATTGTAACATAACGGGTGAGGCGTGGGTAGAACATTTTTCCCAAATTTACGCTACATCTGTAACTCCTTCGGATATTGTCTCTCTACCCAATAATACCGAACCTCTGACCTTCACATTAATGGAGGTCGAGGATGCTATAATAGATAGCGCTAGCAATAAAGCCCCTGGCCCTGACGGTCTTTCTATTGACCAAATTAAATCAGAAATTAATTTCTGGGCCCCCCTGTTATGTAACTTATTTAATAATTTGTGTGATAGATCAATCCCCGAATCCTGGGCGAACAGTGTCATCGTTCCGATATTTAAAAAAGGCGACAGGTCGGATCCCGCCTGTTACCGCCCGATCTCACTGATTGACAATACGCTAAAGGTTCTGGGAAGGGTGATTTTTAAACGGATAAGGAACTGGGCAGAGGAAAATAATGTTCTCCATTGTAGTCAATTGGGCTTTAGAAGCCAAGTAGGCACTGTCGAACAATGCCTAAACTTAAACTTAATTATGGCCAAATATATCATTGTTAAAAAATCCCCTCTTTATTTAGGTTTTATGGATTTGAGTTCCGCGTTTGATTTTGTTAATCGTTCTAGGTTGTGGTCACTTTTGCTCGATTATGGTTTGGATGACTCACTGGTGTATTTTCTTTCTGACCTGCATCGGGACTTAAAAGCCAGAGTACGAATTAATAATGATGGTGATCTGTCCAATGATGTTTTTATTAGCAGAGGAGTTAGACAGGGCTGCGCACTCGCCCCACTGCTTTTTATTTTATACATTAATGGATTGAGTAGCACTTTATGTAGGATTTGTAAGGATGTCCCAATTATAAATGGCTCCCCCATTACTACCTTACTTTATGCGGACGACGCAGTACTAATGGGGCGTACCCCGAATGCCTTACGCATTTTGATCTCTGGGTTTGTAGCCTTTATGTCAGATCTTGGTTTAAATACCAATTTTAAAAAATCTTTCATCATGAATTGCGGTCCAAAAAAGTACAATATTACTTCAATTAAATCTGGTAATAATATTCTACAATGTACAAATAGTTTCCCTTATTTAGGGCTGTTGTTCTCCAATTCAGGCTCATGGCAGCCACATGCTGCGCATGCTAGGAATAAAATTAGTAAGTCAATTAATTCAATTTTGTCTCTCCGACAACCCAAATTGGCTGATGTCGTTACACCCCTGCTTAACATTTACCGCACTCAATGCCAGCCAACGGGGACTTACGGTGCAGAAGTGTGGGGTTACTGTAACAGTAAGGCTCTCCAGTTGGAGGAAAACAGATTCTGTAGAAGGGTGTTGGGGGGAGTCCTCAGCGCCCCTACATTTATTTGTCATAATGAACTGGGGCTGCCTTATATTGCTGATTTTATTAGGTCTAGGCCTGCTCTTTTTTGGATTAAAATATGGTTAAATCCAGCAGCATCCCTAACGCGCAGTATAATATCCGACTGCTTGTTAAGTGATAGATCACAGTATATTCCCTGGTTAACTGCAGTTAAGAATAGTCTGGAAAGTGTGGGGCATGGTTCTTTATTTAGCTCCCCTAGTTCTATTGTACCTGCCCACAAGAATAACATTAAACAGGCATTGCTTGTCCTCTATAAAGAGGAACGCATGAGTTCAGAATCTATCAAACCTGCTGTTATCAGATATCTGAGCATTATAGACCCAGGCGGTGATAGCCTGGTTAATTTTTACAGATACTTATCACTACCTCTGGGAAAGTGGAACCGGAGTCTCCTGTTTAGGTTTCGGGATGGAAGCATAGTTAATTTGCTTAGCTTCCCCCTTGGCTATAACATTGGACTCGAAGAGCGGGATTGCCCATGTCCTCATGGTGGAAAACAAAGTCTGTTGCATTATCTCTTTTTCTGTGGCTATTACAAACTGTATACTTGCAAATATTTAATTCCGATTCTTCGCAAATATAACATCAGAGATCATAATCTGGCATTAAAATTTTTTCAAATGTTACATTTTGATGATGTTATACATACTTTAAGCTGTTTTATAAAAGCTTGTGTGAGATCGAGGGCAAGTATGGAACATGGATAATGGACAATAGTTTTATGTAATCTGGCGCATTTTTTGCATTTTATTCTATGCATTTTATTAATTCACTGGAAATTGAACATAGACTTAATTGCATACGTGTTTTGCTATAAATGATTGTTTTTAGAACTTTGTGATTAAGTACCCCAGTGATTAATGTTTTTTCCCTATTACGTACTTTGCACTTTATATTGGTACTTCGCACTTTATGACATATATGTTGCTTAAAATCTGTATTTTATAACAATTTTTTAAACATATGTCTTAACTTGTTTTAATTGTATTCATTCTGTATGTACTTTTATGGATGTATTCAAAATCCGAATAAAGATCATTTGAATTGAATTGAATTGAATTGAGTATATTAGTACATGGGGAGCAGGCTGGGTTTATTCCAACACGGAATACTGCTGGGAATATAAGAAGGCTACTTGATATATTAGAAGCAAATGAAGGGGGTCTTTCAACCGCTGCAATATTCACAGTAGACATAGAAAAAGCATTTGACAGCCTGGAATGGGGCTACTTGTACGAAGTGACGCTTCATATTGGGCTGGGGGAGCGATTTACAAAGTGGACTAGACTATTTTATACTGAGCCCATGGCTAGGGTGCGCACACTATGTACTATATCGAAGGACTGGCCAGTAGAACAAGGCATCAGGCAGGGATGCCCTCTTTCCCCCCTGTTGTATGCCCTGGCGGTGGAACCTCTTGCGATTATGGCCAGAACAGGGAGCCACTATCGAGGCCTAACAACAGACCCAGATAGCCACTATATCACAATTTATGCGGAGGACTTACTGCTGTTCTTAGATAGAGGAGATAAGGATTTAGCGAAGGCTGGAGACCTGCAGGAAACATTTGGCGCTAATTTAGGGCTTAAGGTGAGCTGGCAAAAATCACGACTCTTCCCTGTATAGAGAACGGGCAACTCATCCCACTGAACTCGGCAATTTGCGCTGGGAATCTAACTGTCTGCCGTATCAGGGCGTCCTTATATATCATGACTGGACAGACCTATATGAGGGAAACTTAGGATGAGCTATGCGAGGACTAAAAACAGCGCTAGAATTTTGGGGAACTTTGTCACTCTCAGTAGCTGGCCGGATCGCACTACCCAGATGATAGCACTTCCCCGCTTGTTGTATTTTTTCAATACATTCTCAAAGTGGCTCCCTGGGAGCTTCTTTAGAGAGCTCAATGCCCAGGTACGAACCTTTATTTGGTGCTCACGCTGCAACGATCGACGAGGGCAGGTGGAATGGCGGTCCCAGATTTCGAGACTTACTATATAGCAGCACAGGTGCAGTGGTTGGTACAGAACATAGCACGGAGGCGACAGCGAACGGAACACCCAGATGCAGCAATATTACAAGGGCTGCTACAGATATTTCTAAGACTCAACAAATAAGCCAGGACTGATTGCCATGCACTCAGAGTGCAGACCGGATGCTGGCACCGGGGTTTAAAAAGGATAAGTGAAAACCCGTACATATACATCAATGTAACATTTCCCCTTATCAAGTGCAAGTCCTGTACGGTATCTAATGTCAATAGTCACTGTAGTCACCCTATTTTATATGGTGTAATGCATATGTTCTCATACTAAATAAGTAAATAAGGTGAAACAAACACACCTCTAGTAACACAGCTAAAGAAAATTTGAAGCATCAATTAGTTGGTGCATTATTATGATGAAAGCCTGCATCTACATTCAAACAACCATCACATACTATGTTAACCAGTGTATGAAGTAGACATTAAAATAATATGTTGTATTACCTGCCATCATGGTAAGGAAAAATAAGTACTTAAAATTTTAGTCACAAACATTGCTAGGAATGAAACAATTGCAAAGGAAAATTAATGCCAGGACTAATTTGGTGAACTCAAAATTATGGATTTATTACAACCAATGAGATAAGTCTTTCAATATTCTCTCAAAGCCAAATGGCAGTCTATATATTGCCAACAAAGGTCTGTGCACTGTTGTGCGGTGGAAAAAACTTGCCTCCTAGTTCATTGTCAAGGGGAACCTACTAATGAAGGGGCATCTAGTGGGCAGGACAGGCACCTCAAAGATCTTACTTGGGAGGGGGGAGTTGGGTTTGGGAGGAGTGCTCTTGGGTTTGGGAAGGGGGGTTACGTTTGGGAGGGGTACTTTTGGTTTTAGTAGGGGTGGTTTTTGTATTGGGAGGGGTGGGTTGGAATGTGAAGAGGGTGGGTTGGGGTGTGGAAGGGTAGCCATGTTTGGGAGGGGTGGTTCGGGCTTTGGATGGAGTTAATGCAAGTCAAACAACAAACTCACAGGGAAAATGGGTAGGATGTTCGGCAGGGAGTCAGGTTTGGAAGGTAGAGGGAGTGGCAGTGGCTGACGTGCATGTAACTGTTGAGGTTGCAGGTACCGTGGGTCTGGTGTATGCCATGCACGTTTGGGTGAGTCTTACTTCCTAGGTGTCTGTTGTTTGGATACAAGTATGGGTGTTTGTGTCTTGTGGGTGTGGATTATAATTTGTGTGTGTGGATGGGTGTGCTGTGGAGGTGTTGGGTGTGGTTGTGGTGCATATGGTTGTGGTGGTGCATGTATGTGTGGTGGTGGGTGCAGTGACTATGGGAGTTGTGGTGCATATGGGTGAGGTGGTGGGTGCGGTATCTGTGGGTGTGCTGGTTGTGGTAGGTGCAGTGTCTCTGGGTGTGCTGGCGGTAGTGCATGTGGGTGTGGTACGGTGTCTGGTGGTGGTGCATGTGTGTGGTGGTGGGAACAGTGGGTATGGGTGTGCTGGTGGTGGTGCATGTGGGTGTGGTATTTGTATGCTTAGCTGTATGCCTGTGTTTTTGTTGGGTTTGGATTTCTGAGTGCATGTGCTGCTAGTGTCTGGTTGAGTGGGTGCATGCAACGATGTGAGTGTAGTTGGGGCAGGCCTGGGAATAGAGAATTGGGATGGTAAGGAGCGGGAAGTTGGGCAGAAGGATGGGTGGCTGCTGTCAGTGAGGAGGCTAAACCTTTAAAAGATCTCTGTAGGCCAGACTTAACACTGTTAATGCCTTCCAGGTATGAAACCCTTTTTTACATATGGCAACTAAGCCCCTGGATGACATTCAGTAGCGCAGTCAGAGCCTCCTCACTCAGTGCAGCCGGGGGGAAAAGGGGCAAAGGTCCATACAGCGAAGGAGATGCCATCCCTTTTGGGGGGTGGGTTTGGCCAACTGGGGGGGGAAGAGGGAGAGTGGAGATGGTACTCTGGGTGGTGTACAAAAATGCAAGTGGTAGCGTTCCTGTCAGGTCCACCACCACTAGTGAGTGCTCATTGTCGAGGCTTCCGATGAGGATGTTGGGGAACTGGTGGCCTCTGTTGCACTCCACTCATCTTCTGACCCACTGGGACCCTCTGTGTTGGTGGTGTCAGTATCTGAACCACAGTGGCCTGCTGCTTCCCCACCTTTGTGGCCGAGGTCTCCTCCGCCTGCTCCCAATGATGCTGAAATGACAAATACACTAGTTTTATTGAATCTATGTGAACAGTTTTCATCTTGAACTTTGATCACAAAACAGTTTCCAAGTTTTCATATAACACCCGCTTCAAGGCTCAAACTTTGGTTCTACATTAGCATAAGCTCATGCATGTACGCAACATTTTTAGAAACCATTTGGTCACAGTTTTGTCATTTCCCATGATAGCTCCTACATCATGTATGATATTGTCTCTTATCCATTTTATGTCTCTCCAGAAGCTGTTCAACACCTCTGAATAATTGGGCTCTGTTATTTATAATAGTGAACTTATGTCAGTAAAAAGGATATCAATCAAAAATACCTTTGTAGAGCATGTGTTCAGAAAGCCCAACAATCTGCATTATTTTCATTCTCAATAAATAAAATATTAATCAATGTGTGTCAACAAATATTGCAATGCTGTACCAATACATGTATAAACTATAAGCGTGTTTCCTTTGTTTGGGAAATTCACAAAGGTAACACTTACTTCAAGTAACTAAAGTAGATGTTGATTGTGAAAAATATTAAATGGATTCTGTACTGAAGTAGCTTATTAATGTATCACACACTATGTAGATACCTGTGCCGTTGAAGACATTAAGAACAATATATTTGGGTGGATTGACAAATGACTTCTACAACATAAGTAAATAAATAGGCCTTGAAACATTTTTAATCCACTTCAGTACAGAGCATTTTCACATTTGACTCCTAAATATATCTAGTCATTTGAAGTTTGTTTTAGCATTGTGAATTTGTTTCACAAAATATGCTGGCTTTCATTTTAGACAATAATTGGTACGTCAAAGTAATTATTAAATACGCTGTTTTATATATAGTTTCTACTTCAAAGATTCAAATGTAAATCACAATATGCAACATAGTACACCCTAAAGCATTTCTACATTTGCCTAATAAGTTATATGTTGGTCCTGATTTGGAGTTTTCCTGATAGGATACTACTATACAAAAACCCTACAATAAAACCCTACAAAAAGACCCTACAAAAACACAACAGACTCTCCACTCCCCACTGATTGCAAGTGAGTGTGTGGTGTGTGTTGTGGTCCTGAGGCGGAAAGCCGGGACACGGGCTGAAACTTGAACTTAGCTAGACCTAAAAAAGCCATTCTTGTTTTAAATCACGCACTTAGGAAAATGATTTTAAAAATTTTCACTTTTCTAAAAAATACGAATTTCGGTATTTTTAAACTTACTTGTCAGGTCGACGCTGAGTTAGAGCGGACCCTGCTCCCCAGACCCCTCAACAGAGCCTTGGGCTCTCCTGACCCATCCAAACTCTCGGACCCGCCATCTTGGGTGAGGAACCCAATCACCTCTGTCAGGCCCCTCCCTCCCTGAGGCACCAGACCCTACAAAAACACAACAGACTCTCCACTCCCCACTGATTGCAAGTGAGTGTGTGGTGTGTGTTGTGGTCCTGTGGCGGAAAGCCGGGACACGGGCTGAAACTTGAACTTAGCTAGACCTAAAAAAGCCATTCTTGTTTTAAATCACGCACTTAGGAAATTGATTTTAAAAAATTTCACTTTGCTAAAAAATACGAATTTCGGTATTTTTAAACTTACTTGTCAGGTCGACGCTGAGTTAGAGCGGACCCTGCTCCCCAGACCACTCAACAGAGCCTTGGGCTCTCCTGACCCATCCAAACTCTCGGACCCGCCATCTTGGGTGAGGAACCCAATCACCTCTGTCAGGCCCCTCCCTCCCCGAGGCACCAGACCCTACAATATGAATCCCCCCCCTAGGAGGCGCAGCGGACGGGCGCAGCGGCGGGGCGCCGAAGGCGCGCCAAAGGCAAGCCCGTCTGCGCCCGTCCGCGCCCAACCGGGCCCAGGGGCCATGACCGCTGGCCAAAAGTCCCCAAAACACTACTCCTCCAAAATATTACACCTACTACGGCACTTCACTAACGATCGGTGTCTCACATCTTGGGACCCTACATCAAAACACTTCAACTGTCCACACTGTCCATTTCACAGTCATCCCTCTACACCCCCTCCCTCGTTCAGCATGTTCCTGCTTAATTGCAGATCCCTTCCCAAACATGCCACTGAACTATCCCTGCTGATCATGGACAAAGATCCGGATGCCATATTCCTTACGGAAACTTGGCTTCAAAGTGACTCTGACCCCAACATCATCCAAGCTCTCCCAGCAGATTACCAAATACTGCGAGCTGACCGCTCCCTAGGAAAAGGCGGTGGCTTAGCAATTATTTATAAAAAGCGCTATATCTGCCGTTCCTCTCCAACCAATATATCCGGATGCGAACACCTCACTTTCTCGCTGGATTTCTCCCCTACCTGCACATTCTCAGGGACGCTTATTTATCGGCCACCTGGCACCTCGACTAGTTTTATTAATCAACTCGCCCCAGAGGTAGCCAGTGGCATCTGCTCTTCATCTAACTACACCCTACTAGGCGATTTAAATGTGCACTTGGACGATCTGACGGACTCGGCTGCCATTGAACTGCGTAACAGCCTGCTGGCATTAGACCTTTCTCAGTTAGTACTACAACCCACTCATGAAAAAGGGCATCTCTTGGATCCCATTTTCAGTAACTGCACCCACCTCACAGTTACCCCACCCATTACTCTTCCATGGACAGACCATTTTCTAATTCCTTTCTTATGGACTCCACCAGGTTCTTGCCTTTTAACTCTTCCTGCCCCAAGCAGAGACCGCAAGTGGACTCAACTTAATACCAACTTGTGGACTTCCACACTGGAATCCTCTGTTCCAGAGAATAACCCTGATCCTATTGTCAGTAATGACAACTTTAACAACTGGATCTCCTCTTCCCTAGACTCCATCATTCCACACAAAATCATGAAATCCAAACACAAACCAAAAAATGCTCCTTGGTACTCACAGGAACTACGTTCCCTAAAAAGAGAATGTAAGAAACTGGAACGTAAATGGCGCCTTGACTATTCAAACACCAGCAAAACTGAATATCGAGCGTCCATAAAAACCTATAAAATCATGATAAAAAAGGCTCAAGCCTCTTTCTTTGAAAATAAGATCAACGAAGCAGCATGCAAACCCAAGGAGATCTATCAGATCGCCAAAAGCTTGCTCAAACTCCCAGACAAACCACCAGACCCTTTGACCGCACAAACTCGTTGCAATGAGCAGGCTGACTATTTTTACAATAAAATAGCAATGATATACTCCTCCTTTCCCCCCATTCCTCATCCACTTCCAGAACAACATCATCCCAGACCCACCCCTCTTACCTACCTGACATCCTTTGCACCTTTGGAGCATACCAGCTTAGAAACTATAATGCTGCAAGTAAAGTCTGGATCCCCTAGTGACCCAGCCCCAGCTCGCTTCCTACAAACAATCACGCCTACCATCCTCCCTACTATCCAGAATCTGATTAACAACTCTCTTTCAACAGGACTTGTCCCCCCGAAGTGGAAACAGGCCACAGTCAAAGCCCTCCTGTAGAAACCTAACTTAGATCAGATGAATCCAGGAAACTACCGTCCGATCTCCCTGCTACCATGGATTACAAAAATTGCAGAAAAACATGTAAACAAATGTATCACTGAATTCCTGGAAACAAACAACTCCCTGGATATCTCACAGACTGGGTTCCGTCCTATGCATGGAACGGAAACTGCATTACTAGCAGTGACAGAGGGAGCTAGAAGGATTATGGATGAGGGTGGCACTGCGGCCATTATTTTACTGGACCTCAGTGCCGCCTTCGACACTGTGAATCATGACATCTTATGTCACAGAATGTCAGAACTAGGAATTACCTCCACCGCAGCAGCCTGGCTACACTCTTTTCTTTCTGACCGCTCCTTCCGAGTCTGTGAGGGCAGGATCACATCGCCCAGTAAACTGCTCAGTTGTGGGGTTCCTCAGGGCTCGTCCCTGAGCCCCACACTGTTTAATATTTACATGCTCCCCCTTGCAGAAATAATTCGCCCGTTTGGCGTTCAAGTCGTGTCTTACGCCGACGACACACAATTGGTAGTTACCCTTACCCATCCCTCCTCCTACTCCAGTGATCTCAGAGGCTGTATGGAAGCAGTCTGTTCCTGGATGAGCCAGTCTTACCTAAAGCTCAACGGCGATAAAACTGAGCTAATGGTGCTGGGCAGCTCCCCTCAAAAATCTATTGACTCACTGTGGCCGCCAGCACTAGGCCTTGCTCCTGTAGCCAGAGACACCATCAAGAGCCTGGGCATTTGGCTGGATAACGCACTAACCTTCGGCCACCAGGCAACCAAATTAGCAGCCACCTGCATGAGCATAATTAGACTCTTACGAAAGATCCTACCTCTCCTTCCTTTCAAGGCCAGACAAATCATGGTCCAGGGTCTAATCCTCTCCCGGCTGGACTTCGGAAACGCCCTATATTTAGGAGCCCCCGAATCCACCCTGAAAAAACTGCAGGTTATTCAAAACTGCGCTGCTCGAACTCTTCTGCGCATCCCCCGTCGGCAATCAGTGAAAACCGAACTCAGAGCCCTGCACTGGCTACCTGTAAAAGACAGAGTCAGCTTCAAATGCATGTGTATCGCCCACCGTGCTTACTGGAGAAAGGGAGCAATCCTCAATCATGCTCTGATTACCCCTTACCACCCCAACAGACAGCTAAGGTCGACTCTCGCCTTTCAAGTCACCACTCCCAGGTTTAAAAGAGAGAGAAGAGGAGGAAGAATGTTCTCAACAAATGCAGCAAGGCTTTGGAACTCCCTTCCTCTCTCCATCCGGTCGGAACCCAACATCTTGCCCTTCCGGAAAAAATTAAAAACCTTCCTCTTTAACAGATAAACCTCGACCTGCCTAACCCTCTTGTACTTCGGCCTGAGCGCTGGGACGCCTGCGGGTAACTATCGCGCTATATAAAAACCTATTCTATTCTATTCTATATATATATATGTGATGGAGCATTCCATCTGCCAAAATCCCTTTCAGTATCCCATTTTCTCCATCATTCACTTATCATCTGGACATAACAAAGGACACTAAGAAATGGTTTTGGGTATGTGTTACTCTGTCACCAATGTGAACACATTCCTGTCTGTGTTTCAACTAAAATTGTATGCCTATCACAATTATTTGTCTGAAAACAGACGGGCTTACACACATTTGTGAAGGAGTAAGACATCATGCAAGCTTTCAACGTGTCTGATACAGTATTTCGGATGTAAAACACAATTGGCATATGCTCGGAATCCAAAATGTAGCCATTAATTCTGATGTGACTACTCATTTTGGCTCAAATGATCTCTTTTGTTTGTCTAGAATCCCAACTTACCAATATGACGTTTGGTACATCCACTGTATCAGAAGTGCATATTATGCTATGTCACATGTAATTGGACTACCATTACATCATCCACAATAGTGAAGGAGCCTCACACTTGCCACAATAAAGATTACTTTTGGTACAACTGTCATGACATCAAACAGCCTGATGTTTATGTGTGGTTTAGGCAACCATTTGTCTGCTCAGAACAGTTATTTGGTAGTGAACTGGAATCAGGTAGTATCCTTTCCAACACATTCTTAAACAAAACACATCAACATACACATTGGCCATAATTTCCACCTTCAAGAACTCTTCTTGTGCGTTGGACATGGATCACCCCGCAATATCCTGGCTGTAACACAAAATTAGTCATGTAAAGTGCAACTCAAATAAGAAAGTATCCCCTTCATATGTTGGGCTCTCAACTGCCCATCAAGCTGTGATAGGCCCCTGAAAGAATGTGGGCCATTAAGGGGGTCAGGGAGTGCAGCGCACGCACTTCCCATGTTGGGAGGACTGCCCGAGCTGGACTACAGCTGACTTTCTGATCCGGCCTCGTGGGTCCGTCCACCTTTTGCTGCAATGGAGGCTGCGCCTCTTGTAGACCCCCAGGGTCCGCACCTTCCTGGCGATGGCCTTCCAGATATTCCGCTTCTGATTGGCGTCGACCTATACGTATAAAAGAAATGAAACCAAAAAAAATGGTTTTGTGAATTTTTGTTTGTCAGTTTTGATGTAACACAATTTTACTAAATCTAGCACAAGCATGACTCATAAGTCAACTATATAATGTGTATTTTCACATGCTGACCAAAACAATTATATTAATACACACTTTTGTAGTGACCTGTTGACTACCCTTCATCCCTTATGTCCTACACTCACTAATTCAGACCAGTGACATCATCTAGCCAAGTGGGCTCCTACATTTTCTGTGATGTGAGCTAGTTCAGATCAGTGCAAAACATTGTGCATTGTTACCAGACCCCCCTCAAGGCCAGCTTCATTGACTTGATGCCTAAAGTCCAAAGTTCCAGATACTATAGTTTGAACTAAGGGATACATGCATTCTGGTAAATGATGTTCCGTGAACTGGACACCATCACAGGTGAGAACCTGGTGTTTGCCCCATTGTTAGTGATACTGGGACAAGACAGTGAGGTACGGAGCCTAGTTAGGCGATTGGTGGTATAGGTTTGTTACTTGCAAAAGTAAGAGTGGCTATTTGTTGGGCTTGTGGCCCTCTCCCAACCCTAAAAGACTGGCACACTGATATGACATACTGTGACACACAATTGGACGTATTCAATGAGCTGCTTCCGCCACAGAGCTACCCTGAGGACATATGGGTGGCATAGCAGGCTAAGTTGGCTGGGGTTGAGACCGGATACTTGTGCAAGGACCATGCTGCTGGTGTGGAGATGGATGATGCAGACCCCCTACCAGGGCCAATTCGTCCAATGTGCATTTGAGTGACATTACAAGAATATCCTAAGAAACCTATTAATACATTGTACTTTTTTATTGTATGCCTGTGTCTCTGGAGATATCATTATAACCTATTTGTTCTTGTCACATCCGTGCGTTTTCTTTTGCTGCTTGTATTTCGACCAATGTTATTGACATGTTCGCAGAGTGACACTCTCCAGATGTCTAGACTTCTCTGCCTGTATGTTCCCATGTTTACAGCCAACCATATGTTGCCGTGCCAAGTTTGAATGGATGTGTTCTGTTTGAAAAATGCAAAATATATATATACATATATTTAAATTCACAGGTTTCCTGTAACTTTTTTATGAAAAAAGGACCTTGTGGGCATCTAATAAATTACCTAAATGCTCTGTGGTACTCTGAAGGGGTCTGGGAGCTACTGGTAGCTCCCAAATAACTGTCTGGAGCCCCTGATCTCGGCTGAGTGATTAATGGGACGATACACATAGCTAATATCATTTTCACTTGGGTTGTACAGAAAACATATATACGTACAGTTGTAAAGCCTATATAATATGTTTTCTACTTTTTTTTTTTGCAAAACATTTATTCAGCACTGTCAGGATTACACAGCGTCACGCCTACAACCCGGAGGCTGGCCGCTATCCATTCATATATAAATGACAACCATGAGCATATTTTTTATCAATGCGAACATAAGCTCGCAAACCAACAACATCCAAGTGACAAGTGCAGCATTCACACAGCCAAATCAAAGTGTTCCGCAATTTTCTGATATTTTTAGTCAACAGTAACATGTGCAGTAACATTGTGATTTCGGGGGGGGGGGGGGGGCGGGCGCAGGCCAGGTGCTAGAGCAGACACATAAGTCCGCGCGAGGTGTGCAGTCGGTATTGTCTTGAGTCCACAGTTGCAGTGACAGTGCTTCCTAACATCCAAGGTAGCAAGCCGGGAGCCGTCAGGGCTGCCTCCACTGCAACGTCTCAACATCGTAGCCTCAATCTTCGCCATCCTCTGGGGGGTCAGTTATTAAGTAACATTGCAAAGGGGCCCAAATGTCAGTAGGCCTAGAAGCGGGTGGCAGCAGCTCGGAATAAGTGTGCAATTGTTCTTGGCAGTACACCATATCACTCATCCAATCCTTAAACTTGGGTGCCCTTCCTCTCCCCCATCTACAGGCCACCCTGCGCTTAGCCAGGAGCATAGCTAGTGCCACATATTTGCGGTGAGCTGCCTGGAGAGGCTCAACATACCCCAGTAGGGCCACCAATGGGGACGGGTCCACTATCATGTGTATCATTTTGGACAGTGCTTGAAACACCTGAGTCCAGTAGCGGTTTACCTCAGCACACCCCCATGCAAGGTGAAGAAAGTCTGCCCCGGGAGCCTTACACCTGTCACATGAGTCCGTAGGTCTAAGCTGAAATCTGTGCAGGCGCACCGGTGTGTGGTACAGTCGGTGGAGAAATTTGTAGTGTATTATCCTATAACGGCTGTTAGATGAAATGCGCTCGGTCTGCTGCAAGCAGAACTCCCATTGCTTGTCCGTAAGGGTCATGGCCAAATCTTGATCCCATTTGTCCCTGGCCGGTAGAGTAGTGTAAGTCATGTTGGCACGAACAGATCTATAAAGTGTGGAAACCAGTTTAATGGGATTGTCCAGGAGCAGCAGGGTCTGTAGGGGAAGAAGTACTGGGGGTTCGTGTGGGAAGTCAGGTGTAATGGCCTGCAGTCCGTGCCGGAGCCTGATATAGTAGAACAGGTCTAGGGGCGTCGGTTGTATACCCTCATAAAGTTGGTCTTTGGACCGAAATGCGCCATCACGGTACAAGTCCCCCCAAGTGGTTACATGAAGTTTTTTCAGCAATTTCTGAAAGCCAGCTTCTTGTAGGAGTGGGAGCTGTGGGTGGTAGGTCAGTGGCAGCTGCGGAGCATAGAGGAATTGTAGGTCGAGCCTCAAAGTGATGGAGTTCCACGCCGTCACAGTACTAGCCACCGTGTTAGGAGTTTTATCTCTGCCCTCAATCCGGGAAAAAAATGCACCTTCAATGGGGGTCGGATGGGCCAACCAGTGCTCAGCCGCTAGTTGAGGCATGTATCGCTGCTGACGCACCCAGAAGTATGCATAGTGGGCCTGAGCAGTCCGGTAATAAAGTTCGAAATCCGGAATACCGAAGCCGCCCTGTGAGTACGGTCGAACCTGAATTTCCCACTTGAGCCTGGGCGCCTTTCCACCCCACACCAGCCGGAGCAACTCCGAACGTAGCAGCCGAAAAAAATAGGGTCCGGGATGAAACGGTATGTTCAGGAATAGGTATAACAGCTGAGGGAGGATTACCATTTTAACTAGTGAAGCTCTTCCGGCCATGGAGAGAGGGAGTGTGATCCACCTGGAGATGTTGTCGCCTATCTTATCCATCACAGTGCCATAGTTGGCACGCATCAACGCCTCTCTATCTCTCTCCACGTGAATGCCCAGGTACTTAAAATCACCCTCACACCAAGCAAGAGGGAATTCCAGCGGGAATTGACGTGTCGAGGCAGTAAGGGGGAAGATACATGACTTGTTCCAGTTAATTTGGACTCCCGAAAGGGCGCAAAATCGTATAAACTCCCTGAGTATTGGATGTAGGTTGTCGCCTGGGTGCCGAACGTAAAGAGTGATATCATCGGCATACATAGAGACAAGAATCTGTCTCTGAAAACAGCGCAATGCACTATCGCGATGATGCTGACGTAATTTGGCAGCCAGGGGTTCCGTGGCGATAGCGAACAGGAGCGGGGAAAGGGGGCAGCCCTGCCTAGTCCCTCGAGAAATCGGGAACTCCGGAGACAGTTTCCCATTAATGAGGACCCTGGCCGTTGGATGCGTGTACAATAATCGAATCCAGGAGAGAAATATAAGCGGAAAGCCCATGCGCTCGAGTACCCTGAACACATAGTCCCACTCAAGCGAGTCAAACGCTTTGGTGGCGTCTAAGAAAATGGCTGCTATCGGGAGGTCCCCGTGGACTGAGTCGTAGACCGAAAAAAACGTACGGAGGTTGTGCGACGTTGCCCTTCCAGGGACAAATCCGGCCTGATCAGGCAGTATCAGATCGGGCAACAGAAGGCTGATGCGCGTTGCAATTAATTTGGCAAGGATTTTCACGTCGCAGCTTAACAAGGATAAAGGTCTATAGGAGTCGCAGCTGTTAGGGGGTTTACCGGGCTTGAGCAGGGACGTGATAAGGGCAGTTCTCATGGAGGCAGGGAGGTGGCCCACCTCCAGCGCGTCCTCATATACTTCCCTCAGCACTGGCGCCATGAAGTCAATAAATGTCTTATAAAATTCAAGAGGGATGCCATCCAACCCGGTGGCCTTACCCGATTTCATATGCATGATAGCCTCTCTGACCTCATCCAGTTCAAACGGGGCGCCTAAAAAGGCTCTCTGCGCTTCGCTTAGCCACCCCAAGGACACATCTGCTAGATAGTCGTCCAGAGTAAGTTCATTGGTCCTGGTAGAGGAGTACAACGTACCATAGTGTCGCACAAACTCATTTAGGATTTGCGTGGTGTCCCTGAGTACCAGCCCTTCAGCGGTCTCAAGTTCCAGTATGACTGTTGGCGAGCGCATGAGTCTGACCGTTGCTGCTAGAGCCTTCCCAGGTCTCTCACCCTCCCCATATCTTCTAGTCACCCAATACTTGTTCCTAAACTTAACTTCCCGAGCTGCCTCCTCGGAATACTCCGACAGCCTCTCCCTTATGAGAGCGAGGGTCGAATTATCCGGGTTCGCCCTGAGGCTTTCCTCAGCACTCCGTAGGTCCGACTCCAGCGTGCGCAACCTATTCAGTATGCTCTTGAGTACCCCCGAGCCCTTTGAGATGCAGAGACCCCGGAGCGTGGCCTTAAAGGCGTCCCAAATAGTCTCGACGTCCTGGACAGAATCCTTATTACGTTTGAAGAAGTCCAAACATTCCACCCGAAGTTCCTCCTGGAACTCCGAGTCCAATAGCATAGAGGGTTGCATACGCCACGCTGTAACCGGGGGGCCCAGTTCAGAGCCTCGTAACGCAATAACGACAGGGGAGTGGTCTGAGTATGTTCTGGGGAGGTGCGACGCGTGAACCAGTGTCGCATAAAGTTGCGAGGTAAGGAGGAAATAATCGAGCCGTGCCCATGACTTAGCCTGCGCCGTGAAGCGTGTACCCTCCTCCCTTGGCCCGCAGTGGGAACGCCAGGCATCTATAAGGTTATTGCTGTCAACAGTTGCTCTAAGGACCTCACGCCCGTTCGTGTAATGGTGGGGGGCGGGGTGTGACCTATCCAGAGGGGGGTGCAAGGTAGTATTGAAATCCCCTCCCCATATGAGGTGTTGCGGTCCTGTCTCCACTATCGCAGCCCATAAGTCAGTGAAGTACTGTGGGTCATCAGTGTTAGGCCCATAGCAACACGCAAGCGTCACCGTCAGGCGTCCCAGCCTTCCCCATAGCAAGCAATATCTCCCCTGAGGGTCAGCCCTGGAGCCGGCAGGCTGAAAAGGCGTAGTTCTCCTAATCAGAATTGCCGTGCCTCGCGCATATGAGGAGTAATTAGCAAAGATTGAGTGTGAAGCCCATCTACGTCCAAAGGTGCCAGGTCTATGGGGCGCAATATGTGTTTCCTGTAGGAAAGCAATATGAATTTTGTGGCGATCAAGGTAGCTCAGTACTTGCCTCTGTTTCCTATGATCCCCCAGCCCCCTCACATTCCAAGTAATGACATTTAAGCGTGTGTCACCCATGTATGGTCATATGTGCATGTAGTCAGGATCATTGTGCGCCGAGCCGCACTGACATCACCAGCGATGAATAGGCCATCACGAAATCGTACCCGCCCGGTGACACCTAGAGGGGTCAAGAGGCCAAGCCCTGAAGGAGCACTTCTACCACACGCGTCATGTCCCAGCTTTAGACAGTGCACACCACGCACATCCTGCACATCCATCCCCCGGCCACACCCCAACCGCCCCCCACAAAGGCAGAAGAGCTTGCTCAAAACACCAAATGCACATGTTTTAAAACGAACCCCAACAGTACCCCAAATACAACCCTCCACCCACCTCCCCCCAGAGCGTCCCAACAAATGGGCAGGACCCGTAGAAAGAAATGCAGTCACCAGTAACCAACAAGTAGGACGAACCGTTCCGGCTCTGCTAAAGGGAGCCATACCCTGCCTGCCTCATTCCAACCCATCAGGACACCATCCCACCACCCCCCTCCCACTGAAGCGTCCCCAACTCGCCAGTACCCTAAGCCCACCCCCCACCCATACACTAAGCAAACCAAAGAACAACCAACAAAAAAGAAAAATAAACAAGAGTCAATGTCATTGGGGAACACCCAGTAGGGGTCAGCTGAGGCGCACATTCTACCACCCCCAATCCTCCCACTCCGTACAAGGCCACCCTCAGTGTCGTCTCCCGGAGTAGAGAGGGAGTAAGGGGGGTGAGGGCCTGGCATACATTACCACCTGCAGTCCAACACCCGTCCATGGCACCCCAAGGGCAGCCGTTGCCACCGCCGAGAAGGATAGTACCCCCAGTGTAGTGAGGCGTGAGGACATTCCAAGGAGGTGCGGAATCAATAAGAATACAAAGCCATCCGTCGATTATTCGGGATCCGATGCATGCTGGTCCTCAGCGTCCGCAGGTCGTCTATTCCGTTTAGCCAAAGTTTTAATGTAGTCATCAACCTGTTGAGGGTTGAGAAAAAAGTGTTGCGTGCCCTGATGTGTGACCGGATATAAAAGGGCATAGTCAATGTTCAGGTCTCGGAGTTTCCTTTTGACCACTAGAAACTTCCGTCTTTGTTCTTGGACCATCGGGGTAAAGTCAGGGTAGATGGAGAAGGACACACCATCATACGTGAGGTTGTGGTTCGCCCGGGCTGCACGTAGCGCCGCATCGCGATCACGATAGTTTAGCAAGCGTGCAATTATAGGTCGCGGCGGGGCTCCAGGTTTGGGCTGAGGTCCCAGGGAGCGATGAGCGCGCTCCACAATAAATTGATCCGAAAGGGCCTCTGCCCCCACCGCCGCAGTAAGCAGCCTCTCAATGTACAACTCCATCTTCCCCGTGTTGGTCGATTCTGGAATACCCGTGACGCGAATGTTGTTCCTCCGGCTCCTCGCTTCTAACTCCTCATTTTTTGCGGCGATCACCCTCAACACATTGTCCATCCGAGCAAGGCGGGAGTCATGTGCCGCCGTGGCGTCATCATTTTCAGATATCCGGTGCTCCACCTCAACAATACGCTCTTCATGCACATCCATCTTCTGGACTATACTGTCCATTCTAGAGGAAAGTCTATCCACCTTGTCAACCACCGTTGCAAAGCCCTGGCGCATTTCTTGCATCATGGCGGCCATATCCGGGGGTGGAGGAGTCGACGTCGCGGCCTCTGTGGCCGGGCTCCGGGGCTGCGTAGCGTCCCCCGTGTGTCTCGTCGCCTTCTTCTGCGACGTGGGTTCAAATTGCAGCCTGGGCTGGCGACTGTCCGGCTTCCCCATGGCGGCAATGGGAAGGAAGGAATCACCGCGACACGGCGCTATCCCCGCGTCAGCCGGGGTGGAGTTAGCCTAGGGGGAACGCCGTACCTCAATGGCGGCTGTACACAGTGGCGTCTCTGCCCCAAACGTGGCGCTAGGCTGAAGCGCGACAGGAGCCTCCAAGGCGACTCCCCAGGAGATGAAGCGCCAGGCGGGCGTGTGGAAGTAACCCGGAGCAGGGCACAGGAGCACCAGCCAAAATGTAGCGCCTCGGGATCGCAGCCAATTGCACCAGGCCGGCGGTGCTTGCAGTCTATCCGGGATGTCAGCCAAGTGATAGTCCGCAGTTCGTGCCCAGTAGGGCCAGGATCGAGCCGTTAGCAACACAGGGCTCACAGCAGGCAAATTCCAACAGTCCAATATGGCGCTGGGAGAGTCCACTCACCACAACAGCAGGGGCTCGGGCCACAGGGAGAATCAGCGGTAGCGCCGCATCGCCTCAAGCCCCCCGCGCCATGCCGCACTTGCCTCGTGGTATCCCTCAGCTGCGTGTACGATGGGGCGCCACCGCCGCTCCCGCCACCAGCGCCGGCCGCGCCTCCCGTCCAGCTCTCTCGGCCTGCAGTCCTCGTGGCGAGCCCCGGGCTCAGGTAGTCCCAGGAGCCGAGTATAGGGACCGGCACTGCAGGTCTCACATCAGCCGGGGGGCTTCGTCTGCTGTAACTGCGGAGCCCAAGGGGGTAGCGCCTTCAGAATTGCACCGAGTGTGCAGCGGCACTTGCTGCCCCTCCGTGGGGATTTTCGGGCGGGTGGGCGCAGTGGAAATAGGATCAATGCCGGATCGTCATGCCAGGCTGCTGGAGCCTCACGAAGGTGCGGCCATGCAGCTTGTGCGCCCTCTAGCGCCCCCATGTTTTCTACTTTATCTGATGTGAGATTTCTACATTTCCCTTTGTTAATCAAACATATATATATATAGATATATCTCTACAAACACACCAAATAGAATCTAGGGCAATAAGCACACAACAAATACTGATGTTGTTTTTTAACATTGTGAAGTTCTTAAAACTCCCCAACATCATTGTCCTATGTAAGGAACAAAATATATGACACTTCACATCAATCACTACACTTCACTCAGGAACTCAAAGGGATATTGTAGGCTGTGTTAAAGGAAAACAAACAGTTATACAGATTCAAATATACATTTCAAACATGTACCTGTTCCTCTGGTGAGCCACAGAGCTGGCCATACAGGGAGAGGACCTTCTGTGCCAGCAACTCCAGCTCAGCTGGTGCGAAGTTAGGGGCCCTCCCATCTGCTCAATCTGGCATTATTGCTCACAGAGGTCACAAACAACAGCAAACGTGGAGGCGGTTTTGATGGCTGCAGTGTTAGGGGGCAAGTGAGATTTTTTCAAACCGCCGCGTACATGTACGTGACGTGTGCGACCTTCAGTGGAGATGAACAGCCATTGGCCTTCGCACATTGCTTTTACAAGTGTTAGCCTATGGCTGTGTTCGCTGTGCAGTTGAACACCCACTATACGGTCAACTTCCGCTGCGGACGTCCGATTGCAAATGTCCTGATTGCGAGGTCAGACGCCCACCATATTAGAAGGTCAAATAGTGTGTTTGTGACTGTTAAGTGCGTCACTACCACTTACAATGGTGCCTACTTTGTTTAAATATTCAAACTTCAAAGGACACTCATGATTTTTTAAAAACAACATATTTATATGTAGTGTGTCACTGTGGTTAAATGCGATATTTGCACGGTGGTATGAACACCTCCGTTGACGGCATTTGGGTTGAGAGACAAAAAATTTGTAAATAATACATTAGAAATGTATACCCCTGCAAATGTCACAACTTTGACATGAGATGGCCTGACCTATTGGCAGGTAGAATCTGACAATATTGTTTGAGTAATATCAAGGTGAATCATCTGAAAAGTTGTTACATATCTTGGCTCTTCTCTTTTTTTCCATATAGAAGACTAAGCTTATCCTAAGAGGAGGAATCCAGCAATGCCGGGGGAAGTCCGCTTCAATGA
Source organism: Lissotriton helveticus (assembly GCF_964261635.1). NCBI lineage: Eukaryota > Metazoa > Chordata > Amphibia > Caudata > Salamandridae > Lissotriton > Lissotriton helveticus. Next base: position 471,982,858 of record NC_136070.1, read on the forward strand.
GGGCAATGGAAGTACACGGAGGACAGTGAAGCGGGCTTTCAAGCTTGTAAGGGGCATATTTCGCTGTCTGGACAATACTGGTGGAGCCCTCTTCTACTCAACCACTAGGGTGTGCCAAATCACCAAGGCATGCTGCATGCTGCACAATATAGCCCTCCGATGGAACATCCCTTACATCGCAGAGGATGGACATCATGAAGAACCACCGGCTGAGGATCCTGAAATGCCAAATGAAGATGATGGTGTGAGAAGGAAGGAGTTGACTCACGACAGGCTGTCACTGACAACTTCTTCACAAGTATCTCTTTACATATTATCACATTAACTGTTAAGACAACTATTGATGTAATAAAGAAAAACATATGTGCGGGACATTTTTAGGAAGGGCAAGTTCTGGGAAACCCAGGCCAAAGGTCTTTGGTGAGCAAAGTTTTGACACATTGACTTTTGTGTTCATTTTCACTGCTTATCTCCGATTGTGTTTTTGAAGATGTGCCTTCAAAAAGATGACTTTGTAATGTGTCTATTTAATTAAGTTTCATTACTGATCTTTTTGTTTTAATCGGTTCTAGGTATCTTCACCAAGTCATTTTTATTTTGACATCTGCAGTTAAATGGTGCTGTTTCAAAGTATAAATTGAACATGGGTTGTTCCTGTGGAATACACACACAGCCTTTGTGAATACATATCTGGTTCTGAGACCACATGCACAGTGATTGAATGGAAGTTTTTAAGATTGCATTTGATTTGTTTACTGTTGAATGGTGGCACTGAGCCAATATGTGCTGCTTGATTTGCTCTAACCATATGTGGTAGTCAACCAAAAGCAGTCATGCCCCTCACATTAGCCAAATGCACATTTTGTGTTAAGTGTATGAATATATTGCTGTGTCTCATCATTCTAGAAAGAACTTCTTGAAGCAGACCATTTCAAGCTGGTTGTGACATTGCCCCAGATACTGCAACAGTAGATTTGACTGATCCTGGGGCCACAAAGTGGAGTACTGCCAGTACTTAGGACTACTCGCGTTATGTGCAATTCCTATTGTGAGGCAGAACATCTGGCTCCAGCTGATGACATAATTCAATACTATTTTGCTTACTGAATCTGATTCTTTTGATTATATCCCCTTCTTCCATTGTGGCAAGGTATGGAAATGTACAAATGGTACAGAGTACATGTCTAATCTAGGGTATGTTATGTTTAATACAAATTGACAGAACACTCTGCTTCAAATTTAATTAAAGTTGTCGAGTTTTTGGTATTTGTATTTTGTTGTCATGGCAGAAATTAGTGAGAAACATTAACTACTTGCAATTCATCTATGAATGCACAATCTTTTGGTTGTTTAAATGTTGAAATGCATGATGGAAGGAAAAACAATTTAAGGAATACAGAAAATAACTACAACACCAGTCTTGGACTTTTTCTGCTTTTATTAAACAAAGGCAAATAAAGTACAAGTGGATGTAAAACAAAAAACACACAAAATATGAAAAAGTCAGCCATAGTGTAGAGCCAAATTTTTTTGAAGTCCAATGTCCAAAATACAGCTGGCCTCAGAAAGGCAAATATGACCAGAAAATAGTTCACAGACTGAATGGTAGTCACACACTGGAGGTGATTAGGTTTGGTGTCTCTTGGTGGTGGTCTTGCTATCCTCTCCTGGTGGTCTGGATGAATGCATGCTCCTGCGGGGGGGCTGGTGGATCCACAGTTGCAGGGACATAGGTGGGTGCAGGTGTTGCCTCTTGGGACCAGGCCTCCCTTTTTGTGGCTGAGGCATATGTAGTAGGGCCTCAGAAAGGGGAGGATGGTGCAGGAAAAACTCTGCAGTTATGGGTGTAAATATCCTGCAGCACCGCAGTCAGGGAGCCTAAACTGGAGTTCAGATTCTCGTTCTTAACATTATGCTCCCTCTGCAACTGCTTCATGTCATGGAGCTCTATGAGGGCCATCATGTCTTGGGAGTGATGAAGGGCTCCTAAAACTTGGTTATTGCTGGCCTGGGTGTCAGTGACCCCAGTGACCTTACTATGCTGACCCAAGGATCCCTCACACGACCTCTACCGCCACTAAACTGTAGCCTTGAGCTAGTGTGCCCCGTCCTAAGGTGTCCTGGCTGAACTGCAGGTGGTGGTGGTATGTTTCACCACCAGCCAGGACTGGGGGGGCACAAGATGGGTGTTATGTTACTTTTGACACAGGATGTTTGCTGAGGTGTTGTAACATGTGGGGTGAGAGGTGCAGGTGTTGGCCAAGGGAGACTCAGTGGAGCATTCTGCCCAGACAGACCAGATGGACCAGGCCACTCCTCTTCATCCGGACTGTCAGGAGCAGAGTCCTGCCTGAAGGATTGATCTTTTGCTAGAGTGGGGGAATCTTGAGACAGCTGTTTAGCCACATGCTCTGGCTGTTGGACATATATTGAAGGTAACTAACATAATATTTTGTAAAAGTGTGGATTACACGGCCAATGAGTTTTAAGCAAATACAATGTAGCAACCTAAAAGTGAAAAGGAATTGAATATCATGATTATTGACCTTTCAGTGGAAACTTCATTAGTTACACAAACAGTTTATGTTTCATACAAAACTCCTTCAAATAAACAGGTAAGAAGATGTTCTGAAATGAAAAAAGATAAGTTAATAAGTATACACGAAATGCACCAACCATTCATCACAATACAGTAGAGAGGAGAAATGTGAAATGTACCATTCCAATGCATAGCAGGCTAAAAACAGACATTTACACAACTTAGAGAGATGTTTAGCATTATCATCATATAAACTGTGCAGAATTTAGTTTTCACATATGCCACTTTTATTTTGCAGACAATTTTACATGCCTTACATTTTTAAGGTCATCAAACGATTTGTGAAACTGACATCAATTCAATTACAAGACAAGAAAAGGACAGCATACAAAACTCAACACAAGCAATTTTCAAAAAGGAGCATTAAATAGAGATTGAGCATTAAATGACACTTTACCGTAGGTGAAAATACGATAGAAAAGGAAGAATGAGCAAAATCAAATGGCAATATTATTATCACAAAACTGGAACAAGTCATCAAGGTAGTTGTAGTTATTTCAATAAAACATTCACAACAATTACAACATTTTGACTTGAACATACCTTGTGTAAATATGCAGTAGAAAGATAACAAACATTTACTTGGAGTACAAACACTTACAAGCACCATACCATCATGTGAAATCTGATGGCTATTGAAATGATATCCTAAATAAAACACAATTCATTGAAACAAACAAGAAGAGCAAGATGTGACTGATATAGTTAAGTTTCTATGTAAAATTAATTTGTGGGGAACACATTAGCAACAGCTAACTTCAAAGCAAACAGGACATTTAGGTTTAATGACACATTGAAAAGTCTAACCACCAGTATCCACTCCACCAGGGATTCCTGTGAAGCCTACAGGATGTAGGATCTGCAAGACCTTCTCCTTCCAGGGCATGAGTTGTAAGGGGGCCTGGGAGAACAACTCCCAGTTCTCTGGGCCTCCAAGTGATGCTTGGAAGCAAAGGATGCTTGGAACTCCTGCCCACACAGGTCGTTCCATCTCTTCCTAATCTCCTCCAGGCTGTTTTCTACAGCATTCACTCTGTCGACTATTGTGGGCCGCATATCCTTTTTCTGAGCTAGGGATGTATTTAGGACTTGGGCTCCAAAAAAATATGGTTCTTCTGTTTTCATCCACCATGACTGACAATTCTCCCTCAGTGAAATGTGGATTTTTGTGCCCTGGCATTATCCAAATAAATATGATGAAATCAAATGAATTAGAATAACCTGACTTCAGTGACCAAATTTCGCCTTTCAAAGTTGTGGTGCTGTGAAATGGCAAAAGATTATGGTCCGAAATGGAGTGTTTCATAATGTGGTATGCAGGTGCAAACAAGTAGCCAAACCATATCAGGATACAGCCTACAGCAACAGGAATATACCAATGTTGACCGCATCCCACGACAGATTCACTCTGTCGACAACCCGACGCTAGGAGACCGCCAGCACAATTATTGAATCTAAATTGGCTAAGAGCAATCCCACCGACCTGATGGGGGCTGAGCACTATTCACCAGCAGTGGAGTCCGCTGTGTTGGCAGCAGTAAGCCGCGTACGCAGCAGTAAACACTCCGTCAGCGCAAAGGGAGAGTCAGCCAGCATACATCCAAGTAGGCCAAGCTGACTGTTGTCAGTTTGATGGGGCACTTGGGACTGCTGCTGTAGCGGTGTTATATCCTGAGTGCAATGCTATTCATGCCCTGCCTGTAGAACCTTACTGTGATGACATGTTATAGAATGTTAGTGGTCAAATGTTCACAGTTGACTGGGCTGAGCTGCATGCTGGCTGCTCCTGGTGGGGTCTTGATCTGGTCTTGCTGTGATCTTGTACCATCTTGCATAAAACCTCTTTGAATCACCTGAACCTGCGTGGACTTGATCACTACAAGCGGGATGGCAGTAGTACCACCAAAATCTAGATCAGGCCCTAATCTAAATCATATCCGCATTTGAGATGGATACGGATTACGTAATGCTTGTAAAGAGTCTGCCGAGAATCACCAAAGGACCTCATACACACAAAAACAGGACACAACCTCTCCCTCTGTGTTAAATAAAAACAAATATATACACATCTACACATCTGAATTCCTCAATGAGTTGTCGAGGTGCTTGCACCAGTCTTCCAGATCTAGTTGCAGGTAGAGGAAGGGTGCCTTCATCTGGCATCTCTGGAGAAGAGTTGGATGCTTGACTTGAGCACTCTGGTGGACTTGCCTCACTCATGAGGTCTGGAGCCGATGAACAGCGAGGCAAATGCTTAAAGTGTGACGAGTCTCTGGTAATTGATTTTCCAGGTTGTTGGGCAGTTACCATATGTCCTTTGCTTGCTACAAATCTTAGCCGTTCAGCATCAAATTGAGCATTCGTCTTGCGTGTCCGCTTTTGCTTGACAAGAACTCGGTTTCCTTTCTCGAAGACCGTGTCTCAAGTGCATATGGGCTCATCAGCGTTAGGCTTCATTTTGCATTTGTGAGACGTGTCAGTGACACAAATCTTGTCTGGTTCTAATGACTAATAATATTAACAACAAGAGAGAGAGGGCAGAGACACTCTTAGTCCCCCAGGTTCAATTCATAAACAACAAAAGAGTGTCTGCGTAGGGCAAGACAAACATCCAGCGCAGGATTCGAGAAGAGGAGGAATCAACCTAAGAATGAGTCACTTAGGGATTTTTTGAGAAGCCCTCACTCACCACCCTGGGTGGTGACATGCTTCATCATCGGGCCCACCAGGAGAAGCCGAATGCCTCCCTGGTGTGCTACAACGCCAGATTACTGCGGAGCTGGTTTTGTGACAGTAATGTGCAAAAAATGTGAGTTTAAAAAATGCCAGCAGACTATACCATACAAAAACTTTATTCCATGGTTAATTAAAATTAATCGTGAAAAAGTGTGCAAAAAACAAACCAAAAAGTGGTGGTTCACAAAAATCTGTGAAACCAAAGGTTTGTTAGTAAAAAGATCCACACTTCATGGGTCTCGGGAGGGGGTGGTGGCGACAGTGGCACACCGCCCTCAACGCCAAACACCCGCTCGGCACCTAGCGGTCTCCTTCACCACGGGGTCCGATTAATTTTAACTTTCACGTCCTCTGGCTAGGGTGGGCCTTAGCGCGTCCACACCACCGAGGTACACTACGACATGGTCCTGACGAAAGCCCCGTAAAACCTTTACACATAAGGGCAGAAACATGTTGACCCCACTTTAATAGGGGAAAACACCCAACACAAATAGTTGGTAGATTTCCCGACACATCGCTTTTAACCTATGCCCAGCTAACCATGGAATAAAGTTTTTGTATGGTATAGTCTGCTGGCATTTTTTAAACTCACATTTTTTGCACATTACTGTCACAAAACCAGCTCCGCAGTAATCTGGCGTTGTAGCACACCAGGGAGGCATTCGGCTTCTCCTGGTGGGCCCGATGATGAAGCATGTCACAACCCAGGGTGGTGAGGGAGGGCTTCTCAAAAAATCCCTAAGTGACTCATTCTTAGGTTGATTCCTCCTCTTCTCGAATCCTGCGCTGGATGTTTGTCTTGCCCTACGCAGACACTCTTTTGTTGTTTATGAAAATGGTTCTAATGACTAACAGGTGGTCTATTGTGGTATGTTCGTTTCAAGGACTCTCCTGAACAGCAAGGTGACAGGACTTTCTCCTGTTGTGGACTGGGGAGTGAAACGGTAGGCACGGAGGGCTGGGTTTAAAGCGGACTTGAGGATCAATTCCTTCCAGCACAGCACTCTGAACTACCCTTTTCAAAATACTCATAAATCGTTCAACCACACCATTTGTCTGTGGCCTGAGAGGGCACCCGCGGAATTACACATTCCAACTGCACGCAGCACGAGATGTGCACCGAGTCACATCTTGTATACGTACCTATAGGCTTTGCTAGTGTTACTTCACCAACCATAGAAGAAATATATTATTATAGAACTAAATTGTACACTCATTATCAACCTCAGGATGAAATAATATTTGAACCCAAAAGGCTTCAAAACTATGAGGTCAAATACAGATTTATGGATTTGTTACATCAATCCACGGACCTGCCAGATTCAGTTTTAATATCCTTCAGTGTGCCACCTTAGTTGGATTAGAGTAATGACATTAAACGGGAACTGTAAAACTAATTAGCCAAGGAAAAATAAAAAGAGAAAGGCAATAGCCAAACCTCAGCTGACTAAAAGGCTCCTCCAGGCTATCCCATCAAACGCTAAACTAGGAATGGCAGCAGGAAAAGGAGAACAAAATGTGAACGGGAAAGTAAACATAAGTGCTATCTAAAGACTTTTCGTCTCATCATGAAATAGAAATCCCATTTAATACATTTATTTACCTTTTTGTAACAATGTTATAAATTGCTCACAGACAATGATGCATTAACAGTGTATAGCACTACCACCGACATCCTTACAGTACATCCCTATTGGATATAAAATATTTTTAAAGCAACCTGATTTGATGAAGACCATTAGTATTAATCCCAGAGCAGGCCCGGCGCAACAACAGGCACTGAAGCTGATTAACACTTACAGCAAGCTGTCTACCAGAGGTCTAGGCAGTTTGTGGCAGGTTTATTAAAAGGTGATGGAGTCGTCAAGTGATATAACGTATTAGCAAACCACTTTATGAAAGCCTGTTCTGGATGGTTTTCATGTGGGTTTCCCAGACATATCATAAAGGAGTGCACACCTTTTTTACAGTCACCAAAAGTGTGTTTGGAACTGCACAGTGCATATGTATTCGCTACTTGAACAGAGACATAGCAAACAAGAACATCTACGTCAAAACGGCCAGCTTAACTCGCGGGGGTGGTATGGGGGTAGCGCGGGCGTTCACGCGGGGGCAATTTAAAAATAAAAAAACATACTTTACATGGTCCCGGGCCGCCTCGCTCCTGGCCGGGTCCGTGTTTGACATTTTCCTGCTGCTTTCCACGAGCAGGAAGCAGGATTTCTCCCTCCCCTCCCCTACCACTCACAACGCTGAAATGGCAGCGTTATGATTGGTGCGGATGGCGCCCAGTAGGGCGCCTATAGGGAGGCCATTAGAGAGTGTGCATGACTGCTTAAGTAGGCCCCAGAGGGCTGACCAAACAGTCAAGACCCTCAACAGTGGGCATGCCACTCCTTCCTGACCCGCCCATCTGTCCGCCCCCAACCAGGCATACCCTCCCATCCAACCCAACCAGGCATACCGTCCCGCCTGCCCCCAACCAAACATACCGTTCTGCTTTCTCACAGCGCGAGATGCAGAAACATGAAAAGCTATTTAAAATACCATTTTATGTTTCTGCTTCTCACACTGCGAGAAAGCAGCAGGGTGACACCTCTCCGCCCTAATGGAGGTGCCACCGCTGCATGAAAGTGTTCACATGCCCCATACTCAAGCTAAGCTTACCTTTTCAGATTGAGAATAAGCACGTTCTGTCTGAGTTAGAGTCCAGCTAGCATAGGCCACAATGTTTCTCTGAGCATTGGCCCGTCCATTATGTTGGGTAAGGATCGCGCCCAACCCCATTGGGTTTGCATGCATCTATCACAATCTCTGTATGCAATTTCAGATCGCAGTAACCCATTTCAGTTGCATTTTCAATTGTGTTTTTTATTTTCTTGAGGACTTTAATTACATTCAGATGACCATTCAAACGGAACATATCGCTTTGTTAGTTCTCTTAGAGGGGCACTCACAGTGGCAAAATCATGAATGTACCTGGAGCAGTAGCTGGACATGCCTAAGAAGGATGGCCATATCTTCTTGAGGGCAAGCAGACAATTCTTGTACTTTTTCGGGAGTAGGAGTAATTTATTTTTCAGAGAAAATTTGCCCAAAGAATTTAAGTCTGTTTTTGTGAAACTCACACTTCTCTGCATTTAGTGTGAGACGTGCACCCACAAGCAGACGGCATACTTGTCTGAGTGCTTTATCATGTTCCTATCGTGTAGCCCCAAACACCAATATATCATCAGTGTAGTTAAAAGCATGTGTGACAGGTTGAATTATTTGACAAATGACATCTTGAAAGATTTCTGTAGTTGACGACATGCCAAAATTGAGTCTTTTATATCTGAACAAAACAACCTGAGTTACAAAAGTAGTAATGTCCCTACAGTTGTCTTCCAGTTCAAGTTGATGGTAGCCTTTGTTCACACCAAGGCGGAAGAAATCTTTGTCGCCATTCAGCTGCATGATCATGTCCGATATGTGTGAACCTGGATGTCTTTCTTTTTCAACTGCTTTTTTAGCCTGTCCCATATCAACATATAGGAGCACTGAACCTCCATTGTCGTGTTTTGGCATCACTACAATGGATGAAACCCACAACGTTGGACCAGTAAAGGGCTCAATGATGTCATGCTTTAACAGTGCTTCTAGTTCTTTCTCAACGGCTTCCTGTAAGTGAAAAGCAATTCGACTATGTAGTTGTGCAGTAGGGTGAATTTCTTGAATAATGTTAAGCTGCACCTTCAATGTTTTAAGTTTCCCAAGTTCACGAAGCAACGTCGGGAACTGACTCACTATTTTAGAATGGCCATTCAAGTAGTAGTTCATAGAGATCAGTTCCATGTCAGCAGCAGTATCAAAACGTAATAAGCAGGTACTCGACAACATACCTTGGAGGACATGAATTGGCACTTGCACTGTTGTTTCTTGTGCTGCATGGTCACCACAAAGGATCCTTGACTCTGTAAGGGTGTATGAGCTGTCCAGGTGCACACCTTTTTTCTCAACAGTGTGAGACGTGGTACCGGAGATAGTTCTTTGTACTTTTCTGCCGGCATGATGTTTATTGACGCATCACTGTCATGATAAAAGTTGTAGGGCAACCATTCACCTTAAGCGTGAATTTAGGACAATGTCCAAATTAACATTTTTGCTTCGTGTGGATATTCTTTTTAGATCTGTATTCTTCTTTGCAAGTGGCCAATCCTACATGCGCACGTCGGTCTGTGATTGACATCATCATTGGGCATCCATCTTCCTCACTGTCACTGGATGATGATGTTAACAAACCTTTGGAAGATGAATGTAATAAAGATTGACTTTTGTTTCCACTTGCCTTAGTTGATATTGTTGTTTGCCCTTGTGGGAGTGGCTAGAGTGCTTCTGGAACTTTCTGGCGTCCATCTTCTCGTCTCTCTGTGACACAGTTTCTCTTTCACTTTGCAAACCGTGAAATGATTTCCATTCCGCAGCCTTTGCATATCTGTCTGATGGAGGAACATTTACCTTAATGTGTTAAGGAGAATCCACAGCGGGAACACCATTTCTTTTCCTTCGAGACTTCACTCTGTGGGTCTCTGCCTTGTGTTTCTGCTCAATTTCCAAACTCAATTCTAATTCATTTCAGGTTGTTCCAGCTTCCATATCAGCAGCCTGCCGATCAGCACATTCTGCAGCCCTTCCAGTCATGTACACTTTAACCAAACTGAGGGTTTCTCACAGCATGTGTTGTCGAAATGAATGGGAGAGGCAATCATCAATAACTCTAAGACGCATGGCTTTTTCAGTGTTGCATTCACTGAACTTCAAGTGCTTTATGTTAGATCTCACCTATAGTTTCCGCATGAGTGATAAGCAATGTCTGAAGAAAAGGACCCAACTTCCCTCACCCACCAAATCTGCCCAACAAGGTCAAAGCAAGGATGGTAAGAATGGGGGAAGAGGGGAGACATGGGAAGAGAAAGACTAATGTCCCACTGGGTATTACAATAAACAAGATAAGTTTCAGGATGGTCCTATATTTTCCATGCATGTAAAAAACAGAATAAGAATATTAGGGTTGTGCACCAGAACTCTACTAATACACACAACTAATGTCTAGGTATCTATGTAGTAATTGCATTCACTACCTGTTATATTCCCCTCTTCCACATTTAAATTCAGTGACTGTATGTACAGGAGCAGTGTGCAATCTATAACATAGAAAAGCGAAATATAGTATGTACCTAAACTCAGAGGATTAAATAGAGGTAAGGAAATACATGTAACAGTGTAAATACCCACCTAATATCAGGATATAGCAGGGAACTAAGAACAGCCAATAAAAGTTCAACAAATCCATAAGAGGGACAGAAGATGGTACATAGTATTTGAGTTAATACTCTTATATCAAACAAAAGAAAACATGCAAAAATATGCAGGGCTATGTGATGTGCATTTCCTTAAATCTTCAGGAAACATAAATAAGCTGCTTTGATTTTGGCAAAATTGTAGGGACTGGTAGCCCGATGTGCCTTTGCTATGTCTCAAGATATGTGCTCCAGAGGATTTTGAGTAATTTAGGTTCAAAAAAATGTATATATCTAGAGCCGCGCCCCGGTACGCGTACCGGGGAGCGCTCCGGGCGCGCCACGCGACTTGCGCACGGCAAGCTGATTGGCTCTCGGGTGTCTGTAAACATTCGAAACAGTCCGGAGCGGCCGCCATCTTGTGTCTCGGTAGGATCGAGACACAAGAGGTGGTAAAAACAAAAGGGAAAATAATGAAAAGGGGGCAGGGTAGACCCCCCCCTGGCCCCCTAGGTTTGATGTGTTATGTTATGTTATGTAGCTTTTTATATAGCGTACGGCTACTCGGTAAGAGTGTCCCGACGCTTTCCACCAGCAGCTCAGAATAACACAACACAGCTAAAAACGGAAGACAACAGAGAAAAATAATAAAAACAGTAGACAATAAAACAGACTAAGAATTAAAAAGCCAGGTCTTCAGGCCCTTCCTAAACTGGAGTAAATTGGCAGTGCTGCAGAGCGGAAGTGGAAGCAGATTCCAAAGCTGGGGAGCTCTGCAACTAAAAGACCGCCCTCCAGCACGAGCCTTCCTCACCCGCGGGACCACAGCTTTAAAGAGGGATTCCGAGCGAAGAGAACGGACTGGATGATAGAAAGTCAGTCTCCGCTGCAGATATCCGGCCCCTGATCCATGCAAAGCTTTATGCATCAGGGTCAGGGTTTTAAACTGGATCCGCTTCCTGATGGGGAGCCAGTGCAACGTCTGAAGCAACCCGGAAGCTCGAGCTCGTCTGCCTAGGCCGAAAATCGCCCGGGCAGCAGAGTTCTGCACCACCTGAAGGCGCTGGACCAGGTAATCAGGGAGGCCAAGAAAGAGAGCATTGGCATAGTCTAGCCTTGAACCGACAAGAGCCTGCACAGTAATCCTCCTGTGCTCCTCAGACAGCAAGGGCAAAAATTTGCGGAGCATCTTCAGGATTCCGTAGCAGGTGCCGGCCAGGCCAAGAATATGACTACGTAGCGACAGCTGGTTGTCTAACCTGACGCCCACATTTTTGGCCACCAAGGAAGACTGTGCTGGAGGGTTCATGTCGGACGGCCACCAATGCTGCCACTCCGGATCGGCAACGCAACCGAAAAATAAAATCTCAGACTTGCCCGAATTGGCCCTCAGACTGTTCCGCTGGAACCAGTCGAAGACCAATGCAAGACAGTCCCGGATTCTCTCTCCATCAAACTCTTGGTCTTTCCCGCATGTGAAGAGGAGTTGCGTGTCGTCGGCATAAGAGACGATCTGGGCCCCGTAAGCCTCCACCAAGGCCGCCAAAGGGGACATAAAGATGTTAAATAACGTGGGGCTCAACACAGAGCCCTGTGGAACCCCAACTCCCAATGGCGACATCTCGGCGGAACTCTGGGAGACCCAGACCGTCTGGCGGCGGCCTTCAAGAAAAGAAGAAAACCACCTGAGCACCGTCCCCCTAAGGCCGATGTCATAAAGCCTAGCTAAAAGCGCCTTGTGGGGGACGGTGTCGAAATCCGCCGAAAGGTCTAACATGACCAGCATGGCCCTACCGCCGACATCCAGGGTCTCCCTGATGATCTCAGTCACCTCCAAGAGAGCCGTTTCCGTACTAAAATTAGGACGGAAACCCGATTGAGATGGATGGAGCAGATTATTAGCTTCCAAAAAGCTCGACAGGACACCGTGGGCATGTTTTTCCGTTATCTTCGCCAGCGCTGGTAGAAGCGAGATTGGCCTGTAGTTCGCCAAAGCCTCGGTGTCAAGACCCGTTTTTTTTAGGAGGGGGATCACCATTGCTCTTTTCCAAGAACTGGGGACCCTACCCTCCCTCAGGGAGGCATTGAGGATGGAGTTGACCAGTGGATTCACCACTGCCGCCATCCCGGCCAAAAATTTGGCAGGGCAGGGGTCCAGTGGCGAGCCGGATTTGAGATTGGCCAGCAGAGTCCGGGAGACATCGCTGGAAACAGCAGGGAAATCGGACAGCACCACCGCAGATGTATGCGGAAGACTGCGGACTGCCCTCACAGCGCTGCTTCCGTCCGGTCCCTCCACGAAGGTAGCCTGAATATCCTTGATCTTATTTGTGAAGAAACCAGCAAGATCACACGCCCAAGCATCCGCCGAAGCTGGTGGAGGCGGATGGGAGTCGTAAACTCCTTCACAATATTAAAGATCTCCTTACAGGAGTTCGCAGATGCCTCAATCCTCCTAGCCAGATAGTCCCTCTTGGCACCAAGGATGTCCCGATGGTAGGCCTTCACCGCCGCTTTATAAGCGATTTTGGCCTCCCCATCATACAGAAGGCGCCAGGCCCTCTCGGCCACCTTGCACTGGCTCCGAGCCAAACGAAGCGCCTCCGTGAACCACGGTGCAGATTGCCGTGCCGCCGTGGACCGGGGGGCTATCCTAGGGGCAAGATCGTCAAGCCTATCGGTGAGCCATCGCTGCATAGTCTCCATGTCCAAATCGCCCGAAAGATGACCACGAAAGATGTGGGGGCCATAAAAGGGTCCCTCGGGTGATAAAAATGTATTTTTATTTTTTTCGATTTTCGCGGGGGGAGCGCCCGGTACGCGCACCGGGGAGCGTACCAGGGAGCGTACTTTGGTGAAATGTAAACATTTTTTTTTCTTTTTTTGGGGGGGCGTGCCCCGGTACGCGTACCCTAAGGACAAAAAATTGACGGAGATCCTTTAAAAGTATAGGTTTAATTTTTATAAATGTGAGGTAGTTCTGAAAATAACTTTTTTTTATTGTTTTTGTTGTTTTATATTTTTTTTATTATTTTACTGAACATTTTTTTATTTTTGTATATTTGAACAATTTTATATTTTTTTTGTGTTTTTTTAAGGGAACAAACAAAAAACAGGGAAGTGGAAATGGCTCAACAGGAGCAAAAAAAAGAAAAGAATTAGTGCTTCCTTTTCTTGTTGCATTGGTGGTTGTCCACAGCATAATTTATTAAGGTAACACTAAGCTCACCATAACATAATGTTTTGCCACAGAAAATGCAAACATGTTTTATGGTGCCAAATTTTGGTTGTATATTTGGCACCATTTGGCGTGCTTCAGGACCAGAATGTGAGTTTTCAGTAGAGGAGGTGCTGGCCACAGGGGGTAGGTTGTTCTGAAGTTCCTGTAGTTCAGCGTGGGCTAAGTTATTTGGATGAAACCTCTCCATGTGGCGGATCATGGTAAAATTACCAAATGAATATTTCTTTAGGGGGTTGCCCTTGGAGAGGACTGAGCCACAAATTAAGACAGGTGACTTTGGGGGCGTTCACCTTTTTTTGGCCTTCAGGGATGGAAAAGAATTGCCAAACATAGTGCACTTTAACGTGCCTTTGCCTTGGTTGTTTAGGCAGGAAGTGCCTTGATTGTTGCTCCTCCTACTCTTCTTCCTCCTCTTCTTCTTCTTCTCCTCCAAGGAACTGTGGTGGTGGACCTTCTTTTCTTGGTGGTGGTGGTGGTGGTGCACCAGCTGCAGCTACAAGTGATGCCATTGCAGTTATCAAAAATAGCTCTTGCTCTCTCAATAAAGAAAGTTAGAATGAGGAAAAAAGGAGGGGGCTTTCATCATTTGGAGAAAAAAAATGATGAGAACCAATGAAAAGTGTTATTTTCAGGTCACATGACCTGACACATGACCCGGTGCGCTTACGTTACGCGCTCCGGCGCGCTTACGGTACGCGCACCGGGCCGCGCCGCGGAGCGCTTCCGGGTGCGTTTACGAAGCGCGTCATAAGACACATTACGCGGCAACGCGATACGTCACGCTTACGCGACGCGTCACGATGTGGTTTTTTCGATCGCGGCAATAGCGCTAACGGGACGCTCCCCGGTACGCGCCCCAGGTCGCGCCGTAACATTGCGCTTACCCGTGCGTTCACCGGTACGCGCCCCGGGAGCCCCCCAAAGCAAAAATTAAAAAAATTTAAAAAAATTATTACATAATTATACAATATAAAATTCGTTATAAAAAATATTACTTTTCATACCTATAGAGATTTGCTATTAAAAAACCATTGAAATTCACTGAAAAAACCATAGGTTTCACACCAGTTATAGTTAGGAATTAGCATTTAAAAAACCTATTAAATTCACTGAAAAAACCATAGGTTTTACACCAGTTATAGTTAGCTGGAAATTTTACTCGCATAAAACCATTGAAATTCCCACGTTATAGTTAGTTGGACTCACTATAACTTGCGCGTGCAATGCACTGCTGATGACGTCACATATTACATCACTCATGACATGGTCAGTGACATCACTGATGACACCATCCTTGTGACAGAGTGACAGACCTCCTTTCACTGTATTGTAACCCTTGAAACACATATTCAAAAATAGAAAGTAACATTTTCAAAAAAATGGAGATACCCATACCAGTTACAACAACCAATTCAATAATTCCACCATCTATATACACATCCACTCATTCACCAACAGTTCTATATAGTCACTCATACATATACTCACTCATCATATGTAGTGATACACCTATACATCCTGTTACACACTGACAGGCATCCAAAAGTTACTCACACACATACTCACACATGCAAATAAACTATTGAACATCTATTCATTTGCATATATAGCTATACACACACTACCACTTTACTTCTAAGGAAACTTACACATACTTACTGTCTTAAACAATCACTTATAGAAACACATACTAATTTAAACAGGAACTCTTAGAATCCCTCACTCTCACATATACTCACTTATATACATCAATATTCACATATACTAGATTAAAACATATGTAGTTACTGATAAAAATACTAGTGAGACAGTCATTCACTCACTAACACACACATATACACACTCATCCACCCATACAGTCCTGCACATATGCTGTCTTCAAAACACATACAAAGAGAGAGTCAGTAATTCATGCATCTATGTGCTAAGTAATACCCCCACCAAACCATACAAACACTCATACTAATACTAAGAAAAACATCTAATAACCCATATACATACACATGTACCTACTCACCAACCCATGCAGCCACTTATACAGAAAGTGAAACAATAATACATATATTTAAATATTTAAACATTACTCACTAATATTTATTTTTCAGAAAGACACACATTCACTGGATGGTGTCATCAGTGATGTCATGAGTGATGTCACTGACCATGTCATGAGTGATGTATTATGTGACGTCATCAGCAGTGCATTGCACGCGCAAGTTATAGTGAGTCCAACTAACTATAACGTGGGAATTTCAATGGTTTTATGCGAGTAAAATTTCCAGCTAACTACAACTGGTGTAAAACCTATGGTTTTTTCAGTGAATATGTATATATGTATATATGTATATATATATATATATATATATATATATATATATATATATATATATATATATATATATATATATATATATATATATATATATTACCTACTGGCGGTCGCCAATAGGTAGTTATAGTTAGGATTGGCTACCATAGGAAATCCGCAACATTCTATTGGGAATAACTCTGGCGCCGGTTGAGGAATTTGCGTGTAATTTTCCAAAATTTAGGCCAGCTCCGCTCCTTCCCTGGAAGTTTCGGGGGGATTCGTGGAGTGGGGGCTGAGAAAAAAGGGGGGTCCCAAAACGTGTTTTCCCCATGTTAATTTCCATAGGACGGTCTGACAAGTCTACAGCCCGAACCGCTGAACGGAATTAAGCAAAACTTGGCAAAATTGTACGGACTGGTACGCAGATGTGCCTTTGCTATATTTGGTGATAATTGCTCCAGTGGTTTTTTTGAAAATTAACTTCAAAAATACATATATATCTATAGGCGCTCTCCGAGCGCTCACAGGTGCGCGTACCGGGAAGCGCACCCGGCGCGCTACGGGAGTGCCCGAGCGGAAAGCTGATTGGCTGTTGGGTGTCTGTCAACATTCTAAACAGTCCGGAGAGTCCGCCATCTTGTGTCTCGGTAGAATCGAGACACAAGAGGTGAAAAAGAAAGGGGGAAATAATTAAAAGGGGGCAGAGTAGACACCCCCTGACCCCCTAGGTTTTCTGAGGGGGGTCTAGAAGGACCCTGAAGGGCAAAACAACTTTTTTATTTTTTTATTTTCGCGGGGTAAGCGCTGGGTGCGGTCCCAGCTGGGCGCTCCGGTACGCGCACCCTGAGCGCACCACAGGGAAAAACAGTGTAAAAAATTATAGTAAAAAAATAATTTAGAGTGCTTAGATGTAGGGTAGCTCTGAAAAGAGCTGTTGTGTTATGTGGGTGTTTTTTGTACCTACAAGTAGGTACCAATGCAGAGTCTTATATTCAAGAGGAAAACTCTATTCCCCTCATCTGTAAAATGCACACCATCTCTCCTATAGATGTCTTGCATGTTGTAACGCAAGTTGTTGTGGTAAATGGAACCCATACCACAGTCTACGAGGTAAGCAGAAACAGATATATTCACATGTTTCCTTGCTTTCTCAATCTGTGGACAAAATTGGTAGGACCAGTTCCATTTTTGCCTTTGGCATATATTAGAAAATACCAAGCCAGTTTTTAGAAAAAGTGACATCAATTGCCCAAAGATGTCCTTTAAAAGTATTTCCAGACCTACCCCAGTCAAAGTGCCCAATTCATTGCCACCACAGTGCACAATTACAAGGTCAGGGTGTGGTAAATGCATAAAGGATTTTACCAATGGTATCAATTGGTGACTCCTCAATCCTCTCTGTCCAATCCATACAATGTCCACATTTGGTAAATCAAGATTGTAAATACCTCTGTTAGCTGCGTATTTTTGACTCCAGTAGACAAAGCTATGACCCACATACCAGACTTTTGTCATCTTGAAGGTAAATGTGCTTGTATTCAGATGAGTTGTGGAAATGAAATGGCAGTTTGAAAGTAGGAGTTATGTAAAAAAGTGGTTGAGATTCAGTGCACTTTAAAAACAAAAAATGATTGGTGCTTTCTTAACATTCTCCACTGAAAACTAGGGTGCATGCTTTTGTTTTTTGAAAGAAGTCATTTCAATGGTTGAGGAAAAGTCATTTTAAGAAACATTGCACATGATTAGCTGGTACATTGAGTGGTCAAACACCCTTGCTGCTTTTTTTTGCAACATAGTATGATGAAATTCTGAACTGTGTGCTGGGTGAGGAGGGAGTTACCATGGTAACAGGGGAATGAGCACTGGGGGGATGGGTGAATGTTATGTGACTTTCAAAGTGTTCAAAAGTACAACCAATTAAAATGTGCAGTTTGTTACTCCACTTCATTAACTCCTTCTCTTACTCCTTCTGTCCTGTTACTTCTACACTCCCCTTCCCTCATTCTCTCTCTCTGTTAGCCTCATTCTCTCCGTCCCCTTAGTCTCTCACTCCTTTTCTATCACGCTCACTCCCTATAACTCAGCCATACTCCTACACTCACCTTCTTTCAGACCTTATCCTTTACTTTCCTTCCTTTATCTTCCCTTCCTTCACTGTTTTCCCTTCCCTTATTCTCCTTACTCCACTTCAGTAACTCTTTCTCTCAATTCCTCTGTCCTTTTACTTCTACATTTCCCTTCCCTCACTCTCTCTCTGTTACCCACATTCTCTCCGTCCTCTTACTCTCACTCCTTTTCTATCACGCTCACTCCCTATAACTGAGCCATACTCCCACACTCACCTTCTTTCAGACCTTCTCCTTTACTTTCCTTCCTTCCTCTCACTTCCCTTCCTTTACTCCTTCACTCTTTTCCCTTCCCTTACTCTCCTTACTCCACTTCACTAATTCCTTCTCTTACTCCCTCTGTCGTCTTACTTCTACATTTCCCCTCCCTCACTCTCTCTCTGTTACCCACATTCTCTCCTTCCTCTTAGTCTCTCACTCCTCTTCTATCACGCTCACTCCCTATAACTGAGCCATACTCCCACACTCACCTTCTTTCAGAGCTTCTCCTTTACTTTCCTTCCTCTCACTTCCCTTTCTTTACTCCTTCACTGTTTTTCCTTCCCTTACTCTCCTTACTGCACTTCACTAATTCCTTCTCTTACTCCCTCTGTCGTCTTACTTCAACACTCCCCTTCCCTCACTCTCTCTGTTTCCCACATTCTCTCCATCCTCTTAGTCTCTCACTCCTTTTCTGTCACGCTCACTCCCTATAACTCAGCCATACTCCCACACTCACCTTCTTTCAGACCTTCTCCTTCACTTTCCTTCCTCTCACTTCTCTTTCTTTACACCTTCACTGTTTTCCCTTCCCTTACTCTCCTTACTCCACTTCACTATTTCCGTCTCTTACTCCCTCTGTTCTCTTACTTCTACAGTCCTCTTACCTCATTCACTCTCTGTTAGCCTCATTCTCTCTCACCCCTTAGTCTGTGACTCCTCTTCTATCACACTCACTCCCTATAACACAGCCACACTCCCTCACTTATGTTTCTTTCCTCTCTCAGTCAGGGCCTCATTTATGAGAAATGACGCATCGCTGCGTGAAAGCAGCGATGCATCACTTCTCAGTGCGCTCTCCTTGCGACATTCATGATGCTTCATATTTAATGTATGACGCATTATGTCGCAAGGAGTTACAGATACGTCAGTATTTCTGACGTATCTGTAAGCGCTAAAGTGATGCATTGCTGGAGTGTGTCACAAAAGTGACGCAACTCCAGCAATGCATCCTTTCACATGGGGCCAGACTCATGTGAAAGGGCCTACGTCAATCTGTGTGGCAGGCGCAAGATTTTGACGCAATGGCGTCATAAAAGTGACGCAGTGAAATCTCATAGATTTCACTGCGTCACTTCTACGACCCTTCCTTGCGTCAATACGCCCCCTTTGCATACATTACACCTGGCGCAGGTATAATGTGGCGCAGGGGATAACAAAGTGACGCAACTACCTAGATGCGTCACTTTGTAAATATGACTCAACAAGGTGCATTTTTTACAGCACTGGTACGTCACAAAAAGTGACGCACCGGCGGCATAAAAGTGACGCATGAGTCTTCTACTCTCACTTTTTCTTTCACTTTCTCTGTCTCTTCACTCCCTTACTCACCTTGTCTTATACTCACTTATCTTTATCCAGTCTGTATCTCCACTCTTTCCTAAACATCACTGCTCTTTTCTTACCCTTCCACACCCCCGTTCCTTTACTACATTTTCTTCACTTATCCTCATTCCCCATGTTCACTCTCCTTCTCCTCACTCTCCTTCCCCACACTCACCTTCTTTCAGTCCCCCTACTTCACTTCCCTTCCCCTCTCGCCCCTTTCTTTGCTTTCTCACTCATTTTCCTCTCCTCTCTCACTGCACTCCACTTCAGTTATTCTTTTTCATTTTTTTAAGAATACAGCTCTTTTTTGAGAATTGGAGGTAGTTCTAAAAATAACTTTTTTTTCTTCTTCTTTTTTCGTTTTCTTCAACAAAATTCAAAAAACAGGGAATGGCAAACTGCTCAACAGGAGCAAAAAAACCCCATCAAAATTAGGGCCGGGGACGGCAGTGGTGGTTCTCTATTGCTCGAACCATGTTCATAACACTTTGTTCCCCGTAACAAAGTAGTGCATCACAATGTTTTCACTTGATTGAGGCCTCATTAAAAACAGGCTGAATATTTGGGATCAGCCGTTCTGTTCGCCCCCTCACCGATGCAGTTGCTCCTCCAGTTGAAGTAGAGGCACCATCCTGTGGAGCCTCTCGTGCCAGAGCCCTGACACTCTCCCGGGCATAGTTCTGGGGGTGCCTCCTCAGGACGTGCCGAATCATGGTCGAATTTCCAAATGAATATTTTCTGGTAGGGTCACGGGGTGGTAGGGTCACCCCGTGACAGGACAGTGTGACAAATTCGACACTCCACCTTTGCAGCATTTACTTTTTTTTTGTCTTCAGGTATGGAAAAAAGTTTCCATATAAAATGCTCCTTAACTCTAGGCTGAGGAGCCTCTTCATCTATAAATCCATCTGAGTCCTCACTGCTGCTGGATGCTCTGGCAGCCATGATAATCCAAAAAAGATTAAGCAGGAAAAAGACAGGTCTTGCAGTCACAAAAGTGAAAGAAGAAGTTAAGGAAATGGGTGGGAATTTCATTCTTTGTAAAAAAAACTGTTAGCAACCAATGCAAAGTGTTATTTTAAGGTCACATGACTTGACACGCTTACGCTGCGCGCACCGGAGCGATTCCGGGGGCGCTTACGCGGCGCGAATGTAGGCGCTTCCGGGGGCGCTTACATGGCGCGCCTGAGTGACGTTTTGTTAGCTTTACGGAAATGCAAAATCATTTTCATTTCGTAAATCAAAAATACTGTTTTTATAAGTATGGTACTGAATGTCTTGCATTATTATTTACTTTTCATACATATTTTTTTTTCAAACGCAGAAATAGCGCTCTCGGGAGAGCGTACCGGTGCGCCACCCTGGGCGCTCCAAGACAAAATGATATGGGTAAGCTTACCGGTGCGCGCACCCTGAGCGCACCAGGAAAAAAATGATAAAAAAAAAGAAAATACAGTGAACAAATAATTTTTAAAATAAAATATATATAATTAATAGTTATAAAAAACAGCTAATAAAAAAAAAATTGTAGGTTACAAAGTAGATATACAAAGGAATTAGCTTTTAAAAAACCTTTGAAATTCACTTAAAAAACCATATGTTTCCCAATCGTTATAGTTAGGAATTAGCATTTAAAAAATCTTTGAAATTCACTGAAAAAACCATAGGTTTCACACTCGTTATAGTTAGGAATTAGCATTTAAAGAACCTTTCAAATTCACTGAAAAAACCATAGGTTTCACACCAGTTATAGTTAGCTGAACATTTTACTCATACAAAACCATTGAAATTCCCACGTTCTAGTTAGTTGGACTCACTATAACTTGTGCGCCCGCAATCCACTGCTGATGATGTCACATATTACATCATTCATGACATGGTCAGTGACATCACTGATGACATCTCAAATGACATCACTGATGACATCACTGATGACATCTCAAATGACATCACTGATGACATCATCCATGTGATAATACGATGCACACTCTAATCTAACCTTTGATACACCCAGTGTTAAATACAAACTACCATTCCTGAAATTATTGACACACCAATACCAGTAACTACATACGCACTCACTGATTTCTAGGTCTACACACACATCCACTCATTTACCCATACAATCACTCATCAATAGAACACTATCATATCCACCCATACACCTATACAGACACTCACACGCTGACACTCATCCACAGAGTTACTCACACACCAAGTCAGTTATGCAAAGAATCAATCACACTCCCATTTCCTCAACTACACAGGTATACACACTAAACCTTACTTATTCAAACATATACTAACACATACATACTCTCTTTTACAATCACTGATACAAGTACACATTGATCCATACAGTCACTTACGCAATCACAGGCTCTCATGTATAGTCATTTATATATTGCAACTCTCACATGCACTGTGTTTTACATATGTACTTACTTGGACATGGAGCACTTAGATAGCCATTCACTCACCAACACACCCATGCAGACAGTCAACCACCCATACAGCTCTTTCCACATGCACTTTTGAACCCATATACCAAGTGAATCAACTGCTCACACATATATGCACAGAGTCACACACCTCCCAGCCACCCACACACACACTCACCCTCACATACAAATACTTGGACAACCAATCAATAACCCATATAGCCACTCATATAGCTACTGATCAACACATGCAGCAGCTTACACAACAACAGACATACTGATGCACACATTCAGACAGTTTAGTCACTAACCAATGCATTCAGTAAGACACATTTAATCACTCACTCATACAGTCAGTCACGCACCTACTAAATCCTTCATCCAGACACTCATACATTTACTCATTCTTCAATATATAAAACATATTTTTACTTTTCAGAAACACACATTCACTGGATGATGTCATCAGTGATGTCATCAGTGATGTCATTTGAGATGTCATCTGTGATGTCATCAGTGATGTCACTGACCATGTCATGAATGATGTAATATGTGACATCATCAGCAGTGGATTGCGGGCGCGCGAGTTATAGTGAGTCCAACTAACTATAACGTGGGAATTTCAATGGTTTTGTATGAGTAAAATGTTCAGCTAACTATAACTGGTGTGAAACCTATGGTTTTTTCAGTGAATTTGAAAGGTTTTTTAAATGCTAATTCCTAACTATAACGAGTGTGAAACCTATGGTTTTTTCAGTGAATATATATACATATGTGGAGAAGAGTGGCTCACTGGTTAGAGGAGGCAGACCTGGAAGCAGAGGTCAGCCCGGGACCAGGGTTCAATTCCCGGCTCGGTGGGGTCTTGAGTCCTAAAATGTCCATGGACTCGACAATTCTCGCTCCGGTGCCTACTCGATTCACGGGTTCACACTCTGCGACTCTGGGCAATAGCTTGCTTAATCTCCACAACGGCCCCTCGCGGCGGGATGCCTGGCTTTCACCTTGCGGATACCCTGCCGGGGTTATCTCACAGGGGAATACCAGGACGGGTTCCCTAAGCAAGCGCTTAGAAACCGCTTGGTGATTTGCGCTATATAAATTCCTGTACATTTACATTTACATTTACATTTACATTTACATATATATATATATATTATATATACACACACACATCAAAGTCCTTTCAGTTTGCATAAAAACAATATATTTATATATATATATATATGAGAAGCTTCAGAAAATAAGAACCAGCACTCGTGGGGGGTTTAAATCCGAGTAGGATTTATTAGGCACAAAGAAAGAATGTACATATATATATAGGTGGGAAAATTAGACGAGGCAAACCCAAATAGATGGTGCAGTTATTTTATTTTCGTTAAGCCCAACAACACCACCGCCACGACGCGTTTCAGCCCACGTAGGGCCTTGATCACATGACATGTGTGTGGGGTCACCTCTCTTTTAAAGTGCTAGTGCAAATAAGTACTTCCCTTTTCCTGATATATAGACATAGAAACGATACTTAGTTTTTGTAACAGCATAAATGCTTGAGCTTTTCCAAAACCAACAAATCTGTGCAAGATATATATATTAAAAATTCCTATCCATGAATTTAAGGCTTGCTTATAACAGTATTAATTTCGAATTGTACATCTTCAACTTAAATTTGATAAATTTCGAGATTAATACATGAAAATAAATACCTAAATTAATAAACAAATAAATACCCATCTAAATATCAACGATAAATACTTATACAAAAATATATATATATAAATATCTCTATGTACATTCTATATACACCAACTGTACATTCATAAACATAATTGATTTATATACAACTTTTAAAATTGCATAGAAAAATATATGCATAAAACGAATTCTAATTTCTCAGTTTATAATACCCGTCATTACTATACATTGCACAGAACAAAATCACAAATGCTCTACATTACTATGGTTTTGAATGGATCCAATTCTTGTGTGTTTGTGCAACTATAGAATCCTTGGTTTATTCATTACTGTATCATACATTTAACCAGCTCCCTACACAACCTTCTCTTACTGTTCTTAAGACAAAATCCATTACTACAACCCTAAAATATCGATTTACTAGGACTACTTAAAAATAAATGTGTGGATATGTGCTCACCCTGTGTAAATTATAATAACAAAAAGAGTAGTAAGATTAAAATCATGAAATCCTTCTACTCAATAGGAAGAGAGGCAGCTACAGTGGATGTTAAATACTTTCTTTTTTGAATCACCATTAATGAAGATAGGTGTAAAAATCCTCACTGGTGTTCAATCCATTAGGCATCTTGCAATCTGATAAAATTGTGTGCCTAGTTACGAGTTTTCTCAGTTTAGCCTCCCGGTTACCGCCTCTTCTCCGGGGTGGAACCGTATCTATGACAAAATATCTCAAGCCTGAAATATTGCCATTGTGTACTTCTCCAAAGTGCTTGGCCACAGGGTACGCCACATCACCGTTGTTTATGGCCCTAATGTGCTGGAGCACCCGTTTGTGCACCTGCAGCTTAGTGCTTCCCACATAGCGCAGGCCACAAGGGCACTCCAGCACATATACGGCGTACTCCGTTTTGTAGGTTAACTTGCTTTTTATAGTTATTGGATTAGTACTTAAAGGAATTGTGTACTGAGTTCTGCTCTCTCCAAATTTGCAGGCCTTGCAAGTTGAACATTTTATAAATCCTTTACTACTGTTACAACCAGTTCTTATTCACTCTCACTTCCGGACTACTGGTTACCAAATGATCAGCAAGAGACTTTGCTTTTCTGTATGCAATACTAGGCAAAGTTGTCATTAAACCACCCAGTACTGGATCACTGGTAATAAGACCCCAAAGCTTGGTGATTATCTTGCGAATACTTTTGTGTTGGCTACTATACTTTACAATCAGACGAGTCACATTACTCTCTGCTTTTGTTTGAGCAAGATGTTTTTTTCTGATTAAGGATCTATTGGGATCATTCGCTTTTTTAATGGCTTCTTCAACCACTCTTGGTTGATAGCCTCTTCTCAATAGTCTCGCCTTACACTGATCTTGAGCCTGTGCACAATCCGTGTCATTGCTACAAATACGTTTGATACCAAGCATTTCCCCGTAAGGAATACTCCTAATCAAATGCGCCGGATGATGACTTGTGGCATGCAATATTGCATTGCCCGCACTAGGCTTCCGATATAATCTAGTTCGCAGGTCATTATCAATAACGGAAATTTCTACGTCCAAGAAGCATATCGAGATACTACTAATCTCACAGGTAAGTTTTATATTCAGATTGTTTTCATTCAAACTTGCAACAAAATCTACAGCATCCTTCCAAATAATAAAAAGGTCATCTATGAACCTGTACCATCTGATGATATTATTCTGCATAACATCTGGGAATGTCGGTATGAGGACCTGTTCCTCCCAGTAGCCCATATGCAAACAGGCATAACTGGGGGAGAAACAGGCCCCCATAGCGACTCCCCTCACTTGCTGGAACACAAGAAAACATGAAGAAATTGTTCTCCAAGCATAATTTAATCATACTTAGAAGCATTCTGTTAAGCTCATAAAATTTCATTAGCCTCCTTTTTAGGAAATACTCTACTGCACGCAAGCCATCTGTGTGATTGATGCTAGTATATAATGTAGAGACGTCCGTAGATATCAATAAATAGTCATCTTGCCACTGCACACCTTTCAATTTCTCCAGCAAATCACCTGTGTCTAAGATAAAAGAAGACAGGTCTCGGACATGTTCTTGTAAAAAGAAGTCTACGTATTTACTTGTGTTCTCCATTATTGAATTACATGCCGAGATAATAGGCCTTCCTGGAGGTTTCACATTGTCTTTGTGAATTTTGGGAATGAAATTAATTTGGGGCATCATAGGGTGTTCATTTAAAAAAAAAAAAGCAAATTCCCTCTTAGTGATTAGTCCCATACTTCTCCAACCCATCAAATTTGTGTATATATAGTACTCCAGGCACCCTTTGCTTCTCCACTGTTAGATTTTTTATAACAGTTCCTGTCATTCAATTGTCCCAAAGCTTCATTCATATATAATTCTTTGGGCCATAGGACGACATTTCCGCCTTTGTCGGATTGCCGAACTATCACGTTGGTGTTGCTGCGAATTTTACCGATGAGTTGATGGTATGCTCTATCCCGGTATTGCATTTTTTTATGAACATTGATTTCTTTCATATGTAGATGTTTTAGTTCCGATGCCACCTTTTCATGAAAAGCATCGAGATTATCCTTAATCATCAGAGGACAAAATGTAGATTTAGGTTTGAAGTTTGTAGGAGCTGTGGTCATCACATCTTCCATTAGTAAATTTTCAGTTATTTCTGTATGTTCAGCCTGCATTTCCAAAAGGTCAGTATATATATATATGTATATATATATATATATATATATATATATATATATATATATATATATATATATATATATATATATATATATATGATCTGAGTCAAGTATTGGATTGGAATTTTATCAGAGGGGAGAAGCATAGTTGTGTTGAAAAGAAGGTCGCCTTACGAGTTCAGAAAGGTATTTCTACGTGGAGGTGATTATTTGCTTGCTTTCAGAAGTCACTCCGAAGACCAGATTCTACAAATGGTGTTGTGATATTGTGGGATTAGCTACTGGATTTCCTTAAAGAATGTAAAAAGAGTGATGCTGGGACTAAAGATTTACAACATCATCACCTTTTTAATGTACCTGGAAAAAGTTAAATGTATCACTAGCGATTGAGTTCTATTTGATTGTACACTGAAAAGTTGTAAACTGCATTATAAGAAATTGGTCTTAACACCTGTAAGGCAATGTTATAAGTGCCTTTATAAAATAAGTATTTTTTATACATTCTTAAAAGCAGCTTGGATAAAATTTCTAGATGAGGCCTCTCCGGTCGTTTTGAAGTGATCTGTGATTTAGTGGGTAATACTGGCCAAGGAATAACATAGATAAATAAAGTGGTGTTATGTTTGGAATAAGATGGGCCAGTAATTGTAAATATTAGGATGAAAGATTTTAAATATATTCATATTGTAATGTTAATAGTAGGAATTTTTCTGTGGCGATCAATGATGGGACGTGTTCAACTGAGTATAGGGTAATGCTGCCCATCACATGACAATGGAAGAATAATAATATTTATTATAAAATAAAAAGACGGTTAAAGGCTTTTTATAAAAGAGAGTAATTGTATTTATTTAAACAAGTCAAACCTGGATACAGACCTCTATAGAAAGCCTGAACTAAAACAACCAAAAGCCTTTTCATTATTTAAAGCAATTTCAATTTCCATCTACTCAAACCACGTATTGACACTACAAGTCCTTTTTAGGTCTCGCGCCTAGCGTTGCACTGCGCAGCAGCAGTGCTCGCGCAGCACGAGACATTTAGTGGGTGAAAAACGGGGTTTAGGTAGCTGACCTAGGAATCGCACACGCTCGTGCGTGTGCCTTTCCTTTAGTGCTACCCGATTGGCCTTTGCATGCGTCTTGTTGTAAAAGACTGCACGCAATTGGCCACAGGCGGGCGCATTGCTCCGCCCATGGCCTATTGGTGTCTATTACGCGCGATTGTTTTATTTTTGGATCCATTTCCCAAGGAAGCAAGTCGGGCCGGCCTCTTATCCATCGCCACCAGGCTCCGTTCAGCAGGCGCCCCGGGCCGGCAGGGGTCCGATGGGTCAGAGTGTGCCGGGACCTTCTAGTTGCTATTGAAGTGAGACAGCGTGCTGCTCTGCTCTTCAGATTCACGCCCGCAATCAGGTCTGGATCGTGTGCTGACGAGCCTAGGCCGGCCTCTAAATTACCGAATATTGACAGCTTGTGTTATGTCGAATATTAACTCGATCTGTGGCTCTGCGCTGGGGCAGAGTGCTTGCCTTTCCAGTCCCTGTCCTTCCTACAGTGCTCTCCCATTTCCCGAGGTATGGGCTCGTCCTTTCGTATTAAGGCAGCCCCTTGGACTGATGCGGGCGGTGTTTGCCTGGCACACTGTCGCCTCATGTGGCACGGCTCGACTGCTTCAGAGATGTGTGCCCAGCTCTGCAGAGGGGAGGGAGCTCTGCAGGCGGCAAAACAAGCCTTGCTTCTTTGAGCCGAGAGCGTGCCAGAAATTGTTCTCGCCTCTGAACGTGTGTACCAGAAATGAAGGTAGCCTCGTACTGCCCTGCAGTGAGCACAGAACTTCATTGCCCTTCTTGAAACAACACAGAGCGCTGCCCTTTAAATAGTTCCCCGTATGAATGCAGTTCAGAGTGCCATACGTCTCCACCACTGCACCCCTTTCCTGACTGTGGTTTCATCGCCAACTCTTGTGCTAATATGTAAAGCAATGGATAGCACGACGCCTTTATATTCTGTACTGCTGCTTGTTTACATTTCTATATGTCACCTTTGTAATAAACGTTTGTAAAGTGCTTGCATCACATCTAATACTGCTGCGCTTTCACAGTGCTTTGTTCTGCAGTAGGTTTACCTTTTTGAGGCGCAGAGACAAGCGTATATTTTTCACATTGTTTAGGTGCCACTGGACACTGCTTAGCTTTTACAGCGCTTTGTTTTCCGGTTGGCAGCTGCAGCATATTCAATTGGGGCTGTATGTTCAAGTATGTAATAAATGTTGTGTGTGACGATATATTCACCGAACAGTACAAAGCTTTCCCCCAAGCTTTGTTTTCCGTTAGGTTTGCCCTTTTAAATGTACATACACGAGCATATGTTTTTTACACTGCTTAGCTTTTCGCGGCGCTTTGTTTTCCCGTAGGTTTTCACAGATGCACACACACAAGCATATATTTTTTGTACTGTTTAAGTGCCGCTGGACACTGCAGAGCTTTTCACAGCGCTTTGTTTTCTGGTAGGTTTTTAAAGATGCACACACACAAGCGTATGTTCACTTACTATAGCATACCGTTCCACACACTACTCAAATATACCTTCTAATGGCTCATGCATCCTACTCCTTTACATCCCTTTCATTCTCACAATAAACCTTTTGCAGCACATTTACATACGGCTAGACATCACCACACCATCTCCAAGCATTTCACACCATCTCCACGCATTTCCGCAGCACCACTTGCTCACAGGCGCAGGGGTTCACGGGGAGGACAAGCGATTCCCTCCCTCCCCTCGCTACTCTACCTCCACCCCACTCTCTGGCATCCTGCATGGCTTCTTCCATTGCTGTTCGCTCCTATGCCCCCCTTTTCTTGCAGACCTTTTAATCGACACCAAGGTCCTTATAATTTCCAACCGCCACCTCCCCCGCCCCATGACGAGTGGTGGCAGCATTTGCAAAGAGGCCAAGGTTTGAATGGGTCTTCAGAGTGCTGAAGTTTATCTCTTTGCCTGGTGTGTGCTCTGTGGACAAGTGTGGCCCGGCGCAGTGTGAGTAGTTGGCAATCCTTTCACAAACACCAAAAAGCACGTACTGATTCTGGCAAGCTCCTCAAGGAGATTCTGCTCCAAGTCCGCCTAATGAAAGAAAAGTAACGGTGAGCCGACGCCGAGACTCGAGTTCTCCAGCTCCAAAGTCGGTATCTCTGGGCCTTATGCCACATCCTCTCCCTATTGGATGACACCTATATCGAGCTATCAATCAATCAATCAATCAAAAACCACTTTATTCGATTAGTAAAAATCATAAAGTATACTTAACATAATACAAAATAGTGTCAGAGTTTGATGAATTCTCATTAAAAAACAATTTAAATACAATTACACAGAAAAATCCGTTTGTCTATAATCTATACATACAAAGGTAATACCAGAATTTCATAGATTTGCGGCAAATAGAAAAACGATTTTACAAATAAATCAGTTTATCCCTTTCAATGTAATTCAATATGTAAGGTGATCCGGCGCCATTTGGACTGCCAATCTAGTTTTCCTACTTCGAATAGATGCAACAAGGAAGCTTGCAACACCAAACATGACTACCGGGAATTCCATTCGTTGTAAATAAAGTAGTGCTGGTTTAACCTGCAAACATCCCTTGTCTTTTAACAATGGAAAAATAAACTTTAGCCTACCCCCAATATAAAAGGGCCAAAAAAACATGAAATGTATCGTGTCTTGGAGTGAGTGGTCATCACACTTACAAGGTGCAGCATCCTCCGGCCTACTCCACCCCTTAAGATCACTTAATAACAAATGAATCTGATTAAATCGGAATTTCGTTAGCAGCCATCGGTGAAAGGGAATCGTTACAATAGTAAGATATGGTTGAATGGATAGAGACGAAATAAGCAGGTAATGTGCCCTTACCATCGTTTTTCTTAATTCTACCGCTTCCCGCTCCAGCTCTCTAATCTTTGTGAAATTAGTTTTAACCCAGTTTAGGTCAGCTTTTATCAAATCCTCTGGCTTTGTATAAATCTCTGGACGCCCCAGGATCCTAGATGTTATTTTAATAAAGGACAACCATTGGATTGCCTTAGCTTTCTCTAGTTTCATACAGTCCCTAAAGATCTTATGGTTCAGGGTAAGATAGGGGTTCAACCAAGTTCTAATCCATAATAAGATAGGGGCCATGTTTATTATGTCTGAAATATAGCCCTTACCCAACTCAAGGTGGACCGCAAAGGTGGCCGTTGATTGGGGTAGAGCTAAAAGGGCACGGAGGAATTTATTTTCCTCTCTCTGGATGGAATCAGTTTGTTTATAGCCCCATACCTTGCAATTGCGATAGTTTTTGCTTTGTATATGGATAAAATCGCTTCACACGGTTTACCCCCCAGCCTCTTAGCGAAGCCTAGTATTGCAGCGGACGATCTTCTCACAGCTGTAACTTTAGTGGAAAGTTGAGGGACCCAAGACCCTTTGTCGTCAAACACGACCCCCGAGTACGAAAAGACTTTCACTCTGGAGATTTCAGAATCATTACAGTAAAATGTTTTAATACTGTTCTTTCTTGAGCCCAGTGACATCACATGCGATTTCCCGTTGTTAATCACTAAGTCCAATGATTTCATAAAATCACCAAAGGAATTAAGTAGTCTTTGTAACCCTAATGGGGTCCGTGCTAATAAAACGGCATCATCCGCGTATAGGAGTACTGGGATGGGTGTTCCTCCCATACGCGGAATGTCTGCTGTCGCCATTGCCAAATTATCTTCCAGGGAGTTAATGTATAAAGTAAATAACATTGAGGCCAATATGCACCCTTGGCGCACCCCCCTTCCTGATTTAAACCCTGCCGTACATTTCCCCTCCTGTGTCATCCTTATAGATGCAGTCAGATCCCTATGTAACTCGGCCAGAGAATACACCAATGCCCGATCAAAGCCTAGATCCAGAAGCATGGTCAACAGCCTCGACCTATTAACTAGGTCAAAGGCCGTGGACAGATCCATAAAGCCCAAAAAAATTGAGCCCTTAGCAGCGACCGTATATTTATTTATTATTAAATGTAAATTAAGACATTGGTCCTCCGTGCCTCTGCCAGCTCTAAAGCCGTATCGAGCTAGTTAGTGTGTCCCCCTCATGTCATTGCCTGTTTTGGCTTGTTTGCCGTTGACCTCAGCATGAGGAATCTCTCATTGCTAGAGGCTCTCACTGGCACAAGCTGTCTTTGTGGCATGGCATCCATCTTCCTGGGGCACCCAGTACGCTGACTATGTTAAGTTGTATTTATAAACCTGCAGTGCCCTTATAATTTAAACTTCATTCCTGACTGGTGCCGTGCTGGCGTTGCCTTCTGTACTTTAAGAAGCAGAACGTCTGTTCCATTCCAGTACCACCAGATGCTGTAACTCCGGCGGCTTTTCCTCTGATTTCACTTGTGTGTCAGTCACTCCCCGCTGGTACCTGCCTCTGAATGTTGCTCTTTTTCTCCCCTAGATCAAGCTTGCAACCCATCCCCACCCCCTTACCTCTGTCTTCCCTCACCTTGGAATAACTTCACTCTACAAACCAAATCCCTCAAACGTATCTGGCTACGGGAAAGGTACCACAATGCCCATTGCCCACATTGAGTCTCTCAGATTTGCAACCCGACAAACAGCGGACCCAAGAGCGTATGGTGCCACTAGGCCAAGGAATTAGTGAATACTGTGCTATATAAAAAACATAATCAAACTGAGTGATCCCGGCCAAATCACTTCCTCTACAGCTGCCTAAATTGCCTCAGTGAACTGGGAGTGATTGAAGCTGGATTTTTTTGCAATTTACAATAAAAAAGCAAGTGTTGTGCAACCCTCCAGTCTCCCTAAACACGTGAGGTGACACAAGCAAGCCGCACCTGGCGCTCCCCTGACACTCTGGGGTCAATTAGGATGGGACCGTCCGCCACAGGGGCGGAGGTCCCGTGCCTCGAATTAGGATGCCCCCGCCACAGTGGCAGGTGCATCCCGCATTTTTAACATTGCGCCGCAATGCTAAAAATGCATGTTGTGCGTTTCAAAGCACAACATGACAGGCACCGAGCAGTGCCTGCCATGTTGTATTTTGAAACGCAGGGGGGTACCATAGGTACCCCCCATGTGCACCCCAACCCCCGCTTCACCCTGGGGGCCCGCAACGGGCCCCCAAAGCAAAGACTGTATGCCTTTTCGTGGCAGCATTGGTCTTCCCGTCTGCCGCGGTCCCCTCCGTCATTGTAATATGGCAGGGGGAGATAGGTGGAGGAAGGGCACTGATGGCGGACGGATCGCCGGCCACCGCCTGCATGGCGGTGGCGATCCGTCCGCCATCCTAATCGGCCCCTCTGTTTGATCTTGGCAAACTCTTCCCGCCTAAGGTAGCAAACCTGTGGTAATGCAGCCATGATCTCAAACAGGAGGCATATCTCTGTGACTAAAATACCAAAGTTGCTTGGTTGTAAAGTACTGAATTAGGAGCTCCCAGCTTTTTTTTTAAAGGGGGGGGAAGGTCGGTCTTCCGCCCCACTCCCTGACATCAGATTACCTGTTTCCTGAGTTTACAACTAAACACAAGTACTTTTCAAACTTGCTGCGCAGTGTTTTACTGCTGTGAACTGCTTTGATCTGTAGCCCGTGTTGAATTAAGCACCCAGGGCAGTACTCTCATCTGTGGTGTAGCCATTTTGAATCCCAACAAAGCCAACACACCCTTTCATCTTCCTGATGCGGATAAAAAGAGCAAAAGTGAGTTTGGAAAGAAGGAAAGCATGTTTATTTGCAGAGACGGCTTGGTTGGATACATCTGTGAAATATTGGTTAATGGGGCCCTCGAGTTTAGATTAAAAAAAGAACAGCAACAATAGGCTTCTGGAATGTTCTATTGTTTCGTGATGTCATCTGAGGTTTAGAGATCTATTGTGATGTCATTCACTGTAAGGCCCCTTTAAAGTAAGGTATTAGTGCTTACTGCAGATTACTTGATTCTAACAACTTCATAACTATAAGAAGACTTGGTTGTGCCTTATACTTCAAATACATTGTGAAATCTTTAACCGAGGATTTGTTTACACTGGTGAATGACACAACTAGGTCAGTAAGATTAGTTTCTTGGGTAACATTGGTTACTGTTTACCTGTGGAAACAGTAACTAAGAGTGCGTATTGAAATGCTTTACATGAGCACCAGTTACATTACACAAGGACAAATTCATTCATGGGGAGATTATTAGAAATGATTTGCCCAAAATCCCAGGATGTTGAGCCGACGTCAAGATTCAAACCAGGATATCCAGATCCAGAGTTTTTTTGCAGAGTTTTATATAGCCCAAACTTGACCCGAATCCGAATCAGATATCAGAGCGCTTTACATAGCACCAGTTACGTTACATGAGGACACACATTCATTTTTGTTCGGCACGGGGAGATTAAGTGATTTGCCCAGAATCACAGGATGTTTTAGCGTCATTAGCGAGACTCCCAGTTCCCCAGGACCGAGGTCGAGCACCCTAGCTGTTAGGCCAACTCCTCTCCCGTGTTGGCAGCTTTGGTTGTTATGCCACATCCATATAGTCGCTCCCCTCTTGCACCTGCCTCTGAATGTTGCTCTTTCTCTCCTAGATCAAGCTTGACAAACCCTCCCCACCCTCTTACCTCCGTCTTTTCTTACCCTTCAATAGAAGTATTATTTGAAATAACGTCACTACCATATCATTGCATATTAGTCATTTGTATACGCATGCGTGCACGCCTCAGCCTCCCTGCAGCTTCTCTTGTATAGCCCAGCATGGGCTACCTTGTATGGCATTCAGTGTTCTGCAGAGCTTATATATATTCAGGTACCCACTTTTCAGAGTACCGATTTCCTGAAAATGCCTGTAGTCTCCCATTAAATATACTGCCATAGTGCTGAGAGGTGCAGGTACTCTCCACTTCAAATTAAATCTGGTGAGAAATTATACATTTTATAACTACGCGTCTTTCAATTTTTCCCGTGAAACGTTTGCATTTTAAAAGCACTGTTTTGATTCTCCCACTGAAAGCACATTTTTATTTCCAAGCACCGAAGATGATCTCACAAGGCCGAAAATACAGCAGCCTTGAGGGAACGCGCAATGCCTTTAAAGAGAAACAATCAAGAAAACAAAACGGGAATACAAGCCAGCTGAGGATCAATTCCATGTTAATTCCATCAAAGCCAAGGTGACAAAGCTTGCTGTCCTGAAAAGTCAGTATATAAAGGGGTGGTCCCAGTAAGTATAATATCAAAAAGTGTTAATGTAATAAATTATAATGGTAGTCACGAGGTAAATCCAAGTAGAGGTTTATTTATAAAGTTACAGGATCATAGTTGTTGGTTACAAGCAGAATGATGGTTGGTTCAAGATGAATTCAAGTTAGTTCATGGCTAATTCAAAGCCCCACCAGGAGCTGCATCTTCACAGCTCAGCCCACTCACTCCAACAGTCACTCTTCCAGTCCACCAGGCATACCAACATTCCACACTGTCATCAAGCATTCTAAGGTTCCATACATACACACATGCAAAATGGCTGAGCTGCTGTAAACGTAAGCTCAACAGTTAACAATCAGGACAAATTGAAAAACAAATACTTAAGAAAACAGATCAGAACACAATTTAACGTTCACTGTTATTTAAACACACTGACACTAATCATAGGTTATTCAAACAGAACCATTGAACATTAAATACATCACTGGTAATGGTGCCCAGGGGAAGGGGTAGGGATGGGAAAGTTTGCTGATTCGTACACAAACTCGGCACATGACAAACGCAACCTGACAACATATGAGCAGAATTGTGTACCAAACCAAGACCAGACATCAATGATATTCCTCTTCTAATAGCAGATCTGACTTTGTGGGTGGTTCTTCTCTGAGAGACCATCAAGAAATACTAACAGCAGCTGGAGAATTTTGAGCGTGGGCTATTTTTCTGCTCATTGTTGCATTTATTTCTAATGCCAAGAGCCTTTAAGGCAATTGATTTCTGATTTATTGAACTGTGCTTTATTTTTGCCTTATGTATCAAACTTTAATATTTTAATAAATCTTCCCTGTTTTCTCAAAGTTGCTGATCTTAAACTTCCTTTTATGAATCAGTACTTTATTAGATCTTGCCTATGCAGCGCGCATAGCCACTGCTTCACTTTTACAGGCAAAAACGTCCACGCGTTGCATTGCTTTCATTGGCAACGTATGCATGTTTGGCGATTCCCTTGCAGGAGCGAGCTTTTAAAACCATCTGTTAGTAATTAACAGATGGTTCCTGCTCACTCCCGCAAGGGAAACAGGCGCTGGCCTCCTCCTCTATCCCCTCCCCCTGCTGCCTCCTTTCAGCACGAGGCATGCACGCTTGTTTATTTGGTTATTATTCCGGCTTGCTTAGCTAACACAGCAAGTCGTGCTCTGCAGCTTTACGATACAATGAGCTGTAAAGTGTTTAAATGGCTATTTTATTTCCGCTTGGTAATCATTTTCCGCGGTTCGTGACTTTGCGGTCGGCAGCACTTCGGTAAGCAATAGCTCCGCTATTATTTTGCTCTTACGAAGCATGTTATCACGAGTATTTCACAATATGCTTCGCGCACTCACAGCCAAGACGGGTGATTATAACTGGTGCACTTTTGTATTGTTTAGAAGCTGCGCACTTGAGCGCATCACAGATATATGAAAATACGGGACGGTGGGGTCTCGTAGAATCTGTTTTAACATTGCATCATACTTTTACATTTGTTTGATGCACTATTTGGCATGTGCTTGTATATGGCGAGCACTAAACACACTTTTAGGTGGTGTGCTTTATACGGAAGCCGACGCTTCTTACTGACACATACGAGCATGCATGAGATAGTGCTACGGTGAAGTGTTTATGTTGACGTCGACTTGGGCATTTGCTTGATGTTAGAAGGCAATTACTATGGACTGTAGTTTAGACCACTGCGTTTCTAATGCTCAATTTAATACTGCTCATTTTATCGACTCTGAAATATTAAAAGCAAAGCCTGCCACTACTACACGCAGAGATATATTACCATCAGACTGGGATTGTTGAAAGTATGAGATGATTTTAGCCAAAAAAACTTTGTCTCTAAAGGCAGTCTGGTTTGGCTCTTTTACTGCCATTTGTAGATTGAGACAGAAAACCTCTTAAACTTTTCACATTTGTTTAATTTTTCATTTGTTTATTTTCAAGCATGAATTAATTCAGGGACACTGAAATTACACAGCAGTGAAGTGTGCGATTATATTGCAGGATTGAGTAAAGTAGGCAGCAAGGTCTGGCAAAACGTGCGGCATACATGCAGCAGAACAGTACAGCGTTGAACAGTATAGCGCAGTTCATATTTAATACATTTATTTAGTGTCTTACTAGGAATTTTGAGTGCTCTGTTGAATTAATGGTAGCCTTGAGAACCATGTCTGACGGTATGTAGTAATAGTGAAATAAAAGCACTTATAAAAACACTTATAAGGTCCCAGAGGCAAGACCTTTTGGCTATGCCAATGCTTGTTTTTTCTAATTGACTGTATTTTTGCAATGTTGTTTTGAAGTTTGTCTTTAGCAACACATCGATTCACCCATTTTGAAGGTTAACACCGTCCCCTACCCCGCATCCAGGTGATACGATCATGCAGATTATCTAAGAGATAGCGTGGCCACAAAGTGCATGTGAAATCAACTGAACCAGTAATAAAGGCAGAAACCATTACATCCTCACTGTAGATGGCCACCCTAGAGTAAAATTAATGCCAACGGTTCTTGCTACAAAGTCTTCATACCTACTGCCGGTGTTCTGAGGAGCGCTGTACCCCCATAGAGCTCTGTACCCCCTACGTCACGGGGGTGCAGAATTCCACAGAATCGGCCTATCTGCCGTCGCTCCCTCATCGAGTTTTGTACCCCCCTAGATTAGGGCTTGCGATTTATATTATGCAGGATACGTGACTTGTTTTTCGAAATGGAGTTAACCCTTCGCGAATCTTTACAAGTAAAGGATCAGTAACTGATTCGACCAGCCTCGCCCTCGCCACCGTTCCACGCATCCGCAGAGCCACCGCCGGAGGAAGATCCTTCTCACACCTGGCAGCCAAGACATGGAACTCCCTCCCCATCCACCTTCGGCGACCCCAGGACCACCTAACCTTCAGGAAGCTACTCAAGACCTGGCTTTTCGAGCAGTAGCGGACCCCTCTCCCCCAGCGCCTTGAGACCCTTACGGGTGAGTAGCGCGCTATACAAATATCATGATTGATTGATTTTGCTCCATCGTTCCATTACTACAGCCCTTTGCAACTCGCAAATATTAAGGGGCACACTTTTAACTGCATCCTCCTATATGTGATTAGGAAAGGGTTGCAAAAGCCCTTTTGCGTGTTAGAATGCAATCCCCGACCCGCTTTTGTACATTAGGAAAAAGTGCTTTGCTGTCTTAAACCAGTGTTTTGTGAAAACTGCCTTGTACATAGGGTCCTTTCGTATTGCTAAGTATGTTGTCCTTGGTGATGTAAATCTCGCATCTCAGCTGAAATAAACACAACCCGACAATGGAGCAGCTCGATGCTTTTCGTATTTTGTATAAGCCATGAATGTGTCTAACATTTCAAAGGAAAGGCGTCTCCTCCTTGAACTTTCCATCGGGCACGAGGCGGGCTCTGCAGAACAGTGGCGCAGCAGCAGCCGCAGCGCACAATGCCAGGGCATGTTTGAATAGAGCATGCGCAAATGCAAAACGTTAGGGGGTACACGGAATGATGGTGGCCATGGTGTGACATTTTGTATAAGCCATGAATGTGTAACATTTCAAAGGAAAGGCGTCTCCTCCTTGAACTTTCCATCGGGCACGAGGCGGGCTCTGCAGAACAGCGGCGCAGCAGCACCCGCAGCGCACAATGCCAGGGCATGTTTGAATAGAGCATGCGCAAATGCAAAACGTTAGGGGGTACACGGAATGATGGTGGCCATGGTGTGACATTTTGTATAAGCCATGAATGTGTAACATTTCAAAGGAAAGGCGTCTCCTCCTTGAACTTTCCATCGGGCACGAGGCGGGCTCTGCAGAACAGCGGCGCAGCAGCACCCGCAGCGCACAATGCCAGGGCATGTTTGAATAGAGCATGCGCAAAAAGAAAGGGGGGCTGCTCGGCCCCCACGTATGCATGGCGGGGCGGGCCCCCACCTGCAGCCATTGGGTCGCGCCCCCCGCGACCCGGAAGCACTATCGGTGTTTCCGGGCCGTGGGGGGCGTGGCTTGCAGTTTATATGCCCGGCGAGCGCGCGAGACGGTCTCTTTGTCCCCGCGCTCGCCCTAGACAACAGCTTCGCTCCCCCCACCAGGGCCGGGGAGCCTTTAATTTTATTCTTTATATTTCAGGTTAAGGTTCCCGACGAGCAGGAGTTTGTGATTGGGACCGGCAGGTTGAGCCGAGCAGTCCGACGTGGGACCCGGTATTAATCCCGGTGGCTGCAGTGTTCGTGTTGCCAGGGGGCGAGCAAGCGGTCAGCAGAGCGGTAATTCGGGACATACGAGTGTTTATCCCTTCGAGGGGAGTCGAAGGGGAGGGTCGATTTGTGTGTTTCACGGAGGGGAATTTAGTACACAGTTATCGTCACAAAAGCGAAGCAGGCTTATCCCCGGCAGCAGTTGGATGGGAGACCTCCAGTAAGATACTCTAGCAGGAGGATAATTGTACTTTTAAACGCTGGGAAATTTTGGTGCTAGAAGTACACAAGGGACATTGTTGGAGTCCTCGTTTTTGCATAGGCGGTATTTACAACATTGTGTGTGTAATACAGAAAGGGTTGCAGATATAATTTGGTTATGGCTGCATGGGGCGCGAGAGGCTCTAAAGTAGAACGCATGTTACAAACGATGATGCACAGGATGGAAGCAATGGACAAAAGGTGGGGGAAAGTGGATGCGCTGGGGAGGACTGTGGCTGAGATGGGTGAGAGGCTGGAGGCTAGCACGGGGAGCAGGCCTAAGCGAACGATAATACCACCTAAACCTAGAGGAGACTGGGAGGTCCCCCCCGCGCGCGGTAGGGCCAAAAAAGGATGCAAGGGGCGAAATAACCCCAGACCGGGTGGGGAGTCACCAGTAACAGGGCCAGACGACGCGCCAGCACCCGCCCCAGCACCCGCGCACCCCGTGATTACCCCGTTAGTGCCAGCAACCCCAGTGATTGCACCGGCGGAACAGGCTCCAGCCACGCCGCCGGTGATGGTGGTGCCAGCAGTGGTGCCACAGGGGAGTCCAGCAGGCCAAATCCCGGGAGTGGGGCCGGTTCCCCCGGAATTGGAAGCCCAGATAGCGGCGCTGGTCCCATGGTTGGGGATAGGGGGTGTTTTACCGGCCACAGCAGATCCCTTAGCAGAGGCACAGAAGGTGGTGGCCCGAATTATGACGGCGAGGGCAGGGGGTAACACGTCAGGCACCCCGATTTCTCCCCCAACAGGCGCAGCAGATGATGGGGAAAAGAATAAGATTATTGAGCCTACACGGAGTGCGGAAAGTGGTAAGGAAGTTGCTTTACCCCTTTTGGGGGTAGGCTCGCTGCCATGCAGGGGGGAGGACCTGGCCCAACACGTGGCTCAAGCTGTGAAAGAGTGCATCTGGGCAGACAAATTTATCAATATGTTTTCCTTGCTCATTGATAACAGAGAGTGGGAGTACGCAAAGACCCAGAAGGATATGTTACTGCCTAGCGAGTGGCGATCCCAGTTGTTGAAGTTTAGGGTGGAAGAGACCCTCAGTAACTGGCTCAAGGCGTTTTCAGTATTTGTAGCAGTAATCGCTGAGCATACACCAGGGATGCAGGCCCAATTGGCTTGTTACCAGAGTAGGATCATAACGTTTAGCGAGAAGCATGGGGAGGCATGGAAAGAATATGATATTGCCTTTAGGAAAGCCAAGGAATTTAACAAATCTCTAACCTGGGACAAAGTTGACTCGGCATCATGGCACTCGCAGTTCTCGGGAGGGCAGGCGCCGGGTGGGGCCAATACTTGGAGTAAAGGGTACCCCTACAGGCCGCAACAGCATTTCCAACAGCCAGCCCAACACTCAGGCCAACAGCCCTTTCATGCGGGGCTTGGGTGGGACCCGTCCAGCAGACCCAGGGGCAATGAGGGAGGAAAGGGGTATGCTGGGACTTTAATAAGGGGGCATGTACTAGGGCCCCGGGCACATGCAGATTTAAACATGCATGCGCCAGCTGTGGGCAGGCTTCCCACACTGAAGCCAACTACAGGGGAAAAGGTCCTCAGAGCGGTAGGGGGAGGAGGAGACCAGAGTAGGTCTTGTCACACCCAGGTTGCCCACACCCCTATTGACATATCAGTGATGATCCCATGGCTGAATAAATACCCAGACCATGACTCTGCCAGGTTACTACAGGGAGGTTTCACGCATGGATTCAGGATTCCAGCCGCAGGCTATGAGGGTAGGCCACAGTGCAGGAACCAACTCTCAGTTAAACACAACCCGGGCGTAGTGGAGGAAAAAATTGGAAAGGAATTGCGCCTGGGCAGAGTGGCGGGCCCCTTTAACGATATCCCGTCAGCAGATTTTGTGTGTTCACCGCTGGGGGTGGTCCCGAAG
Organism: Lissotriton helveticus; assembly: GCF_964261635.1. NCBI lineage: Eukaryota > Metazoa > Chordata > Amphibia > Caudata > Salamandridae > Lissotriton > Lissotriton helveticus. The sequence continues at coordinate 472,024,208 of NC_136070.1, forward strand.
AAAGATAGGGGTTAATTCAGGCTGATCCATAATCTCTCAGAACCCAGGGGCAATTCATTGAATGATGCAATTGATGATGACATATGCGGCGTGAAATATGCCTCTTTCGACCAAGCAGTGGAGATGTTGAGAACACTGGGGCATGGGGCATTGATGGCAAAATCTGATATTGAATCCGCTTTTAGACTGCTCCCAGTCCATCCCGAGGATCAACATTTATTAGGTTTCACCTTCCAGGGGAAATACTATATGGACAGATGCATGCACATGGTTTGTTCCATATCATGTTCATACTTTGAAACTTTTAGTTCATTCTTGGAATGGGTTGTGAGACGGTCCACTGGACACCGACACGTAATGCATTATCTGGATGACTTCCTCTTCCTGGGGGCGGCGGGCTCACGGGAGTGTGCAAAGGCATTGCAGGACTTTTGCGTGCTGATGCGCGCTTTCGGAGTCCCGCTGGCTCAAGGCAAGACGGTGGGCCCGACTACTTGCCTGGAATTCCTAGGCATCGAGTTGGATTCAGGAGAGGGCTGTTTCAGGTTGCCAAGGGAAAAAATAGCCAAATTCAGAGCAGCCTTGCAACAATGCTTAAGTAAAGAGAAAGTGACATTACAGCAGTTGCAACAGACGGTGGGCCAACTTAATTTTGCATTGAGGGTCTTACCCATGGCACGCCCCTTTTCACGCTCTATTGCCCAGGCCATGAAGGGTCTGAGAGAGAAAAACCACCGGACCAGGTTGTCAGCAGAGGTTCGCCAGGACATGCTCATTTGGATAGCATTCCTGGAGGATTTCAATGGCAGGGTGGTGTGGGGGCCCTCACCTGCGACGTCGGTGGAGTTAGGTCTGTGGACCGACGCCGCCGGCAGCGTAGGCTTTGGCGCCATCCTGGGCAATAAATGGGTGGCGCAGAAATGGCCGAAATGGTGGGAAGAAAATGGGCTGACTGTCAACATAAGTTTCCTGGAACTATTCCCCATTTGGGTGGCATTGATGGTGTGGCCTAGACAATTGTCCAACCGGTCAGTGGTATTCTGGTCGGATAACATGGCGGTGGTCGAGTGTATCAATCAGCAGGCAGCACGTTGTCCCTTGATAATGCGCCTCATGAAAGAAATTGTCATTGCATGCATGAGGTTGAACGTTCAATTCAGAGCCACACACGTCCCAGGGGTGCTGAATAATGCGGCTGACGCCCTTTCTCGCTTCAAGATGCAGGTGTTCAGGGAGCAATTACCAACTGCAGAGGCGTCACCGGCACACTTCCCCACAGCACTCTGGCAGATTGGTGCCCCCGACTACAGAACCTCGTGGCAACGAGCCTAGCCCCCAGGACCAGGTCGGCCTATGAAGGGGCGTTCAGGTCGTATTCTGAATTTCTGGGGCAAGAGTGGGAAGAGACTTGGGAACAGGAAGCGAGCTTCACTCTCTATTTAGAATCAATGCGCAAGGGGGGGCGGTCAGCAGCCACAGCTAATAGACACAAGGCGGCGGTGTCATTCTTCGCACAAGTAAAGGGCGTCAGGGATCCCACAAACAGCTTCTTTGTGCGAAAGGCATTGAGAGGGTGGCGGCGGGGGTGACTGCTAGAACGATTGGCGAAAGTACTGGTTGCCCCTTTGTCCAGATTTCAATTCCAAAGGGTATTGGCAATGGCTATTAGAGAAGCAGGATTGGACCCCAAGGAATTCGGTACCCATTCATTCAGGATTGGGGCGGCGACAGAAGCCGCGGCTAGAGGTTTGCAGTCAGGCAGTATAAAAAAGAGCGGAAGAAGGTCTTCTGACGCCTATAGGCGCTATGTGCGGCTGCACATGCTGTGAGGTGGTAACATTTCCCAAATTGACATTTGCCTTGTTGTGTGCTTCCCTTCCAGTTTCCCGGATCTGCCACGCAGGACGGGAAATTGCGCAAAGTCACCCGACGCCCACACCAACAAGGATGCATCGCCAGGAGGAGCAAGAGAAGAAGCGGATAATATGGGTTGTAGGTCATTCTTATGTGCAATGTGCTAATCATGCTTTTATTTCAGGTGGGTTTAGACGGCGGGCGGAGGCACAGGGGTCCAGGGTGACCTTTTTCAGTAGAGGGGGACTCCGCATTAGTCAGCTAAGGGGCTATATGACTCAGTTGTTGCAAACACACACGCCACCACCCTCAGTGGTAATACTGCATTTGGGGGGGAATGATCTGGTGAGACTGAACAAAAGGGTTTTGGTGGAAGAGATAGTCTCCGCGGCTGGGTGGATAGCTAGGGAATTGCCAGGGTGCACAATAGTGTGGTCCCACCTCATACCACGACTACAATGGAGGGGGGTCAACTCAGTAGCGGCATTGAACCACTCGGTAAAGAGGGTCAATAACAAGTTGGGGAAACTCTTTCGCACCACAGTACTACAGAACATACCGCACGGATGCATCTGGGGCAGCCAATTTTACTTGAAGGACGGGGTGCACCTTACTGAGGAGGGCAATGACTTATGGGTGAGAAATATAATGGCATGGATTGAGAGTTCTGGTAAGTAATCATGACCTTATAAGCGTAGGGAGGTTTTGTGGGGGGGCCAGATAGCCGGTTGACTATGCTGGCCCGTGGCGGTAAGGTCATAATCGGTGAGCCCAATTGGAGGTCCTTAAGGGGGGGGCGGCACCATTAGCATATGGGCTCGCCCAGGGGGAGGGGCCACTGGTATCTCCCAGGGTACCTCTCAGAACTCCAGGGGCAGGATATACGTTGGCTTACAGCGGTGCGGGGGAGGGAGCAACGCTCTATCCTTTTGTGGAGTAGCCACCCCGCACATACACTATGATGTCGGTAAATGACGCGAGTGTAAGGGCCCTCCTATCAGGGGTTAAATGGAGTTCCCGGTGTGTCCGAGGGTAAACAGGGTACAGACTCTCTTGGTGAACGGGCCCTCGTGGGGCATGCGCACTCGGTCGGGAGAGTGCAGCAGATAAGGATCGGACACCGGTTAGCGACCTTGCCGTAGGCCCAGTAATTATAAAACTGCAAATGATGTGAAATTAGATTCGGTTAGGAACACGCTGTATTAGACAATTTGTTAAGGTTAGCCCTTTCAGACATGTCTATCACACTGTAATCTATTGTGGATATTTGCCGTTTTATAATTGTGTAAAATACCGTTTTTAATTTTGACAATTTTAATTTTGTTTTCATATTTAATAAATACGGCCGGGGGACTTCCAAAGACTCCAACTGTTTCCTCCAGTTCATTTCATTGTGCTTTATCTGTGTCAGGTGGGGGGGGGTGGCCGGTAGTCCCTGCCCATGAAGAAAGGGGGGGCCGCTCGGCCCCCACGTATGCATGGCGGGGCGGGCCCCCACCCCCACCTGCAGCCATTGGGTCGCACCCCCGCGACCCAGAAGCACTATCGGTGTTTCCGGGCCGTGGGGGGCGTGGCTTGCAGTTTAAATGCCCGGCGAGCGCGCGAGACGGTCTCTTTGTCCCCGCGCTCGCCCTAGACAACAGCTTCGCTCCCCCCACCAGGGCCGGGGAGCCTTTAATTTTACCCACCCACCATCCCTGATACCTTTGGATTGGAGTCTTTTTTTGTGGCTAGCCATTAAGTAGTGTAAGGAATAATGGTTATTGGCATAGGTTAACGTGCAATTTTCATTCCTTAGGCCTTTTTTCCCTAGAACAGGCAAAGTTGATTTACCGTGTACAGTGGTTGTGTGATTAATTAAAGTTTTTCCTCAGGCCTTTTTTCCCCAATTAGTAGCAATATATTGTCGTATTTATTATATCGGTCAGGCGGTAAGGTCATAATCGGTGAGCCCAATTGGAGGTCCTTAAGGGGGGGGTGGCACCATTAGCATATGGGCTCGCCCAGGGAGAGGGGCCACTGGTATCTCCCAGGGTACCTCTCAGAACTCCAGGGGCAGGATATACGTTGGCTTACAGGGGTGCGGGGGAGGGAGCAACGCTCTATCCTTTTGTGGAGTAGCCACCCCGCACATACACTATGATGTCGGTAAATGACGCGAGTGTAACGGCCCTCCTATCAGGGGTTAAATGGAGTTCCCGGTGTGTCTGAGGGTAAACAGGGTACAGACTCTCCCGGTGAACGGGCCCTCGTGGGGCATGCGCACTCGGTCGGGAGAGTGCAGCAGATAAGGATCGGACACTGGTTAGCGACCTTGCCGTAGGCCCAGTAATTATAAAACTGCAAATGATGTGAAATTAGATTCGGTTAGGAACACGCTGTATTAGACAATTTGTTAAGGTTAGCCCTTTCAGACATGTCTATCACACTGTAATCTATTGTGGATATTTGCCGTTTTATAATTGTGTAAAATACCGTTTTTAATTTTGACAATTTTAATTTTGTTTTCATATTTAATAAATACGGCCGGGGGATCGTGAGATCCCCCGACTTCCAAAGAATCCAACTGTTTCCTCCAGTTCATTTCATTGTGCTTTATCTGTGTCAGGTGGGGGGGGGGGTGGCCGGTAGTCCCTGCCCATGTGCAAAACGTTAGGGGGTACACGGAATGATGGTGGCCATGGTGCGACGTCATGTTCCGTAATGTGCGCATGCGTACAGAGCTCGATAGGGTACAGTGCTCTATAGCACACCGGGTCAACAGCTTTGTCTTGTTCCTAATCTGGCTGAAACTCCAAAAAAGCGTAAAACGACTTTCCATAGTAGAAAGAGAATTTAATGGATTACTATCGCTACCTCACTAATGCAATTTCTTGGGCACCCCCTCTTAGAGAAAACTGACAAGCTAAATGAAGAATAAGAACCAATGTATTAAAAAGGTTTGTGGGCCGAATATGCATTATCATAACAATCAATTTCAGCAAAAGGCTGACACTAGAGGAGCGTCTGCCTTGCAACATTGTATTTGCATGAGGTGTTACTGACTTCCTCCTATGCTACAAGACTGCACAAAAACTCTCCTGCGCGAGTAATTGTGGAGCAGAACAGCAGTGGAATATCGTATCCTTAGAGGCAGACATTTAAAAAAAAACGTAACTATAAAGATTCAGGTTAATTTAGTTACCTCTTTAAAGGCTACCTGCAGTTTAATTAAATATGATTTTGTTTATTCCCATTATTTTACATACAGTTCCACCAAACATTTTCAGCCATCCATTTAAGGCAACTATTACAGCAAAAGATCTATGTTACGTTAATATATGCATGTGTGTGTGGTAGAAAATTAGTTTGGGTGGAGTTTTTGCTACACAAAGCACCACTGTAAGGGTATGGTTGCTCCAGCATGAGGGAGAGAGCACAAAGGTCAGATATTGAGATACTGGTGCTTTGGGGCTTTATTGGGTCCTTCGGGATTAATAATCCCACAGATCTCGTACATTCTATCTGGCCAAAGGGCATAGGCTCTGCAACAAAAAATACATCACATCATGACACACGGGCTCACACAGCCTTCATTCTGCTATAACTTTAAGAGCGAGCTTCCTTTGACGGCAAATACACTGATTAAATGATTACCTGGGCGGAACTGCTTCACCACAACAAAGCACTGCCGAGTCGTATTGAAGATAAGGATCGAAACACTAAGAGGGAAAAAAACAGATAATCTGAAGAAGCAGCGATATTACTGCCAGCACAACTTTTTAAATTGGATGCTATGCATGAAAATAGCTGTTTTCCACCCATCATAGAAAATATTAACAAGCAACCCAGGTCAATTTGAAGACACATGCATTAGCGAATAAAGTTATAGACAGTAAGCAAAGCTTACAGGAAAAATATCCATGATTTCCACCGCACTAAAGCTTTTACCAATACACTTAGCTATAAATGCGAGCCAATGAATTTTAGAAAGCAGCTGGGAAAGTAGCCCAAAACCGAAAGCATCCTCGAGAGTGCTTAATGGTGGTTCTGCTCAGGAAGAGAACAGTAATTTTATCTCTGCCAGAGTGCCTTTATCAAGATGTAAGAGATGAGCAATAAAAATTCAGAGCTCACTGTTCTATACCATTAAAAGACATTATGCAAGACAAAATGATAAGGACTTTGATAATGACAAAGTCAAAAAGATGTTATTTACCTTCCTTGTTAACAATGTCACAGAAATCCACTCTTCTCCAAACCAGTTCATTCCTTAATCATATTCCAACAGATTATATTTAGGCCCCAGCAAACGTTTAGATATGCCAGCTAAATTTGTGATATTCCCAAATTTCGCATTAGGCGAAATTAGTGAAATTTCTAAAAATTCCACTTGAGTGAGCACCTGTCTTAACCGCACGGGTGCTCAGGACGAACTGGAACCATCTTCAGCCACAGTGGGAGTGTGCCGAGGATGGTTCCAGGCTGTCCCCCACATGGCACCCCGCAACACGGATCCATTGGAGGGGCAGCAGAAGCGCTTCCGCTGCCATTTCCAACTCCCCCTCATCGGCGATCTGATGACATCAGCATGAACATAGTGAGCTGACCTCATCAGATGCTGCCGGGGATGCCCTAGAACCCATTTGCTTCCAGGGCGTTTAGGAGACAGGACACCTTTTAGGTAATCCTTCTCTGGGGTGGAGGGGGGGGGTTAGAATGCAGAACACACTCAAGGTGGAAAAGAAAGAGTTTTTCCTTTCCCCTTGTATCAGTCTGTAGTGGATTCCTGCTCCACAATCCTGGGTGGGACGCAATTGTGGAGCATTAACCCACACCGCTAGATCACAAGGGCTTTTTTTTGTCTGTTTTGTTGTTTGGGGGAGTGGCCTCTTGGGCAAGGGTCGCTCTCTATGCGGCAAAATGTTAAATCTATGTTTCGGCCCACCTTAGAGTCTAGTTCGGCCTTTTCAGCCCTCTGAGGAGGGGGGGGGGGGCGGAGGAAGGGGGGGGGTCGAAACTCACTATACACCAGGGCTAATATTTGGCAGATAATTGTGGGGAGCACCCCCTTGGGCAAAGGTCACTCCTTTTGGGGAATATTTTTTTTTGTATTCTTGGAGGGCAGTTCAGTTAAATCCATGGTCCCCTCGGGGGCTAATTCAGTCATTTTTTCAGCCGATCTGCCCCCTCCAGGGGAGGCGGGGGGGGGGTTGGAACTCACTAGACACCAGGGATATTTGTGAGATAATTACGGCGAGCGACATCTTGGGCAAGGGTTGCTCCACTTGGGGGATATTTTGTTTTGGTATTTTGAACCCCGGAGGGCACTAGATACCCCAGGGCAGACAGACCATTTTTAGGCTGATATGCCCAGGTGGGATGGGGGGGAGGGGTTGACTCGAAAGCCTAGAAATCTGGATTAGTTGAAAAAGTTCTGGGGTTTCACTTTTTGGAAGGGATTGATAAGAAGCCATCACTGTATTCATATTGGTCTACTAGCTCCTTGATGGCAACTTCTATATTTACTGCAACTAGAGTCTTGATCGGTAGTTGCTTCCGCTTCGGATTCTGCATTTTGTTGACAATGCTTCAGCATTGCCACAGGATCACCCGAATTGTGACCGTCTTTTCAAGATTCGGTCTCTCCTTGATCATTTATTAGACCCAAACTGAAACCCCTCACCGAAAAAGTGTGCAGTTGTAAAAACAGCTTATCAGTGATGGGTCTGAGTTTGGATTTTCGCTTTCAATACTCTTGCTTTAAACATTTTTATTCACATTGTTGATAACATAAGAACGTGCTAAACATTGAATATATTTCCCCTGTCTTTCAACTTTGTTTTTAGTTGCCCCAGAAGAAGGAATCATCAGATTCCGAAATGCATTGGGCGTACATCACATAAAGAAAATAGTTTTGGATTGTAAAATGATTTTGAAAATGTAAAATGGTGGCAGCATTTATGCCAATTTGTATTATGTATAAAAATAATTTTTTAAGAAATTGGTTATCCTGATTAATAATATATAATAATACTACATACATGTAACGGACAGGACACATTTCAGCAAAGCACACGATAACAAGTTTCCATTAGATGAAACGATTTTTGTTTTGTTTCTTTTTTTCCAAAAAAGGTGTGTACCGTACACTTCCCTTTAGATTGAAAGATCGCCACTTTCTGATTATGTTCCTTCCACATCCCAAAAAACTAACTGTAGGAGATGTAGAGTCTGTACCCGAAGAGGCGTGCGAAAGAAGAGTTGTAGGAGAGTATTATGTACTGCACCGAGTGTCCTTCTAATCCTGAGATATGTGTACCTGCATGTTTTAAATTGTACCACACTCAGCTCAAGTATTGGGAGCAACCATGAGAGCAAAAGTGAACTGACTGGTCTATATTATTTTAATTTTTTTGTTCAGTTTCACGGTTTGCAGTTTTTTGATTTATTTAACTATATCTGTTATATTTGTAGTCATAGTTGGTTTTTCATCTCCTTCAAATTGGTTTGTGTTTTCTTGTTTGTTAAAAAAAAGTGATGTTCACATGTGTAGACTGGTGCTTGGCTGGCGGTATGTGTAGAAAGGCGCTTGGCTGGCGGAGTGTGTCAACTGGAGCTTGGCTGGCGGTGTGTTGACTGGCGTTTGGCTGGCAGTGCGTGGACCGGTGCTTGGTTGTCAGTGTGTGTGGATTGGCCATCGGATGGGCGTGTGTTGCCTGGCCCTTGGCTGGCAGTGTGTATGTTTTGTGACCATCAGCAAGTCACTTCACCATACACACACACACAGCTACCGACATGCCAGTCCAAACATTCCACAAGCTTCCAGGAGGTGGGATTTTTGTGTCTAAACTGGCATCTGGCTGGTGGTGTGTGCACTGGTGGCGTGTATTGTTGGCCTCCGGCTGGTGGTGTGTCTTAGTTGGCATTTGGCTGGCGTTGTGTGGGCTACACACACACACATTACCAACCATATGCCAGTCCAAACACTCTGTCAGCTGCCAGGCTGTGTGATTGTTGTGTCAGTCCTATGGGTGCATCAAAGGGATAGGCCCTTGAATGCCGCTATTTGATCATGTGAGTGTTGCAGTCTGCAGGGCCCGCGGCTGGTGGTGTAAACGGTTTTGTGTGTATCACGCATGAAAGGTGCGTGAATAGCATGTAATGTGGTTGGTGCCCTGATGTGGCTTTACAACTCATGAGATGCGAGTCATTGGTTCAGCATTCTGAACTTTCAATTATTAAAACTGTAAATTTAATTTGTGTAAAATCTTTTCTTAATAAAGTGTTGAACTTTTCACTCACTGTCTTGCGTGGATCCCTCAAAGAATTGGAATCTGCTGGGAGACCCAAATTTCCTGCCACCCTGAGTTCCCACATATCTCCTGATAGAAATGGTACCTCACCTGTGTGGGAGGGCCTAGTGCCCGCAAAACAGTGAGGTCCAAGACACAATGTGGCAACATCAACAAAAGGGGTAGCTGCAGGTTTAGAGCCTGGGTTTGGCAGCCACCCAGGAAAACCTTCAGAAGACAGTCATTTCTGAAAACTAGACACCGAGGGGAATACAGGGTGGTGTGCCTCTCGGGGACCTCTCAGAGGTTTCCTACCCACAATGCCCGGCAAACCTCAAAATCTGACTAAAATTGCACATTTTCCTTGCATTTCTGTGATGTATTCTTCTAAAATCAGAGGGAACCCACAAAATTCCTAGCACCCAGCATTTCTCCACTTGTCCAAATACAAATGCTGCCCCACTTTTTTGGCTAGCCTAGTGCTCGCAACAGGAACAGAGCAAATTGACATCAATGGGAGTCCTCGACAAGGGACACTCTGTGACCTTGGCTTGATCTGTTCCTGTTGCGGGCAATAGGCCCAGACACACAAGTAAGGAACCAATTTTTTCAGGAGACTTGGGGGAATGGTAAGTGGTAGGAAATTAGTTGCTCCCTGCAGATTCCAGAAATTTCCATCACAGAAATGTGAGGAAAATGTCCACACAAGTCACTCCGCCCTGGATTTTCCAAGGTGTCTAGGTTTAAAAAATGTACAGGTTTCCCTAGGTGCCGGTTGAGCTAAAGCCCAAAATCCACAGTTAGACATATTACAAAAAAGGGTAAGGCTTTACTGGAAAAAAGTTGTGTGTGTTGTGTTTTGGCACCTTTCCTGTCGAGGCCACTAGCCCTACTAACACAAGTGAGGTTCAATTTTTATCTTGAGACGTTAGGGGAACACAGAATAGTAGAACAAGTGTTATTAGCAATTGTATTTCTCTGTATTTGTACCTTCCAAATGTAAGCCAGTGTGTAAAATAGAAGAAATTTTGAGTATTGCTCTCGAATTCACATGCTAGTATGGTTACCCACAAATTCAGAGATGTGCAAATAACTACTGCTTCTAAACTTCATATCTTGTGCACATTTTCGAAATACATAGGTTTCCTTGATACCTATTTTACCACACTTTATAATTTACCATATACAATGCTCTATATCTATTACACAATGAAAAGCATTGCAAGGTGCAGATCAGTTGGTGGCTCTTGCTACCTCAGGTTCTTGGAAAATCCGCAAACCCAATGCATCCCTGCAACCAGAAGGGTTTAGCGAATGTAATGGTATGTTACTTTTATAAATAGGGCATCGTGAAGAGAAGTTACAAATTAAAACATTGCCACTACTGGACAATTTGTAGTACTAATTTTAAAAAATGTGTTTATTCAACAATTAGTTTCCTTGAGAAAACCTTGAGGCATCTACACAAACGACCCCATGCTGAATTCAGAATGTTATCTACTTTTCAGCAATCCATAGCTCTCCACAATTTCACAGTGGTTTTCATCACAAACTGGAAGCAGTTTAAAACACAAAAACTAGGAAAAATGGGCTACATCTTTGAAAAATGCAAAAATGGTGTAAAAAATGTTTTTGCTTCAGCTCTGCATGTTTCTGAAAGCTGGGAAAATGCTGATTTCAGCACAGCAAATCCTTAGTTGATGCCAATTTTTAGGAAAAAAGACACTTTTTTGCAGAACACTTTTCTTTTGTCTATTTTCTCAGTCCCTTCCAGGGGAATCCACAAACTCTGGGTACCTTTAGAATTCCAGGATGTTGGAAAAAAAGGATGTAAATTTGATGTGGATAGCCAATGTGGAAAAAAAAGATATGGCGGCCTAAACGCAGACTATTCCAAATATCCCCAAAAAGTTTTAGGACTGCTGTGGGTGGGGGGTTAGGAGTGGAGGTCTAGCAGTGAAATATCAACTGTAGAGTCCTCCCTAGCCCGGGTACCCGCCAAGGACTAAACCACACACGGTGCTTAGTATAACATGTACTTATTCTTCTGCTTGTAACTGCAAACTCAACAATCTATACCTGCATTCACTTAACTTCACTCTAACACTTACCTTACAGCTCTAAGAAGTGCTTCAGGAGCCAAAACGGTCCCGCCTTGCTAACTCACACAACACTACATCTTCCACTCCGTTAGATTAAAAAATCTTTTTTCACAAACATATCTATAATTATAGCTCTATGATAAGTGTTTGTGGTGCTCTGATCACACGTCCTGAGCATGTCATCGGAAACTGGGGACAGGCAGTAGAAGTAACCATGATCTGCGAAGGCGAGCTAGGAGCAACCGCAGTCAGGGAGTTTTCATTTGTCCTTTTAGACCCAGTATCTACATTGACTTCATGTCGACCAATAAGCCACATGTCGGAATTGCAAGGAATCTAGCATATTGGACTTCCCAGGACGTTAAGCAGTCACTATGAGACCTTTACTGGTTACAATATGAAACGGCTCAGCATAGGAGAGAGCATTAGATTTTTGTTTTCTAGACTGACGGACAAGCACTTGATCTGCTCTTGTGAAAGTAATGTCTTGTGCATGTCGGCACTTACCTGTGTAGGTCTTGGTTTTCCTTTTACAATCCAAGTCATTTATACAGGTTTCTTCCTTAGTACTTGATCTACTGTTGTTACATTGAGGTGACTTGGTCCTCATGGCTCTCCCAATCATTGCAGGACATTCACCTGTGGTCGAGTGAGGGGTCAAACGCTAAGCGTGAAGATTGGAATTCACAATAGTTTTAAGATCAAACTTTTCCAATACAACATGCTGGACAGCTTTCTTGAGTACTCATAAAACTTTCAACAAGGCCATGAGCCTGGGGCCTAAGAGGTGTGCTCTTCTGATGCTTCACATTAAGATGATTGAGAAAGTCTCTGAATTCTCGACTGTTGAAAGGTGGGCCACTGTCAGATTTTAAGATAGCTGAAACACTCCATGTCATGAAGATGCCGTCTAATCTCTCGAAGACTCTTGAGTGATAGATGAGAAATCTTCTATCAATGGAAAATGGGAGTATTCATCAACAATCACCATCAAGTGATGCCCATTGTCAAGAGGACCGAAGAAGTAAACAGCAATTCTTTCCCATACATGCTTTGCCTACTCTGACATCGTTAAGGTGTGTTGAGTGGTTTTCGATGAAAGACAGTTGCATAGAGGACAGGGTTTCAATTCTCTTTCAACTCTCTCATTATGATGAGGAAACCAGAATTGGTCTTTGAGAGCCCGTTTAGTGGGAACGATTCCACAATGTCCTTCATGTGCCACTTCAATTAGCTATTGTCGCAGATTCTCCGGAATAACAATTCTCTAACCTCCCAGGATAATGCCCTCCTGAGTATTGGAAAGTAAATCTTTGACATTTTTAAATACTGGTAAGAGTTTGAGTATGCTGGTTCCAAGACTTATGCGTAATAATGTCTTTTAGTTTCAACAGGTTACTATTTTGACTCATGGCAGTGACAATTTGTTACAACGAAATGGCAGCTAGGGATCCTGATTTCACAATGAAATTCATGTAAACTTAGGCATCTTTAACGGGGTACCATGTCACTGTAGAGGCACTCGTCAGAAGTGGTGGGCAGGGTTTTGATCTTTTTGTGGACAGTGCACGATTGTGTAGTTGTATTCTTGTAATCGCAGACCCCAACGTTCAATGCAAGGAGGCATCCTTGCCTTTGGATTACCAAATATGTTCAACAACTCTTGATGATCTGTCGTAAGCATGAAAAACTATACCTATAAAAATAAGTTGAAATGTTCACAAGCCCACACCACTGCTAAACTGTGTTTCTCAGATTGTGGATAAGCACATTCAGTTTGGTACTAACCTTTGCCTGCATAGAACACGATATGTCTTTGAGCATTTGGTGTCCGCTGCGCTGTGCAAAGATTGCGCCTAACCAGACGAGGCTAGGTTCAACAACAACCATGGTATGAAACTTTGGATCAAAGTATGCCATTTTAGTAGCGTTCTCAATAGCTTGTTTGATATTCTTGAAGCTTTGCTCGCTTTCATGTGACCAATGAAACAAAGCATTTTTTTGTCAAGTCTCTTAACAGCACACTTACAGTAGCAACATCTTGTGTATATCTAGAACAGTAGCTGGCCATGCCAAGAAATGGACATAATATGGAAACATTTTGTGGGGAACTGGCAGTTGATAACCCTTGGACTTTAGCTGGATCGGGTCATACCCCCATCAGAAAAGATGTGTCTAAAGATTTTTTGCTTTGTCTTACGGAACTCACATTTGTCAGCGCTTAACGTTAAACCTGCTGCCAGGAATAAGACAAACATCATCTTGATAGTCATGGTGCATGGTCACTGTTTGAAGCACAAGCTAGAGACTATGCGCCCAGTAATGAATCACTGTAGAACGTTATTGGGCAGATGTATTAAATAAGGCATTGTACGATGGCTGCCGTTTTGGCTGCAAGGACTGGATACCTGTTTATAATGACTCTTGTGAGATTTAATTTGTTATAGCAACAGCACAAGCCTCTCTCCGCGCACTTCCATTGAGATCCTGAGGAGACTAGAGCCTTCTTTCTGCTAGCCTTGGAAGCGGAGAGTCATTGTTATTGCCCATCAAGGGAGCAGTGTCTTCACTAGAAACAGACTCCATCAATTCCGATTTGAGACCTTCTTGCCTTGAAGTTTAAGCAAGAGAATAGCGTTTCAGAAGTGCGCTGTCTCTGCAATTATCAGCTCAGAGGAATTAGAAGCTCAGAGGAGAGCATGTCTCGTCAAGTTCAGTTCCTTCATGTGGAGCCAGTAAGAGACTAGCAACTTAGCGCATAGTTTGTTCTGGCATTTTGTCAGCCTCCAGAGATTTCCTTTGGTCCGTCATTCCCTTTCTCTTTCTCCCCTGTTCCTCATTTCATTGTGCTTCACTCCTGGAAGCTCATGGGAACAGCTCTGGAAGATTGGTTTATTTTTCTGTGAGACAGAAACTGATACCTAATTGCAGTTGAACTGTTAATAGAAGCCTTGTATCTCGTGTTCAGTGGTGCTTATTACAGGAAATTCTGATAAAAGAAAGGCTTAAGGCTTGTAGTAAGTTTAATTGGAAAAGAAGAATTAGAAGTCAAACCAGTAATAATTGTGTAGACTGCTTCATTATTCTGCTGTTTGTGTGCATTAGGCATTCCCTCCACTTGGAAGCTTGCAACTCGTAAACACTGATAAGGTGAACAAGCAAGAATAGCCGATCAAGCAGTCAAGAGAATATCACAGCAGATCAGGAGTTGCCTCTGCTCTATCCTATTCTCCATTACCCCTACTGGTTTAAACTGGCCTGTACCTCAAGGCGGGCAAAACCTGGAGGAGGGCATTGGGAGCTGGCGTCGATTCTGCTTCTGTGGAGAATCTTGGCACCTGACACCTGCATCAACGAGCAAACAACAGACACCTGCATCAATGAGCAAACGACACACTTGCGTGAGAGCTTTATTGTACTCCTTCTGTGTAGCTCCGAAAACGAATATGTCATCACTATAATTGTAAGCGTTCAAGACAGGCTGTATGATACGTCGAGTGATATCTTGAAAAAGATCTGCAGCTGATGACACACCGAAACTTAAGTTTTTTATAATGCAACAGACCAATATGTGTAGAAAAGTTTGTAATATACCTGCGTCTCTCCTCAAGTTCCAACTGAGGAAATCTTTTATTTAAATCAAGGCCAGAGAAGGCCTTCACACGATTCAATTGTATGATCATGTCGGCAATGTGTGAACCTGGATGTCGTTCTCTTTCAATCGCCTTGTTCGCTTGACACATACCCACGCTGATGTGTACAGCTCCTTCACTGTCATTTCTGGTGCTATCAGTATGGGAGAAACCCATGGCACTGGACCAGTGGATCACATATTTGAGTATGGATTCCAGTTCTTTTTCAACAACTTTCTGTAAAAGAAATGCAATTTGTCAGTGTCTTTGAGCAATAGGATGGACGTCCTTATTAATGTGTAATTGTACTTTCATAGTCTTAAGTTTTCCTAACCCATGAAACAATGAAGGGAACTGATGTACTAATTTGTGATGAACATTCATGTTATAGTTCACTGATATCAGTCCCTTATCAGCAGCAGTGCTTAAGCTGAGGAAACAGGCACTTGCAGACGCACCTTGAAGTACATGAATGGGTGCTTGTACTTATGGTTTCTTATGTTTCATCGTTGCAACAAATGAACCTTGACTTTTTAATGGCATTGATGCAGCCCATGTATACACTTAAGTTTTTGATGGCATAAGTTGTGGCAGTGGAGAGAGTTCACTGTATATCTCCTTAGTCATAATGTTCAAAGACGCACCACTCTCGATAATAAAAGATATTGAGCAACAGTTTACTTTTCGTGTAATCTTAGGACAATGTTTCAATGACTTTGGTGCTTTTTCATGTTGACTTTTCTTTGGCCTGCATTTCTATTCAAATGTGGTCAGTCCAACAAGCGCAGGTTTTTCTGAGGTAAATATCGACATTGCACAACCATCTTCTCACTTTCACTCGACATTGATACTGAAGAACTGTTTGCTGATGATTTAGATCGACTTTGTTTGGCGTCAACTTGCCTCAAATGGTGTGATTGCTTATCCTTTTGGGAGTGTACCTCATTTGGTCTTCAAGTCGTGACACACTTACTTATTCCTTCGCCTTGCAAACTTTCACAAAATGGTTCTCCATCCCACAGCCTTTGCAAACCTGTCAAATGGCAGGACTTTACTTTCGTGTGAAAACAAAAATCCACACCTGAATCCCAACTTCTTTTACCGTGGAGATATCACTCTGTGTCCTTCTGCCTTGGGCTTTGGCTTACTTTACATGTGCATGACACACTCTGGGCACCTGCAGCCTCCATGCCAGCAGCTTGTCGATCCGTACGCTCTTCAGCTCTGGCACCCATGAGAACTCACTCCAGAATAAATGTTTCTCTCAGCATTCATCATCTGAATGAATCTGACAGGCATCCATCAATAACTCTGAGACGTATAGCTTCATTAAATTAATTGAACTAAGAGTGTTTGAAGAGTATATCCATTCTATCTGTCGCTCTTAACTGAAAAGGTATCTATCGTAAAACACATTTGCCACTGGATTGAACTTTAGATTCAAGGCTTCTTTGATTTGACACTATGAACATTTGTCAGGTGGCAGCATTTTCTTTATTTTCCTTATGATTTCTTTTACACCTTCACCAGCAAGATTCTAAAGTTATTTGATAATCTTCATGATAATCTTATCTGTTTCCTCTAGCGTGTCAATGAAATCATCATATGTCTTTAGCTAAGCTGTCCAACTGACACCAATATTTTACCTTTTGGCGTTAGCGAATAATGGTAGTGGTTTCGGGAAGGCGGCGACATTTAACCATTTATGAGATTGGCTGCCACTGAGGGTGGTGTTCTTTCAAACACTGTCTGCTGTCGGTTTGGACCTGCTTCATACATACCATCTCAGAGGCCCTGTGCTGTACTGGCCTCTGGGTTATCCAGGACAGTCTGAGGATCATTGACCTCCCTCTTGGTCTCCATTGGAGCCCTTCACTTATGGAGACCTTTAGAATTGTTCTGAGCCGCCACCCGGCAGCTTTAGTGGTATGCTGCTTCATGTATGATGGCTCTGTAAGCACAACCCTGGACTCTTCCTCTGGGGCCACTCGATCCAGCGCTGTGGTATGATGACTCTCTTTATTCAGTTCTGGTAAACAGATGACCATTTCTTGTAGTTGAATTGCTTCACTTTTAGGCGTCTATTGGTACAGTCTGACACCTGGTTGAGCTCTGCCTTCAATCGCAGCATTATCTTGCAAATTGCGGTCGCTGTTTCCTGCTCTTTCAAATCTAGCTGTATTCCCCTTTAACATCATTACTTCTTTTTACGTGAAGGAAGAGACAGATCCTGCTAGTTATATAACTAAATAAATTCCCCAGATTCCAGAGATCATGTGCAAAACTCCACGACTTATTTCCAGTGATCAGAATGATACAAAAGATGAACAGCCGGCACATGTTTCGCCTATGTGGCTATCCAGCCAAGAGCTTTTTTAAGTCATATATGTTAAAAATGTCAGTCTCTGCCCTAGTATGAAAGCATCTCTATGGTCGCCACGGAACATAGACACCTTCAAACAGTGGATTTCCAGCTCGTATTCAGAGGCGGTGAACTGCAGACAAGTCCATTAAGTGGTGTGGAAACACCCCAGGATATTGGCAACAGCCTCATTAAGTTTTTTCTGTTTTTGTTCAGAGGAGGTGGGGTATGGGGGTGGGGCAAAAGTGCCTCTTAGGTCCTTCTACGCATAAGGCCCCACCCCCTACAAGGCCCAGCACTCTCCTGACACTGAAACGTAGTTTTAGTTGGCAGGTATGGGACCCTGAGATCCTGAGTAACATCAGCACTGCGAAGCAATGCAGGAGATTAGTGCTTCAGGAGACTGATGAGCCCCTGAACTCCTGCCTTCTCAGTTTGTGGGCCCTTTTGCCCCCCCACCCTGGAACTCGAGATTTACTCAGTCCTCCTCCCTATCCTTGAAGAATTTGGTAGGGTTGCCGGCTGAGATTTATGATCTCAATATCTACTGTGAGACCCTGCTGAGATCAGTTCAGTTACTTATCCTGCTCCACAAGGAGTACTGCACTAAAGTGTCTGGGCTGTGACTTGCGGCTGCCGCATTACAATCAACACTTTGCTCTGGGGTTCTTGCAATTGTGCCCTGCGATCTTTGCCCCAAAACCAAAGTGTCCCCAAGTAATCCCAGAGTGTGAGCTCTAAAGGCATTTGTAGTCTGCTTAAAAACTCTCACGTTTAACTCACCTGGAAGAGCCCGAGTTGGGCCTTGCTATTTGTTTGGGTGGTCTTCTTGCCTGAGCCTGTGATATTGACCCGAAAGCCCCAGACCCTCGCCTGCCCAGTGGTGATCCCTCAGCACCTGGAAGAAGTCACTAGGAAGAGTGTTAGACCTGTAGGCCCTTTGAGTGGTCCCTCCTATTATTTATTTATTTTGTCCCTTTTTGCCTCCTAGTACTTTTCATTTTTTTTATGTCCACTGAAATTTTTAAGTGTTGTCCTAGGGGGTGGGTGCTACCTTGTCCCCATAATTTTATTGAGGCCTAGGTGCCCCTTATAAAGATGAAAATTTAGTCACACAAAATGGTGGCTGGTAACTGCCACAACTGATTACCTCAGGGACTGGCCCATAGACTTATATGGGGGATCTAGAACCTTCTGGCCTGTTCTGGACACTTGGGACTAGGGGTATAAAAGGCCAACTTGAGGGCAGCCATTTTGTCATACAGAGAGAGTCAGTTGGAGTACAGGCTGTGGTGCTAGGTGGGGTAGGACATTCAGAGGGTTGACTTCTTTCTAAGGGTTGCCTCCTTTCTGCTACCACCGCCCCCCCTTCCTGCAGACCTGACCCTGCTAGATTGCGTTCCTGTTGTCTCTGGATAGAAGGTCCTCACGAGTCAAGAAAGACTGACCCCTAGCCTGGGGTGAACTTGAGAGACTTTAGGGGAGTGAGCTGAGAGGAAGTTCTGCCCCGCTGTCCAGTGAGCGAACACTAACTTAGAACTTTTGAAAGCCCTGCCACGATAGAGAAAGGACAGTGAGAGCGGATTCCCCCCCCCTTTTTCAATCATATTCCGCCCATGCTGGTCCCATCTGTCCTCCCCCTCACCTGTGCTTAGCAGCACTATCGAGTGATAGTTTTCCACACGTGAAACCTGGTGGAAGGTAGCGGGGCCCCCGTGGAGTGAGCTGCCTGTCCCGCAGCCCTAAGCCTGGTTGCGTAGCCAGGGACGGAGGTAATTACTGGTTGTGAAGGAGGGGAAGGAATTAGTGGCGAAGACACCCGGAAGCCGTTGGCTGCTCTGAGGGAAAGGCGCTGTAGAGTGACAGCTAATCTCTGAAAGGGGGCGGAGTGGCAATAGAAGAGCTGCAGCGTACGTGCAGGACCAGAGGAGAGCCGCTAGTCTCCCGCGCCTGCTCATTGGTGCCGCTTGCTAAGAAGGCGACGGAGGCGGCTTAACGAAAGGCTGTGTGGTGGCAAATACCACGGTTCCATTGTTCCAGCACGACCTCACCTCGGTGTCGGCCCTGTGGTAGATCGGCCTGTCCTGCGAGGGAGGCGACGTTGGGAGCAGAGAGAGGCTGATTGAGAACTCCGGTCTCCCTCAATTAACAGAGGCGGTGGAGTCGGATATAAACACTATTCACCACAAGTAAGGAGAGATCTGGGGGCTGGTATAGGACCTGAGATCAGAAGCTAAAGGTCCCAGGGGTGAGACCCCCCCCTTTGTGAATACTATTTAACTTTGTCGTGCTGGCCGTAGGAGCGATTCTGGCAAGACCAACAAACTGAGACTGTGAAGCCACCTGATCTCGAACTAGAGTTGAATAGTAAAGTGAAGTAGGGTGCTAGTGCACAACGAGTTTACCGAACCATTATAATTCTGAAACTGATTAAGATTGGTGTCTATTCTTTTCCTTGCAGAGGGGGAAGGGGAAAATTAACTCTGGCATTTCCTTGACAGTCACCTAATTCGATTTAACTACCCAGGTGGTATTAAGTGAACTACCATCGGAATGCGTGGGGTTACTTCCTGTTCCTTTGAAGGTGAAAGACTCTTTCTTCCTAAGGTGCCAAGTCTGATTAACCAAGAAATTGCCTTTATTATAAAGTTCATAATGCACTTGTTGACCCCAGTGAGTTTAAGAAACAGTGTACTGTTGAATTGATTGGGGGAGAAATACTTGATGTGAGTAGCGACAAAACAGTCTGTTGGAATAAGAGAGCACAAAAGAACTTTTATAAAAGTGAACCGTATTTTTCTAAACTGGTGTAGTGTCATTTTTGAGTGGATGGACGCTGGGTTCCTGTGAGGGTGCGACGCAAGCGTAACACTTTTGCCTTTGGAAGGACCTTCCTACTCTGTGTCAGGCTACCCCATGTGGTCTGGTAACCCCAGGTCCAACATAATTGGTGTCCAGTGGTGGGATTAGAACTTGGGCTTGCGTCCACTTGGCAGTAACTCAGTGTACACCACTTGCCTACACCTGGAGTTTTCTCCTAGCGGACTCCCTAATTAAAAATTTTTGCTTTTACAAATTTACTCCTGGTGGTGGGTGGAGGTAGCTTTTAATTACCCCCTTTCTTAACTTCTTCCAAGTGGCTGTCCCTGACTCTCATTGGCAAGATGGAATTTGAATTGGAAGAGTTGGAGACCTACACTGTGGCCCAACTCAGGGAATTTTGCCAAAGTAAGGGGGTGTTTTTCAAGCGTGGTGCTAAAAAGGGGGAACTCCAAACCAGCTTGAGAGCATGGGTGGCAGCTCACCCAGATGGGAAGGAGGAGGAGGAAGAGGGGGATCGGGACACTGTCATCGGAGTGGATGGTCTGTACCAACCTGAAGTGGGGAACCTACTAACAGGACCTAGGACACTTTCAAGGGGGGGCAGCAGTGTCTCTGAAAGAAGCTTGACCGAAGCCGAATTAGCTGACCGGAGAGAGAAAAGACAGTTGAAGTGGGAGCTAGCTAGGTTGGAAAAGGAGAGGGAGGAAAAGAGAATGGCTCATGAGTTGAGTCTCAGAGAACTAGACCTCAAGGCCCTGCAAATAGGGGCTCCCAGTGCTCCTATAGGTGGCAGCGAATCCAAAGATCTAACCAGGGAACCCAGACCCTATTTACCCAAGGACGTAGTCGCCAGCTACAGCTCAGGGGATGACACTGCAAAGTGGCTGGCTGCCTATGAGGTCTCCTTAAGAGCCCATGGGATATTGGAAAGACACTGGGGGGGGGGTGGCTTGTATAAATACATGCCTCCTGCAGGAAGGGATACACTTTTGGCCCTAGAGCAGGGAGAGCAGACCCACTACCCCACTATGAAAGTGGCGCTGATAAAAAAGTTTGGACTGACTCCAGAAAAATACCGACAGAGGTTTAGGAGTAGTGACAAACTAGGCACACAGAACTGGGTGGATTTCCTCGACTATGCAAAGAAGGCCCTAGAGGGTTGGGTGCAAGGCAGCGAGGTGGGGGACTACGAGGGGTTGTATGATCTTATCCTCAAGGAGCACCTACTCGAGAAATGTTTTCCCGAGCTGCGACAACACCTGGTGGACAGCAAGCTGACCAGCCCCCGGAAGCTTGCTGAGGAGGCGGACATAATAATAATAATAATAATAATAAAACCATTTTTAAAGCGCCTGGTTACACTCAAGAGAGTGCGTCCCCGCGCTAGGATCACTGCTACCCCCCAAGAGACAGAAGACCAGAAGAATGGCCTAGGTCAAAGGGACTTTAGAGGCTTTATTCGTGTGAAAAAAGATGAGTTTTCAGTTTCAGTCTGAATCTAGTTTCAGAGGGTTCCATGTGTAGATCAAGAGGAAGCTTGTTCCAATGTTTACTTGCTAAAAGTCTGAAGGAACGACCTCCCATCCTGGCTTTGTGAATGCGGGGAAGTTGAAACAGCATCGCTCCGGCAGATCTTAAATTGCGGATAGGGCGATGGATGGTAAGAAGTTTTCGCAAGTAACCTAACCCTTTTCTCTGGGCAATGTGATGTGCAAAACAAAGCGCTTTAAATGTAATACGTTCCTCAATGGGGAGCCAGTGAAGTTTAGCTAGTGCTGTCTTTCCTGATGCTCTACGTGGAAGGTTGAGTACCAGGCGAGCGGCAGCATTTTGAACGCACTGTAGTTGATGTATACCTTTTTTGCTTAAACCTAAAAGTAGGGCATTATCGTAGTCCAGATGTGGTGTAACTAAGGCATGGATAAGTGTCTTCCTGGCATTGATGGGGAGGAGGTCAAGAACTTTGCGAAGGGTTTTGAGTATGCCAAAACATCTTCCCGTAATTTTGCTGACATGTTGTTTGAAAGAAAGCTGCGCATCAAGCAAGATTCCCAGATTTCTAACGGATTCCGCCGGGGAGGGAATCGCGCCCAGTTCTTTAGGCCACCATGCATGTGACCAGGCAGAGGGAGATTTGCCAACCACCAACAGTTCAGTTTTGTCGCCGTTTAGGCGCAGGCAGTTGTTGTTCATCCTTCTTGCCACCGATAGCATACAGTTGGAAAAATTGGTGGCATCTTCCATCTGATTGTGCGTAAGTTTGATTATCAGCTGGGTATCGTCAGCATATGTGACGATATCCACTCCGAAAGCTTCCACAATGTGGGCTAGGGGTTCCATATAAAGATTAAACAGAGTAGGGCTCAGACTAGAGCCCTGTGGAACCCCGTGTCTCAGCTTACGGGGGGAGGATTTATAGGGAGGGCAATGCATTCGAAAACTTCTGTTTTCTAGAAAAGATTTTATCCATTCATAGGCAGATCCCTCCACTCCCATATCTGAGAGGCGAGACAGCAGCGTCGCGTGCAGCACGGTGTCAAAAGCTGCACTAAGATCTAATAAAACCAACGCTGCTGTCTGCCCTTCATCCACTAATTGTCTCAGGCATTCTGTGGAAAAGAGAACAGCCGACTCCGTCGAGTAGCCTGCTCTAAACCCTGACTGTGTATGATGGAGAAGGGATTCCTCCTCCAAGTATTTCATGAGTTGGCTGTTAACCACCTTCTCCACCACTTTCCCACAGAAGGGAAGAAGGGAGATGGGGCAGAGGTTCTGTAACTGGGAGATATGTATGTTGTATTTTTTTTTCAAGGGGATGACTTGGGCCATTTTCCAGGCGTCAAGCACATGGCACTCCTGAAAGGAGAGGGTGATCAGATGTTCAATCTGATCAATCATGCATTCTAGAATTCCCTTGCAGCGATTAGGAGAAATCACATCATTGGGAGAGCCAGACTGGATGCTGTTCGCAATAATGAGCAGATCTTGCCTATCAGGAACTTTAAAGCTAGTCAGATGAGGTTTAGTGGTAGAGTCGTTTCCCACTTCTGTGAATTTAGTCGGCAAGTCCATGCTGCCTGTAAAAGTGGAATGTATTATGTCCACTTTGTTTACAAAGTAGTCTGCAATGTCGTCACATAGCTCATTGGAAAAGGTGTCCTGGGCTTCCAGTCTAATGGGGGCCGTAAGCTCTATATAAATGGAGAAGAGTTCTTTAGTGGGATTGTTAGCAGATTGTATACGTTCCCTATAATAAGCGCCCTTGGCTGCTCTCACAAGTTTGTGGTATATTTTCAACTCCCTTTTATATTTGAGCTTCCAATCAGGGTGGTAGTTTTTCCTCCAGCCTCGTTCGAGCTTTTTGCATTTGGCTTTAGCTTCCTTAAGCTCTTTCGAAAACCAAGGAGCGGTTTTGGTTTTTCTGGCGGGGGGGGGGGTTAAGTGTCCATGGTGCTACTGCGTCCAGAGCCCTGGACATCCACTTTTCATAGTTATCCCTGGGCTAGTACCCGGGTGTCCTCAAAGGGGACTGGAGGGGATTCCCAAAGGACCGGACAGGGCGCTCCCCAGAAGAAAGAGGGGGGAGATAAAAAGAGGGAGTTCTCAAGAGGCCCCCAAAACAGTTTCCAGGGAAAGGGAACAGGATTCATTCCCAAGGCTAACCCACCAAGAAACCCTCATCCTGACCATAGTCAGCAGCCAAGGGTTGTCCGCTGCTATGAGTGTGGTGAGGTTGGGCACTATAAAGGTGATGGTAAGTGCCCAAAGAGACCACCCCCTGCCACTGGAGGAAAAGCCCCGGAGTAGCTAGTGTAGTGCTCGGGGAGGAGTTGCCCTTAAATAAGGGGGGGAGTGGGCGGGTGTCACCTTAGTGTCCCTGGGAGATCGGGAGATGGTTCCTAAGATCCAGGTGCCCTCAAATACTACTAAGTATGGGCAATGGGTCACCATCAATGGCCAAAGAGGGGAGGCTCTGAGAGATACAGGAGCCAGTATGACTATGGTGAGAAGTCATTTGTTGTCTCCAGAGCAGGTGATTCCACATGTACTCCACCCCGCCGCGATGGCTGACGGCAGAATGGGCCACTATCCAGTGGCCCAGGTTCCATTTGAGTGGGAAGGGGTTGCAGGTCTACTTCGAGTTGCCGTAAGCCCTGCCGTGCCAGTTGATTGTCTGTTGGGGAATGATATGGAGCACAATGCTTGGAAGGAGGTGGAATACCGACTCATTCTGAGATGCTGGGTACACCTGACTGGGCCTGTGCTAGCACAAGGTCCCCGACTACCCAAAGGGGGAGTTCGCTTGGGCTGGAGCCTGGAACAAAGGCACAGCCGGCTGCCAAAAAGGGAAAGATGCGGGGACAGGAGAAGCCTGCCTCGGCATCCACGCCCCGTGAGACAGATAGGCCACCTGCGGTGGTGGACCAGGAGTCCACGGAGGGGGATGTCATCCTCTTGGAGAACCTACCTATCCCTGCCGAGTGGCAGGTGGAAGGAGGGCCTACCAGGGAGGAGTTTTGTAAGGGCCAGAAGGAGTGCCCTACCCTTGAGGGACTGAGGCGACAGGCTGAAGCCCAGGCAGCAGGTAACGTTACGGGGAACTACCATATTTACTGGGAGGATGGTCTCCTCTACAGTGAACCAAAGGCACCAGTGCACGGTTCGTCACGGGCCTTGGTTGTCCCTCAACGTTACCGAGCCTTTCTTTTAGAACTGGCTCATGAGATACCCTTGGCAGGACACTTAGGTCAGGACAAGACCTTTGCCCGGCTTGTCCCCCACTTTTATTGGCCTCAGATGAAGGTGGCGTCCAACACTTACTGCCGGACATGTGTGTCTTGCCAAGCCAGTGGGAAAACAGGGATGAAGCTGAAAGCTCCCCTGGAACCACTTCCTGTCGTTAGCACCCCCTTTGAAAGGGTGGGTATCGACATTGTGGGGCCATTGGATCCACCAACTTCAGCTGGTCACAGGTTCATCCTGGTTCTGGTGGATCACGCCACACGATACCCAGAGGCAATTCCTCTGAGGATCATTACTGCACCTGCAGTGGCGAGGGACCTGATGGGGATCTATACCCGAGTGGGTTTCCCCCAATGAATTTGTGTCCGACAGGGGGACCAACTTCATGTCAGCTTACATACGGGCTATGTGCAAGGAGTGTGGGGTTACCTAAAGGTTCACCACTCCTTACCACCCAGTGACTAAAGGTCTGGTGAAAAGGTTTAACAAAACCTTGAAAGGCATGATCAGAAGTCTGCCTGAGAGCCTGCGGAGGAAATGGGACGTCCTCCTACCCTGTCTGTTGTTTTCTTACAGGGAAGTTCCACAGAAGGAAGTGGGCTTCAGCCCCTTCGAGCTTCTGTACGGGCACCCTGTGCGTGGACCTCTCAGCCTGGTGAAAGACGGTTGGGAAAAGACTCCCAGGAGGCTTCCCCAGGATGTGGTGAGCTACATGCTGGCCTTCCGGAGCCAAATGGCTAAGTTGTGGAAGCAAGCTTCTGACAACTTGGAAGCCAGCCAAGCAGCGATGAAGGAGTGGTATGACCAC
The DNA here is from genome assembly GCF_964261635.1 of Lissotriton helveticus. Lineage (NCBI taxonomy): Eukaryota > Metazoa > Chordata > Amphibia > Caudata > Salamandridae > Lissotriton > Lissotriton helveticus. The sequence continues at coordinate 472,049,806 of NC_136070.1, forward strand.
AATGCTCACCCTGTGGAGTTGGAGCCTGGCCAGAAAGTGTGGGTGATGGAACGTGGAGAGCTTAGTGCCCTCCCGGATCGCTGGACAGGCCCCTTTGAGGTGATGGAGAAGAAGGGTAAGGCCACTTACTTAGTGGATCTGAAGACCCCTCGGCAGCCCCTGCGGGTGCTCCATGCTAGTCGCCTCAAACCCCACCATGAGAGGCCCGAGGTCATCTTGATGATGGTGACTGATGGAGCAGAGGAAGAGGAAAGGGAGCCTCTCCCTGATCTATTTTCGTCTCAGGAAAAGGATGGGTCGGTGGAGGGAGTAATTCTCTCCCCATCCCTAAATCCTGAACAGCGGGAGGACCGCCGCCAGGTCCTGGAGCAGTACTCCTCGCTGTTCTCCCTTATCCCTGGAAGGACCCACCTGTGTACCCATGATGTGGACACAGGAAACAGCCCACCAGTGAAGTCTAAGACCTACCGGCTGTCAGATAAGGTGAAAGCCAGCATCCACAGTGAAGTCACTAAGATGCTGGAGCTGGGAGTAATTGAACCTTCGAGTAGCCCCTGGTCCAGTCCGGTGGTTCTGGTACCAAAAGCTGCCCCACAGGGCACCACTCCAGAACTAAGGTTCTGTGTGGATTACCGGGGACTGAATTCAGTGACCAAGACTGATGCTCATCCGATCCCTAGGGCGGATGAACTTATTGACCGGCTGGGAGCTGCCCAATACTTGACTACCTTTGACCTCACTTCAGGGTACTGGCAGATCTCCCTTACAGATGGAGCCAAGGAAAGGTCAGCCTTCTCCAAGCCTGAGGGCCACTTCCAGTTCTGCGTAATGCCCTTTGGGCTCAAGAACGCCCATGCCACCTTTCAGCGGCTGGTGAACCAGGTCCTCTCAGGGATGGAGACCTTCTCCGCTGCTTATCTGGATGACATTGCCGTCTTCAGTAGCAGTTGGGAGGACCATTTGTGTCACCTACAAGCTGTTCTCCAGGCCCTGAAACAGGCTGGCTTGACAATCAAGGCCAGTAAATGTCAGATCGGGCAGGGGTCGGTTGTGTACCTAGGCCACTTGGTGGGCAGGGGAACAGTGCAGCCCCTCCAGGCGAAGATTGAGGCTATCATGGCCTGGGAGCCCCCCAAGACCCAGACCGAGGTCCGAGCCTTCCTGGGCCTCACAGGATACTACCGTCGCTTTGGGAAGGGGTATGGCACCATTGTGGGATCCCTAACCAAGCTTACATCCAAGAAACAACCTCGACGGGTAGTCTGGACAGAGGCCTGTCAGCGAGCCTTTGACACCTTAAAACAAGCAATGTGTGCTGCTCCAGTCCTCAGGGCTCCTGATTTTTCCAAGGAATTCATTGTGCAAACAGACTCATCAGAACATGGCATTGGGGCAGTGTTATCGCAACTCAATGAAGAGGGTCTGGATCAACCTGTTGTCTTCTTGTCCAGGAGACTGCTTCCCCGGGAACAGAGGTGGAGGGCAATTGAGCGGGAAGCCTTTGCGGTGGTATGGGCTCTGAAGAAGTTGCGGCCATACCTGTTTGGCTCGCACTTCCTGGTTCAGACCGACCACCGACAACTTCGTTGGCTGATGCAAATGAAGGGACAAAATCCCAAGTTGTTGAGATGGTCTATATCCCTACAAGGAATGGATTTCCGGGTGGAACATCGACCTGGAGTGGACCACGCCAATGCAGACGGTCTCTCTAGGTATTTCCGCCTTGGTGATGAGAACTCCCAAGGGGTTGGGTAGCTCTCCCCACTTTCAGCTGGGGGGGACGCGTGTTAGACCTGTAGGCCCTTTGAGTGGTCCCTCCTATTATTTATCTATTTTGTCCCTTTTTGCCTCCTAGTTCTTTTCATTTTTTTTAAGTCCACTGAAATTTGTAAGTGTTGTCCTCGGGGGTGGGTGCTACCTTGTCCCCATAATTTTATTGAGGCCTAGGTGCCCCTTATAAAGATGAAAATTTAGTCACACAAAATGGTGGCTGGTAACTGCCACAACTGATTACCTCAGGGACTGGCCCATAGACTTATATGGGGGATCTAGAACCTTCTGGCCTGTTCTGGACACTTGGGACTAGGGGTATAAAAGGCCAACTTGAGGGCGGCCATTTTGTCATACAGAGAGAGTCAGTTGGAGTACAGGCTGTGGCGCTAGGTGGGGTAGGACATTCAGAGGGTTGACTTCTTTCTAAGGGTTGCCTCCTTTCTGCTACCACCGCCCCCCCTTCCTGCAGACCTGACCCTGCTAGATTGCGTTCCTGTTGTCTCTGGATAGAAGGTCCTCACGAGTCAAGAAAGACTGACCCCTAGCCTGGGGTGAACTTGAGAGACTTTAGGGGAGTGAGCTGAGAGGAAGTTCTGCCCCGCTGTCCAGTGAGCGAACACTAACTTAGAACTTTTGAAAGCCCTGCCACGATAGAGAAAGGACAGTGAGAGCGGATTCCCCCCCACTTTTTCAATCATATTCCGCCCATGCTGGTCCCATCTGTCCTCCCCCTCACCTGTGCTTAGCAGCACTATCGAGTGATCGTTTTCCACACGTGAAACCTGGTGGAAGGTAGCGGGGCCCCCGTGGAGTGAGCTGCCTGTCCCGCAGCCCTAAGCCTGGTTGCGTAGCCAGGGACGGAGGTAATTACTGGTTGTGAAGGAGGGGAAGGAATTAGTGGCAAAGACACCCGGAAGCTGTTGGCCGCTCTGAGGGAAAGGCGGAGTGAGTGGCCGGGGAAGTTGTGAAGGCGCGGTTCCGCGCAGGCCCGGTAGAGTGACAGCTAATCTCTGAAAGGGGGCGGAGTGGCAACAGAAGAGCTGCAGCGTACGCGCAGGACCGGAGGAGAGCCGCTAGTCTTCCGCGCCTGCTCACTGGTGCCGCTCGCTAAGAAGGCGACAGAGGCGGCTTAACGAAAGGCTGTGTGGTGGCAAATACCACGGTTCAATTGTTCCAGCGCGACCTCCCCTCGGTGTCCGCACTGTGTTAGATCGGCCTGACCTGCGAGGGAGGCGACGTTGGGAGCAGAGAGTGGCTGATTGAGAACTCCGGTCTCCCTCAATTGAAAGAGGCGGTGGAGTCGGATATAAACACTATTCACCACAAGTAAGGAGAGATCTGGGGGCTGGTATAGGACCTGAGATCAGAAGCTAAAGGTCCCAGGGGTGAGACTCCCCCCTTTGTGAATACTATTTAACTTTGTTGTGATGGCCGTAGGAGCCATTCTGGCAAGACAAACAAACTGAGACTGTGAAGCCACCGGATCTCGAACTAGAGTTGAATAGTAAAGTGAAGCAGGGTGCTAGTGCACAACGAGTTTACCGAACCATTATAATTCTGAAACTGATTAAGATTGGTGTCTATTCTTTTCCTTGCAGAGGGGGAAGGGGAAAATTAACTCTGGCATTTCCTTGACAGTCACCTAATTCGATTTAACTACCCAGGTGGTATTAAGTGAACTACCATCTGAATGCGTGGGGTTACTTCCCTGTTCCTTTGAAGGTGAAAGACTCTTTCTTCCTAAGGTGCCAAGTCAGATTAACCAAGAAATTGCCTTTATTATAAAGTTCATAATGCACTTGTTGACCCCATTGAGTTTAAGAAACAATGTATTGTTGAATTGATTGGGGGAGAAATACTTGATGTGAGTAGCGACAAAACAGTCTGTTGGAATAAGAGAGCACAAAAGAACTTTTATAAAAGTGAACCGTATTTTTCTAAACTGGTGTAGTGTCATTTTTGAGTGGATGGACGACGCTGGGTTCCTGTGAGGGTGCGACGCAAGCTTAACACCTTTGCCTTTGGAAGGACCTTCCTACTCTGTGTCAGGCTACCCCATGTGGTCTGGTAACCCCAGGTCCAACAAAGAGGTAGATAATTCCAGATCAAGTGGATGCTGCAGCCGGACAAAAAAACTCAGCAGTCGCCTATCACGAACTGACACAATGCTGCACCATGCTCCAGGTAAAACACTCTTGCAAGAGACAAGCAGAGGCGCAGGCAGCAGAACACTATGAACAGAAAACTCTCAGTGCACATGAGACTTAAACACCTCCTAGTCGCCAACTGAGAAGGAAGCACAGGGAAGTAGTACCTGTCTGACATCTGTACAGTAATTAGATATTCTCTGTAGCGACTAGTAGTCCCTATGGTCTTTTACATGTAACCAGATTAATCCTCATTGCCAACATTTAACAACAAGCACTTACTGAACAATAAATTAAGTAGGATTTTGTGAATTATTGAGTTCTGAGAAAACCCAAATCACTGCTCTTGAACTGTTCGCCTCATTTCCATGAGAGTCAAGTGCATAATGGGTGTACTTGGTAATTAGTTTCCACATTCCCCAGTAGGACTGCAGTTGGATATTGGAGATGAGAGGCCTCAATCACCACGACTGACGCTCAGTATGTGGCCCCCCACATGTCCTCCACATGCTCCAATACCCCTGAACTGGGTCTGACATTCACTGAGAAACATTTTCTGCTTGAACTAGCCCTCTGTTGGTACCATGTGAACCTTTTTTACACATGGTGCAGGCGTGCTTAAAAAAGTCATGCGAGATACCATACTCTAGAATGTTTCATGGAATGTCACAAAGCTCCAAGAAAAAAATGAAACTATTGTATACAAGCATAATTGCAACCATTGTGTTTACTTTCTGATCATTTGTTTTACTGTTCTTCAACTATTTCTCATTATCAACATCATCATTCTGCACTACACAAGAATGGGAGTTACATATGTTCAGCAAGGGCCCTACTGAGTCAGGAGTGTGTGCAGCAGTGAGGAAATCACTTAGTGTAGAAAATACTGCACTGTTGTTCATGTATCAAAATAAACAAATGAGTCACATTACTGAACAACACTGATATAGGAAGAGGGCAGGGTAACTAACACTTCTACAAGTAACACACCTATTTTGCCACAATCAAAAGCACCACAATATACACTTCTAAGCACTCAGGAACTGAAACTCTGCTGCTGTCTTCTTAGAGCAGACTGGCTCAGGTGGTGAAGTGAGGCAGGCAATTGCTTAAACCACCAAGAAGCAGTGTTGAAGTTACCAGAACACAAACAGCACACCCTGGAACCACTCAACCCCTTATCTTTTTTACTGCTTGCACGCCAATCAGGTGCTGGACAGCTATAAATAAAGATTAGACCAAGGAATCAGTAAAGTAAAAGAAGCTGGTGCAAGGAGAGTGTGTTCCTATTCAGCTTTATAATAGGACTGTACCATAAGGACATATTTAAGGAGCGAGAAATAGGTGTTTGAAATAGCGGATCCACATCTTGTAAAAATAATTTTGTTAAGTTCAATATTGCAGACCTTCGCAATAAAGAATTAGAAGCAGACAGAGAAAGTAAAGTAAGTAAGGGAAAAGGTGATACCAAACTTCTTTCAATGTGAAGCCATGGAGGAGCATTATTAAAATTTGTGTTGGTACACCAAATGGCGCTTTGTTTTAAAATAAACGCTTACCAAAACCACCTTTACATTTTGCAATTTTCAATTTTTTTGTAACTTTTACGAGGTGCTTTATTATTCCAAATGAATTTGGATTTTAGCTTGTCTAAAGATTTATAAAACTTAAGTGGAAGTTGGGTAGCTAACATGGATAATATATATAATATTTTGGGAGCAATAATCATTTTAACAGAGTCAACCTTTTCCCCAGGAATAATGTAAAGCAGACCACTTATGAATTTTGTCTTTAATAGTATTAAGAATAGAGTCACAGTTCATAGTAATCGATTGTTTGATGGTGTGAGAGACAAGGATCCCCAGATACTTAAGTTTTCCTTTTTGTCATATTGTTTCATCATTAGGAAGCATATCCGGGGTACATTGCATATTTAAGGGAAAACATTCTGTCTTATTTGTGTTTAAAGTGTAAACTGACATTTGGGAATATTGCTGAAACATCTTTAATAGAGGTGGAATAGAAGTATTAGGATAAATAATATATAATAAACCATCATCAGTGTAAGTCGAAGTCTTTATAATATGAATAGAAATACATTTTATTTCTGTGGATTGTCTGATAGAAATGAATAAGGGTACAATGGCAAGAAGAAAAAGTACAGGAGATAAGGGACAACCTTGGCGAGTGTCTCTAAAAAGGAGACATTTATTAAAGAGTTGACCATTAATAAAAAGTCTAGGCGATCAGGCCCGAATAAAGGGCTGAAATCATACAAATAAATGATTTGACAAATTTAAAAGCAGATAAAGTACTAAACAGATATTTCCAATTTACTTTGTCAAAAGCTTTTACACCATCCAATGCTAAAACACCAGCAGGAAGGGGTAACGATGACACAGCTTCAATTGCATGAAATAATAACCTAGTATTATTCGCTGAATGCCTATTTTTCATGAAACTAGTTTGATCAATATGAACAATAGAGTCAAGAACAGCAGTCAATCTGGTTACAAGAATTTTGCATAAAGTTTGCAGTCCTGATGAATTAAGGAAATAGGGACGTAATTTGATACAATAGTTGGATCTTTATTAGGTTTTGAAAGCACTATTATTAAAGCTTCAGTAAAGGATCCTGAACTGGATCCTGATAAACTAAAGTGAGTATATAATTTAAGTAGATGAGGCATGATATGAGGAAAGAATTCTTTATACAATTCCACAGGTAGACCGTCTGGTCCTGGTGCTTTACCCAGCTTAAGAGATTTACGAGCAGATTTAAGTTCTTCCAGTGAAATTGGTAAATCCAATTTTTTTCTTCACTGATTGGGTAATTTTGGGTAGGCCACAGGATTGCACGAATTTATCCACATAACACTTATCTACGGCTCAGGCATTACTGTATAAATTGGAATAGAAGATAAAAAATTAATTAAGAATTTGTTTGTGTGATAGTGCTAGTTTACCGTTCAAGCCAGTTATTGCATTCATTTGAATTTTATCATTTTTAATACGCAAATAGTTTGCCAAAAGTCGCCTAGATCTGTTAGCTTTAAAATGAAATTTAGCCTTGTTATTCGAAATTTGAAACCCAGCTCTTCTACTAAGCAAGGAGTTTAACTCGTATCTGAGTTTTTGCAATTGCATTTTGTATTTATTATCATGAGATAAAATAAAGAGCCGTTCATATTTCGCTATTTGTTTATCAAACTCTAGTTTAGTGTTGAAAGCTTTGTTATCGTTAACAAGAGGAGTAGATCCTTCTGGGTTAAACGGGAAATAGTCATGTAATGCTGACAAGAGTTTATATTTATTATTGCCATTAAGAGCAATATTCGTATTCATACGCCATCGAGAGTGGGATTGCCGAGTTCAGTTGTATAATACCTGAAATAAGAGCATGGTCAGAAACATCTGAATGAATTGTAGGATCAGAAAATGAAAGAATTAATGAGCGGGAAATTAACAAGTAATCAATATGAGAATAAGAATTATAGGGGTTAGAGAAAACGCTAAACTGCTTCTCTTTAGGATGATGTAAGCGCCAAATGCCTATCAATTTGGTTGATTAAAAAATTATTTAAATATAAAATAAGCGTTAGGGGGCAATATTTGGTTTGAGAGTATCTAGCCAACAATTGGTCAAAAATTAAATTAAAGTCGCCACCAATGATCAGTGAAACAGAAGCTAATTTAATCACTTCAGAAGTAAAAAGAGACCTACATTTGGGATCATCATAAACCATAACCATTAATTATATGAAAAATATTAGTATCAACCTTAACTTTCGCCATAATATAACAACCCTGTGAAAATTTGGATATTTGAATATTTAACTTTTTTGCAAAAAGGATAGCAACACCATTCTTTTTACTAATTGCGGGAGAGGAAATAATGTGACCAACTCAGCGTTTATTTATATATAATAAAACTGTATCATCTATATGGGTTTCCTGGAGTAAACAAATGTCTGTTTTATATCTGGCTAAATAATCTAAAACTTTAGTACGTTTAACAGGATGTCTTAAACCTTTGATATTGAACGAAACAACTTTAATTCTGTTAATATTATCCATAAATAGCAGAAAAAAGACATAGAAAGGAAGAATAAAAAATGAATAAAAAATGTGGAAGTAGAAAGCGGATCCAGATGGAAGAAACAGGAGAAAAAGTAAAGACAAGGACTAACATAAAAAAGACAACAACAACATAAAAACATAAATAAAGAATCGCACACACACAAATATACAATATTGACCTGCCTAAATAAAGCCCTCACAAACGATATTGATACATAGGCTACAATGAAAAAAGCATTTGAAAGTAGTAATCATGTTGGAGTGTCATTTGTTTCCATGGAAAGCAGAGAATATTGATCTAAAAATACATGAAGATCCTCCAGACGATGAAAAGATTTACAGATACCATCTTTCCAAATTCTCATAACAGAAGGATCAAAAAGGCCATACTTAAAACAACAGCTTCTTAGTCGAGGTCCAAGTTCAGCGAATTATTTGCAAATTTTAACAGTCTCTTTGGCGAAGTCTTGATGTATAACATTTTTATTTCCAATAACCATTAGAGTTGGGAGCTCTCTTGCAACTTTCCGGATCAAAACCAAATGATGGTGTTGCAAGACCTTAAAAATCACCTGGCGTGGATTAACATGGCTTGGGTTACGATGTGAAGGAATTCTGTAAGCCTTATCAATTTCATATTTTTCTGTCTACAATCACTGCCTTCAACTCCTTCCAGCAAATTTAAAATGAGCAAGTTATATTGCCTATTCCGGTTTTCTAACTCAAGTAATAAGGAATTCTTTGGCATAATTTTCGCAGTGAGGGGCAATACACTCAATTTTAACCTTATTATCATGGATTTTTATTTCTATTGCGTTGTCAAGACTTTCATTGAGAGGCCAGCCATATCTTTACGAATATTTTTAATTTCTGCAGCAATGTCATCAGTATTTGAAAGTACTGCTTGTAACTCTTCTAATAAAGTTGGTTATGACGGCTCATTAGAATCCACAATTTTAGATTTTACTGATGGAGGAGAAATTGTTTGCTTGCGTTTGTTAGAAATTGCATTTAAATTCCTACCTTCCATATTAAAATTTTAGCCAGTAAGATATGAAAATAGCATCAAAAAACACATTAAAAGCACAGAAAATGAAAATAGTGAAGAAAATCACCAGAAAAGCAAGAGTGCAACAATTATAACCAGCTGTGGGTGTGGTTAGGCCTCAACCACGACCTCCGCCCACCTGGGAAGAAGTTTCAGCAGTTCCACACAAATCGACTCGGTGCAGGAAGACAGCGTCACAGAAAAGCCTTGGAACTGCCACGAGAGCCACAAAAACACTTTCTTCAAGCGCTGGCGACAAGGAGGAAGAAGGGACACTTCAGCACTGTCCAGGCAAGCCGAAAAGTGGCAAAAAGCTAGTTGATAACACAGGCGTTGAGGGAGCACTAATGCGAGGCGTCCATCTTAGAATGCATGCTCGCGCGAATCCGGCAGTAAGCTCTTTGAGGTAAAATTCAAATGCAGACCTACAGAAGGGCTGGATGAGACATGGTGTGGTTTCAACACTGACGGGGCAACATAAAACGTGGGCAGCATGTGGGCCCCCATAGGATGCCACTGTACTGTGCAGCCATGTGACTGTGTTGTGCATATGTTTTGCACAACATTCTGAACACCCAAATTAAATCTGAAATCCTTTGTATCCAGGACCAAGCATAGCATGCGTTCACTTGTAACATCCACCACCACTGTCAACACTCTGTCAGTCACGAATCTCAGACTTTGCACATTATGAGGCTGATCACGTCCACATTTCTCACTTTGCCATTGCGAAGAATGTTGGTAGCATCACCAGCGAGCGGTAAACAGCGTTTAGTTCGCCTGCTAAACCAAACTTGCCATAACAACACGGTTGTTACAATGGCCGCTTAGTTATTTCGCATACCACAAGTCGGAACAGCGATTTGCATTAGGGGGCAGAAAGTTGATGGAGCAAGGTTTCGCACGTAAAGAGACTTGCTCAGATTCAATTCTCTCGAAATAACATATACAGCCAGATTCATCAAACAAAAATCCGCTCGCAAAGGGCCAGATTCTGAGAATCTGGTCCTTTGCTAGCGGTATTTTTGCATTTGGGATGCATCATCCCAAATGCAAAAATCGCTAATTAAGAATTCGCTAAATTGCGATTCTTTGCATTTCAGGAATCTCAAATTGAGATTCCTTAAATGCAATGCATGAAAGTGAAAAAAATAGCGAATTCGCTATTAGGGCATGCAAATTACCATGAAGTTAATTTGCAAAAACTTTGAAAAATGCACTAAAGTGCATTTTTCAAAGTTTCATGTTGCGCACACAGATGCCCTAAGGGCATCTGTGTGCGCAACATATGTGCACACATCATTTCAGGGGTGCAACAGGGTGTCCTTTGGACACCCATGCACCCTTGAAATCGCAATCTCAATTTGCGAATCGCTAATTGCGATTAGCAAATTGAGATTGTCTTCCCATTCATTCCTATGGGCCTCTAGGCCTATAGGAATGAATGGAGAGATATTCCTTAATTGCGACTCGCAATTTGTGAGTCGCAATTAAGGAATTATTAGAAATCGCTATTTTTTTTGTGATTTCTTGATGCATAGCATTTTGCTATTCCTTAATAGCGATTCGTAATTTTTCGCTATTAAGGATTAGCAAAATGTGTTCTTGATGAATCTGGGGGATAATGTATTAAAAAACATGTTTCGTATTACTAATAATTGCACCACACAACATTTCTAGTATCTAGAGGAAGCTTGACTATCTGCTTTTACTAACAGTAACTCGAATGCATTAAAATGGCCAACGCAATGTGGAAATTTCACTGCGCATGCTTCTGTCACACTCACGTGACATGACGTACTCTCTGCTTTGGTGGGAAAACTTTGCTTCTGCACACTAGAATTAAAGATGGCTGCTCACATTCTGATGCTTGCACTGCTGCTTGTACTAAACCCTGTTCGTTCAGGCTAATCACTACCGCTATAGTTAAAATAAAGTAAAGGGAATAGAGTAGAGATAAGTGGTATACAGTGCATTCATTTATTCTTTGTTCTAAAACTGTTTCTCTTTGATTTTGCTATTAGCTCATATTTGGGCCTGATGTGTCATTGCTCAACTTCATATTGAAACTCTCATTGCGCATGTGCTGAATTCTCCCGAGTCCACAAAGCATGGCATTGAATCCGTGCCAGTGACAGTCTTGCCTTCGATGTGCCTGGGAAAATGAACTCTTAACCCTCAGAAAGGAAGACAACTTACAAACCTTCGTATACATTGTATTTGTTATTGAAACATCCATTGTTGGGTGGAATAAAAGTGCAAGGGAAAATGAAATTATGGGAGGGAACATTGATTTAAATATTTGAAAGAAATGATATCATAACTGGTATGGTGTGATGACCTCTCTCCCTTTTGAACAATCAAATTGAGGGAATACCTGAACTTGCAACATTGGGGGGTGGTACACTGCCATGGAAAATGGTATGACTAAGGTAGGCTTAGCTAGTTAGATTGTCCGAATAGCTGACCTGTCACTGACCCAACGCACTCAATAGACGATCGAGAGCAGAGGAGCAGGCGGAGCACTCTGTCAGAAGATTCAATATCCCAATCGGGGTTCTGGGAAGGAGTTCGATAACCCAATCGGGGTCCCACTGTTAGCTCCAGAGAGGGGTGTCCTGATCCAATTTGGTCCCTATTTGTACTGTTTCTGGTCTGCACCTTTCCTGTCCTTTTGGCACCTGAACTATCGGGAGTCCTGTCCTTTGTCCAGCCCGAGGCCAGGGGTGGTTTTCACACCATTCTAGGTAAATATAAATTTGTGTGGGTATGTCATTGTACTGTTTCCTTTTTCTTACCCTTACTATGTCTTACTGTTTAAAGAAAGTCTCATAATATTTTCACATCATTTTGCCTTAATTATTCTCTTCTTAATTGAAAGAGCTTTAATTTGGTATGGACTCTGACATTTAATAATTTACATAGATAAAGTTTTTAAACCTTTCCCGAGTCTGTGGTTATTTTATGAATGCAAATGTTTATTTTCTACCTATTCTACCTTGATCCCTTAGGACTATAGGTACCAGTGACTAGGATTGGTAAGTCAATGGTATAGATCCTAAAAAAAAAAAAAGGTTAAATCCTGATTAGCGAAGGTTTACCTGTTTAAAGTGTGTATGTTTGTGGGCCCAGGTGAGTATGGTAAAATGAGCAGGTGAGCCCGCGCTCTATCAAGGTGTTGGATTTAAAATCCAACATCTTCCCTAGTGTCCGCCGCACAGACTGGAGCTGGAATAATAAACTATACTATTCCAACATCCAGCGCCCCCTAAAAGCATGTAGTTGTTCCCACTTGCATTGTAACGGTATGCGAAATAACAACACGGTCATTGTAACAACCGCGTTATGGCATGCATTGTAAATGCATGCGAAAAAACGTCCTATATTCCCAGCGAGCACCCCCATCATGCAACCTGGTATCACCATATCATGCAATCAGCATCAGCGGTGCCCGCCACTGATCGTACCACAATTCAAGAAGAATTGAGCTTTGAGCTTCATCCCACCAACAGCACACCGCTAATGTATTGAAGTATGTGATAGGTTGTCTAATGTTTCTGTAAACATGCCACTTACGTACGCTTTTTAGGCTAAACATTTGCTCCATTAACTGTGCCAGCTAACCTATCAATCAACCTTCATGGATAGGTACAAACTGTACAAATCGCACTAACATCTAATAGCCTATGAAAGTCACTGAACCGGGACAAAATAGATATTTCCTATTTCTGACTGCTGTAACTGCTGGTATTTTTAAGAGAAATGTTAAAGTTTAACCTGTATCAACTATATAACTCTGTTAAAACGTCGTTAATTATGTATTATAAATGTAAGACGGAATGTTTTATTAACTTATAGCTCTTTTTACAGAAAATATGTATTTTATGTGTTTTGGATCTACAAATCCTGTCGTGACACTGTTTTTCTAGCTTTCCCTTCCTCCTTCTTTTTCCATTTTTTACTTTTGTCACTCAAGCATTGGGTCAAAGTCAAATAATAAAAAGTAAGTTCTAGTCCCCCAAAAAGAAAGTTAGGGTCACCACCTCCAACCACCTGCACAAAAGAAGCACTGGTGCTGACTAATACATTCCCAGTTATTACTTAATTTACTCTGACTTTAAACAATTTGCTTTTAAATTAACAGAGCATGCCACATCTGTGAAGGGAAGACACAGCTCCAAGTGTCCCTCCTTGGGATGGATGTTGATAATGGGACCTAGAAATTACCTTTTTGGCTGATAATGAAGGACTTGGCTAGGGTGAAGGAAGGCTGGAAACGAGGATCTGAGAAGTGGGGAAACACTGGGTGGTAAAGAGGGACCAATGCCAGGGAGTTGGGAACAAGAGTCTGGTAATCAGGCAGGTACAAGGAAGGTGAGTGTGCAAATAGGGTCATAGGGAAAAGTTGGTGGATGCTTTGAGGATGTCATTGGACGTACTGGGGGTCTCTATCATGGATGGTGGTACATAAATGGGTACTTGATTTGAGGACGGTAAGGGTAAATGTTGCTGTTAAGCGGACATCCTTGTAGGGTGAAAGGATGCAGTAATGTTTGGGGCATCCTGTTGGAAAGGGCAGATGAGGACTGATAAAAAGAAAGACATACTGAAGCAGTATGGGCTAAATGTAAGCAGGTAATGGTATGTACTTGGTAAGAGGCAGTAAATGAAACTGATAATAGCATGCACCGTTCAGGAGGTGGTCGTCCTGAAAAGGAGTTGTGGGAAGCTGAGAGGGAATTGGGCAGTGGGGGTAAATATAGGCCTAAAATGGGATGCAATGAGGGTTTGGAGCTTATCAGATGCTTACACTGCCACTGCTTCTGGGTGAAGTAGGAATGAACTGCCCATAATAAATTATACTGGGGTGATGGGGATAGTTGGAGGCTAGCAAAAGCATATACTGGGGCTCAAGTTGTAAGCAGAGCATCTGCTAAAGGACTGGTACTGTGCAAGGGGCAAGGTAGATCGTTTAAGACAAATCTTCTTCCCTTCCAGCCCTTCTCTAAAGTTTGCTCTTTCTCCCACTCTCGTCTCTTTCCCAACAGCTCCCTAATCCATCTCTTTTTTATGTCTTTTCTCTCTCTGCCTGGTTTTACTTTCTCTTCCTCACTTTTGTCGCCTATCTCGTTTGTTTTGTTTCCTATCCCCTCCTTCAAACGTTGCCATGTCTATAATGAGTAACCATACCACTACTCTTTTTTCTTTGCATTATAGTATATGTAGTTCTAGATTTATAATGGCAAAACACAACATTTGTAAGTTTCACAAATCTAAAGGAGACAAAACTGCATGGATTACTTAAGACTAGCAGGGGATAACTTTAGATTTCTGTTCCTGCCATTCTTCCCCTTTTCCTCCCTCTTTCTCACCATGTTTCACCATAGATTCTGTCAAAGCTCCTTTGCATCCTATTTCCTCCTCTCCTTGTCCCTTTCTTTCCACACCTCCTCTTTCCCTAAGCCATGAATGATGCCCGCTTTTCTCCTCATACATCACTAGACCCCTATCATTCCTCCTACTTCGGCCATCATCAAGTGAAGTGACAAACGGTGGCCGAAGAGCAAATAACTTAACATAACATGTGTATTTGTAAAGCGCACATATCATCCAAGGGTCTGAAGGTGCTGAATAACAAATGTATATTATAATACATTTCTACTTGAGTAAAAGACCCCAGCTGGATGCTAATGCCTATAGGAGGTTTTCACTCTTCAACAGCAAAGTTAGGCATTTCTGTTCAAAATATTTTGTGGCCATTTCCCTCTATGATGTTAGAGAAATGTATAAATGTATCACATTTCACATATTCAATTAAATTCCCCCACCCCAAGCTATCCTAAAGATTAAAGGTGTAGGACTAGCTCTCTATTCTAGTACATACTGCTTTACATTCCATACACTTCCTATGAAACAAGAGCCCAATCAAAGATAGGTTCGTATCCTCATTGACACTAGTCAAAGCAGTTCTTCACACATCATTACAATTAATCTCCACTACAAGGACAGTTCATGAAGCTCTCTCCCCCCCTGAAAGTAGTGCACTCTTCCCTTTCATCAATTGATTATACTCACAAGCAGTGAAATACTTCTTTGAAAAATAAAGAAAGGGGTCTGCGTAACATTGTGCGGCAGATAGGTTTATATTCAATCGAGTATCAATTCCTGACATATTATTTAACGTGACATTAATCATCATTCAATATTATAAACCCAATTTAAATTTGCTTTCTAAAAGCCTGTCTTGAAACCATTTGTCCTTAACAGATAACCTAAAAGTAGAGTTATATACTTTGGCTTTTGTACAAAGCCTTTCTAGCATTGAATGTTTGTTTTTTCAGGGCACAATTACTAACATCAGCACATTCCCTTATCACTACAAGTGGAAGGAATTAGGAGTGAGGGATATGGAATGACAGCTGAGGGATGAGGAGCGAAGGATGCAGGAGTGAGGAATGAGGACTAAGAGGTCGGATAATGGAGGATGATTTAGGGGTGACGGATGAAAATATACTAAAATGGATGATGCTATACTCAGTTAGTGATAATATAGTATGTACCTTTCCACTTGCAAGGCAATTTCAGTCGGTCTGGGGGGAGGGGTCAATGTGGTAAAGTCTCTGAGTTGCTGAGTTTAAAACTGGGAACCAAAGTTGTCCTCTTGACTCGCCCACAAGCACAGATCCTGCAAATACTGAATAAATCACTTTGCTGAGAGGAACGCCCTGTGGACTTTGTTCAGGCTCCTACCTGCTGCTGATTGACTTCGTGGGACCAGGAAACGCCCGACGCCTTACCGGACCCGCTGCGCGGGTCCCGCTTCGTCCCCTGTCACTGTGGGGCTCTTGGGTCTGAACTGAACTGTGCATCCTTGCACCGGCAGGGCTGCGAGCAGCACAGCAGGGACTCAATTTCCCAGGAGTCCCTGCTCGTAACACCTGAGGCCGGTCTCCCTGCCGGTCACGCCCCCCGCCCTGATTTAAACTGCCTTATCCTCTTTGACTGCGGGATACTTTGCTGAGAGGAACGCCCTGTGGACTTTGTTCAGGCTCCTACCTGCTGCTGATTGACTTCGTGGGACCAGGAAACGCCCGACGCCTTGCCGGACCCGCTGCGCGGGTCCCGCTTCGTCCCCTGTCACTGTGGGGCTCTTGGGTCTGAACTGAACTGTACATCCTTGCACCGGCAGGGCTGCGAGCAGCATAGCAGGGACTCAATTTCCCAGGAGTCCCTGCTCGTAACACCTGAGGCCGCTCTCCCTGCCGGTCACGCCCCGCCCTGATTTAAACTGCCTTGTCCTCTTTGACTGCGGGATACTTTGCTCAGGCTCCTACCTGCTGCTGATTGACTTCGTGGGACCAGGAAACGCCCGACGCCTTGCCGTACCCGCTGCGCGGGTCCCGCTTCGTCCCCTGTCACTGTGGGGCTCTTGGGTCTGAACTGAACTGTACATCCTTGCACCGGCAGGGCTGCGAGCAGCATAGCAGGGACTCAATTTCCCAGGAGTCCCTGCTCGTAACACCGGAGGCCGCTCTCCCTGCCGGTCACGCCCCCGCCCTGATTTAAACTGCCTTGTCCTCTTTGACTGCGGGATACTTTGCTGAGAGGAACGCCCTGTGGACTTTGTTCAGGCTCCTACCTGCTGCTGATTGACTTCGTGGAACCAGGAAACGCCTGACGCCTTGCCGGACCCGCTGCGCGTGTCCCGCTTCGTCCCCTGTCACTGTGGGGCTCTTGGGTCTGAACTGAACTGTGCATCCTTGCACCGGCAGGGCTGCGAGCAGCATAGCAGGGACTCAATTTCCCAGGAGTCGCTGCTCGTAACACCTGAGGCCGATCTCCCTGCCGGTCACGCCCCCCGCCCTGATTTAAACTGCCTTGTCCTCTTTGACTGCGGGATACTTTGCTGAGAGGAACGCCCTGTGGACTTTGTTCAGGCTCCTACCTGCTGCTGATTGACTTCGTGGGACCAGGAAACGCCCGACGCCTTGCCGGACCCGCTGCGCGGGTCCCGCTTCGTCCCCTGTCACTGTGGGGCTCTTGGGTCTGAACTGAACTGTGCATCCTTGCACCGGCAGGGCTGCGAGCAGCATAGCAGGGACTCAATTTCCCAGGAGTCCCTGCTCGTAACACCTGAGGCCGCTCTCCCTGCCAGTCACGCCCCACCGACCTAGCTCTACTTAATTGCTTGGGGAGACCGCTGCGCGGTAGCACCCGGTGCGAAGCCCGGGCAAAGGGCGGGCCGTCTGTGGCCGTCCGTGGTCAGTCGGGGTTGGGTTGGGACACCCCCTTAGGCCATTGGACTTTGGTCACTGAGCTAGTTATATTAATATTAATGTGCAGAGGGTTGCGGGTTGCGGGACCACTTATTGTACTAGTATATTTGTAGTTGGTGTGGGGGTTTGCTGAGTTTTATACATTTAGTATCTTGGTTGCATAGCCTGAGTTTTTCCTCAGCATACCGCTGCGTTCGGGTAAGGATCGTTCCGTAGTGCTTCAGACTTCTAAGGGGGTGGTTTCAGGCCCATTGGATGCATTTATAATCAAAGCTACGGTAATACAGGAGAAGGAGATAGCCTTTGCGGAGAAAAGGCTATCTTTAGATCTTATTAGTGGGAAACGCTCCTCCCTGGGGCAAATTGCTACTGCAACCAGCCCCCTACCCACATTACCTCCTCCCCAAAATTCTAATTTGGTTCTTGTTTCAGCAGATATACACAGGGAAGCTGAAGGTCCTCCCTTATTGCATGGCACCACTGACACTAATGAAGCTGATATATCTGGGAGTGGGGGAGAAGATAGTGTGCTATCAGCTAGTCCGTCTTTAATAATTTCCTCCTCTGAAGAAGAGCCCTTAGTGACTAGTTGTCCCGGTAAGAGGAAGCGTAATAAGGGTAGACAGAAAGGGGGGTTGTCTAAGGTATTTAAAACAGCCTGTCCATCACTGCCTGCGGACAATACCTGTTTCTCAAGAGGTGACTCGCTACACCTACAGTCCCCTAGTAGCCCTGATACCTCCCCTGTAATTCCCTCTGTGTGGAAAAGTCAGCCCATAACACACCTGATGCCCAGGCTGCTGGCGCAGGACGCCTCTTAGTTCCCATCTTGAACAATTACCAAATAAAGAGACGGGCGCTGGAAGCAGGAATACAAGAATAGAGTTTTATTGCTCATGAGGAGAGCCTGTCATTTCGGACACTCGCATAGTGTCTTCAGGAGGTGCTCTAACAAGTTTCTCTGAGGCTTCGTCTTTTATACACAGGTTTATGGCACACAGACATCCTTCATTACAATCAAGACATTGTGGAGTATGAAGATATTCCAACACGTGGCTACAGTAGGGGCCCTTATCCTCCATACAATAGGAGGGGGCTGTCACGCAGCTGAGTGTTCTGCTGATTCCTTTAGAATGTGTGCGCCTGATTGAATCTCAGGGGGTGGGGAGGTCATGATCAATAGTGGCTCCTTTCAAGAGAGGCGAGTGCATACAGTAGTGGGCAATAAACTGTATCCTCAGGCTAAGGGATGACCAGCGGTTCGTGCAAACAATCGGGCTCATAGGAAGGGGTCATCAAAGGAGAGATTTTCGTGAAAGGAAGGATCGGTGTGGACAATCGAGCGTAGAGGAAGGGTTTATCAAAAGAGGGGTATTCATGGAAGGAAAGGAGGTGTTGGTCAGGCGCGGGGTGTGATTCCCAGTGACAGAGTCATGCAGAAGGAGAAGGGTTCATGACTTGTGCATGTGAGAGTGGGGGCGGTCGGGGTGCATGGGGGATGCTTGCAGGGTCAGGGAAGGGCGCTGATGATTGATCGCGAACAGGGAGACCATGGCACCTAAAATGGCTGTTGTATATATGTGTGCATGGGTCTATGCTGGCGGGATAACACAGTCAGTGTTTTGCAATATCCATTCTGCTTACGACAAGAGGTACAGTGAACACAAATGAACGCCGCTTATGTGTATATACATTGCCAATTTCAACAGTCGATGCTTTTTAACATACGCTAGTACATTTGTGTTTACCCCAACTGAATAGCGTTTGTCAATGCTAGCAGATTGCATATAACCATATGTAGTCGCTATGATTGGCGAAACGTGGTACGTATGAATTTACATTTGTTGGGTTATTCATACAAGTCTAGAGATCGACATAACACTTTTAGTCGAGGGCAATCAGGAAAAAACGTTCCGACATATTATAGACTCAGGTTCTGACTTTCTTTTCAATGACATCAACATACAGTAAAAAGAGCTCTGATACTTTCGGGTCTTGTCAGTGCTATAATAGACTTTTGGAAAACTAAATGCATGAGTGATCGATGAAACATTTTAAAAGGCAATACAAAATGGTTGAGGGAGGGATTCAATTCGATACAAGCAATCAGTCAAGGGGTGAATAGAAAGTTCTGGAAAGGGGGGAGGGTCTTTGTCGCAATGTCTTTTAACAGAGTCCGTCTTCTTTTGTTGGCGCTACTGAGCACCGGCGGTGGAGCTATAGGTCCAGCTCGGATTCATCCTTACACGTTGCAGGGTGCGATCAGTCCTCTGCTGTTAGATCACAGTCCTGTTTCCTAACTTATTTTCTTAGGAGTGCCTCAAGCTAGGCACCTGCGTGTCTTTCTTCTTCCGTGGCAAAACCTTAGTCCATAGTCAAAAGTTTATGCGAAAAAGGTGATGTTGTTGAATAATCAAGGGAAGAGAGGGCGGAGTGGGATCAGATCTTTGAGCACATCAAGGGACCAAAAGGAGCAAAGGATAATCGAGCAGGCAGGCCCATCGGTCGGGCTCAAAAAGGACGGGGACTTCAGGCACGAGTGGGGCAGCAAATCGAGGGCTTCAAGGCAGCCCTTTATTCCTTAATCTGCCGAGTTTGAGAGTGGTGCCTCGTCCCGCGTCTCGTTGCTCGGTGGCTCCACCTTTTGTCGCGGTCACACGTGCTTCATGATCTGTGGCCAGGCTGTGCGTCACGTCCAGCTCCTCTCCTCCGGTGATTGTATCTTTGAATGGGTAAAAACAAGTTTTAGAACAACTGGCAGGAGAAGACATTTATACATCTCAATTCCGTCCTCAATCCTAAGTAGGTGGGAGATAAGTTCATCGATCACAGTCAGAAGTCATCATTTATGGAGTATGTAGGAGGGCATTACCATTGAATTCATAAAACCTGTTTGGCGTTCATTCGTGAGTATGTGGAGACAAATTTGACCTTTATACACAGTGCATTACATCAAAACTCAAAATCGAGTCCTTATGTAGAGACTCGTCCTTCCCTTTAACCCAAGTATCGACAATCTTACATTTCCCTCCGGGGTCGGCTAACTCTTGTTATCGTCATGAAGAAGGGGGAGGGGGCAGATGTAAAACATGCTTTTCTTGGGGAGTGGCCGTTAATCAAGGTCATCAATTTCGCTTCGGGGGTAGCTGACATGAAGCTGGGTTTGATAGGGGGTAACGGGGACGCTTTGGACAGGGAGCTGGGGTCGATCGGGAGAAGTGGGGCACTCTGGACATCCGCACTTAAGTGCAGAGGGGTGGGACAATCTGGGCATTGGGGATCGCATTTCTAATGAACTGAAAAACAGAAGACCATTGACGTTATAGTCCCCCTATAAAAAGGCCAGATTAGGGGACATCAGTCGTCTGACCTGTCCTTTCTTTCATTACCAACTCGGGTTCTATCGTTTTGCAGAAAGGAGAGGTAGTAATATGGCAAGTCACAATTGTTTTGGTTTCGGTCAATTTTGCTGAACACCTTTGTGTTCGAGGAAACCCAATTATGTTTTATGCCGGAGGGGCACAACGTCACCATACAAGGGAAGAGGGAACAGGGGGCTTTGAAGAGAGAGAGAGAGAGAGAGAAAGAGAGAGAGAGGGAGAGAGTGAGAGAGAGAGAGAGAGAGAGAGAGAGAGAGAGAGAGAGAGAGAGAGAGAGAGAGAGAGAGAGAGAGACCGTACTCTAAATGGTCCATTCTGTACACGTATGACATGGAGCGAGATAGAGAGCGGGAGAGAGAGAGACGTGTACAATAATGGGCCATTCAGCGCACACACAACACAGAACAGCAGGGGTTGAGTAGTACGGAAACACAGGCAGAGGGATGACGTAGATCCACACATTACGTACATACATACTCAGGTGAGGGAGACAGTACATGTATTATATACAATAAAAAAAATCCAAGACAAGACATATAACCGTTATTGGCCATAATGATCTCTTCCTGTATGCTGCGTATTTTTAGCATCCTAAGTTCTTTTTACCCCTTTCTTTCCTTTTATTGTCGGCTGCCTTTACTGGTCTTTGCTGTTTTACACACTTACGCCTTTGGCAATTGGTCATGAACTAACCTGGTTGGGCTAATGCTCACTGTGGTATTTTCGAGTCATTTTAGTAAATGTGTTTCCAGGCTGAGACGACAGTTGGTGTCAGTTGGGAGAACAATAGGGCAGCTCTGAGTTTCCAGTCCATGAGGGTGTGGAAAGGACGCAGTAATTTCTATACACTGATAACATTCCTAGTCCTCCAAGCGGAGTGTACTAGAGTTTTAAACTTCACCTCAGAATATTTTTTAAACCTTTCCCTATTTAGTTAAGTGTAGAGTGCTTAATCATGAGTGCACATTATTTTTGGTTGTATTATTCGGGGTGCGTGGGTACCATAATCGAACGCCTTTTTCCCGTCTCTTCGTCTGTTAGATCACCTTTTTCTTTTTCGTATTTTTAATCGATGTTCCAAAGTGACCTGCAGAAAGAGGGAAAAAGAAGGGGGCGGGGGCAGCATTTAAAAACACATCAGCGCGCATAAACCCGAAAAGGCTTTTACTTACTACATACTCGGTCTATCTCCACGGAACGCAGTTCTTGCCAACTCGGCATTTAAGCCCAGATGGACCTTTTAGTGTGGGAGAGATGTTTATCGGAAGCCGGTGGATAGCATAGGTCACCCAAGTGTGGTATTACAGACCGTATGTAGGGAGGCCAAGTGGCATTCCTTCGGGGCGACTTAGGGGCATTTTAGCACAATTTTCCTGATACGGGTAGCATATAAAGTATAGACTGAATTCCAGCGTCTTTTTAGCGGTTGCTTTGGGCTGTACAAAAATTTGCAAAGTACATACAACAAAAACCTGGACCATTCATATTTGCAATATTTCTGCGTATTATACTTTTTAACCCTTAACTAATCGAGCTGAGCCATTTCACCTGTAATTCAGTTATATCGGAAACAGCGGTCATTTATTCGAAACGTACCAATTTACACGTGACAACTACGTACGTTTTTTCCAAAAAATCTTTAATAAGAATGCCGGTGCACAAATACGGGTCTACAACCCCGTGGGCCGGCCACGGAGCAGGCTGGAACTGTAGATGTGGGGATACCTTTATTAGGGAAAAAACCCAATGGAGTGTTAAAATTCGAACTTGCAATAATCATGAGGCGCCAAAACTTAACAACAATTCATTGTCCGAATGTTCAATCGATACCCATCTCAGGTCAATTCATTGTCCTTCATTGTTCGAACACATAATCAGTACCCATCCTATATCAATCCATATGTTTAAAAACTACATACATATCCCATGACACCAAGGCTGAGCAATCGGAGTACAACAAGGAGTTGAAAGTTTCATTTGTACCGGCGCCATTTTGGGTGCGGCCAGGCAGATCCAGGCATAGTCTAAATTTCCACTAACTCGTGGTTGGCCCAGAGCCTCTTTTTGGCAGTCCAAAAGTTCAGTTGAAGGGCAACAGAAAGGGATCGGCAGTATGAACCATCAGTCAAAAAAAGGGGGAGGGAGGCAACAATTTTCTACCGGGTCATACTGCGTTTTTCACCTGAACTGTTCCGAACTGTAGTCTGCAGGATTTTAGTCATTCAAATTGAGGCTGGCGTCAGCATGGGAGCGCCGACGTCCCGCGGCTACATTTTCATCGTTCCACGGGCAGTCATGGCAGTCATTCCCCATCGGGGGTATCTGCGGGAGTCGGGGACTCCCGCGGCTCCTCTAGAATCTTCAAGGTCGAGGAGAACTTTTATGGTGGTGGAATCAACAAGCAACCGGGCCATTCCTTCATGCTGGGCCCGCTCTTGCAAGGTCGACCGCCATTTTGAGAGTTCGGCAGCTACCGGCAATCGCGGGGTCAAATGAGCAGACGGGCTCCAACGTGCCGGGCGAGGTGTTGCAGCATCGCCACAGTGGACGAACCCTTTGCCGGGTGCGAGGAGCGTTGGGGGTGCAGCTGGGGAGCCTTCACCTGGGGAGGTGGGAGAGGCTCGTTCGCGCCGCCTCTCCCTCCCGGTGCACCCCACGGCGTCTTGCTTGACATTTGTTATGGCCGGACCAGGCGATGAGGACGAGGGGGGGGGGGTCGGAGGCATGTGCAAGACATCCCCCCCCCCAGTGTTGTCGCAGCCATTATTAAAGAAGTGGCGCCTAGTACGTTTCGGGCCGGGCCTCCGGTTGATGGCGGCCGGACGCTCTTTGCCACGGCCCCAGGAACGGGTCCCTTGGTTCGTCCGGGGGACAGGCCTTGGCATGTGGCGCCGCCTTCGGGCTATTCGCGTAGTGGTCCTTCCACCTCACCGCCCTCAATGGTTTTTGTAGACTTTAAAACGCCCAAAAACTACTAGAAAGTAGCCCAAAGTAGCCCAACATTGCTACTTTGGGGAAGGAAGGACTGGAACGGCGTCAGGCAGACGGCGAAATGCATTGTGGGTTTCGTTTGTCGTTGCAGCAGTTTGTCATGTAAATAGTTGCTTAAATGTTTTTTTTTTTTTGTTTGTTAAAAATAAAACGTGTTCACCTGTTACTTCGCTAGAGTGTTATATATTTTTCTATTATTCGCCTAAGTTTTGTCGTTAATTGGGCGGGGTGAGTGGTGGAGCCAAGCTGTCTCGAAGTTATAGCGTTAAGTTCGGCTTTCCCCACCAGTTTCATATTTCCTGAGGGGTTGTTCCCTATGTTTCCAATTCAGCGAGGTTGAAAAGAGATCTCATCAGTGGCCTACTGATTTCACTCTATTCCTTTTCTTTTCCCTAACGATTTTTATATATATATTTTTCTCTTTTATTTGCTAGCACGATACAGCGGCTAATCCGCATTTTTATATTTGTCCTTTTGTATTAGGGGTACCCTCCTGGTCGAGCCAGATGACCTACCTCCAATAAATGGTCCGGTGGAACTGGTTTACCAATCAGTGGGGAGTAGATAGGCATGACAGATTACAACGGGGGACAAAGGTCCGCATTACCTACCCTTCCTTACTTGCAAAGACTAGACAGAACATTTCTATTCCACGTTATTTGCAAACAGAGAATGCCTCAAAAGAACTATTCCTTGAACAATAAATGTTCAGACAATCAATCAATCAGTGGGGAGAAAAAAACAGGCATGACGGATTACAACAGGGACAAAAGTCTGCATTACCTATCCTTCACTATCTGCAAAGGGAGGCAGAATATTCCTATTCTTCCCCGTTTGTAGACAGGGAATATCTCAAAGAGCAATAACCGATAAAAATCGATAACAAACAATCAAATGCGGAGAAAAGATAGGCATGACGGATTACAACGGGGACAAAAGTCTGCATTACCTACCCTTCACTATCTGCAAAGGGAGACAGAATATTCCTATTCTTCCCTGTTTGCAGACAGCGAATGTCTCAAAGAGCAACAGAGCAACCAATCAATCAGTGGGGAGAAAAATAGGCATGACGGATTACAACGGGGGACAAAAGTCCGCATTACCTATCCTTCACTATTTGCAAAGAGAGAGGAACGTTCCTATTCGTCGCTGTTTGCAAATAGAGAATGTCTCCAAGAGAACCAATACTTCAAGTAGCAACCGAGGCTAAATGAACCAATCAATGAACAATACCAGTATCTAAATACCGTTTCCAATATCAACAATCAATCAATCAATCAGATGGATAAAGCCATCCTACCAATCAGACGTAAAGACGTCCTACTTAACCTTACCCGGACCGGATCATGTGGGCAATTCTTCGTCTTCCTTTCTCCAGCGCCTCTTTTCTCTATGTTTTTATCGCAGCATTCTTGTGGGATTCCAGTCAGGACAGTAGGTCACTTGAGAGAGGTCCGTTCAGAATAGGTGAATTTCTTTCAATCGGCAGCCGGACGAGGGCCCTCTCAAGGCAGGTATACTCCAATCATTTAGATGTTCACCCCATCGTCTGGACCTCTCTTACCGGACCTTATGTCGCTGATGGACCCCGCGTTAGGGCGCCAATTGTGGAAAAGTCAGCCCATAACACACCTGATGCCCAGGCTGCTGGCGCAGGACGCCTCTTAGTTCCCATCTTGAACAATTACCAAATAAAGAGACGGGCGCTGGAAGCAGGAATACAAGAATAGAGTTTTATTGCTCATGAGGAGAGCCTGTCATTTCGGACACTCGCATAGTGTCTTCAGGAGGTGCTCTAACAAGTTTCTCTGAGGCTTCGTCTTTTATACACAGGTTTATGGCACACAGACATCCTTCATTACAATCAAGACATTGTGGAGTATGAAGATATTCCAACACGTGGCTACAGTAGGGGCCCTTATCCTCCATACAATAGGAGGGGGCTGTCACGCAGCTGAGTGTTCTGCTGATTCCTTTAGAATGTGTGCGCCTGATCGAATCTCAGGGGGTGGGGAGGTCATGATCAATAGTGGCTCCTTTCAAGAGAGGCGAGTGCATACAGTAGTGGGCAAAAAACTGTATCCTCAGGCTAAGGGATGACCAGCGGTTCGTGCAAACAATCGGGCTCATAGGAAGGGGTCATCAAAGGAGAGATTTTCGTGAAAGGAAGGATCGGTGTGGACAATCGAGCGTAGAGGAAGGGTTTATCAAAAGAGGGGTATTCATGGAAGGAAAGGAGGTGTTGGTCAGGCGCGGGGTGTGATTCCCAGTGACAGAGTCATGCAGAAGGAGAAGGGTTCATGACTTGTGCATGTGAGAGTGGGGGCGGTCGGGGTGCATGGGGGATGCTTGCAGGGTCAGGGAAGGGCGCTGATGATTGATCGCGAACAGGGAGACCATGGCACCTAAAATGGCTGTTGTATATATGTGTGCATGGGTCTATGCTGGCGGGATAACACAGTCAGTGTTTTGCAATATCCATTCTGCTTACGACAAGAGGTACAGTGAACACAAATGAACGCCGCTTATGTGTATATACATTGCCAATTTCAACATCTGGGGCTCCCCACATTGGCTCGGTAAATACGAGTGGTAGTGATTTCGACTTACTGGCGCGAATGGAAGTCCTATTTAAGACACTTCTGTTGCCAGTGCTAAAGAGAACCAGGCTTATGAACCTTAAAATAGACAGTCTAGAGACCCTTATAACAGCTAATTCTTGCCTACTTAAAAAACTTGTCCATGATCAGGCAGCACAGCTGGTTTCTTCTACTACTGGTAACTCTAAGTCCCAGGGAAATAACCCTTTAGCTACCAAGGCCCATACATCCGGTGGATCAACAAACATTAGCACTAACAGACCGGTTCCAAAGGCCAGGAATCTAAAATCGCTTAGTGTTCTCAATCCACCCACGACCCCGGTTGTTCAAACCTTGATACCTAAGAAGGCTAGTGCTAAATCTAATGGTCCGCCACAGTCAAGCTCTTCTAAGCCTACGAATCATGCACAGGCTCAGATCATGGGGGCGGGCAAGCCTAAACCGCCCACCCATCCCACAGCGAGCACTAGCTCAGCTGCTGGGCGTGCCCATCTTCCTGGACAAGTTTCTAAGAGGGGACCTCCACCAGCGTACTTACCAATTGATGCCACGCCTTATACTATTGTCCTGACAGGTGTTGTTCCCCTTAGGGATGGCCAATTCGAACCGCATGGGGATCTCATGAATAAGGTAGCCTTTTGGCTAAATAAAAATCGTCCCCTCCCACCCAATTCCTCCACAAAGATCATGACTGTCCGGAGAGTTGGCTGGGTGGGATACTGTGCAAAGGATTTAGATGGTGATTGTATCCTTATAAATTTTCGGGATCCTTGGGTGGTTGAACATATACGTAGGGAGGCTAGGTATGGAAAGCTGGGGGACATACAATCTTTAAGTTTGAATTACTTCTATCCTAAAAGACATGGCGTCCCTCCCCCTAATAGTCTTCCGTTATTTAGATCGGTAGGGAGGAACCAGGCAGTGAGGTTCCCCAATCCCCCCTTCTATCCCTGCCTATCGAATCGGTTTGAATCCTTGTCTGGGTTGGAATGTATTGATTGACTGGGGCAGGACATCATGGGAGAAGGTACCAGTAGAGACCCCAAAGGTATTAGTCAGTTACCACTCATTTTAGAACAGAGTATTTTGGAGGATGAAAAATGGAAAGAAGGTGGAGACTTTAGCCCTGAAGCTTCCACCCCGAGATTTAGCTCTCCGTCCAGGACGAATGTTGTCATGGTGGAGGACGTGAGTACATCAGAGGCTAATTTAATTCGTAGCCAAGTGGGGTCGCTTAAAGTAGTCTCCTGGAATATAGCAGGGTTAAGGGGTCGTATTGATAATGATGATTGGGCAGACTTCATCGACACCTTCGACATTGTTATTCTACAGGACAGCTGGGCAACCGCCCCGATTCATAGAGCAGGGTATCTTAATTTCTTTAAGCCTGCCATCCAGGGCCCCAAGGGTAGAGCCTCTGGAGGATTGGTGGTGTGGATTAGACAGTCTATGGGGTATAGTTTATCGGAAATTGTGGTAGGCAACCCGGACCTTCTGGGTATTAAGCTCAGCAGGGGTAATGAACAGGGCATTGTAATAATAAACATCTACGCTAGAGGACGCCCAGGTGGTCGTAAGCAGCCAGTTATGGATGACCTTGATTTGCTTTTGAGGGAAACAGGTAGTGATAATTTTATTCTTGTTGCGGGAGACCTAAACTGTTCATTTGAACCCATACACAGTGTGGGCGAGGATTTGGGGGCAGATGAAGATGCTGTTTGGGATATCCCGCCTCTTTCACTAAGTAGGGTTGTTAAGGGTACAGAGGCGGCACTCCTTTGGTTAGGCCTTTGTTTGGAGTGGGGTTTGCGTGCAGTGAATGGGCGCACGTCTTCTGATAAGATAGGCCACCCGACTTTTAATAATGGGATCAGTATGAGTCGCATTGACTATATTTTAGTTAAAATAGAATTCTGGTCCCTTGTTATTTACGTGGAGGTTGTGGCACGTCCAGAGAGCGACCACAATCCACTTTCGTTAGGTCTTAAGCTTCCAGGTGATGGAGGTGGGCCCTCTATTACAGCTTGTCTAACGTCAGAGGTTGTTTTGTCCAATGACAGAAGACGGGTAAAATGGTCCAGGGTTATAGCTGATCCTTCCACAATTAAAGATATAGAGGAAGAAGCAATGAAAACAATGAATGCTATGGAATCTTTTACATCTTCCTTGGGGGTTACTTCCCAGATAAGTGACCTGCATGACCGGTGCTTTGCGAAATTGAAAATTTTGCTTACGCAACCACTGACATTAAGGAAAGACCAGGTACGGAAAAAGTGGTATAACAAGAGTTGTAGGTTAGCGCATAGTAGACTAATCTTAGCGGTCAAATCTAGGGTCATTACCGATATTAGAACAGCTCGGATATTATATAAAAAAGTACTGTGGGTCGCGAAGAAGGAGTGAGATGACCTTTATTGGTCAGAGCTCCTTTTGGCGTGTCAATCATCTAACCAAACTAAGTTTTGAGAAACCGTTAAGTGGGGCAGGAATCCGGACTCCCAAACTCCTGTTAATCATGTCTCGGCGGAAGATTGGGTGGCTTTTTACTCTTCGCAGTTTAGAGCCTCGAACGTAGGCCTTGACATTCAGCAGGAGTTGGAAGTGATTTTGCCTTCTAACCCTAGGGTCGTGCTTGCTTTTTCTACCTCTGATACGGAGCATGCCCTTGGTGCAGTACAGTCAGGGAAAGCACCTGGGTTGGATGCAATACCTGCAGACCTTTTTAAATCGAATCTTGATATTTGGGTTCCTTATATAACCATGCTTGTCAACGCCATTGCCGCAGGGGCTAGGATCCCGGACTCCTGGAAAGGGGCGGAGATTCTACCAGTTTTTAAAAAAGGGGACCGCTCAGCCCCGGGAAATTACCGTCCCATAAGTTTGATAGATTCTCTTCAAAAAATAGCTGCTAGGATGGTACTTGCAAGAATCCAGGGGTGGATGGAGCAGGAAAATATATTGTCCCCAATGCAAGCTGGATTTAGATCAGGCACTAGGACCATAGATCAGGTCTTTAGACTTACCATGTTGTATTGGAAGGTGGTTCAGTTGGGTGGAGGTGCTTTTTACGCCGCTTTCGTGGACCTTAAGTCGGTTTTCGACTTGGTACCAAGAGGGAAATTGTGGTAATCCCTTAGACTTATGGGTTTGCCATCCGAACTCCTGGATATAGTAATTAGACTCCATGAGGATAACTTTGCCAAGGTGAGATGGGGCAAACAAGGTCAGGTGACAGATAGCTTTCTAGTTACACGTGGGGTACGCCAGGGATGCGTGTTGGCACCCACTCTATTCCTTTTGTTCATCAATCAGGTAGTTAAATTCTTTTCAGACACCCAGACAGACGCACCATCCTTGGGCGGGTCTAAGTACCCGATGTTGATCTTTGCAGAAGATACCCGGCTCCTCTCTAAAACTCGAGGGGGGTTGCAAATAGCCCTCAACAGGTTTGCTGAGTTTTGCAGGGCTAATGATCTAGAGATCAACGTAGATAAAACCAAATTTATGGTTTTCAGTAACAAAAGCCCCATTACTAGTTCTGTTAGCTTGAATGGTGTCTTGATTGAACAAGTGAATGTAATGACTTACTTGGGTGTGACCCTGGATTACCGCCTAAACTGGAAACCCCAGATTGAGGCATTATATCTTAAATTTGAACGCCTCTCGGGTTGTTTGCTCCAGGAGCAAAAGAAGTCCTTGACTAAACGTATTGCCCCAGTGTTAAAAATTTTTGAAGCCAAGATAAATGCAGCCACTTTGTATGGCGCTGATGTTTGGGGTTTCAAAGACTTATCTCCCTTGGTTAAAGCACAAAACAAATTTTTGCGTAATTTGGTAGGTCTCCCCCAATCTACACCTATCAAACCGCTGTTGTTAGACTTGGGTTGTAAACCCTTCGATGAATTGGCCCGTTTTCGTTTGGTGGCTCTGTGGCGACGACTCTGGACTATACCGGAGCTTAGCCTTTTTGCCAAGGAACTGGATGAGGTTAAATAATTATGGGGCGCTTCTAGAATTCCATGGCTAAGGGAAGTGAAACAAGTGTTGGAAGAGATGGGACTCAATCAGCTCTGGACCAATCCGGGGGGTTCTACCTTCCCCTCCAAATCGGATTTTAAAGACCTATATTGGGCTTCAGTAAAGCTTTCTGCAGTTGTCCAGTCGGACGCTACCAGTTTAACAGGCCTTTTTTTGGTTCACAAATTGACCCCATCCTTAGAGCCATACTGGGATGTGATTGTTAAAACCCTTGACCGGAAACTATACCATCAGTTCCGAGTCGGGTCTCTCCCAGTTAATTCCTTTACTTCGAAGTGGGATGCGAATTCAAATCCAATTAACACCTGTCCCTGGTGCCCGGATCATCTGGAGAGCATGGGACATTTCTTCTTTGCCTGCCCAGCCTATCGTGCTCCACACTTAAAATGGCTCAAACCCTTATGTAGTAGACTGGATATCAAAGGGAGTTCTGAAGCCATGAACATATTTCGTACTAACACGTCTGAGTTGGTTGTGGTTGGTGTGGCTAAGTACCTACGTAGGGCATGGATTATTCGTACCAGGAACCCTAATATTTCTTAATGGTCTTAATACCAATAATGTTTTAATATTAACAATGTCTGCTGGCATCTTAAATGTAAGTCTTTATTATCAAATTTGTTTAATAACTTTTTAAATGATAACTTTTTTAAATGATGATTGTTATTCTGGTTTTTTATAATACTCTTTGTGTGTTTTGTATACTTGTCTTTTATGAATTGATATTCGAAATAAAGACTTTTTGAACTGAACTGAACTGAATAAATCACGATGTCTTCCTTTGTCTTCCTTCACTGCCAAGGCAAGAAGAATATACAAAAAGAAATCCCCGGTATTGAGGTTCATATAAAATTTGAACATTTACTTTTTTCTGCTGGTAACTTCCTAAAGTGAATGGGCGAAGAATGGAATGTTTCCTAAATCCTTCCTTTCTTAGAACATCGACAATCTGCATTTCTACGTACAATATATTTCTTAGTTATCATTTTTTTACCTTGTCGATGAAAAGAAATATTGGAACAAAAAAGCAAAAGATTGATCAGATTTCCGACCTGAAACTTTGGAATTGAAGTTTTTTATGATTATGGCAGACAAATATATAACCAACAATTCAGCAAATAATGAATTAAGAAATTTGGTGCACCCCTAGTTATTACTCCAAGAATTTGTTCAACCCAGCAAGGAGAAACTGAACCTATAACCTGGCTAGTTAACCTAGTATGTAATAATTCGAAGATTTAGTGACAAAAATATGCAAGGCAATGATAATTGTTTATAACAATGTTCTAGTTATAGCAAATCCGATAAGAGAGAGATATTATTAACCTATTATAATAACATAAATCAATCACGCTTTCGTCCACACAACCTCGAGAGGGTAGAAGTTGTATATATTTTGTTCATTTTTATAGTAACAGCACATAATGTATTCCTGCCCATCTTGTGTTAAGACTTTCTCTCCTGTTGTCTTTGTTAATAATTTCTTGGATGCATTTCTTTGAAATATTTAAGTTTCTTTATTAAATCCATGTTGCAATTTAATATGACATTTCCTAACCCGAAGCCCCTTCTGCCACATCTATAAATGTAATCGTATCTCTAAGAATAAATAAAAACAAGCATTTGCAAAGCAATCATTCTCTCCTTTGGGGCCTTATATGTATTTAGCTATGCAGCACATTAGCCTGGATGCTGAAACATCTACTGTTCTTTAACATGGAGGGAATGTTATGCGAAAACATGGCGAGAAATATTGCCTTTCAGCAGGAAATGGTATAGTCCAAAGCTCTTTTTCAATATAAAATCAGGCCCTCCGGTGGTCATATCACTGAAAATACCAGATTTAAAAAAAATATTATTGTCTACGGGTGCTCGTGGAAGACAATTTCTATGGACTGGAATCTAGAGAATGCTAAAGTGATTCTTGTATTTTACTGACCTCTGCTCGTCATTTTCTATCAAGAAAGTTAAATAGAGGCAGTTGCTAGAAATTATTTTTACAAAAGTCCCTCAGCAGAAAGCAATTCTGGTATTTCACTGACCTCTACTGGTCGTTTTCTATCAAGACAGTTAAATAGAGGCAGCTGAACAAGCAGAAAGCAATTCTGGAATTTTACTCGCCTCTACTGGTCGTTTTCTATCAAGACAGTTAAATAGAGGCAGCTGAACAGAAAAAAACATCCCTAAGCGAAAGCAAACAAGTCCTAGGGCCGAACACCAGAGCTCACAAAGTACATACATATATAAGTATAGACTAAAGTATACACAAGAGGTATTGAATGCTCGACCTAAATAGAGTTGGTTCAAGTCTTGGTGCGTGTCTTTTCTTGGGAAAGAATCAACTGTGCCCATGATCTGCAATCTCTCTGCACCGTGCTTTGTCAAAACTGGGATATGCTGAAATGTTGCTTTCCACTTTTCATGGAGAAGTGGGAAGGAAAGTAGCATGGCTTTTCTCATTGAGGGTGCCTAAATTTTATTGCAGTAACAACACACCTGGGAAATGTCAATACCACAGGATGAGGCATTTACAGAGTAGAATATTTCCTCTTGATTCCTAGTTTTCGGCTTAGAATAAAGAGTAAATCGTGCCATCGGAGTTTTGTGCAACCAAAAACCACATTTTTTCCTTCTTTCGGGCAGTTTTTTCTGTTCACATTTTGCTTGTTTTTCCTGGTAACATTTAAAGGAGAAATGTGTTGGGTGTACAGCAACCTCCATATTCAGGATTCACACTAGTCTCGGAGTGAGGTAGTATGAGCTCTATTCCAGGAGGGTAAAATGTGCCCTATGGCGCAGGCAGACCTCACCCATCAGGGAGCCCACAGTCAGCCCAAAGCCTATAAAAATATGTCACATATGATCTACTGGATAGCCCCATCATTTTGGACGGATTTCTGCCCGCCATTACCCACTAAGTGTTTTGCTTGGTGGGGAATGTGGGGGTGGAGGCGGGGACAGAAGCACTCACAATCATGGGATCCAACCAAAACTCCCACTCCATGTGGGATTCCATGTGTGAATCTGTGTTGAAATACCAATTCACACATGTTTCTGACCAGCATTTCACCTGTAAATTGCGTCTGCTTTCACCAGATGAATTGTCTGGGTGAAATACTATGTCTTGTAATCCTAACGGGCCGATGACAAACCCATGGTGGATGGCAGGCCACTCAAAGAGAGACAAAGGTGGCTATTTGATCAAAGGCTTTTGCTTTGACTTGTGACTTGAGTGCATTGCTCTTACCCACAAAGTGTGTCTCCTACCATTGTAGGCAGTAGAAAAATTGCACTTGAATTCTGCACTACTGATTGAAGAATAATGCAACCATACAACAGTTTTCGGTAGATTCCGAGCTATGAAACTTTAAATACTTCCGTCTTTCAGTGCACAATTCTGCCTGGAATTACCTGGCGAAATTTAGGCATGGAAAATGTATGCAGTAAGCTCGTCGGATCCTCTCAGGATGAGGGCCTTCCTTATGGAGTAACATTTGTACTCCTAGTACGTCAGCTCCCTCCATCCACAGTCTATAGCAATAACACCAATTATTCAGCACTGGTGTTCCTATTTATCAAAACTCCGTACACTGCAATAATACCAAGTGGGGAGGTGCATCCTTCCAATGCGTCCTTGCTCACCTCAACAGGGGTTCCTGCCTGCTTCACCCCACTCGATCCATAACAACAGCTTCGACAATGGGAGCAATGCTGAGATGTATGGTAAAGGACACAATCCAAATGGAAGGAGCTTCTGGATGAATCATACACAAATTTACCACCCCTTTGAGGAATTCTTTTGGCCTCCCTGCTTGTGGAACAGTGTGAGAAATGTGGGAATATTCTAAAGCTGGAGAGAAATGTGAGGAGAGGATCAGTATAGATCAGAAGGGGCTTACATGAAAAGGTTTCAGAGAAATGCCTGTCCAACATTAGCACAAGTCCAAAACCCCAGTAACCAGGTTGCAGTGATTACAGTAAGCATGTGGAGAAGCCCCAGTGGACACTTTACATAAAAATATGAGAACAACTCTGGCTTACCTTCGGCAAAGTATGAATGTGTTCCAAGGGACAGAAATTTCAATACTACCCAGAGAACAATGGGCATATAAGAGAACTTCCTGACAAACTACTGGAAAAACGTAGGGCTCTATTCACAAATGTAAATTTGTTTGTAAACATTTACTACAGTTAATCAAATGAAGGTTTGGAATGGACACTAGTGTCTACAGAACCAATGGTTCTGTAGACACTAGTGTCCATTCCAAACCTTCATTTGATTAACTGTGGATCTGATCAGGGGAACTGAATGGACCGATTATCCTCCTCCCTCTCTTTTTGATTGAAGCATGTAAACATTTACCTTCTTCACGCATGCTAGGAATTCATAAATGAATGCCTGGCAGGCGGGAGCCCATTTACAGGTGCCGGGATCTCCGTCAACTGTGTGTTCTTTGTACTTTTATTTCACAGGCAAGGGGTGGGATAATGGCTGTTCCAAGGTGTAGTTAGCAGCCTTGTACATTTGGGAGGACCCACTAACAACTACATTTGTGGGCATTCACAAACTCCCCTTATTAACCTTTTCAGCATAGAAAGGGTCATATTTTTAGCCCAGCACATTGCTGGCATACATTACTTTCCAGGGTGGTAAGTGAAATTAATAACCCCCAAAACTGTGAGGGTGTAGAGAAGAGGTTCTCCATGGGGCGAAATATTTTCCCCATAGATACAAAAGAAAAGTGTGCGTTTGCACAGGGGACCCTATTTACAAGAGGAACTGTATTCCAATCAGAATGTTACATGACTTTCCTAGGAATCAGAACAGA
Organism: Lissotriton helveticus; assembly: GCF_964261635.1. NCBI lineage: Eukaryota > Metazoa > Chordata > Amphibia > Caudata > Salamandridae > Lissotriton > Lissotriton helveticus. The sequence continues at coordinate 472,084,968 of NC_136070.1, forward strand.
AACCTTTGCCTGCTGCACCTTTCCGTGCAGAATTCATGTTTGGCTCAGCGAATTCGAGAAAGTTATTAATCTATTCTCATAAGTAGATGTAAACATACAAGAGTGGATTTACTTCTTTTTTGTGTGAATCTGGCCAACAGCTTGGACAACATTCGGATATCTAATGTAGAATTTCTGATCTATCGTTGCCTACATACTGAAGGTTTACGGTTATCTAGTAGCAGACAATCTAGGGGGTGTCACAAGCTCTTCTATGCCCCAGCACAGATACCAATCACCCCTGATTATACTGCACTTTTTAAAGCGAAGGAGGGAAAGTGAAAAAAGAAAAAGAAACAGCTGTTCAGCTCAATGGTTAGCAGCAGCAGGGTGAGGAAAACAGATTGGTCTTCACAGCTTTGCAAAGCATCATCCAGAATAGATATGCAATGGCAGGGAATTCCAGATTCAAGAGCCTTGCAAGTGTAAGGTTCTTTCTCCAAAGCGCTTGTATCTATCTCAACTTGTGGAGAAGTTACAGGCTGAGGGCAGACGACCTTAGGCTTCAAGTCAGCTGGTGAAGATGAACGACTGTTCTGAAAACGTTGTGCTCATGTGCGTAAGGCTTTCTGAGCTGGACAAAGTGTTTAAAAGTCTGCATTTCCTTATACCAGGACCCAACGAACGTATGGTTTTGACCATAGTATTGTGGTCGAAATATTGTCACTTCAAAAATAACGTGGGACATAAAATCAAAGGTAAGCTAATTTTTTATTTATTGTTGACAATAATATTTACGTTACAGTATAGTGAACTGAAATCTTGTGTAATATATGAGAGTATATAGATACATTTTTCAAGTTAGTTATTTATTTTACTTTATTTAGGTTGTTGAATGCTTTGGGGCCAATTGGTGGGGTAATGTTTTACAAAGAAATACTTAAATAAGTAATCATTTTTATCTATATATTTTTATTTTTCTCATGCTTAATTAAATATTTGATATGTATTAAATTGTAAATTGTGTTTTGATTTATTCTCATATGTTATATTCTAATTTATTTTCTCCTTTGTTTATATCTTAATGATTTACAATACTATGATTAATTTGAAACTATAAAATAAACTATTGCAGCTTATTAATTTGTTTATTTTATGCCTATAGGTAATGGGTTCTGATGAATGTTTGGATGGGTAGGGTTTTATATTTAAGCTAATTAATTTACTAGTTCGGACTGATTAGGATTAAAGTAACATTGATGTGTTCATGAAAGATTGTTTGTGTAATTATTTAAAAATAATATTAGAAAATAAAATGTGGGTTTCAGTATTACATATAAAAAGATATAAAATAAACAAGCATTTGCAATGCAATAGGTCTCGCATTAGGAAAGTGTGAGCTATTGGTATTGTAAATGACAAATTTTTTTAATATGTGTTGGCTTTGAAACTATATAAATGAATAGCATTGTTATTCACAAAGCCAATAGCTTACACTTTCCTAATGCGAGTCCTATTGGCTATGGCAATGCTTGTAGATAGCAAGCAAGGACAGTGCTGTTGTGGTGCTGAGTGATGATGTGGTTGGGCTGAGTGATGTGGTGGTGTATTAGAGTGATGTGGTGGTGTATTAGAGTAATGTGGTGGTGTCTCCGAGTGATGTGGTGGTGTCCCCGAGTGATGTGGTGGTGTCCCTGAGTGATGTGGTGGTGTCCCTGAGTGATGTGGTGGTGCCCTTGAGTGATGTGGTGGGGTTCCAGAGTGATGTGGTGGTGTTCCAGAGTGATGTGGTGGTGCCCCTGAGTGATGTGGTGGTATCCCCGAGTGATGTGGTGGTGTCTCCGAGTGATTTGCTGGTGTCTCCGAGTGATGTGGTGTCCCCGAGTGATGTGGTGGTGCCCCTGAGTGATGTGCTGGTGCCCCTGAGTGATGTGGTGGTGCCCCTGAGTGGTACCCCTTAGTGATGTGGTGGTGTCCCTGAGTGATGTGATGGTGTTCCTGAGTTATGTGATGGTGTTCCTGAGTTATGTGGTGGTGTTCCTGAGTGATGTGGTGGTGCCCCTGAGTGATGTGGTGGTGCCCCTGAGTGATGTGGTGGTGTTCCTGAGTGATGTGGTGTGTGAGGGTGAGGGTGTGTGGGAGTGTGAGGGGGTGAGGGTGAGTGAAGGTGAGAGGGTTGTGAGGGGTGTGAGGGTGTAAGGTTGTGAGGGTGTGTGAGGAAAGAATGAAAGAGGAAGACATTTGCGCAGAGGGGGGCGGGGGAGAGGAGGCATTCTGGATAAAACAACACACAGCTCACAGTTCGTTTTAAAAAGGAGTCATTGGTCAGTTGTCACTCGTGATTAAAAATGCAAGGGCTGCGACCTTTTCACTGCAACATTATATCATCATGGCTGCCAGATTGGAGAGGAGTCGCACTGGTTACCACTCCTAATATAATATTTTGATAGGCTTCAATGCACCATATAGATAGTCCGGGTCCCAAACATGTGCTCCTAAACGATGCGAAAAACAAAATGCGTTCACTTTTGCGGCCGCTTTCATGTGGTATCTGTGTGAAGTCTGTCCAGGATAACAGGGTGCGCGCCGCTGCGTGTTCAGGGGTTTCATGCCCAAGAGGATGTGGCTTAACAATCAGAGCAGCCGAGTTTGAAGCTGGGGAACCAGGTTTCGAGCCTGTGATTCTCTGCAAATCTGCCCGTGCCTTAAAAAATATATATACTGTGTCCTTCTCTAATGCAACTTGTGCTCATGCAAAGCACTCTGATACCTTCGAGTCAAGTTTGCGCAATACAAATTATGTTAAATTACAAGTCCCGGCACTTTCCAGTCACAAATTAAGCAGGGATAGCGCAAAGGGTGCGGGGGAGAGGAGGCGGGGGAGAGCAAGTAAAGAATGAAAGAGGAAGACATTTGCGCAGAGGGGGGCGGGTGAGAGGAGGCATTCTGGATAAAACAACACACAGCTCACAGTTCGTTTTAACAAGTCCTGCAGTTCTGAAGTCGGCCGCTCCTCACATTAGCCTATCTCTCTCTTTCACTATGCTGCATGTCCTGGTGCTGCCAGTCAGGGTGTAGTGAGTACTGGCTAAGCTTTGCATAGTGTAGAAGACGCACAGATAATAGCTAAAAGTATTCAGTAAACTCAAAATCAAACTATGCGATGTGGGCAAGCAAAAGCAACAGAAATTCGGGAAAGGCACTCCTATAAAAAATTAACTTTGCGATGTGTTCAAAGAAGCCAAATAAATATAAAAGCAAGCAGATTGCAGACAAAGCTGTAACGGACAAAAACATGCTGCTTTTGTATCAAAGATTTAGAGCTTACCTCACACGCAATAAACAAAGTAGTAAACAAAGCGCTGCACGGCATGTGTAACATATTTGAAAACAATGTCACTGGTGAGAGGAGAAATGCGAGACACGGCCTGGCGGCCGTGAAAGTGAAAACAGTAATGCAGAGCTAAGGAGTGGAAGGCGCCCTCAACACAGCACACGTCTAAAAAAAAGCGGCCGGGAAAGGATCCCTTGGAAGTGGCCGTGAAAGTGAAAGCAATTAGGGGGGAGGAGAATTGAGGCCAGCGCGCACTGCGCACGCTGGGGAAGCCTGTGGGAGGGAGGCTGATGGCTTTGATGTGGGGAAATGCGCATGCTTGTGTTCACGTGAACTGTTTGACATCCGCCCGATGGATTGAGAACTTATTTTTCCTACTATAATTCTCGACTATCCATTCCTTGCGGAATGGGATAGGCGAGACCTAAAAAAGGATTTACTGAGGTTCAGATATGTTTTAATTTGTGGTTTATGTTTCATTTGAATTTAATGTATGCACCCCTAATAATAGATTACAAATGTAAACTGTAATAATAATATATCTCTTGATATACCTCTGACCCTGCCAGCAGGGCCGGTCGCTCCACGCACCATGCGCCCCCCCGTGCGTGTGCTCATCTGTTCACCGCTGCTGCCCGAATTCGCCGCCACCCTTGCCAAGCTTCTGCTCTAGTTTGTATTTCCACTGTTCTGTGCTCTTTTTGCCCTGTAATTGTATCTCTGCATTGTATTCTCTCTGTGCCCCACTTTCTGTGTCACTGCATCGTATTCTGTACCCCCTTCGCCGCCTTTCGCGACCATCTCCTTTTCCCGCTCTGTGACCCCCCCAGCTCCCCGCCGCTGCTCCCCTGCGGCCCGCCCCTTTTTTCTTCTGTGCCCTCTCCCCCCCTCCGATTCGCCGCCCCGCTCCCGTCTCCCAGCTGCCCCTCCCTCCCACTTGGCCATTTATGGCGAGGACCGCGAGGTGATAGCTGTGGCCTCTCACCCTGCCAGCAGGGCCGGTCGCTCCACGCACCACGCGCCCCCCCCGTGAGTGTGCTCATCTGTTCACCGCTGCTGCCCGAGTTCGCCGCCACCCTTGCCAAGCTTCTGCTCTAGTTTGTATTTCCACTGTTCTGTGCTCTTTTTGCCCTGTAATTGTATCTCTGCATTGTATTCTCTCTGTGCCCCGCTTTCTGTGTCACTGCATCGTATTCTGTACCCCCTTCGCCGCCTTTCGCGACCATCTCCTTTTCCCGCTCTGTGATCCCCCCAGCTCACCGCCGCTGTCCCCTGCGGCCCGCCCCTTTTTTCTTCTGTGCCCTCTCCCCCCTCCGATTCGCCGCCCGGCTCCCGCCTCCCAGCTGCCCCTCCCTCCCACTTCCCCATTTATGGCGAGGACCGCGCGTACGCGCCGATTGTGCGCCGAAGGCGCGCCAAAGACAAGCCCGTCTACGCCCGTCCGCGCCTGGACCGCGCCCAGCGCCAGGACCCCTGGCCCTCGACGATGCCAGCCAACCCGACTAACGTACGACGCTGCCACCCTCCACACACTCAACACCGGCCGGGACCCCGCCTGCCACCGAGCCACCCCAAAACGCACCCACGGACCCTTCACCTGCCAAGCCTGTAAATTCACCTGCCTCCGAACCTTCACCGCACCCGCCAAGCCAAGCACCAGCAACAACCACCTCAAGTGCATCCTGCTCAACACCCGCTCCATCCACAGGCATACCGTCGAACTCTGGGACCTCCTCGACACAACATCACCAGACGTCGCCTTCCTCACTGAAACCTGGATGAACGCCTCCTCAGCCCCCGACATCGCCATAGTCATCCCGGAGGGCTACAAGATCACCCGGAGGGACCGCATCAACCAAACCGGAGGAGGCATCGCCATCGTCCACAGAAACACCATCCGCATCACAACCAACTCCGACGACACCCTCACCGCCGCCGAGCACCTTCACTTCCAGATACACACCGACCCCAAGACCATCCTCAGAGGCACCCTCATCTACAGACCCCCGGGACCACGCACACAACTCAGCGAAGCCATCGCAGACTTCGTCAGTCCACACGCCCTCACCTCCTCAGACTACATCCTCCTAGGGGACCTCAACTTCCACCTGGAGAACAACAAGGACTGCAACACCGCCGCCGTGCTGGACAACCTCGCCAACCTCGGACTCATGCAACTGGTGAACACCCCCACCCACTACGCCGGCCACACGCTTGACCCCGTCTTCTCCTCCAGCAAGCACATCTCCTTCAGCCACTCCACCGGACTACCCTGGACAGATCACAGCTGCGTCCACTTCAACTTCAGGAGAACCACGACTCACCACCACCCGCAACAGGTTCCCCGCAGAAACTGGAGCAAGATCACCGCCGACCAGCTCACCACCTCCCTCAGCCAGAACCCTCCCACCAACACGACGGACCCCAACGAAGCAATCCGCAACCTCACATAGTGGCTCACCAACTGTGCCGACGACCTTGCACCACTGAAGAAACCACCCAGCAGACCTGGCAGCAAGAAAGTCTCGTGGTTCACCAACGACCTCAAAAACTCCAAGAAAACCTGCCGCACCCTTGAGAAAACCTGGCGCCACGACCAGACAACAGAAAACATGACAGCCCTCAAGAACGCCACCGGCAAACACCACCAGCTGATCCGCACCACCAAAAGGACAACATTCAAATATCATCTGGACAACAACACCCACAACAGCATGGAACTCTTCAGCATCGTTAAAGAGCTCTCCAACCCCAGCGCCGGCAACAACGACATCACACCCTCGCAAGACCTCTGCGACTCGCTCGCCACGTTCTTCCACCGCAAGATCGCCGACATACACAACAGCTTCGGCCCACAGACCACGCACCCAACCACCGAACCAACGCCCCCCACCACCACCCTCTGCACTTGGACCCCTGTCAGCACGGAAGACACCACCCGCTTGATGAACTCCATCCACTCCGGCTCCCCTACCGACCCCTGCCCACACCACATTTTCAACAAAGCCGACTCCATCATCTCACCCCAACTTCGGAACATCATCAACAGCTCCTTCACATCTGCCACATTCCCGGAGAGTTGGAAACGTGCCGAGCTGAGCGCCCTCCTGAAGAAACCCACCGCAGACCCCATGGACCTCAAGAACTTCAGCCCCATCTCGCTCCTCCCGTTTCCGGCCAAAGTCATCGAGAAGTCCGTCAACAAACAACTCTCTGACTTCCTCGAGACAAAATTATCCCTCGACCCCTCACAGTCCGGTTTCCGAGCAAACCACAGCACCGAGACCGCCCTCATCGCAGCTACAGACGACATCAGGTCCCTGCTCGACAACGGGGAAACTGCTGCCCTCATCCTCCTAGACCTCTCAGCAGCCTTCGACACCGTATGCCACCGCACCCTGATACAGCGCCTCAGCAACACCGGAATCCAAGGAGCGGCTCATCTTGTTCCTCGCCGGAAGAACCCAAAGAGTCCGCCTCCCCCCGTTCCGATCCACAGCCACCGAAGTCATCTGCGGCGTGCCGCAAGGATCCTCACTCAGCCCCACCCTCTTCAACATCTACATGAGCCCTCTCGCAGCCATCGCACGCCAACACAACCTTAACAACATCTCCTACGCCGACGACACCCAGCTGATCCTCTCCCTCACCAACGACCCCACCACCGCCAGAGCCAGCCTCCAGGAAGGAATGAAAGACGTTGCGGAATGGATGAAGCTCAGCCGTCTGAAACTGAACTCAGACAAGACGGAAGTCCTCATCCTGGGACCATCCCCTTCTGCCTGGGACGACTCCTGGTGGCCCCCTGCCCTGGGCACCGCACCCAAACCAACGGACCATGCACGCAACCTGGGCTTTATCCTGGACTCCCCCCTCATGATGACCAAGCAAGTCAACGCTGTCTCGTCATCCTGCTTCTACACCCTGCGCATGCTCCGAAAGATCTTCCGATGGATCCCCACCGAAACCAGGAAGACGGTCACCCAGGCCCTCGTCACCAGCCGACTGGACTACGGGAACACCCTCTACGCTGGAACCACAGCTAAACTCCAGAAAAGACTCCAGCGCGTACAGAACGCTTCTGCACGACTCATCCTGGACATCCCTCGTCACAGCCACATCTCTACCCATCTGAAAGACCTGCACTGGCTCCCCGTCAGCAAGAGGATCCCGTTCAGACTCCTCACCCACGCACACAAGGCTCTCCACGACATGGGCCCGAAATACCTCAACAGCCGCCTCACATTCTACACACCCACCAGCTCCGATCCGCCAGCCTCGCCCTCGCCTCCGTCCCACGAATTCCCAAATCCACCGCCGGAGGAAGATCCTTCTCCTACCTGGCGGCCAAGACATGGAACTCCCTCCCCACCCACCCACCTACGGCTGACCAAGGACAATCTCTCCTTCAGGAAACAACTCAAGACCTGGCTGTTTGAGCAGTAGCGGATCCCCCCCCACCCCCCGCCCCTTGAGACCCTAGCGGGTGAGTAGCACGCTTTGCAAATTTCCTCGATTGATTGATTGATTATAACGTCAGGAAGGAATATTTTGAGTTTGATATTATTTTAAAATAATATTTTCAACATATACATGTAACATATGTATAGGTAGAATACTAAATCTGACGACAGCTAATACAAGCACTTCCCCAAATGTGTTTGGGATTGGAATCAGAAATCAAATCTGTTCTGACCCATTTTATACACTTTCCTCAATGTATGTGTTTGAGAGTTAGAATAATAAATCTGACCATGTCCAATACATGCTATTTTTCCACTGTATGTGTGATTAAAGTAAAAGTAGTAAATATGACGCCCAGATATATGGCTGTCACTAATTTGTGTTGGACTGGGGTTAATTTAGTAAATCTCATCAACCCTTCCTGCCCACTAGTTATACTTTCCTCAATGTGTGCGAGAATGGACTTACAATATTAAATCGTTCCAGGTCAAATATATATACAGTTTTCCTAATGTGTGTGAGATATTGCTGTCATTTACTTTAGAAGCATTGAACATTATAAGCATTGATATGTACGACAAAGATTTGAGTCACAATATTTTTTCTAATTTATATTCTGACATGCAACTCCCAAACAATTCATTTAATGACCTTATAAATGCAAGCATAGCGCATTAGGCTAAAAATGATTGTAGGCAACATAGTTCTCAACTTGTTACAGTATAGATATGAGAGCAGTATATATATGGTTTATATGGTTTCCTGCTCCATCTCCACTGTCAACATTAAAGGTTTCCTTCACAGGAGTGGTAGTTGCATACTCATTCAGAAAGGAAGCTGGTGATAAAAAGTGCTTTTTCGATGGTGCAGACCTGATGATGGAAAGACAGATCCTTGGCAAACACGACCCCTAGTTTGCGGCCATGTAACTGGGTGTGACAGCATGCTGACACAACGTTGAAGCACTGCACTACGTTACAGGCTTGTAAATATGCTCAATATTGTGACAAATGTCCGTATTTTCTTTTACAGGTGTTTTGATTTTTTTAGCTCACCCAGTGTGGAGCGAGCTAATACCACGGGCACATTTTCGCCATCCAGTGGTCCCATGTGGTAGGATTGGGTGCGTCTTTTAGGGGACGCAGACCGTCCACCAACTTGGTTTTGAGGTCCTGACGAAAACCTGGTTCACCATAACCGCTAAGGTTGAAACATGTAGACCCAACACATAGACCCTATCATTTACAGAGATACACGGGCTCATCACTGCCCCTATTTTATCTCGCCACGATTTTAACATTGTCCAGTTGCTTGCCAATAAAAAATCTTTATTTTACAAGTTCAAACCAGGACAATTTTTAACACACTGATTTTTTCATTTTTTCACGCACCACCACTCACAACCTGCTCCACTGCAATCAGGTGTTGAAGCACACCCTGATGACGCTAGGTCATTAGGGTGGACCCCGATGATGAAGCATGTCATCACTAGGTGATGAGTGAGGGGTTTTTAATAAAAAGAGTTTTCCTCCACCTTGTGAAAACCGTCCACCCATACAGCGACTTGTGAATTCTCACTGGTGGTACTCCTCCATTTTGTTTTTTCGACAAAGATTTGAGTCACAATATTTTTTCTAATTTATATTCTGACATGCAACTCCCAAACAATTCATTTAATGACCTTATAAATGCAAGCATAGCGCATTAGGCTAAAAATGATTGTAGGCAACATAGTTCTCAACTTGTTACAGTATAGATATGAGAGCAGTATATATATGGTTTATATGGTTTCCTGCTCCATCTCCACTGTCAACATTAAAGGTTTCCTTCACAGAAGTGGTAGTTGCATACTCATTCAGAAAGGAAGCTGGTGATAAAAAGTGCTTTTTCGATGGTGCAGACCTGATGATGGAAAGACAGATCCTTGGCAAACACGACCCCTAGTTTGCGGCCTTGGCAGAAAATGTCAAGGGGAATAAATAAATGAAGACACAAAGAAGGCTTATTAGGATGGCAAGGGTGTATGGTCTCCCAAGCCAATGATTTAAAACTCTGATTGACATTGTCCCAAGTAACTGGAAGTATCCAGAGAAATGTGTCACCTATTTAAATATCTGCGTCTCTACAGCAGCAAAGTAAGACAAACATGGCACCATAAACATGCACAAAAATTATATGAACCAAAATAAATACTACACATAAATATGTATACATTTCAACAGAAGTCTAAGAGTTCTTGAATTATGGGAACTAATGTATCAATAAACACCTAGATCGGGATAATAAGCCCAGTACAAATGCATTTCTCACCTCCCCAACACTATTAGACACTCAGAAATGAGAATCTCAATCTAAACGTGGCTTGGATTATTGTTTTATATACGGCCCTTCCCTTCGCTAGGTTCTTCTAAACACTGGTGCACACAATCTACGTTCCAACAAGTATCAACAAATGTTTTGAAAAGTTGCCTAAAACACTATCCGTAATAGCCAATATATCAACTAATAGCATGCCTTTCCACCTGATCATCAGGTGCCCCCCCTATCAGTTGAACCAGTCACACAATGTATATAAATATTGCCCTTCGTGTGGTATAACCAGTAATTTCATGACATTCAAAAACACATCCATGACAAAGCAGCGGTAGACCAAAGCCACTAAGAGACAGGAAATGAGGAGGATTTCTAAATATTCTGCTGCAGCAGAAAATCTAACCGGATAATTACTTGACTCATCGCTAGTGCAAATGTGCCGTTTTATGACATCACCCTTTGCCTAAAAGATTGTGTTGGACTTTTTTTTTCCACTAATGGTGTTCAGCTATCAGTGTAAGCAAACAATTACTATGAAAAATGGTCTTAATAAGAGAGGACCCTAGAAAAACAAAAGACACGATGCACAAATGCAGCCAACATTATTAAGTGAAGCAAAGCTTGGAATAATACAAATGAGCCAAAAAAGTTCATGTAGATCATTGGGGAGACAGTAAATCCCGCACCCGCCAGCAACAGAATTAGGAAGGATAGTGCATAACCAGAAGAGACATAATGTTCTGTGAGGTTAATAGTCAAGACATATCTCTGAGTTAAGATTGTAAAAAAAAACAATGTTTTCTCTAGCTAGATGTGTTGCGTTGCACCTAGTTAAATTCAAACTGTCGTTCCATTGTTAGTGAAAGCTAAGGGCGATTTATTCAAGATTACAGTTTAAGATTACGGTGGGATTGGTAAACTGAATCTGTTGCATTTTCAATTTTCCTTCCAAGCACCGAGCAAGTAAGCTTCTGGTCCTTTTTTCCCTTCACTTCTCACAGAATCACATTTACTTGCAGCACCCATTCACTCCTTGAGTCATGAGACAACCTTCTACTGCCCATCTGAACCTCTTTAATGTCTTCTTAGGGCATCCATGCAAAGGGCATTTTATTACGGGCACCTTCCTGCAGCACTTCCCCTATTTGTATCTGTTCTGGCCTGAAAAGGGCTTTAGACCAAAAGTCTTTCCTCTCAACAACAAACAGGTAAAATATGAAATAATTATCACTTTGTCACCTGAGTGTTGGTGTTTTCCACAGAAAACCAGCTTGGGACGCACAGCTTCATCTGGTCCTTAACTTAAACTGCAATCAGCGCTAAAATAATGTAAATCGCACTATTCATTGCCACTACACTTACAAACCTGCTTTACACTCCAGTCCTACTTCCTCAAGATGAAAGGCCTCCCTTTTTACCTCCCCAACTTACTAATTCCCCTCTCAGGCTACTGCACCTCCTAAAACCCACTACCTACTTCTATCTGCATGCGTACTGTCTGCTTCCCTTCCTCCTCGCACCCCTTTACAACCAAGCTAGATGTGTCCACCAGTTCATTCCTCCTCCATCAGATCCCTCACACGTTACTTCCACCTCCACACCCAGGGGTGAGAACTCGACTTCCAGCAACAGGTCTCAACCAACTTTACTGAAACCCAGCCTCATATTCTCAAGTTTCTATTCAACACTACCTATACCCACAAGTTTCAATCTACATCATTACCCTGTAATTACACTGAACCTCAGTAATCACCAATCACAAACACTCAACACGTCCCTATCATAACTCCCGCTCCTGGACCTTTTGCAGCCTCACTTGCCTCTCCACCCCCTCTCAGACATCAGCTCTTCCCTCCTTATCACTACAAAATATACTAACATATTGTCTTCTTTGGGAAAAGAACCTACTCAACCACCCTCCTTCACAGCCACCTTGTCACAATGTTACTCACTCTAGTTGAGACATCCCTATACAAGCACTATTCACTCCTTACCCGTATGTTAATAACTGCTCATCGACTTCTAACCTACCAACTACCACCTCCACTCAACAGTCTAATTGATCACGCTCTCAAACACTGTTAAAGAATGCAAAAGCAAAATTACGTCTAACATCAATAGTGGACTTATAAGTACTCAAGCCATCTACTAACGTCCACCCACCTTCAGCAAATCCACACAGACCATCCACAAACCTAATTCGGAAGAGGAAACAAGGCACCTCATGCTCCTCACCCATGTTTCACAAATGAGATATGCACCAACCCACTAGGCAAATCTCACATAATAATGCACACTTCCCTCTCCTAGCAAACCCTACTCAATCCTTTTGCACAAGACAGTGACTTATCAGGCAGTGTGGAATGCACTACCACCGACTGCTCCATAACCTCATTGTTTTTGGACTTTAATAGTGCCAATACACATCAGGTCTTCCCAGTTAACTCACTCTCATTTGCATCAAAATCTAAACCGTTCTTAACTACCTCTATGATTGAGAACCACTGGTCCTCATGCACACATCATCTGTATCTAAATTGCCTACAGGTGGCATGTCAGAAAAGCTCCACCTGCGATGCACACAGCGTACGGCGCAGAGAGCTCGGATGGTAGAGGATGCTGCAGAGCCACCAGGCCCGCTTTATATTGTATTACGTATCGGCCCCCGGAATACAGGGCCCGGCCCCATTCCTGGTTGAGTCTTGCAGGTAGGTGCCCCAACATTGCCTCGGTGGTCCGGCTGTGTCATACCACAGGCAAGTTCCCTTGCTGCAGGCTCCTGCTGCAGGCGTCCTTGCCTCCCTCAACACTGGGGGGGTGGGGGCGGTATTCATTTGTGTGGTTCCTGAAGTGAGGTGCCGTGGCACTAGACCCCGGACAGCCCCCAAAACAGTTGTGCAGGCTTGGCGAGGGCAAGCCATCACATCCTGAACCATACACCGGAGGACTGGACACTGGGAGAGGGTGGGGCTCTGAGCCCTGTGTGCTGTTCCTGGCGGCCTGGTGACCATCACCTACACTTTGAGGTATTTACAGGAGGCATTCACAGATGAGCTGAGCAACCGAAGGTGGAAGTCAAAGCAGAGGCCAAGGGGAGGGCAAGGCAAGGTGGCGCAGACAGGGGGCCGGTGCAGGTGAAAAAGGTGAGTGTGGTGGCGATGTTCGTCTTGCAACAGACGGTAAAGTCAGAGTGGGAGGAAAGCGGCTGGGCTACCATTCCTGGTGCGGCTTGCACTACCCTGAAAGCTCTCCTGCTCAATACTCCCTCCCCCATGTACTCCTTTACAATCCTTCAACCCACCCTGCCCAGCAGTGCCTAGCAAGAATTTTAAAACTGGCCAACGACCCAAGTTTTAGGCCTAAAGATCAAGCGTACGTCCAAAGGAGTCCAAAGAAAAAAGTTCAAAGAAGAAACTCCAATACGAAAATCTGTGAGGGCCAATTGGATGACGCCAAACAAAATCACAGCTGAATCCAAGCAATACTGGCTTCAATTACCTGCCCTGTAAGGCAAAATCAATTGAATTCTTCTGTCAGAAGGGTAGGTGTTCTCAAGACGAATCCCCCGGATTCACCAGCGCAGCCTAGTGGACTCTTGGCGCACTCAATCTCACCCATAGTGCACATTCATTTGCTGCCATGCATCTTTTGAAGCGGCGCCTCATGCAGAGACTTCTCCATCATAGAACTGTCATCAGACAGAATATTAAGTGCATCATTGGAAAGTTACCCAAGTACAATGATGGAAAAATGGCCCCCCATCAACCGCAAAGGCTGGACCCAGTCTCCAAGATGGTGTAAACTATTCCAGAAACCAATATTCCCCATTACCCATAGTCAAACGTTCGCATTTCCATTACTTCTTTTGGAAGCCAAGCAAAGAAACCAGCCCCGGAAACTCCTAGGACACCCGAGATCAGCAGGTTGCATGTATCTGAACGGAATTCTTTAGAGTATGTTCTGGACCTGGAGAGTAGCATGTCAAACTGACTTGAGGTCTTTGACAATGACAACTATCTAGGCAATAGTATTCAACAAAGTGCTGCTACCCCAAATTCCAAATGCGGCTCACACAACCAAGTCTCTACATTGAAAAATGGCTGGTCCACCCCTGGCTCAGCTCCTTAAGCAAACAGTCCCAAACCAGTTGCGCGGGATCCGACTATTACCCTTTTCTTACCAAAACTGACCAGGGTAGCTTACTGGCTTCTATTAACTCCACGCTGGCCACCACGATCACCACCTTGGCCTGACAGTCAGATAAGTTGGAACCTCAATTAGACATGATAAATTTGCTAGCCACCTTTATTACCAGGCTGGAGCACAAGTTAGATGTCCTGGACCCAGGTATGAAATTTGATAAACCACGGGGCGAGTTAGTGCCTGCTCACGCCATCCAATAGTAGAAAAATGTAGCTACTGTAGTCCCTACTTACATTGAAGGCCAATCGACTGCAATTCAAACTACAGTTGCCCAGCTGGGCAGTCCGGCTACTTTAGTTACTCCACAGTTCCACGACCACTGGAGGACTTCGGAGAGGAATAACAATTGACTGTGACAATCAAAGTGCACCACCTCAGACAGCCATCCTGTGGAGCAGATCAGTATCAAAAAGTTCCAGGAAAAGGATGAAAAAGGCTAAAAATAAAGCTATAAAATAAAGTCAACTAGTGTCGCAAAGTTTGGCGTTTCAAATTCTGACGCACCCTATAAATGAAACATCTGCTAATGTGTACTTCATCTGCCTGGCAATCCAAGACCCAAGAAAAAGTCCGAGCAGGGGCATCATAAACCAATCTGGGGTATTACACGCACTTTCCTGCCTGGTACCAGAGTATTCCAGAAATCTACTGGATTAAACAGATACGCAGGATATTCTTCCCCAGTTGCAAGCCCATCCAGGGACCACCCAAACAAGAAACGCCCAGCCCGGGGAAGAGTCAGCAAAACTCCTACAAAGAACAATAATGCCGCTCAAAAATCTAGACGCCCGTAATGCAGCTATTTTTCAAACTTGGGTAAGTCAGCATCTGAATAGAAAACTTGGGGATAAGCAAGACGCTAGTCCCTCGAGTAGTAGTAGTAGCAGCAGCAAATAATGAGTCCAGAGACGAACGAACACCGGCAAAATTGATCTTTACACCTCTTTACGCAGAGGGCCAATACAATATACTAAACAGATCCAATCTGCTGAGACTTTTCCAAACCATTCTGCACTTAGCAAGAATATCTACAGAAGATATTTTGGGAGTCAAATTACACATTAAACATTGACAAATGGCCCAAATCAACAATCGTAACATTTAAATCCTCCACACTAGTAGCAAATATTCTGTTTAACAAATGTTTGTTTGACGAGTGGGGGATAGAGATCATGAAATATTTGGCCCCAAATTACCTTTCCCACTGAAAAAATAAGAAGAGTGTTCAAGGCCCCAGACCCAGTCACGCAGTTCCCTCTTGGGGGCTGGAAACTCACAACTCACCATTACAAATAATAAATTCGGGGAAACTTGGGAAACTAGATCCATCACAATCCCTTGTTACAGTGAATTCCTTCAACCAGCCGTAAAAACCAACATACAACCAACAAATTTGATAGACCCTCTGGTGGACTCTCTATATAGGCCTTGGTTTAGACCTGAAAAATCAACCCTACCAAACTTTACGATTAAATGTTTCAACTGGTGACCCTGGGAAGCCTGCAAATACATGCCCAGTACTTAAAGATCCTGCTTGTTAACGTATACTTCAACTGCTTTGGTGCAGGATACCTGGGAAAGCTGATTTAGTTCCGTGACTCACTTGGAACAATTCTAGACGAAAATACAATGCAAAAAGTCATAATTTGTGGCGACTTCAACCAGCTGTCTCTGGGAACTGACCTGGCAATGGGATGTAATACTGAGAGTCCATTATCCACTATTTTTCAAGCACACAGCTTGAGCTTCAACACAATTGAAAGCAAAGCACCGCTGCTTCAATTCCAAAATTGTTTTAAGGGAATAAGCAATTTGGATTAAGAGTTCACCATAAGCAGGATCCAGGATGCAATAGCAAGCTTTGACTTCTTGGCTCACTCAGGGAGCGTCCACTTGCATCTCGTTACCTCATTAAAAGTTAGCACCAGCAGGCTTAAAAACCTGAGGATAATAGCTGATTCTATTCTAGGATCAAATGGAGCCCAGGGAATTAGCAGAAACTGAAAGTCTGGGAGACGACCAGAGGTATGCATCTCCAGACCCTTAATGGTGGAACCCTCTTGGCCCACTAGTGCTCAACTGTCAGCAAATTACACTGTGTGTTTGGTAACAATCCACGCTCTCAAACCAATTCTGCCAGTGCTCCATGGAGAGCAATCAAACCTCACATCACCGCTAGAATACTGAGGCTATGTAGACTCCTAAAAAATTGCCAAAGGAAAAACAAAGTCTCAACCAAAGCAGAATTGAACCCCATATTACAAATCATCAACAAACAGCATAAACAGATGGTCTGGGCTGCTAAGCACGAAATGATAGAATGAGAATGCTTGCATGTATACTCGCTGATGGGAAACCTAGGCCAGGCTTACTTGTGGAGGTATCTTAAGAACAAAGCAAGTCCTGCATCAGCAAGAGTAAATGCCATCTCTGAATCTCAGTGGATCGCTCATGTGCAAAATGTATATGCATCCGGGAATGCACAGACGAGGACTTGGAGCCTCAAAATGACTGCCCGGGAATCCCGCATAATGTGTAGCTCTTTTTGGGACATGATATCTACTGAATCTTGAAGAAGATCAGAGCTACCGGGGCGCCTGGCCTAAACAGTTTACTGCAGTGGTATTCAAAGCGGATCTCGCTCTGTGGTCTGCTATGCTGTTCCCCTTTACCAAACTTGTCAATTGATCTTGAAAGTTCTGGAGAACTGGAGGGGTTCTATCCTGAATCTTATTTATAAGAAGGGTGACAGGGTGGACCTGTGCAACTACTGCCTCATTGTCTTCCTGGACATTAAAGGCTTTCAGTTCAGCTCTACTGAACGAACTAGCGTGCTGGCAAGAAGCTAATGATATAATCCTAATCACACAAACAGGTTTCAGGGCAAATTCTTCTACACAGGATAACATCGTGGCCCTTTCTTACCTATCTCACAGGGTAAAGAACTTCCTCTCTTTACCCGCTTTGATTCAGCAGCCTTTGAACAGGTGGACAGGAAAAGCCTATGGAAAAAGTCTTGAAGATGGGGCATCCCAATTACTTTGCTTCTAGACATTATATCCTTATACACCTCTATTTGGGTCTGAGTCAAGTTAACACCAACGACTGTCTCCAGGAATATCAAGACAGATAACGGTATCAAGCAAAGCTATGTGCTCGCGCCCCTGCTCTTTATCTCTTCACCACTGACATAGGTGCTGCTTTGAAACAAGCTAACCTTATTCCATTGAAAATCGGAAGGACCAAGATCGCGATACTACAATATGCTGATGATATTGTCTCTTGGACCACTTGGGA
This sequence comes from Lissotriton helveticus, assembly GCF_964261635.1. NCBI lineage: Eukaryota > Metazoa > Chordata > Amphibia > Caudata > Salamandridae > Lissotriton > Lissotriton helveticus. The sequence continues at coordinate 472,102,558 of NC_136070.1, forward strand.
ATCAGCCTACAGAGAGTTCTGAAGGCACCGCACAACTATAATTTGGCTAACAAAATTACGGCAAATTGCTCAAAGACCAAAATTCACGTCTTTTGACACCCAGTCAAAGAAACAAACTATAGGTGGAGTCTCGGGCGTGCAGCAAATCGAAAATGACTATCTGAGTGTCTGGTTCACCACCAAAGGTGGGCACAAATATCAACTGAGACATGCAACCACAAAATCGGAGTCAACTACAATCAGTGTGTGGAGGTCCTCCGTGTGATGGGGTTGGGCCCCAACTTCTGTTGATTGGTACGCATACTTTATTGGGGCCCCCCCGTGCCAGGGTGAGGCTAGGTGCGGCACGATCAGAGGAATGGCAGTTGGGACGGGGTACGCGGCAGGGGTGCCCCATCTCGCCGCTCCTATTTGCCCTGGCAATAGAGCCTTTGGCACTTCGAGTCCGAACGGAAATGGCGCAGTGGGGTATCATAGTAGGCGACACGTGTAACGTGGTGTCCTTGTACACGGATGATGCCCTCTTTTATTTAATGGCCCGCAGGAATCCCTACCCATTCTGCTGCAGCACCTGGACCGCTTTGGAGAGGCTTCGGGTCTGAAAATCAATTGTGGTAAGTCCCTAATCTTCCCTCTGGCGGGTTACGGTCCTGGGCCACTGACAGACATGCCGAGCCTTGGGCTGCGCTGGGAACGGGAGGCGTTCCGGTATCTCGGAATTCAGGTGGCCCCAACGGATGCCCAGTTGTTAGCCCGGAATGTCGATTGGATTCTTACGTCCTTACAGCAGTCGGTGTCCTTTTGGAACTCCCTGCCGCTCTCCCTCATGGGGCGGCTAGCCGTCGCTAAGATGGTAATGCTCCCTAGGACGCTTTACGTCCTCCAGAACTCATTGTGCCCTCTCTCCCCGTGAGTATTCCGCACACTTAACATGTTGCTTACGTCTCTTCTTTGGGCGGGACGGCATAGCAGGGTTGCCCTTCATACCATTGTCCGAAGCTGCGAGGAGGGTGGTCTGGAGGCGCCGAGATTTGATTTATACTACTACGCGGCACAACTACTGCCGGCTGCGCTGTGGTTCGCGGGCGCGGATAGTTGGGAGCTGAAACTTCTGGCCGGTAGAGCAAACGAGCGGGCATTACAGGTCGCATTGATGCAGGGACGGGGAGCAGACGAGGCCCTACCATATATGGTACGCCACAAGGCAGGTATCTGGCAGCGGTTCGTGGAAAGGATACTGCGACGAGCCCCCTTCCATAGAGAGCTGCCGGTGTGGATTCTGGCCCCTATAGTCACCATGGAAGAGCACATGTCCTTTCGGGACTGGCGGGTGGGAGGCTGTGAGACCTTTGCTGACCTTTACCCCAGTGAGTCATTCGTGTCCTTTGAACAGGCTGAGGAGGCCTTTGGACTGGGAGGGGAGCAATATTTACACTACCGGGGCCTCCAAGAGGTGGCGAAATCTGTCTGGCCCCAATTCCCAGAAGCGCCCCTGATGTCCCATACCCTGAACATCCTGCTTTCCTGTGGTAGAGGGCGTAGATTGATTTCTTTGCTGTATTCGGCCATGCGACAGGATTCAACCCCGCCGGTCCCGCCTTCCTGGGGGGCTTGGGAGACAGACCTTGGGGCCGTCCTGGACCAGGGGCAGCGCAAGCGTATAGGGAGCCTCACACATAAGGTATCATGCAATGCGCGGTTCAAACTAACACACTTTAATTTTATGCACCGCACCTACCTGACTCCGGTCTCCTTGAAGCGTATTTCAGGGGATAGGGGGGACAACTAGCCCAGATGTGGTATGGAGGGGGCGGAGTTCCTACATTTGGCCTGGGACTGCACATTAGTCAGGAGCTTCTGGACGGGGGTGGTGGAACGTATCACCACCGCCACCGGCCTTCGGATAGACCTGGACCCGCTTCACTGCCTGCTAGCGTTGGTCCCTAAGCCTAAGAAAAGTAACCTTTCCTATAAACTACTGCAACTAATGTTGGTATTGGCGAGACGTAGGGTGGCGATTACCTGGATGGGGCGGAGGGCTCCTGAGGTGCCTGTCTGGCCTAGAGATGTCAGGGAGTGGTCCCTGGCCGAGGAGACACATATCCTAACAACAAAAGAACCGGGGGTCTATAACGAAGCTTCAAGTATTCCGAGCTGCTGCAAAACTCCTACATAAGTGAGTTAGGCGCTAATAGAGCTACATAAGTCTCTATATCTGAATGTGTGCCAGGACAAACATGTCGAAGGACCTACTGAGATTGTTGGTAAGACCCGTACAGAGATGTGTTGGATTCCCATCAAATAGGTATGTAGATCAAATGTTCTCATTTGGTCATCCAAAAATGGGGTGGTATGTCTCTTGATCAATGAGACCCATCCATCGCCCTTACTCAATTGGGTCGCACCATCAATCGCTAAGGTACCCATGAACAAATGATAAAGATGGGATCGAGTGCAGTGCAAAAATCAAAAGATGTGGGAGTTTAAAACAAGGGGTAAAAGGATCAGAGGTGCCTGTCTGGCCTAGAGATGTCAGGGAGTGGTCCCTGGCCGAGGAGACACATATGCAGCGTACACGCAGGGACGAGAAACTGCAGGATGATCTACTCGCCTGGCGAGTCATGTGTACCACGGGGTTGTCTCTGAGTGATTCGGATGGAACAAGTGATGAACTATTCTCACCAGAGAGGTCGGGGTCTGATGGGGAGGGGGAGGGGGACTGCTAGGTCTGTTTATTGTGTAGTGCTCGGCTGCTTCCTCATGTTCAACTCCTGTTTATATCATGATTTTCTCATTCCTCATGGACTCAGCCTGACCTGTGATACCCGTACCTATCAGTGCCATAATGAGATCATCGAACTGTATGCACGTCTTTGTTATTGATGCCAATTGCAGGGGGGGGGGTGTTTCTATATATGTATAATCAAAATAAAGTTAAAAAAAAAACTATAATCAGTGTGTGCAAACTGAATAACTCTTTGGAAAGCCTGTCCACTGGCCCAATAAGATGAGTATTGGAAGCCACTCTGTTACCAACGATTACTTATGATCAGGAAACCTAGCTGAAAGGGCATGTAAACATCCATTGTATCTCTGGAACTGCCTGATAAGGCTGAAAATTGCTTTTCTACATTCACTGAATTGCATTGTTAAACGCACTTAACTCGCTAATCATTATTTCTCACACTACCCGCAGCTCGAAAACGGAACAAACATTCAATCAGAATTACACTCGCAAAAGTAAGTAAAAATTAGGCGCCTTGCCTAAATTGCTGCTATACCTCAATTCCGTTTTCACTTCTACAATCTTACGGCGTGCACAGTGTTCGATTCGGTTATTAACATTTGAACAGCCAAAAGTTCACTCGCGAATGACCGTGTGCACCTTTCTTCTACACACATTGCATTATATTCGCATTTGAATCTTTTATGATCGAAAATGCATTGTGGGTGCACTTGAGGCACATTCGACCCTGGCGTTTACACGTGTTTGGATCATAGCACTCATTTCATGAAGACACAGTGACCGGGTGAGCACTGTGACCTTGAAGCACTAATAATAGCACAGATAAGATAGTGAACCATTAATTGTGTTGTTGTATAATATGTTTCTGTTCTGAACCGAAAATATCCTCTACATTACAGCTATAGAGCCCCTGATGAAGGGCTACTCGCCCAAAATGCATTGGGCAAAGTTGAACATATATACATTAATGATGGATGTTATGATGCAATAACAAATTATCGAGGTTAACAGATACAATCAGACATGAGTTAAGATTTTATAATAAAAACTTTTGGAACAAACTTATAGAAAGACTGTTTGTATGATATACATTATTCTTTGACTGCACAAGGGACATGCACCTCTGGGCCAGAGGTTAGCATCTACTTACATTCTTAATTCTTCATCCTCATACTCAGGAGGACTAACCCGTCTGCACCACCTACCTGTTCAATCAGCGGCAACCATTAAAGCCATAGAGGAGTGCGTCCTATTGAGCAATTTTTGATCTTTTGTAAACTATCATCATAAAATAATTAAGGCCCCGGTCAATACAATTAAAGCAACCCCCAAGCTGATCTTCGCTCAAAGAGGGAATCCTTGGTCGCAATATCTACACCACTCATTCGACACCCTTCAAATTGACCAAAATGTGCTAAACAGCTCGCAGCATACGTGCGCCAAGTTTAAACTTGCCCTGAAAATAGAAACTAAAAACGTTATCCAAGGCAAGTGACATGGAAAAGCTTAAAAACTCAAGAGTCCTGCAAGCTGTGGGACTGTTATACGTCAGTGGACAACCGGCCTACCTTAGACCACAACCCTATCTGTCTAATGCTGCCAAAAATACAAAAAATGTGCAAGGCTAATGGGCTTACGAGCCAAGGAAGTGAACCCAAAATGGCGGTCCCTTTCAAAAATACTCAACTGCTGACTTTGCAATTATAAATAGGAGTCTTCTAAGCCTGCCCCGCACTTCTGACACCATGCCGTAGACTGACAAAACCACTCTTCATCACTCTCGGCACTCGAACGTGTAATGAAGCTGCAAATTTGATGTTCAGCATCACGGAGCAGATGGCACTGGCAAAATTTGGCAAACACATCAATATTATGCAGCAATGACAAGCTGCTGTGATCAATGGCAGCAATATTCATTCTGAAGCCAAAGGTGTTGAAATTGACTGACAAACAACTGAGCTAGATTGGCACAGTCGACTCACCGGCTTAGCCTGAAAACGTGTTCCGAAATGCCTTAAAGCACTGTAGGTTTAACAATCTAAGCTGCTCCATAGGGCTCTGAAGCCCAGTATCAGATTTGAGAGACTAACACTAGTTGATGACTATACGTATTTTTAATCAGATGAAACATTTTAAAGATACTGTTTGCACTTATCAAAAATTGCTAACTTCGAGTACGTCAGATTCAAGTTTTACACTTTAATACTTGACTTACTCAGCCTGTTTTAACTGTATTTCTTGGGTTTTAATGATCATAAGCATCAGTGTTTTATTATTTGGATTATAGGGGAGAGGATGTAGCTGAGGGCTAGAGCGGTCAACATCAAAGCTGGGGAACGGGGTTCGAGTCTCGGCAACGACGCTCAACATCCTGTGATTCTAGGCAAATCACTTAATCTCCCAGTGCCTAACAAAAATGAATGTGCTCTTGTGTAACAAAACTGGTGCTATCTAAAGCGTTCTGATACCCGCTATCTTCGGGTATAGTTTGCGTTATATAAAACTCTAAAAAAAAATTTTTAAAAATAGTATTATCTTATATTGTAAATATTTGTAATGATCTTACAATAAAGGTTTTCTAGTCATCTAGCCTACTTATTAAAACATAATCAGTGATCAAAATATCTTTCATCCATTAACTGACTTAAGGCCTGACATATTTTTCATCTGAAACAGGACTGGGAGATAACGTCACCATTTCTTGATGAAGTAACTATACCACTGTCACTGTCAAGGGAAAACTGGAGGAGGCCTAACACAGATATTCAATTAATCAATCGCAAAAATGAACATTGAAGACAAGCAACTGTGAATCATTGCTCTAAAGATGCAATCCAACTCTTAGCTTGCCCTCTATGTTGCTACTTATAAAAAGACTACCACAAAGCAATGGAGCCTTCACAGATACCCTCATGGAAGTCATATCACATGCATCCTCCAAATATGCTAGCATGTGTAGTCTCAGTGACATATATAGCTGGTTCAAAAGATATCAGCAATGCGTCAACCAAAAAGCAATATAACAAGTCTGGACACTCACAACCTCTAGCAACTTGCCTCAAGACCTACAGTAAAGCAAGACATATATTAGGCATTGTTTTTAAACAACTAGAAACAGTCACACTCCTAAAGATTATTCGTATTCCCTGGAGCAACCAGCACCTCGTTTCTTTCAGATGAAATAGAATGAGTCAGTACTAAAGCACTTTTTTAGGCCCAATTCATAAAGACTGTATTGTAACTTAATCTTGGAATACTATAAATAAAGATTTTTGTTGATGTTTGTTTGGTGAAGATGGGCAATGAACTGAATATGAAAAAGATGCTTAGTGGGTTAGCAACAACTGTATAAATCAATGTGTAGACTTTGTTCCTGTAAGTTGGCTTTGTGATTTGATGTTCTGGCCGCCGGTTATGGGCTACAATCCCTTTAACTTCGCCCAGTGGGTTAATTCTTCTACTGTAGGGATCAGTCCACAACTTGTGGGTCACAAATCCAAACCAGGGACAATACTCATCAGATTAATGTACCCTCTAAAGTAAAGTCTTTGTATAACCTGCAGCAAACAAGTTAAATCCAATCTCTTCCATGAAACCACCAGGCATAAAATAAGTACCATTGTGTTTGGCCATCAAAACATATTTTATTTACAATGATGTGCGCGATATATAAATGTGCAATATTAATTTGTTTTTGTTTTTTTAAATTAAAATGTCCTATTGGATTAATCTATTGGTGACTAGATTTTCAAACCCTAAAACTGAGGCAGAGAGACAGTATGCAAGGAAAATACTACAAAGGGACTCGACTACCAAGGCAACAAGGAAGCAGGAACTATATTGGCAAAAATCCTGACATAAAGACAACCTAAATTACTGGAAAGGTTGGCCTCTCAATAGTAGCTCTTGTGCTGTTTCAGCAACTTTTGGATTGCAAGAGAACAGAACATGTATTTAAAAGACCTGTACAACTGAACCATGCTCAGAATTAACGGGAAGACATAGATAAAGTGTCTTGAGCCTTTTAATGAACACTGACCATTTCTTCATTCTGGATCATTGTCAGAGCCATCTTGATCATCAGTTATAATACCAATTTTCAAAGTGGTGGAGACTGGGATATTGCCATTCAGAGGGAGGTATGCAAACCTCGGAAAAAAGTCCTCCAAACCCACCACATATCAGGACTCTGCATGGAATGCATCAACACATAGTCTTGATGGGGCATAAGGAGGGTGGTGCTGTGGGGCCCTACAGCTTATAGATGGCAATGCCCCCTATCTCCAACTATTTGGGGCTCAGGATGTCCCCGGGAATCCCTCACTGACCTGCCTCTTCTGAACACTAGGCCTGGGGAATCCCCAGCATTTTCTGAGTTCTGGTAGTAGGAGGCCGCCCCCTCACCCTTGCACATCGAGGCACACTGGAAATTCCAAGGATTTCCAACAACATATGTCAGGTAGTTCCAGCTAAGGATTTGGAATCTCACAAATTCAAGTCAACAGCACATGGCCAAACTCCCTGTATAACGCCCGGTAACACTTGGGCATTGAACCTCCACGTGCATCGAAGGTAAAATCGGGAGGAATCTGGGTATGTTTTGGGTGGAAGTACTTAACCTGAAGAAAGAAAGAGGTTGGAAAGGTGGCAATCAATTGATAATGCAAATGCCTTCTGCCCTCCTGCTTACTGCAGAAGGACAATATTTGAAACTCAAACTGAGTTCCGAATGTAGGCACAGCTACATATGGCTATGTTCCAGGGTGAGCATTAGGTGATGGATAGGTCACGGAGTAGAAGGCAACAAATTAGTACAAGGCTCGCAGGTTCAATAACTTCATTAAGTTACTAGAACCACAATGTCTACACTCTACGGTTTGAGAGTAAAACACATTTTTGGCAGTTATATAATAATACGTAATCGAACGGCATATTTTTCTTTCAGTACAGAACTACTGCAAACTTAGGGTTGGTTTATGAGTTGCATAGTAAATCGACATGTGGAACCAGATTTACAAGTTATAAAACCACATGTAAATCCCAATTTCAAAGATTTTAAAACGTACATTTACCACCTGCTCTAAGCAGCAGGTGCAAAATGTATGTAGTGGCCTCTACCCGGGGTGGGGATGGAGTGAGAAGAATGTGGGAAGCAGGGGAGGAACGGGGCAGATAAGGGCATGAATGCTCCTGCTTACCACAAAACATAGGGGACGAGGCTTGGCTACAGCCAAATCCTCATGTGCTTTTTCTGGTCAAAATGACTAGCCGTAAAATTGAGTCTGAAGCTCCAACACCCGTGGAAACCAGGTGCGAAAACAATGGTCGACTCATGATCATGGGGGTGGGGATGGTGGAAGAGGGTGCAGCGGCATGTTGATCAGTTCACATGGTACCTGCAAGAGAGGACACAATATGAATGTTGTACTGTATGTTTGTCACCAAATAATAAAACAAATTGAATACAATTATAGTCTTTGTTATATATGCCATTTTTTGTCTTCTTAATACAGGCATCAATCAATGACTGCCTCACAGGAAACCCAAGCAAGAAGGTCTGTCTTTATTACACTGATTTTGACATCTACATAAGTGGTCCTGATTAAAGCCCCATACCCATAGTGGCCTAATCATAGAGGGCTGAAACATATTGACTGAAGGTGTAATAAATCACTACACATTTTTTGTGAGACGACAAAGTAGGGTGTAATAGATCGTAAAGCTTTATTTTGACACCATAGAACTGCTTATTTTTAGCCATACTAGAGGTTCCCAAATAAAGGGATACCTTGGTGACCCCTAGGTATTTTTATTTTATCATTACAGTAGACCCCATCTAGAATTTTAAATCAAAAAGCTCCTTGAAATATTGGTTGAGCCCATCCATGTTTATAGGGACCAGGATGAGATCCGAAGATGGAGCATGACATCAGTAAGGTGTGTGAGGGTCAACAAACACAACACAGGGTCGCACAGACCAGGGCAAAAAACTGGTCAGTGATTTAACAATTTGATTGTAGGATACCTTGAAGGTGATAGTTACAGGACGGGAGGAAGTTTCCTATATCCTCTAAAAATCTTTCACCCTTCGCAGAATAACAAAAAATCTGTGAGTATTTTTTGTGACATTTTTTTCAACCCTGCCAGTTTATAATGGGTGTTTCAAATTGTACTGTAAAGGTGCGCCAAAATGTGTAATTTTGGGAATTACAGCCTACCTCTCTCCATTATAAATTTGGTCTCTAAAGTCCCAGTACCTTAGTGTGTTCTGGGCACACTGATAAAACTGGATTAAAGTGGACCTAACTTTAATGATTAGGTTTCTTTTTTAACACACATGTAATTCTTCTTGGAAGTGCATGAAAGAAGAGATTCAGTTGGCTTTAAAAATTAGTTTGGGAGTGCGAGCTCCGGTGACGGAGGTAGTGCGGGCATATCATACCATTGTAAATGGTATGACAGAAAAATGTCTTTTCGTTTGATGAGAAGTAGGGAGGCTGGTACCAGATAGGTTTTTGAGTGACTGAAAAGTTGTGTTGTTGGGAGTGTTAGGGGAAGTGAACAGGGTGGGGAGAACGTGGGCGTGAGAGGGAAACACAACAGGATGAGTGGGTAAGAAAGGGATACTGAGTGAAAGTGAATGGTTTTAACGTTTTTTGTGTATGCATGGATGTATAAGGCTCCTTATAAAGGTGGAGAAGTGAGATGCTTTATGTTGTGTGATATTGATGACTGATTAAAATTGTAGAGGTTGGGCTGATGTGATAGAGAAGTGTTTAGAAGCAGACGTGTTGGTGAAAGATTGATGGAGAGATGTGGGAAGTAGGAAGTTGACCAATAAAGGCATGCTAGTAGATGGCAAATGTGGGAGACTTTCTTCGTGGCATATCTGCAGATTAGTGGTTGGAGTCCAAACACAAACTTCCATTCCCCCAAGCTTGAGAAAATAAGTACCATTAAGTTGGACAGTAGCAGGTCATATTCAGGATGCTTTATAGAAAGACAAACTAATAATATTACTATTATTAGTGTACTGGGAATGCCTACTTTAGAAACATTTATCTTTCTTGCCATGCTATCTATTGTACAATGATATGCTTCTATCGGTACCTGAGTTGCGGAGAAGTCTCTTACAGTATCTAGACTTACAGTCAGGAGGGGGCCAGAAGAACACCTTATAATTCTTATAACAAAATGTCACCCAAAGAAGGTAAGGACCTGCCTGTGATTATAGTAATGAAAACTAAATAGGGCCAAATGGCCAGGAGTAATTAGAATAATGGGAAGTAGGGGGCTAGATTTGGGTGAGGTTACATTTTCAGTTTCAGGCTCTTTTATGAACAGAGCAATGCATAATTACACATTTGTAACCTATAATGTCATCTCCATGTGCACACATGAAAGCACCAGTATTTATCCTTAAACTAGAAAATGTCAAGCAAAGGAGGTCCATAATCAAGCACTTAACACTAATGGATGTTTTATTCTGAAAGATCATAGAAGACACTGTCTAGTCACAAGTTCAAAATCAAATCAACATCAACCATCTCCTGCCCAACAATTAAGTCAGATCACATCACAGCCAGCACATACACAGTTACCTTACAAATTATAGATGATTCACTCC